>NC_050203.1:6265000-7465000 GCF_013141755.1 Anopheles stephensi
TAGCTAAGAGCAGTGGTGATGTGCGGTGAAGTACACACACCACAACAAGTGAGCAGAAGATGATAGGCGATCGCGGTGCGTACCGATCGATGATTTCCGAAACACACACACACACAGCGAGTGCGAGCGAACCAAATCAACTAATGGTGGCCCAACTTCGAGTTTATTTGGAGTGTTTGATGGTGTCCACGTGTGTGTGTGTGCGTCCGTGTGTGTGTGTGTGTGTTAGTGCGCGAGTTCTCGAGATCGAATTGTACATATAACCGGGATGGGGAGATAACGAGGGATTAGTGTACTAAGACAGAACAACAACAAAAAAAAACCCCAGGACACACGGTCAGGACACTCACACGGTTGTGTAGTGTGGTAATACACGGTGTTAGTACACTCGGCAGATACAAAGTGGACACGAGGTTAGGACCAGGGCGACATCCGCTCAGTAGCCTCTACGGTGCGATCGGCGATCAGTTCGGTTTTTAGTGTGTAAGTGAGCTTGAGAAGAGCATTCGGGTGAGACCGCGCGCATAAGGGATCTATTAAAGCTTCAACTAGAATCCCCGGCACTCGGCGACAAGTGATGTTAGTTTACGGCGTTTTCGGTGCTCGGTTGCAAGTGGAACTGAAGAGAAGATAAAATCAATCATTTGAAAATCATAAAAGGATTTGATTACTTGTTTCTGTTTTTTTTTGTTTGGTTCTTCGCCCTTGAGGTGGGTTTTTTCCCTGGTGAATAATGGTGGCATTCTTCGGTTGTGGTTCGGTGGCTCAGGAACGCTCGTGTTAGTTTGTGGTGGTGATTAGGAAGAGTCCGAAATTCTGGGTCAGTGATGAGTGAATGGTGAGATGAGTTGTTCTTCTTCCGTCGGGGTAGAAACTTCCCACCAGGCTTTTCCAGTGCTCGGCAATTTGAAAAGTTGGCGAAAAATGTTGCTCAAGTAAGTACAGTGATCAAAACGGTAGAAAGGAAGGCCCATTTTCTTTCCGTGATTCCGTGATGTTTGTGATGAAATCTGGCGCGTCGACGTCTCGCAGGAAAAAGGCAGTGCCGTCGGCTCGTACTGCCGTCGGCAAAACCCGTTGTCTAGTGTGCCTGCCGGGGCCAGTAAAGTGTGATGTGGCTGTGTGTTTTGTTTGCGAGGTAAATTTAATAACCATCATTGTGACACTTTCCCTTTTTTGCTGTGTTTGTGTTAGTCAAGAAAATCCTTAGAAGATTGGTTTTCGGCTTTTGTTTCGCTCCAGGGTAGCTAATGATGTGTTGTAATTGTTAGCATTTGTTTTCTTGCTCTGCCTCTCTGTTTGATCGTAATTTGGGGGGGGAAATTCCGGCGCTGGATTTTCCGTGACCTTGCCGATACGATCCTGGCACACTTCATTAACGGCCGGCTACCGGGTTTGATCGGTCCCGAAATGTTGGGCAAAAAGCGGACCAGCAAAGTAAAAGGAATTTCCGAAACAATTCTTCAGCAATCCTAAGGAAGCGGACGGATTGGCCGAACCGTTTGCCTACCCGTGCGGTCAGGGTATTTCATGTGGGCAATGCCGCCTTGCCCTATATTGGCTACCGAGCGCCGGGACTTTCCCGCCGTACTTTCCCCGACTTTGAGTTCCCGACTTTTGATCCTCGGTTTTCGCCCGATCGGCAAGCTATTTGTTTTCGGTGCTGGTGTTCCGGTGATGCGATTACGGGGAGTCTTACTTTTACCGCCGAAACCGTAAGAAAAACGGTGCATGCAAGCGAGGGCAGGAAAGAGAGAGAGAGGCTCCACAATGTTCGTATACCACCGGTTTGAGCTAAGAGAAGGTTCCTTTAAGTTTAAAACCCAGAAGCACCCATCAGCAGAAGGATGTGCGAAAACGCAATAAAACCACCGGCAAATCGTAAAAAAAAACGCCCAGCCGAATGAGCTTGCTGGTTTGCTTTACCAGAACTGTTAAGAAACGCAGGTCCGGTAACCATTTTTCGGCTTGTTCCTCTGCGGTGACCATTAGGCCAGGCAAAATGATAGCCTGCCAATTGATTCATGTTGATGTTGATTTATCGATCCACTTCTGTTTCGGGCGGCGTTTAGCGTTCGCTTCATTAAAGGAAGCGATCCCAAAGCGGGCTCGGAGCTTTTTTGTTTTCCTCCTGTGTTTAGGCCGATCGGGTTTTATTCCACCCAACAAAAAAAAAGAGAGAAGGACACGAAACAAAACGATTGAATTTGGAACACAAGTTTGGACTCGAAAAAAAAAAGAAACGAATCAATGACACAGGGTAATCATTTAGTGCAATAAGGAAAACGAATATACGCAAAATTGTAATACAAAAATGCAAAACACGGCTCAGGCGGCTTCCTTCGGCTCGCCCATCCATCTTCTACTTCTTCGTACTCTTCCTCTTCTTCTTATTCTTGTTATGTAATGTGTAATGAGTCATAAATGCAGTCCGGGAGCAGCGCGATTATGCACCGAACTTAATACCGATTGGATGCTGCGAAATCGAACTCGAGAACTCAAACACTAACAGGAAAAACAAAACGCTCACTCACGCACACATAGTCGACACCAAAAAAAAGGAGTAAAAATCGAACGTTGGGGAGCATTTAGGACAAAAAACACAACGGCCCGAAAAGAACACAACAAGAGATACAGTTATATACACAACACACACACACACACGCGCAAGCAGCATGGATCCCCATCGTCGCCGTCGTCGTCGCGGGGGGGGGGGGTTTAAACAAACGAATGAATACAAGGATATTAGACATAATAAGGACAGTAGTAGAGGTAATGGTGTGTGCATGTGCGTGTATGTGTGTGTGTGTGTGTGCTGGTGTGTTGAACGAACAAAGCGTGAATGTAATAGAAAATCGTGGACTGTACCATAAATGCGTAGCGTAAGTGTGTGATCGGGAGGCGCGAAACAAGCATACAGCAAAGCACAACAAAAAGGAAAGAGCAACACACATAAGGAAAAACAAGGGTATAAGTACATTACATACTAAACAAAACAAAAAAGAAACAACAAAAAACAAACAAAACGAATAAAGAAACAAACAAACAAACAAAAATACAAGAATATACCGTTTAAGCGTTAAGTGTAGTGTATGCATATGGTGGCACTAGTGGCACGGTTCTTAGGGACGTACCGTGACGATTGATAATTGATATAAAAGCTAAGCAAACATCTTATACCTAACCACTAACGGTACGCTGGTTCAACGGCGTAACGGTGGCGTAGACAAAAATTGAAGCGAAAAGACGAAAAAACGGGAAGGAAATGCACATTCCCTCAGAAGGAAAATGCGTGCCCTCAAAGTGTACATAAAGTTGTAGAAAACAGAAAGAAATACGGAAATGAATGGAAAAATGAAACAAACAAACACAACGGTTAGAAGAAGTCGAAGTGGTGGTGTAGTAAAAAAAAAAAAACAAAAAAGCGAAACAACAAAAGAACCTTATAAGAATAATACAAAAATAATCTATTGCAGAAAATATAAAAAAATCAGAAAACATAAACCAACAATCTGTCTCCTGTTTCCATTTTTTTCCTGCCTTTTCCATTTGTTTATGCGCTACGGTAGCTAATTTGTGTTTTGTGTTAAGTTTTCGGAGGTTTTTATTGTTTTTTTGTCCGTGTTGATCGGGTTGGTATGGTTTTCTTCTATTTCAGGTAGTTTGATGTTTTGTTTTACCTCTCTTTAGTGTTCTATGGCTAGCAGCACGTGTCGCTTGAAATGGTTTATAACATCAAAAATTTAGTTTTTTCCCAGTGAGCTTACTAGCTTTACCGGAAGGTTTGATAATCAAAACAACGATGGAAAGAAACTTTGGGTGTGTGTGACATTGATGGGGTATAATTTCGGCGCCTTGAGACACGTTTGGTGCTTCGAACAAGGATACACACACGTGGAGAAAGAGCTCGGGATACGAAAAATGGAGTGCTTAAGTGATAGAAGATGTGTGTGTGTGAGTGTGGTTGGGAGTTACTTTTAATGTGACAAAACTGCTTAACGAGTGATAGAGAGCAAACTACGAAATAGCTACATAAAAAAAGGCACAAAAAAGATGAAGTTGTTGCTTTTATTTCGTAAGGTGATTGTTTTGTTCTTCTTTTTAAAGAAGCAATTGATAACAGGGATTGCGGTTGGGATGGGAACACGCCGAACAAACCTAAATGCACCAAAAACAATAGAGAAACAAGCGGAAAACAGCAACATGTGCAAAGAAATAAAGTAGACAAATTTGGAAAAGAAAGAAAGAAAGTGTAACAAACATAGAAGAACGTCAACGTAAACAGAAAAAATATAAGAACAACAAAAAATGCAGAAGAAAAATGTGTAACAACCAAATGGAAAACAAAAAGACGGAAGCAGAAGTAAACAAAAGAAAAAAGTAGAAAGCCCACAAAACCGAATTAGAAACACACACAAAAGTAAGCTAAGCTAAGTAATTAATTATTAGAGTTATTCTATTATAATAATTATATACGAGCGAAAGCGCGAGGTAAGAAGAAAAAACAAACCGAACAGAAAACCAATTTTATTAAAATATTTATGATGAAAACACGAAACGAAAAACCAAAACACAACACACATCTTTCCAGTGGGACGATTTTTCTGTTGAGAAACAAATATGTGAAGCGCGAACAACCCCCCCAAAAAAAGGATAATAACGAGCTTTTTTGGCCAGCTCCCTCTGTGGGTGGGTTGAACAGACGGAACAAAAGGAAAAACGGTCGACCGTGCGTGTTTGTGTTGTTCAGTTTTCCCGTCGGTGTGCATGTATGTGTGTTTCCGTGCGGTTGTTTTTTGTTTGCTTTATTGTTCCGCCTGTCATCGTTTTGGGGTTTTGCAGTTTACCGTGCGGTTTTTTCGCTAGGATCCGTGGAGTGTCTGGTTTTGACGTTTCGTCCTAACGATGGGGCCGGCGCATTTTGTGATTGTATGGGTTTAAGTGGCCTAGCACATACTGCTGCGTGTTTTTAGGTCGATTTTTTAGGGATTTTATACCGAATTTAAACTGCTATAGGCTTTTTAGCCAGGACGACATCCACACAAATCCATACAACACCAACACAAACACAGACTTAGGAAGGGAAAGCTCTATCTCTTTCACTCTCTAGTTAGCCTGTTTCTACACAAAAAGCAGCGTATGTGTGTGCGGGAAAGTCACGCAGACTAATAAATACAAGCTTTCGGCGAACAGGTGAACGTTCAGCGTGAGGATACGTTTTTGGGCGAAACAAATACCTTCATCTCGTAGCGTTTTCCACTCCTAAGCGAACGTTTCTGAATGAGTGTGAGATACCGTTACCTGGCCTCCGGTGTGGTGGTAGTATATTCTGGTCCAATTCCCCACAAAAAAACAGGTAACTTTCCCGTTGCGTGTGTGCTTTCCGGTTTGTTTTGTTGAAGTTTTTCCCGATTTTCCCTGTGCACTGTGGTGGTAGCGAAAACTGTGGCTGCTCATTGTGTTGTGGGGGAGTTACCATGGAGACGAGACTCGCGAATATAAACGCACGCTTGGTTTTGGCATTTGTGAGCGTTTGCAGCTGTAGTAAACATAACCGTCTGTGTGTTTGTGCGTAGCCTTGGCGCACGAAATTTATCCCTGCTGTTGCTGCTGCTGCTCGGTTCCGGTTGCTGTTGAAGGATGTCCTGTGACAATCAGGACGCGATGAGGCCGCCATTTGCACCAGCACCCTGCCGAAAAGGGAGGCGATAGCTTTAAACGGGACGAACTTGGAGGCTTGAATGTTGGGTAAGTGGTTTGTTGATGCCCTTGTTTTCCTTTTTTTTTTGTTTTTAAGATTTCATGGAGCTCAGTTTTTTTGCTACAATTTTCTTCCATTTCCGGTGGGAATTGAATCTTCGTCTATTCCTTGAAAAAAATGTTTTGGCGCGCTTCCGGACGCCATTAGGAAGATGCTTGAATTTGGTGCAGTGAAGAGGGACGACAAAGTTGAGCAGCGAACTTTTGCACCAACTTCAAGAAAATGGTAAATATGGCTGTACATGAAACAGGAGCATAGAACGTTAGCGCGATGGCGTAAAGAGGTCACAGAGCGCGATAAGAAAATGGAACATTGAAGCATCCAACCAAACACACCGTTCCCGTTTGCAAATCTAGCAGAAAGTTGTCCTGAACATTGACTTCTTCCCGGCGCATTCGTAATCGTATTTCGCTTCGATTTCTTTAGCCGCCGATGTCTTCGAATATGATATCTGCCGTAGCCGTCCACTCCTCCAGCCCGCCAGCTGTGCCGTGGGCCAACCGGACCGAACGAGCTGCCACGTCGAAGCGAGAAGTTCATCATTCGTAAAAGTTCGCGAGGCAATGGCAAAACGTTCCGTGCCACCGTCGTCGACGGCGACGTGCCATCGAAGATTCCTGTGTTTCGCATTTCAATTTTCGCCAGTTTTTGCTAGTGCCGTTGCCGCGAACGGCAGCAGTGTGTCTCGGTGTATCTGCTTCAATGGTCCGTTTCTACCCTGCCTTGGAATTGGTTTTGCTGTCGGAGTCGCGCAGCACTAATGCTCGTCATTGTTGTCGAGGTTTTGCGATCGAGCACCGCGATGAGCGAGTGTGTTTCTTTACGTTTGTCTTTTGTTGCTTGTATCAACCAACAGAATCAGCAGCAGCAGCAGCAGCCATCTTTGTGTGACAGTGCCAAGAGACACACTGGGACGGGATCCTAGACGGTTGGCCGTGAGCTAGAACAGAGCGTTCCAGTCACACGTACACAAACGCACAGACACCTTCGGCAGGCAAGTACGGTACCAAGGGAGATGGCAAGATGACCGGTGCGATTAAACACGCACCACGTTCGAGCGAGGTGGACCGGCACATCCGCAAATTTCCACATGATGTGACACCGACCGAAAACCGACCAACCGTACGCCGGTACAACCACCGTGTCGTCCGCCGGGAACGACATCTGCCTTTCGGTGAAGTGGTGTACTGCGCGAACATTGTTAGCTGACAGGCTCGTCGGGAGTTTTAGGGAGGGGGGGGGGGACAGCCCTCGTCCTGGCAGTCCTCCTCCGGCACATCCTCTCAATGGCATACCACGGGACAAGTTCATCGTTTTTTGGGGGAAGATGCAAGTGCGAGATTCGGCGGCAGCAAGTGCTGACTTTAATACACCGGGAGGAGACCTTCTGGGGGATGCTGTAGAATTCCTGCTGCACGGAAGCTGATAAACAACGTTCACCCGGGGTGGTTACTAGGTAAGTGAAACTAAATTTCCTACACCTTTGCTTCGCTTATCTCAACAGGCGTGTCATATCTGTCACACGTTAGTTTATAACTGACAGTTGACAACTATCTGGCTTTGAGAGTGTGTTGAATTCAGAATTTAATCAATAATATCGCCAACTTCAGGGATGAATGACTGGCTTAAGGAAATACAAGCTGAGCTTCAAAATACAAAATTTCAGCTTCAAAGAGCGCTAACTTCCATCTCACACACTCTCGTGCGTTGTTTGGAAATAAAATTCGAATTATTTTCATTGCACGCGAACTCCACGCTCCACGTGCCCCAGGAGTCGCCCTCCCCGAAAATGAAAAGAACAAGCGCAAAAGCGTCGCGCATCTCTTGAAAATGTCTTAATCGAGGCTTTAAAATCTTTATTCCATTTTACGTTATGAGCTCCGTCCGTTTCCGGAAGCACACCGGCGTGCGTTGGCGTTCGCAAACATTCTCGATCCCCGGCTGTTGCTGCTGCTGCTGCTGCTGCAAGATGAAAGGACTTGTTTTTGTTATTTTTTTGCTTGTTGGAGGGTAGGGTAGAAGAGACCCGATGAGTGCACCGCACCATGGACAGTAATTCGCACGCAAGATGTCCAGCTGGAATGATGTGGGCGTTAAGAAAGACGTTTGTTGGTGACCGCACGCAGGAAGCACTCGCTGGAAGGAAATGCCATTAAACTCCCAGCATCCTGAGGACTCGTCCAACGTTCGGCGCCATTCTTTTTTTTTTCGTTGGCGGATTTGTGCGTTCTAACCGTTGGCGAAATTAAAAGACACAGAATGAGGGGGGGGGGGGGACTATGCTTTCGGAACGGAGGCTGTGAAATTGAAACAAATTCCGTGCGAAAACAGAAATCCACGGACGTTGGGAAATCCGTTTGAGTGGCGATGGCGCGGGATTAAGAGCATTTGGAGCGCGCTTTAATCCAGTCGGAACGCGTCTTTACGAGGCCCTGCTCGGGTGTGAAGAAAGGTAGCGGATTAGGGTGAGCTTTGTCTCGAGCACCACTGTCGTCGCTGATTGCTGCTGATTGTGTGAGATGTTTTTATTTCGGTGGCGATTTTCTGGAGCAAAGGACATTCTTCGTTCGTGAGTGTCTTCAGATTTTTCTGCGTAGGTTGATCATCGGCAGAAGCTTCGCTGATTGGGCAGGGATTATTGGGTAATGTTTAATCAGTGGAAATATGTTTTTGGAGTAAACTGTGGCCAATATTCCAATATCCCAAGTCCTATATTAATCATCAAGGAAATCTAGGACAGTGTTGAAAAATCGTGACCTTGTCAAAAAAATAAAACGGTGGCGAAATCGGGCAGAACTTTTCGTGCTGTCCGATCACGCTGAAAGATCTATCTGGCCATGGCCGTGCGGTCCACGTGTTCCTGCTGTGCTAAAGGCTCAGCAGACCGTTCAATTTACACGTACAGCGAAAAACTGGGTGCCTCTTGTGATGTGACCTTATCTCCTCCCGCGCCATGGCTCGGGAGGCTGGAAGCAGTGGGAATCGTGCGCACGAGCGTTAATGTACCGGGAGCACGCTTCTGAAGCCCGAACGAAATGCACTCCAAAAATTGACCGTAGTACGAACGGGAACCCAAACCATTGAGTGACACCGAAATTTCGAGCTATTTCAACCGTAGTGGGGACCTTATGTCTTAATCAATTCGTCGGAATCGGGGCGCTAGTGTGAGGTTCTGCCAGGTTCATGCTTTTCAGGCGAGATAGGAATCGAGTGTAGTAGCCCTCGACCGGCGAAGTCATGCTCACGAAACTGAATCGTTCCTCCCGGCTGTCCGCGGGGTGGGGAGTGTTGGTCAGCCGGTGTCGGGACGGGATTCGCTTAACACCGTGTAGTCCAGCGATTGCGAACGGAAAATCGTTCAGTGTCACGAAGATTTCTTGCCTTCGCATGACAATTATTTGGCGCTTTGCAGTAAACGAAATTAATGATGCAATAAATAAAATTGTCTCTCCGAAGAGTAAGAGGCCCGAAAGGAAGAGAGGATAGTAAAGCACAAGAAGACGGTTGCTTTTGGATCCGGAGTGTTCAAGATATCAGTTAAAATTGTTTATTAAATTTGCTGGTTAAAAAATGAGATTTCTTGAAATCGCAAAAGCTTTAAAAGTCGTGATATTGGCAGAACACTTTAATCGCGTCCACGTCCACGTCTGTGACCTCATCTTCCTGGAGCGATACCGGCCCGTACTACCACCTGCCTGAGAATCGGACGGAAATAGTTAAGATTAGCCGAAGGATGACGCCGTTGCGGAGGAATAGCACATCAGCACGGCATTCGATACGGGGACCTCTGTTTTGGGCCACCGACCACACCAACTCGACCAAATAGCAAGAAGAAAAGGAATTAAAACATATTAGCAACAAACCAAAAAGGCACATTCCAGCTGTGCCTACGAAGTCACAGAAGGAAACATATTCCCCTCGCACACACACACGATGCAGATAAAGCTGTGGTAAGAAATGGGCGAAAACAGAACAAAAACAAAGGGAAAATCCTTCACAGACGGAGAATTGTACAAACGGGGTGGTTTGCCGGGGAGGTTCATAAAACAAAGGCTAGAGAAAAGCCAGCTTGATATCGTCCCGTTAATGAGCAATAAACTGGCGGTATTAATTGCGTACCCGAAGACCCGTACCCAGCCGTGGACCCGTGCCCAACTAACCCGTGCCACCGGACTGGACAATCGCCATAGACCGTATCCGTTTTACCCGATGGGATGGGACAGGGAACGCTGGAACAGTGGAGAGGTGGGAGGGTAACAAATATTTTGTCACAATAATTTTACGACTATCAAACGCCACCAACAAAATGTGCCCATAAAAAGCAAAGAACTGGGAGAGATGGAAGAG
The DNA here is from genome assembly GCF_013141755.1 of Anopheles stephensi. NCBI lineage: Eukaryota > Metazoa > Arthropoda > Insecta > Diptera > Culicidae > Anopheles > Anopheles stephensi. Next base: position 6,275,109 of record NC_050203.1, read on the forward strand.
GAAGAGGAGTGGGGAAGTTGCAGGAAGCAGGCATGACATTCTAAGCACGGAAAGCAGAACCTTGAAGCATCTTTTGCATAGCAGGCGTTGGAGTTGGCTGATAGGTGGGATTTGTACACGTTCCACAGGTGACTAGATACAAATGGGTGTCTTTTACGACGTCTCTCGGAGACGAGACAGAGAGAGAGAGAGACATCGAAGATCCACGGTGTTGGGGTGTGAGATGGTGTGATTGCTTGATCCGTTACCTTGATATTACTGATCAGTCTGGTGATTGTTAGTAAGTTTTACTGTAAATTGTTCGATTAAAGCGCGCCAAACAACTCTGATTATTTCCTTCAAGTTCTTGAAGTTGAAGTTCTGCTGCTCATCCTTCTTAAACCCCTTTGGGTTTTTTTTTTGGGAACTGAGCACATTGAAGACACCGATCTTGAGCTCTTCCACCTGTCCCAACGGTCACTTTCAACCCTCCACCCCTTCACTGGAAATTCTTCCAGGTCCTTTGCGATGCCTTCGCGACCAAGAGATTTAGCCGTTTCCAACCCCGTGCTTCTAGTGCTTCGGCTGCGTGACCTAGAGTCACCCGTTCCGTGCCATGCCGCTGCCCCGTTCCATCTTCAAAGCCCCGGCCGGAGCGAGCGACCACGTAGCAAACGAAACAAACGAAATATGGTCATAAATTTTCGGATAGGCTTGGGTGTAACCAGTTGATCAGGTTGTATTTTTGTATTATAGTGCTGCTGCTATTGTTGCTTCGAGCTGTGTTGTGTTTTGTGTGTTTCTTCTTCCTCTTTCCACTTCTTTTCCCCCGGGGTTCTGGGTGCTTGTTTTTTTCGATTGCTTCTTAAAGGTTTCTTTCGCTGTTGCTTGAAAGTTTTCCTCTTTTATCATTTTACACAGCAACAGAAAAAAAACACGGCTGAGACCTTATTCCAGGTTCCCTTTTAGTATTTTGGATGTTGGTTTCGGGGTGTTGCTTTCCAAATACGACAAGCGGTTCCGGTTATGGGTTGACATTTTTTTCTCTCTCGCTGGTGTCTGTGTGTGTTAAGGTTTTGCTAGCTTCGTGAGTTAGTGTCGTTCCTATTCTTGAACCGGGGGGAAGAAAACTATTCTCTGGGCAAGTTTGGCTGGAGGTGTCTCGTCCAAGGATGGTGGAAAAGAAATTTATCAAAAATTGTTCCACTTCAAGGCGGGAGAACTTGCCAAGGCATTACAGCAAAGGTTTTGGAACCATCCGTGAAATACGTCTTCAAGGTATGGCCTAGAAACTGGTTTGTGTTTTGCCCCAAACAACACTAAATTCTGCAATCAGACCTCTTCTAGACACAATAAATATTCAGCGATGTATGTCCACAAGTATGAGCCTTGAAGTTGGCACAGCTAATAAAACAGAACAACTTCAAAATTGGGAAGAGCGTTCCCTTAAGTGGACAGTGTGTCAATTAAAATTTCTTCCTCTACTTCTCGCGATCGCGATCACCGCCATCAGCACCTGGACTTCGGCGCTCACCGGGACCGGTGCGGAGTGGAGCGCCGCATACCCAAACCCTTCTATAGGCGGTCGGTTTAGGAATGTTGAAAATTGATAGCGGCTATCCCGAAAATTTCGAAACTGATCATCACTCGGCGAACCTCTCGGCGCTTGCGCAAGCTGTTTTCGTCGAAGACGCGTTGCTTGCGTCGTTCCCCAAGTCCCAGTGGAACAGGTTTCGTTTCACGGTGCACCCGTTGCTCGCACCTCTTTGCGCTACGACTCCGCACCTCCGGCCAATGCTAGTGCCATCTTTTCTAGCCATATACACGCTCGACCCCTGTTACCGGTGAAGCTTCCACCCGTGAGGACTTTCTTCGGACGACTCGTCCACGGCAAACACCTGCCACACCACCGATGATGATGCCACCTTAACCCGTCCTGGCGGCCAGTTCGAAATCGAACTCGCTCGACCCGGCGTTGAACGATATATGGCGATATCGTAGCGTAAAAACTGTTCCACCGAGCGATCCGAGAAGGCTAATGGGGTCATAAGATGCTGATAAAGTTTTTCGTCCATCTGTTCGCCCAGCAAGGGTGGACGGGATGAAGGCGAGCGTGTGTGTGGGAAATCAGCTTAGAGGGTCCGGTTTCTTTCTGTCCATGCGCCGCGGCCGAGGACGAATCTCGTGTGGCTTTAGCGGGCCGGCAGTGTGCAGCGTGTTGCACGGTGTTTCGTAACTTTACGGTTGCTTCACGGTGAGTCCATCGCCATCGCATCAAACGCAGATCCGCTGAAGGACATGCAGCAATAAACAGATGATTCTTTGCCAACGACACTGGTCTAGTTGATGCGATCGAGCCGCTATCGGCGCTATCGATGAAAGGCGGGAATTAGGTGTCTATTAGCTTGCGAAAGATCGCCCCTATCTCAGCTTCTTCAGAACGGCCATTTTCTAATAATAGCACGTTGTGTATATGAGCAATTGATTAGAAATTAATAGCTTGAATAGAGCCACCCAAATTAGCCTCAAGAAGAGCGCCGATATCCGACAAAAAGTTCAAACTGAATCCAGGTGCTAATCAGCATCGGTATGCTTTCAGACGTTGATTGGCAAAAATAGTGGGATTGAAGAAAAAATCTACACGTACATGTAAATTAGGTGTTGAATATGATCGTAAAGTTTTTTGTTTTTCCTTCGCCGCTTGCTCTTGCCTTTGCCTTTGCCTGCACCGGCTGATCTGTTTGATTGATTGTAAACATGTTTTGTTCGCATAAAAATACAGAAAACAAAAACCCGATTGAACATTTTATTTGTGTGAAATGCAGATGATGATATTTCGGCACGGAAGTGTAGTATAAATGCTGATCATCATCGCATCGGCAGGAGAATCGGGTTTGTTTTGATGATCTCCGGGCGGAGGGATTTGCGCGGCAATACACTATTGATGGTGCGTCTCCTCTTTAGACACAAATACAATCGAACCAATTCGTACACCGGAAATTTGATCTGGGTTTGATTTCCTTTCTTTAAGAAAAGCGGCTAATTTTCTCTCTCTCTCTCGCTCTCTCTCTCTCTCTCTCGCTCTCTCTCTCTCTCTCTCTCTCTCTCTCTCTGTGTTAGTTATCTGGAAGACGACTCAAGCGCGACGATCAATTCTTATACCAAAGCCGGCAACAAAAGACTTCCTTGGAATGTTCACGCTCGCCCGTTTGCTCCACAAGGCCTGTGGCAGGTACGGGATGAGTACCAGAACCCGAGTGAAATAAAACCGATTTTTATTGGTAATTATATAATTTATGGTCCAGGACGGTCCACGGCCAGCCGACTGGAAACTGGATCGATTTAGTGGCGGCCGCGTTTCGATCGCCTCTCCGTAAACAGGGCCTTAATCAAGTCGTTATATTCGTTGAACGATCATCTTTAGGGGGTCTTCTCGCTTATCTCGATGCTCGTTAAAATCTCAAGGTGAAGAAAGATTTTATTGTGCAAAAGTCTAGCCTAGATACTGCTGCCTGGTGCGGTCTCGTAGCGTGTGGTACGCATATCGGGTGATCGGAACGCCGATCGACTTGGGATTAGCGCACGTGGAAGAGAACTGAAGGTAGGAAGGCAGGGTGAGGGATAGCCGGTTAAGCTTTTTTTATTGATTTATCTCAAACATAAAAAAAACCCCTGAGAATAATTAACATTTGCGCAAACAAATGCCCTCCACGAGTTCTTTCTTTCGGCCTCGTTTAGATTCTTGGGCCCGCTAGAGAACTAGTTCCGTGCCGGGTTTTTGCCAAGTGCAAGGTTGCATTTGCATGCATGATGGACAGCTAAATAGGGCTCGGTGGTGGCGGTGGTGTGAGCGTATATCTTTTGCGTATTTCGATAAGCTTTAGCTCACACAAAAACCCCCGGACATTCCAGTGCACAAGTGGGTGGACTGGAACTAGCCCGAGGGAACTCGCCTAGCGCTAGAACTTGGCCCGGAGAACGAACGGAGTGTTGCATGTGTGTGATTTATTATTTGATTGAGTTAGAAACGATTAGTCCAGTTTCCGAGAACACTTAGATCAGAAATGAAATTTGACAGCTAAGCAACTGTCAATGTCAATCAGAGGTTCGCTCACAGTTTGACAGTTGGCAGAATTTGGCGTGCAATATTTACCAACAAATTTATTTTCCAATTTTTCGATTTCTGTTCGCGTGATCGTGAAAGTGAAACTGCATCACCGTTTTCCATTGCGGTTGCATCCAATCGGATTCGCAACGAACGCACGCAGAACGGTGGTCCAAAGCGTTGCCCCTTTTCTGCAGGATCATGCCCTTGGGGCAAAATCATTCCCTTTTCGATGCGCCCCAATGCCCAAAGAACAGTTAGAATTGCTCGCCTCAAATTCCTTCCCCGGGGGGGCAAAATTCGCCTGTCGCTGTTCGGCGAGTTTTACCCCGAACCTTCCTGGTGATAGAGCTACAGGACCGACGGTTGCCCATCGCTAAAATGCAACCTAAATGAGAACCGTTTAGAGACCGTTTGATCGGACGGACGGGGGTTCGTCGCTTGCACACACACACACACATTCCACTTCCACGTGCGTCGTTTCGATGATGGACCGTGGCAGACGCATTTGTCCTGGAGCGGCGGGAAATATTTCCAAACCATATCATCGACTCCAACCGACCAGAACGGCCCCCGAAAAAAGCGAAAACCGTGCACCCGGGATGTTTTGGCGAGTGGCCTCGGGCGATACGATGGCAAAGGGGATGGCAAATTTGCGGTCCTCTTCCTCTTGGGGAGATTCGCTTTCTTCTGCGCCGTTGTCGGCCGGTCGATACGTTCGGCGTGGAAAGGATTGATGGATCGGTGTAACATGCGCAGCAGCACTTGTGCAGAAAGGATGCATTTTTATGGGTTTTTTTGGGGTACGCAGTGGAGCACGCACCTAGGAGGAGCGTTCGGCAAAGGGCGAACGCTGTGGAGCGAGCCCGAAAATATGATCCACCCGTAGGGCAGGGTCCGTCGTTGTGCCGATGGTTGTCATAATAATTGCAGTGGCGGTGTCGATGTTGGGCGCTTGCCTGGGCAAGCGGTGCAGCGAATTCTTTGGTGCCCGCCAGACACACGGCGAACCCCGTTGACAACACCTGAATGCCGTAGGAAGCGTCGACATGCGTGGCCGGGCTAGCACATGCGCAACGACGCAACGATTATGCGTCGTGTCTCGATGCAGTTTGCGCTGGGTACGGACGAAAGGAACTAAACATAACAGCCAGCGTAGACTCTGAGATTTTTGGGGTGTGTTCAATGACTCCTACTTTTGGCCCACCTTGGTTTTTTGTGCGTCCGGCTCGCGCTCGGTTCGGTTGGGGAAAGTGCTTTCGGGACATCGACCTAACGTTGCTTAGAAGAAGAAAATGGGAAGAATCAAGACGATCGAGCACATCTCTCCGAACGCATTTGCCGTGGGTAGATGGCAAACTTCATGGCATGCACCACGCTCCCGAACGAAACCGATTTTTGCAATTGTAATGCGTGGCATTGTTATGGTCTGCTCACCATCCAAGTCGAGCATTACCTAATATGGTACGGGCAAGACGCGGCCGGGAGGTGTGATTCGGTGAGGAACCACGTACCGTGCGCGTGTGTCCCTGGAAGCGCAAGCAGGGCAGGCAGGGGATGCTGAAGAACACCTCCCGGCTGGGAGCAGTATTGTGTCTGGGATCGCCATGCACAGAACAAAGAGCGACAACAATGGGTGTCTTCTAACTGTTTGTAGAAGGTTTTGTTTTGCGTTTGGGGAAGTTGACGGATCTGGCCCCGATGGAGTCGCAGTTAAGGAATATCTGCCGAGTTGTGGTGTTGTGAATCTTTGATTCGCTATGACATATGACAGGACTCGGTGATGCGCTCTTGCTGTCTGAGGACCTCAAGAACAGAACCTCAGAAAAGCTGGGTTAACTTGACTTAAAGCTTCCAACAAACGAGGTTTCCTGCATCGAAAGTAGGTGTGAAAGTGAACGATAAAAAACCCCAACGAAAATGCGTTTCCTCCCAAACTACAACAAGGACCGAGAGAGTAAAGGATAATAAAGTAGCAGCACCCGAAAAAATCACTTGTGCATGTTTGGCGAGTTATCTTAATTCACTCGGAACTACCGCCGAAAATGATCCCTCCGCTTACTCGACAGCGCGTAAATGCCTTGCCCGCTTTTATCGCGAGCGAGTGCGAAACCGCTGCACAAGAGAATAAATGGCTGCTTACAAAACGTTGCTGAATCACGCAGAGCGCAGTGTTCGGGGTAAGTTGATACTTTGCCGCTACCGTGCGCATCACCTTAATGTGCGCACGTAATGGTGAGCACGTGGGATAGAATCCAATGCTTGGCAGGGAGCGCAAGCAGCAGTTGCGGTGTCGCGCGAAGGATTTGTTTGGATTTTGAGTAATTCCGCCAAGCAATGCCGGCAAGGATGCTACCACAGGGAAGCACGATCGAACCACGATCATGATGATCATGAGAGGTATGTTCGTGCCGGGCTGAAATTAACTTGCCCAGCGTTACTGCACGTGCTGCAAATTGTCTGCTCCGAGCGAGACAAGCCCGGAGCTATTACGGTCAAGCCCGGCGGGCTGTACGGGTGGAGCACCCGAAAGGTGCTGCTGACTGACACTTGACAACGAAAGTGACGGAATGCTGCACATTCCGGTGTCTGGTAGCAGTGGATAGAATTTCGGCGTTTGAAGGCTTTGGCCGGGTGATGGTTTCCCCTTTGCTCGATCGATCCGATCCGTTTGCAGTATAACGGTTGATTCGGGAGAAGGGTGAAGTTGGGAGATAATCTTGCCGCCTTGTTGACATGGCTAGCGAGCGTGGCGAGAGTAGCTTTTACGATCGTTAATATTTCGAAGAGATAATCCAAAGGTGATAAGAAGAGTTGGGGCCTTGAAGCTGGAGAACGTGTGTTAGGTGCATGGGAACGCTTGGTATATACAGTCTGGGAACCTAAGCGATCCAAAGACCCGAGTAATATGCTTTGACCGCATCCAAGCATAGCACTGACCAAATCCTTGGTGTATCAAATCTCGTGGAAAAAAGATCGATTGAATCAAGTTCTCCCTTTTAGAAGAAATAGCACACAGAAAACCATCCAACACTGGTGCTGTATTTGACCACCGAAGCAGACGGAGAAAAGCAATGGAATGGTCTCATGTTTTCCTGCTGTCCATCGCAAACACTCCCCTGGTTGTGGTCGGCGATTTCTTGCCGAGGACCAAGTACTTGCGCCGGTTTGCTTCTCGAACCCTTGTCCCTGTTCGAATCCTGTTTTTCCCCGTAAGTTGGCGCTACGCTAGTCCTCGCAAGTTGACGGTCAACTTGTCCTCCTTGTGACATGTCCGTCGGCATTCCAGGATGTTTGCATCGAGGATTTATGGGAGAGAGAGAGAGAGAGAGAGAGAGAGAGAACAGCCAAACGAGAAAAAAAGGAACCAGCAATAGAACGGGAATCCTGGAAAGGAAAGACCCTGTGCCGCCGGAAAGGCTTCTGTTTTTCTTCGGAAGTTGCACCCGGTTCCGGTTTAAGAAATCGGCTCGAAGGGGGGGGAATTCTCAACCACCGGCAGTGTAAGGAGCAGTGCCACCGAGCAGCAGCAGCAGTCCTGTTTCAATTTCATTCAATCTAAATAGAGAAGGAAACACAATCTCTAACCGGTGCGTAATTGCTGACAACAAAGACAAATTATAACAAAGTTTTTCTATTTTTCCCCTGGCTGGCGGGTTTTTCTTTTCGCGTCGTCTTTTTCCCCTTATCTTTCGTGGTGCCGAGTAGGGTGGAGAACTGGTGGCTCTGATTTCATTTGTCAGCTCAAGGTTCCTTTTTTGCTGTGCTGTGGCAGGGATAGAGCACGAGCTGCACGGTTAGCAAGGACGATCCTGCCTGATGAAATGTTTATTCTGGTCGCTTGTCCGATGTGGAAGCTAGGGCCGTGTTTTGGGTAGTGGCGATGACAGTGCCTTTGCTTTGTGGTGACATTCGCGCTGACAGTGTTATCTCGCCGCGGACTCGACTGGTCCGTCCGTCCGTAATGGTTTAGTGCAAATTTCCAAAGTCCTCCATCATTCTGCCGGCGCTGTCTGGTGAACGATGCAAAGGTGCATTTGTCTAGGATTAGTTTGATGATGCTCGGGAGCAGAGGAGTAGCTTAGCTTTACCTCCAACCGAGAGTTTGATTCGTCAGAAACTATTCTTCCTACTCAATCAGGGATTATGCTCCGAAACGTTTCCTCCGCAGCTCTGCCAATTTCGCCCCATAAAGATGCTTTTTACAACCTGCCGGAGTCTTAAACAAAGCTGCCCATTCTCGAGAGCGCTCTAGCCCCAGCAAAGCTCCGGTACAGTAACAAACAATAAACATTATTGCACCCCTCGCGGAGCTCCAAAGTTGTCCCGAGTAACACAAAAAATCATCTGTGTACGGTGAAGAGAATAGAAAAGCATATCTAACAAAATTTTAGGGCCGCAAGATTAGAAACAGTGATCGGGGCCCATCTTTCTGATCCGCTGGCTGGTGTGGTTGGAGTGTCGTCGCGACGTTTTGGTCGCACTTTTGTACGCGATCACACCTTCGACCGGGTTCTGGCGAGCTTTCGAGGGTGGAATCTCGAACCGAACCTCAACGCTTGATCTTCTCCGCCTCCGAGGGTCCAATAAGGTCTAGGCAGCTAGGCAACAGGCAAGCCCCGTGTGTGTGAGCTTGTGGTACGGACTAACGGGGCGGAGAGAAACCTAACCTAACAAATGACATTGAATATAAGTTATTACATTGTTAGATTTAGATAGAGGAGTAATCTAGCAGATTATATATTTTTATAACACACACACACACACACAAGCACAGCGGCGACGCGCGCGATCGTGGGGAGAAATCGACTACGAGCTACGACGCTGTCTTCACGGTTCTCGGTCCTGCCGCGACTGTGTGGAAGAAGGCGATGTTGGTGGAGTGGTGTGTTGTTTTATTATTTTTATTTGAGCTTCCATTCCCCATTCCCAAGATGCTCGGAGCGGAGTCGGCCGATCGGAGACGAACGGTTTGTCACGGGTTATGGGCGACCCACACGGAGCAGAGTGGGCACACAAATTAATTAGATAACCTGTCCCACCGTGGCAAGCATTGCGCATCGACACGGTTGTCGTGTCGATCGACGGTGCAAGAACGGTCGGAGTTGTCCGATCGAGGGAATTGAGGTTGTGCACGGCAGCCGGTGTATCGGTGTCGTCCCGGGCCCCAGGTGTGCACGGTGGTGCAAACACCACTGTATCGATCACGGTAGACCACGCTGTCGAGCAGCGAATCTCGTATCGGACCGATGTTCGGGTTCCGAAGAAGGTCCATTTCGGTACTGCTGCTATTTGGCTAATTTATGACCCGATCGAAGATGGTTACGATTGCGTTTTCGTGGGACGGGAAGAAGGACGAACGAGCGTGTGGAGATGTTCCAAAAGTTGCGATCGAACTGGTTCAAGCTCTAAGGGATTCGGATTCGAAGTGGTAATCAATGGTACGTACGTAATCCTCGGGCAGTTCTCCATCTGGTCCAAGGTCAGTGTTTCTGGTTGTTCAAGTGCGCACCGCCACCGGTTGAGCAAACGGCCGGCACAACCGAACGAGAAACCACCAGCAGCCGTTTTTAAACTCGCGGTAAACTGGTTTTTCAAACAACTTTTTAATCTCGAAAGCTCTAATAAATAATCTCAATTCATTCACAATATTTTCTCCCGCTTGTGCTGCTGAGCGGGTCTGGAGCTGTCACACGGGGGGAATTCGACGAGGGCACTCCACTTGCATATTACAGCTCGATGTGAGGAAGGAACGCGCAGAATGTCACTTATGCTGTGTGAGCGTGATTTGCATCAGGAACCCTCCTACAATTTGCCTGCGAATGGTTTATGAATTTCAATCGACAAACGGTGGCGATCGGCTGCAGGTGTTGAGGCGGTAGCGAATGGTAGTGGACGATTATGATATGTAATTTTATGGACCTACGATTGCGATTGAAATGGGGTTTTGCTAGTGATTGTTTATAGCTTAATCTGATGAGGCCATACTTCTCCCATTGGAGTATCAACGTGGCGTAGAAAGGAAGATATTATTGTTGTGATAACTCTTCTGATCTCCATTTAAACTCTCATGAGGCGGTCGAACGTGCGAATGATCCACTTGTCAACAGTAATCACCATTGGATAAGTACCCTTGTTGTGATAGTGAGGACCAGTTCTACAGATCAGCTGGACCGCTCGTAACGGAAGTGTGGTGGCCGCCTGTTGACGTTTCCTCCCAAGACGGAGCGTCTAGACGATGGAATCGGTGGGCTATCGTGGATCACCTTTAGTGAACCTGTTTCCATGATCTCGGGTACGGGTACAAGTTGCCTACCGGGGTCGCCAGACACTCACACGCAAGCGATCATCGTAGGACGACTAATCAGTGGATTATGATAAAAAGCATTAGCTAGATCGCGCATCATGCTGACATGATGGGGGACTGACAGTGAAGCAGACCAGACCGGGCGCGAGGTTTCAGGTGAGTACCGAACGTAACGTTTGATTAGTGCTAGAGTGTTTGTGGTGATTGAGATCGAGCTCCTACTACAAGCGCAATTTATTTTATACACCTTGAAACATAAAAGCGCGATGCATCTTACCACACGGACGATCGTTGGTCGAGCGTTTAAGGAGAGCGATGAGGACAATATTAAATCATCCTTCTTTATCGTTCGTTTGGCACACTTTCACATGTAACTAAGTTGGGCCACGTGCCATAAATTACTCAAAATTGTACTGCTGTCATTCAACCCGCGCCAGCGTTAGGAGGAAATCCAGCTGGTAAGAAGCACCATTTGGCTAACGAATCAATCACCTCCAGCTTGCTGAAAAAGACAAAAAAAAACCCGGTGATCATCGTGAGGATTTAACGAACGAACATGGTCACCTTGTCATCTGGTTGGTGATGACGAGCCCCGAACACCCGGTTCGGCTCAGCAGCCAATGATGACACGCTTCCCCATCGTAGGGATGGGACATGTTGGGCCGCGATCGCGCTGACATACATAAAAATAGTTGGCTTTTTCGGCAATAAAACTTTATCGCCGATAATAGCGAAGGATGTCAGGCGAAGAAAATTTATTGATTATTTACAATGTTTAGACATGGCGGGGAACGGTTGGGCAGAAATCAATACAAGCCACACAAAGACGCTGGTAGAAAGATCAAATCATTACCGTGGTCGCTGGCTCACCGGGGTGAGTCATGGGGTAGAAAATATATCTTGGTCTTGAGATCTGTGGCGATATGTGTGGCCACTCCCTGCTTGAACTACGTCACCCGAGCTGAGCCTGAATTCCGGAACCGAGCGCGACCGATTGCCAGAGATTCGGGGCGTGCGGAAACAAAGCTCAAAGTGAAGTGTGGTTCGGTCCCACGTTCCGCGGGAAGCGTGGAATTCGGATACGTATCGTGATCACGTACACACGTGATAAATCCGGATGATCCGGTCACCTACCCCAGCGCTACCGAAGGGTGGCAAATCGCATCAAACGAATCGGAAAGGATCAAAACTGAGATCGCTCCCGCGCCAGAGTGGCCAGGTAAACCCATTTCGAGCCATGACGAAACCGAAGGTGTCGCATTCGTGCGTGAAGCAACAAGTAATCTCCATCTAATCGGTAAGATTGTCCTGATCGACGCGAGGTAGAGAGAGAGAGAGAGCGAGCTCTCGGTGATTTGATGGGACCTACAGTAATGATCGCCTGAAGTGCTGGCAGTATCACAATGTTTCACCCAATGCCCCTATTGATGGTAGCGCGGGTAATTGAGTGTATTCGCACTCGCGCATATTATGACCAGCTCATCGGCCCAAAAGGGTCGTGCGGACGGCGTTGGGCACGACCCGACGAGTTAACGCTGCACACCGAGCAGCCAGCGGATTGTGCAAGTGCAACCACCGAGATGGCATGGAACTACACGATCACGCAGTGTGTGCTGCGAGATGTGAGTAGGAGTTGTTTCTCGGCGAGCTCAGCTTAGAGCTGCTGCCAGAGGTATAAGACGCGCGTTTCCGTTCCGTTGTGGAGGGTGAAATTGAACAAGGTCACCGATGTGAGTAGTGTGTGTGTGTGAGGAATTGAAGTGGCAGCAGCGTTAGAGACCGTGCTGATCTTGTTCGACAGGACGCCTACGCAGACTGCGCGCGTTGGTCGTCGCACTGCGTCGATCGTGAGCGCGCGCGTTGTAGCTTCAATTGGAACGCTGCACGAGAATGTGCTAGTGTGTCGTCGGATTGATACGACAGAACGCTTCGATTGGGGAAGCGGTGGTGTTGAGCCAACGTGTCAACGGTGGTGCTCAGCAAGCGCTAAAGGGTGCACACGGGTGCGTGCCGTTCGGTAGACTCCTCCGGTGGCGATCGACTTGATTGATGGACTAAAAGTAAAAGGTCAATGCGCAAACTGGTAAGTGAACTGTGACAGGGCGAGCGTAGTGGCTCCGGTGACTGGCACCGGTGGCAGTGACTTTCCGCGACCCGAGGATCCGTCTTGGGAGGGTGGAGGTGGGCGCAGGAGGGGGGTGGGTGGAGGTGCGGGTACGGTGAGGGAAGCAAACAGGAAGCGTGTGCCGTAGCGTTACACGGCGGATGCGCGCCAATGGGTTTTGGGTTCACCTTAGCCGTTAGCCGGCCACCGTTCGTTTCATTACGGAACGGCGCACGGTCAAGTCAAGCGATCGATCGCACGGTAATGGAGAACGGTTCTGGAAAGTTCTGCCCTCTGGGTAGCTGAAAACCTTTAGGTTTTTATTTGCTGTTCACCTAGTCTCTGACACTTATAAGACCTAAAGGCTGACTTCAATTTTGACTTCGAAATTCTCTCTCTCTCTATCAAAACTCTTGGATGTGCTAGCATTACTACCAGAGAACACTTTTTCGTCAGTCGCCTAGCAACGGAAAAGCTATCGTGTAGACGAGCCCTAACAGACATCAGTCTACTAGATGTCGTCAATCAAGGGCCTACACGCACCGGTTACTTCGATGTCCAAAAATCTGTGCCACACGACGCCGTCGATCAGGGATGGTAGTAGAAAACGGTAGACATGCCGAAGGACGCCACCAAGTTGCCAATATCGCGAAACCGTCAGCCACCATCAAGACCGCAACGGTTTCTTCGACCAACTACGCCTATTGACACGCCGAATAAATGAATTCCCAAAAGCAAAGCTCACAAACAATGTCAAAACCTTCGGTGCATACGCGGAGTGAGGGGTGCTCCACTGAGCAAAGCGAATGCAGTTCGTGGTGCACCTAGGCGAATGCGCGTGGTGCAAGGTGGTGGATAAATTTTATTGCACACTGCACGAACTCACACTCGCAGGAGAGAACCGACCGGACGACGGGATGGCCCTGGGACAAGGTGGAAAGGCCTGTGTGAAACATAGCGCACTGCTGCTGGAAACACACTCACACACACACACACACTTTTTTGTGTGGCCAATGTGAGGCAAACTGTTGCGTTTCCATTCGGTGGACGGAATAGGGAAGAGCGGTGCGGTGGTGGTGACCACGGTGACGACAGACGGATTTCGCGTGCATGTATCGTCGTCGTCGCCCGGTCCGGTTGCAAATTTTGCATTCCGCGCATGCAGGCCATGATTTCAATTGAGCAGCGACTGCTGACTGACGACTGCCTGCGGAGCATTGTCGAGGTGCAAAAGGTGTATAAATGGGTACGAGTCGCTCGTTTTTGTTTTTCGGGGAGTTTTCTTCAAACAGGGACTTCGGGATCGGGATCTCCCATTGGAAGCCGTTTGAGGAATGGTGGAAGGAGTGGCATCGAGTACATACTTTATTTGCGCCTCAGCTCTTTTGGGGGGAGAGCGAAGGAGGTTGGTAGCTGTAGTAAAGGGAAGGATAGTTTCGTTCTATTTGAATACTCAACAAGTGTGTTTCGGAGGTTGTATAAAAATTCATACGCATACGCAGCGTTTTTCCTGATGATTGTATTTATCGGCGATTTAGTTTTATCTCTCTTCTATGCGTTGAATGTTAATCAAGAAGTTGTTGTGGTGGAGCTTTTAAGAGAAAGACATTTACGTATAAGTGATACGCAACCTTTTCAATTCTACAAACTCAACAAACAGTACAATGAAATATCATTCCTCAACAAATCTTCCAGTATTCGCAAGGTTCAATTTTGACTTCCTAATGCCATCAGCTGGGACCACTGTGCTACGCCAAACGATGACGTGCTCGCGTTGTGTCGTCTGCCATCCACACCTAGCCGCCGGCAGGTCCAGCCCTCAGCGCACCAAGGCGTACGCCTATCGAATCGACAATGAATTCCGTACCAACTGATGTTCCGTTTGCCACTGATCCGTTCTCAACCGTGCTGCAGCCATCAACAGGGAACCGACGTGCCGGCCTGCACGCGTTCGTATGTGTGTGTGTGTGGCTCGCGGACACGTAATCCGTCTGGTTGATCTGTTCGCGACCGCGACCTTCTGCTCCGGGCTCTACAACTCCGGGAACACACTACCGGCAACACGGATCGGTAAACATTCTGGTAAGTAAGCGCTTCGCAACCACAGCTCTAGCTAGAAACAATACACCGGCTAGGACGTTCGCGCGATTCTGCTGGAATCTGTCTCTAACTTGATGCGGATGCGTCGTATTAGACACGCGGAACCTGCCCGCTCGGTACGTGGTAATGGGACCGATTTCTTTTCGCAACAATTCCTTACGTCAAGAACTCCGAGTACCGGATAGATGCTCCAAATGTTTGGCGCTGGGAAGACGAGCGTGCCGACCCACACGTCCGTCGCAACATGGTCACGATATTTATGCATCGCCAAATCTGCATAATATGTTGAAGCGTAACATTGAAAATCCATCGGGCGGGCCGTGCCCCATCGCGCCACACCGTGCGCTCAGAATGTGTGCGCTTTTTATAATGCAAATACGCGTTATTACTTTGCGTGTTATTATCGGCCACGGTGGCTACAGTTTCCCCCTTTTTTTGTCCGTATCCGGAAGGTGAAATACTTCTTTTTTTTTCGCGCGTTCCTTCGAGCAATTGTCATCCGGCCGGGGGCAGGGCAGGGTTGTATCGTAAAGGGCTCAATATCAGGCATAACGGGTCGATAAGGCTTCGCCCGAAACGCCCGAATGGCGACTGATTTGGTTTATTTTATTATTTGTACGTACAAATATACATATGCCGTGGATATTGAAATGTATGGACGATGTAATGGGAATCGCAGGAGGGCAGCCAAACCGAGAGCAGCAGCCACTTTGGACTACTTTTCGTGCTGTACCGGGTACCGTGTGCACCGGACCGGGACTTTCTTCTGGCATGCGAAAGCACAAGAAAAAGAAAGAAAACCCATCCCACCCCGGGAATGGTGCACCTGCGCGCCTTCTCTAGGACATCATCGACGGGCGTGCGAGAAGACGTGGAATTGATACGGTACTCCGCTCATGTAGCATATATTGTTTGAATACGAAATGAATTCCTGGCTGGCACGTCGACCAACCTGGCATTCGCGTGTTCGGGTGTCGACGAGTTTTATGCCCGTTTGGGGCGAAATTGATTTTGATTGATTTTTCATTCGCCTTCAAGTGGAAGGCGAAGCTTTCGCTGGCTGCGGAGGACACTTGGGTGGGGTGAACACACTGTTTACGTGTGTTTTTGCGTGTTCGTCCAGCACCAGGGAGAAGGGAAATTTAGATACATTTACTACAAACGATCGGAGCGGATAAAATAAGCTGGGAACGGGGATAGTTTGTTGAAGAGGAACGCTACACGGGAATACTAATCGGAGGTTTTAGTGGAAGAAGTGGATCGTTGTTAGGTTAGCGTGGACAGCAAGGCGTGTACGACTTGGGGCATAGATACAAGGTGGCATAAGATCGAAGCTGTGTTATATTCCACAATCTAGCTCAATCTAGTGCCAAACGTAAATCAGTCAGATTGATGTGTGCTACGAGGTCTCCAGTACTGTTGGATTAATTAACTGTCCAGGATGGATCTGATGATACCTCTGATCTGAAGATATAGGAATTAGCTCAACAAACCGAAGACTATTGAGAAGAAGCTTAGGAATCCTTAATATCGCCGTAGGAAACAAGCCCACTGCTCTGCCCAAAATCCTTATGAGCCTCAATCTCTCTTTTTGGCCCAACAACCTCTAAGGCCATGCCTGTCAATTCGAACTTACTAGACTCAATTATACCAAGTAGTTGGATAATCAGTCTTCAGTACAGGAGGATTGTCCCATGAACCATGAACCTTTACCATGGGCAGGATCCTCACCATGCTCATGATTCTCATCACTCTCACAGCACATGACGAAGAAATGAGTCCGATCGGCCCAAACGGTTCGATCTGATCGATGATTTCCTGAACGAATCTTCCTCCATTAAAACTTCACACTAACGCGGACCTCACACAAAAAAAAAAAAAATCACAAACCCTCATCTTCATTAGCGGCTTAGTTTATGATGGAGCATAATCATTCGGTTTCTCTTTTAATGTCTTGCAAAATTAATACACACACACACACACATTTATGGCTTTCGTTTGCAAATTTCTCTGCGTACACGTGTATGGAGGTTGCGTTTTTTTGTTGCTGTTCACCGTCATTCTCCGTGTTGTGATAACGTAAAGCGTCTCTGACACCGATTCCTTGGCAGGCAATGATCTCGCGTCGATAGTAGCGAAGCATGAATTGTTTTCTTTCCTAGGCCCGTGCTCTTCCTGCCGATCGTCGTTATGTTGATTGCGGCACGGTTTTACGCAGACCACCGAGTGAAGATAGGCGTTGTGGGCGAGCGGTTGGGCTGGCTATGCGCCAATTGTCTCCATCGCCACCAGTGCGGGCCAGCCGGCCGGGCAGGTTAGTTGGCAGTTAAAAAGGAAATTTATGAAAATTGCAACTAGTTTCCGTTCTACGGGTCGGGTCTATTCACGTGCTGTGATTGTCTAGTGCCGCAGTTATGCCGCGTGCGCGCTCTCTTATATGTTGCTATATTATGAATTTCGCTCAGAAGGCGGCACTGAACGGGGCAGTGGCAGCAAACGAAAACAAAAAGGAGAGCCACACGACAACGAGGACGTCGGCGACCATGGCGATGATGATGATGATGAAGCATTCAGATTGAGCAAAGTGTCCAACCACCTTCCGATCGTTGGGATGGACTGCGTGGTGGCGTTGTTTTTGCCCTCTGCTTCCTTCATTTGAAATATGATCTACAGACGATCGATGCTCGATTGCGATCGAAAATGGAATGGAGGGTTTTCGCTTTGAGCCGTTCTCCGACTGGCCTTGCGTCCGTTCGGTCGGGAAGTGACAGGTGGATCGAATCGTGATTGAGCGCGAGCATCGATCGCGAGCCACGGAAAAGAGCTACTGACATTTTAACACCCATCAACATTACAAAGGGAACAAACGATAGGCAGACAGAGAGAGAGGGTGAGAAGGAGAAGGAAACATAATGAGGGGGATAAAAGGACGGGGATCTGCCCAACGGGGGAGAGCTCTATTTTGCGAAGCCTTTTAACAAGCCGTAAGACGAGTCGGGGGATTGATCGGTGCTCGGGTCGTTAAGCACATCCTTTCCAGCCTTCTCCTGAGTCTCGGTGCTGCTGCTGGTCGGGATTGATGAGGGATAATTCAATATTTTTTCTCGAAATGAATGATTAATTGAAAAATTATAAGATTAATCACACGTTTACATGCGTTTAATCGGCACGTACGGGGGAACCGAGGGGGGGGGGAGGGGGGGGGGATTGGTTGGGAGCTCTCTTTTCTTGTCCTTATCAACCCTTGTTGTGGACAGTTGTTTGGTCTGTCACACGGTTGTCGTTCGCATTACACCGGGACAGTGTGGGACAGGTGTTTTGCATCGTGCTGTTATGTGATGCTTAAGAATACTTTTTTGTATTAGCTACAAATTGAAGAGCTGAGAGAAAATTGACTTGCGTAGAATTTGTTTCGGAACAAATTCTGGCACACTTGCTGTCAACTCATCAAGAGCATAAGTGGGCTCGTTTTTTCTTGCTTGTGAGTGTCTGCAAAGCCCTAACCACTAGGGCCGACCGGGGGCATACCCTAATCGAGCGTCGTCTTGTGCGTTGTTCTAGCAACTGCACAAGTCGACCTTAAGCGGGCCACTCCAGCTGCTGCTGCCCCGCAATAAGTCTGCCGCGGTGCAGTAATGCAGTGCGTTTAACAGCCGTGCGCGTGCACAAACAACGTAACGACCTACTACACCCGGCGACTGCCCGCTAACAGCTCATCTATGCACTCCTCAATCTTAATGATTTATGTTTCCTTTTATATCGCGTCTCAACCACCCGGCCCCAATTCTGACCGTGTCTGGGCGAGCGGATCTATCATCAGTCCACTTGTGTCACTGTGTCCCCGTTGGCCGGTAATCATCATCGTTTCCCCGCACACGCGGCCCAAACTAGAACGTTGAGGTGATTGCTGACGAGTGTGTATCTCTGTTTGTTGGGCAGAGAGAGAGAAAAACGGGCGTTTACAGTGTGCAATCGAGCCGGCGATCGATCGGTTTAACTACCATTTACTGCTTAGTGTGTACAATCTAAGTGATTGCGAACAAAAAAAAGAGATGGCCTAACGGGGGGAAGTAAAAGTGTAAAAACTGTGTCTAATAACTGATCATTTCATCTCGTGGATTGATTCGCTGCTAACTCGGTGATGTCTGCCAGGTGATGATTCCGGCCTGCAGATAAGCAGCTCAACAAGCGGCCTGAAAGGACCTGAAAATTGGTCCACAACCCATTTCTCACATGATTCAGGATCGATTGGTTAAATTTCAAGGTAGGGCAGGGTTTTCAAAACTAAATAAATAAATTATTAAGATAAAACGACCAGTGACACACTAGTTCGTTCGCTCGCTCACTCGATCAAAGCTGCGAGCAATGTTGCTTTCCACCCTTAATCACAGCCACCGACAGTTTATCGTCCACTTGCATCGATCGTCTCAGTGGCAAGATTATAATTTGCACACGTACGATGATGCGTACGATGAATTTTGTCCACAACACCGCCCCGGAGCCCCGGAGTTGCCGGCCGGCGATCGGCGATCTGCCCGGCGGGTAGATTTTTATTTTTATTTGTTCTAATTATTGACCGCACGGGGTGTTATTAAATAAATAGTTTTTAAAACGGTTATTAATAAGACGCTTACGTGTCCGTGTCCGTGCGGCACAGCGCTCTCTCTCTCTCTCTCTCTGCCGCTTTCGGTGATCAGTGCCGTACTCTTACATCGGTTTGGTGCATCGTTTGTCAATCGATCGTGTGTTTTTGCTTGGACGTGTCCTCTCGCACTCCTTAACCCAAAATGGCGTTTTCTCACCAGGGCTCACCAGACCCCACAAAGGGTTGATGCTTTTCCCGTTAAATTTAATGAACGCTTTGGCATGGAGCTCCAGCTGCAGGAGGAGGAGGAGGACAAGGAGGCCATTTTAGACGGGAGGGAGTGCGGTTAAGGGTAGTACAGTGGGACCATTTAGGCTTCCCGTCTGGTATCCGAGGTGCATGATTTACAAATTAGTGATTAATTTCAACCGCTGCTACCGTGCGAGAGTCCGCCAAACCCACAATCAAGCTTCCGCGATCCAGACGATCGGTCACGATCGGTGTGGTGTTGTGGATAAGGGCTGAGGGATCGAACCGATCGAAGCTAAAATTGTTTTCGCCCCGAATCCGAATCGATTGCATTAGGCCGTTTGTGGGTTTTTGGTTTTGCAACAATGTGAACAAATAGTGAAGGAGCTGTGCGCTACTGCTCGTTGCGACTGGGAGTGGGTTGATCGAAAAGGTACGCCGGAGACAAGTTTGCTTGAAGCAGCAACACCAGCCACACTAAGCAGGTGCAATAATGATAGAGTTCTTAATTTTGCACTTAGCGATTTAAGCGATCCGTGGTACGGGCCGCGCCTGGCACCCCAGACCGGCTCATAATCGGTCCACTGATTTGCATATGATTAAAAGGCGCTCGGCCGCTCTTTAAGGATTAGTCAACTGCGGGCCGGGGGTTTCGCTAAACGTGTTGATTATCTGCAAATGATTCAGTCACATGAGGAGGCTATTATGGGCGATTAAATCGATCAGTGAGTCGATCAGTGGGGAGCGAAGGAACTTTTCGATTCGGTTTGATTTCACACCGTTAACTGCTCGCTAGTCTGACTGTAGGTTCGTCAAGGTTCGCCAAGGTTTGCAAACTGCCAATATTATTATTATGCTGGGGGAGTTGGGAGCATTTTGGGCACCAGTTTTCGTGCTTTCCAATCAAAATCAAATCTAATAATTTTGCCCCTCCCCCCATCCACGTCCACCAGCTTTGCCTGGGTCGAGATTTGAGAGTCGAGAGGGCGAAGAAATTTTCGGCTCGCTCGTGTTCGTGTAGCATTCGAAGCTCAATTCGATCAAGTTACGATTTTTTTCTCTTGTCTCTCCTTCCTTTTGGGGCGATGGATGAAGAAGTCACGTCACAGTCCACAGCCAGCAGCCTCGAGGCTTCTCCACTAGACATCGGACGAATCGTTTGAGCAAAATAGATATCAGACGCTCGTGCTGAAGGGCGCGAGGCGAGGAACGTGGAATGGCGAGCAAAATTGACACGAGAAATATTTTCTTCTCGCAGCCAGAAACAAAAGCAAGGAGACGGTCAAAATTTCTTCCACACCTTTCTGACGTCGTGGAGATGGGGTTTGGGCGAGGGGAATCATGAATGCCTGGAAGAAGTCTGGATGCATTTCGTGCTGGCTGCAGTCGGCATGTCTGGAAGCTGTCGATCTTCGTGGTGGCGCTCGTCCCGTTCCGACCCGGGCTGTCTGGCGGAGAAAGGCGAACGATACACTGACTGGTGTGGAGTGGGTCGCTTAAGCGAGTTTCCGACTGTGAGCACGCTATCGGTGGTCGTGGAGCTGAAAACGGGGCGGCCAGTGGAGATGGCTAGCTGCAGTCGGTGGTATATGCAAAAATGTTTGACAGAGCACAGTGACGGATGAGTTTTGATGCTCTTCTTGAGAATTCTTTCCGAGGAGATCTTCGGCATCATTTTCTGGGATATTTTCCTATAAATCAGAATTCTTTGTATAAATTCTGTAGAAGATATGGGATTCCAATTTTAAGACAAATGTACATTTAAATATGCTGTAAGTCTGTCCGCTAGTGTCAGCAGCACGCGAGGTAGCTCTTTCTTTGCACAGCGAGGAGACCAAGAAGAAGCCACACCAAGCGAACAACTAAAGGGCGGATCCGCTTTGGAAAAGCCAGCAAAACTTAACGGATCGATGCCCCGCAGGTGGATCGATTTCACGATCGAAATCCCTGCATCATCATCATCATCATCCCCGAGTTGGTCGAGTTTCGATTTCGGTACGGTCCAGTTCCAGGGATGCAATACTGCTCTAGAATGTTGGGCGTTTATTTGCACAAAAAAAAAGATGCTTCCAACCCTCCACTAAGCCGACCACGACGGCGACGGCAAATTCTTGGCTGGCTGGCCGGCCCAGGATTCCCTCGGGTGCAGACAAAATTCAAGGTAATAATCCGTGATGATCCAACGCCCCAAACTGCTGCACTGCTAAATGGTCGGGCAGAGAGCCCTTGGCACCAGAAGAAAGTCCAGTCTGGGAACTGGAGCTCGGAACAATTACACGAACGAAGCTGATTGATGAGAAGCGGACAAAACGATGGATTCAAATTATAGAGCCGATTGGCGAGTGACTCCTGGTGGAGGTTTTGGTCCGAGAAACAATGTCCGAGTGGGTTAGGAATGCCATTATGCCAGGGTGTTTTCGACATTTTTTTCCACTCCAAAACCGTTATCATTTCTGGATTCCATTATGCAGATTCCTTCTAATTGGTCCTCGAGAGATTCAACTTCTAAACCCCCTCTTTTTTTGCATCACATTATAAGAAATCACTTTGAAAGCCCTTTCTCCGAATAAAGTTCGAGCCATCCAATGTTGGCGCCCCTGCATCGAGCGCAACAAATATCAAATAATAAATAATACAAAAACAATCAAAATGTCCCCACAGGGAGAAGGACCTGCCGGTACCTGCCGGCCCCGGGAGAAAACACTTCCGAATTCCCCGGTGTGTAATAATGGCACCCAGCATTATATTCTTTTCATATTTGCGCGATTATCAGGCATTATTTCATCCCGCGCCCGAGAAGAGCTGGTAAAACAAAGAGTGGCAAACTATTGAAATTGCAAACAGTCGTGTGCGCGTGTACTACGCACAACGGCAACAGGATGATGATGCTGACGGCACGTGAGGAGCCGTACGCGAGAGACAGGTTGTCGATTCGCGGAGGGCGTGCAGCAGCAGCAGCAGCAATTGTACGCAAAACCGATTCCACCACGGGCAGGCAGAACTTTCGTTCCAAACCGGGTATTGGAAGCGCGCTTGAGAGATGGCGTAAATATTTGCCATCTTAATGGATACGCACGTTGTTCTGCAAGCGATGCGTGCTAAGCGGAGATTGTGCGCTGGAGCTCTGTTTGAGGTTGGAGTTACAATAACTTGAGAGACTGGATGGTTGAAGCAGTATTCTTAAGAATTCTTTAGAAAACTGCATCATTGGTGCGATCGAAACTGAAAGCTTTGGCTTTGCTGCACGAGAAGGTGCGTCTCGAGCGCCGTCTCCATGGTAACGGACCGTACTGGATGTTGATTATGCTTCCGCACGGGTGTTCCGGTTCCGCTGTCGCACCGTGCCGCGAGCCGAGGGAGGATACGGTCGTAAAAAGCGCATAAAGATGATCCTCTTTCGTCAGTGCGTGTATGTCGTCGTCGACGTCGTCGACGATGTTGTTCGTGCCACACCCGCAAAGCCCCGGCCATTCCGAAAAACCGGTCTTCCGTTGGCGATGATTCCGTCGGGACAAAAAGGTGGTGATTGCGTTGGCGGTACGGCGGGTTTTGTGTGTTTGAAGGTAATTTCGACCCATCCCAACCTCCAGCCTGCCTCCAGCCTGGAGCCGCACGAAGCCGCGCCTGCACAGCGACGTGGCACGTGTTTGCTCGGACGGATTCGAAGGTTATAATTGAATAATTCCTACCATCATCATCACCGTTTCGCTATCACCGCACTGCACCGCATCGCATACGCGCATTTACCCGGGCCATTGTTGCGGGCCGCACATAAAAAACGGTCGGTATGTTGCGTTTTATGTTGGCTGGTTTGGCGGTAACCGCTGTCGGCGGTACTTGCGCCGAGCCGATCTTAAATCGTACGTAAAATTAGCTAATGGCTTCATTTTCCGGTAGCGCTGCTCGGTGCGCTTTGGCTCGTTCCGTGGCACGCTCGCACGCGGGCAGGGCACGCACGGCAGGGCTGGTTGGAGTAGGCTTCTTTTGCTGCGTGACGATATGTTCTAGCAGGTTGTGGTTGAACGGGTTTTGTCAATGGTTTAATGGTGCTTGTTGTGTGAACATGTTGCACTTGCAGCAATTGCAAGAAGGAATTTAATAAGAAAAGCTCGTTCCGAGTTTTATTTCAACTTGAAAAAAGCTTAACTCGTTTAGAATGCAACTCTTGAGTGTAAACCCGTGCTGGTTCGTGTTCGCCTGCTTAGTCGCCTTTGAATGCCCTTGACAGCTAGCTGGCATGTCATAGCAGCTACCTTCCCTGTTGTCAAACGCCCCTATGCAATCGATCTTTCTTCGAGCACGTTGCCGTGCAACGACCACTCTCCTCCTGAGGTCAGGTCAGTTATATGACGGTTCTAGCAGCGTGGTAAAACCTCCGTCACCACTGGGACGGAAGTGACCTCCGTGACTCACCGTAGCGCTTCACCTCCGCAGCGGTCGTTCGTACGACAGTGGCGACAGTTCATGGGATCTTCGATGCACGGTTGACGCAGCAGCAACGAAATGAACCTTTTAACCTATCGCCTTCCGGTAGGCCGGTCGATAAAAGCTTAACTACATGTGCGAGCCCACTCGATGTTACACATTCGGGGAGTTCTTATCGATGAAGTCAGCTGTTATCGGTGGTTTATCGTAGTCGATACAGACGCGTGACAGTTCAATGGATGAGTCGGCTCCAAATTAATTCACTTTCATTTGGAAGGTTTATATTTTGAACTTTGATGGCTACGGCAGTTGGTGGTAAATCGTTTGGGATGTTATAAATCGCTCAACGAACTTCATTCACGCTCTAAATACCCATTGTCCACAGAGTCAGTGTTGTCCCCTACTCGTCCCCTACTAATTCTGGATAGGAGAACTAAGAGTGTACTTCTATATGCCCTCTGTGCTCTTATGATCTACAATAGCTCTAACCGGAGTTTGAGACGATAGTTGCGCTGGTCTTCACATGACAGGACCAGGGTTCAAAACTCATCCGAACCGTCTCTCCGTAGTGAGGCCTGACTATCCAACTAAGGCTTGACTTCCCGTAATGAGGCTTAGGACTGATTCTCTTAAGAGGTCTTTTAGCCAAGATTTAATATATCGTTAGGCCCGCGTATACCATAATTATATACTACTTTACTGTACGCCGTCAGTACTGTCAACTAACTATCTCTTGAGTTGCCAAGCCCTTTGCTGCTGATATTAATACAGGAATTTCTGATCAAACAATTATTTTAAAACATTACTCTAAAATATTGATTGTACTTAGAACATCTCCTTCCGAACTTCTGCAACTGGTGATTCAAAAACTGTTGCTCCTGCGCCGTGTGCTGCAGCGCTCCGTTCCTTTTTTCGTACATTTTTACCTTTTTGCCTCGAACCGATATCCATATCCACAGCCCCGATGACTAAAAGTGTCGAACACGTGGAACGGATTGCGCGCATCGCGATGGTTTTGGTTTCCGCCAACAATGGAAACCCCAGCCCCCCCCCCTGCCCGAACCCCAGGAAGGACGGCTGGCTGGGTGGACGGCCGCAGCGTTTGTTTGTCCTAGCAGCGCGTCGTTTACGGATCCGTTCGCTGATATGGCCCGAACGGATGTGTGTGTCCGGCCGGCCGTGTGGATCGAAGTAGCGAAGACGTGCTGTTTAAGGGTTTTGGGGCGTTTGTGACCGTTTGTCTGTGGCGGAGGGTTTTTGTTGTTGTTGTTGCTTTAAGGTGGTGTCTCCCCATCGGTCGCGCTTCTTTTTGGTTTGTGCGTGCGTGAGTGCGAATTGTGAGCTGCCACCTTCCACCGCTTTCCACCTCCTGCTCAATGGCCAACCTCACATGACTTCCATATTTTATTTCATTTGTTTGGTGCTTTGGAAGCTTTTGCTTACCCTGCTGCTCCCTGAGTTGTTTGTCTTTGGCATTTTGGCTTTTTGTCTTCTTCCTCTGCTGCTGTGGTGTTGCCGTTTTGCAGCAGGTTTTAATTGACTTTAATTTCCGTCCGCCCTCTGCCAAAGTAGTGGCCTGCCGGCCCATCGGCTGCCCCGCTCGGTTGAGCTTTTCGCTTTTGTTTTCGGTTTCGGTTCGGCCAAAGGGGGCAGCTGAGCTGAAGGTGAATCGGTTGGGCCTGCCGTTTCGATCGGTGGGCCTCACCTTGAACGCCGAAGTTCATCTAACGCCTGACTGGACTGAAATGGATGGTTTGATGCTTTTTTTTCTCTTTTTTTTTACGGCGCGTTTGGCTTACACGCGTACGATAAGGCGAAGGAATGCCTTTCCGCTATTCCGACGCTCAAGGACACGGGATCCACGCCGCCATGATGGATGAAGAACACTGGTATGGTAGGTGTTGAAAATTCTTTGACAATTTCGTTACGGTGGAACGCACCGTGGAGGAAGATATTTTTCATTTTTATGATATTGCTTTTCAAAATGAGTTATCATCGAGACTCTGTGCCCTGTGCGCGTGTGTGTGTGTGTTGAGGTGACCATTCTGATAAGGTTTTGTTTTGCAGAATCCCTCCCGACGCAATCACTCATAAGAAGTGGCGCATTCGTTATTTTGTTTTTTGGCTAAAACAGTCTCAACCATAGTCGTGATTTTATTGGTTGTACCGGGCCGGTTCAATGAGTCGTTCTTAAGCACCCTTTCGGTCGGTTAAATGTGACATAAATCTGACGCTGGCCAGAAACGGCTGCCAACCAGCGTCTGACTGATATATGGCGGTTGGGTATTTCGGTACGGCAAACTAGATTTGTGTCCGAAAAAAATCCGAAAGAAAACGGGTGGGCTTTGGGAGAGCGGTCCACCATGGATACGGTTCGTTGGTCAAATCGTACTACAAATAGTCCAACTAGCGGCTAGGTAACTATTTTGGCAACGTTGCTCTTGGAGACCCCCCTGCCGGGCGATTGTAAGTGTAGGTTTTTCCAAGCCCGGCTGGTTCCTCGTGCCGTCTTGTTTCGATGCCCATATCTCAAACGTACCGTGGAAAACTATCGTCGGCCCCTTGTTGCTGCCCGAGCCCAGGAGAAATGTTGGGAACGGAGGGCAGGAAAAAGGCCCCCTCCCCTGGGAGGGAAGCACAATATTTCTTTCCCTATCATGACCTCCGAGTGCGACACAGTTGGGGAGATGGTTCTTCTCCACATGCAGCGTCCCGGCACGGGCCAGGTTTACCATTTCATCATCACTATTATAAAGTTTGAAAATTTACGATTTGTAAGCAATAGTATATCTTCATGATTTCATAAATCACTGCTTAATATTTTATGTCTTATCTCTCGTTCCTTCGCTGCTTCTCGTCCGCCCGCCTTTTCGGTGGAGCGTTTGGGTCATTTTTCTACCGCGCACCCAAAACCTAGCAAAACCCGTTGTAACTGTGCGTTCTTCAGTGGGGCTTTAGGGGAAGAATCAGAAAAAAAAGAAGCCCTCCTCAAGAAGACGACGATCGTGTGGACTGGACAACGGTGACGATCGGCACGACTGACCGGAGTGGAGTTGCCTGCTTCTCTCCTTCCCCTCTGGTACAAAAATGTCTAAAATATACACAGAGAGACACAAATTTTCCTCACCTATTAGGATGGTTGTAAAGCACGGGAGATAGAGAACATTGTGCCCACAGAGCGGGGGGATGAGCTAGGCATCCAGCAAGCGCAAAAGATGAGCCATTTATTCGTAGACACAAACTTGTGTCTGTGCGTTCCTCCATCCCCATCCCCGTATAGGACCGAGTCGGGCAGTTGCTGGAATAAACTATCCTTTAGGTCGTTAGTTTTAGTTTTGGGCTTTTTTTTCTGCCCCTCGTCGGTCGCTGGCTGTCCACTACCGGGTAGTGAGTGTGTGGAGCTCCGGCTAATGGTGGAGGAATGGGGAGAGAGTGCGATGAAGATAAGCACCAATTGAAAGAAGACGAGAATTTTTTGGCAGCGGAATAGCTTAGGTCAACCCGTTTGGTTGCAAACCCCTTCGTCTGATGGTCCCGTAGATGATAAGACGGCCGGCGAATGGGGGGGGGCCGCGGGGTCCAAGCAAACGGCAATAAAATTTCACTATAAAATCATCGAAACGCAGGTGAATTTTCTGGACCGCGCGTTCCATTCCGTGGTTTAGCGTTGCCGAGCTGGCCATTCGTTCCCATTTGTGAAGCGACCTATCTATGGATGGATGCGCCCGAGCTGCCAGGCTGCCTTGAATCGGGGATCGTTTTCTGGGGAGGTTTTTTTTGTTGTTGTTGAGGTTATGCTATGCGGTCTGCTGCCAAACCCCTGTTTCGGTCAACTGAGCTCAATTCCCGGTGCCTGGCGGAAAAGGTTGCTCGTATTTTGCCTTTTTATCGCATCCCGCTTGCTATTGTTTCGTACGGGCTGTGGCTGTGTCTAGTTTATCAGTAGTGTTCCGCTTTTAATTCTTTGTCCGGTGGTGGGGCACTGGGAGAGAGGGTGCGCGACGGGAAAGCTGGTCACAGCAACATAAATATGTGAGCCCGTAGCGAAGAAGATGATATAAAATATTAATCAAATCCAAATGACAGTTTCATTCGCTGTCCTCGGTGTGTGCCGCATTCCAGCCGCGCGGAAGTTGGAATTCGCCGAGTTGAAGCTCAAGCTAAAGAAATTCTAGAACAAGTACTTGTTTGGTGCCATTTTTTGTTTGCTAGATTGCTAATGGGACGTATTAAAGTGAACGAAAGAGTTTTGAAATTCTAACCTCCAAAGCCGATTCAAACAACCCCCACCCCGACTTGACGTGTCTAACACCGGCCGATGTCTTGAGATAGGTACAGGTCCGGAACGAAACTCCGGATTCTTGCTCTCCGTCAGTTTCAATTTCAATTCACGGCCGCTCCGTATCCGTAGGTGTGCAGCAGTTAAGGAAATGTGTCTTGACTAACGACTTACCGTACCGAGAGCTGGCCTGAGGACACTGGGACCTGGGCACAGTCTGGAGGTGGAGCTTGTTGCAAAAATCATATGATTGCTCTTGTGTGCGCCGCGCGTGTGTAGGGGCGCGTTGCCTCTGCCGTCAGACCGGGTCAGAAGGGAAGTTAAATTATAATAAAATGTAAGTCAGATGCCGAGATGCGGTAGCTGGTCTCTCGGTGGGCAGCGGCACCGTCTATATTTATAGCCAACCAACGTCAGCGTGTGGATGTGTGGTGTTGTGCGCCTTGTGCGGTTTGTGTGAGCTTAGACTACGGTTACGGGGACAGGCAAACCAGGCAAAGGTCACAATTTATGGTCAAGGTCATTTTATTTGATAAAAATATATATATGCATGCACGTATGTATATTAACCACCCCGGTGCTGACGGGCGAAGATCGGGGGAGCAATCGGGTTGGGGCCCAAGTTTGCTGTCCATTTTATTGTTGGTTTTCGCTCCGACACTGGCGACTCCCAAAAGACACTCCATGCCGTACAAGAAGGGGGGGGGGGGGGGGGGAGGTGGAGAGTTTTCGGAGAGTATGTAAATGTAGTCAGCAGGTTACCGACACGTCTGTTTAGATTGGACTCGGTCGGAAGACATTCACGTGAAGGGAAGGAAGAAGCAAGACCGGCAAGGGCAAATTACGCGCCGGACGGAGGTGTTTTTTTCTTCCCCTCTCTTAATGCGCTTTATGCTGTGCGATCTCACTCGCGATCTTTTGCTGTACTCACACACACACACACAGACAAACGATCGTGGTGCAGGAGCATAAGGTTGGGGCAGTTTATTAAAATTTATTCATTCATAAATAAGTAACTGGATCGCGTTATGATCGTTCGTGGTGGTGTGCGTTTGATGCTCCAAGACACTGAACTTGAGTGTCGACCATGGTTTGAGGAGAATGAGCTGGCAACACACACACACACACAAAGCGGAAGGATTATCAACAGTCGCGATCATTTGCAAAACAGCTGATCGATGATCTTATTGCACCCGGAACGTCATCGCTCGCTGGGGAAGATGCACCCGAATCCAGTAGCGAACCAGTGGCCAACTTTGCCCCCCTTCCCCACAACATACCCCCCCCCCCCCCATCTCCAGGAAGACAAGGGACGCATTTACATACCTAATGAAGTGTTTTGTGTGTGCGGGCCGGGCCTGTTTTTCTCTCTCTCCCGGGGCCGTGCAGCATTCCCATCGCGCGCTTTTGATCTTTGTCGACGTTTGACACCCGGTGCGATGTGTCGCGACGCGTCTGCTTTTCGGTTTTTTTCGGGAAGCGAGAGACAAGAGTTCCACATTACACGGGTGTGCTGGTTTCCTCATGCTGCACACACGGGGGTGGTCATAAATCGAGCCCGGAGAAGATGCACGAGCGTACACCACCGGGAATATGGGTCAACGTGATTCCAATTTCGGACACAGGAGTGGGAAACTTGTTCTGGGCAGCAAGATTGGTTTTTTTCGGGGCTTTTGTTTTGATTTCGGTTGTCGCTAGTGGCGGGTTGGAAATTCGGTGCTAATCACCTTTAATGTTGGGACATTTCTTTTCGTATGGAAAGATCGAATTTAATTTACTCTTCCAGTTTTGCAGGGGGCTTAATTTTTTTTGCAATTAATTACGCTGCGTGTTGGAGGGTTTAGAGCACCGGAGTACAGTGCGTAACGTAATATCCTCATAGACACTGTATATGGAACATTTCTTGCTCTACGTGTATTATTTTCTAGTCTATCTGATCAGTCGTGATCCTCGATGTAAATACTCATACATTTTTAATGTTTATCAAATATTAAAAATCATCTTACATGTTTGATTTAAAGAAACAATTTATCGAGACTAGTTTTCAAACTCAGATTCTGTAGACTGCATGTCAGGAAGGAGAAGCTTCTTCTTTTGAATATATATCTTCTTCCTATTATTCGTACCACTATCACGAAGTAGTGGACTGTCAGTTTTTATTTACATGACTCATGCGTCCCATCGATGATAGAATCGCTATTGCTGAACCAACACGACGAATTAATGATAATGAAAAAATAATTTTACCGAAAATTAGTATGCGATAATACGATAGAAATATGGTAGAATAATGAAAAGAATTACACAAGGTGTAAAATGGTTATTATGTTAAAAAAAAATTGAGTGATCGTATTATTATGTTACGCACTGTAGTAGTGTCACATCGTCCTAGTATGGGAAAAGTGATCCCCACGGTGTTTTGTGTGTGTGTGTGTGTGTGTGTGTGTGTGTGTGGTAGAAAACATTTTAATTGCTGCAGGATAAGATAACATCCCGGCCCCATTACCATTCGATGTAGGACACACCTGATCGCTGTGTGCCTGTCTGTCTGTCCCGCTCGCTCACCCGCCCGCCCGATGGTGGTATATGAGAAAATCGTTCATCCGGCACGCGGCTTTTCCCGTTGCTGTTTGTATGGCATCGGGACAAAATTTGCAAATTTGTTTATTCATGCCCGATCGTTCGAACCGAACCACCCCAAACACAGACTGGGTGTTCATTTCGGGATGTCACTAATGAAACGATTATTGCTCCGGTTGCACGATCACGATCATCACCAAGCCAGGGCAGGGTGACCGAGTTTCACTTGGAGTTTTTCTGTGCGTGCGGGTTGATCTGGGTGATCGGGGTGATGAGAGAGCGCACGTCTTTTTGGCAAAACTTTCTCTTTCCGTGTGTGACTGATATGGATGGGGGGGGGGAGGGGGTGGGTGATGTTTTTCGGCGGAAATGGTTACGCTTTCGAGGCGCACGCTGCCACCGATCGTACATCGGTTGTTTAATGTACCACAACGTCGAGGTGGAGAGGTTTTGATCCGAAAAAATCGACACGGCTTGAGGGGCGCATTCGGACAAAACGGTTCGATCGACCCTCCGGAACTCATCCTTCGGCGCGCGCCAATTGTTGTTGTGCCAATGTTTTTCCAATTGTTTTTTGCCTGCTGTTGGTTGATTAAAACCAGCAAAAGTGCTACGGGTGGATAAGAAACGACAGAAAATGCAGATGAGACGCGGTGTTATGCTTGCATGGAGCCGCTACAAGTCCGGTTTTTCGGTTTGGGAGGGGGGGGGGGGGTTGGGAGGTTTCGGAATTCGACCGTATATCACACGTTTTATCGGCTCAGGCTTACGTTGCCATCCAGACGTGGGGTGGCGGTGTAAGCGGTGTAAGGGTTTATAAGACGGCCGCGAGGTGGCCTAATGAGTGCCGATCTATCGGTTTGTGCGCCGGGGTTGACTTCCTCCTTCTTCTCCGGCTGGCCGGTCGGTCGGTCGGTTTCGGTCCGTTTCATCTGCCGTCAATTAGGACCTTAAACAGTTTTATGCGATACGCAGCAAAAATCACGGAAGAGCGCTATCGAGAGCGAACTGGTGATTTGGCGGCTATTTTATGCCTTTAATGTTGTCCGCAGGACGTTCGCCTAGCCGGGCCTTACGGATTAGAGAGCGCATGTAACGGATGGCGTTTTGGGGGGGGGGGGGGGGGGGGGAGGAAAAGCAAAAACCTCGGCCATAATTCAAGCTTAAAGTCAGCGCTATCAAAAGCGTAGAAAGAATACTGAAGATTGAAGTGTTGGCAAAACCTTGAAGACGATCAAAGCATTATCTGCTACATTATTTGCACTCGCTCACTAAACGTTTCAATCAATTAGTCGCCGAGAGTTGAAGTCCTATAAGATAGCGTTCCATTCTCACCGGGGCGAGAGATATGAGACGATCGTGGACGATCGCGAGGGTGTGTGTGTGTGTGTCTACTCGTGCCTTCCACCATTCAACGTCGCTCACTCACGCTCCAAGGCTCTGGCTGCAAGGTGCTAAAAGTAAACAGCAGCAGATCTTCTGGCCTTCCCTCGGGTTCCCCTTAAAACTCGACCCTAGCGACCATTGTGCACTTGACGCGGCTGTGAGTGAGTGGTCGGTCTTGAGCTCCGAACGTCTTGTTGTCCGAACGTCATCACCGTGAATTCGGCAAGTCAATATTTGACTTTCTCATGTTCAAAAATAATGAAACAGCCAGAAGAAAAGCGATTCACGCGGCGTTGTATGGGCTTGTGGAGGGACAGTGTACGGGGAGTTCCCAGGATGAGAGAGAGAGAGAGAGAGAGAAGAACATACATGGATGGGTCAGGTCACCGGAGGATACCGGAGGGCTTCTGCACTGAGGTGTACAATAAACCGTAAAAGTGTCAAACTATTTGATGGTGCAGGGGTTTTTTTTATTTTCAATAGCACATTGTTTCAGACACGGAGGACAACAAAGCCTGGAAAGTGCGTTAATGCTTCTTGACAGTGCTGTCAAATCTTCGCAAAATTCTTCGTGAGGTTTCGTGTAGGAGTAATGAAGTGTGTAAAAATTTAGCTGCAATTCTATGCTACAGCTTATTTGCAAATTCTAGAGTCTATATCTAGTCACCCTGATGTACTGATCGTGTGATAGTGGACATGCTCTACGTCACCCGAACAGTGTGTCATACATCTGATCTCCATCGACCACGATTCGAACATCGCTTTGAACGCACAAAAAGGTCAACCGCCTGCTACAACTTGTCTAGTGGTTGTTCTATACCTACTGCCAACCCCCCGTCATGCCTCTTCCCCCTTCAAGTCGTGCTTGAGAAGGTCAATTGGTAAGGTCCAGTGAGTTAGCGAGCATCTGCTACCGTGAGATCGTTCGATCAAGCCAGCACAATGTCTCGTCCCGAAGCGTACGATCTTACGAATCGTGAGTTTAGCTTAAACACCTCCGTTATAAAACGCTGTCCGAGAGGGATGCATTTCTTCGTAACCATGAACGGCTCCGTGATCCGCCTGAACTCGATACATCCATTTATTGGCCCTCTCGTGCACCGGGCAGCTTAATTCCGGTGCGGTTCGCAAACATCTCTGATTGGTTTGTCCAACGCATTAATCATCGCGCAATGGTTCTTGGCGTTTGTGATGGGGCTGGGAGCTCCCCGGAGAGGAGGAATAAATTATGGAAAATTACCAAAACAAACAACCTCTGGGTCTGGGACCGGGCGTTGTGGCTGTGGGGAGTCAACGCTGTCTGGGGCGGTAATGTTTGGCAGGTGACGTTTGATTGTTTTTCTCTTTTTTACTAGACGTTGAATCTCCCGGTTCCTGGCTTTTAGTACGCTGCAGGGCACCGACACAGGCAGCTCCCAGCCAATCTAGCGATGAAGGTGATGCGAGTTGTGTTAAAAGAAAAGATGAACTCGACATTGCGGTTTTGGGAAGAAAATTGGGGAAACCACCTTCGTTGTCAACGGCGAAAGGATTAGCACGGGCCGTGTAATGCAGGATGAAAAATAGACATCCATTTTGGTGGTAGGGCGATGATAATCCGTTCTGACGCACCGTCCGATGACTCATTGCAGCACAGTGCGTAAAAGATCTGATTGGTTGGGGATTGGCTCGAGCGTTGCCGTGGAGTTCAAAGTGTCAGACATTACTTGTCGCTAAGAGGATGAGGTAAATCGATGCCGGAGTTCCCAAAAATTTCGGATTACTTGGGGCTCATCATTTGACCGATTGCCTTTCGGTGCTTATATGAAATGGAATTCAATCGGTTTTCGATAAGTAACGCAGTGCTTTTAAAGAGCTTGTTGATGACTGCAAAAATGAAAAAAAATGAAAAATTGAGTCACAAAAAATTGCAGTCCGAAGAACACATAAAGTACTCGCATCGAACGTTCAGCACCAGTTTTAAAGCTCCCGGAAAGTTTCCTAGAAGTGACAGTACTTTGCAGATCATTACCAGATGACAGCAGCAGAAATAAAGTCAGCGCCTACTACAGACACCAAGAGAAGGACATAAAAAAAAGGTTTTGTCCCCACCAAAGGACGACAGCCGGTACACGGTGATGACGCTCCACATCGCAGGCGAAGTTACTGACGTTCGCTGCTACTAGCTGGCCGAAAGAAAAAGGCTACAAGACACAGGAACCATCAGCAGGAGTTACGAATCCGGTCAAAAAAAAAGTGGTCCTCAGGAAAATTTTGGGGAAAACACAACCTCCTCCACCTCTCCGGCTCCCCTTTTGTTTCCGGTAAAGGTTGACAGACGGAAAGCAGTGTGGGGGGAGGGTCTGGAAGGGAGGTACGCTCTACGCAGCCAGACTCGTAAATGGAGCGCATAAATTTTCACTGTCATCTGTTTCTGAGCAGCTGCCAGTCAGCGAATTTTTATATGTTGTTGTTGAACCACGTTCTCCACCGTGGTTCGCACTCGAACGCTCGCTGGGGCCGATGCATTGTTTGCCCATCGGTGAGGGTGTAGTTGTGTGTGTGTGTCATGGTATGGTTTTGACAGGTGGTGGAAAAACAAAGTAAGCGGTGGTGAGTTCGGAAAAAGCAGGACTCCTTCTCTTTCGCTCTTCAAGAGGCGCTCGAGTAGCGTCCAGGCTTGTATCGTTGTGTGCGCGCCACACTAACACCACCGAACAGGGAAACCCTCGCCAATTCGCAACCAATACGAACTCACGGTCACGCGTAGGATGAAGCACGGCAGGACTCGCTTTCCATCGCCACCCCAAATTCACGCACGGTACGAGATGCGCATGTTCTGCTCGTTTTCTGTCTACCGTGGATTCCTTTCTTCCGGATACACTCGGAGTGGTCCCGGAGAACACATGCGTGGGTGTTGGTGTATCCTCCAGCCTTCCCGTACCACGGATTCGCCCCCTTGGTTTTGGACGAACACGCGCACAAACGCTTTTTGCTCGCTTTCCTCTAGTGCACGTGCCAGTGCGCGCCATTTTTCATTGGTGTCCGTGTCGGGCAGGATGCGCTCCAATACATTCGCAAATATGTGAGTGGTATGTTCACACGTACACCTTCATTAAATCTCCCGTCCCCGGTGAGAGAGATACAGAGCATGCTGGATCTCTCTCTCTCTCTCTCACTCCCTTTTCCCAAAGGACCTGCAAACCCGAACTCCACCACTACAAACGTTGGGGAGACATTTTAAACTTCCTTTAACTGTGTGTGTGTGTGTGAGGACCGTATCCTTTTGCCGATACGGTGTGTGTGTAGTAAAGCGGAACGGCGTGTACGTACACGACGCGCCCAGTTTCACTTTCGTTGTGTTGGAATGTTTGTTTTATAAATTTTCCCAATTTGCATATCAAAAGGAAGCCATTTCCTCGATTCCCTCGTAGCCGGTGTTTTGCACACCACCTCCAGCGGTCACCTCTTCTTCCACTCGATCCGTATGGATTCTCGCGGTCATTCACGTTTTGTCGTTGTCGCTTTTTACAGTGTGGGTGGGCAGGCACACACATACACGTCGCTCCTTTCCCGACCCTTCCGCTCAGAGTAGGGTGGCCGAGTGGGTGAGGTGAAATCGTTGAATGGAGCAAATACTTCATACACACAACCGTGCATTTTGGAGGATGTACGTTCGACGTTCATACAAGCGCGCGCCAGGCTGTGGATATCTTTTTTATTTTCGTGTTTCGTGTTCCGATTCGTTCCTTCTATTTTTTCCGTTGCGCCTCACTGAAGGTTGGGAATAAATTTTGAGTAAGTGTCGCAAAAGTGAAGCATAAAACCACGTCAAGGGTACCATAAATTAAGGTGTACGGGCGTGCACCAGAATTGCTCTCGGAAGGAATAGCGAGAATGTTCTTCCTTTCTGTTGGTCGCTACCTGGGACAGCTCTAAGTTTGAAGATGCGTACCTTCTTACTTGCAGGGAAATTGTTGAATTTTGAATGAACATTTTGTGTTACCCGAAGAAGCACTGAACTTGACAGAAGTTATTGAAGGAAGTTGCTAGGATACCGGCAATCTTGACAGCTCAATTCGTGCCGCCAAACGTCAAACGCAGTAGGTGCCATTTTGCACACTTTAAAACCACGATTCAAACCATGTCTGAAGTTCTGCGAAGCAATTCCCTTTTTGGTCGATGCAAAAGTGCATTGGCACGATGGTTGCACAATTTTTATGCGCTCCATCATCATTTGACACGAACGTATTCTTTGCCGCCCGTCGAGCACCGTCATGGACTCGGATAGAATCATCTCGTTTCAAGTGTCGTTCGTCGCATGACGACGACGTCGACGGCAGAAAGGATTCTTCCTCCCCGTCCACATCCAATAACAATAATCGTAATCATGCGCATGCGAAGGTTGTTAATATCACTGTAATTATTACGGTTATGCCAACGATAATGGTGATTATCGGGTAAGGGAAATCTTTGACGATTTGCATAAAGGTTGATGCTGTCTGCTGTCGTCGGTGTCGGTAGATACTGGAGACAACGGGCACTAGAACTGGAACTGTGTAAAGCTCGAGAGGACGTAAAAAAAGGCTTACAAAAGTGTACGAAACCGTATGTTGAATATTTTGTAACAAATTGAGATTTCAGAACAACATTGACAGTTGATTGGTGAGCGAATGCTAAATTAGATAAAATTTGTCTCTAGCTGTTGGA
The DNA here is from genome assembly GCF_013141755.1 of Anopheles stephensi. Lineage (NCBI taxonomy): Eukaryota > Metazoa > Arthropoda > Insecta > Diptera > Culicidae > Anopheles > Anopheles stephensi. The sequence goes on from NC_050203.1 coordinate 6,311,897, forward strand.
GGCCGAAAGCTAGCTCTCAAGAAAAACCTGTTTTGTGTGGCAAACCACACCACCGATAAGGACCGCGAAGTGGAGCGTCAATTAAATTAGACACAGCTTCTCCAGAAACTGGATGGCTCGTCCAATAATTGGCCTCAGCTTCGGGTCACCCTTGATTTAGGTGGACTCATCAGGTGGATACAGGTTTTGCTAGGGGGAGATGGAATCAGGGGCACCGGCGATGATGATGCCGCGTAGTGTTTATTTTTCCTCGCGTAGCTTAATTGTTAGGTATTAATTTCTTTCTACCAAAAACTAACCTCCGGTTCCGATACGGCACCACCAGCTGAGACGATTTTTGATAGGTGATACGTGCTGCCGGTACGTTCGGTGATATCCAGTGGCCCCCAAAACGAAATATGACGAAGAAGCAGAAGACTGCGGAGGAGCAAAAGGTGAAGAAAAAAAAAACTTGCGGAACAGAAAACCTAATAATAAAAATAACGAATATCCCGCGCGGTTGGATTCGAATCGCTTTTTTGTCTCTCCGTTCTCTCTGCTGCTCTAGTGTGGACGATCCGGGGCAGACGATCACGGGAATAGTTCACCGATAGCGTCGTCCGAACCGATGGACGGCATTGATTAGACGAGACGAACATCACAACAGTGCGGTCGATTTCCAAACGAAACAGCTGAAAAAAAATCCTCCAAAAGTGTATGATAGCGACTTTGGAGAGAAAATCACTCCAGCACGACGAGTCCGGCCAGGCCAGGGAGGGAGGAAGTCTGCTAGAGCCTAGCGTGCGGAGGTAATCTTTTCTCTAATGACAACCATATTTTAGATTAGAAATAAACTCGTAAAGCGAAAATGACATCAACCAAATAAAAAAGTTTCCCATCAAGCTGAGTGGACACTATTTTTTTCCTCTCTCTCTCTCTCTCTCTCTCTCTCTCTCTCTTTTGGTTGGGACTGCTCCCGTGATGAGATGGAAGGAGGACTCCGAAGGGATGAGGAACGGGTTTGGGCATGGGGGGGTTGAAATAAAAAAGCTAATCGACGACGAAGGTGGAGGTGAAATCAAACCACCCCATTTTGGATCGCTTCACGCGTGTGTGTGTGTGTCCCATCGCCGAAAAAAAAAACGATCCTCCTGTCAACAACAGCACCCAACAGCGTCACACATGAACTATACCCTTAGCCGAAGTGAATCGCCGAAAAGATCGATCGAGATTTGATCGGGTGCGCAAGATTGGCCGTACCGTGGTGCTGCTGCTGCTCTCCGATCGACTGTGAGCACTCCGTTGCCGGGGATCGTATCGTCGCACGGAGGATTGTAACGCTTACCAACGCTCCACTCATAGAGCATCCGTAGGGAGAACCTTGCGGAAGAACATCGCAAGTTCTTCGGAGCATATTATTGTCTGACATGTTTATGTTTCACGTTTTGTTTGTTTGTTTGTTTGGCGGTTGGTGCCTGGTTTTGCGACAAAACATAGCAAGCCGTGAAGCAACCTACACATTTCCGTGCCAACAATCGCAACAAGCCTTTGGAAGATTGATCGGCGACAAGAAGGAAAAAGGCTTGCTTGGCTCTCCAATGCGAAATCTGTGTTCTTCAATCAAGGAAAGAGCTTCAAGAGTTTTGGTTTTGAATTTGGTGAACATTTTTGTGCCTTAACCCATTTAGTTAAGGCGAATGAATTGTTGATGAATTTAGCGGAAGTAGTTCCACCTGCCTTTCGGTGCTACTGAGCACTATCTATGAGGTCAGCGGTGAACCGAATGTAGAGAGCGGTTCTTATCGCATCCCAAACTCCACAGGGATGCCCAATCGCATAATTACTCAATTACGCCATAAATTGTTTGTTTTATTCATGTTACGGTCCGGGCGTTTGGGGTGGAAATTTTTGAAAGCTTTGATATAAGACCTTCTGGTGATTGTAGCTCGGTTTGTCGACAGGCCGGACCTCTTTGTTCCCAAACGCGGTTGCTCCCAAATCGCTAACACGAATCGTGCCTCACACCGCTGGGCGTGTGAGAGAATCGCACATGAAATTAGCAACAACAAAAAAACAGGGAATCTTCCTTCGTGTTCCGGGATTGGTCGCGTTCCGTCACTTCATTGCTTACAATCCATCGTAACTCGCCACAAAAATTGACTTGAATTGGTGGGTCGGTAGGTTTTGGTTTTCCTGCTGCTTCTCCTTGGAGACGAGTTTTCGAGGGAATGCTGCGGACAGTTTAAAGCCATTTACACACGGTGACTACGCACGGTGAGCGTGTGTATTGTTGTCTATTGTGTCATTGGGCCACAAATTTACGGCCCTATCGGAGCTAGGCTAGTCGGGTTCCATAAAAAAGTCGGCCAGTTATGGCTCTTTATCAAACGCAATGTAATGACAAGCGGGCAGCAGGATGGGGCGTCGTGAAGTCAGGAAAAACCAAACCAAAAACGACATCGCTGGGGAGCGTCTTGATATTGTTTTATAATTTTTTCCAAGATATACAACCGGATAAATGTGGATTTATGATGGTTGGAAAAGCGGGCTCATCTTTCAGGTTTGCCACTCGGTTGGTGTTGAAATTTGATGCAGTTGGTGACCATTTACCCCCACTCACTGGCTCCGTTTGCAAGACAAACAGTCGGTTGGGCTTACCAACAGGCAGAGCTTTCGCAAACGATAGTTTAATTCAATTGAAGCACTTTTATGGTGGACACTGGATTTTTTTACAACTCACGGTACAATTTGTCCCTTTTTCTTCCTAGGGAGCCGCATTTGGAATGTAGGTTTATTGTGAAGGCGTTTGTGAAGATGGTTTGTTTTATTACTCTTTGATAGGTGGAGAAGGTCAAGCACAATGGATGGATGGGAAGTTTGATGGAAGAGGTTGAGCAGCTTATCAAGCTAACCGTGCGAGTGGAAAAATCTCTAACAAAATTAAATTTAAACTTCTAAAGTGATGATAATGCCACGCAAAGGAAAAGGTGTGAGCAAATTCAATTAGGATGCTTTACACATCCACGTAAAGGAAGAACGGATTTCGACGCTCACCTTTTTCGCTTCCATTACGCCAATTAAGCCAATTATTATCTCAGATTTTACTCGCCTTTTATATGCAAGAACGGTAGATGAAGTAGATGAGAATCGCAAGCATTACTTGTTGCTTTTGGCCTAGAATCTAATGTGGGGCAAGTTTTCCTGGCTTTGAATTTTCCCACACAAAAAACCGAGTCCTTAGCAGGCTAATGGTTTAATCTGGGCTCTAGTTCTAGGTCGGATAGGAAAGCCCTGATTTTTATTCCCCTTTTTAAGTGCCGATCGTATTTTATGCTTTATTAAAACTCGATCCACTTTTACTGTTTTGAAAAGGATACTTTACGGGCGATCCCACTGTGGAGCTTTCGCCTTAATCATCTTACGGAGTTACGGCCGAGGAGTTTGGCCGCGCGGATTAGCAGCGGGCCAATTCGATTTGAATAAAAACAAACAAAAATTGAATCGTTGCCATTTTTTGTGGCATTCGGGTGGCGAGTATCTTCATGGGATGGATACGATAGGACGGAAGCCCGTAACATCGTAACGATCATTCGAGGATCCAAACTTCTTATCCGGGCCCGGTGGAATAGAGGAACGGTTTTTAAAGGCAGCAGGCCAAACATCAAACGATGCTACGGAGGATCAGTCCGTGCGGTAAGCTAAAATCGGTGGCTCTAACTCGGCGGATCGTCCAAGTGGCCGGGCATGTGTTGTCCCGCTTAAGATAGTGGCGGACTAAAATTTGGGTTAAAATTTATGTAAATTCGATTTTATTTTACGACCTCCGTCGCGGCGTGGTATCAGTTTTCATTATTTTGCCCCTCATTCTCGACCGGCACCGACTCCCGCCGTTCGATTCGGTCTAATATTTAGGCCACAGCGACGAGCCTAGCCCCGTGGTGCCCTTGCTGCCACGAAACGTGCGGTGCTTTCGGTGCAGATTTGCTTTGCACATCCTTACAGTTCGCATAGTCGCAGACATGACGCATTAGAAAATCGAACTTCATACAGCGCGATCGAGCTGGCAGCAGTGAAGTGGCCCATAAAATTGAAGCGAAACATCCTGAAGACGATCGAAAGCTGTCGGTGTTTCCTCGTCATCAAATGGATCCACCTGTTGCTCCAAATGCGCAACCATTCTTCGGCTTTACTTCACCGGCCCAGGCTCCCCGAACTCTCGAACTCTCCCCATCCGCTCATTATACAAACAGTGTTAAATTATTGAAATACCTCTTCCTCATCGGGCGGGATGGCTTGGGTTCGGGACCGAAATGCAAAACATGTCCCATAAAATACGGACCGGCTTGTAATAAAATATTTTGCAAGCATGGTGGAACCTGGCATTCCTGACCAAATTGGACGGCACGGTTTTGTGGGGCTGAAGCTCCTGGTCCGTTTATCACAACGTATTGGAAAATGTGGGATGTTGGGGTTTGATAGCGGGACGGCATTAGCAATATATCATCGTTTGGAACCATCAGGTGGACTGAGGTGTGTGTGTGTGCGAGATGTTATTGTTTATCAGTGTTTGGACTTGGATGTATTCTTTTAGCTCAGGATAATATAAATTGAAGGAGAAGGTGATTTTGTGTGGAAGGAGCGAAGATTTGATAAGGAATTTAGATTGATATTAGGAGACGTGACATGCTTCAAGTTAAAACTTGTTCCTTGTCCCAGTTTACCTGTGAGGACTTCACAAGAACTCAAGTCAGAATGGAAATGATTAGCTAGTGATCCTCTCATACGAGAACCTAAACGTATTTATACAACTAACGCAAGTGGTCTCTTGCTATCTGAAGATCAAATAATGCTGCTAAGCGGTCTTAAAAGGCTTCAGAAGTCCATTCATCAGATACACCTGCGACTGAAGTGGTCTTGTGGCCTAGGAGGCTATCTTCACATAGCAGGACCACAGCTCACTTCCCATTCGGACTTCCGCCTCGTACGCAGGACTATCCAGCTAAGGATAAAATCAAGTCACAGAGGGCTAGAAATGACCAGCCGAGACCTTTGGAGGTTGTATAGCCAAAGAAAGAAAAAGTTCTTAGAGACTTTGAGTCATTAGACATCTTTCGTCTCTAAAGAAGGCTTCAAAGCGTCTTATTATTGGGCAGCAGCTTTGAACATAGTCTACAAACTAGAGGAGTTAGAAAGCTTTGGGACCTTAGCCATTTTAGAGGCAAGATCAGATGGCGAGTCTACTCCCCTCAATGAAAGCCTTCAATCAAGGGAAGTCAGTTAACTATTTCATAGAGACTTTGAATCGTTCGATTTCATGTGTCTCCCAAGAGGACTTCTAATTGTTTTCTTTCTTGTGGGCTCTGGGACTATAAATGCTCTCTCGAATTGCACATTCACCCATGTAGGTCTAGAGCTTTGATCGTCTTCAAGAACAAAGATCACTGTAAAGGCAAGTATTGCGCCCAAATCTTGTCAATTAATTGCTCAAGAAACTCATCCTCAGTAAAGGATCGCAACACCATTCCTTCAATATCAGCAATTAAATTAGTCAAACAGAGAGAGAGAGAGAGAGAGAGAGAGAGAGAGAGAGAAATCGAAACATTTCTTTGCTTTTAAGAAACGCTCCACCAACCCAATCACCACGTGCTAATGGATCGTACGCCCGCCATGATCAACCATGATCGGATGGGGCATGCGCCGGATCCTGCGGCAAATTGTTTTCATACATCCAGGTCCATGTTTTAGGTTTGTCCCTCCAGCCCTCCTATTCTTCCAACACAGTCTCCCGCATAGCCATCGCTGGAAAGGCATAGCTTCCGTTGGCGCTAAATAAACTTAAACAACATCCATAAAGCGCGATCATCTTTGCATCCGGATGACACGGAATGGAAATGCATACCTGCCAATGCGATGCGGCTACCGCCGACCGCACTAAAGCTAGCCGGTACGCGATCGGTAAACATGCGCCACCCCACCGTCTCAAGATGATCGTTCAGCCGGGCAACGAACGTTCGCCGCACGGGACCGAACGTTCGCCGAAAGCGGTTGCAAAGTGCAATACCGGGCCATCAGATAAGGCTCGAGCGCGAAAACATCACACCACACCCGACCACTCTGGAGCGTTGGGAGGGGGCCGACTGAGTTCTGTGGCTTGTGTGGCGGTGCATGTTCAAGTGGATTTTTCGCTGATGTTTACCGATCGCTGCGCTCGGTCCGGCTTACCGGCTCCTTACAACCCCGGGTGGACGGCTGGTCCTCGGTGGGTAGCGGAACTTTTCGAAGGTAGTTCGCCGGCGGCAACGGTTGCCCTGCATCGCTGCACTTTATTTGCCGTTGTCGTTGCAACTGTACAAATTGATTATTCTTTGTTTAGCTTCCACGCCTGGGATGGTTTTGTTCTTTCGCTCGAGCCCGGGAGCGCCGTTTGAACTGAGCGGCGGAAGCCGACCAGCGATCTAGGTGCGGGAAGAAGAAGAGACAGCAAGGAATGTGTCCTAAAATATCTGGCCCACAAACAAAGTTTAATCCTCTAGCAACTGCACGCTGCAACTAATTATAATTTATGTGCTTGACAGGCTCGTTCTCTTCGGCCACGAATTCCCGCGCTGTGAGAGCTTCCTGTTTAGCAGGAGGCTAATAATTTACGATGGCCACCCTTTTTCTCGACGATAGAGTCGCGCGCAAAAACGAAACATGTGTGTCCCACAAAGGTAGGTTTCACCTATCGAAATCTCCAGAATTTAGACCGCGGAATCACCGTTGCCCGAAAGGTGTCACCCGTAGCTCGGTGTACTGTACCGGTTTGCCGGCGTTAGAGATAAAATCCGCCAATGCGCCCGATGCCCGATTTGGTCGGGTGGAAGCTTGTTTTACGATCGGCCAAAAAAAAAAAAAACCAACAAACTAATCTTCCCAACCTGGGCGGATGGGAACCAAGCTACTTGTTCCGAATGGCGTGATTTGGGGTGGTGCGCGCAAAGTTTTCTAGTTTTGGAGATAAAAATTTCTCCCCGTAATGAAGCCGAACGGTGCGCTATCGAACAGGATGTGTTTGGCGAACCCCGGAGATCCCGCCGGAGACAGCGGCAGGCGTGACAAAAGGCTAACGAAGCCCAGCAAAGCTCCCTGTGTCGCCGAAAGATAGATGCCAAAGTCCGATGACAATAAATTTTGGGCCACTTTTTTTCGCTTCACACACCAGATCTCAGGTGGACAGAGAAAGTGGATTGGAAGATGCTTCGGAGGATTCACCTGCGGATATTGGGTTTTAAGTGCGTCTGTGTGTGTGTGTGGGTTGAACTAGATGCCCCGGTCAGCAACAGTTTTTGGAAAGTTTTCGAGGTGGCCGTTTTTCTTGGGAAGAATGGGCTGCAGCAGCTTGTCGCTGCTATTTTGCCGGCCAATTAATTTGTGGACCAAACCTCAAAAAATAAGAAAACACCGAGATTGAACATTGAACGCCGGAAAATAATTCCATAAAACTGTCCCGGGTGGGTGAGTCCCGGGCGCAAACGTACCGATCGGGTAAAATTAAGCAAAGTGTAGAGTGTGGCAACAATCGTCAAAGAGCGAATGCCGCGCACCAGGTTCGCACCGGCGAAACATCCCTGCGCGATCGGACATCCCTGTCGTTAATTAGCGATCCGGGTGGGGTAGAGGACCGGGATTGGTTGGAACAAAGCGAAACAGTATCCGCTTCGAGCGTGGCCAGAGTTCGATCGGTTATCGGTGCTGATGAGCAGCACAGAACAACACATCGGCCGGTATTGGACGCTGTTGGTGGGCCGTTCCCTACGGCTAGCCGGTCATCGGTTCGGCAGCGTTCTTACAGGTTCTTACCGCCTCTTCCACATCACCCTCAGGGCAAATGAGAGATCAGCCAAGTGTCAGAAGTCGACATAAGGTAGCACATTTCGTTGTCTTCGGCGTTCGTTCGTTCGGCGGCGGGAACGAAGGAACGAGCGCGCGACATGTACCCAACAGGGCGCATACATCCCTTACGCGGGTCTGGCAAAGCGCCAAGGGACAGTGAGCGATCGGGGAATGTAAATTTTGCCGGCTGCCAGTATGCGATAAGATAAAGCTTCGGACCTTCGGAGGTCCCGTGATACTCCTCTAATGGAAGGAACGCTTTTATTTATTTCGCTGCCAGCGGACCAGCGAAGCGATACAGTTCGCACCAAGAGGGAAGTTTGGATTTGGGAAAGCGTAAGGATCAACAACAGCTGGAACGACGGTTATCGGTTTCGATAGAGTTCTAGCTCTTGTCGGGCTTTTATCATTCGGATTTGCCGACTTTTGGCGACTTGAACCATATTTTCCAATGGCGTCATGCTAGATTGATACTGTTTAATGATCTTCATTCATTAGTGGGTTTTGTTTTAAATGTTCTCTCTCTTTCTCTCTCTCTTTCTCTTCTTTTTTCGATTAAAAAAGCAAAATGCTGCGCAATGTTCTTCCGGCGTGTTCATCCCGAGTGTCGTCAGTACAAAGCTCGATCGCCGATCCTCGATTGCAATTTGTTGCCGGTGCTTGCCAGCCTACGGTTTTGCGTGCAGACATCGCGGCATTCAATGTGTTTGTCGATGTGTGTCTCACCCGAGCATTGAAATTCGTATACGCCAACACATTCTTTGGCTTTCGCTCGCCCCAGATCGCTTGTTCCTTCTGTCCCACTTGCTTTTTCTTATGGGACACCTAAGGGGTTCGCGGGGAGGTGAAAGCGGACGGCTGCGGTGTTAACACAATCTTTCATAAATATAACAATAAAAATTTTCAACATGATTGTTTCACAAATTGTAACTCCGTCACACCGCCATTGCTGTGAAGCTTTGCGCTCGATCTGCAGACGGCACGTTGTTTGGGTTGGGCTGGCCTGGCTTTGGAGGCTTAGCTGATGTTATAGCCGCTGAAAGTGTAGCATAGGAGGGACTGGTGATCGAGTGGGGAGGTAACAATCCCCCCCGCAAACTACAACTTACTTAAAGAAGAACACAAAATAATATCGAAGAGTGATAAATTATTGCCCTTGTGGAATGATAAAATATTCAAGCCAAAAGGAGAGGCTCCCAAAGAGATTGTGAACTAAAAGTAGGGTTAAAGAGACGTTACTTTGAGTACTTCATCTTTTAGAAACCAACAATGTCCACCACTACAATATCTTGTACGAACGCTACTAGGCCTCCTGAAACCTTTGTGCCGTTGATTATCAGCTTTGTTCGATCGATTGATCTTTTGACATGCGTCTTACTCAAAACGCTTCCACCAACAAGCAACTCCTTTCATCGACGATTAGACGCGCTGCATTAGCATCACAAACCGCTGGGACGAGTGTCCGTCGTCACCCGACGTGGCTTCAAGGAGCCACTTTCTCGTGCGTGCGTGACCTCCTCGTGTCTGGCCATCTCGCCTTCATTGAGTGCGTCAGGACGGGAGGTTCATTCTGTTCATACCTCGATCGGTTCCTGCACAGTTCATTCATCTCTGCGCTGCATTATCGTTTACCATATTTCTTCCACGCGCCGTATGCAGCCGCAATAATGCATTTCGAAAGGCATTCTCCGCAGCGGTTCTGAAGGTGGTGGATCTAAGGAGAAAAAATCACTTTCAATTGTCACCAGACACGGCTGTTTTTTCTTCCATCTTCCATTGCGAGCTGAAGAACTGAGAAGAAATGTGAAATAGTCCAGCCCAAAAGCAGAACAAAAGCAGAGAAATGGTTCTTACCTCCGCCGGGTTTGAACGGTCTTGTACGGGTAGAACCGAAGGGACAGCAGTAGTGTACCGCGGCACTATTGTCGTCCGATCGCGGTGTCGCCATCGGGCACGGCATCGGACGACAATGTCACATCACGTGCTACTTATCTTTTCGGGCTTCCTTCCGTACCGAGGAGCCGAGGTGGATGTACCGACCGACCGATTAAGATAAGGGCCGAAGATCCCCGTATGACACGTTCAGGTGACATCAAAGGAAGCGTCCGCCAGCGGAGGTTCGGCGCGGGTTCCTCATGTTGACCTCGGGAACCTCTTGCCTCTTCAGTGTGTGCAGTTTTTCTTACGTTCATCTCCATCTCTCCCCTTTTTCTCTCGAGATGTCTCTCTGACGGATCTTAGGGTCGACCGGCAAAAACTAGAACGAAGAACTGTGCTGTCGCGAGAACAATGCTTCAAACGAGGCATCATTCATACGGGAATGTGTGGAGACACGAAGGGAACAAATAAGCACACAAAAATCGCACCACAGTATCGCGATGGGCCCCCGGGAAGAAGTCAAGCGTATGCCGATGCACTGGCACTGATGCACTCGGCGTTTGAAGATGCACTCCTTCCGTAGGGGCAGTTTGGTGCGTTACCGGAATCGTGTCTGTGTGTTTTGTTATTCTTGGTGAAGTTGAGATTATCCAACAAGCGATTTGAGGTAAGTTTAACGTAAGAAGAAGGATGGTTTTGGTGGAAACACAATTTACTATTCGAAAAGGTTGTATAAATCGATCTCTATTCACGATCTCTCTAAGTGACACTCGATACTCTGACACGTTGTCTAGTTTAGGAGAAACGAATGTGGTATCCATGGCGACTGCCGACTTTGATCCCAAAAATTGAAAAACGCTAGAATTTACTATTTGACAGTTGAAGCGTCTTCTCGCCAAATTCGAAACGAAGCCGATCCGATAGATAACAATTTAACGGTTAAAACAGAAACTTATTCTTAGTTGTCAAAAACTCTAAGAAGTAAGTCTGTTACAAAACTTAAACTTAACGCTTCCCGATACCGAATTTGATCAGGTGTTCCCAAACCCACATTGAACGGCCCTTCAATGGGTCCGGGCCGACCCGCTGACCATACCAACCGGCACCGGGTTCTACTCCTCTTGTTGGACGCTAGACCCCATCGAAATCGAAACAAAATTACACAAAAGCTAATAAATTTGTCATGTTTATAATCCCGAACCCCAATCCTGACAGCTACCGCATCGCATCGGGCGGAGATTTTATGTCGATTGTTTGGCGTAACGAAAAAAAAAATAACCGTGGCGCGTTTTGAATGTCTATTCTCTTCTTCTCGCTGTTGTGTATTTGGTACCCAGGTTGTCTCAAGACCTCAAGACCAACCCGAAAAAGAAGGCGTCTTGGTATTGGGAGTTTTTTTTCTGATGCTGTCCACTGCTATGCCATCGATTCATTAGGACCCATTCGAAGATACTGGACGGAATAGACGAATGGACTAATGTCCAGAGTGTGTGTGTATTCATGTTCGGAAGCTTCAAGATTCCGGCTGGACCCAGGATACAGTGGAGCGGGTATCTTTTCGGTGTTCTCTGCCCGGGTAAATGATCGTCGCTTTTCGGTGGATGTTAAACGGTAATCTTGTTAGGCGTTATTACTTCTACTAGCTCCAGAACGGGAAGACGTTAGGATTTTGCTGTTGAATGAACGCTACTTCAAACCCGTTTATTTATTTGAATGGGTTGTAGCTGGCTTCTTTCGTAGGTAATTTTGGGAAAGCTGTTGTGGAAGATCGATTTATCGATCAGAAGTCTTTACTTGTATCAGAAGACATCACTTTAACGAATGTTAATGAAATCACATACGCGTGTCTAGCTCATTCCACTGATGTGCCACTCCACCGATCCTGCTAGACTAGACTATCATTGAGGGTGTCGTTACCCCAAAACCACGAGCAGACGGTCTGTCTACTTTCTTTGATTGATTTAATATTTTTCCATCGCACATTGATGCAATGTGACAGTGGTGCCGGCACAATCTTGTCCACACACAGGGATAGTAAAAAACCTTGTCTAACAGAGGGAAAACAATATCGGAAAAACGTAGCTCTCGAGGCGAAACGTATTGCGAAAAACACACAAAAAAGAGCGGAGGATCATATGGGAAGGAACGTTGATGTCGTTTAGGAACGGAGCAGAACGGATTTAGCTAGCACCATCCTAGATGGACAGTCCCGGTGTCTGTCCGTGTGCGCGTCACCAGGAGATTAACCCAAAGCGAAGTGCAATCCTTAGCCAAACAGAGGGACCGTTCGTTGGGTTGTTTTATTTTTTCATTAGAATCTGTTCCTTTTTCTTTGCTGTTGAGTTGGATGTGGGCACATCACCGACGATAAACAACGGTTTCCGCAAAACTATCATCATTACGGTCCCTGTGCTTCATTAGTCGGCCTGGCTCCGTTTGCGGTTGTTTCCCCCTTTTTGCAACACTTTCACCCGAAATCGGGCAAAAATTGGTTGTCCGTCCCATCAGCTCACTTGTTAGCACTTCCGCCGAGCAGAAACGCTACCGAGCGGCACAGGATGTCACAGATGGCGAGATCTCCACCCCTCGGACATGTCAGCCGGCGCCCGGGAACGGAACGCCCCGGGACAATTATGATGGGTGCTAAAAGTACGTTTAAACACCACAAAAGTGCAAAACCACATGTCGGGAGCTAGGGACGCCTTTTTTGTCCAATAATCCTGGGCCTGGGATAAGCTAGCCGTGTCTCAGCGAATGTTGGATCAGTGGTGAAAGAGGGTCGTTAAGAGAGAGAGAGAGAGAGAGAGCGAGATAGAGCACAACAAGCAGTGTTTGTGTGTCTTTTTGGATGATTTAAGACAATTGGCTAATTGTAAATCCTGCTCAGGATAATCTCAGAATCAATGAGCAGTTGTTTGTGCTTCTCCCCAAATGTCCTGTGGAGATGATCGGCTTCCAGAAGAAAGTGTCCCAATCCTTTTCTGGGAAAGATTTTTCCCATGATCTCTTCAAGGTATTTCTCGCCTATTCGAAGAGTTACACAATGTAAGCCTGCTTTTCAACGGGACAAACGATTCCTTCGCACGATCGCAGGACAAGAATGGAACGGGCCGTTACAGTTTCTGGTCCTCTGGTCCATCCAGAGTTCATTGCCCACGTACGCGAGGGATCACATGCCATGATCGCTCTATTAGCTTCATCTAGGTGTCTCCTATTCTCGATATACCTTCACAATGGGGAAAAAAGGTGTTTAGATGGAAGAAGCAGCACCGAAAAGGAAATGGGAAAGGGTCCATTTCAACAATCCCATTCGAGCCGGTGAAAGGATTCTGATGCCTTTCACCGTTCCGAACGGTCATTTGATCTTCCACCAAGGCCCAAGCATTAGGTTCCGCTCCTCGATGCTCGTCTTTAGGCGTGGTGCTTGTGGCATCGATTCGGTAATAACGCGGCTCTCTCGACCGGGGAGGGTGTTTATCTTGTTTGATATCAATTCTATACGGTGGGATCACATTTATCACGCAATGCATTCGCCGAGCTCGGGCGGGAACGTAATCCTCGATCATGGGTTTGGGAGACGGGGGAAAATAAAGCGCAGACAAGGTGCAGCCCGATGTCTAAGGGCTCACTGTCGCTTCCCACGCCTCGGTGTGTTCGCCGTCCGCTTGGCTATTGCATGTGGAACGTAACGGAAGCAAGGTGCATCCTTGGAAAGGATTGCGAAAGGATTTGTGTGCTGGATTTAACGGGAATGGCAATACGATATTTTGCGAGCAGATTGGCACAGCACCGTTAGGTTGTGTGTCAATTGTTTGTCATCATCGCGCACAGGACGCGTTTGGTGGGAATTGATAGAAAAGATAGCTGCGCGACAACGGTTAGCAACAGTTCTCGTTTATGGTGGGAAGAAATTACTTGACAACCAAGCTCAAGAGCTCTTTATTGAATAGCCAAAAGGGGAAAATTGGAGCTGCATCCAGAGAGACATCCTAAATTAATAATGGAAATTTATGAAAATAAAATTACATAAATTCCAGCTATTAGTTTACCAGCTGACGGATGAAAGGGAAATTTAATAATTCGTTCAAATCAGACAGCGTCTTTGCGAAGAGAGTTAAGAAATACGGCATTCTACATTTTGTAGACAATTTTCCAAGAATGACTCTCAGTTCCAGCAAATCCATCATCCCGTTCTCTTTGATGGCTCGCAAAAATTCCCCATGCTCTCCCATGGCTATGCAAATTTGATTTCGTCAAAATAAAATCAAAAACGTCTGTCCTTTGCGCCTCCTGCACACCGTAGGTGCCAAAGATCAAACGCAAACGGTCAGTGGCTTACGTCGATTGTGGTGGACACCCTGGACGCATATCAGAAGAGAGAAGGAAAATTTGATAAGATACATCAGATAAAATTGTTCTTACGAAGGATCAAACACATAGCAATACGGCCAGGCCGTTCTTTATGAATAAAAAAAAAAAAAAAAAAAAGGATCAAACACACGAAACGGGAAGAAACAGACATCCATCCTGGGCCGAAAAAGTAATCAACGCATTGGGAATAGAGCTCCGTATCATTTTCGTTCGATTATGGAAATGGCATTATGTTTTGGGGGGGGAACGGCCAGAATTTGCATACAGCATTTCGGGAAAATTGACCAGAATGATTTCAAAGAAAGGTGTTACAATCAAGCTGAGCTGAGAAAGTTGAAGTCGCACAGAACGTTCCACACATTGTACACAGGAAGTGCTGCACTCGCGAGCCTAGTAACGGATAAACCGTACGCTGCCATTGAGAAGCGCTAAGCTTCATTGAGATAACCTTACGCCCCATGGTTTTGAATGATCATCCTTCTCATCAACGCCACTTTAATGCCTGGTGTCGAGATCGCGTTGTACCACTTCAATCGGCCGCTTCAGTCTCGACAAAGAAGCAACTTCGTGTGTGTGTGCGTGCGTGTGTGTGTGTGGCAAACAGGGAGCCACGATCAGACACGAACAGCAGCTGCTGCACAAGTGGCTTCGACTAAATCTTCTACCACGGCATTCTCGAGCCACTCGATGCAGCAGTACCACACGATGGAAGATGGCTCTCCAATAATAAGTTGAAAGTGTTTATTTTGGCTACCGTTTTCTTTCCCGCCAAGCGTCCCCAAACAGCCCAACCACGACGGTGGAGCCATCCCGCAAACTCTCATTCCGTCACGCACTGCGCCTCGTTTGTGAAGGATTGTTGTGGCTTTGTTGGGGTCGATCGATAGCTCGGGTTAGGGCAGGCGAGTGAAAGAAAGCTCGCAACCATTCGTCAAAAATCGAAACCTCTGAGGCGATCCTGCCCCGGGACACAAGAACGGCTTCGGCTCGTTACGCGGCTCGCGGCCAAGCTGGAACGCGCGAAAAGAGGCTCGATCCCTACTTAACAGTGTTATACGCTGGAGAATGACATGTGATGGATTGTTGGCTATTTATTTTGATTACAACGGCCCATGGGGCGCGTCTGTAGCGCGTCTGTGAGGCTTGTGTGCCACTGCCGGATGCTCTTGACGCTCGCCACCCGCTACCGAGGGCTTTTTTGGTATTGTTGTGTTGTGTGCTTCTTCACTCGCTTAGGTTGGTGCTTTGTTTTGCTGTTGCCGTTGGAGAAGAGTGTTGGCCGTGACTTCCGCGAGTGCTTCTGTGTCCGGTACGCGTCTTCAGGAGGGAAGCCCCCCTCTCCCCCCTCCCATTAAGCTTGGAAGCCTTTTGTAATACAGAGCCGGACACTGTTGAGTCATCGGATGGTGCGTGCGAGTGTGTGTGTGTGTGGATCCTCTCTGTCTGTGGAGAAGAAATTCCAACAGAAATCGAACACTGGGCTCGCGTTCCAGGTTCCAGCCGAACCCGAAAGGTGCTGGAAATCGTTTGTTCCCGCGCGAAACAGTCTCCCTCTCTCTGTCGTGTACGGTGGAATCGATCAAAATCAATCAACCATTCGAATGACAGCCAACCGTTGCCAGATTCTTGCCCGACCCGTGGACGGGAGGTTCGAAACCACAGCAAAGCCTGGGACGATCAGGCAGTTCTTGGCCGGCCCACCGATTCCGACCTCGGTTCGGTAATCCATCTTAATCGAATGGCTATCAGTATCGTCACCTAGGACAGAGTGGGAGGCGGCGGCCAAAACGCAGTAGCGCCCGATGACTGGGTGGAAGTTATGTGTATGTGTGCTCAGAAGCGCCTGTTGATGCGAGCCTGTTCACGTGACGTGTGGTAATAGAAGCGACGCGATGTCATCGTTTTGAGGGAAGAATACGTTTTGATGACAGATAAATATGGTCGCGAACATAAACATAATTTTTGCACTTGGAGTTGATGGGGTGAGAGGGGTGGAGAGGGCTGTAGGGTGAAAGGTGGTTTAAGGGGTATGAAACATCCCCCCATGATTCTTAGCAAAGGTGATTGCTTTGAGGAGACCTAGAGCTTAGGTTAATTCTCGCGTAGTAATTTAGCTAAGCAGAACTTAACTAGACTTCCAAAGAATGCTAAAATGAGTTCTCTTTTACAATTTTTAAGCTTGATCTTCTTGGTATATCAAGGACATCCTCCAAAGATCTTGAGAACAATCGATATCCTCAATCAAGATAGATCAATCTATATTCAGCAGCGTACTTCCTGATGTTGAAGAACGTTTACTTGCCTAATTATGAAATTGTAGGTCTATTGTTCCTATTTCTATCGGGCAGTCCGGTGGGAGAGCCGACAACGGCGCCGGTCTTCACACGGCAGGACCGGGGTTCAAATCCCATCTACTTTGCTTCGAAAAGAAAACTATAGAAAGCCAGAAATGGCCAGCCGAGACCTCTCGACATTGTAGTGCCAAGGAAGAAGAAGAAGTTCCTATTTCTGTACCTTTGTTGTTTGTAAACGACTAGTCTAACCTTACCTAAACACCTGACTTTAATTTGTACTGGCGAGGCAAAATATTCCAGCCATCGACATACAGGTCGCTGGCGTTAGTTTTACGAGCCAGTGAAATGAGTTCTCCACCCATTTTCCTCTTCTCCACCCAGCAAAAAAAAGCAGCAGAAGAATCATGTGTTTTCTCACATCGGTCGTAAAATAGCGCTCTGCTTTTCCTCTTTATGGGCCTGCGTTTCCTCACCAGTTTTCCACACCTTGTTCTCACACAACTGCTATAATTTCCCGCATTTCTGTTATTTCATAATTTTGAATACCGAGCTTTGTGGCTTCATTTTTGGGGAGCCGACTGAGACCAGTTTGCGGGAAAGAGATCGCGCGATGGGAGGGAAAGGAAAAGGGTCATAAACCTTCGCCGGTGCAACGGCGCGAAACCCCAAGCGCCCGGTTTTTTTTTTTTGACTTGGCGAAGGTGTGATATTATTCTGTTTTATTATATAATTGATATTTCTCGTGTTCCAATCGAAACAAATCACTGTGGTCATTTATCAGATTTTCGTCCACGGGTACCCTGTGGTTAGTGGGCCCACTTCCTTCACTTCCCACTCCAACGGGCCCTGGGATGATGGTTTCAGTTTTCGCTCACGGCGGAGGTCCTCGTGTCGTAAAGGCTTTTGAGGCGTTAGGGTGTTTTTTTTTTCGTCGGGGACCAGCAGACGGAGAAAAATATTATGTTATTGGAATTATAGATAATTGGATATTTATTAATGGTGTTATTAACAGGTCCAAGGAGTGGTGTTTTTGTTTCTCGTGTTGCGATTTGTGGGTCTGTGGTCTGTGTGTTTGCGGTCAGTTTTGATGGTTGAAGGTGTCGACAACGATTGCGTGTGTGAGGGAACGGTTCGTCGACAGCTTTTTTGGGGATTAATGGCTGGGTTAGAGCTCATCGAGTAATCGATACCGCAACTCACCGGCCAGAGAGAGAGAGAGAGAGAGTGTTGACGAGTGCATAAGCTTAGAACATTGGGATCATATTTGAAGGAGACTTGAGGAGGTACAATTTACGACAACAGTTATCTACTCTAAAAGATGTTCTCATCTCGCGATCATATTTCCTTCATAGGAGCATCTTGTCACCATTTCTACTGCCAAAAGAAACAATTCTAACTGTTTTTCCCTTTAAGAAGGCGTGTCACAAAGTTTGCCAAGAAAAAACTTCTAACTACAGTACAGTGCAAGAAGGTTCCCTTTGACCCTAGACGCTAAGAAACTTCAGAAGGGTTACACAGTTTCCTTTCTTTAGTCCTAAGTTCACAAAAAAACGGCGCAGAAACTGGAAGCAATCCTTTTGCTGTTCCTCCCATCCGTCGCCAGGAAATGGTGTGGAAAGAAAGCGCAACTGTTCCGTTTGCTGTGCCGTGCCATAATTATAGGGTTTGATGGAGCAATTATAGATCCGGTTTGCTGGTGTGCCAAAAAGTTTCCTAACTGACTACCGTGTTTTGTCCGTTCCGTTCGGTCCCAGGCCTGGAACTGTGTAATGAGCGAACACCGGTTCAGTGAACAGTTAGGTGAGCAACGATTGTTTGAAGTGTGCAATAAGGTGAATTACCTGTGACATGATCGGGATGTGAGAGGACACATCCTCATTTTTGGGCACTTCAAAAAGACGCTCCGTATGTGTAGAGATCAACTAGATCAATTAATCTGATGCTCACACTGGAGTGCTTGTCCCGTAAAACGTTTGGCACACAGCATCATCATCGTCGTTGCGTCGCCGCCGAAGAACAACCAGGGATAGGGATGTTTACAAAATATCTACATAATTTGTTAGCTACTTGTTGCTTCTTATTAATATTTATTACATTCAATTCCGCAAACTATAAACAGACATACACACTCGCAGTGCCGCAGTCCCGCTTGAAGCGTATGATGGATAGAGCTTGCGCCTTCCACTGCTCGGTGGAGGGTAGAATTTTATAATCCACACCGTTCTACCAGTACCAGACGGTGGCCACATACCCGACCCGTGCCACATAAACTGCTTTACATGCATAACCGACGAACAGGAGAGAGGAAAAAAAACAGAAGCTGATGGTAAATTTCTTCAAACAGCACTTGGTAAAGCTAAATGGAGCGAGAATTCAAAGCAGCACAGAACCGGAGATTTGTGATGGATTGGGTCGTGCCGGTGCAAGTGGTTGTAACAGGCGCGCGAGTGCGAGATGACTTCATCGGGACGCCAGGGCTCACGGTTAGACGTCCTGCAGTTCTGGTGTTCTGGTCGGCACGCGATTGTCGTTGACAATGGCACTGCTGGCAAAGGTGAGCGGCACTGCGTGTGAGCCAGGTATGGGAGGTAATGAGTGAAAAGCAATTCACCTGACGGTTGGGTAAATGTTTGATTAAGCAGGACATTTAGCGTAATGGTTTCACTGTTTAAAGGTGGCGATGGAGGCGATTAGGTAGCTTGACGGAAAACTGATCACCGAAAAACTTAGCAAAGCAAATGTAAATTCCACATCTTGATATGAGCCATTTGAAATTCTGTTCTTCCGATGCCCTTTTTTAGCATCACACTCGCGCTAAGATATTACCTTGTACAACCAGATGCACAGCAGTGAACGAGCCATGGGATTGAATGTATCTTGCGAGCCCTTTTTTCCTTGGTACAAACTCTTGATAACGTTTCATTTAATTTTACACTACAAAGAAATAAAAAAAGGCGGAAAAAAGAAGGTGGATGCACAGAATTCCCTGGTGGGATTCCACGCCGGCGGGAAATTCTTCGCCCAACCGGCCCGACAATCGTGCCCCCGTTGGTGATAATCCTCCTGAGGGTGGTTTTAAAATTAAGCTCGTTAGATAACGATGGAGGGAAAAGGGAAACACACACATAGAGATATAGCGTGAAAAACTAACACGATTTTCTATCGGTTTCCCTTACGAGGGGCAAGTGGAAACGAGGCATTTGCTGTGGCCCCTCGGGAGGGTTGGTGTTTGAAAAGAATGCGATTGAAAGGAAAGGCCGCGGGCAAAGATGGGCTGTTGCAAATTCGGTTGATGGCTTCGAAGACCCATGTGGATTCCAGTAGTTTACCCAAAAAGGAAGTTGCAGAATTTGTTGGTGACTCTTCAATACCTAAGAGCACTTCCTTATTTTATAACAATTTTAAAGTAAAATAGATCTCTGGAACAACCCTATTGATTTTGCTCAACCGCATCGAAAGGCCTTGATCTCCAACGCGCACCCGGCCACGACCAAGAGTTTCGCTAGGTGGTCAACCGGAAAAGCCACCACGCTAACCACCGCCAATTGACCCGTACCCGGCGTGCGTGGTGTGCGGTGACAGCTTAATTAATTAGAAAACGGCGCTCGGGGACTTTGGATGGCGCTCGGTCGCACTCGTAAAGGCAGGCCCGTTGATCTATTGGCGTGTCCCGTGTGTTTGTTTCTGCTCCCGTATCTATCCCTGTTCATTGACCGAGTTCGAGCGCGTGTGTGTGTGTGTTGTTTCCGCTTATTGGGAAAATGGTGCGCCAATGATGGATTGGTCCCAGTGCGGACACTCCGACCGGCCAATCGATTGGGTTGGGTTTGTGTTGGGCATTAGCGCTTCAGGGTCGTCACTACTAATGAGTCGTTTGTTTTGCTTATTAGAAGGATAGATGGCGGGTGCAAACTGGAAGCTTCGGAAGGAAGTTTTGTTTAAAATTATATAAAAACTATCCATTATTCGGACACTCTAGGGAAAACGGTGCCCAACAGCACACCGGGAGACATCACCCAAAAACAAAAAGAAACCTTCTCCAGTACGAAGTACATTAATTTCCCCAACTTCTTATCTTCCTGTGCCTCGTTTTGGGCACTCTTTGGGTGAGAAATGAGTTACTGACGCATCTGAGGAGCGCAATCTGTCTTCACCATTCCATCAATGGCGAGGCGTGAGACGGCTTGCCCTCCCCAATCGCTGCTGCATAATTAATCTTTGACTTCATCAGCCGTCGAAACGGGGTTACGTGTGACCGTTTGGTTCCACCGCTCGAAGGATTCGAGCGATTTCGTTATCGAATTGGAGCGGTTTGGAAGGTAGCAACACTGTTATCTCTCCCCCCCGCCGTGAAGTGCGTGAATATCTTCAACCTTACCTCAATATTGAGGGCGAGTAAAACGGGAGTTATCATATCAAGTTTTGAGCTGGCCAGGGTGTAACGAACGAAAGAAAAAAATTGGAGATGATAAATGCTTGTCCGAAGAAGTCACGGGAATCGCAAAAATGAGATTGAATTAATTAAAAGAAGGAACGGGGAAAAAATCGGGGTTATCTTACGGACCACGGAAAAAGCGCTGAGGGAACACACACACACAACGTAACGCATTTCCCGGTGAGCTTGGGGTGGGGTTTATCAGCTTCCGAGCGAGAAACTTCTCACCACCGTTAATCTTACGGTGAGTTTGGTGGAGCGCGCCTGTGTGCGTGAATATATGGTGTACGAACAAAACCTTTCGTCCGTATTTGTGGTCCGATAAGAGATAAATTATTACAAATTAAGCATATCATTACTCATCCATTATCTGAGGTAATGTTACGAGGTCGAACCGTTTCGGGCGGGAGCACGTACACGCATACGAACGATATGGGGTTGTGATAAGGTTTTACGAGTGCAACTTTACGCGCAGGACGCTACTCATTAGAACCTGCCGGTAGTACACCGAGACCGAGTTCAGGCGAACCTTTGCCCAAATTCGTCATGTTCACGTCTACGATTTCGGCTCTCTGCAGCTCAGCTGTAAACAGTTTCTCAACTCCAGACGGAACATCATAAAATGTAACCCTTTTCTTGCCACGGGAAGAACGTCCCTCTGCCCTAGATCCGTACATCCCCTGGTTCTGGTGCTAGCCTTGTTATCCTAATCATGCACGCATAATTTTGCTTTTTTCATTGCTCCAGATAACGCACGCCCTTTATCGGTGTGCGTGTGTGCGTTGGAGGCCATTAAATTTCACTCTTTGTGCCAGCAAGGATTCGTGGCATCACACAAAACATCCCGCCAACCCGCCGTTAATGCCAACCGCCAGGATGGAAATCATTGCAAAACCACGCACCAAAAGGATTGAACAACTTCATTGCATGGTGAAGCCCTCTGGCGGTTAACGGTGGGGTTAGTACGCACCAACACACACACACACACACACACACTCTGGGAGTTTAATGTGTTCTGCTATGTTCTCGTGTGGTGGCGCATGATGGGATGCTATCTGGGGGAAAGTTTTAGAACGTAACGAATTATTATTTGTTACGCCACCGCCACCGGTACAGGCACAGCCGACGAAGGCGAAGATCTTTTATCGGCCGGCCCGGGTGAATCATGCTCATTCCGAGCCCTGCACACGCGAGATCCTGCCGACTCCAACTTTAACCCGAGCGCATCGCCACCGGGCGAGGGCCGATAAGGTGAGAAGTAATTAATTTAAATTTGACAAATTGTGATAATTGTTTATCTCGATGATATATTATTAATTTAAATGGCCGCGATGCGTACGTGCTGCGCCGTGAAGGCCGGGCACACCAATTCATAATGGCGCACGATAAGATGAAAGTTGGCCGTGTTGGCTCACGGCGGTCGTTATCAGTTCGTTGGTGGATTTTTTGGAAAGAAGGGGTTGAGCTTGACTCAAATCGCTAATTGGTAGGCTGGAGGCGAATGTCCTCGCGAAAAATGGTAATAGAAAAGCAAGAAAAGTTTGGAGATTGGGACAAAGAAAGTCAGTGTATGTCTGTTTCAATTAGCAGTTTTTTTATGTAATAATAGAACAGCTACAAAAACTGTATGACTGCCCTGTTAAAGCAAATAATGTTTCCGTTGTCTCACCCACGTGCTAATCTTTGTCCCTGCGAACATTAAGCATGTTTAATTTAATCTTACTGACGATCGAAACTAATCGATCTTTAATCGCATTTCAACCAAACATCAATGGCTGTGAAATCTGTCAGCGGACAAATCCTAAGGGTGCAACGAAGGAAAAACAGTCCCTTCAAACGGTGCCGAGGGTCAGAAAGAGTTTGAATCGACGCATGGCGCATGCAATAAGGTGACACCCGTGGAAAATAGACACGCGTCAACAGTTTTGCTGCAGAAAATTTGCTGCAGCTTTCGCTTGTACGATCTTTGCTGCAGCAACCATCGACCGTCATGATGGCTAGATCGAGGGTCTGGCTCTCACTCTCTATCGAAAGACCCATCTGACCCTTTGGCATGTGACTGCAGTCCACGAGGAAAAACACGAAAAGGGGCGATAATCTGTCGATCGAACGGTTCCATGCTTTTGTCCGGAGGAATAGCTGACCTTGCAGCGGCAGAATAGAGGTGACCGTGAAGAGGTCAGAAAGCGAGTGGCAGCTCCCTTCGCTAAGGGAAGCCTGAAGGGAACCGTAGATCTGATGCTGCTGTTGACAACAGCGGACAAAAAGGTCCATCGACAGCATGACAAATCCTGTACGTTGCAGCTAAAAGTAGCTTTTCGACTTTGGGAAGGTTCGAGGAAGAAGTCGAACGCGTACAAGCAAAGGGTCATTTGAAAGGTATGAAATTTGATGCCACCGTGTGTGTGTGTGCGTTCCTCTGATTGATTGGTTTGGGGTACAAACTATCGATTGAATTTTGGGATTCGTTTTCCTTTCGCTCGTGAGTGAGTGTTTTGTTAATAAGGGAAGGTTTTGATTTTGATTACTTTACGATGATTTCATGAACAATTGTCAAATGATGCTTAGAGACTTGGTGATGACAAATTTTGTGGTTGAGATTGGTAAATATTTGACTCCTCACTTGTTGAGTACAGCTTGACGCCAACCAAGATTTTAAAATTGCTCTGAAGAATTGGTGTAAAGGAATCGTGCCAAAAAAGCTGTCCATTGTCCACACACACACAGAAAGGAAATCGAATCAAGTGTAGAATCGAGTTCTGGTTCCAAATAACTTCCTGAATAAATTATTTTCCCCGCAGTGGGTTAAGGTGATACATTCCCGGAGACGGTTGGCTCCCGGTGGGCCAGAACGGCGATGATGATGACGATGCCGTTTGCAGCATCAAGAAGGAACTGGTCCAGGGCGAGAGAGAGAGAGAGAGAGAGAGAGAGAGAGAGAGCACAAAAACCAAACCAAAAAGTACCAAAAGGTTTGGTGGCGTGTGGCAAAAATCTATGCATACGAAATCGATCCCTTCGGGCACTGGAGCAATACAGGAAAGCAGAGAAAAAAAACGGTACGGAAACCACAGGAAACAATCGAAATATCACTTAGACCTCTGTCCAGAAGACTTTTGGGCGCCAGGTTTAGCGAAACCTCCTCAGTGTCCTCAGCTATCAGCCGGGCTCCGGAAAGGATAGCCCGAAGTGGGACAAGTTGGGAAGAGAGAGAGAGAGAGACAGACACACAGTAAGCATGAATATTTATGTAAATTTAAATACCACCAGGACACGCGTGCCCTTATGTGTGTGAGTGCGGGTAAGTGTGCCGGTACCGCAGGAACCATATTGAAAAATGTGCTACCGGGCCAAGGGAAAAATGGAAATGATCTTAAGATCGGTTTCGCGGTTGAATATTGTTAGACTCACCACATCCACGCTGACACCGTTGTTAGAAGTTTCTTGCGGTTCTGGGATTCTGAAGTGGATGCGGCCGCCTGTACCTTAAGGTGGGAAGAATTTCGGAAGGAATTAGCACGGGATCGCCGACAGGGAAAGCAAAACGACATCATTATCCCGATGTTTACGATCCCGAGTCATTTGAATGCGATAATAATGCTGCTGCTGCTGGGTGGGTTTGGCGGATAGGAAGTTTACAGTTTGTTAACGATGATGGTATTTTAAGCGAAGCTTAATGCTGTTAAACATTTTTCCAAACATTTTTCGGATGGTTTTTTTTGTGGTTGTTGCCAGTATAAAATGGCATTCTAATCATTGGAGGCAGCTATTCTGACCGAGCATCGTTTATCGTTTTATCGAACAAAAGTTTGGCCGAGCCTCGGGACATTGATGTTCTAGGAAACGAATGGACGATACATGCAGGAAACTTTTTGGTGCAATATACATATATACGTGTGCTTCTTCCCCGGGAGCGAGCGATAAAACTTAAAGGGCCAGCGTTTAAAAAGTTGTGCTTCAGCCAAAAACCACTTGTCGCTTCGCCCTTGGTCATCGGCAGCGTCCTTGCTCCGTAATTCTAATATCTTGCAGCTGATTATGGGCTGCTTTTTTGCTTGTAGAGGCTCTGTTTCGTGCTTAGTCTAATCATAGGTTATTAGCAGGCTCGATTGGAAGCGTCTTGTACGGTGCTGAAGCATTGCCTGGCGCCTGGACTCAGAAGCGAACCATTGGAATGTACGTTCTACGCGTTCGATTCCCTGAGGGCTTTTACGGCATTACGGTGTTCTTCGGTGGTGCGATTCTATCCTCAGATAAGAGATCAAACACTCACATCAGGGCAATGGATAGAAGTAAAAAGAAGAAAACAAACTTCCAGGAATAATGTTTCGATCAGTTTTTGGAGAAAGATTCTGAGGTATTTTTGATGTTCCGATCGATTGGATGTTAACTCTACACAAGCTATTTCTTGAAAATATCTGGTAATGAAAATCTCCTTAGTTCTAAAAATATTTATCATTCGATAAAAAAAATTCTAAGAAACATCAGAAGTAATGTCGTGCTCCAGGAATGGCGGAGACTACTAATATCTCTGACAGGCCCTTCGGTCAACTTCCGCAGTGCAATTCCATATAAATATCCCCGAGAACGGTGAGGAGATCGCATCGAACAAATTATAACCTCTCATCAGTAAAAAAACAAACACTCGCCGAGCGGTGAGGCCCCACGGTGTCATTTTGGCGTGGCGATTCTGTGACAAGGAGCTGCCGCAACTTCACCATATCCCACCGCCACCACGCTGGTGGGTCATCCTTGAAGGGGTTTTCGCAAGCGATCATAGCGATCACTTTGTGCACTACACTGCTAGTAGAGACGCTCCCATATACGAGCGTGTGTGCTTGTGTGTTTGGGGGTTGGAGTGAGTAAGTGCCTACATACACCGTGTGTGTGTGTGCCTGGTGTTCCGCGCGCATTCTGACAGCTCCCATGGGAAGTCCGCATTGGCGCACTGTTTGACACCGTTCGAGAGGGTTTGTTGTTGAATAGGGCTTACCGGTGGGTTGCAAGCGGAGCGGGTGGAGTGGGTCCAGGGGGGGGGGGGGGGGGGAGTTAGTGTCGCGGGGACGTAGCGTGACAGCGGGTGGTAGAACTTGCCTGCATGCCTGCAACGGAAGGTAGTAAAGTAATATTTTAATTGCTTAGAAATACGAGTCAAACCTGTTTCGTGATCTACACCCCCTGCTTCTCTCCCACCCCTTTTCCCTTCTCGTGGTATTCATTGCGCTCCCCTCACTCTCACTAACTCTCCCGCCCCCCTTTCCAAGCTTCCCTCTAACAAGCTCGTTGTTTTCGCAAAATGCGAGGGAACTGTCTAATTCCCTCCGAGACAAGCTTCTAAAAGCGGCTAAACACGCGCTAGGAAAACTATTTGCAATCATCATCCCACCATCATTGCACCAGCAGCAGCTGCACCGTCGATGCACCTGCCACCCTCTTGCTCCCGTCCAGCGAGGGGCCTTCTTTTCCTCCTACGACTGCGCGCGACACACGATGGCGGGCAGGCACTTGACACTGGTATGAAAAATGAGCACCACTAAACGGGGAGACGGACCGCGAAAAAGCCGTTCTGAAGGTCACCAAGCGAGTGTGTGTGTGTGTGCGAGCGATTAGTTCTTACCTGTTTCGTGTGTTTAGCTCCAGCTCTGGCTGCAGTGGCAGCAGCAACCTCGCGGTGAAGTTGTGTTTTCCTTGCCCTCACGGTGTTTTGAACTACTGCTGTGGAGGAGTTGGACCCTGGACCTGGCAATTCTTGGTGCACTTGGCCGAAGAGATAAACTGAAAGAGAAAAGGTTGTTGTTTTCGCTTTTCTCCAGAATGTCATCGATGTTGTTTTGATGGGTCTCTTGCTCTCTGACAGATTCCCACAAACATAGCGGACTACTTTGATGCCCCTTTTTTTTGCTTGTCTCGCGCCGCCGATACTGCTTTGCTTGAGCGATTATGAATAATTATGAAAAAATCAAATAAAACATTTAAATAATTTCTCAATAAACCATAGCCGAATGGTCCTTGTGATAACGCACGTGGAGATAAAAATAGTCAACAATCTAGTTTGTTTACACGATCATTTTCTATACGGCTGGCAGCGCTATTTTTAAGCTCATCATTCGAAATACAACACAATAATCCGGCACACAAAAAAAACCCCTACTGAATAAATTCATGTGGCTGGCCACAAATAAACTTGCCACACATTTTTGCAATTCTCATGCTCAAGATTTTGTTTTTGGTTTTTTCGGCCCAGAAGAGATAAAGAAAGAAAAAAAGGCGACCCACCTTTAATAATTGGGTCAACAAGGATGATATGGTTCCGTTTCGAGCGCAAGCACGTGCCGGCATATGTTTTGAATTTGACCCATCAGAAGAAGCAGAAAAAAAAGCAAAAGCAGAAGACACATTAGCAAACAGTCTCATGGGCGAAATGCTTAAAATAACATCGCAGGAATTTATGTGAATATCTGCCACCAGAAGAAAAGAGCTGCGAGTGTGCAAAAGAAAAAAGGACGTATCGGCTGTAGTGGCATGAATATTCATCGGCCAGGAAATGGTTTGCATTTCATTAACGTTTTTTATCTGTGTGTGTGTTCATTTGTCCCATTTCAAAACACTTGTAGAGCGTTACAAATAGTCAGGTTGCATAGGGATCAATTTCAACAATGCTCAAGAAGGGTTCGGTCACATTCTGGCTGGGTTTACTACTGCAGCAAGTTTATCATTATGATTTATGTGAACGCATCAGACGCTGATTTCCATTTCAAGGTCAGGTCGGTGCGACATTACTATGTGCCGGGTCCTGTCTGTGAAGCCGCAATAGGCTGTCAAGTTGCTGGACAATTTATAGCGATTTCCATTTCGGTCGATTTGAAAGTCAATTAAGTTTTCTCGCTTGTTCTCTCCTTTTCGCCCTCTTTCTCCCACGAGGATCAGCGATCGCCAAGGAGGATCGGTGCGTGCACGGATCGTGATAACTGATAGGTGACCTCAAAAGTAAGAGCAAAAACGAGCGAGTCCCCGAGTTCGAGGTTTGGCAAATAATTTAGATTATTCTACATCAATTCCAACACCGACGTCCCGAAACCCGGTGGGCTCGGGTGGATCGTGCCCGATTTATTTAAACGATCTTGCTCACGGTGTGTGTGTGCGTGTGTCTCTCCAGAACCAGGATTAGATTTCTCCCGTGCCTTCCCTGGGCAGGCGTTCGCTGGTGCAAACGAAAGATTTGAATGCTTTTAGGAATTTGCCGCAAAATCGGCGACGAACCCAAACGCGCTTCGCTGGCGGTGACACACACACACAAGCACAATCTTCTTTACTCTTTTGTTTGTTCTCGTTGTCTTGTTGCTATGGAAGAAGAGTGTTGTTTTAGACCGACCGACCTACTACTAGACTTCGCCTAGTGGCGCGCACGGCACTCCGCGAGCTGGAACGAGGAAGTGTACCGCATCAACCGTGACGATGCTGGACGGGCCGAAAAATCGTTATGCTGTTGTTTGCGGACAATCTAAAACCAGCGAAACCTGATTAGGGCAAGCGCAATGGTACACCCATCATACACACACACACGCACACACTTGGATGGTTGGCCATTGCTAGGAGCATCCCGCGGTGACTCGTCTCCGGGGAATCGTGTCGGATTGTTGGTTCGGATGAGCAGCGCGAAAAAACGATCCCAAAAAAAAAAAACCTCTTCGAAAGAAGAATCGCATCGCGACGCTTCGAAAGTGTCCACACCGTGTGTGTGTGTGTGTGTGTGTGTGTGTGTGTGTGTGTGTGACTGTTGACCGGGCGTAGTGTTGTTTAATTTATTCGTGTTTTTAGCTAGCTCGCGATGTTTCCAACATTTTCGGCATTAGTTTTTAATGGACTATCGTTTTTCTCTAAATTGGGTCCATAAATATTGGGACTCGGAGAGTTATTTATAAGAGCGTGTCGGTGTGCGGACGAGTGAGTGAAGACCGCTTGGGCGCGGGAGACACTTGGCGTACGGTGCGCAAAATAAGCTGAGCCGATCGGATGGGAAGACCCCGAAAAATAAAACCCCCCCCAAATGCCCAAAAAGCGTTCTCTCCGATTGTGGTCCCAGGATCGTAAGGGCGTCGATAACTGTAATTAAGAAGGTGGTCGGTTTATTGGTTGTCTCCGCTGGCTCTCCGCTGCGAGCCCACGGATACCGATTTCTGGTGGCTAGATACGGCACGTAAATCATCGCCCATCGCGGATGGGTTGGTTTGAACGCCGAACCTTGCGGACAGGTTTCGATCCGAAATGGCTAGACCCAGCATAGACCCAGGAGGAGTGGTTGGAGTGGGGGTTTTTTTTCGGGGCGACCCCATGCTAGGTGCCGCGTGTTGCCGCGCTCGAGCTGGAAGTTATTCGGTCTAGTTGGGATTTTGAGAAAGATGTTCATTAAATTATGGGACATAAATTATATGCTGTGCTGTGGGGTGGACGTCGTCCAGTGGAGTTTGATTCAAAACCTGTCAAATGATTATTTTATTTACCACGCGTTGTATCGCGCGCGTGAGGAATGGAAGGTAAAAGGTTCACTCTACGCTATATTTTATGAGGTCGAAGAAATGTCTTCTAAAATACTCCGTGTACTTCAATAATAATCAATCACATTATCGAAATCATTTAATGTTAAGAAGGATGCTCCAACCCCAGAATCAATTAAATTCCACGATCGAGAGATCACAACGGGCATCGTTCGTTCGCTACCATCACCATCGAGCAGTGAATTTGGCAAATGGCTACAACTCCATCCGTGCTGGTAGTTCTGCGCGCAAAAGGCAGCACACAATTCCACACCAGAAGGACTTTCAAAAACAGCACTGTGCACGAGGTGCGTGGTTTTACGATGGCGCACGAAGCAGAAACAAGGCAAGCGACAGCAAAGCTCAGCAAAAGAACACAGGAATGCACAAAAAAAACTCCGAAGGCCCACAAAAGTGCTGTGTGCGAATGAGTGAGAGCAATGCAAAGCAAATAAAAGAAAACCCCTCGGGCGGCCCGGGCACCGATGGCAAGCCGATGAATGAAATGATATAATAATATAATTTTATTTTTATTATTATTGTTCAATCGCTTGATTTATATCTCTATTTTTCATTCATTGTTCGCATCGTACGGAGTTCTTGGCGAGTCCACCGCTTAAGGAGACAAATCCTCGGCTGTGTATTAAACCGTTCGGTAACGTTCTTGTGATGGTGTGGAGGATTGTTTCCCGATGTTTTTTTTTCTGTGTGTTCCGTTTAGCAACATATTTCTGTATGTTTCGTAAACAAATTTAACCTCAACAAAACAGCAAGCAAGAGTGGCCGGACCGGCCGCCGACCGGGCTTCCTCGTTTGTGTCCCTTTGGAACAATTGAAGCAGCACTCTGTTTTCGCTTTCGTTGCGTTCCGTTTTCTAATCTTGATGCTCGGGACAGGAGCTGAAGCAAACTTCAAAGGATGAAATATGCGCCTCGGAACGGCCACTGAAGAAGCGAACGGCTCCACGAAAAAGGAAACGATTAGTACATCTTGACACTAACGTTCGCCAACGGAAAAGACTTAAGCGGGCAGCAAGTGACGAACCCGCTGGGCGGTACACCGCGCGGTCGGGCCGAGATCAACCAAACGCCAGCAAAGCAACAATGCGTGCACGAAGCGAACGGGGAAATGGGTTCGATAAAGATAAAGCGGTAGCTGTTCCCTGCTCCCCTGCCGTTTGCTCCCCAAAACCCCATAAGGACAAACGTCACGCTCACGGTTTAACGGGCGTACGATCGCGTACATTATGGTACGTTTTTTGTTTCCCCCAGCGAGCACTGAATGGGAGTCATCTTCAGGAGGGCTGTCGTTGAAATCGCGCACGAACATTCCCAGAACGAACCAGAACCCACACCGGAAATCTAAACCCAAACGTGCCTCGGCGCATGGGTGCCTCGCACGAAAAGGAATAAACGTCGCAGCTGGGTTACAATGAAGAACGGAACGACGGATGGGGAAGTGATGGCCGGAGACCGTCGGTTGGGTTTTCGAGTGTACGTGATAGAACATAAGCGTGTGGGACTTATGTGTGGCGGAGCGAGAGAACGCGTTACCGGGTAGAGGGGAAAAAGGGACGAGCGACAGACATCCGGTAGGTCACCACACCCGGTATGTCTCGGAATGTGGCATTGTGCCGGGTTGGTGCGGGTTTTTCTTGTGTTAAAGGTTGAATTTATGGAACGAGCCGGAGCGATCCCATAGAGCTCAGCGCCATTGTCCATTGATGCGAGTGGATCGAGTGTGTTGGGAAGGTTGATCGTTTGGTGGAATCATTTTTAATAAACGATCAAAGCAAATTCGTGAAGAACCTGAATCCGTGTAGGATAAATTTAACAATTTTATTATTAGATTTGATAGTTCTTGAGGTGTTTGATGCTTGCTTAAAAGCTCATGGCTTGTGTTTTAGCAATTGGAACAGCTTATGGAAGTCTCAATCAGGGACGGATCTTAGTACGAGCATAATAAGGCCGATGCTTGGAGCCCCGAGCTTTCAAGGAGTATTTTGCTGTAAGCTGGATATGCGGCCCTGGGAGCTTCAATCATTTAGAGGGTCCCAATGATCAAAGGGCCCCAAAGACACCTCGAATAATATCTCCACTTGGCTACTGACTCTGTTGGCTGTGATTTGTGGTAGTGTTCAAATTTAATCTTTTTATGTTTAATTGCATACATTACAAAAAAAACTTTGAATAAATGTTTAAGGATATCGTTGCAAATTGACTGTCGATGATTGTGAGTCCATGGCAACGATCACATAAATTTTGAATCAATTGCGTCAGATATCTGTACTTGACGCATTTGATCACCAATCAATAGCCCTGTTTCTATGACTTCCACCAACTTGCAGCTTATATCACTCAACTTCCTCGTTTCCAAGCTCGGCAAACAAAAGGTGAACGATACGTTAAAATATTCACCGCAACATGAGATTGACGCAATTTATAAATCTGGGCGGGCGTACATGCGATTACTACCCTTTTTCACAACAATTGCATGCACTTTCCAGCACGATTCATGCCACTATCAGACCCCTCCTGCCGACACCAGCCAATCGATCGATCACCGCCACCGAAAGCCGGCGTGTTTGCGTGCGTGCGTGTATGATAATTTTTATGACGCCAAATGACTATATTAGATTCGCACCGATAAGCGACGGACGGCCCAGCCGCACGCTGGCAAATGGAACGTCATTTGCGCATTCGGCGGCAAAATGCAACGAGCGCCTGCATGCCAGCCAGCCAGCAGACCGGTCGGTCGCTGTGAAACGAAACCTGCCTGCTCGGGTGGTAGGATTTTCGCAGGATCGCTGTGTCGGTGGAGCGGCGCGTGTGGCGAAGGTCAGCCACAGCTCGAAGGTTGATTAGATTTTTCACGGCTGTGCCACTGGTGTTTGGCTGGCTTGCCGGCAAGAAGTGCTTTTTGCTGTTTGGGTGTGCGTGAAAATTTATGTTGCACCGGGACGACTTGTTGCCCCGGGTTGCGAACATGGTCCATGGTGAGCTGTCTGCACGGCGTACTTTATGACGCGTCACAGCCCGTGATCGAGCTGCACTTGTCGCCGATCACGGGTGAAGGAAGTGGACCATGGATTTGACTAAAGCGCCTGCCTGTAAAGCGTATTCCACGTCACGATTTATGTCCATGCTCAGACGTGTGAAAGTGAGGATAGGAAAGAGAGAGCGAGAGAGAGAGAGAGAGAGAGAGAGAGAGGCTCAGTGTTAAGTTGTAAAATGGTCACATTGTGTCGAAATGACAGTTTGTTTGTGTACTGGTGGGACAAAACAACATTTTAGCTTTTATGCATGTTTTATTTCACGCAAGAAATGCAGCTTGACCATCGCTTTCCCTGCCGTGAATTGATTTGTTCGCTGTTGGTGCTGTGCGGAAAGTGATCGTAGCCAGAATAAATTAAAGGCGAATTTTAATGTCCCGAAGAGCGATACGCTTCCTGGCCACACACTGGTCAGCGTGTGGCTGCATGTGTGGGGAGCTTTGTAATTGAAGATGAGATAAATTTCGCAACTTTGCATCACACGATCAGCATCACGTAATCAAATCAATTTCCTCAAGGACGTTTGGTAGCGCGCAGTCTGGAGGTAACAGGGCTCTTATTTCTCGCGTATCTTAGCATAACTTTTCCGGTGGCAAATACGGGCGAGGAAAGATGATCTGTTGAAGATAAAAGTGGCCAACAGACCGCAAGCCAACAGCCAAACCGGATAAGTCTGCATTTGGATGCAAATTCGAGATTTGCGCGACGTCCTAAGCACATTAACAATGTTGATGTTGTTTTAAGTGAATATGGGTAGCTAATAAAAACGGAAAGAAAACTGCATAAAGATGACGAAATTATGTACAACGGAAGGTAATGGGACCGTTTAAAAGACTGTTTTGCTGTGGCGCGACAGACCGGACCGGGCTGCAATAATCGGACCGATGCCGAAGCTTATCCTTGTGTCAGTTTAGCGATTACAGCCGAGTCCTTGGGCTTCAACCAGATAGCTTAAGCGATAGATGAAAACTAGCCAACCCGCAGCTTCCTCACCGATCGCTCTCCATTCCCCAGCTGCTTTCGGTTCGGTTCAGCTATTAGAGACCTTCACAAGACCTCCGGAGTTCCCGCGAAACGAGCTGCCAGCAGCCCTCGCAGCACTCGCACGCTGTATTTCCTGTTGAACAAGTGCTTTACGGCGTATTGATTTACGACTTTTAATTGCGTTTGATAAATTTCATGACCCACCACCGCACCGCAACACATTTATTTCCCCCTCCACCCCACCAGCCTCCAGATGGTGGAGTCGCGCCATGCATTAGAAGGCCTCCCGTCGGAACGTCGTCCTCGTTGTCGTCCTCCAGCGACCCTTTTGGCTCGTGTGTGCTGCTCGTCATCGATTCGCGACGGTGGACATTCTTACCCCCCCCCCCGGGTCCTCTCCTTCCTTACCAACCCTTCTCCATCCCCTCCGATAGAATGTGCGGACACTTGGCCGTCTGCGCAATAGTACACGGTCGCCATAGTCACATGTTTTGAAAGTTGATTTTGTCGTAAAACAAGTCCCTTGTGCGATTAATCTCTCTTGAAACGCGCGCGCGCGCTCGGGCTCGCACCCAATGCCCGGCCCCCTTACCGTTCCGTAAGTGGTGCCTGCCATCGTGCCACCTTTAGCTGCTGGCGTTGCACTATCGTCCTGGCGTAAGATTCTTCCGTCCCTCGGCCACCGTCCAGCGTTGGACGTGAAGGAACGCGCCAGTGCGCATGGTGCGAGATCATTGTGAGGTTTGTCGGATTTGTGTGTGTGTGTTGCTGTTTTGATTCTATTTCTATTGCGGCTAATTAAAACTGGTAATCGAAGCATTAGCGAAGAATTTGTGTGCACCTCTCACGTGCATCTTGGGGTCGGGAGCGAATGGCGTGAAAAATATCGACTGCGTGTAGCACAAACCGCGACCTACATTTCTTTTCGCTTTCTTAAGGGCAACGACATTCTTGAAATTTGTTTCTTGAGAAGCTTATTGAGTGAAGATTTATTAAAAATGGAACGAAAAGGTGGATATATTTTTATTTTATTTTGAAAGCTAGATAATATTCTCAACAAGCTTGTCCATTCTTCAGCTTCGTTCGCTTTCCGTTTGAACAAACGTTTGCTCATTCGTTCAGTTGCGATCGTATGGTGGGACCAGTGAGTCTGTCGAATCCATGTCAATATTGACTAGTTTACTTAACGAATCGTCTTCCCCACGATGCGTTATGTTTCGGTAGGTCATCGCCACATTCCTGTGCTGAGTGTGAGGTATTCGAGTGCTATGGTTGGTCCCGATGATCGTTTGCAGCTTGTTTCATAATGACTTTATCTTAAAATTTTGTGCTATTTGCGTTTTAAGATGAAATTTATGCTCTTTGGTGTGCTCTTCTTATCCTGCACACTTGATTCAAGTTTAAAAAAAAACAGGAATATCTCATCAACAGAACGGGAACGATCGGTCGGAGTAACGTTTGACAAGAAAATGAACCAAAATGAACACAAATGAACACCGCGGCGATCGAATCTCACCATACCTCCCTCCCAATTATTTTCTCATGTCACATTTTTGCAGACTTACTGTTTAGTTCGTAATTCCACACCAAAAAGGCACAATGAAGAAAAAAAAGGACTGAAGGAAGTGACCTCCACTTACCGTGTCATGATGTCATTAGGTTGCGATTTGGCACTGGCGCGATTCTGTTGACTCGAGCCCAATATTTACCCGCGCCCAATATTGGTGTAACAGATGAATAGCTTCAATTTCGCTGTTTGCTTACTACGGGGAGAGATAGATTCTTAGGCTGTTGTCCCCAAACTTACCAGCTCTTTGGTGAAGCTAAGCAACACTGTAATGGATGCGAGTAAAATCTGTATTGAGATATTATTAGCCCCCGATAAATGTCACAGAACACAGCAAGAAAGTCATCAATGAACCGGAGAACGAAACGAACCAAAAGCGAGAGTAAAACGCACGGAAAACCGGAACGCACCTTACCATGCCGAATCGACCTCGGTGCGTCCGATCACGCACACAGCGTGGTCCGTCAGTTCCGTAACCGATGCGGCAGCACGCCCCGAACCCGGGTTACCTGATTATCCCTTGGCTTGATCGTACGATCACTCCCAACGGAACTGGACCACTGGACTGGATCCAGCAGCCAGCAGTCAAGTGAAGGCAAAAGAAAGGCAACAAGAGACAGATAAAGCCCTGCTCGATCACTTGCCCGACGAGACGGGGTGCGAATGGGAAAGGGGGAGAGGGATCGTGTGTACGCTGGGTCGCGCGCGCGCGCGCCGAGAAGACGAAAGAGCAGCAAAGTATATCTCTTTATTCAAATTTAAATTATACACAAATTTCAAGATTACACGCCGTATAATAAGCAATCAGCGCCTGCGTGAATAAATTAAATACTATTTACCATAATTAAGTTCGTACAGATCGCTTTTCTTCTTTCGTTTTGTGGCGCAAGGGTATGTAGAGAGGGGTGGAAGGGGAGATGAGTGAAGGATAAATGGGGTGTTGTGCGTGGAGTGGCCGTTCGCCCGATGCAGCGCTTTTGTTTGGGTTTACCAGGTTTGGTACAACACCTCACCGTGAGGACTCCAGTCCGGTAGACTGGCTGGAGTCTGTGGCGTCGATCTGTGAGCGTGATTCGTTTTATTTTTTTTTCGCCCCTGATTCCTTCATTTATTCCACAACCTGCTGTCCCGCTCGTTTGCGCACGCGATCCGCCTGGCTCGGTGGCTGGCTCGGAGGGGCACGCACTTGCATTCCATCTCAGTTGCTCACTTGTCATCGGAGTCGATTGTCGAAACGGAATGTGTCATATTTATGACGATTTGTTTGTGCAAAATAATACATAAAACCCCGATGGTGGCCACCAGCTCTTTTTTTGCATTTTAGTGTGTAATTGTTCAGCAGGGAACTTCCTGATTACCATAGCAACGATGTCGATCTAGCTATCGAAATGGAGATGTATTGCAATGCCGATCGCTTGGAGAGGTAAAAAAGTCATCAAGCAGTATGCAAATCTTCAACGAGCCTGTCTCGATTTTCCCTCCCCGCACTGATGACACTTTGCTTGGCCGATGGCGCCTGATTTGTGTGTTTGCATTGGTGACAGCAGCCAGCAGCAGTAGGCCATGGGATTAGCTTGACGCGGTCGTTAATCTTCGCCTCGTGATCGCATTCGGTGGCTTGACCGTTTTGGGGGGAGTTGAATTGAATTATTCAAATCGACTTATCGACAATGCGGGAGGTTATGGGGGTTTCTGTTCTACGGCAAACGCTCCAACATGCGATGACATTTCTAAGACCCCAATTCCGAGGGTGCCAATTTGTTTACCGCGTGCGCACGCTGTCTCCCGCTAAACAAATCGCGCCAAAATTGACAGCTGGATCGATCGACGGGCGGGAGACGCGTGGAATAGCAAACATCCCTCGGTCGGGGCACGGTATCACTCACCAAATGAATAATTATTAAAAGGGTGCAACCCCAGCCAAACAGATCGATCTTCGATACAGAGCTGAACAGAAAGAAAAAAATCAAACCACACACACGCACATGCCGGCTTGCTAGTTGGCGAGCTGGTGCGCAAAGCGGGTCTAATAAATGGTTTATATTAGCGCACCATTTAACGAAGGCGGTCGGTCGGCGGTGTCGATCGGGCTCTGTTTCACTCTCGCAGTGTGTCTGTGCTGGCGCGAACGCGCTGTGTAGCTGTGTACCGTTTTCGCTCGAGCCGTGCGCGAGGTTTGTTATGCAATTATTTAAATTTGTCACGTGCTCGAGCTGATTAAAAGGTGTGAATGCTTCCGCAGATGGGGCGGGAGCGTAGGAAAGAATTTAATTTGTTTAGGGTAGTGATGTCAACAAAATTTTTTTTTTTTAATTTTATAACCCAAAAGAAGTTTTAAAAGAACAATTTTTGTAATAGCATCAGGAGTATTTTTTTTAACAATTCGATAACAACCGATACGCTGGACGCATGCTGTACTGACACTTGTTAAACGGTTCTAATTAAATTATTATTTACTGCCCTACGAGCGAGCTGTTAACCCTTCTAGCCTAGCGCAGGTCAGTCGTTGTAACCCCTTTTGGTTTTATTCTCCTTAGCAAAGAAATATCTCCAAGAACAGCTGAATGAATATTTTTTCTTAGTTTTTCCTTTCGACCGAAAAAAAATGTAAATCGCATCATAAACCATAAATTATGAACCAAGTTGCACCAGACAGTCCCCGAAAGACGCAGAAAGAAAGTAATAACGAGTTAAAAAAAATCCAGCGCTCTTGCTTCGTGTTGGCTCAAGATGCTGTACAGAGCAACGGAGGGTGAGTGTGTTGGGAGTTCGCGGCAGGACTTTGTCTGCAAAAATATAAACCAACGCAGTATAATAATAATGCACCATTAGCCTCTCTCCAAAGCCTGTCGAGGCTTTAAAATTTATGCCAAATAAACAATAAGCCAGCCGGTCACACCTTAACGCTGAGGTTTGAGTTTGTTCGGTGCTGATTTCAAGTTAGATTCACTCTCAGTTTTTTGTAGATTTTGGAATAAGTTGTCGACGTTCGGCACTCAGCACCATTGGTTTGCAGAAAATTTATTCAAGAAAATGTAGGCTCAGTTTTTTTCTTTTTTTAATCGTTTTTCCAGCCCAGCTCAATCCGTTCAATGAAAACGCACATCACCGTCCACGTAGCGTGCAAAACATGTCCGAGTGGATAGCTAATCAATTTCCCGCCACACTTCCTTTTATGCCGATGGAAGCCAGGAAGCGCACCACTTAAACCAGCCCAAGTGTTCAAGAGGTCCAAGAACCAAGAACCACCACCCTTCCCGGTGACTTCATCAGTCAGCAAGTGACGAACCGTCGTGGGCCAGGTAGGCAGGCGATCGGCTGGTTTCGATTCGGTTTCTCGCATGTTAATTGCCCGTAAGACGCTAAGGGTCGATCAATTTATTGCGGCACAAATTATCCATCCCTGTGGTACTACTACTGGCGGAATGTACTGGCACGGGAAACGACAACAAATGGGAAGCCACTCCACAAACTGGAAGTCGGTGTGGGATCGGCTTCTGGTTTTTTATATATATATATATATTTCTGGACAAGTTCTAGGCCCCGGTTAACCGACGGATGGACGGATACCTCGATGACGGTGGAGTGGGAAAAAAGAAGTTGTTTATTTCATGGTATCATGGATGGGTCCATGAATGGGTTGGCTCACGATGCCGTTCCTGCCCAACGACGACGGTGGCGATGCTGGGTTCGTGATGGAAAGTGATTGTATTTATTGATCATCAAGATATCATGAGATAATTACGCACACTTACCCGGACGCGCACGGGCTGGCTACTGCACTGCTACCGTGCACCGTATTCGGTATGACTTATGGGACCCATTCGAAGGCATCCTTGTGGTGTGTAAGTGATGGTGCAAAAAAATGTCAGCGTGCGTTGGAAAATAGAGGAACAAGTTGGGCATGATACGGTGGCGCTTTGTTGTGTTGCTGCTGCATCGCGTTTCACTTGCTTTTCTTGTGATTTTCTTTTGCTTGGGTTATCAATTCTGGTTGTTTATTCCTAACTATTAGCTTTACATATTTATAAAATGGCTATTTTAGAACCATTTTTCATACAACTAAATGCATTAAGAAATCCCATGAATGAAGTACATAACCCTGTGCCAGATTTTCTACATTCATCAATAAGTCTCTTCATGATGGCGTACCAACGTTAGCAACGTGAAAATGTGTTCTGGAATTTTCCTGACCTGATCGACA
Source organism: Anopheles stephensi (assembly GCF_013141755.1). NCBI lineage: Eukaryota > Metazoa > Arthropoda > Insecta > Diptera > Culicidae > Anopheles > Anopheles stephensi. The sequence continues at coordinate 6,351,067 of NC_050203.1, forward strand.
CGTGTACACAGTGAATGCACTTCGGCGTGTGTCCATCGGGTCATTGTAAGGCGCAGTGCATTAAATCATTGAAAAGTGACATCCATCAGTCGATCACGGTTTCGAATTTCAATTTATAATTCCTTGTTTAAAATTCTCATCTCACACACACACACATATACACACGCTGCAACCGTCATAGCCGTCATGGTATTCAGAGCAAACAGTCGCTATGGTAACGTGAGTTGCGAAGAATGGTGACACATACTTGGATTGCATTTTTCTTTTCCTTTTGTCGGCAAGAAGGAGGTACAGGCTTTGAGAGGATAACTTCTTCTTCTTCTTCTTCTTAGCTTAGCGACCTCATTGTTGTGCTGGTTATCTAATGGCTTAGTAGACTATATCATACCTCGTAGTTCAGTTCAGTCAGTCCTCACTACGGAGGAATGGCCCGGATGAGATTTGAACCCAGGTCAGGCCTTGAGGCGACCAGTGTCGCTGCCGCCTCTACAACTGAGCAACCCCGGATTGGGTATGGCATCTTTAGTGCCTTGCACTCTGTAATCGATAAACTAAGAGAAAATGAGTGATTTCCAGTACATTAGAAGGGTTGTTCGGTCCAATAACAAGCCAGTAATGAGCGGTAATAGCGTGTTGGATAAAATTCGATTATCGAAATAATATATCACACGGATCTCCCAAGACGAGAAATCCACCAGGCTTAAGAGTTTCACAGGGCACCGTTACAAAACTCTTCGCCTGCCGCTCTTGGCCCACCACTCTTGTCCGTATCGGTAGCCACCGCAGAAAAAAACCTGTCCATTTTCTGCAATGCACCACGGGACGGGACAATTCACCTCGGCTCGTCTGGCAATCGATTAGCCGCCGTAATTAGATGAAAAGATATGTCTTGATGAGTTCCACCGATCGATCGCAGCCGATCGTGGCCACCGTCCACCAGCCGTGGTGCAGACACTTCTGCAGCCCTGCTGATAATCGAATGTGATCAAATGCGTGCGGTGGCCATTTCCTTTCCCTTTTTGCGCGCTGCATTGTTGGAATAATGGCACTTTTTTATCTAAGTACCACCGTACCGCAAGGTTTTCAGCCTTAAGTGGGTTAGCGCAGGTCCGGGCGTTATTTTCGAGTGAGGTGGCGCACACACGCTCGCTCCAGAACGCCGGCTGTCAGTGACGCAACGCGTAAGGCAAAATTGTCGTGTTAACAATTTGTCTAATTGTTGGTGCCCGTCGATCAGAACCGAGCGGAGCGGAGAAAAAGGTTGGGGAGCGTCGGGGCACGTGGGCATGTTGTGCAATGGGCAGTCTTTGTTACGACACGAGAGGCATTTACGCGTAATTTCCGCTCATCGTGTCATGAAAAAATAGCTGAAAATAAAGGTAATTAAAGAGCTGCGAAGTGTGTTCGATGATGATTTTTTAATTGTTATTTTCAATTCTGAACGTGTTCAAGGTTCAGGTTTGGGAAAATAGGTCGCGAGAGAGAAAGAAAGAGAGAGAGAGATCTCTGGTGATCAATGAGAGATGTTGAAACATTGGGCATAAAATCGCCCATCAAGAGATCACCCAAGAAATCAAACATATCTTGAGCTCGTTAAACGAGACCTTCCTAAACCTCCAACGCATCGAATTTCTGAGCCGAACACACCTCGAAAACTTCAGCTCAAACTCCATTTCCGTTTCCAGGTGGGCCTAGGGATGACAGCAAAACCCAGAGATGTCTGAACGATTGCGTACTCCTCGTAGGTTTTTGCGTGCGCCCGAGTAATCGATGAGCTTGGCACACGTTTGCCACCGGTCCGCCGAACAATGATCGAAGGTGGGCAGGTTGTTTCTGCCTTCGTTTACTGCCACAATTATTTATAGCTAAATACTCTCAAGTCATATCAACAGCCAACACGAAAAAGGGCCAGAGTTCTATGATGAATGGGTAGGTTTTCGTAAGGTTCGTTCTTAATCCATTCCGTACCGCGGATCACGATCGGTCGCAGTTGCATAATCTCGGTTCCATTTGGCACGCCTGGCAAAGGCGCAGGAGATTTATCGATGACCGTTGTAGAAACTGATCGTTCGGACCCCGCACGCTCGCGATCCGAAGCCTTAGATGGTCTTAGATGCGGAAAGCTGGTGGTGCCATCGATGCGCATGGCAGGCACGTACCTGCACGTACACAATCCGAATGATAAGCCCTGCTGATTGATTGATTGCTGTCATTACGGCTGGAGGGGGGGCATGCCATTCGTTTGTGGCGAAAAATTATCCTCCGAAGGGCTTTTCGGAATTCGACTGAGAATCACTGAAGACGAGCAGATAACTGTTTTAATTGACTGATGGTAAATGGTGATCGGTATGTTAGGAGGATGATCGCGAGTGAAAATTGAACTGTACGTGCAGGAATTGATTGCCCTTTTCCTTTTAGGAATCGCTCACTGGATACAGGCTCATCTTCTCGGACAATCTTCAGATGTATAGCTTGAAGCACTCAAAGCACTCAAACGATATGTTTGTATTTATCACTGGAGCAATAAATTTAGCTACTTGGTGTTACCTTCCCTACAAAAAGCTTCACCAAAATAGAGACTCAAATTGAACTTCAAGTAGCGTCCAGTGACACGCTGTCTAGCACTGTCCAGCTTCTGTCGCAGTGAGAACGATCCGCCACCTGTGGGAGATATGCGTGGCGTACTTTCGGTCCCAGGTGTTAATTTCTCGGACAAATTTGTGCATCCATTTGGTACCCAATTTTTCGGTGGAATTCTCACCCGCCCGAGAGTTGTCGGTTCTGTGTGCTGCGAGATTGGCCCTTTTCTTGAGGGTGAAGCAATTCATTAGCATCGAGATGAAGAATTACATGGCGTACGGTTTACGATACCTTTTTTATCGCGAGTCAGAATCGGGTAACGGTTACTGACGGAGATGCATCTTTGTTTTCATAAGCTCACTGTCCGTGGGCTGGACAATGGAAGGATCTTCGCAAACAGGTAGCTCAGGTAGTTTGGAAGCGATGTTCGATTGAAAGGTGGATACCTTTTGTTTGGTAGTTTGCCCCCTAATTTATGAGGTTGTTTGTTTATGTCTCAAAAATAAATCAATCTCATTTCCTGTTTTTTTTTACCGTTAATTCTTTGAAATTCGGTGATTATAAATCACATCAAATTTTCACTATCATAAGAAACCTTGTGAGCTGTAAGCATCTCCTCTAATGCAATAACTTCAAATCTAACATCGCAAGCTCGCGCCGGTGAAAGGAACGTTCCAGTGCGCATGTGCGGATTTACGACGCCGATATCCTTGAACCGCCAGATCGGAATCGGACTTCGGAATCTTCCGAACCACTCGATCATCACCTCCAGGGACTCCAGGGTGCAAGATCACGCGCGGCACCGGCAGTGCAAAATCTTGATTTTCCGTCGTGCGCCGAGCTTTATCGCATTGCATTCCTCGCGCCGACTCGCTCGCCTACTACGATCGTCGTGAAGCGTCGTTTGGAGGTTGCTAGGTTAGTACGCGCGTGTGTAGGAAGTGCCGCAAGTGCAGCAGCAGTGAGGATTAGAGCTGAAAGTGACTTTGCAATTGCAAAACGGACGGTCATTACAGGTGACCCGTCCCGTCCCGTGGTGGGTCCCGCAGGCTTCCGCGCGACGGTGTGCGCAATAGGTGTAAATGAGCTAAATATAGACCAAACGAACGCACGAGTCTGGGTCGGGCGCATCGGGAACGGTGGTCGGCGTTGTACGTTGTGTAAGCGCGATCCGCTTAATATGGAGGTAGCGATCGGCTGACGTCAATGGCGTACCAGCGCCGCTGGTCGCAGGAACTCTGATCTCTTGTGGACGCTCTCGTTCCCAACTGTCAACAAAAGTTGTTTTGGTGTTTATACCTTCAAAAGTAAACCAATGCAGGATGGACGAGAAATCACAACGGCCAAACCATCTTATCAAGACGAGGACCTTCACCCTTTTTTCCTCGTACCGTCGCGGTGCACAGCATCGGCATTAGACCTTTCGGATCTAAAAGCAATCGTGTGTTTCAACCCATCCCGACCCGACCTCAAACTGTACGAGGAACCCACCAACTTCACTGTCGGTGTCGGTGCGCGTCTAGGCGAACCACATTTTTCGAATTTCACAATCACAATATATTTTATAGGCTCACCGGCTCGGCTCAGCGATATCGATTCTTCGTGTGATGCCGCAACTGTACCCATCGCCTTACGGTTCCGAATGACGTTTTACTACCAACGAGCTTTAGGATGGTCAGCACATCGTGTGGTCCCATTATGGTCGATTCAAAAATAAATTGAAAATAGTCTTTGGGAGGGTTTTCTTCCTCGATAATATTCTTCTCGAGGTTGCTCTGTTTTAAATGGATTAAAATTGGGAGATATTGGTTAAGCTTCAATATCTTGAAAGTGATGTGCTTTACCCATTGTTCGTATCGCGACTGTTCTCTGATCGTAAGTCTCCTCCAGCAGGAGCAACACACACACACACACATACCGCACGATATCAAACAAACTTGTCTTCTCCTCGGTGCCTCGCTTTTCCTCTTCAAGCTACCCATACTGACCGGTGCAGCCAGCATCCACCTGTTGTTTGCTGTGCCGGAGCAGCCGGTGCTCGTGTCACTGCCAGCGTGCATTAGACACTATAAATATCGAGTTTCAGCATGGCAGATCCCCCCCCCCCCCGCCTCACCGTTCCATCCCACAGCATCATGCCCACCTTATCACCCACCAGGCAGATGCTGCTCGGTTGGCGATGGCTCGTGAGCCGGACTCGCGCGAACGCTCGCGTCATTAGCATCGGGCGGCCTAACACGACCCAGCTGTGGTGCAGCTCGGTGCATACGGGCGGATGTCATCCGAGCAATCGAGTGACATTCGCGACATGAGGAGTGTCCTACACACGCGAGCGGGAGAGCGAGTGTGATGTACAACCAAAAACCGGTCAACAGGCAACCATCGTCTCGATGGCCGATTTCGGTACATCATTCTGGCGGCGCGAGTGTGATTTACGAAAAACGAAACACTCGTGTGGTCGTGGTGCTGCATGTTGTTCCGAACCATGTTGCTTGTTGCGTTTTGCTATTCCTTGCCCCCCCCCCCCCCCCCCTCAAGGTACCTTCGAGCCGCCGATGCCCAAGAGCTTTGTTTGCCGATCGATGGTGTTCGATGGATGGCAGGTGATAAATAAAACAAACGACCGAAACGGTTCGAATCGATTGATCTACAAGGAAGGAAACAAAAAAACACATGAAACCTGGTAAGACCAGGCGAATTTGAGAGCTAGGATAAGATAAATGCATTTATCAAATGTTAATATGGAACGGATGGGTAGCAAAAAAAAGGTTAAACGATGACGATTTAATCTCGGAGATATGGTTATGTAGGGGCCCATCGAGCCATATAAGGTTTCTATTTTTAATTTCATGCAAAAACGTACAGCGGAATCGTTTCATAAGTTTCAGGAGCAGTGATAACAATTTTTCAAAGCATTATTTATGCATGGGGTTCTTTTTTGGGGGAAAGCCTGCTGAGTAGAGACTCCCAGGGTGGATGGCCTTACCTATCGCGTGAAGATTTATTCATGCTAGCAACTCGATGTCCCAGAAAAGAAATGAGGCTTCAAGAGCTATTTTTAAGATCTTTGGTTATGGTTACTTTATGGAATTGGAGCCAGATTTCGACGCTCGGTCAATGGTGAGGAAGAATTATGGACCTGACAGGTTTATTCTTGAACAGTTCAAGCCAAGTGAGGTAAGAAACCATTATCAGGGATCATAATTACGTGGATAAATCTGAGAATCAGACGATCTTCAAGGTCCTAAAACAAATTAAACCATTGATTGCTGTATTGCCTTTATTATCATGGATATTACTTCGGCTCGCTCCGATCCAATGATTTATCCGGATATCGAGAAATTTTTATCAAATAATCAACAGATGAAGGAAAAGAACGCAATTTGTTTCTTTAAATTATTTATTGAAGTAGTTTATATCTTCACCCTTCAAAAACCTCGACAATTTTTTTTATAACCCATGCGATATAAACTTAAAGCTCAGCGAAACGGCTCTCACTAAACAGCCCGACGTTCGAGTGACTAATTCGTGCGTTAAATGGTTTATTGTTCGATTATACTACAATCCCCGCCGTATATCTCTCGCCTGATGGTTGCTGTCCGCTGTCCCTGATACAGGTCCATCTTTCTGCGACCACTGCCTCAATAAACACCAAAAAAACGGCAACGAGCCCGAGTTAGATGAGACAAACTGGCAAGTTTTCGGCGAAGGTCCACCGGAACGCCGACACGGACAATGGGCTAACATCATTTCCGAAGCCCCCAGAGTACGCGCTTAGAACAATGCGCATTTGTTCGCGGCTCGAAAATATTCTCTCACATTAATAACAAACGCTATGAATCAGACGCGTCAAAAGCGCGCACATTGTGTTGCTTGCAGCGGACGTCCGGAAGTGAGTGAGGCCCCCCTTCCTGCCATTCCCAACCCAATTTGTAGGGTTGGCCCACCGCCCCCCCCTAGGGTGGCCTGGGAAGTCTGGAGAGTTAGTGGGACGACTTTGTTTCGCCCCGTTCGCGCTCGTCCACGCGGGCAAGCTGATGAGCCGTTTTGCTAATTGCGTCGCTCGAGATTCCGCCCGAGGCTACTCGCCTAGTGGCCGGCTCGCCCGGTAAGGTTTATGTGTGTCAGATCACCGGCCAACCCGACCGCGTTCGATCTCCCGTATCCAGCAGGGTGCGCAAACTTGTCCCAACATCCGGTAGCACTTACGCCTGATCGCCCATCGATCATTGTGTCTCCACGATGATCATCATCGTCGTCGTGGTCGTGTTCGGCGCGATGCACCAAGGTCGGCCGGCGCTTGGTGCGAATGACAAAATAATAATTGACGAACAAGGAGCTGAGCGAGCGAGGTTGTTTTGCGATCGCGAGATGAGATGTGGGCAACGGAGATACGCACAACAAGTGTCCATCCCCGTCGTCTGGCTCGGGTCTTCCCCCGGGGACGCTCTTGAGTGATTGCATCAGCAAACCGGGACCGAGGATCGCGGATTAAAGCAACTGAAGCAGAAGATGAAGGAAGAAAAATAAAAATCTCTCGCCGCCTCACCCCAACTCGAAGAGAGTGGGTCATCGCTTCCACCTCGAACTGCACGCTGGCCGGAAAAGAAAAGTGCAATTTGGTGTGCAGTCAGTCAGCACCTTCTGCAGCGGGAAGGTGATCGCAGGCGCAAAAAAAAGAAGCTCAGCAACAACTCTCGGCCTTTTATTATAATTAGTGCAATAAATAACAGCGGTTATAATAACCATTATGATAATGGCAATCAGGGGGCAATCATAATCATTAAGATGGACATTTTTACGGCGGCGTATATCCTAGATCCTGCCGTCCGAGTTTTTCTTCTGAAGACCCCCCACCCCACCGTGTGTCCAATGTTCGATACGCATGAAACACAACGATCTGTGAGCGCTTCCCGGAGATGAATTATCGGGATTGGTTGTTAACCACCGAAAATTTGATTTTTTAACCAGACTTGGCAACTTTATTGATGCGATTGATGCGAGCGCTTTATGGACTTGCTTTGCATTTATTGCATTCAACTGATGCATCACCTTGCAGCTGTGTGTTGGGCTGTAGAATGCCTCGTTGCTGACCTTGAGCCGGTTAACAGTTCATTCCTTTGCCGAAAGTACAAGCGGGCCACGATGGGATACCACCACCATCATCATGATCGTCATCATCATCATCATCATCATCACCCTGTCTGTTCACAGCCGTTCGTCTGTCACCGTGGTAGAAAATATTACTTCCGACTGCGTGAACGAACAAAACCGCTCGGAAAACTTAAGCCCGCCGAAGGTAAAGTAAAAACCCAAAAACCCTCATCCATTTCAAGTAGGGAGTAGTTGTGACCTGCAATAAAATTGATACAGAAGCAACGAACGAAAAAAAAAAAAAAAACGAAACGAGACGTGCAGAGGCGCAAAAACGAAAACTGTGTCCAAAACCGGATGAAATGAGACAGGTCGGAAATGAACACGAGCGCTTGGGTTTGGCTAAGGTGTGGTGAGGGTAGGTGAGTGCGGATGGCAGAAGAAGGCAACGAAGGCATGAGTCGCTCGTTGAAGGGTGACATGTGGGACCTTTGTGGCAATCGTCTTTGGCTAAATTTACAAGAAGCTCAATTCTTTTGTTTCTTTTGCTACGTTAAACTTAAGTAATTTTGTTACAGTTTTAGTTTAAATTTATGATTACACTTTTTGCTGAATTTTTCTACTAAATTTTTTCTCTTGCACACTATATAAATTAAGGTTGAAAAACTTTTCCTTTAGTGATGGGTTATTTAGAATGCTCCTACGGTTCCAATCCGCATCCGGTAGGTTCCACCGATTCCGAGTCCCCGGCGGCTCTGGGCAGTTACGGACGATTCCAAACGATTCCAGCAATTTCAACGGCCTAGACTTGTTCCGACGACTCCGACGGTTCTCATGATTGTGACGATTCAGACAGCTCCAGATAGATTTGAAGCTCCTGTAACTGGTTCCGAATTTTGTCGTCCGGAGCCAGTACCGCTTTTTTGACAATTATGTCCGTCTTCGGTTTTCTATTTTTAGTTGGTTTATAAGCATGCCTAACAACTCTTCTCATTTTTAATGCTTTTTTTTGCGAATATATTTTATTTACGCTGTTTGATAGGCCATAAATAAAGTCTCTGTAATAAAATGTGTTGATGAATTGTGCCCCGTGCCCCGTTTGATATCGAAAACTCTATCTGGTAGGCGTTGTCTTCATAAGAAACCCTTCTTGAGCATGTATATTTTACGCAAGAACATTTTAAACCATCTGTACAAAAAGGATCGATCATGCACAAAAACGGAAGCGACACACTTTAAAGCCGACCTTAAATACACACACAGACACCAACTGCAAAGCAAATGAACCATAAAACTATTTTACACAATTTATTGCTCGTAAGCGCCCGATAGCATGTGGACGATAAATGATCAACCGAAAAACACTGCCAGTGCAATAGAATACTACCGTTGTGAGGGGTTTGATCCTCGGGGCAACGGGAGATAATATAGTTTTATCGACATCAGCTAACGTCGATCCGGCCACAGCTTGCACCCGTCGTTGGCGTTTGTCACCGGCGTGCTCGAAGGGACACTTTACGATTTCCTGTGCATCCCCGGCGTCGATCCCAGCTGCATTGCACGCCGCGTTCGGTTGACAGGGAACGGGATTATCTGCATCCGAAAACCCCTTTGGAAAAGCCAGCCAGACAGGCAGGCAGGCAGGCAGGTTGACCGATAAAAATGTGTTGCTGTTGTACGTTGTCGGTTAACTCTTCCTTTCTGTTTGTTGTGTCCTCCCTGGAGTCTATCAAGCGGGACACGGGCGATCCTGCTGTTTCGAAAAGAGGGACAAAAAAACAAGAAACCTTCGAAAGGATCGTCCTTTTTAATGCCCCTCTTTTTCGGTGGTTGCTGGTCGATCAGCTGCGCTCCTTTGCGTGATCGAGTGGCGCGAGCGCGCGCGTGCCATTCCCGCGGGTACTTGTTTAGCACCGTGCTAACGAGCGTGTCCTTTTGCGTGCCGTCGAAGCGACCAGCACTGCACCTGTCCCGCAGCCTACTGAGCCGTAAACTGCTGGATTATTTATTATGACACACCGCCACCACCGTTTCGTTGATACCGCAGCAACAGCAACCAAGCCCGATCAGCCCGGTCATTATTCTACACGAAAGACTTGAACGCTCGATCCCCGCCGAAGCCGAAATGGAGACGACGAACCCGTCGACATCGACGATCGGGATTTTATCGGTGCGACTCAGCAGGATCCCGTCTTACCCGAAGCGAAAGAACGCACCGTAAATTATGCCTTTTCGATGAGTTGGGAGCCCCCCACCGGTGGAGTGGCCCGGAAAGGATCCACCCCCAGTGGTAAGGGCAACATTGTAGCTTAATTTACTACCTGTGGGTCTTGACGGGTTCTTAACTCATCATCGAGCTGGGGCAATTTATGCGTCGGAGTGGGTTTTCCGATTTTAAGCACCACCGAATCACCCACCCGATCAAAGGCCACACTCGGCGAGCTTAAATTGTGTCGTTTTATGAGTAATTTACGCTTTCCTTTCGAACCGTTCACTTTGCGGCACAAGCGAAGCAGTTGTGTTTTTAAGCAGCAAAGAAAGCATACAAAACCGATCGCCACAAAAGTGCTGTCGGTGGCGATCTTTCCCCCAGTTTTGCCGAGTGCATCGTGTGCATCGATTTGGTGCGGATTAAGGTCTTGAAGATGGTAAACGCCGCGAAACTTTAACAATTGCCCGCCTGGGTTGGCGCCGTCAGTGGAAACGGCTCCGATTGCAGCATTATTAATGGTCATTTAATTTGCCTTCTTTGGGATCGTTTACGGTGGGCTCGTACGGTCGCGTTCGGGTGTCGTATTTCACGCGGCACAGAGGAAATGCACACGCCATCAATGACTTCATTGATTGACACTGAGTGGAGTATAATTGTTACAACAAGTGCTTAATTTTGGGCTTATTGAATCACCGGGGAGGCTTTCTGTCGCGGATAAAGTGAGGGATTTTATTGCTTGTTTTTGGGTGGATGTCACACACGCTCGGGAGGATAAAAATGGCTTTGTATGATCATCGATTTACAGTCAAATGTGCAGTCGCTACTTGAAATAAAATTTCGTCATGAGAATCTCAAAATAGAGGAAACATTAGCGGCTCTCGAAGATCAACACAATTAATCACGTTTCTATCGATCACTTCAACCACACTCAGCTCGAACAAAGGTGCAAGACCTTTCCTTTCGTGGCTCTCGATTGCAATCTGTGTCCATCGCTCGGTTGGAGCGAGGTTGCATCTTCAGGAGGTTCGAACAGAAATGTAATAAAAATAGAGGAAAACCACACCACACACACGCACCTTACCTTGCAATGCAAACACCGAGATTGAAGTACCCAAGATAGAGCCCCGTCGGACAACAATACCTGCGAATGGCAATCGATAGCGATCGTTGAAGGCACAGAACAAGCAGCACCCGCAGTGTAGTTTGTTTGTTTTTATCATTCACGGTGAATTGTTTTTTTTTTCGTTCTCTTCTGTTCCTATTCCACACAGAGGGAAAGAGGGCTTTGGTTTTCCACTTCCTGCCACCGGGTCAGAACATAAGTTATGGTGCAAGTGCGTGTCAGGGGTGTCAAATTTATGACCGTTTGCTGTAAGAAAGGGGCACAATCGAGATGGTGAAAGAAAGAAAGGGTCGAGTTTTTCGGAGGGCGTAAGGAGTTCCAGTTGATCCTCAACGATCTTCTCGCGTCCACACATCATTTTCTGGGAAGTATTGGCTCCGTTGTGTACCATTCATAAATTTGATAGAAAACAACACGAGAAGATCACCACTGCGAAGCATAGGTGGCCTCCGGTTGTATGTCAACAAGGAGAGACAGATACACGCGAGATCTCAAGCTTGTAACGTCTTGTAACAAGAACCCATTCTTCTGCAGGAAAGACACTCGAGTGATGTGAGAAAGAAAGTTCCCGATCGTTGCCGATAAGAATAGAAAAAATCTTGGAAAGCCTAGAAAAGGAACTAAACCCGAACAGACATCATCATCATCATCATCATCATCATCGTCAAGGTTCGCTTTGATCGGTGGCCACGATTGAGCAGTGGAATAAATTTGTTTTGATTTCAAATGCAAATGACATACAGCGGACCTGACGGTAGGGAGGGCTGGTGAGGTGAGATATGAAAATCGGGCTTCCGTTTTTTTGTCCTTTAATTTCGGTAGCCGCTGTAGAACGTGTGTTTCAACAAGCAGCTCTACACCAGCATCCAACACCTTGCGAGACGGTGAGGCTGGGCCCAGGTGATTCTGGGCCGGGAATAACAACTGCGCCGACATGTCTGGCATCTGGAACGGATTCGGGGACAGTTTTTCTTCGTGCCCGGGATAGATGCAAGGTGTCTTTCTTCGATTCGGCCAGGTGACAATTAACTATGTTAATGAGACGCAAGTGAAAGGACGAATTGAACAAGAGATTGAGTTGGGGTGAAAGTAAGTTGAAATATTGGTTAGTTTTTTGAGCTTTTGTAGTATTTCTTTAAATAAGATCATAAAATATATTTTGGAACAAAAATTGTTTTTTTTTTTTACTTTTGCGTTCTCCTTTCTAAACAAGGTTGGAAAATTGGACTCATAATTTTCCACCCCCAGGCCGGGAAAATTTATTCCCAACCGAAGCCAGCTTCCACTTACCATAATCCCTCATTGGCACACATTTTTGTTTTTACTACCACTACTTGTCAGACTTTTGTTTCTCTGTAGTCATGTTTTTGGAACGACAGCAACTAGTAAAAAAAAAGAAACTAATAAATCATACGGAAAATTTATGACACCCAATGGTTTGTGTCATTTTTGTGTGTGTTTTTTGAAACTCTTCACTCTTACCACTATTGTTTTGAAGCGCACGAAGGTTAAGCAAGCGAAATGTGTAGCAGGAGATGATTGGTGGCGGTCACATTAAGCGGCGGTGGTTTGTAAAGATAGGAACCAGCTGACCTTATGGTTGAGTCCGCTGGCTGTAATTCCTAAGCCTTTTCCTCGGCGTGAGCTTCATGAATATGGAGCAGATTTGGTGGTTTATTGCTGGATGCAATTTTGATGTAGCATTTAATGTGTACACGAGCAATTTTGTAAGCATTTTATTTCGAGCTGTATTTCTTATATAAAAATCAAACTAAGAATTTAAAAGCCCTTTTTTACTTAAACCAGAAACCAGTCCACATGGAGATCATCGCCGTCACTGACATGCAAGAGGCACCCTTCGCTTATCTACTCGAACCGATCGGATGTGATCCACTTGACAGTTCCGTTTGGGTGCTAGCTCGTCCCGTCATGAGCTCATGAGCACATCATCTAAACGTCACCTGTGGCGGAAGCGTGTCGATGCAGCACCCCAACGTTTAAATAGCTCAACCGACTGACCGGGAGTTTGAAATGAGCATGAGAGTAGAAAATTAGAACAATTCAAATCACACTCCCCCCAAAAAAGGCTTGTCACTTTTTATCTAAGTGCCCTTTTCATTCTATTTGAAGAGGAAGCGGGAAAAACAGAGCCCCCTCTTTCAAACCATTGTCTGATCTGATCCATCTCACGATCAATTACAGTCCTGGCTGAGAGGAAATGGTGGAGTAGATAAAGGGAGGGTTGAAAAGCAAAAATCATCATTTCACTAATGAATGGTGGTAATTAACAAATTATAAAACCGAATGAAAGCATACGGCAAAAGTTCACCGGCGTCGCGATAGCACAATAGATCACCCTCTCAATAGTGTACCGCTTCAAAATGCAGCGTCATCGGTGGTCACGGTGGCCGGGGGTGCGTGTGTGTCCAGGGGCTTAGTTTCCGCAATCACACTTTCACACACCGGCTTAATTGCGTGTGCCGTTAGGCGGTTGTGCAACGAGCGGATGGTTAAAAAGTTTCTAGTTAGACAATAAATTAAGTCATAAAACAAAACTTGTTCAAAGCAAACAGTAAAATCACTCTCGCCAACGAAAACCGGAACCGGTGAGCGCTAGAACACATCCCCTCACGACATGGCGGAATAGTGATCGTCTATCATTGACACGGAAGCCTCCTAGCGTGGCGCAATTTCTCTCACTCACAAGGGGTCACAATGAGTTGAATGGGGAGCTCGTTGAGCGCAACTACGTAACCTCCCAAATCATCGTCATCAGCATCGTCGCGGTGTCCAAACGGGGTCGTAAAAACATAACAAGAAAAATTAATCAAAGCGAACTATTTAATTGTCACTAAAATTGTGATTTATAATTTCCGTTTTCAGCGCATGGATCTCTCTCGTGATCTCTCGACGAATATCACTGCCCGTTTCGGTCGGTGCGTTGGTCTATGATGGTTGGTACGCCAACACATCTTGACCGTGTCATCTTTACGCTAATTTGAGCATTTGAGAGTGTTATTGCCCTTTATACCGCGCTAGTAGGTCGCCCTGGTCAACAGACCTCCGGAGGCTTTTGGATATGATCTGAAAAGTTTTCTCATCAATGCTCCTTCTAACTACAACCAGAAAGCATAAACACTATCTGACAGAAGTCAATGCATTCAATAGAGCAATTCAATGCCTGCAATCTAGTAGCCAATGGGAAATTCGATTCAAAATGACCGTTTTAAACCATTTATACACACCGGTGTTATTTAAATCGAAACAGGTGTTATTTGAAATAAAACCCCATCAGATAAGCACACAAAACCACACACACACTCACGAAACGAACCAGCGTGCCGTTGTAAGCGTTCTCATGAAACATGCATTTTACGGTCGGAGAAAAACATTGCAAAAGCGCCGATTCTCTACGCACGTGTGAGTTTGTTTTATCGCAAATTTTTCGCGCTCAGCTTCAACTCCTTACCGGTGGGGGTTTTAAAGGCTAGAGGATCTTTGCTGGAAAATCAGTTACTTTCTTCGGCGCTCTCGAGCACTTGAAACAGAAATGAATCGTCAAGCACCCGATCATCGTGATGCCACCTGTCCATGGCCAACTGCCAAGCGGGCTGGCGAGATTCAGTAGTGCAGTACGTGAATTAATATCTCGACAAAAAAAAAAAAACGCCAAGCATTCAGTGGCTGAAACAGAAAACAGAAAAAGGAAAAACATAACCTCCCAAAGCTGGAAACAAACGTGCCACCTTTACTCGTAAATTTTTCTGACAGCTCGATTTCACGCAACTGTAACAAACGACGTGACCCGTTCCACGATTTTTGTTTTAATTTTCTCCCCACCGTCCTGCACTGTGTGTCACGACGTGAAAGGTGTGGCGGAGAAGGGTGAGGGATCCAGATGGCCTTATCTGACGCTCGGGGCGCACACACCGTCGTGAAGATGGGGGTCGTTGTATTAAATTTTTTAATTGAGTTAAGAAAAATAATCACCTCTCAAGAGAGACCCGCCACGCCACGGTGCTTATTTTGGAGGTGAAAGCAAGAGGAGATGTTGGGGAGGTCTGTGTGAGCCCAAGCTGTCCTGTGTACCGCGACAAGTCCCCGGATTTATCCGCGGAAAAAGCCACCGCTCTGAGACAACCGAGTCGCCACACAGGCATTAACGTGTGCAGCCTTCCGTTGAGTGAGCGCTTATCGAAAATATTAGGCGCTTTTTTTTTCTCTTCTCCGAGGAAGCTTTTTGGGGGTTTTCTCGTTAGTTTTTCCACCCCGGGCTTTCACCGGCGAGGTGCGGTAACTATATGAGCGCACCTTGCCCGTTGCGAAGCGTGTGTCCGTGGGTACACGCTGTTGACCGCAACAAGCACTTAAGGAAATGTGCGGTGAGTGTGAGGTGTCCGTTAGAACTTTCTCGTCAAATTCCACGCCTCGGTAGCTCGGTGGGCTTTCTACGGGCTGAACAGCGAACCTACGCGGTCCTCAAGCGGGAAAGGCATTCCATAAACGGGGTGGGGGGGACCAAGAACGTTAATTTATGTATGCTCTCGCTAGGGATAACAAAATCCACGCAAAATGCTATAATTTTATCAACCAGTTCATCATCCACACCGGGGTGACCCTTTCCGTCACACTTACGTCACTCAGAACGCGTCGAAGATTTCCGTGAGCGTGAGGCAGCATTCTGCAACGAGAGCCCGTGTGTTTCGCAAGCTCAAGCCTAATTCCCCCTCTGTTCTTCCATCAAACCCTTAGAGACCCTTTTTTTTTTGCTTGCGCCGAGAAGGTCCTATCTTGCCATCCAATTGCTGTTCCCGGTTCTTACCATAATGCCCCTCCAGTCGCCTTACTTGCTGCGCTCCACGTGTGTTTCCTTATAAGGACACATTTCTTTTCTACACCTTCTCAAATAGCGGCCAAATAGTGCCAAAAAATTGTTACGCATAAATTAAACATTTTCTACGACGCCTCACGAACACGACACCGGCGGCTGTGTGATGCTTAGCAAAAAAAGGGGGAAGAAATATTAAACGCAAGATGGGCAAGCTCGCACACAAGCGAGAGAGAAAAAGAAAACCCTCAAACGCTTCAGGGATTGAAGCAAGCGTTGTCAAGATCAAAGATGAAATTAAAATAGTAAAAACATGCAAACTAGATTGTACGGGTATGGTGCCAGTGCACAGTGCAAGTGTGTAGCGATGGCGTTGAAGATCAAGATAGAACATCCGAATAAATGCCCGCGTTCTTCGAAAATCCACCGTCGTCGTTCAGGCACAACGAAGATCATCTTTATTGCGTAGGTTTTGCCGGTGGTTGTGATTATTATCGGGCAGGATCTGGGCATGGGGATATGGGTGAGCAGGAATGAAAGAAGGCTTCAAAGCTTCCTTGATGTAAGGTTTGTGATAAAAAGTGTGGAAGAGGACACCTTGAAGTCTAGGAGTTGGATGGTCGTTATGGTTATGATGGTATCCTTTACTTTTGACACTATTTCAATTTACAGTGCTATATTGTTGCTTGGAGATGGCAGCGAGACTTTTTTACACAAGTGAGTGAAGAACAAAGACTTTTCTTATGAGTAGTGTGACTCATGCGATTTTTCAAAAAATCCACAAATGCTTTGAAATCAGTTTCTGAGGCGGATTCTTTTCAAATTTATTGATATAAAAAGAAAAAAGTATTAAAAAGTATTTATTTATATTTATATTTTAATTATGACGACAAGCACCGTATTGTCAAATTTTTAATAGAAACTGAAGGAATATTTTTCATTTCCTTTTGAGTTCACCTCTTGTATAGTAAATTATAGTAATTATTTAATATGAGCTGATAAAAGGAACTATAACGTTTTAATTTTATAAAAGTTAACTGCTGGAGATCGCAAAATAGAGTTGAATCAAAAATAGATGATTTACTGCTTGAAATGAATAAACATCTGTTGATGCATAAAAAACTTATTTATAATTTTTTTTAATTATTTAAATTTTAAAATAAGGAAAAATCGCTTCGGATTCGACCAAAATTAAATGAGAGAAGTAGTGATCATGCTAAGGACATATTTGATAGAGCCGATCAGTTTCACCAGTTGCACGAATTGGAAAACCAATACATAGAATTTTAAATCATACATTCTGCAATAAGAAAATATCAACAAATCTATCGAGTATAAAAAATGATCATAATATTCCACCTCTTTCTCCTACCTTTGCTAAGTGTTCTTGTTCAGGCTCGGGATAAATTTGAAGCAGTCTATTAAACACGAACCAAACCAAACCACCCTTTGCCAGTTAATAGAAATAACTCCAATTTTTCATACACCAAATCGAAGAAGAAGCCAGCAAAAAAAAAACGGTTACTGGTGACATTTTCCCCCCAGCTTGCCGTGCTCTGAGCTGACCCGATTTCCCGTACCCCGGTACACCAGTAACTGCATAGAACTGCGCCTCATTTGCATAGGAATAGCAACAGTTGCAATCAATCAAAGCAAGTACCAACGCGACCGGAGCTTGCCACCCGGTTAGCCGAATTATTTGCAACCCATCGGAATCGGAATCTGGCGGAATGCTCTTAGGCCAAAAAAAAAAAACTGCCGTTCGATTTGCATGCGTGCGTGCGTGCGTGTTTCTCATCGCCATCGAAGAGCGCTCGAATATCGCAAAAAAAGCACCGAACATTGGGAAGGAAGGGTAGTACCGACGAGCAACCCATCTATTTACGGGGTCGCTGTGGAAAATGATTATGCAAAATTCGTTACCCTTTGGTGCGAAAAAAATAGCAAGCGTCCTTACCGGAACCCCTTCACGCGTGTGTGTGTGTTTTTGTTCGCAACCGTAAAGGGTTTGACGGCATTTCACTAATCTACGGCAGAGCATCGATCGTTCCGGGGGACACACACAGGTGAGTCGAAGGAGGGAGACTCCGTGATGATGCGCCCCGATGCGTGTGCAAAAATAATCACCACCAGGGTGCTTCCCTGGTTGGGTGTTAGTTCGTTTTTCCAAAGCTGTTTTCCGAAGACATCCTTTCCAGCCGAATGGAAGAAGATACTTTCGCAGCAAGGAACTGGCCCAGCTTATCCACGGTTCGGCAAGACAAACTACGCGTATATATCATTACTCACTCGCGGGCTGTTCCTTGTGGAGGGTTGCACCGAACAAAGGAAGGGATTGCAGTGCATCCCTTCCGGAGGGAAAGCCCGTCCTGAAGTCCTGTGAGCGACCGAAAGGAAACGCAGGTAAAGATACCTGGGGCCTGCAGGAATCACCAGGAAAAAGGGGTTGCACAAACACATGAGACGGGGTGCAAGAGACGAGAGGCTGGTAAAAAAAACGCACTTCAATGACAGTATCATCCCCTTATTATGCATATACGGGGTCATCTTTTGCATATATTTAATTTAAAATATGTAAAAAGGGTTAGCATTTTCCCAGGATCTTCGTTTTTTTGTGTGTGCGCTGTTGTCTGCTCCGGGAAAAGGGTGCCAGGGTTTCGGATCTCGCGTACCTGGGATGTGAAAAATCGAAAGTAAAGAGAAGTGTGGCGAAAAGGAAGAAACCAGCCACACACACACACACACGCTCACATGCAGATGTAGATCGAAGATAGGGAAGACGAAGCTGTGAAGAAATTTTAATATCTTTTGCACAAACTTCAAACCAAACCCCTTTCCTAGCCTGTTTTTTTTTTCTCCCTCTTGGGGTGTTACCGGCCCGAGGAAGATACTGTCGCCCATCAAGGACTCGGAGTGTCGGTCGTGTTGCGTCATGGAGGTGAGATTAATGCGCCGAACGAGATGGCACGATCATGCAAAGATCCTTTTTTGCATAAGCACGGGGAATCTTCCTTTTTTTTTTGTTGGTCTGAGCGCTGGGTCTCTCACTCTCACCTTCGGGAGTCGCGTAAGGATAGTGCGGAATCTTGCATCCTGCTCGCAATTCTCTCATGGAACTGGTGGCATGCAAATAAATCGATTACTAGTGATATGTTTTGGCAAATGTCGGGATCGGCCCGGGAAACGTTAACCCCTTTTTGCGGATTCGATCGGGAAGAAGATCCTGAAGATGTTCCCATCGATTTGCATCCTGAGGATGCATTGGCCAAAAATCTGCCAACCGTTGGAATGCGGCGTTTGTGCATGTATGCAATCCGTTACTTATTAAAGCCGTTAAAAGGAAAGCGAAAGTAAGGCTCATCGTAGCTCAAGTCACCTTATTTAAAGGGCTGCTATCCCGGTGGAAGATAGCAACCGTCGCTAAGGTGATTGACGCCCAGATCGGTTGGGACATTTAAATTGATTTACTTTCTGTAACGAACTTTTTCCTGGTCCAACGGAAGATTTGCACCTTTGCCTTGGATGCGTTTTGCGCCATTTTTAAATGTCCGTTAGAGAAACGAATTTCCCGGCCAGACTGAGCGTCCTTTAATATCTGTAGCAAAAGATGACCTTTAATTAGTTTTTTTTTACGCTCGATAATGAGCCACCTACCGATGATGGTCCGTCACAGTCAAGTGAAGTCTTCGAGAGTAGAAAAAAAACGACCTGTCCAATTGTTATCCTTCCCAACAGGACAGGATCCTGCTGCTCGATCGTATGGACCCTGTCGGTCATGGCTGGTGCTGCTGCTGCTGCTCCGGAGTGAATGAATCCCCGCACTCCCTGCTCGCTAATTATTCAAATGAAACAGATTTAATTCAAATTTATGCAGTACATACACACCGGCGACTGTGAGAGAGAGTGAGCCGAGAGTGAGCCGAGAGTGTGCCGCCGTGCTTTTTTGGGAAGGAGTTGACTGGCACTTGATCGTCTGTCAATTAGCATAAAGATGTATCTTACTCGCCGCAACTTGTATTATGAGTTTGATGAGCAAAGGGGTTCGGGTGTGAGTGTGCTTTTTTTGTGTGTGTGTGTGCTCTGGTACTGTTTGGGCTACTAGCCGTCCTTGATCCAGTAACCAAACGTGCCGGGGGACTTCCACCACCACCACTCCACACTCCCCGAGAAGGCCGGCTGGGTGTCAAATCGGGGCTTGACTAAGTGGTGTTGATTGAGGTGAGGTTTTCTAATTTAAATAGGACCGGCCATACGTATTACCGCTACTCGGAAACACGGAACACGGAATGTCTCTATCAGCGGGGAGGGAAGTTTTATGTTTGGATCGTTTGTGGTAAGGTACTTGTTGGATATGCACCGTGTCTTTTTTTTGGTTGTTGTTAAGTTTTGTTTTACTTTGCGTGTGTGTGTGTGTGTGTGATTCCATCACTTGAATCTAAAGCGTGTTAATTATTCACACCTTATTTATTGCATTTATTTATTCAACTGGTGTGTGATTTGATTAGGGATCTTCTTCACTGGGGGGGTTTGATTCGCGTCAAGTGGATTGTAATCATGGGAAAACATACCGGATCAGATTTTTTGGGAAAGGTGAGGAAAGGTGGGCTTAAATTAATAAAACAAATAAAAAAATGTAAAAAAATAAAAAAACAGGGAAAAAATCATCAACAATGTAGACCAAAGAAATCAAATTGATGAAGATACTCAAAAGATTTATTGAGCGTATGTTGCTTCTTAAAAACAAAAAATCAAAGATTAAAAATGTCTTATGTAACTCAAGTGATAAAGGACGTGATAGGAAAGCAGAATAAGCAAAATAATTAAAAAAGAACTTGGTATGAAAATAAACACAAAAAACACAAAAGACTCAAAAGAAAGTCAAATAATAAGAAAAAGTTTAATGAAAGTTAGAAAAAGGAAGTAGAAAACAAACCAGAAGAATACAACAATGCAAAGCAACCGATCGGCTTAAAACAATTTCCATAATCGTACTGATCTTTGCTAAAAACTTCACCGATTAACCCACTTTTACGCCAAGAAAAACAGTATCGAACACCACCGAAACGGCAAAGCTGGACGAACGGCAAAAAAAAAAGCGGGTCAAGAATATGGCACCTGAATAATGCAAGCAAATGAAGCCGAAAGCGGAAGAGAATTCGCCGTGGCCGCAAAGTGTAAGCAGCCCGAAAGGGGGGGAAAAAAACAAGAACCAAAACAAAGCCCAAGACTGCTCATTTCCATACGCACCACACTATCTCATCATGCTGTTGCTGTTGGCCTGAAGATGATGATGATGATGATGATCATCAGCGCCGGGGCGCATCTCATTAGGACACGCTGAACGGGAGACTGGAACGAAGGAACGGAAGACGTCAACCCTCGCCGAGCCGACCGGGGTACCGACCGGTGCAACCGGAATAAAATTTGGAATAATTAAATCAATGAACTTGACCCAATTCGGCTTTTCGGGGTAGTGTCTCCTTCCTGCTGCGCTCTTCCTCGATCTCTCTCTCTCTCTTTCTCTCACTCGTTTGGTCTCTTTTTAGTATTCCGGGAAAGTGTCAAGTTCATCTTTCGGAAAGTGTGAAAGTGAAACTTCTCCCGCTGTTGGATGAAAAACAAAACCCCTAACTGGCCATTCATCCCCACGCGAAGGGGGGGGGGGGGGAGGGAGTTGGGTGGGTGGGAAAAAAGGGGTGGAGCAGTAAAGAAAAAACACACTGGGCCACCTCGACCAAACCTTCCCAAAAATCATTCCTTACGCCCAAGGCACATAATCCGAACAATCCGGAGGAGAAGATCAGTTGAGGTTCGGGGGCTGGGGGGTTTGCCAGATTCCGGGAGAAGCGATTGCATATGATTTGAATATTTATAAACTTTCTGTGCGGTTCCTCTCTTCTCAACCCAACCATGTGAAGTTCCCTGTGTCCGGGGTGCGTACATTCTTCACTTTTCGCGCACTCCCGGCGTACTGCCTGGATGGGTGTGTGCGTTGGTGTGTGTGTGTGTGTTTTGGTTTTTGCACGCGGCATTTTTCGTGGTCCCAAGTTCTGGTGGGATTTGTTTTACGAGGTTGGACGAATCTGGTGGATCGTTAGAACAGGTTGCAACTGAAATCGATTCACTGCCGTCGTCGCTGTCGTCGTTCTGGCCTGAGACGCCATGAATTATTCAAAAGTTTAGAAGTCAATAGTGCAGAGTTTGGTTGATACCTTAGGCATTTTCCGGCCTTCCGTACCCGGGCAGTAGGACGAAGCTGAGAGCATTAAAAAGACACACGCGACACCGACCGACGTCTGGCTGGCTCGCCTCGGATGGATTTATACATTTGTCCACGGAGCGCATCATTACGGCTTGTCTGTGGTGGTGGTTTCGACCACCGCCACTTGGGACATTTCTAGCTTCCGCTTTTTGTCTCCCATCCCCAAAGCTCCAGAGCTCCACAGTGACCGTATTTATTATTGTTGTAGCCGTCCCAACTGTTGCACTGCTGCGGTGATGCGGTGTAGAACACGGCAGGACTGCCGGCAAATTAAGTTGCTAGCTGCAAGGTAATCCGTGCGATTTGCATGTTTTTTTGATATTTACGATTTTTGGGTGGTTTATCTCGAAGTTTGATTGAATCGTGTGCACCTGGGTACCTTTTTTTTGGTCGGGTGTGCGTTTTTGCTACTTCTACTTCCATTATTGGAGAATGATCCGTTAGATTAGCGGTGGGCTTGAGATCTCAATTAGGGGAGGCACGATTGATGGAACCGGAATGGGATGACAAGAATTAATCAGGGAGAAGGTCAGTTTGGTGATTGTATTTTTAAATAAAATAAAAAAAATGTCTCCAAAGAAATATACAAAGACATTTATAATAATGTTTCAAGGGAACTACGGCTTATACCTTTTTGAAATATTGAAGTGCGATTGGATCGATGGCAGAACTGAATATCCAGGAATCAAATGTTAATTTTTAACATTAAAGCCAAGTTGTTCAACATAATAAAATTGTTAAACGAATGTAAAACAATACTCACTAAATAAATTAAATATCGTTTACCAAAAACATTCTGACACAATTTTTTAGACCTCAGCATGAATTCCGCATTTTTTTAATGTATTCGATCCAAGGCACCATCACGTCCTGAAGTTAAAGAGTTGCTGTCTGGACCTGCAGAATAGGAAGAAGAATCCATTTTTGTAGTGATTTTCATTTGAGGTAGTGATTTTCATGTAATTCGCTCTTATTAGGGTCGTTCTGGTGAGTGAGGTGAAAACGGCGCCGGTCTTCACGCGGTAGGATCGGCGTTACAATCCCATCCAGACCGTCTCTCCCATGCGTCACCGAAAGCCAGAGATGGCAGGCGGAGAGACCTCTCCAGCTTTTTATTCTAAAGAAGATGAAAAATTTGATATCTATTCTTGGTAGAGAATTATCTAAAACCGTGGAGAATCTAGTGCATGAAGAGGGATTCAAGATCGATATTCAGTTCTCAAATAGTTGTCTATAAAATCTTTCCTTTTGAACAATAAAATTCAGATGCGATTCGACTCCTAAGCCCCAGTATAGACATAATCCAAAATGTCTCATGTCTCCGTCCTTTAATGTGCTAATTGTAATAAAACATTAACGCTTGCCTTAACCCCTTCACCCTGTGTGCGTGTGTTGCGATTAAGCTACGCCTGTTCACAAGGCACATCCTTTCAAGACTTTTTGCGGCGACTGTGATAAGTCCCGGCCAACAACAAGAAACCCGACCGAACCAATGCCATCCATTCGCATCCATTTAACGATTTCGCGCGTAACTAATTTGCTCATGGCCCGGGTCTTTGCAGTTCGGTGGCACCCACACGTACGTACGTATATCCTTTGCCATCTGCCAGTCGAGCACACATCGATCGTGTGCAGTTCAAAAAAAGGGTGACAAAAAGAGATGGTGTAAGATTTTTATTGGATTATGCGGCCGTACCCGCGCGTCAAAAAACGACGGCACGACGGCATTGGGATTCGAACGCCACCACCGCCACGCCACGAAAGGGACGACCGAAACGGTTATGACATTATGGCGCGATGGGACGCTTGCGGGAGATAATTTTTTAATGTAATCATTACAGCGCGAAACGTTTTGCCGGCGAGCCGAGCCGCGAAACATTGTGATTAGGTGGAACTAATTGTTTCGAACGATTGTGGATGTAAATCATCGTAAGAGGACATTCGGGCGACGTGAACCGTAATAATGAGAGAGCGGGAGCGCCTAACTGTATAGAGTTGTCAGTGAGTGAGTGAGGCTCCTTTCGGTGGACTTGCGATTTTACGACCAAGCTGAACGATAACTCGAAAGATAATCCCATGAGTAAGGATTGCGGTACGCTCAAATTGGTCCATGTCGCCAGATTAGCCGAGCGAACTTTAACGATCGGAAAGCTTCTTCTTGCTAATTCTTGTAACTGATTTTAGCTCGGCAGTTTCAGCAGCGATCAACAACACAATACACATTATCCGTTACGCAAATCCAATCCAATTTTGGCCACCCCATCCCGTGAAGTGCAGCACAGTAACGATATTGTGTCAATGCGAGTCCCGGGCCTTTCTGAAGCTGATGCTGTCGATAATTTATGCAGGAACACCAAGAAATACCTGTCCGAATAGTTTGATTTATGCTCGAGCAACACATCTGACATGTTCATACGCACCCCGGACTAATGGTGGCGGATTTCCGACGGAGGGTTGGGACCTGGTGGTTCGGTGAGGCTAGCGCTGGATTCCGTCACTCCGGCTTCCATCTCTCCACATGAGTGTTGTGATCGCATGCACGGAGCGGTTGGCCTCCCTGGTTTGTTGTTCCCATTTAGTGTTCCACCCATTCGATTCTTGCGCTAGACTGAGGCACCCAAAAACCCGGTAAGTTCCATTTTCGTTTCCGATAGCTCCGATTACATCGGCAAACTTTTTCCACTTTCGTTTCCCAATTTACCTTTTCTCTCTATCTCTCTCTCTCTCTCTCGCTCGATAGTGTTCTGTGTAGATCGGATTTGCCTTCAACTCCATGTGTCCTGACACCATGTGCGGCTGGCTGGCTGCTGGTGGTGGTTTCCTTTCAATTATTCAATTTCATTTATAGAAAATGAAACTGCACAAAATTTGCATAAAAATTGTGCGGTACCCATGCGTGCGTGTGGGTCGGTCGGGTTTTGACCCGAGGTGGCAGGAACGAAACAAAAAAAAACGAGGGTATTGTAAATTGAACCGGAAGGAATAGTTGCGCCACTGTGTGTGTGTGTGTGCGTGACTGGCTGGGACGGTTTTCAATCAAAGCAAACCTGGGTGAGGTGTAACCAGGGGCGATGGTGTCGCATAGTGTCGCATGCATCGACGTGTAGTAGGCCATGTTTTCTGTCTAGCAAAATCTTGAACTCTCGAAATTCAAACTCACTTCTTTTGTCCCAATCTTGTAGAAAATTATTTCGGGTGTTTTTTGCGATAGAACATGCCGAAACATGTGTATTTATTTTTCCCAAAGGTTGATCGGAAAGAACTACTGCTGCTTCCTGATCGAAGTCAGTCTGTTAGAAACCAAGGAACATGGAGGCCAAGAGTAACTCCAGTCGAGCGATATTGGCAGCTGTTTTTTTCTTGTTCCAAGTTTCCGAGTTCGGCAAACCAAAAACCGCAGGCGCCCGATCAATGGGTGACCTGTAAGCGAATAATTTATATTGATTTGAAGATTATAGTGCCAGGGAGCTAGGTTTCTTCCTCTTCGTCGATGGAGAATTCTCGTTCCATCTCGAGGTTTGTGATGCTCACGATCGTCGTCGATTCGGGGTTTTTATTTATTTATTTGTCCCAAAGCCACATAAACGCACCCCGAAAAAAAGGGAAAGGTAAGAGAGAAGCGGGGAAAAAAACGAGCACACACACACACAAGCGTCCCTGTTGCACCCGTTGCAACGCCGCAGTATCCTGGCGGGTATCAAATAAATCTCATTTGCATATTTTCGCTATTAAATGTGAAAAATTTCGATACACATCCTTCGGCATCATCACCCATCCGGTGCGGCGGTTTCGTCCTTTTCCCGCCGGAACGGGTTAGCATTATGCCATGCCCGCCATTCATGCCATGCTCTGTCCTCGGCGTTACATAGCGGCGTGTGTGTGTGTGTTTTTTTTTCGGGCTGTCTCCTGTGTGTCGTCGTTCGTTGTCGCTTCACTTTCGCTGTTTTGCGCTCTCTGGACCCCGGAGAAGAGCTCCGGGACTGGGTAAGCCCGGGATGCCCATCAGCCAAACCTTTTCAATGTTTGTGTGACCGGGTGACAAGGTGCTTGGTTGACGGGTGCCACTGAGGGAGCGATTTTTTGTGTTGTTGTGTTGTTGTAGTTGCTCGGTATGATATCTCACAAACCCAAAGCTTCACGGTAATGGGATGATGCCATTTTTTCGCCATTTCGTTTTTTTTTGCTGGTTGCGTCGTTCCTCCAGACCAGACACATATAGTGGAGATTCTATGGGCCAAAGCCGGATAGGGAAAAAAAGGAGAAGCGACTCGTGATTTTGCATCTCGGGTAATTTGAGCGATCTGATTTATGATTCATTAAAAGGATCGCTAGCCAGCGCCAGATGCAGATAACGCGAAGCAACCAGGTACACGGCTTCTGGTTTTAAGTTTGGCTGGCACAGCCAACCGTACCCGGGTGGTGTGAGTTTTTTGGGCGATTTTTATCTACCAACGCGATCGATTGGGCCTCGTGTGGACCTCTAGTTGGATATGTCAGGGAGAAAGTTGCTGCAAAACTAAGTCGTAAAGTTGGATAATCGCAGGAACCGTAGCCTTTTTCAATGCCATTTTTAAACTGACAGTTGCGTCTTGTAGCTCTTGACCGCAAGAGGGACATAAAAATAATAATTAGGCCGCATTCCTTAGGATAATTCAGGGCTTAACCGAGCATCCACAACAACAGGACATGCGCAACCTCCATCAGAAAATGCCAACCCAGTAATAAGCGAGTTTTATGTGAGCTGCCGTAACAATCGTCAATACTTGCAGGGGCGAAGATTGTTGCACTTTAGAAAGCTCCCTCACATCTTCTCCATACTCCGGAAACAAATTCCTCAACACTGAGAACTAAAAGAAGGGGGAGCCTGCCATAAAACAAAGTAGGTCTTCTGAAGATAATCAATTTTAATTATTGGTTCGCTTTTTGACTGCAAAAACCGGCTGGTTGGAGTTGCGAATTTGTGCCTGCCTCCAAAGGTCTCTGAGTGAATGGCAGAAGCGTGCCCCAGCCTGGGTCGGTAGTAAAATTGGCCCACAATGGTTTCCGGACGATGAAGGGCTTTACCTCGTGGTGCACAAATGAGACAAATTGCAACGATTGCCCTCCCGGACGCGTGAACACGAAGGCGCAGTTTTTGGTGTCCTGCAGGCACCAGATACAATTAAACCTTTTAACAATGCATCCTGTTGCAGGACGAGCAGAAAATTAAGCGTGATGCTTAGCTTGGGCCGAATGATTTACGGACGCGCGCCCACCCGGCCTGAGGGTAAGTGTCCTGCAAGGTCTGTGAGGGACCTAAGAGGATTTGCTTTAGGGTGTGACGTTCCTGGAGAGGAGAACAGCGCTTGTGGACAGTTTCGAGGTGGCCACAGTCTGTAAATTTCTTCTCCAAAAATCAAAACACACATACCTTTGTGCGAATGGAAGACTCTTCTTGAAGTGGCCGTTTTACTTGGAGGGTAACTCCTTAACCCGTTCAAGGATGTTTTCCGAACTTACACACCCGATGCTCTAGGCCAACGTCCCGAGGCGGTTACGGCAACGTTTGGTTTGCATGTAAGACGAACATTACGCCATACTTTCGACCATGCTCGAGACTGCCCGGTACTGCCGGAAGCGAAATCTGTTCGGGGCTCACCGAAAAGGCCATCGATTGGACGTTTGAACGGTTCTTTTTTGTGTGTAGTTGTTTAATAAATATACTCCCCAAACGAGCTTCGGCTGGGCGTAGCACACTTGGAGGAACCACCCGAAAGGCGACCAAGCTGAAGAGAATTTCCGCCTCCCGAAAGGAACTGGTCCGTAAGCGAAACCCTCGAGGAAACAAGTCTTTCGCTTTCGCCTTCTTGCTCCTCGAACACGCTGGTGGCGTGTAATAATAATATCGGCAGTAATTTTAACGTCAGAATGCAGCAAAATTTATGCCGATATCAGACAGAACAACAACAAAAAAACACACCCAGAAGGTGAAAACAAATTAAATATTATGACTTTTCGCGTCGCACTTCGGGCTGGGCTTCGAAGTCTCGTGTTTGGCGCACCAGGTTCCAGCCGGACGCGGTAGCGCCGATATGTGTCGCCTGAGCCGTCCGGCCGGGACGCAAGGCTTCAACAGCAACGCTCAAAACCAATTCTTGACCGCATGGTTTCTCCTTCCATCTTTATCTCCTTCTCTTTCACTTCCAATCAATTTCGCCACTGTGACCACCAGAGCTTTTCGGTGTCCCGTCATTCAACTCCCTTTCGCCGATTTCGTTTGCATACAGAAATTTACGATTTGTGTGTTTCGGTTGCTGGTTTTCGTCTCTTTTGGTCTTCATTCAATCCATTTTGCCTTAAATGCTGCTGACGTTGAGCGATGGCGCATCGCGTTTAAGGGATGGAAACGATTTATTTTCATTCATTTATCTTCAACGATTGCTACCGTTTATCTGGCTGGGGCCTCGGGAACGAATGCAGCGTGCAATAGTGTTTTGTTGTTGTTGCTTTTGTGGTTGTGGTTGATCTTTGCCCGTGATCGCGTCCACGATTGATGCTGCTGCTGCTGCTGCTGCAGGTGATGCGGAATGAAGAACACATTAAAACGGACGAGGATGAGGTCTTTAATCAGATCAGCTGAGATTAGCTCTCCAGGGTTTGGCAAACTGGGTTTTGTGGATGCTTTCCCTTATTTTATTGGAGAAATTAACAACTTTGATATTTTGTGGTTGATCGTTTCACATCAGAAGATGAATTTATAGTCTTTAGATTGCCGATAAATAATTATTATTCTTATTAGAATGGTTCTTGCGAACAATCCAATCTTAAAGTCCGATAAGAAAAAAAACTTCCTAGTCATCCACCCAACAGTCCTAATTTTCCTTCTATTAATTAACCAACATTCCAACGAGTTACGCTGTCTTCATTAACCCTCAGAGAGCACACTGAAAGCAATAAGTTCAGGTCCATTAACGTAGCAAACGGCGATTCCAGTGGTTCCTTCGGTTCGCGAAAAACGCTTCATCAACACCCTTGTTGAGGAGAGTCCCTGGTGTAAAAATTCCAATTGCGACTGTGCAGTGGAAAAAGGATTACATTTTTCCATCCGATTCCCCTTTTTTCCACGCACCAAGGCACCAAGAGATCTTAACAGAGAGAAGAAGAAAAAAACCTTGAAGAGGGATTCTGATTTTTCCGGCCACTATAGACAGAGTGAGAGACGCAACCGGAATGTCGAATAGGAATTGTCCTAGAGGGATTTCTATTCGCTTCTTTTCCCTCGTTTTCCTTTTCTTAAATCAACGTGTGCACAAAATTACCGATCGAAGGAATTGGTCCGTGGTGACAAATCTTTGCGTTTGCGTGTGTCTCTACCCTGGTAGGGTAAACAGCCTCCAGCAATATTCTAGTTTACGTCGGAAAAAAACCCAAACGCAAAAAAAAGGGTTGTTGCTGCACCGAACTGGGAAAAGGTTTGAATCGTATTTTAGAATTCTAATAAGAAGGCATCCTTCCCCCGGACGGTCGCGCAAATCTGTGTGGTAATCCCATTTGCAATGGGTAATAAAACTGCGTCATATGAATTTTATTGGTGTCTTAATTAAAAGTGAAAAAAAAACAGGATACCGCTTCACTGTTAAACATAATTGATGAGCACATTAAAGCTAAACGGTGGCCATTAAAACAAGCACATGCGATTGACCTTCGCTTGGGTGGGACTCATTTGCGAGTGGAGCGCAATAATTGATGGTCAATACGCGGATTGATTTGTTTCGTTCTAAAGTTGTTTAAAATTTTCACTCTGAAAGTATGACTCATGGAGGTATTTTATGCGGCCAAGTCCCTCGGAATCTTCTCACCCTAAAACCCGTCTCAAACACCAAACTGGCCAAAAAACCCTCAAAAGCGAAGTATTTTGTGGTGGCGAAAATCAAATTATCCATTGTTATTTACTTTAGAGCTGTTTGGCTTGTGGCCTGGACTGCTGTTCAGGCTGGCGCAAACGAAACACCACCGCCATCATAGCGGCTAATGATAATCTTACTGCCAAACACAGCAACTCAGGAAGTCTCCTCATGCTGTCTCCTGTATCAAGCGAGGGTGCACAAGAAGCGACCGACCGGTACAATCAGCTCCCGTACCGTAGCTCGTGATTGAAGCTCGTGTGGTGCGTGCTGGCTGCAGCTGACGAAACCAACGATCCGTCCCCGGAACCGGAACCGGTAGGGTGAGGTACTGGTAGGTGGAACCGAGTTTGGTTTGGTTAAAATTATATTTTTCAAAATTTGCCTTTCCCATCGCCATCGGTGTCTAGGATATGGCCCTCGGTTTCCTATCCCTCGGTGTCACCACACAAGCATGGTAACTAGCGAAACCTCAAACTAAATAAAATTATGTACAAAATGCAAACACAACAATTTTTCCCTATCTGCATTGCACCGGGGACAAGGATTTTTCTGCTCCCTTTTTTTTGGGAGTTTGGAACGCTCGTTGTTGTGAGGATTTCGGGGATCCGTGGGTGAGACACGCCGTTCGGCTAGTTGATGAGATGTGTCCTGTGTGTGAGTGTGTATGTGTCTAGTTAAACGTTATTAGGTTGGAAACAAACATCCCCTCCCAGCATCCCTTCCCTTTCTCGGGTTTGAGTCGTTCGAGGCAGACCCGAATCGCATCAAACGGCCACTATTGGTTTGTTGGAACTTTTATGAACGTACCCTAGTACCAACAGGGACATCTGGTTTATTTGTATTACGGTTTTAAAGAGTAACATAAAACGATGATCCGAAGGAAAAAAGAAGATAAACCAAAGACTCTCTCGGCAGAGAAGGAGAGACAGACTGGAAAGCGTAGAAATCCTTTTAAAAGATATTAAGAGCTCGGTTTGCGGAAGGTTTATAATCGAATTTTCGCTTCGGAAAATCAAACACAACCATTGTGTGGTTAATTTGCGCTCTTGTTTTCTGCTCATAGGAAGGATAAACTCTCATTTTTGTTATTGAAAAAAGAAAAAAGGTCCAGCACAGGGTTACATGATTTAGGAACAAATTTCTATTTGTTATATTTAACATTCTAATGGTGTTGAGGCTTCCCAAAAGCCAACAAAACTTGACTCGTGTTGCTCCCTTGGCAAGATAAATCCATTTCAATATCAAATTAACTCGCTATTGATAAAGAGCACAGTTGTGCAGAGACTTAGCTTACGTTTACTTATAAAGAAAATCTTACTGAGCTCAACTTTGAAATGATCTGCAGATGAGTTTCCTCGACCGTTCAGGTGGTCCGATCAACGCCTTCACTCCATCTCAATTTGGGCCTACCATGCCTCCTAGGCGATGGTCTAAAAGAACATTACCGACTGGGTCTTGCGGTGCCATTCTCATGACATGACTGACCCACCTTGCGAGTGTCGTTCCTTCTGAGAACGCTCTTCTCGAACGCGGCTAAGAGGACTTCGTCATTCTGGACAGAGTCCATGTCGCAGAGGCGTATGTGACTGCTAACGGATCAGAAGCGGAAGGAGCGACCGCTCGGGGCCTCGTCGATGTTGTTTCCATCTAATATGGCTCGGTCTAGCACCAGATTGAAGAGAAGGTCCATCTTCCGGCAGGTCCATCTTCCTGGTCGTGAGAGTTTACCATCCACCTTACCCAGGCATGTAATATTGGGCATTGTGATTGCTCAAAGCCTGGTAAGCTTGGCCTGATGCTTCCTGTAAGCGTCCTGATCTGCATTCTTTAAGCACTCTACAAAACCCACATTACCAAAAATGCTTAACTCTATCGGAAAACCCTGTAAATAAGCTGAAGACAAGAGACCAAATTAAAACAGAAGAAATTGGATTGATTTAACCTCCTGCAGACTTCACTGCCCTTAGTAAAGAAAGTAACCTTTCTATCTCATTGCGGACAAAAAAAGGGGCATAAACGTCCATTGCGGTTGCGTACGCAAATAATAAACCCTAAAGGCGATTTCGTGTACCCGGAACACCAACCCCAATTTCACAATGGAGACGCCCATCATTGTCGGACGGACCGGTAGACGGAGCCAGACCGATGGACGCCATCGGACGCGTTTCCATCGATGCTTGCGGAGCTTGTGAAGTGCGCTTTTGATTTCCAGCCGAGAGGCGTTGGTTCGATTGAGGGGTTCGATTATTATTTCAACTTATTCCGCAATTACTTCGCCCGGAGAGAGAACAATTTTCATTGATTTTATCGTGTGGTTTCTGATTTTTTAAGTTTAATTTTCGTGTCTTCTGGTCGTGTCTAGACCAATCCATCAGCAATCGATTCATGGGAAAAGGTCACAAAAAAGGAAGGATGTTCATTTTTTATGGTTGTAATACTAATTTGAACCAATTCTCTCTCTCTCTCAATGCGCCATAAAACGTTTCCCATTTAATTAAAGCCTTAACAATCACATTCACACCATTAATTTCTTAAGAAATTCCTAAACCCCTTATCTTGGAGCGCTGGCGATAAAATCCAAATTTCCATACGGTGGCGGTTGGCTGCTCAATTTGCTGCTCGCCCACCCGGATGCCCCAGCATTTGACCGAGAACAACCGACAACAGATGGTACCGATAATGTCGTCCATTATTTCTGCGGTGCACTACCACTACCAGTGACTGTGGGCCACTCATAAATACCACCACCACCATGTCCGAACTAACACCGGACATCGAAAGCCAAGCCACACGCAACAATCAAATTCCAATCTTTACTGTGCATGATCGACCGGACCGGCCGGTCTCAGACGCCCGCCCGCCCAAGAAAAGGGACTAATTAAAAGCGCAGCCCCGGACAAAATGTGACACAACCATCGGGTGGTACCATCTGGTTGGAATGTACGCATTGCCTTTCATCATTACGCTTCCTTCGTGTGAGTGGCCTCGTATCGCTTTTATTACGACAGGACATTTTTCACCAGCCACACCAGTAGTGCTTCGAGCAACCCGTCATACTCGGACGGTGACTTCTTGAAGCTAATCGTCTTGGGCGTCCTGGCTCCGAGTCGTTCCGAGCTCGAGTTAAGATATCCATCCCCATCCGGACGGTGGAGCGTTTAAAATATGTTGTTTGAATGTATGTTTCTTCCTAGGAGGAGGACTTCTCTTCTGGAAAAGGGCCTTGCTGGAAGTCAATTTCCAAGACGTCGGGTGGAAAAGGATTAGGGCGCCCATGTGTGTGCGTGCGTAGCACTGAATGTAATCAAAACACATTCGCAATTATTTTGTTTGAATATGTATAATGCGTGGTGCTGGAGCAATCTGCGATCTCTGGGAATGCGTCGGAAGCTGTGTCCGAGTGCGTGTCCGAGTGTGCCGAGGAACCCTCCACAACACACAATGCTAGAATTAAGATGTTCTCTCGAGGAGGTTTGGGGGGACGAATATTGGAGCGATATTCGTGTACATATGTTTTGATATCCTTTGGAGACTTGGCCGCACCCGAAACGACACGATAATAAACATTATATAGGGACAATCGTCATCCTTAATATGTTGAGATGATGATGTCGGATTTAAATTGTAATACGTTGCATGATTAATTTAATTTCATTTTCCATTTACATACACGATGAGACCGACCGATGGCGCCGGTGCCGGACACCATCAGGGACCACATGAAACATGAACATGCGGACATCTTGCTTGCTGCAGCAATAGTCTTCGCTTCCAAGACGAGTCGGTGGTAGGCAGCTGTCCCGCAGGAAAACTGGCCAGCGGAAATTAGAAGTCTGTTAATGCAATAACATCGAGTCGTGTCGTGTCAGCTCGGGGAACGGAGCTGACCCGGGATGACCGGGATCAAAACAGCAATTTCCATTCAATCAAAGTTGTTCCAATTCGATAGACACTGAGCAGTCGGTCGGTCGCTCTTGGCAATGACAAAAATGCGTGTGCGAGGACCATCATCGATACGCATACCTTCGAGCGAGGAATGCTGTCGGGCCCTTCCTTTGCATCGGAACCAACCATAACAACACAAACTCTTGACGAACCATTGTCCATTTTTCTTCTCCGTGTGTGTCAAACGTCTTGGAACGTCCGTTGGAAGGAATTCGGAACAAAAAAACAACACACACACGCAGAGGAACCCTTTTTTTTAAGGTGGATCGTCTCAAGAAATTTACTGCTTTGTTCCGGCAAATTTCCATAATGTCCGCTTGTCTTTTCTCTCTCTCTCTCTCACACACACTGGGAGTCTTCTTCACCCAGGATGCGTGTCGGATGTGGTGTAAATAACATCGAATTTGTCCAATCGAAAGGATGGCGTAAGAATGTGAAAATCTATTTCAAAACACTTGCTAAAAGCCTCCACCGTTCAACCTTTGCCGGATGGAGGCTTCATGGGCAACCCTTGCTCGAAGGTTGGTCGACGATTCCGCACGGTTCCTGTCTGTCATCTTGAGGGATAAAAATGTTGTAAATTAAATTCCGGCCATGTCCTCGTGAGTTGGCGTTCGGTGAAAGGGTTTGTTTTTTTTTTGTTTCTGAGCAGGACAGTCTGTTGATGGACTCCCCCTGTCGATAGTAATCGATATCGATCAAAGTGCATGCAGGAAGGATTTTTTTTGGGAATAGCTGTTTTGGCTTTATCAGACTTTATAGAGTTTTTGGTGCTCAATTTAGGAGGATTGAAGAGACTCTTGGAAATTAAACTCATGAGTCTAAAATATAATGGCTTCTCTCTTCTTCTTTGGCTCTACAACCAGGACGGGTCACGGCCTGTCATTTCTGGCTCTCTGTGACTTGATTTAACCCTTAACTAGATGGTCAGTCTCTCACAGTCCTGGATTTGAAGATGATTTCCCTGCAGTGGGACGATCTTGTCCCATAAAATCGTCAAACAACCCGCTGAAACCTAGCCCCAATTTTATCCCGAAATAAACACACACACACTCACTTTATAAGGTGTAAAATATGAAGTCCCCGAAAAAGGTTAATGCAGTGCTTTAATTAGTAATTATTCTACCATCGAAATTCCACTTCCCCATCGTTGCAGTTCGTAAAGTCAACCTCGGCCCACCCGAAGCCAGCCCCGTTCCAGCCTTCCGTAAGAAGCAAACTCCTAGCAAGCAAAAACAAAAGACCAAAGAACGACTGACGTTTGGCGAAGAATTTATGGCCCTGTTCCCTGACTGGATATCGACACTCGAACGCTACTCCGAGGGGGAGGAGG
This sequence comes from Anopheles stephensi, assembly GCF_013141755.1. Taxonomy (NCBI): domain Eukaryota; kingdom Metazoa; phylum Arthropoda; class Insecta; order Diptera; family Culicidae; genus Anopheles; species Anopheles stephensi. The sequence goes on from NC_050203.1 coordinate 6,386,330, forward strand.
TAGGTGCAGCTCTCGAACGCTGGCCGCAGTATCAGTTGTGCAAAAATGTGCAACCACGAGTGCACATTCCGGCTGGTGCGCCCGAGGCCGATTGCATCCAGTGCCCTTTTGTCTTTTTCCCTCGTTTGGACGAACGGAAACGCTCGCGCTTTGCTGATAAAACTTTTCACCTCCCGAAAACTAAACTCACCAAAGGTGGGTGAGTGTGTGTGTGTTCGAAATGGGAAATAAAACGAACCAGTCGCCGGGTTTCTTCGTTCGCTGCTGCTACTGCTGCTTCTGTAAAATTCATTTACTTTGATTTTATAGTTTTATCTGGCGGACTCGGTTGTTTCCTGTGTTATCAGATACTCCACTTTGAGCGCACGTTCGTAAATCACCTGGTGGCTGTTTTTTTGTTGTTGCTCTCCATCTCCTCCTCAATCGCGAACGGATAAATCAAGCCAACCCAGGGGATGGGTGGAAAAGCGGATGTTTAAAGAGCGAGATTTAGGAGTTAGTACAGCAAAGGGTAAGTGTTTTTCGGGGGATATGGTTTGCTTCTTTTCTAAGGCAAATATTAATTGAAAATCATCATTACGTTTCATTCATTGTTACTCGCGTAGCACCGAGAATGAGAACTGTTGAGGCTGCTCTTATCATATTTTGCCTCCATAACATAAGAAGACGGTCGGCTGTTGCGATCGCTCGAGCCTACTTGCGATCGCGCCCACTTCAACAAGCGCGGGTTCGCAGCTTTTTTTCCAGGCAGACTGATCGATCGATTCACGAACGGTTCCTCGAATAAGGAATTACACACACACTCAGGGAACAGGCTCTCCATCGGAAGCCAATCGTCGTCGTCGTCGTCGTGTCATGTTGAGTGGATCGCGCCCGTACGGAGGTGGTAATCGAAATTCTCATGAACCGGCTACTGTTTCGGATCTGGGTCCGGGATATGAATGGTCCCTTGATGGGCGAAAACCATGCGTCCGAGAAGTCGAGCAGTGGAAGGAAACCCCAAAAACAACCGGCAGCGTGCATCCGATCGTTGATCGAACAGCATCCACTATGGGAGTTTTGGAGAAAAATGGATCAAAATTAGATGTTTCTTTCAAGGTGCAATATTATGGGAGCGTTTAGCTTACCATACATAAGTAATGTGGGTTGTAGTGTGAAAAATTAGTTATGAAAATCGAGGTTTTGAAGTTTTAACACTTATATTTATTTATATTTTGAGTTAGACGGCTTCACGCCGTATTGACAACTTTTAACACTTATATGAGTAAAAAAAAAAATTAAAGCCTAAATTAAGATCTTTTGACCACAATATTCACACACTTCCTCCCGCTGTGCTCGGTACAAAATCATGCTCGGTACATCTTACAATTGAACCTGGCTCGGATCATACACTGTAACAGTATTTTGAAAAAACCCAAAAAACAAAACAAAGCAAAAGCTCCTGAATCGTACAGCATCCCGTACGCGGCAGGAATCGACCCGTTTAAAGAGAGCCCCCGTGCATTGAATCTTGCCAAAGTTGATCGATACAAATATGCTTCACTCCGTTCCTCTTGTTTTCTCTGTTTTGCTTTGGTCTGGGCTTACCGTCGTCCGCCGTTTGCTTTCCATCATGATCTTTTACCACTTCCTTCTCGAGCCCCTTGCCAACCCCTTGCTGCCCACGCTCTCGCGATCGAACCGGGTTAATGTATGCAATGTGAAGTAAACATGAATAAAAACGTTATCGTGGAACGGCTTCTGTTTCTGGCCGTCAACCGTGTCTGCTGGAAAAGCGGGAGGGGGTGAGGGGGCAAGCAGCTCCAAGATGGATCGTGCTTGCGTTCTTCCGATGGGCGCGAGATGATCACCAGCATCACCTTCGGTTTGCCTGCCTGGATGCTGCAGCAAACACGACTGGAGCCTTCCATTGCGCATTCATGCCCATTCAGCTTTTCAGGCCCGGGCCAGATTCGCTTTCCCTTTTGGTCGCTTTGTTCTCGGCTGCCTGCGCTGCTGACGTTGGTGTTATTTTAAATTAAACAACTTACAACTCCGCGATACTTCTGTGCCGACTGCTTCTGTTCCGTTCCGTTCTACGGGGGCCCCCCTTGAATGGTTGCTGTAGTTGTTGCTGAGCTGATGTTTCGATTACACCGGTCCCGGGCACGGTCACGTCACGGTGGTGGAATGGAATTATTGACAGGATCGACAAATTCTTCTTTCTTCCGATTTTAAGAGCTTCATTCAGCTGGGGCGAAAAAAAAACCTCCTCCAATAAAGTGCGTTACTGAGTGCGGCCGGTGGTTGGCGGGTTGGCAAAGTTTTTGCAAGAAAGTTCATTGGTCCCCGGAGCAACTTTAAACACAACTATCTTTTGCTTCAGCTCATTGATCAATTTGCGTAGCGAAACGAGAGAAAAAAAAAACTTTGGACCACCGCTCTCAGGTCATTTCCATCCATCCTCGGTAGCAGCTCCAAAACCGTGGAGGGCAAAAGTGTTTCTTTGCTTTATCCGAGCAATTTTTCACATTTTATTTAACCCCAGGGCGAACACAACTACCGTTCTCCGTCGACTGTCCAGCTTGACTGTGCGCTCTGAAATCCCTGTTCTGTTGCTTCACATCGATAGAAGATGCTGAAGCTTCTTGTGCTCGTTGTCTAACTCCTCCCGCCCAAGACACTCTGGTGCGCCACCGTAAATCTTGGCCCGGCTAAGGCGAGACAGACGCGACACGACCAGATGCAGCAATAATTCATAAAAGTTGGAACATGAAAATTGTTTTTAATTTTACGATTATTGCTCGGATAAACGCTCGGGACGCAGTTGGGCTGGGGCCGATAGGGGAGGGCCGCTGAACGCTTTAGCTCAGGGCGAGAGATTTTCGCTGTAAATCTCGAATCGGTGATTTGGTTCGCTGACGAGTGCGAACCAGTGCACAAAACTTACAAAAATAAATAGTTTAAAGTGATTTGTTCCTCCCCTAAAAATCAGCTCATCCTTCACGTGGTTCGGTCGCCTGTAGCGCTTGGCGAGTCCTTCCAACAAAGCTTGTACTTCACGCACCGATGATACTGTCGATTGGTTAATCCGAAACTAACGCACCTGCGTCTGTCACATTCCATTAGCACATCATCGAACACGACATTCCGGTGGGTCGAGCTACGCGGTGGAAGGCTCGCGCCGCCGGGCGACGGAGCAGTTTTGCATGGGAAACCAAGCGTTTACTTTGAATTGGTGTTGCTACCCTTTCGAACGACACAGGGGGACACACTGGATTTGACTGGATTGGAGAAAATTCACCCCCTGTGCCTCCTACTTCCTTCCCAGCATCCTTCCCGCTCTCATTCATAGGCCATTCGTTATCGCCACATGCTTGTGAAGTTTTTGGAAGGACATTTTTTTTCTACTACTCGAGAGATGCTTCGGAAGGATAGAATTGATATGGAAATTTTCGGGGCTAACGGGCGCTCTTATCTCGGTCTCGGGCGGTGACGATGTCAGCACCGACTGAATAGGATTCAATTTAAATTTGCCGCCTTTTTTACAGGTGAATAATACAGCGACCGATATGTAGTATGCGTATATGTATATATTTTCGTACGAACGAACGAAAGTTCTGGGACGCCGCGCTCGGAATGTTCCGTTCAATGGGAAATAATTGTTGAAAAATTGAATTTTCACTGGGCACTCTTACTTTGGGGGGGTGACGTAAGTTGATCATGTAAAGGGCCGGGACCGGGTCGTTCGGGACCGATGAGGCAAGTGCGAAGATTCAATTAAAACTTTGACATGATGAGATTTCGATGAGGCTGTGGCATCGGCAGGACTTCTAACCGGGGGAGGCTTTTTTGTGAGCTTGATGTTCAAAGCGTTTGACGTGGTAAAAGTCCATCGGAGTAGGCGTTGCTGTGATCGTGTGACGTTAGACATTTCAGACGTCAGTTTAAAATGTAAGCAAAAATAGGTCAGCGAGAGTTTTCAGGTACAAAATACTGGGTTAATAAGCGAAAATCAATTATGTCTTCTCGTAACCCGAAAAACCCCTACATTTAACGTCACATACGATCTCCTTACATTGTCTCATACCCTTTCGATCGAGAGCTTCCCAGAAAGCGACACCAAACCGGCGATGGCAGGACATCCTCATCACCACCAACAGCAGCAAATTATATGCCAGTAGCTGTTAAATTGAAAGTTTAATCATGATTTGATTTTAACGGTTCCCGGTCCGCGAGCAACAAACATGAATGAAGATCACCATCCACCGAACGGACGGTTCGCGGTTGTCTCGTTCTCGTGTCGGTTTCGTTCGCTACTGCTTATTTGCACAGACAGCCACACCACAATCCCACCATCAATGAGTTTGCCATTTCACCCAGTGGCCCAGTGTTTGTTGGAACCACTCGGTAAATCGATGGTTTCGAGAAAATCGTTTCGTTTCGATTGTTTTATTTGCTTTCTTTCGCTTCGCATACGTACCCCGGGAAGACCCCCCCCCCCCACACACACACACATACGACCGGAGCTGTCTCGGTGACGACCGCAGAAAGCAGCAAAACATGAAACATTATCAAGACAATAATCATAAACGGTGTAATTTAAAATTACACATTTCATTTCATTTCATTTCCGAGCCCTTGTTTTGCGCTACTGCTGTTCTGCTTGTCCGCGAGCGGCCGGCCCGTCCGAGGTACGGTAATGCGAGGAAAACAATAAACGATCCTTTAATTTTATGGCCCAAGAAAAGAACCGAACCTGGACCGGTGGTTGGTGTGGTTTTTCCCATTCCGTTTGCAGCTTCGGGCAGCGTTACGGAAAGGATGACCGTTGGCGATGTCCGGTCGGCCAGCTAGGGGACGCCTCGGTGACCTCGGATGGTCGGCACTAGAGCCAGGCGCCAGCCAATGGCAAAGGTGAACAGCAAATTGATAATTTTTGATTCATGGACACTTGTCCCTTGCGGCAAGCGGTTCTGGTTCTGTTGCGGTGGAATGGACGTGCCATATTTCTTCGTCCACTGAGAGGATTGTTTTAAATAGGTGGATGAACCCGAAACCCCCCTAACGGAAGTCAATAGAGATTTGAGGGAGATCGGCTTGAAAAGGATTGACAAATTCTTATCCCTTATCGCTTTAAATAGCTCCAATCAGACTTAGCGAACACATTATGGTAAGCTCAACGGAAGATTCTTGCTGGCTTCAGCGCTCAATGGACAATTGTTGGCAACTTCCAAGCCGGCACCAACAATGTCATATTGTCCTGTTGGAGTGTTTTTTTTTTTCCTGCAGACTAACTCAAAAGCGAGACTGCGGTGTGGCGATATGAGGCGGAAAAACTCCGCACAAGAAAGTGATATAAGACACCGCGTCTGCCTATTGCGCATTGTTTTAATTTTCTTCCTCCGTGTATGAAGAAAGCCGCCGAGAACAGTACAAAACATCGCCATAATAAAACACCGGACAAGACAAACTGCTTGCTTCTGGGGCTCTCCGAGCGGCGACATCTTCTGCTGCTGCCCCGAGGAACAGAAAACACAGAACAAATCGTAAATGGTTTTCGGCAGACCTCGGGTCCTTGGTCCTTGGAGTTGTCGAGGTGGGAAGGGGCCCAGCCGCACGGTAAACACTTTCTTTGGCCACCGTTTGGCTCTGTGGCGGCTACGTGTGTCCAACCGCCGCCGTCGTCGCCATCGTCGATTGAGAAATGATACAAGGAAATTCCGCAAAATCGAGCATTGGTCTGGAATTCCTGGTAGCAAACCAAGTGTCGTATCCGTGATTCGGCCCACGGATTGTCGGCCCGTGCATCAGACCCAGTAAGCTTGGTTTCGGCACCGATTTCTTCGAAAGCGCAACTCCCGGTCGGCACTGCCCAATTGCGAGAACACTTCCCGGTCGGAAGTTATGTTTTCGGTCGGTCGGATTATTTATAGATAACAAAGGGCAACCGAAATTATAAATTTTCGACTACCGGGCTCATAAATCGACACTCGGTAAAAAGTGGACAGGCGGCACAGACGGGGGTCCTAGGGGTGAGCACAAGATTGTCTGTGGAGCAGACCGGAGGACAAAGCAGCTGATAGTCACGATTTTTAAACCGAAACGGTAGTTTTGGGCAGCAGAGGTTTTGCTGGTGACATCTGGCTGAAGCTGGTCAGTGCAACAGTGGTCAACAGCAAGGTAAAGTTATCGACTTTGAACTTTTTGGGGAAGGAATTTCTTGCAGGAGAGCACCGTTGGATGGGTTTTGGTAGTTTTATGCTTTGTAACCTTCCAAACCACGGGTAGAACGGAAGCGATTTTGGGGTTTTTATGTACGGTTTGCCGGTGAACAAATGGGTCTTTGGACATTTGAATGTGCACATGGACGGTGTACAATACCTGGAGCGATTGTATTGAGACCTGCGTACCGGGTGAGTCCTTGGAGGTTGAGTTTTGTTTTAAGATTATTTGTTTGACCAGGATTTCTTCCTTCAAAGGTAGAAGCATTATTGTCATAAGAGGCAGTAATAAATACTCGATATTTGCTTGTAACATTTGGAACTATAAACACAAAGCCTTGGACGTTCCGACGATCATACTGATTTCCAAATGGCTAGAGGAAGACTTTCAGAGGTTTCCAGATATTACAAATAGGAGATCAGATCATCAGAGCAGATCATCGTCTCTAGACATCTCTTGACATCATCTAGAAAATTTGTAACGCTACTTGGTGACATTAGAATATTTGTAACGCTCTTGGGATCTTCCTCTTCTTCGGTAGATTTCTGTATTATCATCAGAATCCCACTTGGATCTTCCCAAGGACGTATAATATAGCGATTAAATGAAACCGATACACTTCTTCTCATTTAACCTTAAGTATTTAGGGAATTGAAATTAAATGAACATAATTTATTCCTCCAAAAGTGCAGGTTTCACTAACAACCACTGAACCACTCGAAACGACGACCAAAAGGGACTAACACCCTGGAGAGGACCACCTTACGCTCGTCCTCTCGTCTGCCAGCCAGCCAGCGAGAGGCCACACCATTCTGTTCCCATCTTATCAACCTCGTAAAAGGCAAATGTTTCTGGCCCGGCGAGTCATCAACTGACAGGTCCGCGAGCAGCCTACCTAGCATATCGTCATCGACATGATGAGGCACAAAAGAGGCCTCGGACCTACGATTCGATTTCGGTAAACAAACGCCAGAAGCCCACGGGCGACCAGCGGTCGATTCTTGTTAGAAGCCAACCGTCAAACCGTTTCCGCAGGTAGGTTCGGCAGGCACTCACGCCTGTCAGAACTACATCACCCTGCCCGGCGGACAAGACACGGGTAGACGTTAAGCCTTCCCACTAATGGAAGAAGTTGTCACAAGGGCTTCACCGCCCTTTTGGCTCTACCCGTGAGAGAGTGTAGGTGATCGTGATTCGGTAGATTTAGGAAGTGGTTCCTGTAAAGCGTTTTCAATCAATTACCTGCTTTTTAACATCGCGCTGACTTGCGTTTTTTGTGTGGTCAGCCAGTGTGGAAACCCTCCGAAAGACGCTTTCCCCCCCGGGGGGTTGGAACGGTGGTCGGGTCTGTTGAAGGGCTCAGAAACGTAGTCTGACGCGCTTTGACGCGCCTCGCTTGTTGATTGCGTTCGTACCGAGATTCGTTGCGAGATTGGAAGCCAAGCCCGGGGTCTTCCTAGTCTTTCTCGCTCAAGAGCACTCTCAGGGCGGGCGAGGGCCTTCTTCCTAAGCACCTGGATGGATCTCGCACGAAACACATCGACTAACCGTTGCTGTTCGGCGTGTGGTGAAAAATTAGCTTCCACTGCTCCAGCGGATAGACATTTGGGCATTTCTCCCGGTGCTCCCTGGGTCAATGTTGCGCTTCTGTGCGATTGTGATACGATTAATTTGCTCGCTAGCTGCACCGACACGACGGTGGCCACCTTCCTCTTTTTTGTTTCGAGCTGGTGATGAGTTTCTCGTTAGACGGCTGGTTGCTGCTACCAGCGTTTGCTTTCGTTGCTCGTATGATTGATCGAACGTGGGGCTCTGTGGGGCTTGTGGTGAGACTGCAACTTTGGCGGGTTCTCCGGAGTTCTCGAAAGCTTTTTGCCGTTTTCAATTTAGTCGCACTAATTTGACACTTGACGGAAGCGATTAGTCGTCTACCGTCGGTTGGTCTTACTGCAGGCCGGTGGATGGCACGACACTAAGGATGTGGAGAAGAATGTGAGTCAAAAGACTTGATAACCTTATGAGAGATATTGTATATAATGCTGACAAAATTAACTGCAAATGAACCCCTTTGAAGAGAACGGCTCTCGATATTTAGAGAACAAACAGCTCCTGGAATACATAGCCCAATTTTCATGATGGAGTCTCCCAAACACACCAAACAAGCACCCGTTTCAGGTCTATTTTTATCCTCCACTTGCTCCGGATTCAGCTAGTAATAACTCATGTACATCTATCTCACTGTCACGTACTCTTAAACAGCGGTCGACCGTTATCCACTATGTATCGGAAACAACGAGCAAAATTAATAATATCTAGAGCAAACGTCTCAATCTCCCAGGACTACGGACTACACATTCTCAGCCCGAAGAACTCGAGTTTGATGAATGGTCAGTTGCAGAGGTAGCAGCTACTGCGCCGTACGTCTGTCATTAATTTTAATAATCTCCATCAGTCGATTATCTTTTACGGGGGGGAATGTTTAATGATGTTGCTACTTGCAAACAGTTTTTGCAAACCAAAAAAAGGTCAGGATTTGTTTGGTGGGACTTTACAGAGAGTTTGGAGCTTAAATTTGGTTTGTCACGCTTGATTTAAACCGGGTTAAGGGAAAATAATTAATGGAAGAAACAATGCTACCGAACGTAAACAATCATTCCACGAGCGGCGACCCATTTGCGAATTGATGTGGATGAAGCGAAGGAAAAAGCTTGTGGCCTAGTCGGCGGAGAAAACAGTTTAGGACGGTTAAAGCACCAAACCAAATCTGCTCGATATTAATAATTGCTAACGGGGGTTTCCCGAGCAGCAATCCCGGGTAGCATCGACAGGTGATTCAATCAAAACGATTACTGACTAGATTTTTTGTTATTGGCTTACGTTTCCCAAGGCTCGAACTCGCACCCGGGCGGTTTTTCATTTCGATAAGCCGCTTTGTGGGGGTTAGTCGGAGGGTTATTGGCCACCGCGAACCACCAATCCATGAGAAACGTTAATCGAAGTCCCGCGGAAGCCGCGCGATCCTAATCTCTTCCAGCTCTGAGCTGGTTAATTGCTTTCCCGGACCGGAGTGTGACCCGTGGAGTGTTTTCGACTCTGGCTGGCCGAGCTTATCAATCGATCGATCGAAATGATTGAAACAGGTTCATTTTGGGGGTGAGATGCAGAACAACCGAACAACAAACCTCGACACAATCGAGGATCGTGAGAGCATTGGAAGTTCCCTGCACGAGCTTCACTGAAATGGGTTGCTTGGATGATGTTTTGGAGCTGTCAGAGAGATGTCTTCCTGTCACTGGTGACAAGCAGCGAAAACGAAACGCACTTGACACTTATTAAACTACGAAGTCATGCCTGCACGTGACCTCTGCACAGGGTGTTATTTTGTTAATCAATTAAATGCTCCTCTTGATTATAAGGAACAATTCTTGCCCAGCTGAGATAATTGCACACAAGTGACCACAACTGTCATTAGACTTGATTACTAAAGAGAAAACCTTTAACTTCACATTCAAAACCTATCACGGAAACGTCCTAAAAGTCCTGATTGGCTTCCTATTTATGTCTCATTAGACTTCATTTATTTTGGCCAGTTGGCCACGAAATGAATCCAACACCCGAAGCTCGCCTTAAATATCCGCTCGTATCCCTTCGAGTTCCCGAAATCGCTGTCCCGTCAGGGCCACGTGCCGGTATTATTGAGTGCACGTGTGTTTTGGTTATTTCTTTTTAAAAACTTTCAATTGTTCACTTCACTGCGAGCACCCTTTTTTCGAAAAAAACATTAACTGTTTTGTTGCACCCGTGTCCGGGTTTTGTACGCGGCACATTACACACGATCCGATCGATGTGTTAGCGTTTCAGCTTAACAGAGCCGGTGAGAGCGGCTGGAGTGTGCATAGAGGAAAAAAGTGATGTTTTTCGCCAGCCAGCTCCTTATCGTCAGCTATTTACGGAACCCCGTGTTGGATGTCATTTCCGGGCGAACCCGAAAGAAAAACTATTTTGCCGCAGCAAAATATTTTCCTTTCATCTACCAATAAAACACGACAGCCAACCGACCGGATCAGTGGCCGCTCGGATGGGGTGAATGCACGGTGGCGGCCACGTGTCGCACCACGTGATGACGCCCGTGTGGATGTGTTGATGTCGAGGGCTCGCGGCTATTTGGCCCAGGCTATGAGGTGGCCTTTTTTGCGAGCGAAAGGATTATGCGTGAGCCGGGGCCAGTCGAGAGCATTTTCGACTTTCGAGGATTGTGCCTGGATGGATGGGCTGCCGTACGCCTCCTAATCTAACGCCTCCGCCTAATCTCTGGCACCAGCGGTGGTTGGTTGGTCCCGTAAGCCGGAAGGGGTGATAAGCACCCTTTCCCCGTGTGTCGGCTGGGAAAAAGGGAAAGTGAATTATTAGTCATATTTATAGCGAAACGCACGGGGACGAGCAGTCGGGCTTAGGTGGCGATGACGAGGAAGCGGCAGCCACTCTACACCAGCAGGATATAATTGAATGAAACAGCAGGAAATTAAACGGATGTTTAATATACAAAAGAGAATTGGTGTTTGGTAGGTTTTTCTCAGTCCCGGGGAATTATCATTTATTTTCCACCACCCGTCCATCCACAGTCTCGCCCTTTCCTTTTGTCCTTTGAGGGACCATTTTGATGAGATCAATTCATAACGCTGTTGGCTGCTGCTGTGGTACTTCTCGGGCCAGCAAGAGCGTGAAGTACCGCCACCCGATATCGGTCGGTAGGTGTATATCGGTGACGATAATGGAGTTAAGTGGGTTTTACCGTGACCGGTTGAGAAGGAAGTGTCACACATCCGTGTGAGGTTGCAGCGTTTGCAGTGGGACGGAAATTATGTCCCGATACCGGAAGTGGTAATTCGCGGTAGTTCGCGAGGAAATGAGTGTTTAAAAAGAGCCCGGCCAGTGGTGATGGATTTAAAATAAATTATTTTATTGTTTGGAAGAGAAGCTGTTGAGGAAGAGTGGTATGTTATCAGTAATATTATTGAATAGGGTGTCGTTGGCCTATACATTATCCAGCTTGGGCTTTCTACGCATTCTTCCTGCAGGATGGCCCAAAAGGACTTTACGGGATGGATCGCACGGTACCATTCTCATGAGCAGTCCACCGGATACTGGCGAGTCTAAGTAACGCTAGAGCTCGTCATGGCAACGGCTCCTAAATGAACTTGACGTTATTTCAAAAGATCTCTAAATGTCTTAGTAATAGTATTTTAAACATTTTCCACCCATAGTTCACAGTTCTCCATCGCTATCGATTACTTGTCCCCTGCCTATTTGCCAACCTTTCGCCCGTCCTTACCTCAGGCGTCCTCCGTCACCGAAAGCGAACCAAATGGATACATTTGTCTTGTCGCCTGTGTAATTCAACCGAGCAGCAAAAACATAGACCTCCATCTCTAGCTCCCTCATCGGGGCATCGAGCGAAAAATTATCACCTCATCGGGTGGCATCCGACGACAATGGCGAAAAGGGGCGAACCAATACCAACACCCACTAGCAGAGAGGTACAAAGGCATCGCTCAACCACCATCTAGCGTCGTTTTTCGCGAACTGATTAGCATGAATAAACACAAAATTTAAAGCCTCCACTGCCAAACTCCGCTTTGAAGCTGTAACGTCGTTGTGTGAGGTGAAAGTTCTTAAAATACTCAAACCCCACGTCCCGAATCGTGCGAGCGAGTTGAAATGTAGCTGAAGAAGGCTTTTCGCCCATTACGGTCTAAGGTACGGCGCAAAACCGTCTCTTCTTCTGCTTCTGCTCAACACCTTCTGACAACCCTTTTTTGCCCACCCTGGAGCGGGAAATGTCTTAATTCCGTTCTGACAGACCTCGGTCGCGGTGCTGCGTACAGGAAAATGCGTGAACAATTTGATGGTCTTAGCGCAAATACCATTCCAACGGAGGACTCTCGCTTCTCAGAAAACGAGCACCGGTGAAACATCCAACTCTAACCCTTTCTTTCGGAGCCGTGGAGGTCGGGAGACGGGGATGCGAAATGGCAAAATGAAAGCCATCCTTTCCTTTCGGCCCCGAAGTACAAGGGATTCATGTTGGATTTTGGCTTTACGCACCCCCTTGTTTTGCTCTTCCCGGACTCGGCTTGTCAACGTTTGTCAGCGAAATTTCGGCGACTGGGGCGGTGTACCCTGGCCCGCTAATCGGCTGAAATCGGTCCAGTGGAGTTTTCTGGTCGCCGGCACAATGACAAGACGCTGTGAGCGAGGACTTTATATACACACACACACACGCACACTTTGGCAGAACTTTTCGCGCGCTCGAACGAGATTCTTCAGATGTTTGAGGGTGGGTGTGGGTTTGGGTGGGCTGTACAGATGAAAGTGATGCCATCGTTACAACGTCGACGTCGACGGAAATCGGCACTAAGCTTCGCCACTTCGCCTCGTTACATTGCCCCGCCTCGCTCGCTCGCTCCCACTTTGCATATTTAATTGTCTTTATTGCTCTGCTGAGTCAATATTAATCCTTCAATAATTTATTAGTCGAGTTATTTAAACTTCTGGCGCACCGAGACGGCGACCACGGACGGTCTTCGGTACCAGGCCGCGAAGTCGTCGCCGGGTGCCGAATGGGTTAATGGGCTGCTCGGGGTAAGCTTTGCGAAATTCCGTGCCGTCACAACATTAGGTAAATATAAAACTTAATCATTCGAAGGACTGTGTACCCCGTTTGCGTGTGCCGAGGTTCTAGCTGGATGCTGGTTAATGCTGGGCGCTTCGACAATCTCTTGATTAAATGAACTATATGAGTGTGTTTGTTTGGAGGAGGAATGTGGTGACATTCCCTTGCAGAACGGGCGAGAGTTGTGAAATTGTGAACCTTAGATTGGATTAGCTGGCTTTGGGTGATCCTATTCTCTAGTGAAAATATTGCGACTTGAGGATATTCTTGGCACAGTTGTACGTAGAGTCCTTGCAGAATTGTATTTGAATTATACTGGAGTTAATTTAAACGCTTGTACTTTTTGTTAAAATAAACATAGACTCAATAAAGACTCAGTCCACAGCTCCTTAGACACCAATGACAAGGAGTAATTCTAGAATGAACCTCGTTGCATGAACTCAGAATGAACCTTTTAATATCACAAAAATCATCATCTCCCTCACAAACATTTAGGACATTTATCAACATATCTTGTATTTGTAGCATTTTTTCTTCCCTCACACATCCCCTTCATTTGCCCGTTTGTGTCCCCCTCCCCCCCTTCTCCCTTTCGGGTTTCCGGCATCATCCTTCAGCTCACTTAATTTTTAACAAGAAAATCCAATTTGCAAAACTCCTGCCTCGGCGGGGGTTGGGATGGCCGACTACGTGTACGTGCTGATTGATTTCGCTTTTCCACAATTCATCCAATACTTATCAATTTGCCAATAACAATATATGCTAATTTACCGTGAAATAAGTTCAGCGCTCCTCGTCCGCCTGCGGTTCGGGAAGGGGGGAAATGGGGGAGGGTTTTCCCTCGCTTGACTTTCTCGGGCTTTTTCCAACCACTTTCCCATTCGGAAGCATCTCCGTCCTCCGTCCACTGCACAGCCGTCTGCTTGTCGAATGCACATCAGCCGCACAGCACCCCGCCGATGGAAACATGTTCGAAGTCGGCACAAATCGGCTCATGTTTTGCGCCGTTGCTGATTTTCGGAGTATTTTTCATTTCCCACATTTAACACGAAAAATGTGCATCACGCACTTATATTAACGGGCGCCGCCGAACGGGCTTTTCTCATTTTCTTTCGTTGGTGGGGTTTTTTGTTACCTTCTTCCTCTGTGAAGCACCCAAAACAACCACCACCTCTTTAGCAGAAAGAAAAGCCCCCAAAAAACGAGGAAATAATTCATCCATCAGGACCGATTGGCGTGAACGATCGTGGTGGTCGGAAGCGCAAAACATCCGAATAAACATAAATTTGCATGAAAATATGTGGCATCACCTTCTTCTTCACGTGAGTGTGGAGCGAAAACGTGACGTACGGTGGTGAGCTCTTTTTTTTACGGAGAATCGGCAAGAATTAATCATTGCATGCACCACCAATCGGGCTGTCAATCGGGAAGCCGTAGAAACAAGTGTTCGAATGGTAAGTGTCAAACAGATCGCTAAGTAGTCTGCGGCGTAGGTCGGAGATCGCTTTAAACGGTCAAGCGAGTGTGTGAACGGTTTACATGCGGATGATCGAATACTTCAAGTGGGCAATTCATTTCAAAATTTCAAGCATAATTTTTTAAAAGCGTTTTCAAGTACTTTTCTGTTCTCCGGACACTGCCTTAAACTTTTTATTACTCTCCAGAAATGTATATGTATTGCTTCGCTTGAGTTTTCCGTATGAGACGCTCTGCGGTACGAATCACCCACAGTGTGTAACGGCGTACCATTCAAGCGTAGCCACGTGTCAGCTCGTTCCGTTGCAATTTCCCACCCATCGGCCCCTCGTCCGCTGTCACGTAGCACCCGAAAGAAAGGCAACGAAGAAGCAGAAAAAAAAGCGATGGTATGAAAACGACTCCTCGCTAGACGCTTCCGCAACGTTACGATTCCGATATTGATCGCATATTTCCGACATCCGTGTTTTTGCTTCTGCTGCGATGCCGTGCGTTTTGCCAGAAAGAATTTCTCTGTCATTTATCTTCGTTCGACACGAGCCATGACGAGAGCGAGGCAGTCCGATTCGAAACGCGCCCGGACCAAAAAAAAAAACTCCCCGGCTGGAGCATTCCGGGTCGCCACCGGCCGGGAGGATTCTTCCGGTCGTGCACAGGAATCTTGCCCCGGCATCCGCCGATGCTTTACGGGATCGGTCGGTGGGACGTTAATTTTTATGCAAGAATTATAGACTGCTCACGTGCGAGAATGAATGAACGAGTGCTCCAGTGCTGCCGGGACGTGGCCAGCCGTGTCCTCGAATATCCAGAGAGGAAGACGGTCGGTGGAAGGACAGAAAATAATTAGAAGTCAATGAGTCTGAGACGGAGTGCAGTCAGCCATTGCGACAAATTTGAAGTTTAAATTTGTCGTGGCCAAAATTCAGTAGTAGACGCAGAACTGCGACTCCCTCCGATGAACAACCGTCCGATTAGGACAACAGAGTTCTGTGCCCTGTTCCGCACAGAAGAGGGAACACCAATGTTACGCAGAAACATCGAAATAGATTCGAATGTCCTGCGTCGCTTTTTTTTGTGTCCTCCCGTACAGCATGTTTTATTTCGATGGTATTATGTGTTTTTGTTCCCCCTGATGGAAGTCGAAGAAAAAATTGCAAAAAATAAAGCCAAAGTAGCAGAGGAAAAAAATCCTTAGGGTGACGCTTTTTTGGTCCTTTCATCCCTACGCGAATTCTTGACTAAGCCACCCTCACGGATTCTAAGACGAAAGCGAAAAAAAACTCTTGGTGTGTGTGTCTTCTGCCGCCAGGTTTTCGGCGACAAGTGAGCCAGCGTTTAAAATACAAACAATGAAATGTAACGCTCGGTGCGTCGGATGCTGAGCGGGGGGGATTGAACCACTCCGGCAGGCATACACACGCGAAATCCCTTGCCAGCAGTAAAGCGAAGCATGGCCGGCAACCTGTGTGAGCGTTCCCGGTCCGCCAGGCAGGAAATAAGTTTAAAATTAAAAGGCGAATTTGAATCGGTCGATTTATTTGTAATTTAAGGAAACAATAATCGTAAATATTGCTTCACCATAAATTTCATCCCAGCCGTTGTGCCCTTCGGGAAAAGAAAATCGAGAACGCACGGGACGGTCCTTCTTAGAATGGCGAAGATTATCTCTTTTTTTTATCTCGGGCAGGATAAACAAATAAGAAGCTAAGATGTAAGAGTAGACGGGGAAGGAGGATGTATGTAAACAATAAAAAATATCAGACACTCACATGTACTGGGCATTCAACGCGATCCCACATGCTCCCATTGGAAACGACATAACCACTTAGCACCCCGACCGAAAAACGAGTACCGAAATTATTACTCCGACCCTGTGACTTATCGTATGTGACCCACGCAAAGGAAGGGAAGGGCTTGCACTGAAAGGCTCATAATCTTGTTCTATAAATAACAACTCAAGTGAACGATCCCCTGCTGGATGTACTGGTGGAGTAGATCGGAAGGATTCAGGATTAAGGAATAATTGTACAACCGATTCCTTCTTAATGCTGATTTAGTCCTGTGTAAGGCTAGAATGTCCTACAATAATAAATAGTTAAAGCAAATTTTGGTTCTCACAGCACAAAAAAAAAAAAACAGAAAGGAAGGCTTAACCCTCGGTCCGAGAAATGCTCCACAATTTGTCATCCACGAGCTTTCGTGAAAAATTAAATTCTGATCAAAATTCAAACCATTCTGTGTAAGTTTACAAATTCTACTTGTTCATGCACACACACACACACACAAGCAGCTTTTACCTTTCTTGCTGGAGTTATTTCTTGGACAGAAAGAAAGAGAAACTCAACCACAGTCGCTAGCCTTGCTATTCCGCTCGGTGATTTGCAATCGTTGTGCCGACGAAGGCCACAGGATGACTGGAAAATTGTGCAAGATCTCTCCCGGTTCTTTCGGGCTTGCCCAAAATTTCCCCCGGTAAAGGCGGCGGGGCAAAAATAAGCAAAACACCGCCCAAGAGTCAAGAGCGACTCCGGGTAAGGGGGCTCAGGCGAGTTTTCGTCGTACGTGACCAAATCAAATAGAAAGCCTAGAAATGACTGCCTCCTTAGAAGCGCTCATCGTTATCCAACTCCCGGTTTTGCCATTGACGAGCGGCAGACTCGATGGAAACTCCGTCTTCGTCCGGGCTGCACGTCCTTTCGGGTAGGGCCTGCGATTTTCCCCATGCTTTTTTTCTTGTTCTGTTCGGTGTGGATAAGACGACCAGAATGCTTTCCCTTCCCAACCCGGGTGTAATGAAGCCGAAGAGCGTCTTACACACGAGTGGCCAGCAAAGGCGAGGTGGAGAGCAAAGCAGTACTGATCCTCCTAGCAGGTCCAGTCGAATGGTCCGAAAGGCAGCGGCGGCGTGTTGGTTGGAGTGTTGGTAGTAGTAGTAGTAGTAGCAGCAGTACAGGAATGAAGATAAATTAACCGAGTAAACATAAATTGCGGATTAACTTTAAGTCATCGCCCGGATAATGGAAGTAATTTTGAAAATGGCAACAAAACTGGCTTTGTTTTAGGTGGATGTTTTTTTGTTGCTGTTGTTGCGTTTCGTTTTCTCTTTTCGTGGTTTTGGGTTAGGGAGATTCCGATGAAGTGGAATATTATTTTCATCTCGCCAACAAAAGGGACCAATGCGGTGAGGACATATTTCTGCATGCGGTGTATCGGAACTATTTTTGGTAAAATGTTTTACTATCAGAGAACTCATACGACAAATTGGGCTTCAGACTGAGGAGCGGTAGTTCAAGATCTTAGCTCATTGATTGTAGTGAGTGAGCTGTGAGTGATTTGTCGGAGACAACATGAGCTCTAGAGAGTACTAATTTTCCTTGATGTATTCATCCTTCAACAGCCAAGAATAGAAGTGGCAAGCACGGATGGTGATTATGTGAAGCCAAAGAGATACAGTATTAGGAATGTTAAAGGCCTTAAAATATTATTTAGTTCTTTAGCTTGGTTAAGAATTAGAACTGAGTTCAAGCTTTGAAGCTCACATAAGGCTGACCACTAGAATTCGCATGGACTAGAGATCAAGATTACGAATACTTAAGCCCTCCAGCTCAATAAATTATATCATCCTGTGAGTAAAATTGGGGCGGTCCGGTGGTGGAGGCGACAGCGGCGCCGGTCTTCACACGGCAGGACCGGAGCTCAAATCCCATGCAGACCGCCTCCCCGTACGCAGGGCTGACTACTTTGTTATGGGTAAGTTCAAGTCATAGAAAGCCGGAAAAGGCAGGCCGATGCCTCTCGAGGTTGTAGTGCAAAGGAAGAAGAAGAAGTGAGTAAGATCTCCAACTCAGCCCAGCAGCTTACGTAAAGATGACTTTTTCAAGCAGCAAACAATTTGAGGTTCTATTAAGCATATCACCCTGGAAGTAAGATCTCTAACCGTAGATCTAACATGAGATCGAGCTCAATAAATAAGGATGAATTAAGCTTAACAACTAGCACAGTAAGTCGTATGAGGACTTGCTAAACCCTCTGGAGAGCTACAGCTCAAAGAGTAGCAGGAGTATAAGCTAAAGAGCTAGCTCACCAGCTCCTATACGCTTTCAAGGGCTCTCGTGAGCTATCACATCACTAAGCGACCGAACTATATCGCAATGCGATATACCGATAAGCGCAACAATTTCGAGGTGAACCTTCATCTTCGCCGTACCAGTCCGTTTCCTGCATTCAGCAAACTAGCAGCTCCTAGAAAGAACAAGCAGAAGCAAAGGTAAAAAACACAACCAGCCCCAGCACCGGTCGAATAAAAAACCAGTAAATTGCCACGTGTTTTTCTCCTGTCTGCGCCGTCTACATCGCCACGGCACTCGGGGAATCCAACGGCCACAGTTGCAGTTGACAGTTGATGAAATATGTGCAACCGGAAAGTGATGCAACCTTCCGCGGCTGACCCGGTGCAGCAGCCAAGACGACAAACGGTGCAAGATGAATTATTTATCGCGGAAGAATGTTTATTTCATTTGCTGCGTTTGTTTTATCGATGCGGAACGGATTCCGCGGGTGGAAGGCGCAGAAGGAAGAGAGAGAGAGAGAGAGAGAGAGAGAGGCGGGGAGGGGTATCTTTTATATCATATTAATTTGTACTTTTAAGCTGCACATGACTTTCAGCAAAACAGTACAGCTCACAGCTATGCCACGGTCTAATGTGATGAAAAAAAGTTCGAGTCAGTTTGGTTTTTGTGAAATTTTGTGTGAAACCATTCCGAATAGGTTAAACGCTCATTTTGCCACCTGCAACGCGGAGCAGCAGCGAACTAGCCAGTTGGAACAATTTGTATTTTGTCAAGTGTGTCGATTTAATTGATTACAGAAGCAAGCAGCCTCTACGGCTGCCTAGTGGAGTGAGCGAGGCATTAACTGCAGCTGTGCACTGCACCGAGCAGTGTACTGCACTTGTGTCATTGTGGTTGTCCTCGGTGCAGTTGGAATTTAGCGAGCAGCCACCGTCCGTCGGAGGATTACTGCTCAGGAGAAGGACATCCACTCAGTCAAGCAAGCGACGAGCGCACGAAAACCGCTCGCAAATCGTCTGCTAAACGCCATCTTCTTCATTATCATCACCCGAATCGTGCACCTCGATCGAACTGAACTGAAGGAAAAACGCTTCAGCCAGCAGTTGCTAAGGGTTGGGCACAATACTGGACCCTGGTGCCCCTGGTCTGGTTTTTTTTTTCTGTGTGTGTGTAACGCCCTTACGCGAGGACAGCAGAGAAGCAACAGCACAGAGGGAAACTAGCTCACATCGAAAAAAATACGCAACACGGCTCGAACCAAGCGGCTGTGGCAAGGTTGTCATACGATCAAGTCACCCTTCGCACGATCGATTTCAGCATCGCGAGAGGAGTGTCGATCAAAGGTGAAGTTTTCATGATAAATTTGAACCTTCCTCAAGAAAAGTATTTATATCATAACTTCAACATGCTCAATCGAAAGAAGATACCCGTAAATGCTCGAGCCACAAAGCGCCTTCCTACCAGCTATCACAATAAATCATAAAGTCCACATTTACGATTATTGCTCCGAGTGGCGCGATTTGGAGACAGATTTTTCTGCTAGTTTGCCCGGTCTTCTCCAGCCATTCAATTGGTGCCAATATACCGATGGCTCCCTCCTGTGCGACGGCCCCTAGACCCCTGCCAGACACACACTAAAATATGCAAATTTTCAACCTCTTCTTCTAGGACGAGGGCATGATATGCTGCGAACAAAATGTCGATCATTTTGGGTGGTGGTGAAGTTGTGTGAAGCTCGGTAGTTCCTTGCAAACGATAACGATTTGGAGCCAAATATTGAGGTAGCCAGTGGGAGAAGTTTGCAGTAGGATGGGATTAGTAGCCTAAAGGGGACCCGGGGATGAATAAATCTCGTACCGTAGCATAAATTGTGAATAATGGATCGTAAATTAGATTTGACATCCCGCTCGATGGGGTATCAATTAATGGGGGGCCGCAAGATCCGATCCGCAGATCGGCTCATTGTCACCTGCTTTGTGTCTCTTGTGGACCGGGCCCCCAAAGGGAATGGAGGAGGATCTAGAAAATTAGAAACAGATTATCCTTCTCCCGTGTCCCGTCTTCCGCAGTAAAGAGCTCCGAGCACGATCGTGGTGATCGGGAAAATATTTTGATTGCTAAATGGTTTGCATATTTTAAGGCACACACTCCTCAAGAGACGCCCAACCTGTGGCGGAGAAGAGCAACAAAATAGGACCTCAAAATAATAACACTCAGCTCTCGCACGCCGTGATCAATCTTTGCCAGGCAAAGATTATTATTAACTGCTGCGTGATATGATCAATTGAGAAATAAACGCCCCAGAGTGGTGGCCCAGTCCGGGCTGCCAGTCAGGTCCACGGTCAAACCGGTATACCAACGCAAACTTTGTGCCAGAAAGAAAACCGAACCGAACCGAACAGATTTTGTTGCATCTTCCGCAAAAACCAACCGTTGTTGTTAATTTTTCAACACCATTCATTTGCTCAAAAAGGGTTTCGTTGGCGCTGGCGGTGGAGGATTTCGATTTGTTTGTACATTTATATTTTGTACTGTAGTGTGTTGGTTACGGTTGGCCTGTAGCGCCCTCCATTGAGCCCTCCATTTCGGCAGGAGTTCCGTTCCGTGCGCTTGTCGTCCGCTGCTTAAACCGCGATACAAATCGTAACCAGTTTCGCTTGAGCGAATGATTCATTCGGGTCCGGTGTGTGGGCGGGTTTTGGTGGTTGAGTTGTTGCTTTTTCACCCGCTTATGATCCGTGTAGTTTTGTTTTGATTTTATTCTGTTCATTTTATTTCATACCGCGACCATGTCGTCGTTTTGTTGTGCATCGGGTACGATCACAAAAGAGCGCTGGCGTTTGCAAGCGATTGTGCGTCTCGATTCGATTAA
The DNA here is from genome assembly GCF_013141755.1 of Anopheles stephensi. Classification (NCBI taxonomy): domain Eukaryota; kingdom Metazoa; phylum Arthropoda; class Insecta; order Diptera; family Culicidae; genus Anopheles; species Anopheles stephensi. The sequence goes on from NC_050203.1 coordinate 6,407,625, forward strand.
ATAGTTGCACACTGCAGCTCGAACGCACACTTTAAAGCCCACACGGTGTGTGCGTGCCGGTACTGCGGAAGATGAAGTCATTAATAAAAGAGTTGCTGGTGCGGGCGAGAAAAGAATAGTTTCCAGCTTATAAAATCTCAGAATGTACCACCTCCCCCCCGAAAAGCAACCGCGGCCCGAAGCGATGGGTGACGATTTGTCATTGAAATTTACAACCATCATAAAGGAGCCGAGGATGACGAGAGAAGCCGGAGCCCGGTTGGTTTGTAAAATCGTAAAATATCTACCAGTTCAGAATGTTGGCAGCTTATTCCGCTGTGTAGTCGCGGTGTAGCCGCCGTGTGTCCTCATCAAATGTGGATTAGCAAAACGAGCCGATTTGTATGCGGCTTTTAATGCTGTTTGGCCATCCTGATCGGTGAAGGTTGGTGTAAAACGGCTTAGGTACATGCGGTCGGTGGTCAAGGAAATTGAATGTTGCGAAGAGCCATGTAAACATGCGACCATAAACTGGTAAGTTATGTAGTTGAGAAGGAAACTGAAAGTTGTTTTGCTGGTTGCGCAAAAACGATCGTTAGAATAAAATTGTTTGAATAAAAATTTACCAATGAAAAAAATTAACCGGGGACCTAAAGCATTAAAGTAACGAAAACATAATAACAAATTCTTTATTAAAAATTATAATAAAAGAAATTAAAATAAAATAAAACTGTTTTGAAGTATGAAATAAAGCAACACATTTAGAGAAAAAATCATAGCAAAGGAAAACAGAACATGAAAAAAGAAGAATAAAACTGATATGGTCACAGCAGCCGTTGATATTGTACGTACTTAGCGCTGGCTGGACGCGTGCACTATCTACGGCTACTATGACCTGTCATCTGAAGTCGTCTCCATATCAACTAGCTTTGTTTGCCATTTCATCTAAGAAGCCAGCCATAAAAATTGATGCTATTGCCTTATCAACTGAAAAACCCTGTAATAAAAAAAACGGTTCTGTATTATTTTCGCTCTTTCTTTCTTCACGTCTTTCTCAAAAATTCTTTAAATTTCTCTTTGTGTCTCTTATTTTCTACTTTATTTTTATATTTTCTGTAGTTTTTGTTCTTTAATACTCTTTTTGTATTTTTTGTTTTTTGATAATTTTTGGTTGTTTTTTTACAGTTCTTTCCCCAAGTTTCAAAGAAAAGTTTCTATTATTTTTAAAAGATTTAATTTGACTTTCTTAAACTTAAAAAAAAAAATAAATCATCCAGAACCACTTCAAGACGATATGTAATTCTTCACAATCATAGGTGCTTTCTGATTCTCGTCTTAACGAACAACCACAAAAGAAAAGACTCTTCTCGTACAACAAACACATTGGTAATCGTCATCTCGATTGCACGTAATAACATCATTTAAGCGTGATTGACTTGCCCCGATTCCATATCGCCCAACAGCTGATTGACGGGCAATTAATCATTTCTTGCAGGGCCCGTACAAAACCTTTCCCATTGCAGCCAGAAAAGGAAATCTTGCGCTGGATGGCGCTCACAGACGGCCAATTCCTGGTGGTCCATCACCCCGGCAAGAACAACTCCTCCAGAGCGCCACACTTCATCGATGAATCACTTCATTATGCACGATCGCACGCTCGGTGTCGGCTTTACAGGTTGACCACGCGGCTGTGTGCTCCTGTGCCCGGTTTAATGCTCATTAATTGACGAACTCGCACTCGATATGTTCCGATTGTCGGGAAAAAGATTACCACTGGCACCGGTAGCCGAGGGTAGCAGCACCTTCGCCAGCAGCAAATGGTTTATTAAAAATGGATTGCGACTCGTCGATCAATTAATAATGGTGACCACACACACACACACGCGCGCGCTCCATTCAGGATCAATCGGTACAAAATGCATCCGCGTGCCTGCGGTTTTTGTGTACGTGCAGATTTTATGTGCTTGCCGCCCACACGGTGGGGCTGCTGGTAGGGGTGTTGGGAACATTTTCAATCACTCGCATCCCAAACATATGTGATGTGAATTGGAAAATGGAAATGAAAGCACTCAAAAAAAAAAAGAGGTGGAAAGGACGTGAAACTATCGCTCATTTTATTAGCACACAGCGGATCATATCACAATCAAGCGTAAAACCATTTTGATCTTCTAATTAAAATTTTATCATCATCGATTCCACTGGACGGCGGAGCTAATGGGGTGGGAAGATTGGGCAAGAGTGCACTACGATAACCCGATGTGAACTATCTCTATATAAATTTACACGACCGAGTAGAAGTGGAGCAAATTTTTTGGTTTGCTGGCCCAACTCTTGTCCTTATTTTTAGGCTCGAATTATAAGAACTCAATCAATGATTCTGCTCCTTCACGACCTTATAATTGATTGGAATAAGTTGTGCTACACCAGCACCTCCAGCATTATCTGACCCGCTCCTTGATGGAAGCATTCCAATTATCTGTGCAAAATGTTCTTCATCACGTGCCGATGGAGGGTACGTGATCGATATTTAGTCGCCGGAACGGACCCAAACCCAGCGGGAGGAGCGCCAGAAACGCGGGTTGCTGGTCACGTGGAGCCGCTGCTGGGGGTCATGCTATAATAATGCTTTATCTAATTTGCACGTCATAAATTTTAAATTTATTTATTCGACCAATTCTTTCACTTGGCATCATCCCGGTTAGCCCGAATGCAGGTGAGAAAAGAGGGGAGGGAAGGCGGAAAGCTGGACGGTGGCTCGGAGGTCCGATACGATAATGCAGACCCTAATGCAGCCTCTAGCCAATTGAAATGCACTCCAATCTAAATTGGAGACCCGGGCGACCAACCATCCCCTCCCCCCCTTTCCACCCCACTATCCACGGAGGAAAATCAGGCGACGCGGGTTGCTGCGGGCTACTTTTGCGACAACCTAATCATCGAGTTCATTCATTCGTAACTATTGCAAATTCGAATAACGTGCGCAATACGCTAATGGCTGTGAAAAGTGTTAGTTTGTATTAGGCTCACTCCGTTGGCTTCTCCCCGGGGTTCGGTGGAAATGGGTAACCGGCAGGAAAAACTAACCACCGGGAGCGGGGCTGCGGTCGTATAAACAACTAATCAATCAATTATTCCATTACGCGATCATTATTGTTGTTATTAATGGATACTATTTGCATTCGAAATTATTTGATTGCGATTCGTCAGCCGGGCATGTTTGGACGCGATTTTGTCACGGATTCTCTGGCCGCGTGGGGCGGTGTAAGGGAGAAGAAGGAAACCAGGTTGCGGAGCGTGGGTTGGAAAAATTAGATAGAACATACGGGATTCCATACGGGTCGTGTTTGAATGCAATTAGAAGGTGCCAAATAGGGTTTGATTTGTAAATGTGGTTAAAATGTAGCAAATACGAAGAAAATTTGGAAAATTGGGGATTAAAGTATGACAATTTCTTGAAAATGTTAAAAATGAACAAAAACGTAGAAAAGTGAAACAATAATATAAAAGTAATAGATAAAAATAAAGAGGAACTTATAGAAGAGAAACCAACAAAAGAAGGAAAACAGATAAGTAAATTTCCAACAATTATTTTTTTTAATTATCTCTATTTGCCTTATTTTAATTGGCACTTTGAAAATAAAATACAAAAAAAAACCCCTATCTACAGCCACAGACACTCGAGCTCACAGCTCATTTAAATGGACAGTTCATAAAATTGATCAAACGTAAAGCAAACAACCGGAACCGTTTTGGGGTCGAACAGAGAAGCAAAAAGAAAAAATCCCAATGAAAATGAAAAAAGGCGCGTGGAAAAACAAACAGTTACCATAATTGATTTCAATTCATCTCATCTACACCTCATAAAAGAATGCAAATGTTTGATTGCATAACATAATTCAGTCACGACTCCAGTACGGGGACAACTCTCCTCGGGGAGAGAGTCTGAGTTGGGAAGAAAAAACAAACCCCAACCATGTGTGTGTGTGCCTGTATTTCCACACTGATGAGGTTCCATTTTTGTTAATTTTAAGCATCATTTTGCAAGAAACAATTTTTTAATCAGAAAATCGCTCCTCTTCCATAAAAAAACCCTCGGAAGAAAAATGTGTTCGGGTGCTGTGGTAATATCTCTATTAAAATATGCAATCAATGATTAATGGCTGTCTTATTGGTTGCGAAAAAAAACTAAAACAAAGCAACGACGCTTCAGCCCACCTACAAAAACGTGTCAACGCAAATCGGTTCGCAAACGGCACCAAATATGAAACACTTCAAATTGAACTGCTCGCCCGTCAAAAACCCCGCATGGACTCACAGACACACGATCGATCCGTGGGTCGATTGGCGCGTTTAGATCGTTTCGATTGCCATCAATACATCGGCGATGTGGAGGTGTTTCCTTGCTCCGGGACGGGACATAAATCAATTAATCTGTCCATTCCTGGCTCCGGAGGGAGTGGTGCATCGCGCCTTTACGCGCCGAGAACTGCAGTAAACGAGCTGTAATGCAAGACGACGATGATGATGATGATTTGCTGTGCAGGCAGCAAGACAAACAAACGATTGACAACTGAAGTGAGCGTGTTACATCATAGAGGGGCTGGAGAATGGAATTGGGTGTCTTTGGCGAGCAGTTGGCAAATGGCAAGTAACGTAACTTTGATTACGATTACATATAGCTAAAAAATAAAAAGAATTAGGTTCAAAGACAATATTCAGAATTTTCTGCTACCGGATATCTCAAGCCAAGGAAGCCATAAATTGGCAGGCCGAGACCTCTCAAGGTTGTCGTGCCATCAGTAGACATAAAGAAAGAATAGAGACCACAGAGTGTTAAACTAGCGCAAACTGCAGCGAAAACTTATATCTAGGACCTAGCATCTGCATCACCTCCCTTCAAGAGTTCAGAAGATCTGAGGAGGTCTCATTTTCCTAAATCATGCCTTCGTTCTTGACGGATAGATGTAGATGCAGTCACCGAGTTGTTCTCCTTCCTTTGCAATGTATATTTGCCTTGATTTGGAGTACCTTTTGCTAAAATATTTTAAGAACTGGGTTCAAAGACGTAAGATTGACTCTCCTGCTATGGAGGTTATCTACTTCAGGAAGCCAGAAGGTGGCAGGCCTAGACTACTCAAGGCTCAAAGAGAAATTCCAAGGATCTATTTCCTACATCCTCCTTTAACTGGCGTTCAGAAGGTCTGAGTCTGGTCTGAGATGGTCTGAACATCCCGGTTCATATCTTCGTTCTTGGTGGATACATTGATATTGTTCTGGGGCAGTCTTTCAAGGTACCAAGCTGTCCTTCTTCTGTGATTAAAGGAAATTTTACATCAATAGAAATTTATTTAGAGTGAAATATCCGAGAAAAGACAATGAATCACACTCGAAGGATTGTTCATACTATCATCTACTAGCTGGAATGAAGAACTAGGAGATGTTGGAGCCCTAGACAAAGAACGTTTAATATTCCATCAGCCAGCTGTTAAACTCCTGTGTTAGACAACGAGTGTGAATGAAGCAAAATTAAAAAGGCCTGAAGTAGCTGTTAAAACTTAGAGGATCCTGAAAGAAACAAGATTTAAGTAGAGCCATAGTTCGGTCAACGCACTGTTTGAAGCCACCCATGCCCAATGAATAGACATCTTAGAGTACGATACTTACTAAATTGTTGAAACTCATGACTGGCAAGAGATCATATTCCTGGAAATACTTCTACAAGACTTTTCGGCTGGGCGTCAGGAATTATTTTACAAACACTTGACTCTTGAGCTCTAGTTTACCATCTGCGAAATATCATCTCCTCTCAATACCTGCATTAGAATGCTAATGTTTGTTTGACCTTGGCTCACTTTCCCAACTCGTGCGAAGCTGTAACGTAACAATTTGTGTTACAATTTAACCAAAACATTCCCACTTTCTGCGGCAACCACCGGCATTAGACACGGAGTGCAACACATTTTTCCTCCCCGTTCAAAGTTTCAGCCCAATCAATCCAATCCCCCTCCCCCCCACCCGATGTGTACGCCCATACTCAATCTTTTGCGCGTCAGACGCGGTTTCAAAACTCACTTACAGCCAGCTGTTACCACCTGGCAAAATGGGAAAACCGCAGCCAAACAAGCCACCAAACTACTACTACTACAACACTTTGGAAGTGTGGTGTTTCGTTAAAATGTGTCGAACATTTCGGAAACCACCGCAAAACAAACGCCTGCAGGAAAGGCCGAAGAAAATGTGAGCAGATTTTCGCGAAAATGGTAGTTCCACTTGTTTCGGTGGTGAAAGTACAATCGCCTGCTTTCGTCTTACTTTTGGGACGGAGTACGAATCCCTTCCAGTCCTTGAGGCAAGCGAGGACACGGTGCCTCTGCTGTGTGTGTGTCACATTTTCGCCGTGCGTTTCGGTTGGGATTTTGAGTCTTAAATCAACCCTCGTTACAGGGATTCGGGATTCGCCCGCAGAACAGTCCTTTGACAGTTCATCCCCTTTCCCGGCACGTCTGGTACGCCATGCAGCCGAGGCCTTTTAAATTGAGCACACGGCAACGGAAAATGATATTAGGCTCAAAAATTATGACAAACCGGCGATCGGGCTTCTTGGGCGACGTGCGTGCGTGTGTCGGCGGTGTTGTCGCCGTTCGTTACGCTCGTACGCTCGTCCTCAAGGTTGAGGACGTTTCTTTTTTCCACAAGGCAACTCACCCCGGAAGGCTTTCGGTTGCGTTGTGACGAGGTTTTTCACCCTTCAAAGCGTCGGTTTGTGGTTGATTTCTGTGGCGAAATGCGCTGATCGTAGGAGGATTGGTTCAATGGGGGTTATTATCTTACTTCTGGGTTTTAAAGTAATATCGGCACGCATGCAGCTGGAATTGGATGTGCAGGAGCTGGAGAGCTGTGGAGAGAGAAAGAGAGAGAGAGAGAGAGAGAGAGAGAGAGAGAGCGAGAGATTGGTCTTTACCGAGGGGATGATCGAATTTGATTTAGGTTTTTTTGTCGTGGTAGTAAAAAGGCAAGCGTATCAAAATTTATGACTTAAGTTCAACGGATTCGAATTCTACTAAAAAAAAATGGAAAATAGGGCTTTTTAAAAAATATTTGAGTCTCATCTCAGTATCTCTTCAAAGCAATGAAAACGCTCAACTACTGGCAAAGGATTGTTGGCATGTAAAGTGAATCTCAAGCAGTCCAATAAAATCTGACAGCATATTTTGTTGCGCAAATTAACACCTGACACAATTGTATGCTTAAAATCACCATCATAATGACGATTACAATGCCATTTAACCAGCCACTTACGCCTTATTAGCATACAACGTAGCAGAATGAATGAGTGAGAGAGCGAGGGAGCAAAATGGACACAAGAGACCGTGTTTATGGCTTTTAAAATTTCGCGAATTACATTCACTTCATTCATCGCAAACTCAGAGATGAAGCGATTCCTCCGCAGCCAACAGTGGCGTTACCCATCAAAATCTGACACCGGTACACGACACACGACGCGTTGAGACGGGTTTTAATGGTGTGTGGATGCATTTTATAGCATGCAGTAAATGTATCGCCGTATAAAACTGTACCCGTTCTGTCGTCCCAATCCAGCAAGTCTCCAAGAAAGCCAACCCATCGCTTCACAGTGACAGTAAATGTGTCAAAAGTCAAGTACAACCGGCGGGTGTCAAATGGTCATCATCAAACCATCTCAACCCTCGGCCCCAATCGGAGTCGGGAGTCCCACAATGATGTCATTAAAAATCGAGAAGACTTGTCATTTCGGCTGTCCCCTTCCCCAAGGGACCTCGCCGGGCCAGAGCATTTAATGACGGAATGGCTCATGAAATTCCTTAACCAGCCTCCGAACGCGGTCACGCGGTAGCGCGAAGTAATTAAAACATCAATTAAACAACTGTTTCCGGGTTACCGGGGTCTCGAACGGTCTGCCTGTTGCCAACGATCGTGGTTCATCCTTTCGTCATTTGGAAGAGGGGAAAAGGGATGAAAAGAAAAAAAGAAGTTGGACACTTCTCATAAACTCCAACGCTTCCGAAAGGTCATGAACCGACCGTTATCGACTAATCCTAAAACTCACTCACCGTAACAAATGGCCAGTGGAGGTTTTCCCGCTCTTCTTCTTCTGACGCTTTTCTACCGGGCAAGATTTCCGCACGGAATGATTTTTTTACTTTGGCAGGAATTCATCGCCAAAAAAACCCCTTTTATTGGGTGAATGGTCTGAACCGATGTCACCCGCACACCCGCATTCGACATTCGACTGATAAGAAATTCTTGTGTTCGTGCGTACTCTGCGAGGGTACAACATAACGGCGACCATCAAGGGATGGTTGAAGAAATAAAAAGAAAGAAGTCAACTATTCCCTCTCATCCTCTTCAAGGTTTTTTTTTACGCCCTCCCCCGAATCTAGTTCCAATTCGCTTTCCATTTAACCGATTCGGCTCAATGATAACGGCGGAACGATGTCGAGAAGGCTCGCGTACCGATGAAGACTAACGCAGGCGACCGAAATGACACTCATAAGACGCTGGTAATGGAGCTTGTAAGCACTGTCCAGCAGCTCCGGGAAGGATGTCCTTTTTTTTCTTCCCCTGTGCCGGATGACACCAGCAGCAGTGATCCGAACGCGCATTTTATGTTCTCTTTGCCAACGCTCGCCACGGTCCCTCTTTAGCCTGGGTCGTCAAATTTTATAGCCGTCAAGAACAGAAAGTTCCTTATGGTGCGCTTTCGGTCGGTGAAGAAATGCGGTACCCGTCCGCCGCTTACGGGTGGACAATTCCGCATTTGCGCTTGCTTTGCATCCGCCGTCGCTTGACGAAGTACGTATTGTGAATAACCGTGGATGAAGCTGAAGGATTTGCTTACTTGACAAGAATGCTGAAACCATTCGGGGATGTGTTTTTTTTTTTTTGTTTCGCTCGGAGCTCCGGGACCGAGGATTTTGCGTTAGGTTTTATTGCTGATGCTGAAGGGTGTTCAAATGGCAGTGTCAGTGTTGCGTTCTGTAAAGAAAAATACAATTCTTTTGTTTAAAGTGTGGTTTGTTATATGAAAACGACCATCGTAAATGTGTTTTAAATCAATCTTGTGGAGGATATGCCAGATGGAGTCGTGGACGTGTGGATGTAAACGCCCGTTGGTCAAGTTGAGGATACTAGATGGAATTATTTTTCTCCAAATACTTGATGAACTTGGACTTTGGAGCTTGATGATCCTTTTTCTTAAGGAATTTGACAGCTTTTCAGGTTCGATTCTCAGCTGAGGTAAAGAATCAGTAAGGCAAAATTTTGATAGCTGATAAATCATTTGATTCGGCCATTCCTATTCTCGCTAGGCAACGCTGTTCTCGTTATCTACATTAAATGGACCCTATGCGTTGTATCTCCTATGTCGTAAGGATCATTCATGCATTGGATCTCCTCAGATAGGACAGGGAACCAACTTCCACCTGCATTACAAATGGAAGTCGTTCCTGGAGCTTCACTAGCTTTTAGGTGGCTAAAAGGAGCTACATCTTCTTCTTCCTTGGCACTACAACCATCAAAGGATTCGGCCTCCCTTTTCGCATTCTGTTGCTAAACTTTCTGGTGACTTGGGAGGCGGTCTAGATGGGATCAGAACCCTGGTTCTACTCGGTATATAGGTGGTCTAGGAGCTTACAGTACTATCAAATTCAAAGGAAATCTTGGCAAATTAGAACACCTTATAGCATTGAAGAAGACCTCCCGATTCCAAGGTTCTAAGAGATTATAATTTTTGTTAAGTAGTTTGAAATATTTTGAAATGCAATAAGAAAATAAATTTTATGAAAAGAAGAACTTTAGGAAGTAAATTCGAATCCTTCTCAGCTGATATATCCAAATCGATCTCCAGAACCTCTCTAACAAAAAATCTCTTCTAGGTCCTTCAGTCATCACAAAACTATTTTCCCTGCTGAACACTGATGGCACATTTGCACTTGTATCATCGCACTCGACTGTTCATCATAGCCCGTTCCCTAATAGATACATTTGACCATTTCCGAGTACCCGATACCTCATCTCATTAGGCCACATACCGACCAACTGCCTCCGGTTGCACTAAATTGTCTAATTAGCCGAGCAACACTCTCCCTTTCGGCAATTGCCAACATTCACGTCCCAAAAATCCGGGAACCCATCGAGCCTACCCAACTAGCCCGCGGCCAAACGCACCGTCCATCCGAGCGCACTCCGCGTTTACACATTATGGTGTAATTGTAATTGGAAAGAATTAGAGGCGCAAGTGAATCCGGCCACGGCGCGGGGCAAGATTAGCTTTACACCGGTGCAACCTTCTGTTTTGTATGGGATGGATTCGCGTCCTGCAACTCGCGCTCACGCGCGTGAGGCAAGCGTTATATTGTTCCCCTGTGGCCTTCGCAGCGGGTGTTGCTTGGTTCGTACCCTGCGGGAGTTGTTACCCGAAGCGGGATTGGGATTGTGCCGAAGGGTCGGTGTGAAGGTATACGCGTCAAGTGGAATGTGGCGTGGCGTTGCTCGGAAGGGTCCTTTTGTTCCGATGCCGTACGGCCCGCACGAAACCGTCTGCACCGTTTCATCGAGTGCCATTGAGATGAGTTTTTTTCTTTGGCGTTTGAAAAATGAAGTCAAGTTGTCACTCCTTTTGTGTTGAACGAAAGAGAGGAGTCGAATTGGATGATCTTTATAAGGATTTTGTTAGTGAAAGGAATGTAATTCTTCGCAAAAGTTACCAAAACTCAGTGAGTAGAAGAAATTGCAACCAATGGACGAATCTCTCCCCAGCATCAGTGATTCATCCCTCGGACATTGCATGCATCGGGCTGCTTCCAAAGAAAATCCGTTCCACCGCCGCCGCTGTTCGGAAGGATTTAACTTGTTATTAATAATTGATTGATTGATGTTTTAAACTTCTCCCGATGAGCGTATTGGATTGGAATTCCTTCTTTGGTTTTACTGGCAGCAGGAGGACCCAGCAACCCTCCCACAAAGACACACACACACGACGCTACAAACCGATCAATCGTTGATTGTCTTTGCGAGGCTTTGCGCCGTAAGCTGGCAGCGTGTGGCCGAAAAGGGCGTCGGTGCAGAAAATGAGATTGAAATGACAAAACAGAAAATCGGCTTTAATCGGCGCCCAACGGTACCCCTGGCGCCCTATACAACAGGGTGACGTTTGTCTTCCTGTTCTGTGTCTCACTCTTCTTCCTTCTCTCCATTCTACGCTTTTTTTCCCTGGGGGGTGGTGTCGATGGGAACTGTCAACCCGAAGGGAACCGCAAAGGATTCGGATCAGGCAACAAACGAAAAAAAAAGAGCCTAGCAAGAACCGAAACGTGACATATGCCACGATTGGCAACCCGAAAAGCCGTTCCGGATGAAGCTCCGCTGGTGGTTGGGCTGGCCTGGCTGCTGATGATAATGAACCTCCTGGACACCCTTTACTGTCGTGTGGCTATCTTGGGTTCGGTGGGATCGTTGGGAAAATGCCTCGCTAGCTTGCCAGGCCACCACCAGGCCCGGGGATGTCTTGTGGAAGATGATAATGCGATTTTGATACATCCTGTATGACGTTTTGATGAAGGTGCACACACACACACACACATCCGGGGCAGTCATATCGACCATCCTCATCGACGTCCTTTGATGACCCCAGAAGGTTCCGGTCTCGCTTATCTTGATGAGTTTCGCGTTGGAATTAAGAGGGAGAAAGGGTCAGCATACTTGATTTGCAAATCGAGTGTTTTCGGGGGAAGTAGAAACAGTTCGTCGAGTCCTTGTCCCTAGATGTGAGATAAGGAATACGGTTTGGTAGGTGACAACGATTGCAATCCGTTTGAATGAAGTGAAGAATTAAAATCCTCCAACGAGGATCCTCGATAGATAGTTCAAAACAGTACAATATCTAGAACCACAATATGGGGATTTAAATCGAAACGTTTAAAATACCAAACTCCACATCTTCTGCGACTGCTTGCGGCCTGCAGAAGCCCAACATCTGCATTCCTCGGGACACCCGCCACCCATAAGCTATGGCCGCCACGGGGTTGCGCTAACGAAGTAACAATAACTCACACCGTGCACCGCAACTTTAACACCGCAACTAAATTATGTTCCACTTATCCTTGGAACGCACCGGCACAAGTCGCTCGCCCCTGCAACGGGCACGGCTACTCGGGCAAAGTGGGGAAATTCCTTGCAACTTTTCCACAGCACACAATTTTCGCCTTGGCCAACCACCCACCCACAGAACTCCGCTTTTACTCATTACAAGCCTCCTCCTGGCTCGCACCGCACAGTAGCAAACAAGGAACAAGCCGAGCTTCCTGCCGAACAACAGCCGCAACCTCATCATCGCAGCCCAAGGTTCTTGCCGCACCAGAAGTTTTGCCAGTTTGTGCGAAACACGGTGTGCGTGCGTTCTGGTCTGGGATGGTCGGGGCAAAGCAAATCGCCACTTTACAGCGCACCGGAACGAGCTAATTAAAAACACTTGCGGTACGGTTTTTATGTCCCGGCCCGGAACCGTTTGCTGCGCGTGCTTATATCTTCATACATCGGGCGGAAAAGTTTGGCATTCCTTGGCTCGCTCCCTGCCAGGCAAGGAGTAGCATGTGTTTGCTACGCTAGGGAAAACCGGGCTGGCTGATACTCTATATCAACCATTTTGTGGGTTGATTCACACAGCAATAGAAGTGGTTCTATTGCTTGTTGTGTGGTTTGCACAGTACAATCAAATGAGCTGAGTGTGTGTGTGTGGTGAGTATTTTGCTATATGTGGGAATGTTTAGAACGAGGATTGCTCAACATGTGTGTTAAACAATTGCAGATTGAGAGCTGTAATAGTCGAAATTTGAATACTTTACTAGTGACAGACCTTAAGCAGCGATGCATAGTAACATTATAAGCAATTTTTACTTGTTTATAAATATATTCAAGAGCAGATTAGAGAAAGTCACTGGATAAGAATGCTTGTTAAAAGTAAATTAGAGTATCTGCATGCGCTAAGAACAGACAAATTAGACTCTGGGCAATCGTCGATCGGCTCTGGATGATCGAGGAGTATCAGTCAGATAAGTCATGTGGATAAGCTCTCTCATTCTCTCTACTCTCTCTACTCTCTACTATATTAGACTTAATAATTTCAAGCAGTTCGATAGTCAGTCCTCACCACGGGCGACTGTCAAATCCGAATGGGGTTGGAGCCTCGGTCCTGCCGTGTGAAGGCCAGCGCCGCTGTCGCTAACTATCACCAGACCAGTCTCTATCACTTTCTTATCAATAACACTGAGATTAAATTATATTTTTTATAACAGTCACTTTGAATCCTTTTTCCCACTCCTTTCTGGGAAAGTTCTTTTCCTTTCCCATCAGTTTTCCTTTTTCGAAGAGCAACCATGCAAATGCCCTCCCTTCCAGAATTTTTAGGACATTCAGCATCTTTGGTTCCCACCTTTCCCCTTGTTTTGGAAAATTTTATTATTTCTGACCGGTTGATCACGCTTGTACAAACAAACACCACACTCACACACACACTCCTCTTTCCGATCAGCCACTACCCAGCACACAGCAAGAAACAAAAACGAATCTAAGGGTAAAATCATAATGAGAAATCTGTCACAAATTTTGATGGAATGTCAATATTTACCAACACGTCAGCTTGTGGGTTCTGTTTTGCTGGCTTGTTTAGCGTTTTTCGGTTTACAGATCTTTTTTTTCTTGGGTTTGTAGCTTCTCCTTCTACCTTCCTTCTTCCCCTAACCAAGAATGGCCACGATGACAGTTTTTTCATCGGAAAAAGGAAAGCTTGTGCGGGGAGTCATCTCCTGTTTTTTTTTCGGTTTTCACTTTTATTTCATCCTTGATCAGCAGTTCTTTTGTTTTACAGCCCTTCAAGTACGATGGAACATGCACGCACCCAGCCGAAGAGGACTTGAGAGCGTGTGCTCCACTTCAAGCCTCCTTCCAGCAAACAAAGAGTGCGTTCAAATGCCAGAAAGTGCATTCCGCGTCGAAGGAACCGCTAGAATGCTTAAGCTTCAACGCCACCAAGACCAGAAAAAAGACTCATTATTATTTAAATAAGACAACCCATCTCCAGCCATTTGTCGGTTGTGGTAACAGAAACTGACACTTTGCTCTCCCGATTCTCCAGAATCCTCACTCACAGGAATCGGATTTTTTCGATAAACAAATGTGTGCAGGAAGAGCCTAAACGCCGTTCCGAAGGCAAATATGCCGCTGAAGTGTGCCCATCCCTCCGGGGAGTCGCATCGGCTAACCACAGCGTTCGCAAAGGGAACCAGGGAAAGGCAGGAATCGGAATCGACGCCTAGCCATTACGCAATGGCGCAACACCGAAACGGGAAACGCAGAGCGACGCGAAAAGGGTTGAGTGTGTGTAACTTCTGCTTGACTCATCACTTTTGACATTTGTGTCGTGAAATGTTTCCCTATCACTTCAGGCGCGGCTTCTGCCACAGCATGTGCACCATATCGAAAGGGAAATGTGTCCTTGGAGAGGACTTCTTGGTGAGCGAGTATCGTGTTTTGGGGGTTTTTTATGACGCGTACATGTGATTGGTTTTGCGGGAAACTGTTGACGAAGGCAAAAGATGTCAGTTTTGTGGCTGTCGTTGGCCATCCGCAGACTGACAATCCTTTCTGTTCTGAGGAAAGAAGAAAGTCAATTTTTATTTTAAATTACGCCAACAAATGTCACCTCGCGTGAGGGGTGCAGCCGGTTAGATAATTTGAAGTTCAGATTTGAGTGTGATAAAGATAACCCAAGGCTCACGACCACGACGAGATTCTTCAACAAAATTATCTCTAAATTGATTCTAAATTGAAGCAAACCTCACGCCAAATAAGCCACTCAAGAAACGGACAAAACTCTCCATAAACAGTTCCACTATTCCTTGGCCAGCCTGAAGCTACATCATTTGAAAGTCAAATAAGAGTGGCGCCAGGAGCAGCCACTTGATGTCCTTTAGTGTATTTTTTTTTATCGACTCGCACTTGACCTGCCTCTACGTCTATCTCCTGGCAGGCTGCATGAATGAATCCTTCGAGCTTTCTTTTTACTGCCACCTTTATCCACGATACTGCAGCTGGGTTTTCGTGTCTTATCGGAATCTGATTCAACCCCCGGACAAAATGCCACTAATCAATCGAACGACGCTTTCGCAATCCGAAAGCATCCCGTAAGCATCGGCACCTTAATGGCCACTGGAAGCAACTGGTCCGGATACACGGGTGAGCCGGGCCAGCGCCCTCCCCCATTCCAACAGCTCCCAAGCCAACCCGGACCGAAGGCGATTTAGAATTCAAATTTATTCGTCACGGAACACACACACACACCCATCGCCGCCGCCGTCGTCGTCATCATCGCACCGACTTTATCGTCGTCGGTTGGGTCGGTCGGGTCGGTGCGCGTCGGTGAACTTGACCTCCTGGCTTAGTGAAATTGAAATATGCGTCATTTGAATGCGATTTGAGTTTTACTTTGGCTTCACTTTTCCTGCTCACGTGTACGTGAAAACACATCTTTCCCGGCGCGCCCGTGTGTGTGTGTGGTTTTGGGAAATTCTGGCCTTTTGGAAAGGCGCACCAGACAAAAGGGGACTGGCTGCTGCATGCCTCACAAGCTCACTGACTCAACTGCACGAGTTGCATCCTTTCGGGGGGAAAAAACGAAAGCCCGCACAGACACACACACACACAGTCTCACACACGTTTACATACGAGTGTGTACGACGCTACGCTCATACTAAGTGACTTCTTCACTATAAAAAGGATGTGCAATCGGTATGCCGAGCAAGTTCGTCCCGTATCTCGGGGGTTTACGACCGTGCGAAGGACGAGAAGCGTTGCAGTTTTTTGGCCGTGCAGTGGTTTAAGGCGAGGCGTACGGAGGGGAGTGGTGCGACTTTTCCTGGTTTGCGAACCGGGGTCTGGGTCGTTGACCTAGTGAAAGTGAAAGGTCCGCATGTGTGATGGATGTTCTTTTGGGTGGTGGAAATCTGGTCTACGGGTAGGTGGTGTTCAGACGTCTTGAGGGACATTGTTCGCGATAAAAGGCTCGTTTTGAGTCATTTCTTTGAGTGAAGTGCCTTTCAAGCATTTTATGGCATTCTGAATAAATCTGAAAAAAGGACTAAATGCTTTGAAAAGATTCAAAAACTTTAAAGCAAAGTGTATAAAAATCAACAAAACTGCTAGCCTTAATTCGTATTAGTATGAGTAAGCAAATTAATAGAAACTATCGTAAAAATAATTAAATTTACTCAAATTAATGTAAATCTGATAATAAGAGAGAGTAAAACTAAACTGAAAAACATATTAAAATAATGACTACAGTGCTTGCATTCTGTAAACAAATTTGTCTCTATAATTTCACTTAAAACCCTACAAATACCCATAAACAAATCCATTCTCCAATAGAGAAAGCACGAAACTTCCGCCTAGAATTGAACACCCAAAGCAAAAAGAAAAGAATCAAAAACAAATGATAATAGCAGAACAATAAAAAAGGACAGTAAATACAACCGAGCCGGAAAAAAGCTCATCTACCGAACGAAAACACTCCATTATCTTCGGGTAGGTGGACGGTTGACAAAACTGCCCGATGGTTGACAAAACAAATGCAGGAAGCAGGATGGAAAACAACAAAGCCAACGAAAACAAATGATCCTTCCGAGCGCTTTTATTCATTGCAGCCCATTCACTCAACAAATGGGAGGAAAAGTGCAACAGAGAAAAATACACCACAACGGTGGAAAACTGTGCCCGGTGGAAGTAAAAGTAAAAAAGGGGGTGAGGTGGGGTAAAAGAGGCGTTCAACAAAAAAAAAAACACACGCATCAGTCGGAAATTGAAATTAATTTCACAAACTGTTTTGTTTTTCCTCTTCATCCTCTTGGCTCATGCTGTCTGTTTTTCCTTTTGCATTTGCACTGATGGGTGCAGTTGCATTTCCCAGTTTATTTTTCCCACTTCTCGTGCATGCTCTCGGCCTTGCCCAGCGTGCTCAATATATTTATTATCATGGAAATTTATTAATTTTACAAATGCAAACATAAAGCAGAAATTGAGAGAGAGAGCCACCTCCAAAGTCCACTCTAGTGGAAACGATGAGGAAGAAAAAGGAAGAAAGCGGAAAAGTTGCAAAAAGATGAAAAACAAAGTGAAAAATAAAATATAAAAACAAAAAATCCATGAAATGCAAAACAAACACAAAATGTGTGGAGAAGAATAGAGCAAAAAAGGCCCACAAAACACCACACAACAAACAAAAATAATCATTCAACATTGGCATGAAAGGGGGGCCAGCAGAACTCCCGGTTCGGTTCGGGGAAATTAATTATTTTTCCAATTAAAATTTAATATAAATGATAAAAAGGACACGCCCGCCCACCTCGTACCTGGCAGCGCGCGCACGCTCGTGTGAATGTGTGTGTGTGTTGGTGAGTTAATACGTGTCTATATTTGCTTTACGAATAGGTTCCTTTTATCTTTCGGGCGAAATAAAACAAAAAATTTTGCCCACTGGCCACTCATCTGGACGATCCGCCAGGTTTTTTTGTCTTTGCCATTTTTCCCATGAAACATGCCGGAAAATGGAGCACCTCGATCCGCGTGTGCGCTTATCGCACGAGATGAATAAAAAATCAACCCAACCAGTTAAAATAACTTCCACTGCACTCTCTCTCACTCACACACACACACACACACACACACAGAGACAACGGGCAAATTTCCACAAGGAAAAACGCATTCATTTCCGGTATTGGTTATCGGAAACAGGAAGAACCCGATAGCGGGGGAAAACTATTTCTTTTTTCTCTCTCGCTTTTCCCAGCTAGTCCTTCGCACGGAAAACGGGTCCTTCGTGTTAACCGTTTAAAGGCTCTAGAGCTCTAGAGTTTTATTTTTAAACTTGAAGTGTTTTACAGTAAATTACACCTCGGAGCTAAATACGGGGTGCAACTGGAACCCACGATGGGTTTTTGGGCCTTAGTCTGGGTGAAAAATGGACCCAGAAGTGTTGGCCAGAAGTGTCGTTGAAATTGCCCCGAGGGCAAACATAGTTTCACACTCGGCAACGTAAAGATCGCAGCAGGTGGGCCACGATATCCCTTGGCTTCGATGTGAGACGAGTAAGGACTTTTCTGCCCGAGTCCTTCAACCGTTAGGAGTTTATAGGATTGAAGCCTTGAAAAAGATCGATGAGAGGGGTTTAAATAGGTGTTAGTTGTATTGCTTTTGAGTTGAGCAGTTTCGGCTGGAAATGCCTCCGGCGATTGAGGTTTCCAGATCAAAAGCCACTCAACGATCGATGCGGAACAGATGTCTACCTTGTTGGTGATTTGTTGGGAAATTTTGCTTAAATTTATAAGTAAAAGTCGTTTAGAAAGGAAGTATACTTTCTATTGAAGGGAAAACCCCCACAATCATTCCTTTCTCTTACTATCACCAGGGCCCGGGAAAGCCACGGAAAGGCTGTCAGACACACGGCGATAAAATGGAAAGGAAAATTGTCATCGTGCGTCGTACCGCGTCGACAGCAAAGACGCACGCCAAAAGCACTGACGATTGGCGGCCAGACTTCCTTAAATGACCATCGTCCGAGACAAAAGCGCTGTGTCGCCCCTTCACAACCCCCACTGTCACCCCCTTTGGCCGTGATTTGTTACCCGCACCAGCTGGAAGGTGGACAGTGGCAAGGCAGAAGACACAGAACCTGCGCGTTTTTCCCAAAACGTTAGAAGCCTCATCTTCCCACGAGCATGCAACGAGACGAGTCGAAACGAGTTTTTTCGATCGATCGTTCCGAATCCGAATCGTTGCAATGTTGTAAGAGCGAGATTTCGAATCCCGGCCCGGCTGGAACCCTGCTGACCGAGACGCTAGTCGTTGGGAAAAACGTGCTGTGGAGTTGATTTTCATTCTTTTCCAACACCGGCGCTGGTAGAAGAAGAAGAAGAAGACGTTGCTGCTGTTCTCATGGCGACGGATGGCTGGATTGACTGGGAACGGATTGCTGCGATGAGTGACGGTCGTTTTCTCGTTTTGCTGTCACTGACAGAGTGACAGACTAACGGAAGTGACCCGATCCACCTAGATGCCATCGTTGGCAGAACTTTGGGTGGAATTGTTGAGATCAAATTATTTTTAAATTTAAAGGTCCTACAGTAAGTTATCGATTGGGCTGTTGAGTAGCATTAGAGAGATATTTCACTAAAGTTAAGATCACAATTATTAATGCCCGGAGGACTTCTTCTTCAACTCTCAGCCTTTAAAAAAGCTCCTCTGGAAGTTAAAATATGTTACTTCTTTTAATTAATTTCCATTGATACTGCTGCAGACGACTCATCAAACCATCTCCAAGATAAAAACTCCTCGCAATACACAGTCAGCAATGAAGAGATTTCGCAAAACCATCCGTACATCACACACGTTGTCATTCCTGTTACCGTACGTGAGAGATTCTCCAGACTGGATACCCGCTCGAAACATCCACCGTCTGTCGATCGATCGATCGATCGAACTCCACTGCGGCAGCAGCACCAGCAGGCATCGCAACATCCAGAGCCGATTCGCAAATACCAAACTACTGCTGCATGATCTCAATCGGTAGGCATTCCAACTCCTTGGGGAATGCTCCTTACTGCGGCCGGTTGCAGCCGGGAACGTGAATGAACGTGCCACCCCACACACTGGCCGGAGCTCTCGAGAGACGCCACCGGAGGCCTGTTTCCCATTTTCGCTGTTGTCTGTATGTGTGCCTGCCACGTTTTTTTGTTCTGTTGTTCCATTCTCCATTTTCTTTCCTGCAAGTAGCGAGCAGTGGCGTACCACTCATAATTGCACCAAACGGTGGCGTTGTGATTTATTGCGATGCCGGAATTTGTCTTGTATCAATTAGACTGTCTCCCGGTGTTGCCTTTTGTGGTCACCAGTCGTTGCGTGTGTGTGTGTGTGTGTGTCTACAGCTGCTGTAGACGCCATCAAGACGCCTTTCTACCGTTTTCCTACACCGATCCGACGAGATACGTTTGACATAAATCTTCGTCGTTCAATCGTCGTTTCTAGCTCACGGTCAATCCCTTCTCCCCCCAAACGCTTCTTGCCGATTGTAAATTGGGACTTTGTGGCAGAACTTTTTGGGAAAAAGAATTGACATAAATTAGCCAATTGTTGTGCTGTAATTGGTGGGTTGCGTACACCTTGTTACGCCGCGTTCGCGTCTCATTACCGTCCCTAAATGTGTGCCTTGTTTCGGTTGCTGTCCTTACCCTCTTCAGCACATTTGGCGAGGGTCATCGATACGTCGAGGGGTTTTCCTCGGAAGCGAATCACCCCTCAGAAAAATCGGTGTGCACAGTTGTGTGGCGTTTACAGAAGACATGAGAGTTATCAAAACTTCTTCCAGCAAAAAAGAATATTTTCGACCAAAAAAACAAAATTCAACCAAAATGAGATCTCTTATCAGCAACAAGAACAAGGAAACGAGCCTCCGAATATGTTTTGACAGCCTGATAAGCAGAGCTATCGTAGTTGCGAATTCTTCCCGGATTGTCATACGTGTTTCAATATGTGTATCGCTTCCCTGGCTAGCCATTCCCCTGGCCCGTTTTTCCCAATTTTCTTCCGCAATACGCTGTTGGGCCCCCGGGTTGCGCTTCCCCAATAGTCTAATAACAATCATCTTAACGCACACCCCGATCGGCAACACGGACGCTGTCGATACTGATTCCCCTTTCTATTGGCTTATATCGGTTTCACTTTCATCTCGCTCCTGGGTTCTCTGGTCTAGTACACCCAACAACAACAACAAAAAAAACCACCCCCCGGCAGACGAAGAAGCGATGTCCTCGAAAGGTTCTCCGGTGCGTTCTCCGGTTGGTGTTATTATGTCACGCAATATATTACAAAACATGGCTAATATGCGAATCGGTCGGTGAGGTGGTGGAAGATCCTTTTCGGCTGTTCTCAGTACGGATGGCCCGGCGATGTCTGAGAACGCTGAGCGGCAAATGAGAACGGAAATACGCTACGTGATAGCTGTCTAATGGAGGACTTGTTGAACTAGCGCGATGGGGCGTGAATTGCTTGGTGAGACCTAGATGGAATTTTGGATCTAATTTTTTCTTTTCTTAACTAAGTAAAATCATCAAATTGCAGTTCTTGGCATTGAATATTTTAATAGATAATATATCAATAATAAAAACTCACTATAGTCCATTTCAACTTAAAATGGACCCAGTGGCTTCATACCGGATCTGAATCTTCCTTAATCCAAGAAGAAAAAAAACATATACTATATTATTACTAGGAGATTTTTATAACGAATTTCATGTCCTTCCCATTAATAAAAAGCAATAAATTTTATATCCACCAGCTCACAATAACTGTTGGTAAAACAGGGACCCAATTCCACAGAAGGTCGCGTGCGCTGTTTTACGACTTTTCTTCTCTTTAATTGCATACACACGGACGATGCACCCGGATGGACGTACGAGGTTCGAGGTTAGTTTTTCCACGGAAGATGCGTTCCTTGCGCCGGCCATGGCACACACACAAAACAGGGCTGAACCGGTCGGGGAATATCTCGAGGGACATTGTTACTTGGATGCCGAATGCCGGACGAACGCTCGCCATAGGGAAACAACAATGCCCGATAAATAATGATAATGATAGCAAATTAAATGTCAACGCCTACTCAAATCATACTCATTTCCTACTTTTTCTTTGTCCCTCCGTTGCGTTCGGTTCCTGCTTGTTTTGCTGGTGTTGTCTCGAGCGAGGAACATGCGAGGAGTTGAATTAGGGAATAAGCAACGAACTCGCATCCCGTCGCCGTTAGGGACGCCCAGAGATAGAGAGAAAGATGTATCCGGCAGAGATATCGCGGATTCGTAGGTGTTGCATCTCATTGCCATTCGAATGCAATTTAGTGTGCCCTTGGCCCCGGTGCTCTCGGTACACCAGGACACGGCACTTTCCCTCGCTTTCTTTCCTGTGCTGAATAATTATGTCACTCGCTTTCCGGGGTTTTTATTCCGAGCTAATGTAGCCATGTGTGTCATAAATAATATTGTGCATCGGAAGTGTCGACACCCGCGGACGAACCGTGCCGGAACGGGCGCACCAGCAAACTCGATGACCATAGGGAGAGAGAAAATACAACGAAAAAAAAGAAACCCCGAACCCTCCACCTGAACGGCAAAGAATGGTGAGCAGCCTGGCTAAACCATTCATTTAAATGACCACCGTTTCGGGCCTTCTTCGCCGGGATCGGAAGGATCATTTTCATCGACCCACCGTGGCATGGTGCACGGTCGGCGACGCCTGTGCCGAAAGCATCATTTATCATATTTGACTACTGACGACGGCGCACCGTTCAGTTTCGCAAATGACCCTTCGTGATCCTTACGCATTTGAGCGCGTTCGGTGGTGGGCTGTTGCTGAGTAGTCTTTAGGGCCTGGATCGCCGCTATTGCCTCAATCGCTTTAATTGTTGGTTGACGGGGCGCGATCAAACCGACGCACCGTTTTTATGTGACACCCTGGGCACGTACCACCGACCGTTCGGCATGGGCGGAGAATGTGTGGAAGACGGACGAAAAAAAAAAACCTATGGCCAACTGTGGGTATTGCGTGCGCTCATGACGTTTCAATTTCGAACTCCGAACTCGTGTTTGGCTGGTGTTTCTAGTCACATTTGCTCGGGCCCGGTAATGAAGTATGGCAGCCGAAGGTGTCGCATTATAAGAAAAAGTGCATGTAAAGGTGTTGATATGAGTAGGGGTTCTTCAGAGATTGCAGTTGATATCGCAAACGAAGCAGATGACATCGCAAATATATTATGCGTCAGGATTTTTTGGTCTACAATATCTGACTTCTGAGGTTTTCTGAGGACCCACGAGTCCTGCAAGCACCTGGATAGCCAATCATGCGTGCGAAGAGATGCTCAAGACCAGATTTTAAACTGATTTGGTAATAACAGGTTGAAGATAATAAAATACAAGTTTGTTATGTCAACTAAATCCTGAAGGAAGAATTCTTAAACTCACTAAGATTTCTCATTTCTTGATCAGGATCCATTCTGAACCTTTTTTCAACACAAAAAAGACTCCCTTTTCCCCCGTTTTTTTTCCTACCAGGAAAATGCGCACCAATATACCAACACCGATCAATATACGCCACAGGGTATTGTTGCAAACCCGGGAGTCCCGTGTGTCAATAAACCCATTCATCGTTCGGCACTTGTACTGAACCCATCTACTCCTCTCTCTCTCTCTTTTTTTTTGGCCATCCAAAGAATTTGCCAAATGACAAAAGACATCTTTCGTAATCACGTGGAATTGAACTAGTTCTTCCTTTCTGTCCTGGTCCTTTGCTCGTTGCACCATTCTTTAACTTTATTTACTCTGCCTATTCTCTCTCGGTCTGGCCCGCCGACCCGATACGCCGGATGAAGCAATCGCCTCGAAGCAAACTCTCCTGTGTGCCGTTTAATTTAATCGTCAGTCTTCTTCATTGACTCCGGCCCGAACACACACACACAGGAAAAGTGCGCACCACCACGCAAATTTGAATACGGTTGCATTTTCCCCGCTTGACAAGAAACTAACTCCCTCGGCAAAATGTTTTCCCCCTTTTTTTTCTTTGGGAATGGAGGGAATCGACGGCTTGAATCGACCCTAATTTTCCACCACAACCGAGCGGCGTTACGTCGTTACGCGTTAGCGTGACGGCACAAAACGCATCCCATGCGAACCCGGGTGTGCAATTATGTTTATCTTTCTCAGCAGTCGAGCAGTCGCGCTGCCCGGGGGTGTACACAGCAGCGTACATGTTTTGTTGTTGGACAGGTTCAAAAAGCCGTGAAAAATAACATTTCAATCCGCAAGTAACATAACAGCGAAAAGGACGACGCCACCGCGGCCCCGATCCTGATGGATTGTGATCTGGATCTGCTGGGTGGGTGGTGCTGAGGGTGGTGGTTTGTTTTTCCCCTCCACCTTTCTGCGTCGCGATTTGTGTCTGAAGAAGAAAAGCATCCAAAAATAAGGAATAGGAAATCTCCCAAACTCCCTCACAAAACGAAAATGATGATGCATACACTCTAGAGACAGAGAGAGAGAGAGGAGGAACAGTTTTTCTCGGTATGCTTTTCGATTAACCAGATTTTCCCGGGGCGCTTTGCCACCCGACCGCGGCGCGGAACCAGTCCAGTGTGTCACCCGATCGAACGATGCCGCGGACTTATGTGCGGACGTGCCCGGTGGAAAATCCTCGTGGAAAAATTGCTCCATTATTTCAGCTGATTCCGAGCGTCGTGACCGATCGCAGCCGATGGTCTGCTCTCGCTCGAGGCCTCCTGAACAGTGTGGCTCGCCCAGCGTGAGTGGGATGTGGGCTGGCTTATCTGTACGCCTTCTATTATTCAAGGCACTGTTTTAAAGCGTGCCAAGCCGGGGCGAGCGGCGTGGAATGCAAAAAACGCACGGAAAAGTGATGGTTAATAATAAATTGATCCAACAAAGTGCTGTTTGTGGAAGCAATCATTCTTTTAAGTACGGTGATTGATTCAGTTTTATCTCCATCGGAGGTCTGTTCGGGGCTTTTCAATTAGGGGCTAGTCTTAAAGAGAAAAATCATTATAGAAATTTAAAAATTTGTGGAAAATCTGACAAAAGCACTGAGCTGACTTATGTTTAATTTAAACACTTAAAAGTGCTCCAAATCCAAGAAGGAAAAGGTTAAAGGAACTAATTTTCTAATAAACACTTTGTCTGCAAAATAAATTGCCTGTCCGTGCCCTTTTCCTACTCCCCTAGCATTATCCTTAATAATTCTACCCAACCAATCGCCAATCGTCCCCAAAAACTGTCCCATTTTGCTCCTTCTCCAGCTCCAACATAACCTAAGAAATTAGGCTTCAACGCCTGGCTCGAAC
Organism: Anopheles stephensi; assembly: GCF_013141755.1. NCBI lineage: Eukaryota > Metazoa > Arthropoda > Insecta > Diptera > Culicidae > Anopheles > Anopheles stephensi. The sequence goes on from NC_050203.1 coordinate 6,432,586, forward strand.
CGAAAAGCGATTGATGACGTGCCCGGCCAGCACCCCGACCACCAGCCACCAGCTTCCACTGTCACCGGATTTCGTGCTGTCAATTTATCTCAATAAATACACGCCATTCGGAAAGCTGCTCCGTGGCGCTCCATGTCACCTCAAATGAGATGATTAATAATGTCATTTGTTTTGCTCAAGGATAGTCATGATCCCGAAACAAAACAAAAAAAACGAGGACAAATTCGACCCTTTTTTTCCCCTCTCTCTTGTGTGGGCTAGAAGGCTCCTGCCCCGTTGTTGGAGAACGAAAGAAGAAATGGATCAGTTGTCTCGGGCAGGCTTTCTTCGCGCATCAAATTAAACGCTCCTTACCCCCAGAAGGCAGACAAAAACCACGAAGCTTAACCATGAACGACCAACGGACAAATGCATGCAGGCCTGCAGCCTGCCTAATAAGACACGATAATTGCAGCAGCAGCAGCAGCACACGCCAAAATAAACACGGACAAATCGGATCCCGTACTCTTCAGACTCCGACCACTTGCTACTCGTGCTCGTTGCAGATGCGGCTGCTGGACTGCGGCGAGAATCGGACCCGAAATTGCAGCGTCCCGTACAATTATGCTCGCTTCAAATGCGTACCCATTTCTTTTGGGGTTTGCGCCGCAAGCGTTGCTTAAACCTTGCCGATTGAACAAATTATCTACCGGCCCCGTTGCCGCATGAACGTCGGCGTGGCGTGTCAACACTGATCTCTGTCTCTCTGGAAATGGCAAAAACGAACTGACAACAAGAAGCAAAAAAAAAATACACACGCTCGAATCCTTTTAACCCTCATCGGAAAGGGAACCCACCGGGGATGATTATGGGGTATGTCGGAATATTTCAATTACTCGTCTACCTCTTCGTAGCGCTCCCGTCGCTGGGTTTTTAGTTCCAGCTCGCTCAAACGGCTCCGAACGGGCCAGATGGACAATTGACGGAAATTTGCTGGTGGCGCCTCGGGCGATAGGCGACAACTTCACGCCGAGGATATTCCGAGGAAAACCTTCGGATTAGCTCCCGGGATGGACTAGCGAGGGCATCCAGTTTCAATAGAGCTATGGCAGGGTTTCGTTCCCGGAGAACTCGAGGCAATTGTATTGTGATGATGAATAGTGCATTTCGGGGACATTCTTTCATTGTTGAGCGTTCAATCAACCGTAATTCTTTAATGTCCTTCGGTGAGTTACACGATCATGGCTGGGTTCGCTTCTTTAGGCTTCAGCAAGGGGTAAAAAATGTTCAAGAAAAAATTGTAATCGCTCTTAGTCACTGATAGGAACTTATCTCTTAAAATGTGTACAAAACAGTGACATCAAACAAAACACTTGTCGAGGTCTAGTTAGAGGCATATCGCTCTTATTATTTTAACGTGACACTTTTCCCAAACTCGTCCAAACCATTCCTGATGTCACTGTCATCCGGTGTTGTTTATGTCTGCAAGGATCAGCTCCGATCACCTCTACAAACAATCGAGTAAAACATTCGATACAAACACACACTTCTATCAACTAAAACCAAACCAATATCCAGATACGACTCGCCGCCTGTTCCAGCACCGATTGGCGTGGGACCACGGCCAGCAGTACTTGCCCGGAAGATACAAAACCTCGCTAGCCGATGGATGGCTGCTAACGAGCGTGCAGCGTGCGTGTGCAGTCGCCGAAAATGGTTAGGATTTACATGCGTACGCATTTCCTTCCACTGCTCAGCGATCCACCAAAACAACCCTTTTAATAATTTATCTAATATTAAAAGTTTTCCTGGCATTAAAATCAACACCCTCGGCTGATGATCGTGACGCTGTTCGCTAAGCTCCGGAAGACACTTGCCCGGGCACCCCTTTTGTTCCGGGCGAGATGATAAAAAAGGGGTTATCACCCTAGGGCTGCCCGCTGATGATGCTTTGATGCGGTGCGCCAGAACTAAATCACCACCAACCACTGCTTCAGGGACTCTCACTTCCTAGCGAAATGTTAACGATAATCCTTTTGTGTGTCATTGTTTGATTAGAATCAACCCGGCCGGGGTGGAAGACCGAACCCAGAACGCTTGCGAGTCTATTTTGCCTTCCCATTCTTTCGTCTGACACTGAATGATTATTTTGATAAATGAATCAAGTACCGTCGGACAAGGCTGTGAAGCTGGGGTTATTATTGGCTAGTTTTGGATATTTACTTTTCATTTCTCCAACATCCTTGCATCAAGCATTTCCCGCGAAAGATCCAACTCATTTGACAAAGTTTCGACTTATCCGTCACACCCGATTGGCATCGGGAAGCGAACGGTCGCGCCGCAGCATGTAATTCTGGTAGCACACCTTGCTTGTCCGATGTCAGATTCGAGCGTCCGATAACGGAAGCCGCCGATTGACGATCACACTTACGCCCGATCCGTTGGACGTGCGAAATCTTCGTTGCCCAACGCACCGGCAACTCGGTGAGACCGAAATGAACGGGAATAAGCAAACGCAAAGAGAGCTGAGCGGAAGATGACCCTGGCCGGCATAGGGCCAGGCATCGTCGTAAAGCGTCGCTGCAACATTCTGTTGATGGTTTGCCTGAACGATCGCCAACATAAAACACGTTACCGTTTCCTCTCCTCGCGCCAACGATTAATCCAACCCATCGGGATTATTTTGCGAATCTTCTCGGCCGGCGAAGAAAAGTGAATGGATCATTCGCCAGAAGAGAGAGAGAGAGAAGTACCCAGACTGCAAGCTGGGTGGATATCGGCACACGGATCGAATCGGACGTACTTCATCAACGTCATTACTTTATCGTACGACGTTTGCTTGCGTGTACAAGGCCCCGCAGCCAGCCAAGGTGCAGTGTTTTAACGTAAAGCTCTCGCAGACTGAGGAGTTGGCGAAAATGGCGACGGCAATGATGATGATGATGATGATGAAGATGATGGTGTTTTCGATACCGTAAACCTGACTACTGGTGGTTATATTGTTTTATTGAATATTGGCACCTTGCGAACGATGCTCATTTGCGGGCAGCCGCTCTGTTTTAGAGTTATTTATCTTTCTCCTTTGCGCTTGGTGGTCTATATTTTCCTCATACAAAAGTCAGTTGGTAAACATCATTTTAAACAAAAAAAAGGCAATCTATTCTTTAGTCCAAACTCTTCAACGAGGTGTGGCGAATCTTCCCTCTTCAAAAAACAAGCGAAGCCAGCTACCCCTTTTTTACTCATTTTCCCAGAGGACTGTTTTCCTAGACAAAACCACCCTTCCCTACGGATCGGGGCCGGACCCGTGAAGCTGCGAACAAGGATTCGCTCGGAGCGGAGCGGTTCCGAAATTCAAACAACACCAAGTACACAATCTTTACACCCCATTGGCCAAAGCGAGCCACGGTGACAGGGACTTATTTGCTGTGCCGAGCAGGTCCGTATTTAGGAGCAAAAAGAGCAATTAAACCCTCAGCAATGCAGGGTGGCGAGGGCGACCAGCTATTCAAATCTTTCTTTCCTTCTCTCTCTCGCACATTCCACACACAATAAAAACGTCTCAGAATTAACTGCTTTGTCCCTCGACCGAATAAACCCCCCCGTGCGAACCCGCGCATCATTAATCAAACTCCCATTTTGCTGGCTGCAAATACTAATCCGTCATCATCGCACGGTGCGCCCGCCGGTGGCATGCGCCACGCGGAACGCGTTTCCGGTGGGTGTTTTAAAAACTATTTGTCACTGGTTAAATAGGCGCGATGAAAACGGCCAACACGGCCGGTAAGTGTCTTATCATCGAGAGGGATTGCAGGTTGGAGTGCGTTATTTACTGCCAGCCGAAAAGGAGACTCGGATGTGAGACTACCCTGAACGATTAGCTCACCGGACGGGCATCGGCACGTTTAGCGATCGAGCAGCCAAATGGAGCCGTTTAAAGTTTTAACACATTCCGATAGCGAGCTGACAGGACGGGTGCCGATAAAGGCGAAAAGTGGAAGGAGAATGCAAAAATCGGTACAAAAAAAACAGGAACACCTCGCACACCAAAATCCACGCCAGACATCATAAATCAGCGGGACGGAAAGGTGTGTGCGGAGTCCAGATTTGCCATTAAACGCGCCAACTCCAGTCAATACACGCGTAATCCTGGGCAGCATAAAGGCCCGGCTCGGCTCGGTTTTATCTCACTAAAAGCAAGTGTTTTGAATGATTTAGGTGCGCGGTGGTTGAGTTTGGTGCTAAGGAAGGAAGAAGATTAGATGTATTTGAATATTTTCTTATAAAACATTCTAAAAGTCCTAGAAGGACTTAAAGAATACTACGAAAAAGTCCTCCAAAAACTGCTCCAAAACCAAACGATCCTCACAGGCATCCATTAACATTGCCGTATTATTATAATTACTGCGACGCGATCGGGACAGATGACTTTAATGTTAGACATTCCTTGAGGATGTCGACGATACGGTTTCTTCTCGGCTCTCGCATTGCTTCTTCAACTCCGGAAGGAATCCAACCAAACAGGGATGTCTTACCCGACCAGCAACCAGCACGATGCACATCGAACGCTGCACATGCACCATGGTCAGCATCGCGTTCGCCATTCATCTTTCCAGAAGCGACCCACGGACGGACACACGGATTCTCTCTCTCTCTCTCTCTCTCTCTCTCTCTCTCTCTCTCTTTCTTGCGCGTGTTCCTCACCGTGCACAAACGCTCCAAAGGATAATGGGCGACTGGAGTTCTGGGCTTGTCGTTCGTCTCCTTAGCGCTGCATTTTTAATCAAGTCGTAAATGAGACTCACCCGGTAGTCGGCTACCGGAATTTAATATGAATGTCATTAAAATAGCTTGGCTGAGCTGGTTGATACGGACAGGTTTGCTGATGCTGATTTAGGATGGCCTTTTTTTTCCTGGTGAAGCCCAGGTTGACTCATTCTTTACGCTTTGTGGAGTAGAGACCCGAAGAATAAACTTCAAGAATTCTTTGGACGAATTGAGCAACTCCAAGCGAAATGCATTCAACATTTCAACACAACATTGTGCTGTGCCCATGTTCTGACATCTCGCCAATAAACACCAACCATCCTACGCAAAACACGTCAAACAACCAAACGAAATCAATCACATACACTGGCGATTGTTCTATTCCGTGGACGATTTTGACGATTTTAGGGGGTGCAAAAAAGACACTCGACTCCTGCCGCAATCGATCGCGCCGTTTCGATCACGTTTCACAACCGTCTGTCTTGTTTTTTTTTTTTCGTAAGCTCGTGCTGTCGATCTGTATCCGAACGAGGGTGAGGCAAGTCTCCAGGTTCTGACGTTGTTTCTCCGAGCTCCGAGTAGGTGGAGGATGTCTACAACAATGTCTAGGTGGGCCGGGATGCAAGACTTGCGTTGCGTGCATGCGTACGTGGCGTAGTTGCATTGCCCAGGACACACACACACACACGCGCGAGGAAAGACCTGGGAGGCGGTCTTCAATTGTCTTTTCGTCATTCATGTGGTACGTCAAGCCGTGCCGTTTTGACATGCTCGTTTCGTTTCGTCTCGCATTATTTCTGGTTCTGGTTCGCGATCGAACGACACTGGGAATGGGCGAGCAAATGGGGCACGAAGGAAAGTGTAAGTGTCTGGATTCTAACCGCCTCGCGCATGGCTCGCGAGAAGACACAGCGACACACATTACAGACATCAAGCTCCATAATAAGCAAGTGGAGGGCAGGGCAGCAAGTTTTCAAGGTGACACGGACACAAATTTCAGAAACAAAAGCGAAACGAAGACGCCGTGTCAATTTATATATTGTTAAATACGGAACAAGAATAATGTCACACCCATGCACAGAGGGCCTTTCGAACAAGAAATATTTAGATCGTGTGATGTGACTGGAGAAATCCAAAAAAAAATCAAGAAATTTTATTTGGAAACAGTTTCACTAAGAATATGTCTAGAGTTTTCTTAGTCCTGATGTTGACACTTGAACTCTTACAAGTGAAGAGATATTCAATAGACATTGGAAACTCTGTACTCCTCTCAACATCCCAATGTGTTATAGCTTTTTCATGCATTGGACATTTTTCAGACCTTCAGACACTCATTGCACAACTCGACTTCAAACTCAGGATCTTTGCTTTCGCTCAGGTGATCCTATTTGATGACCATGCTGTTAAGACTCTCCAAATGATACATTTTATACCGTCGCACCATCAATAGCTGGCAGGCCTCCGAGCAAACAGACAAACATCAGAATAATAATACGATCTGCTAACGGGTCAACGTCATCGAATAATGTATACCCACCGACTTCCTTTATGTACTGTTTAATGTCCTTTAAAACTATCTTGGTCCCTTCGTGCCTTAAAGGGACCTACCCCGGCAAAAAAACGAAACGACACTGCCACAGAAGCTAAAAGACACATAATTATAGACATTTTCAGGGCAGAGCATTTTCCGAGTGAGAGCGAAAGCAATTTATCAAATCATGCCCCCAACACATTACACACATCGAAACCAGCAAAAGTTCGCGACGCGGGAATGGCTGCAGGCGCAAAACAGTTTCACTCAAATTTGCCCATTTATTTACGTTTACCGGTTCCAGATCGCCGCCGTGGACCGTTGTTGTGCCAGGCAATATTCGATAGCACACAACCGCAGCAACGGCCGGTGACAAAATATTGTAATCAATTTTAATAAACTCTTTCGAAGCAACGGATCGCTTCCCGGGCCGGTGATGAATGTGGTCCGGCGAAACGTACACGATATTGGACGCTCGGTTCCGGAAGGCAACGCGATTGTAACGCCAACCCCCGGAGAAACTAGGTTGAAAGGAAGGACATAAAAAGCCAGACATTTTGAAGCAATGTTTCGTATGTGTGTGTGAGTGCTTTTTTGTTTTTTTACATTAAATGATTTCGTGGAGCATTGCCATTGATTCTTGCTTGCATTTCTGTCCGAACATCTGCCCTCTGTTTGTTCAATCGGAACAGGATCGAAACATGGATGGAACATCACTCGAAATGCCAGCTCGATCGCCCCGGCAAAGTACACCGATACAACACACGCACACACACACACACACACACACACACCGATGAATTAGTAATCAATCGGGCAGACGATCGTACTGGCACCTTTCGATCGATCGATTCTAGCGATCGGCTGTTGTTGCATTCCACCGCCCAAAACAAGTCCACCACCATCACCGCTTCCCTGGGACTTCACTAGGGACGCTGAAAAAGGAAATCTGCAGCCGGAAAAAGCGCTTGGACACCCTTGGACACGCAACCAAGAACCCGTTGCGAAGCAGCAGAATCGCACACACACACACACACACACACACGGCACATTTGCCAACATGCAACATGCGCTTCGCGAGCCAGTGACATGCATCCGGCGACGACGACGGCGACGACGCTAATGTAAATCAGTGGAGGGCGCCATCGCGCAACATGCCAAGTTTAGACATAAGCATGCCGTTCGGGTCCGGGCCAGCCTCCGGGATCGCCAGCTGCGTGCGTGCCTGTATGTGATATGATTTACGATTTGTTAAATAATTGCGAAACCCCTTGCAGGGCTCTGCTGCAGCGACCGATGTTTTTGCTCCTCGTCGGGAAGACTTTAGTGCAGGCGCCTCCTACGTGTGCCTACGCAGCTGAGGGATGTGGTGTAGCGGGAGCTTACCGAAGGGAAAAGCAAGTTGAGCTGAAGTGGGGAAAGAAATAGGAACATTTTTCCTTGCATGTTTGCACCTCGACAGGACTTGGGAAATGGGGGTTTGGAAGGTTGATGAATGGTAGACAGATCAGCACTGTTGTCAATGCGATCCTAATTGGATTTCTTCAGAGATCCCACCAATATCTACTGTCTGATAATTAACTCTCAATTGCCACAGCTTAGAATTTTGTGTGAAATACCTCAACAATGACAGACACCACCTTCAATTGAATCTACATCCACAAGTTCTTCATTATTACAATGTTGTTGGACCTTGGTGACTGAACATTCTTCTCAAACCCTCTCTAGGAGATAAAACTGGGATTCTAGATAAAATGGAGACCAGTTTTAGAGATTTGGACCTCCATTAATAGCTTGAATTCAGCATCTACATATTTCTGAAGACTTCTAAATAAAATTCTTCTGTTTTCTTTACACTTTACCATTTCAACTGAAGAGCGGAAATCCTGGAGATTATTAACATTTAGAGGCCTTGTTTTGAATGTTGCCAAAAGAACTTCAACACAGGTTTTCTCCACAATAGACAATTAAAAAGAGATCTCCTATCCAGACATCAATGTATAAGGATCGCTCCAGAATTTCAGACGTAGTCACATTTTTCTCTTGCAAAACCGATAAAGTGAAGTCTACCAATTCTTAGTAAACATTCATCCACAAAAGCTCCACTCCGTTCTTCCAACCGTTTTCAAAGACCCTTGTGCGGTTTAGCTTCCATCGCCATTTGCAAGCGAGGCTTACATATTCCACTTACAACTTACAGCCTTTTCTTTTGCCCAAAACTCCTACCGGAATTCGATTCCACCGATCGGATTATGAAACGCATTAATGTAAAATTGTAAGCCACCGCTTGATCTCCTTTTCCGTACAGTGGTAGACGGTCGCGTACAACTTTATCTCGCAGATAATCCATCCCCAGACCATAGCAAGCGTCTTCTGGATGTCCTTTGAAAAGCTCATAGCTGCAAGCTAGCAACAACAACACAACAACGCCAACTGCGTGGCTCACATGCCAGCTTCAATCAAAGCAAACGCAGCGTTGTTTCGTTGTCAAACTATAGCCTGTGTGAAGGTCCTTTAGCTCCGGCCTGTTTTTTTTTTTTTGTATTCAGTATCTTATCGTACGTATTCTCACCGGGATCACACACCGGTGCGCAATGGCATTAGAGGTAAGAAGCAAAGGAAAAGAAAGCCAACAGAACGCCTAAAGAGCCATGCCAAGTGTTTCGTTTGTTCGTGATTTTACTTTATTTTATCCGGCGCTCCTGCTTTCCTCTTAGCCTGGAAGAGGTCCTTTTTGGCGACGTCAAAGCAAGAAGTAGAGATGGCAAAAAAACTACATCCCCCCGACTCGCACGTTCTGGTGTGTGGTCTGCTCCTCGGGAAAAAGGTGGCTCAAACGCACAAGCAACACACACACACACATTTCCGCAAAGACGAAAAGAAAATGCGCACCTAAAAGCCTTCACCGTTTCGAAAAAAAAACATCCACACACAAGGATGAGGAACAACAGCAAAAAAAAAACGGCTGAACCACTTGAAAAACAGCAACAGCAACGCGGCAAAGAAAGCATAACTACATAAATATTCAAATATTTTAACATTAGTTTAGGTAAATCCACCGGAGCGCGGGCGCGCGAACGCTGGCCCGGTGAGCCGTTCCGAGCCCTTGGCCAGAGTGCCGTTTCTTGAACGCTGCTCGGACTCTGGCAGGAATTGGAATTTGAGATATCCTGCCCACGACAGTGTTTCCTTCTTGCTGCTCTCGCCCTCTTGCCGTGCATTACCTCTTACCGAAGCCTTTGGAGACGTATCGAGCTATGGAACCTGTGCGGGTTCAACATGCTGTTGGCCAACAGTAGCTACCGAAGCAGTCCGCAGTCCGAATGCCTGAACGGAAGGGATAAGTAGTCGTCTCGAATCCCATTTGCTTCGGTTTGTTCGGCTGAGCCAAGGAAAAGGGGATTTTATTTTCCACCAAGATTTTCCCGACCATTTCATCCCCCCCCCCCCCCCCCCCCCCCCGAACGGCAGCAACAACGTGTGTCTTAGATTTCAAACTTTGTGCCATCGCTAGGCCCATCGCTGTAAAATCGGGCATGGTCCCTCGAGGGAGAGAGAGAACGAGCGAGAGACGGCGTACGATGGAAAGACCGGCAGGCTTTAAAAAGATTCCGTGAATATTAAAGGGATTTTGCTGGGCGAACCGAAGGCGCAGCGAATGCTCTCTGGCGTCGGTTTAAATTATTGATGAAACTGAGCGGCTGAATCTCTGTGTGTGTGGCAGGAGCTGAAAGGCAGGATCTGTTACCATTTTCCAGGCTCCTGGTTTTTCCGCTCCCCACCCCACTTTCCGAGAACCGTATCAGTAGCAGCCGAGTTGTGTAGCATGCGAAAAACCCCAAGCGGACCCGGGACCCGAAGATTCTAACGAAAGCTCTATCGCTTAATTTTAGTATGCAAATTATGCTTTCACGCTCCCATAACAGGTGTTGAAGTGGTAAGTTTTATTTTGTCTTAAGAAAATCGCACAACGACTGTGGGGAGCGAAAAGGGCGTTCCGGCGCCATGTTTGCCCCCTCTTACAGCCGGGTAGAACGGGTGGACCGATATTTTACACGCCAGAAATAAAACTAAGAACCATTTTCATTGGAATGTTTTCTGTTGTTTTTTTGCTCCTGGAGCACAGAAATATTCCAAAAACCGTTTCCAACCGTTATTGAGGCAGATTAGATTAGAGAAACCCCCCGAAGTGTAGTCGCTTCTAGCTTTGCGGTTGTCGGCCATTTTTTATTTTCTTTATTTTCTTTAACTTTGCACAATCAATGGTACTAATAATATGATTGAATAACTGCAAAACGTGCCTACGCCACAGAAAATCTCCACCTAAGGGCCTCGAGTGAGTTAACGAACCCCTTTTTATTACAACCCTTTCAGGTATTGTGGGCCCCGAGCTACTAGTCATCGGTGTCCCCGGTTCCCGGTGACAAATTTCCCCAGAGAATCCACTTTATTGAAATGAAATAATTGAACCGACTGACTGTGCTGCTCTGCTTCCTGACCGACCCGCCGACCGACGCCCGATTTGTCGATAAATTTTTGTTTTGATTACTTTGCAACAAAATGTTTATCGAGTTCGAATGCGGTTCCCTGACCAGCACAGTACCACAAGAAGTTATCATCATCATCATCCTTTGGTTCATCAGACGGGACTGTTTCCCTCGTTCGCATCAACCAGAACCAGAGGATTTGGTTAAGGTGAAGATAGATGGCCCAATCGCCCAACCTCCCACTGTGAGGTTTGTCCCTTATTTCACGGTCATCAGCGAGAGCAATTTATTAGCACAAGTGGTTTCTCACCCTTCGATTATTTTTTCTGCTTCGTACGATCCTTTAGAGGAACGAATCTTTTACCACCTTCCTTCACGAATACAGGTTGTGTTCCGGGGGGAGGGTTAGTTTTTTCAACTCATCTAACCAGAAGGCCGGAACCCTTTTAGCACTATTTATATCTCATCTGGGACCCGGGGCCGGGAAAAAGCTGATCGAACTGCAGCGATTCGGGGATATCCTGTAGATCGAAAGTGTGGGACCATTCATAATCCTATCCAGTGCTATTAAATATTTACAGGCGGCCCAATAGCGATGGAAGACTACGGGTACGCAAGGGAAATTGTACGATTTGTGAAATCTTTCACGCATATGTTCATGTTTTTCGAACGAGGAACAAAATCGATAGCTATCGTTATTTGTCCGATGCCCGTCAGTGCCATCTGTGTCGTGCAGAAGGCGTTTTCGTTTGTGGTTGACTTTATAGACTTCAAGGAAATATATTTTTTTAAATAAATAAATTCTATTTGCGATGAGATGTCGAAAAGAAACACTTAAGCTAACTCTTCCTGGAAATCTCCAGCGCACAGCATCGCTCAATTGCTAAATGTAATAGTTGTAATGAATTTATCCAATTCATCACGACAGCACGAACAACTGCGTGAAAGAAACGCATGAAATCTATTCAGCGTCCGGACAGCCCGAAAATCCCTGATCCTGATCTGATTAGTTTTTATTTATAGTTACCGAACTTCTTCATTTCCTTCGCCCAAGCCTCGCAAGACAAGAAGCGATATCCCCCGATGTAAGGCATCAACACCTCCACGCACGCTGCCCGAGATGCCGTCGGACATCGGCACCGTGTAAGCTACAAGTGGCGTCGACCATTATCTTATCCACTACTTCTTCTGCGCCCTAAACAACATCCTCGTGTAATAGTATCCTCCCGTGCCCTGTTCCCAAGAACTACCTCCGGGCAGGGCAGTTGGGGGTCGCCCTTCCCCAGCGCTCGCCCAGGAGTGTTAACTAGCAAAAGTCTTTTCAGCAAAATAAGATAAAAACTTCTGCTTTATGCGTTACAGGTTGTTGATTGTGTTCTCCCGGAGCTGCTAATACGCAGCTCCCCCTTTCGTACGGTGGGCTTCGCCTTTATTGATACATCAAACAATCTATTATTTTATTAGATTAGGCCATCGGACGGCGGCTGGGTGTTTTTTCTTGAGGAACAATTCACCAATCCGCTTATCGGATCAGCCCAGAACGATCTGCTGACCGTTGGGGAGTGCAGTATAGTAGACGAGCGATGGACTGCCGTGGGTAAGTGAGAGTCAGCGAGACTTAACTTGATGAGTGAAACAAATTTACTCCACACAGCTGAGCGTATCGAATTGATTGAAAAGCTCACACTACTGATAAGACAGAATTTTGCGCGATTCGTTTGATTTGCTTTATTGCACACAAAAAAAACCCTCAAACTTCAACTGCATCTCTATTCTATCCGTGAGCGAGAGAGGCCCGACGCTGTGTGACACTCGTAAACGTGGGTTACAATGGATCACGCGAGCCATCCCAAATCCGGCAAACAACCCGGCAAAGTCGCGAAACCGATCAGACCGTAAACTGCTGCTTCTAACAGCCTCCCTTGGCCTGGGACTTTCGAGGTCCCCGCCATGCTCTGACGCAGACGATTTATATGAAATAAATTTAATGAAATTCAACTGTCTGTCCTTCGGTCATCAATCAATCCATCAGTAAATTTCAGCTACTGCAGCAACTCGCCAGTTTGTTTTTTGCTTATGCTTGTCTTTCTGTCCGCTTGCTTCCACGGGCTGGTGGAACAGATTTGCTCAGCCAAATGAAACTGCATTCAACTGCATTCAGCCAGCGTTTTCGAGCGAGGAATGAGCTAACTCCCCTGTCTGTCTGGATGGACTGTGGATGGCAAAAAATAAGGTGAGCCCTAAGCAACTGAACATCTCCAGACAATCGGGGACTCTGCGAGACGCGACACTTTTAGCCTTGGTTCGAGGAATAGAAATGTCTGGATTGTGCATTTTCTCATGCTTTCTTTGAGAGTTAAGAAGAGGACAACAATTCTCAGACAACTTTGGTTCTGAACGTGTTTGCTAATAACATCCTAAAGATCATAACTTCTGTGTAACGTCCCAACACCAATTTCTGCCCAAGTAAAGAAATTAGCCTCGCTAAATAGGTCCCGACCCGATGATCCGACCGGCCTCGGAGAACTCGGAAATGGTGGGTCATTTGATGGAACAAAACACAAAATATTGATACCCAATTGCACACAATATGTTTCAGTCGTCCTAGGCCTCAGACCGTAAGTAAAGGCGTTATCCCTATTTTCTTCAACTCCCCACCAACGGTGCTCTTCGGTTGTTCTGTTATTCTTTCCTACGGCTCCTTTTTCGGCAATAATGGTTCCCCGGGGAGGGTGTCAATAGTTAATCTTTATTACTTTCCTTCGCCCAGGGTTAGTTTGGGTTCGGGACATTGCGCCACGCCGTTCGTCATTAAAAGCATCAGCCCCGGAGGCTGATCCGAAACATAAACATTGCGTAATACCGATCTCACACACACACACACTTGGCGAATCGACGGTCGGCTCGGAAATAGGAAATCTATCGTTGCCCCGACGTTCGCTTCGCACACACCTATGGCATCCGTGGCGTGGTGGAATTATGTGAAACGTGGCCCGGAAACATGTGTACAAACACCAGCGTACATTATCCACGATGATTGCCCCTGACTAGCTGGGTGCGTTGCTCGCACCCGACGAAATGGTCAGCATTGAAGCGAGGGCGTTGGGCTGCTGGCGAAAACAAAAAATAAAATACCAAATCCGATTCGGCCATCGATCCAACACGATTACAGCCAAGAAATTCTTTCCCCCCTGCTTCGTAAACCTACGTAGTGGACAGTGGAACGTAACCTGGGTTTTAACTTCCCCCTGGTGCTGTTACGCACTTGCCGGACATTCGACGTATTGATTATTGACTCCCAAGGAATTAATGTCAAAAGAGCAAACATCTTACAAGCCCTCGGAACGGATCCGTCCCGGCTGCCGGACTTTCGGACTTTTGTGGCCAAGAAAGCAGCGGCCTAATAATGATGGCGACCGATTAAGGAAGTAGCCAAAAAAAAAGGTCAGCTTTTGAAGTGCGACTTGTTGAGCAGGGACCTGATCCCCCAGCCCGATGACCGATGAGTCGGTGCAGATAAGGATGTTTGAAAATCGTTTAACTGATTTATCTTTGGTAAATAGCGTGTCGGAGGATAATCGGCTGGGAATGTGACCGAGTGACAATATTTGGACACTTGACCTGACTTGAGCCAGACAATCCGAGAGGACTTTGTTCGAAAACAGGAATGCCAAAACAATTGTTCGTGGGGAAGTGTTCATGAAAACGCCTGAATAAGATATCTTAAAGTACAAGAAATTCAAGAATTCAATAAAGATCTCATAAACATTTTCCTCCATTGCAATGCTAAATTGTTTCCCGCATAGCACTTTACGCTGCCCCAAATTAACATCCTTTTCCTCGCGTTCGGTTTCCCCGTACAGCCAGAAGCGAAAATAAAATAATTAAATTAATCCAATTTCCCGTGGAGCATCAGCCTGTGTTCGGACTGTTTCCAAAACCTGGAAACGCCATTACGCTTTGCGCAAGAAAACACGAACCACTGTTGCACATCTCTACCGAAAGCGTTTTTGGCACACACCACACAGTGCCTTGCAAATCAGAACAAATGGCCAATTCACCATCTTCCGGTTGTGCGAATAACCCCACACGCACCAAGACTTCACCAGAAAGTGAAAGATAATCGGTCCACAAAGCGGGCAAGGAACCAAGCTCCAACTGCTAAACTGCAGCCGCTTTCCCGGCCAACCCGGAAAAGAAACAACCGACATCGGCAACCGTCGACACAAAACAAACGACCACGGCGGACCAGTCTGTGACTGTGAGTGAGAAAATTGAAATCGATAATGATATTAGCATAATAAACCAATATCATCACCTGATTTCTCACCGCCGTCTCTCTGTGTGTCTGTTGGACTCTGTTTGTTGGACTCACATCCCTTCACATGCCATGTCACCAGCGTTCGTCCAGAACGAGTTCCAAACACTTTTGCCCGGCGTGTGTGCATGTGTGTATTATTGTACCAGTACTGGTTATTTTCTTTTTTGGTCACTTTTTTCTCTCACTACTCGCGGTTCGCTTTTCTCACACAGCGTTGGTCGTTGTTCTAGGTAAAAGGTTTCGTCTGTTCCGTACCAATAAAGTTCGCGGAAGATCATGTCCGCGCGTCCGCTGGTTCGTTTGGTTTTTGCGGTTTATCCACCGTTCGCGGAACAAGTTGGCGTACGGGGTTTTCCGCCCAGACCGATGATACCAGGGTCCAGGGTCCATTACGGACGATTTGGTCCTGGGTTAGTGATTGAGTGATGGTACAAATAATAGTGTGACCATACCGTTCGACGCTTAGAATCGATACCGCGCGATAGGATTAGTTTGCATGATTGACGATTTATGGCTGGTGGTGAGAGTGTGTTTTTTGGAGAGAAATGATGGATATCCGCTTCTGGGAGTTGGGAAATTCTGAGAATCCTTCATAATCCTTCTGTTGTTTTAAATGATTTTGATACTTTTATCCTTGAACAGGAGCAGAAATAAGATCTGAGAATCAGAATTAAGGTCAATAAAGCCTTCCTGATCAAAAAGTGCGTCCCTGGATCCGGATCCTAACATGGCTGAGGTACAACAATAACTTCAACTAGAATATTCGTTGTGATCTTTTGTAAGTCATGCAAAACGACGACTTGACATCCTTCAAGATTGTCTCAGGAAAAAAAAACCATTCATCCAGATTTCTTCCCCTTGAGATACATTTTTTCTAATTAAAAGATTAACCAGCCCCGATAACAATGCCCCAAAACGCAGCTCAAAGATTTGTCATGCTTGTCAGATTTGCTGTATGATGTTATCAAAACCCCTCAATCATGGACCCGGATCTCTGCTCCGGGTGTCAATATAGACTATAGACAGGGAAAGGAAAAATATCTTGTCATGTAGTTCTGCAATGTTTTTCTTCTTCTTCACCATCGCCCCATTCCTGTTCCGATTACTTTCCGCCGGTACCGGGTGCGTGCACGTCAAACAAATCACTCCGAAGGGAAAGGAAAAACGTCCCCGGAACAGATATTCTTGGCCTACCACCGTTTTGTGTAATATTTGCATAACTTTATTAAGATAAAATATTGTCCGCATCTATCATGGAGCCATTCTCGAAACTCTTGGAACAAGAGAGCTTCCCATTTGACTGCTCGCCGCTTTTACTCATTGATGCATACCGATATTTGCATACATTGTACAGCGTGTATCATTTAGCCGATAGGCATGTTCTGACATTGTGCTGTCGAATTTTGTGGAGCATAGTATGGTTGACAGGCGAAGGTGCCAACATTCCGAGATGTCAATTCCTGACGTCAATGAAGTTTGTCGCAACGAAAGAAAATGACTTCGTTTCACCTTCGTTGGCGAGAAGTTTATCCGAATAGATTGGACCTGAAGCATCTTCAGGGCTTCTGTGAGCAGTTGAAGAAAATAGGAAACAGCCCTTGAAAACACACTCAATAATTAACTTTTCGCACACTCCCCACAGTCTCTTCTTCCAGCCGAGAAAAATCAATCCTCTAGCCACACGCTGCAAAAGAAAAACGGACCGGTGATGGTGAAAATGAAATGCTTTTGCTTACCTCTCTGCGTTACCTTCCCTGGATTCTTCCTACGCTCCAACACTTTTGCTACCGAGATGCTTAAGCCGGCGCATCGGAACGTGTTGGAGTCCTGAAAATGTTGGTAACGGCTTTCAGCACGGCGCTTTCCACTTCAACCGGTCCAATCCCGAGGGCAGCGGCATGCCCGAGTAGAGTACCTTTCCTTTGAAGCACCTTGGCGAACACTTCTACCGATGGGCCAAATGGCCCTTGCAATGTACAGTGCCTGGCTGGGTTCGCTTCGAAATGCTTTCTAACCACTGCCACTGGAGAGCTTGCTTGCTTGTACCGGTCGTTGTTCTATTTGACGCTCTTTTCTTTTCTTAGTACCCGAAGGCATCCGGAGGCCGGGCGTCCCCGGGAGCAGAAATGTGTACCATTGGTTTTCCGTTAATACTTTCCCATTTTCGTGCCGCATTCTTGTATCTTCGAGGCGTCGCACCTCAAACTCTTTCGCATTTAGGTTCTACTGCGGAGATCGGTTTGCACGATGTTGTGCTCAATCATGGCACACTAGACCAACGACTGTGCGTTAGCAGGCGATGATTTTTTGTGCTGTCAAGATGCTCGATGTCAACTGTCATGTTTGTTTTTGTTTGTGTCAAATGTTAAACCTGGGTGTCGTTTTAATAGTTTTAAATACTTTCTTCAACAAAGTTCGCAAGGTTTGTATTAGCTGGAAATAAAATATTTAGGCCTCCTCCAAAGCATCTCAGCTGAGCAACGTGTTTCCAGTACAACGATTTCGTTAACATTTTAGCCCAATGTGTACAAGAGTGTGTGTGTGTGAGTTTGTGTGCCGTACCTTCGAGCAATGCCTTGAATCAAACGTACCCAAAAAGGCGGACACAGAAGATGCCTCCACAGTCCACTTGAGTCAGCGTCCGGATAGCGTACCAGAGAAAGCCAGCCCGACCCCAGGAAGGCCAGCAAGGAACGAAACCGTGGACCAGCAAAAAAAAAACACAAAAAAAGGCACCGTATCTTGTATACCCACACGTACGGAACGTTCGCTTTCTCCCTACTGCCAATCAATATTCTGCGGGACGTCGCTTGAATACTAAACATTTTCATCATAGTTTGTTTTACTTCGTGTGGTACAAGGTTTTGTCCTCTTACGTGGATCGGTACGCTGGATTGTTGTCCCGCGGCACTGTGGCACCCGGCTCGTTCTCTCCCGCCCATCCCCCCCTGTATCCCTTCCAACACCCCTCACACTGGCGTTTACTTCGTTTCGTTCTTTCGAGTTCCACCAGTCCTTCCCAACGACCCCGTTGCTCCCAGCCTGCTACCCAACACACTGACACTCAATCGATATCTTGCAAGACAAGCGCTCCTGACCCAGGTCCCCCATGCTCCTTGAAACACCGGGAGAAAAGCTATGCTCTTTAAGACGCCACCACAGTACCGGAGTTCCTCCCCTGGGCGGGAACTCCAAGTTTTCACCGAGCAGAAACAAGGATCCAATAAGAACTGGCTCTTAAGATTTTCCTTCGACCAACGAACGGTGTGAGTGGTTCTTGCTTCCTTCGTCCCTCCCTTTGTGACCTCACAGTCTCCCGGTCTCTCCACACTCTCCTTGGCAAGTTCTTGTCCAGCGCGTGTCTAGATGATGGTCGATGATTCTCCAAAAAAAAAAACGACACAAAAAAGAAATCTTGCCCTCAAACCCGATCCAGAATGGTGGTGACACTGCAGGTGATTTTCCAGCACAAAAAACAACCCACCAAAACACTGCTGACGCTCGTCATGCTCGGCGCACCATTAGCATGAAAATATTCGCTTTTGTAAGTGTGCGTACTGTTTCTAAGAAGTTGCGCTGTTTTAGTGGTGAAAATTATTTATTAAGAGAGGAATATAAAAACCCCGGCAAAAAACGACCCAAAACGAGCATTTGATTGAGCGATCAAGAATAAATAATTGCAATCTGTTGTAAAGGTATCCGGTTACATCAGCCACCAGGGCAGGACAGGCGGCATTTAGCTGTCAAGGGAGAGCAAAGTGTCATTTACACTGGACACACTGCGAGAGAGATTAAGTTTCACGCAAAAAAGGTGCAATTGGAGTTCTGCTTTGGGCAAGGATTTCCTTAAAAGAGTTCATTTAAATTGGTGCAATAAAAATCGAAATGATGTAGAATTATTCTTACGTCAAATAAAATGGAGCTTGGCGGTTGGTAGTGGACATGATAAATCGCTCGATTTTGTTCATCCATTTCGCGTCCTTGTAACCTGATACTTGCGGGTGACGGTGACGAACACATCAGTACCGTGCAAAGTGGTCGCGCGTTTGTTCCACACCCGGACGGTCGGACGCTCGGCTGCCCGGTCAATAAAGCTGTCACCACGGCTGACACACGGGCGAGATGTTGAGAGTTCCGTTTTCTGATTTGCAGCGGCAGGCTGGAAAACGCCACCAGGGAAAACGGTGGCGTCCGCTTGTCGTGTCGGTCCTAACACCTTGCCTAAGAGGATTTTCATCCCGCGAGGATTGATAACATCTATCCAGCTTCTCTCTCTCTCTCTCTCGCTTCCTTGTCGCATCATCGTGTACCAAATCGTTTGATGTTTTCCCCGGATGATGTTCGTGGAAAACCGGGGGGAAACACATACACCACCCGGCACCGTTCCGGGCTGACACTTTCGTCAGCCCCGGTGACGGATCACGGCCAGTTTCCGCCTTTGAAAATCCGATTTGATTCTTATCGCGCACCGTGCACCGTACCGATAGGATCGGGAAAAGAAGGGAAATTTTTAATGGAAAATCCATTCCCACTCCCCGTTCCCCGGGTCGGGTCCTGGTTGCCCGGTTTTACCCGGTTGTAACACCAGATTTGTCATTGTTGGAAACATTTCTTTTGCGGTGCAATTTGCACTGATGACGGTCGCTTTATGCAATGTGGCATCAACTCGGTTGGGTGTGACGCGCCGTCACGGTGGTTTGATTTTTGATGCTTCGGCTGTCCTCGGGCTCAGACTCCGGGCTCCGGGCTCTAGTCCCACGGGGATGGACTTTAATTATGGAATTTCAATATCACTTAATTAACACATTAAATCAGCCCGAATATGTCCCGTTCCGTGTGCGTTAGTGGTGGTATGGGACGCATCGGAACATGATTGTGTGTGAGTGTGTCTGTGTGTGTGTAAGTGGAAAATTTAAAGGGGGAAGTGTTGAATTGTTGGCATTATGGCGGAAAATTAGATTTCTATAGACAACAGCTCAGCGAAACAATGTATTCTACCAGCAAATATTGGGAATAGTGAGAAAATGATAGAAAACACCGGCAAAGAAAATGAGTTTTCCAACCAACATCTTCAACGTGGAGAAGCAAAAAAAAGCGCAAGGATTCATCCAAAATAATCTTGCCAAATCCAATCCGTTGAGCATCCAACAGCCCCCACACCCAAACGAAAAAAAACCCCCTTGAACCACATCAACTCCATTTCCATCCTTTCGCAAGAGGTTTTTCATATGCAAATTTGTTGGTGTTACAATTTCATCTGATCTTAAGGAATGGAGAACCAGTAATGGCTCGCTCCAACTCCTGCCGCCCAGCTCACGCCGCACTTTCATTCTAACCAAATGGGAGCTTATTATTTAGACGAAAATTTGACCAGAACCCATCTTAGCAAGCGGTCGTCGCCAAGGAAAGGAAGAAAACTTGCTTCAACAGTCCGAATGATGCGAAGTAGGCAAAGCCGGTTGCTATGCGTGACGATTGCGCCTGAAGAGAAGCAAAAGCTTTGGCTTCTAATTTGCCTCGAAAAACGCTTTTCGCTTGTGTTGTTCTGTTTGTTTCCCAAGACGCATGTGAACATCGGCTAACGTACTAAAGACCTTTTTCCGTACGTTTATCCCTTTTGGTTGTGATTGTGACTTTTTTTTTGGTATTTGTTTGCTTCATACCGACTCATTTTCTGACCGAGAAGTATCACCGAATTTTTCCACTTTTCCATTCCTCTTAGGAATGGACGTCTTCCAAGCCCAGCCTCTTCAATTCGTCAGATTCTCGGCCCGGTTTGGTTGGTCTCCCCCATCGAGGAACCGATGTCCTATGTTTACCATTGACATGAGTAGTTTACTTACTCCACCAATGTAATATGCATAAATTAACATAAGTTTTTCATTTCTAGCGAAGCTATTTGCTACTTTTTTTTTGTTGGGGCTTACAGCTTTTTCCTTTCGTCCTCGACCAAACATCTTTTGGGCCATTCCTCTCCTCACAGCCGCATTTCTTCAGATGCGTTGCGCCATTGACAGTGTGGTCGACAAGTATGGGATTTGAAAGGGAGCGAACAACAGCCAGACGAAAAAAAAGTTTTCCATTTTTCTCCCTCCATTTTATCTGCCAACCACTAAGCCACAATTCACTGCCCAGGACCAAACCAAAAAAGAAAAGAAAAACCTTCAGCCCAAGCAAAAACATAATCAAGACAAGATTCATATTCCAGTGTATTGTTCGACATTTGTTTTCTTAAATTAGCTTCACCCGTTCCTCACAGCGCCCTGCTTGTGTCCCTGACCGCTTGGGAAGAAATTGTCATCCATGTTTCCCTCTTTCTTCTTGTACTAAGCGTTGCCCGCATTTGCCTGCCCGGTTGCGACGAACTATTAGGTTTGGAAAATTGGTTTCCAAAAAAACATTCCAATCCCAACACAGCACACAGGACGAATCTTTGAAATCGGAAGATGTCCAATCTGCTGAGATCGGGCGGGCCGAGTGGTGCACCGACCATCCGAACGAGCATGTAAACGGTTTTAACCGAGCTGGAGCTTTGGAGCTTCGTGGGGTATTTGTTAATTTTTCATGCGTACCCACCCCACCCCCCCCCCCCCCCCCGCTCACCGTATTGCTTGGCCAGCCAACTCGTGAGCGGAATGTATCATTGGAGAAGTTTAATCGACTCCTTATGCAAAACTGGCAAATTTGTTAGACTTAGACGACGCGGCGCGAAGCAGAGCGAGAAAATTGGTCACTCGCTAAGTAAACATTGGCGCCAACCGTCTGTCGTGTGGGATTCTGGGCAGCTTGTTTGTTTTTTTTTTTTTTGGTTTTGGGGTTGGGATTGACTAAGTGATAACAGTGCTCACGATTGGTGTAGAGTGAGAAGACACAACCCACAAAAAAAACTCGATGAAACGGGCATTTGCTGGTTCGCTCGCAGAACCTTCCCAAATGAACTCCGGCGTGCCCCGAAGGACGATAAATCCTCGAGCACACGGGAGCGCACAGAAAAACCAACCCCGATGGTATCAATAATCGGTGACATATTTATTGTGACCAGTGGCAAGATTTGACTTCGCATCTTTCGCCTCTCACTGCCACTGGCTGTCTATTCCCTTTGTGGATTCCGTACCCGGGATCTTTTTTTTACTGCTGCTGCTGCTGCTATCGTTGCTCCAGAACACAATCCACATTCTTTCACCTTCGAGAAGCGTATGTGGCCACCGAATCCCACCGGATGTTATCACGAGCGCAACCTTAACCCAAATGTGTGTCCGGAAAATCTATCAAAAGACAATAATCTTTCAATTGGACGCAATAAATTCATGGTCCGATGGTTGATTTATGGGAAGCATTCCGACGGAGCGACCGAAGGGATCGGCCACCCCTTGGGCGAAACTAGGACGCGGTGGAACTTATTGTTGCGTTACGGCCGGCAGTGTCTTGCACTTCATTTATAACAGTGTCACTAGTAGCCGGGTAGTACATTCCACAGGGAGTCGTATTTTTTCTTCTGATGGTGTCCTTGCCATGTGATTTAGCTTTAAGAAGGAATTGCTTCTTCGAGGACCTTTTACCCAAATGAAGGAAGCAGCCTAAAGTTGACATAAATCATATTTTGAGTGAGAATAGCCTGGAGTTCCTGATGTTGGTGTTTTTTAAGATAATTTGTCAGTCGTTTCAGCATTTTTGCTCAAGTAGAATAGTATTTAAAGACTTGAACAACACTATTAGCTGGGCTTATGTCCTTTTATCGTTTTCTAAGCAAATAGATCTCTGGTGGACGAGACCTTAGGCTCACAGTTTTCGTAATCTATAGACCGAGACCTAAATAAAGCACCTAGGAATTGCCTAAGACGTTTAATAACCAAGAAAGACAATTTACGCCTTTCAAACTTCATTTGCAGAACATGAACGCAAGGGCTGTCTGAGTACAAGAATCTTTCAAACAACAAAACTCCCCACTATGTCACCTCCATGAACGCCCAGGGTAAGTATTTTGAAGAAAAGATTTAACCGAACATTCCCCGTATGCATCACCAAATCTCGACCATTACAACAACCCATTCCGGACCCCGAAATTGGGACGCGTATTGTCTACCCCGGTTCCCATTCGTTAATCCATCGACATCCCATCAAAATCACTTGCCAGCATGCCACTGTCTCGTCCAACACACACTTGGCGTACACGGATGGACGGTCCGAGGCCAGGCACACCACGCCTGGAACTGTGGTTCCCTGTGCGTCTTGCGAGCAGCATTGCATTGTTTTGACCGCTCTGGTCCGCTGGCTGGATGTGCCGAGGTGCCCTAATGATGTACTTTCCGTTTCAATCTCGCACGTACACGTCGTCGTTAATGAACTGCTTCGGTACGTTTTTCGATCATCATCCGGTCCGGTTCCCGGTCCGTTCGTCCGGGAGCGATCGATCGATCACGCTCCAAAACTCCAGACCCCTTCCCTTCCTGGGCGCAGTCCCAGTGTTGGTGATGCCTGACAAGCGTCAGCCTGACGCATGGGATCTCGTCGACCAACCAACAGCAGCAGCAGAAAAAAACCCGCTGGTGGTAGGAAAAATCCATCAATTGTCCGCGTACACACGTACACACCCCACGGCCAGTCCTGCCACTCGCCGAATCCGATCGTACGTACGGCGCTACACACACGGTAACGGTGAATGAAGTTCTGCTGAATTTTAAACAGCTTTCCAACCGTGGGGGGACTCAAGCTCGGGTGCTCGCGCGCGCTTCTAGAGGTAACTCCAAGCCAGCCCAAAAGGAGCAAAGTAAGACTGAAGGAACAACAACAATAAAAAAACAACGGCCCAACAACGGGACCAGAGGGAGCAGGTCTTGCAAACCGCGAAAAATGCAACTAGAACGAGCCGAACAATACAACATGCCAGCCGAAACAACAATGCCAGTTGGGGTTTTCGCCCAAGCGATAAGAAATGCATTGCATTTATCTCGAGAATTAAGCATAGAGCAACTGTAAAACGAAATCTTAAAAAAGGCGGGGGGAGGGCCGAAACTTCGAAAACGCACGGATAAAACACGCAGAGCTGCATTGGAAGCAAAACAATAAATAACCACACAGTTGCAGTTGCGTTGTTGCGTCGTCCCAAAAATGCACGCAAAAATGACACAGTCGCGGAATCGCTGAAGCACGGAACCGGTACCGGTGGACGATGCGTCTCGCGAGGCCTGCTGACTTCCTGATGCCTGTGTGTTTTTTGGACTCGTCAATCGAGTGAAGATCTCCAACTCGGAGGAAGCATGAGAAACAAGGAACTGCTTAAATTCCTTAAGCATGTTATAAATGTGGTAGGAATTCTGCCACAGTTTCGCAGACAGTAATGTTCATTAAAATATAAGCGCTTTTTTTTCTGTTGTTGCTTCGCTGTTACTTACCTTTCTGCTGCCTTCGAATGGGAATTGAACGGATGTTTGCTTTTTTGTCTACCTTCTGCACGCTTGTAACTTCTTGCACACGCGTAACCAACGGCAACACGGACGACGACGACGATTGATTCGCGTATTCGCGCTTGTCATTAAAATGTTTTACCCGCTCCTGCCTGGGTGTTTGTGCGTCTCAAGCGAGTTTTTTGTCTCGGTTTTTCGGAGTTGGCTCACTAACTAGAATTCGAGGCCCGATCGGTTCCGTGGAACTGGCCCACTTCCTGTTCAGCACGCAATGGTGGAACCAAGCCGTCCGTCCGGCTTGGTACATCATAGTTTACTTCGATTGTCGCTCAACTGTCAAACATCGTGTGACAATCAATCTGACACTGACACACGGTACAAGACAACTCTCATGCCTGTTTGTGTCGAAGAAGAAGCAGCGGAAGAGGAATAATCCAGGGAAATTAATACTAAAATTAAAGGTAAGTATGTGATTCTATTTTTTAGACTCTATTTTCTTGTTATTTAACTCAAAACAACCCATACGAAGAAAAGCTAACCCCAAAAAGCATACACAAAGAAGCGGCAGCTCTGCGGGAAGTATCGCCATTCCCCGAAATCTGGTAGTTCACTGTAATTCCTGTAATAACAGTTTGTTTTAATACCTTTAATCCCATCCCACGACCGACGCGGTCCATCCATCGTTGGAGGCCACACAGCAGCACATCGGCTGGCAGCAGACGGTGCATCCTCTCGGCGCAGCTTCCAGATTTATCAATTCAATTTAATAAATTAATTTCCCTTTTTATCATTTCCATTCGATCCCGTCCGTTACGGACTTTCGGGGCGCACACACACACACACACGCCACGGAAGATGGGAAGACATTTTGTTTTTAATTCAACTTTAATTTTGCATATTCCGCTTTACACGGCCGGTTCGCTTCCGTTCCCGGCTGCCGACCACCCTAGACGAATGCTGGCGACGGCTGCGAGGCCCCAATTTATTTCCACTCGAAAGACGCGGTCGCGGTCGTCATCTCGTGTCATGCATCTTCGCGGCTACTAAAACGCGCCAGAAAACAGCGGACCAATATAACCGAGACGAGACAGCCCTAACGAGATCGATCGGTGCCGTGGTGGAGGAGGCTGCAGGAGACAAATCCAAATTGCAATGCTGCCGTGGAATGCTTGCCGCTGTAGTCCAGAAAGAGTAAGAACCGGTAGCAAACGGCACAAAGTTGGTGCCCCGGAACACAGAGCACAGTGCCAAATGAGAAAGAGATGGACTGGGTGCTCATTTAAATATTTCCATCATCCTTCAATTCTTGGTCTTACCTTTCGACGGTGGCCTAAAAGAAGGGGATCAACAACAACAAGACAACGTTGCATCAGGATCAGGTCCCGATGTCAGCCGAACCTCAGAGCCGCAAGAGGCTAAACGGCTCGACGGACTATCGGGTGTTTACATCTTTTATTTCCCTTAAATACCCGTGTCGTGATGCATCCGCCGAGTTCATCCGATTCCCGGAGAGGCCTCCCGGCCGGGAAGTGATGTAATTTCGCGTCGTTTTCGATGTCGCTGGCTTGCGGAGCAGTTGGAGATCGAGTGTTAAGATGCCTTTCTTGGCCGCAAGCCTTTTGCTACGGGGTTCAGGGCCATCAGAAGGCCGAATGCCGTGTCAGATGATTCCTGAGAATTGATTGAGGTCGCCCTCTTTCCTTTAGAAGTTCTTTTAACCAAGAGAAGCATTTCTTTGACTATTTCGTTGCAGTAGTCTCCAACGGAGACTTATTCACATTCCCATCGCAAACCACCAATTGGGTCATTCGGCTTCATTTTAAACACTCCCTAAGTACTTTGATCGCACACTATCGTAAACCAGTCAATCACGTCACCGTCATTCCAAACAGTTTTCTTTCACTTTTGGCCATTTGCTTAGGTACCTTGCCGGGACCGTGGTAAGCGAGGCGAAATAAAATAAAAAGAACCCATCTCAAGAGTAGCATCCTGAACCGGGAGCAGGATCTTGAGCAGTATTTTATTCGATGCACGAATAATCAAGCCAATGCGAGACATGGCGAGTTTGTGTCGGTCGAAAATCGATGCACCATAAATCCGACGATCATTTTCACCCACGGAGTTTACTGTTATTGCCGGCACACACTACCGCCAGGGCAAACCCGGCGGTCTTTTTAGTCATTTCCTTCAAGACCATTTGCACATCGGCACGAATGCACGAACGGCCTTTTTTTTGGTTGCTTCCTTCCCTCGTTGGCCATCCGTAGTTCCTGTTCCAGGATCACCCTCGCCCAGCTTTATTTTTTCTTCTGCCCGGCTTCCGTTGCTGCTCATTTTTATCGCAATCATAACATCAGATTTGTTTAGAGTTTATTTATGGCACTCAAATGTGACGTAAATTTATTTGATGCCCGAACACATAAACACATGCATCCTCCGTCGACGGGCGCCACGGATGGCCACGCTTTTCCTTTTGCCGAAAGAAAAAACTACACCGCCAGCCAGCGTGCGAGCGAGTACATGATAAGGGTGGTACATTCGACACGCGACCATGGCCCTTGAGGCGGAGAGGTGGAGAGGAAGTGACAGGGGGAGGCAAAAAGGCGGAAGCTGACGGAAGGAAGCATAAAACAAACCTTCCGCAGCAGCAGCAGTAGCAGCGCATCGAAGGATGGGTTGTGATGGGCGAAATGAACCTCGAATGAGTTCCTAAACTTCCGGGGGATGACTTGTGAGCGGGCGCCGGTGTTGGGTTGTGTTTGCGTTCATCATGGTTGATAGACACCCCTCGGATTTTTGAGGTGGGCTTGGGTTGGATTTCGCTCTCGTTAGGAAGGATGTGACATCGAGACGAGACGATGTGTTAGGACGAACCGAGAGGATGATTTCTTGAGTGATACAAATTTAACCTAACCTATCAAACATCGTTAAATTGGATGCAGTTGCCTTTGGTTGGTTTGGGATGTTCGAAGTGAACCGAGAATTCTGATTAAAGGGTTCGGTTCGGTTGTCCTGCGCCATTCTCATGACATGCCCAGCCCAGTCATAGTAATGGCTCCTCCATAAATCCCATGCTTATTGGTTCAAAAATCCTTATCAGGATGTTTGGACAGAGTCCAGAGTCTATACTGGGTCTATGAATGTCCTATATACCTGCTTCGCCTGTCCGGACAGGTATTTGAATTGGATTGAATTGAGATATTCCTTAGGTAAGAGCTTAAGTTAGAACTTCTCTTTTATACTATACCAATGAATCAATAATATCAAGAAAAATCAGGTCCAAGGCCTAATTGAGCTATAAATAAAGCTAAGATTCCTCAGTACGGGGGCGACTCGATGGTGAGGCGACAACGGCGCTGATCTTTATACGACAGGACCGGGTTTCAAATCCCATCCAGATTGCTCCCTCGTAGTAAGGACTGACTATCCAACTACGTGATATCATTTAGTCTAGTAAGCCAGAATTGGCAGACATGACCTAAGCAGTCGTTAGGCCAAAGAAGAAGATTCCTCAGTACATAGTTTACTCTTATTAAAGTGGTTTGCTTTCTAACCGAAGAAACTTTACATAAATTTAGTCTTAGTAAAGATTTCATAATAATAGCTCAAATATATCGGTCCATGAAACTATTAAACTCATGAGATGGGGCAAAAGTCCCCGGAGATCATCCGGAGTTCATCAGGACTCTGATGTGAAATAGCTATTTATTAAATAGGCTTAACGCTCAGCGGGTTTCATTTTCTTCCAAAGAATTGACCTCAGCCCATGATTGATTATTTTGATGAAGTACCCTCGCCATTTCTTAAAATTTTGATTTATATTGCCTTAATATTCACTCTTTTCGCAAAGTATTCACTCATTTGTCTCTCTTGATGTTTATTGAATAAAACAAAGAGTTTTTACCTCGAAAAAACTAGCTGCAGTTGTCTAAAAGTCTCTATGTGTGTACGCCCATAAGAACTTCCAGCCATTTCCTCTGGACGCTCTATTAAACTTCGATCCTGTTCGGTCGCTTCCATCCAGCCCAGTCCCGTGTATGTGTGCTGCTGTGCTGAGCTGTTTGCGATTTAGCGCAAAGAGTGTTTTATTGGGTTTCCTTCAGCCACGTCCCAACCGAAACCATCCGAAAGGACGAAACCGTATACAAGTGGGAGATTTTATTATATTTACCGAGCACGCCTTCTCGTCTCAAACCAATCCGGCAGCCCACTTGTCGTCGGTTTCTTTGCGACGTTTTCCGCCCGGTGTTTTGCTCGCTGCCGGAACGAAACGGAAAGACGAACCCCGGGAATACGCTTCTCGAATAGGAACGGAACGGAACGCCCGGAAACGGAAACTCATCGAACGTACAAGTGTGAAAGTTTGTTTGATTTCTGCCAGCTCGATTCATTTAACCGTCGTCTTGAGACACTAGGTTTGGTGAGGTTAAGATACGGCTTCTTGAGCTGTGTAGTACCCGGAGCTCAATCGTAGCTGGCAAATCCATCTAAACGAGCCGAGCTGCACAACGTGCCACAATGTAAGAGATTATTATCGCTCAGTCACTACACCGAATTGGTTATCTCATGGATCATTGGAATGGTGTCGAAAAATAGCTCGAAACACAGTTCAAGGTAATTGAACTGATACACCCCTTTCTGATCCCTTTTGCTCGATAAGAACTCATTTGAAAATGAGGATCAAAATGTTGTCAGCTTCATTCGCCCATCTCATTAAGCAGTCAAGCTTAACAGCTAACAAAAATTCACATCTAAAAACGTGACAAGTGGCCCCGAGTGTTTTAACCGAGCCACCCAAAAGCTCTCGCTCGCAGGCCCAAGCGAGTCCCGCAGCACTTGCGAGTGGGAAATAAAACTCTCCATTTCGACTTATGTTGTACGTTTATTATGTCGTAATGTATGATTCTCAACTCGAAAGGCGCTATAAAATATGGCAACCCTGGGCAAGGCCACCCCTAGCACAGAGCGAACTCCTGGTCCTTACTCCAACCCACAATTGAAACCCCACTCCACAAACCGACTGTGGGGTCCATAAATAATAAAACAACGAAATGATTCGCCCGGTTTGCGTGCGTTTTGTGTGTCGCAGCGTAGCTTTATTCCTAAGTTGAGCGTTTTGTGTGCGTTTGTGTGCCAAACGGTCACATTGACATGAGGAAAACATATTTATGCAACCTCAAACCTTCGCTCCACCACCACTCCCGCTCATTGGCAGTGCGTTTTGAGGGTTCAAGAGTGTGTGTGTGTGTGTGTGTGTGTGAGGTACAGTGTTTTATTGTTTTGATCTATGCTCCACTTTTTCTTGCATGGATCTTCCCGCACACATATGGCATGCATGGTTCGGTTTTTTTTTATGCTGTGCATTGTGCCGCTATCTTTAAAAACATAAAACTCACCCCCTTCACAAACAAAGAGCGGGTCCCTCTGGGGTGTAATTTCGATACGGAGGGAAATTATCTGCACTTGAATTATGGAAGGCAAAAATGTAATGGAATCATAAAATCGTAACGCTCACCTCGTAAGAAGGATCTCCGTATCGGAAGAGGGCATCTTGAAAACGTTACTTACGGGTCTCAAGGACATTATTCCCTTAGTAAAAAAGGAAACAAAGAATAGTGAAGTCTCGAAGTATTAATAATTATTCTTAAATAAGACTTAAAGAAAAAGAAAAAAAATAATAAAATGTAAAAATCAAGGGAATAAACAACATACGTTTCACAAAAAAAAAAATTAAAAAAGAAGAAAAGATATATTAAAACGAAAAAGATATTAGAATTTCATGAAGAAGGATATAAAAACTAATAAAAAGTATATCTGAAAATCTACGGAAAAGACAATAAAATTGATAAAATTAAGAAAAAAATAACAAAATTAACAGTAACGCATAGAAAAAATAGAAACAAAAGAATGCGTTACAATTAACAAAAGAGTTTAATATAAACTATCCTAAACTGGTTTTCAATAAGTCCTCTTCAAGCCTCTTCTCCAAATACCTCTTCAAGCTCTCATGCCAAGCAAAAGAAAATCAAATCAACCAGAAGAAATGAAACACATTAAAGAAATCAATGAACAAATTTCAAATTAAAGAGTGAATTAAATCAAAATTAAATTAAATGAAGAGATGATTGGAATATACCGTACTTAAAGCCTTTATAATTCAAGCTAGAAAAAGCTTTGCACACGCAAAAACCCCAAAGAACATCAATAAAAAGTAATTTCCCAACAATCACTCTCCTCTCATTATCGTTGCGGTTGTGGTTGTTGGTTGCTACAATTTCCCGGAATTTTTCCCTTCAATCCCATTCTAATGTACATGCTGTAGTGCCCAAACCCGACCCCATTATCATAAACACTTTAATTCCCAATGATGCCACTTTTGAACCGTTGACTTCTGTCGTTCG
The DNA here is from genome assembly GCF_013141755.1 of Anopheles stephensi. NCBI lineage: Eukaryota > Metazoa > Arthropoda > Insecta > Diptera > Culicidae > Anopheles > Anopheles stephensi. The sequence continues at coordinate 6,463,476 of NC_050203.1, forward strand.
CTCTCTCTCTCTCTCCCTTAAAAAATAGGCCTAGAGTGAAAGCTCGGCACGAGTAGGCCGAAATTTCATAGCCGCTCGTGAAAGCTAGAGGGGCTAAAAAACCGAAACCCTTAGCTACCTGTTTGAGCTTCAGAGGATCAGCAATCGGTGCTAATGGTGACGCCCGTGACGCGGTACTTGTTCTCGGAATCGAGCCACCGGCTCGGATGATTTAGTTCGCAGGCCACACAAGACACTCCAAAACTCCCATAACCGATACAGCCCAATACGAGAGCGATAGTCGAGAGTCGAATGCGTGCGCGTACCAGAAGGAAGGAAGTTGACCGATGGAGTTGGAGTAGGACCGGCCATGCTCGTAGTCGTGTGTAGATACGTTGGTTAGTGAACGATAAACAATTTATCATCACGCCAGTGAGTTGCGGAATGGATGAGGGAGCTAGAGGGAGCTAGAAGGACAGCAGGAGAAGGAAATGGCCTTTGAGCCTACAGTGGAGGACACACAATTGTCCCGACTTCAACAACTATAATTTTAAATTGATTAAATAAACGATAATAACGCCTAAAATATTGTATTAGCAGAAACAAGTTAAGTTTGAGTAAGAAGTGAAAAGATTTCCCCGAGAAGCGATTTGTGTGTTCGCCACTGTCTACAATCCAACGCTCCAACCGTACCGAAGCGGATGCTCATCCTTGCCAATGTCACTATGTCACCGCAATTCGCCGGCGTACGGTTAGAACCCGACCGGAATGTTCAACCACACGACACTAGGCTGAGACTCGGTGGTGTCCTCCGAGCGGCTCGAGCGGTTTCATGATTCACGACGCCACCGATTCGATTCCGCTTTCCATCATCGCACCGATCATCGCATCCGGTTTCGGTAGCACAAGGAATCGGGTGTCTTCCTGCCTTTGCACGGTGTCGGAGCCCATCCCGTAGACGCATGCATCAGGCACTGGTTGGCTACCCCAAACTACCACCGGAACTGCTAATGGCAGCCCGTACATGAAGCTGATCTCACGAGCACGACAACCACGATGATGATGATGATGGAGCAACGTGTACGTCCTGTCGGAAGACATCCTGCCATCGCTAACGCACATCATCATCATCGTCGTCGACTAACAGGGAACGATAATATAAACGCATTAACATGACTCAGCCACGGGTGAAGAGGTTTTTACCAGAAAAACCTCAATCATCATACTAAGTACTACAACTGTGAGTACTATTAGTATATTTATACAATTCATTAGGAGACAGTTTAGTTTAACCGATGCATCGAGAAGAGCTTCTACGAGATCGAATCAACGCAAGTAAGTAGCTGGTGAATTGTACTGCAAAATAAACTAATATTTTTACGGATCACATTATGCAAATTACCCCACTTGGAGCAATGGCTTCCTAAGCATTGGAATCGGGTGAGATTACGCGGCACAAACGGTCGCTTGCCCATCTGCATGCCTATTAGCCTCGTTTTTTGAAGTCAGGCCTCCCTGATCGCCCATTTTCACCAAAAAGCCCTGTCGCCGTTCCGTCTGCGGCTCTCACAATCTCCAAAGCCTCCATTTCTATTCAAATCGAACATCAAACCATCAAGTCCACAGAAAAGGGTGGCCGTTCGGGCATTGCCATTTACCGGCCGGGAAGTGGCCGAATAATTTAAAAATTAATTCAATCATCCGAAGTAGCTCCCGCCGTTTCCCTTGGAAAGGACACACGCAGGACCAATTACTCACTCGGTGGGGTTGGCGAGCGACACGAGCCAGATTCACATCTGGTTGATCAGTGTCACAAAAGCCCAAAACCAGTGCCACGCCATTACCCCCCCAACTACGTGCGCGTGTGTGTAGTGAGAATCAAGAAGATGAAAAACAATTTAGTCAGATTTCAATTTCACTTGCAGCCGATCACACCGAGAGATACATACCCACATGTGAGCCAGAGTGACATCATTCGCTGGTTTTACCCTTTTTTCCTCTGCCGCATGTGTCTGTGTACCATCCCCGAATGTATCAGCATCAGGATATCACTTTCACTGCTTCGGCAAAACACAAGGAATTGCGGATTGTGTCCTTGCGCTCGGGCGAAATTGTTCCGCATCCTTCGAAATGTCGTGCGCGAAGACAGTGGTGGCGAGAATGACAATGAGCTTCGGTCGCTCTCACCCTCATGTCCGTCCGTCCAGCATTCACAGTCACGAGGACACGTGGCACCAGTGCTTGGTGGATGGTTGGAGGATGTTTTTCACGATTTGTGGACTGTACCTGACAAACGGTTTCATGTTTCACGCATGATACTTCGGGTGCTGGAATGGTACGAAAAAGAGCAGAAAATTCAACAGCAATAGCTTGGATGGCAGCGAGCAGTAGCAAGGACATGAACCAGTGTTAATAAAAACAGTAAAACCTCGAATGACGTTTCCAACAGCCACGCACCGCGTGCTACTACGATCCGGACAACGTCAAAATCCTGGCCGATGTCGAACATCGCCTTGGGGGAATAAAACAAACCTCGCAAAAATACTCGCCACCGGGAAGACCGGCACTACAACGTCCACCAATCCGTTTAAGGCTCGCCGAAAGTACGGGTAAAAGGATAATCGAAAACGATGACACGATGATTAGCGTTTCGGTGTTTGCTGCTGATATGCAGGGGACTAACACTGTGAACGCACACACACACAGACAAGGCCTCCCTGATGAAAAAACCATCCCCAACGCAACGTACGAGACAACGATGGATAATCAAAATCTGTACCGGTTATGTTGGGATGGCGTACTTTTTTTTTTGTCTCACCCTCACAACTCTAGCCATCATTGTGTGCCGTTCATTTTCATTTACAAAGTCCTGTCATGTTTGCGCGGGGAGATGGAAATTTTTGTTTTTCGAGTGGGAAAACCGGAGTTTTGTAAAATCATTCGACCGATGGAGGCGCCCAGTACTTCACCGGGCCCATGTCGATGCCCGGTTGGGGATTGATTAATCTGGCCGTGTTTGTGCGGTGTGTTTTACGAGAGCAAGGATTGATTTTGATGGGTTGGTGTTTTTTGTTTTTGGTTTTCCTCTCGTTCTTTGAAACAGGGATTACAAAATGTGATTTACGGTGTTTTAATTGAAGGATTCACGCACACACAGTTTTTTTTGTATGAAGTTTGTTATAGAGCAATTATTTTTTCGGCTTTAAATTTTATTACCTACGATGCTAAACTAATGCAAAAATGTTTTTCTTTTATGTTGCAAAAATAAAACTCAAGAAAAGAAAGGCCTGTGTTTCTAAATTTATTACCACTACCACATTCGAAACCCGGCCATAAAACATAAACCATTCTACCCAATCTCTCAAACCCTCTAAAAGGCAACAAAATAAAAATAAACACATCGATCTCCAGATCGCCTCCGTGAAAGACGCTCGGGAAGGCCAACCCGTAGTAAAGAAATAAATCGAGGTCAGTTACGCATAAAATTAAAAATAACGACCATCCACGACGTCTGCCATTGAAATATTGATGATGATAAGGAGGCCGAGCGATCGAAAGGAAAGGAGAAAATGAAGGCGACGGAACACGGACGGGAAGCCGTGGATGCGAGGAATGCGCGAATAAAAGTTAGTTACCTAGCAAAACACCCGAAGGGTTCATAAATTTTCCGCACGTGTTTTTCGGAAGACGCGCCGACGCACACACACACAGACACTTGCTCACTCGTATAACATATTTTACCCACATACATCAATCTAACACCACCACTAGTCTGCGAAGAAATGTGTGCAAATAACTGGTGGTGGCCACTCGAATGTGATGTAAATAGCTATCATATAAGAAACTAAAAGGGTTTCTCCAAAGGGCCCCGAAACTCGAACAGGGAAGCACTCGGAAAAAATGACATTTCGAAATAAATCCAAGCAATCCACACGCACACAGCGGCATTCTGGGTGATGTGTTCTTGCGTGTGCACCAGTAGTTGCTGGTTGGAATTCCACCCCCCCAGCGCAAACACTCCATAAATCTTGTCTCATTAAATGATTTATTCATGGCCTACTCATAGTACTCGGGAACGCGTCGAGGCTATCTTTGGCCCTATCTTTTGCCGGTTTGCTCGAGGTAGTATTGTAGTAGCTATCTCAACTAAGCTCTCTCTCTCTTACGATAAAGCAAACATTCAACACTGAAAACTAAACAAAACAGCAACACTCTCTAACATGACATAACCGCCACCCGATTCCAGCAGCACACGTGAACATGAAAAGGGCACGTTTCGGACCTGTAGTATCCCTTTCGAGGGAAAAATGACTAAAATGGCTAAAAAATTATCGATTTTTATTCCTCTTCCTCACTTCCTCGCTCACTTCCTCCCTCCACCCTCATTTGCGTCCTTAAAGTTATCACTCCTGTCTCGATGGTGTCCTGTCACAGCGATGAGTCCGGAATTTTCAAAGAAGCGTTATAAAGCATCCCCATCCCCCGCAAGCTTCGATGGGCATCCACCGCACCGGACAAGGACACAGTCCAGGCCAGTGACTGTGTGTCTGTGTGTGTATATGTTTAGCATCGCTGCGTCTGCAGAGTTGTTGTTGTGTGAGTGTGTGTTGTAAAAAAGGGACGTCCGATGCCTCTCGATAGCGTAAAAAAAGAAGGATAGTAGAATACAAGCCGGACCTGGGCAGGGAAGTGGACAGGGGGTGAAAGGCAGGGAAAAGATTGAGCAAACATAAATTTGCACACGCGCGTACCTATGCCATCCAGAACCATCATCGCTTACATGCAGGGGACAAATCAACCAACACGCACACACAGCCACTAACACAAAGAAGAAACGACAAGTGGTAGAACATATTGAAGGAATCGAAGATATGACGAGTTGTGATCGGGTCGAACACAGGCGAGAAAATGGTTCCCGATGGCTGATGAATGTTTCTAATAAACAGTTGTTTATTTGGAAAATTATTTCACCACATGATTGTTACATTTATTTAATAAATACTTAATTATTGTTTTTGTTTGAGGTAAATGAATGTTGGTTATTCATTTACAACTCAATATACGAAGTCAATTACTTTGTTCAATTCACGTTCATTAAAAGCAGTTCATTTGATAAAGGCTTTGCGTTTGATAATAATCAATAAAATGTGCTAAAATCAACGTTATAATAATGTTTTTTCAATAATATGAACTACTTTTAATAATAAACTGCTAAGTTCATTTTTGGTTCATGCAAAAGAATTCATTTTAAAGCGTCGAAGTTTTTATTGAGCAACACGTTGCTATAAATTATGCTATAAGAATATTTAAGTAAATAAACTTATCATTAATAAATTAACATATTTGAAATTTATGTCTATCTTATTCCAACATAATGCACAACTTTCACCTTTTTTCCAAGTGATATCTATTCCTTCATCGTTTTATTAACCTCAAAATACAGCCACCCAATAACCTCACTAGAAAGTGAAATGCATTCACAGTCGTGGCTCGTTCGTGTGTGATTTTCAACGGTCTCACTCACATCCCGAGTATGACAAAAGCCCCCGAAAGTGCATACCCGCTATGTACACCATCAGCGGAGCAGGTTCCTTAAATTCCACACACGCACCACCGTCAAAGTTTCGATGATGACGATCCTGACGCTACATTTCCCGTTGGGGACCTCGACACCGAACCCGCCATAGTCTGACCCGGTTCCGGACGCTCTCGGTCGGTCGGCGGAGCCACTTTTTTACGGCGGATTTATTGCACGGTCGTTCCAACTGAACCGGCGAGACGGAATGAATTTCGATTTTCCACTTGCTAGCTGAGGAATTTCCTGGTGCACGAGTGTGTGTGTGTGTGTGTGTGTGGGGGGAGGTGACGCAGTTCTGAAAATCAGCTGATCTGCACGCTTGAGGTCAGATGTGTTTTTCGGCGCTGGAGATTGGAATTTGGGCGAGTGTTACACATGTTAAAATATGAAGTTAAACATTGCACTGAACTGAATCTGAACTCTTCTTTCTTTCGTCAATGGTTCAGGGATATAATCACCACCATTTGGGAAGCGTTAGAATCCTTTATATCCCGGAGCGTGCCATTATCGGTAGCTCAGCTCGCTGCTCGCCAGATTCCGTTGCTAAATGCAACAGTTTATGCAAAGCGCGACCTTACAGATTAACGAATAAGTTGCAACCTGCACTACTACTACTACCACTGCTCCTGGTGTGCTTCATCTTTGGCAGCATTCTTAACGCATCCCTGCGTTCCCCGGTTGGCGTCCTTCTCGAAGGCAAAGAAAAGCGCTACGTGCCATCCTTCACGAGGCCAACTCTCTTCCGCTCTTCGCTTAATATGTTTGATCAGTTTCCGATCGTGTTCGTTGGTTGATTTGAAAGATTTAGCGAAACAAACAAAAGCATCGTTAGCCTTAGCCATCGTTCGCACAGCTTCTCGTTCTTGATGCTCGGTGCTCGCCAGGATTCACGGTCCCACTCCCACCGCTGCGTGAAAGGGGTGGATTACGTGAAATCCAATCGACGAAACACCGTCATCCACCGTCAGCACCAAGCTGAAAAGATTCTCGTTCTTATTCGGCAGCGTTCAAAAATCATCATCAACAGCAGCGGAGAATTGGGAAGTTTGGCAAGATGAAAGGAAAATCAATCCCGCCATCCCCCAATGCCTCCCAGTTTTTTCTTTTTCTTCTTGGCGTTGCAGAAAGCAGGCTATGCTGGATGCTGACATTTAGGATTTCGCTTCCTTTCGCTTTCTCTCTCTCTCTCTCTCTCTCAAACGCACCTTTTCCCAATCATGCCAAAAATCAAGCAGGCCGAGCGAACGGGAAATCAGCGAAACAGCCATTTCGAAAGGCAGTCGAAGGTCATGCCCCTTTCTAGACCGAACTCGGTCGCCTTGTCACGGCGGGCGATGTGATTTGTTGTTCCTGCTTCCGGGGCTGGCCCCCACGACTCCCACACTCCCCTCCCCTTCACCGCTCTCTAGCTGGACAAATAGAAAATGGGCAAAAGGAAAACCGAGGGCGTCCGTGCTGCCGGGACGTGGCAGAAGGTTGCCTAGGATACAGAGCATGCGCTAACTTGGAGGTTGAAGCGCTTGATTTGCTATAGCAGGGAAGGAAGGAGTGTCAATCGGGGGCGAGGAGGGTGGGGGGGAAGCGATACGAGAAGACTCATCGTGGTGAACGTGTCCTTCCCGGTGAGTTGCGAGGGACAAAAAACCGGGAATTAATATTCACATCACTTCATTTTCATCTGACGGCTGACATCTTTCACCCGGGTGAAAGGAAGCCCGGGAAGGGTTGGGATGACGGGTGCCGGGTTGCGCGGTGAAGGTGAAATCAAACTAACACATCTAAGCAACCCATCCACACTTGCACGCACGCACACACGTAGAGAAGGACGACGACGAATCAAAGGATGTGCCGTTCCGGGTAAGCGTTGCAACCGAAGCATATTCGACGCGTCGCCTGTCACCGCACATTTACTGCTCGTGGTTTCACAACGCTCACGCCACAACACACACACAGAGTACGCGTGGATGCCTGGAGCTGGGACAGCGCAGCAGCAACATATCCGCCAGCATCCAGCTCGTGACATCCGATAACAAGCGATAGTACAGCGGCGGGAACAATGTCAACATAAAACATTCGCTCGCTCGCTCGCTGCTCCTATCTCGCATTGCTCGTGCATTCCACTGTGGTCTGGAGGTCTCGGCAGCAGGACGTGTCCCACAGCAAGGCGAGCGGTGCAATGTTTGCATCATTTTTAAAACCCAATAAACACCGCCTGAGGTTAGGTTTCGCTTGGTGCGCGGGGTTTTCCGCATTAGAATCCTTTAACGGAATGCTTTAATTAGAGCGTTAAGCTCGAGAATTTAGAGAGAAGAATTGGCACTGAATATCACAAAGAACGGGATCGGACGAATGAAATCACTTTATAATACTTTTGAGGGATTTTAAAACTTGTAGGATCCTTGTCCTTGTGAGGCCGCGTTATTTAAAGGAGTTCGTCCCGAAAAGAGTCAAGTCATCCAAGTAACCTTGCTTTCTAGGCGTCTCGTAGTCGAACGACCTTAGTCGTGCAAGAGGCCTTGATTTTAAAGCATATAAGCATATTACATAAAAGCATATCTTAAGCATAAAGCATATTAGCATTTCTTTTGCAATCCATACGTGAACTACATCCAATGACAGCTCTGAGCCAGAAGAGACCGAAGAAGGCAAAATGTAGAACAAGCATTCATCTTCTTCCTATTCATCCTTATAGACTGATCCCTTTGGACGTCAGTTATGTCCGTAGTAATTTGAAACTATGTTCCATTACTTCCAGTTTCCAGACATAATAATCGTAAGACGATTTTTGTACCTGTACCTTACTCTAGAATCATCCCGGCATCCAACTTCAAATCTGAATAGTTTACCATTTTGCACGGTAGCAATTTGTGGCAACATTAAGCAGCTCACTCATTATAGCAGCTTCACCCCAAAAACGATAGCAGCTTCCCAACCCCGTCCAACCGACCAACAGCTTGTTTTGCTCCGCCAGGGCTAATGTCACGTTTAATTATGCTTGCTAGCGACACCGAACCTTTGCATTACATTTAAATAAATACATCGTTAAGCAACTTGTTGAACTGTCTTGCGCTATGCATTCTTCTACGCGGCTCGTGAAGCGAATCCCGGTTTAAAGTCCTCCAGCGGGTGACTATCACGTCGCTTCTGTTTCTTTTTTTTTGCCTCATCCACGATCTACCATCCAATTCATCCCCAGGTTTAACTGCAACTGCAGCAATCGGTCCTGGTGGTGTGTAAAACCTCACAATTACTGCAACCGAACCATCTGGACCGTACGAACCGTTCTGGCCGCCGCAATGGACGTGTCGACAATAGAAGAAACCACAAGTGCCATACGCCGGGCGAAAGTGACTCGGAAATTCGGTCGTTCGGTCCGTTCGTTCCGCCTTTGGATGCCGACGATCTCCGAAAATAGCAAACCACCGGCACCGGCACCGAATGGTTCCCTTCAGGAACCTGCTTCAACCGGGGACGAAGACGAAATTTATCAACTTGCCATTATGTGCATTTAATGTATGGTAAATTATGCAAATTTTATTACGCAAACTTCATGCGTACGTGGACGTGGGTTTGCCTGCTACACGTCATCGTCGGGGTGCAGGTTCGACCGGCCGAACCCGAGGGGTTCGCCCCGCGTTTTTCTCTCGCCCAAGTGCTATGGCCCGACGATGATTGCCCGTGCTAGCGTCCTGGACCTGTCCCTTGGCCCGGGCCAAGGGATCGCTGTAACGTTGCTTAATTTCAGCCGCCAGACCTAGACGCCTTGCGGGACTGTTTCGAACCGACCCCGACCAGCTCTGCGGCAGCCAGGCATCGAACTGCAACCGATCCGACCCGTTAAGGGTTGACATTGTCCATCATGGTACGATGGTGGGTCAACAAATAGGGACACTTGTTTTGCTGGCCGCAACCATCCAGCCGGGGTACGGCGAGATTGGCACTAGCTCCCGATCTGTAACGATGGATTTCTTTGTGGTTTCAGAGTGTTGAGTGAAACAAATCCGTATCGATTATTTCGACCGAAACGGCCTGGCAGTAACGGAAAAGTCATTGTAGTAAGTGATGGAATAAAAAATAGCGTCCGATAAATCAATTCACCGTTTTTTTTTTGTGTGTTGACGGTCGCATTCGTATTAATGTTCGTCTCAATTACACTGTTCGAACTGTTTTTCTCCACTCGAACGAACTCCAGCTCTGCGTGTATGGCGCTTCCGGTCCCGGTTAACCCATTCCTTACGGGGTGTCCCATCCAGCACAGCACAGCAACAAATGTTACGAATCGTTTCCCAGCACGAACAGGGCCAAATTTGGCGCAACCGAACCCCGAAATGCAACCGGTTGGTTGGGCCGGTGTGAACGAAAGAAATTGGAAAGATTTTTCATTATTAATGCTTACGTGCTGTGAACCATAGTCTGGTGGATTATGGGCGAACGGGAGCGAAGGAACGAGGGAAGAAAATGTCGTTCGATTGTTGCTCTGGTATCGATTTAATTTGTTGCTTGCTATTTGTGGCATTACACCTGTTTCGATGATGAATTGTTAAGCGTTTAGTTTCAATTTAATGTTTAATATTCTCGTGCAAATCGCAGGCTATGTCTCTTACAATATGTTCACGGTGCAAACAATATTGCAATATTTATCACAATTAGTGCAATAAACCCACTCAAGTTCTCAAGTGAAATGGTTGCCTCAGACCGTTGCACCGTTTTCCCTTTCACAATCACAACCCCAAAACAACAGAACACAAGCAGGGGCACTAAAAGTTCTCCGTCCAAAAAAAAAACCTCCGACTGGACCATAAACATCTTTTCACCAAGCCAATCGTGCGCCAATCGTGCGTACCGCGTCCGGGTTTGTCGTGTCGAGTGGCTAGAGAGAATTATATGCGTTCGCCACGTCCACGTCTCCACGCTTTTAAATTAATAGCTCAAGAATCGTGCAACATAAACCAACACACGAGATGCGAGAGGGAGCATAAGCGGCTGCGAGTACCGTGGAGGGCCCTGTAAATATATGGCCAAATCTTTTATTGCTCGCGCATATTGGCTCGCGGCATAAAAAGGGGATGTGGGTTGTATTGGGTGGTAAATGTTTAGGAGAAGAATTGGTAAGGAAGAAAATGACTTTTAGAAGAAAAAATCGGATGGAAAAAAATTAATAATTTAATGTAAATTAAACAGAATCAAGAACAAAAATGTAACAAATCAAACAAAAATAATCAGCATAAAACAAATAAAACTTGTCATTTAGAGGCCTCAGAGGCCATAATAATTTCATTCTTTAAAAAACATAAAAGAGAGAAGAAAACTAAAATTACTCAATTATAAACTATAAAAAGTTTAAATAAAACTAAAAGGAAAAAACAAAAAACAAACAAAAACATCTTCTAAACACAGTAAGAATTACAACCCTATAAATCTTATCAGAAATGGGAAGTTACTAAATAAACAAACAATTGAAAATTGTCTTAAAATAAATAACAGTGGCTCAAACATACACACACACCAAAGTAATCCACTTCCCCTTCACTCCGTTTGCCCAAACTAAACCCAACCAGTAGGTTAATCGATGGAAAATTGAAAATAATCCCAACACCGTACACATAACCGTTCGTTCTAGTTTTCCTCAATCAGCCTTCTTTTTCTATTTTCTCGCCCTGTAAATCATCTTCCAAACTGACAACCATCCGTAGCAAAAGGAAAAAATAAACTACACAATAACAGAGTCAGAGAGAGAGAGAGAGAAGAGTCACAATATTGCTCCCCCACTAAATCCCACCACCCCCCCAAATAAGGCGCCTCCAACATCGGTATATCGGTATTATCCGGAAACGCAAGCCAACCAAGCCAGCCCAACAGCAAACGAAAACAATGATGGCAATAGATAAAGATGACTCCTTAAGCGGTTTGCCAGCCAACCGGCCAGCCGCTGGTGGTGGTAGCGCCCGGCCATAAAAACTGACGATGATGTGTCCGCAACGGCCTTTGGCCACGGAACGTCAAGAACACACGCTCGAGCTCGCTGCCCCAGCTCGGCCCTATACCGGCGGGCCACTTTCGCGGTTGTTTTGTTCGGCTTCGGTGAAGTTTGGGACGCGTTCGGGCCGGCGATTTTTTTTTCTATTTTTTGTTTTTTTTTTTGCACGCCATTCGACTTTTGCCCTTCTTTTGTCGCGTTTTGACCAATGTCTGCCCCACGAAAAGCTCGAGAGCCCCCCATAGCTCGTATTTTATCGAGTCTTCCCGTGTGCCTGAAACCGTTTGAAGAAGCACAGCGGCTTGCGCTCGCTAGGTGTCGAGAAAGTAGGTAGCAAGAAACTTTTTCCGTGTTCTTGCAAAACAGCCAAAGTTTTGTTCCGAAACATTCGGAAAAGTGCTGCAGAAAATAAATCATTAAAAGTCTAATGAACAAACACACCTTCGCGATCGACGACCATCGGCTTCTAGTAGGCTGGCTCTCTACAGGCTCACACACACACACACCGGATGACTTTTGGGGTGGCGTTCGGGTCGTAAACAACACCAGCAGCCTACTAGCAGCACCCATCAAAGTGTGCACCGGAAAGCATGGCCTTCTGTTTCGTTATGTTGTGTGTCCTTTATCCGTCACTGGTTGGCAGTTAAACAGGCAGCTTCGAAGAGGCATAAAAAACGAGCGCACAGGAACAATATTTACATCCCAAAAAGGTGTGTTTAAAGCCCCCCAAGGAGCACGCCAAATGCATACGCATAAAACACGAAAATGTATCATCCCACCTCAAAAGGTACTTGCTTCGAGCAGGCCTTCACCTTGGAAGCTCGCGCGATCGTATCGCCATGATGGCGCGATGTGATAATGATTAAATAAAATTTCCATAGGCTCCTAATTTTCCCCGCACGGTGGAGCAGGTGGAAGGTTTAAGGGCCACCCGGTTTTATGGTGTGGTAACCGAAGTTGTCTCCCGACGGTACCCACCCAACTCAGCCTCCTCATCCCATCATCTGCGGTCGTAAATCTGCGCAGTCTTGACCTAAAACAATATTTTGGGACCCAAAACGATGAACCAGCTCGTGCTCGGATGACTCCATCGACGGTGCTGGGTGCTGCTGTATTTTGTTCCAAACTTTCCAATAGCCGTTCATCATTGCACCGAAACCCTCCCACTGAGGGTGGCTTTTCCGGGTTGAAGTTTCATTGTCGCTTCGCTACGAGTTCATCCGTGTTGTGCCAGGAACACCTTTAAAGTGGTTAATGTCTCTCTTAAAGTTGAGCACAACGGTTTGTGTGAAAAGAAAATTTGCCACCCCTCGCCAACACCCCTCCCGTCCCGTTGGCTTTCCTCTTATCGGCAACAAAGTTGTGCTGCCGAGGAAAATACGCACGCGGAAAATACTTCCGCACCTAAGCGAAAAATTCCTTTCCAAAGGTAGAAGCAGCAACAAGAACAATCGGGGGAGGGTGGCCAAAGACGAAGGTTTTTCCACAAACTTTTCCATCGTAAAATCCTTTTGTCGCTTTTCGTTTTGGGGCAACAACGCAAAGGTTGAAACGATTTCCCGATCCCGTGTGTGTGTGGTTCGCCTCGGAAGGTATGTTTACTTGTGCGAGCAAAGTATTTTCCGCACGTAATACCACTAGCTCCATCTGTTGCGGGAGCGGCCGTACTAAAACAGCCATTTTGTCGTGTAACTTTACCTCGGGACAGCTGCCGGTGCTGCTCTGCCGTTAGGGGTTGTAAACCGAACGGAGCGAGAGAAAGAATGCTTGATGGTGTTAGTGCAGGGGTGAACAGATTGTTTGGAGTGGATTTTGGAAAATTTAAGGGATGAAATAAATTGTTGAAAAAATAAAATTAAGTGTAATTTCCCTTAATGTAACTTTCAACGAAAATCTAAAGGGTGGGAATATGTTAAGAAAAATAATAAAATAATGTTTAGTTAAAACACACATTGAATTAATATTTAACAGCAAGAAAAACATCTTTTGAGGATTCCAAACAAGTCACTTACAATAAATCTCTTATTTAAATACTCCAAAAAAAAAATTTTCCAAAAAATAAATTTATAATCAAATATTCCACCTGCAGAGTTCCATAACGCGCTCGAGTACATTATCCCACCGTGTGATGGCTGTTCTTCCCTGCGTTCGATTATTTCCCCTTTTTCTTACTCACTCACACACTTCCACGCACATCCATACACAGTTGCACTCGTATGCGTGTGGCGCCGTCGCAATTCCGACACTTTGGCTTCTTCGTCAGCCCGTTCGGTGGGGGGGAAAACCACGGTATCGGGATGAAATGTTCTATCAGCCCGAGAAAACCCCCGTCCGAATAGCAACAAACTCCACACTGTCAGTTTTGGCAAGCGAGCTATCGCCAAGGATAATGCGGCGAAAATTTCCACGAGGGGGAAAATCGATCCTTTTCCGCCGTTTGACATGAGCTGAACCCACCGAGGCAGCTAGGTGGAGCTTTACGGGCGAAAAATTGAAATGAAGCGTTACAAGCGTGTTTGCGAACAGTTTGCCGACGGAATCGAGGCTGTAAAATGTTATTTTGTGGTTAGATTAAAAGAAATATTGTTTTAAATTGTGTGTTTCGATGTTTTTTTGTACAATACACACTTTTCATTATATTTCTCTATTAATCTTTCGATTAGCGGAACTCTCAATTTTAGCTAAAAGTGAGTTCTTTTTTGCAATAATGTTTCGTTTTAAATATTTATCACCCTTAAATTCTCCAACCTTTACATCAATATTCGGAGGTGTGTTCGTTGTATTGCATTATTAAATCATCAATAAATCTCTTCTCTTCATAAAACCTCCTAATAATATACCCAGCACGCCACACATAGCAATAATAATTATTTAAGCAAACACCAAGCCCTTCCGTGTACGACACACTTAAAACGTGCATAAAACTTCATCTTTTAATCGAAACGAGCTACAAGAATGCAACAAAAACCCCGCGCCACGGATGGATCATCATCCCAAACACTGCTCACCTGCCACGGCTTAATGTGTAGGGGTAAAAATTCTTTGACATCAACCTGTCATAAGCTGCCATCCGCGGGGGAAGATTGCTATAGGGAGCTCTGGGTGGAAAGTTTAAACCAGGGAGTGGCCACATGAAACACAACTCCAACGGGGGTTAATAATGCTTCGGTAATAAATCTTTTGCCTTGCGAAAACAATCATGCACGCACTCGCAATAAAACAATTCAACGTCAATCAGCTAACGTCAGCGAGTGCTGAGGATGAGGAAGGAAAGCAGGATGATAAAACAAACAGAAGCAAGGGGTATAAAAAATAAAACACGTTAAATCGGACAGTAGAATCAGCGTTGTGGGGCTAGAGTTGAACGGCTAGAGCTCGGATCGGTACCGAGAGCTTAATGTAAGCTGCTCGCTAAACAACGCATGTAGTAAACATGATGCGGATTAACTTCTGTACAGAAAGATGAATCGGTTTCCGGCCAGCCGTACATGAAGGCACAGGTTAATGAAGTAATTAGTGCGCTGTGGGAATGTGGGACTTGCATTGAAGAGATGGGGTAGGAGAGCTTTGTTCCGAAGAATGTAGAGCAATATGAGTTGCTGGTAATAGTCGCCTGTTCTTCAAGATTTATTTTGAACATGAAGATCTCCAAATAGCCCATCAAACTCTCCGATACGCTCAAACCATTCAAACAAACCACCGGAACAGGTAGTTGCATCTGAAACGCAGCCATTAACAGTTCATTGTGCCAATGTCATCGCCACCAGCAACCCTGCGCCAACTGCACTTTCAAGTCTCCTGTCCGGAGACGGTAGGCAACAGGCCCTCGCACTGCAACAAAAGGGACAGAACGAAGTAACAGCAAATGAAGGAGGAAAAAATCGGTGTTTCTGATACCATCAAAGTATTATTTCCTGCCCGTGCGTGCGTTTCGCGTTTTATGACTAACCCATCCATCAATGGAGTTCCCGTCCGGTCCCGTTCAGCACCTGGAAACCTCCTGCGCACAACCACACGCTGGCATGAGCATTCCTATGGGCTTCATGAAACGCCAACCAAACACCTGCACACATCCCTTGCAACCCGCCGGGCAGCATGCAGCCAGCCCAAACTAAACTAAAAAACGCACACACACACCGTTCCGTTCCGCAAATGGATAGAGTTTAGCTCGAGGTACGTTACACTGCTGCTGCTTTATTACGTCTGTGGTTTTTTTGTTTGGTTTCCTCCTTCAATCTGCGTCTTAGTATTCGAGGCGTGAATCGGTCGTAAAACAAAACTGTACCAGAAGTTATAAAGACTTCGAGGCGTTGGCGTCGAAATCCCGTGCCGTGCCGGGCACGAAAAAAGGGCTTTCCCTGACTGTGTGGCTTAAAAAAAGAGCTGCGTTAAGAGAAAAACAAAATTAGCCCATCAGATCCCGGTAGACAGACGGTGGAACGATCATGGTGGGTTTTTGCATGGGAGGTGATCATGATCGTGCTAGGAAGATCAAGAAGAGTAGTTAGGAAAGATTGGCTTGAATGTGCGAGACGCACTCGATGGCGTGCGATAGTGATCAAGAAGTGTCTGCAGTGTTCCCTATTCTACACATGAGCTATTGAAAATGGAAAGAGAAAAAGACCTATAAGTTTGTTGAAGCTTATCTAAGAAAAAAGTAAAAATATTGTTAGTGTATCTGAATACTGATTTAAGCCCAAAAAAGGCAAAATAATTTAAAAATATATTTAAATAAAAAACATCTTCAAATGAAGCAAACTCAAACTAGATAATAGAGTTGTCAAATGGAATAGGCTCGGTCAGCGCCGAGATTGATTGAACATCTTCTTCAAATCACATCATCATCATCATCGCCCAAATTGATCCAATGCAACAATGTGGCCAATTCAACCCACTGTATCAAAGACTTGCGTGAGGTTTGCGAAAAAACAACCCCCCACCCTCGTCCAGAAAGCAAAATAAAACATCCAACACCGTGCATGTGCGCGTACTTTACGCCTTCAACGAGTGTGCGCAAGCAGACAGAGCACTTTGGTACGCGAGAGCCTTTTGTTGGCCGTCCCACATGATCGCAGAAAATCGTGAATCGTTTAGCATTTGGCTACTGGTCTTGAGACTTGAGACTGGAGGAGTCTCTCCCCAAGGCCTCCCATTCCCCATCTTGCGCCCTTCATATTACCATGAAATAGTCCGCTCACCAACCGGACTATCGTCACGGCAACCGGGGTCCGGTCTACTTGGATCGGCTAACGTGGTTGAACGTACTACGTACGTTAAGCCGAAGCGTACGTGCTGTGTCGGATCTTCCCGCCGTGGGTTCGTGTGTCTCAGGTCTAATCTTTGTTTTTTTACGTCTCTTCGGTTTTGTTTCTTTTCTTTTATAGCAGCATTAGTTTATATTTTCTAAACACACAAAAACCCGCTTTGTATGGGGTTCGGGCCCGCAAGAAATCACACTTTCTTCCCAGGACACTTGGGCGAGCTGGTTGAGTGAGATGTGGCCACCGGGGTGATTTTGTTGTGATGTGGCTACCTTATTTACGCACTCGAATCTTGATGTTGCTCAAGTAACGATCGGCATGGGATAAGAGCTTATTTACTGGCGTTGTATCCACCTAGCGCGTGTGTGTCAATTTGATCCAACTTTTATCTTCCAGGGACTAACTTCACACTTTTATTTAGTTTCATAGTTAAAGCAGATGTTCAACTTAAACTGCAACCTTTTTTGAAAATCTTTTCTCCCATCTCAATCCCCTAAGGTAACGCACAGATTCACAGATCTCAGCGATAAAGCAACACCCCGACAATCCGCCCGTACACCGATTCAATCCTTCAATCCGCTTCATTCACTCCAAACGCCCTAGATGAACGCGAACGGTCCCGAGGACCATCGCAGACAAACAAAAAAAAAAGGAAACCGTCCATCCTCTCCAAATCATGACACTCGAGTCGTCCCAGACCCGACCGGTGACTGGACGTCAATGGCTTATTAATAAACATAATGTGTAATTGTTAATTCCAGCGATACCTTCACGGTACGCGTTCCTCGCGTCCCATTCGAACGACGTTCTTTTATTTTATTTTTCGGTAGCCTATTCCCAAGCCGGTGCCGGCAAGCGGGTAAGTTCCCTGCGGAAAAGACATCCTCGTTAAGAGAGCGCTCGTTGAGTTTTGAGTGATCGTTTGCGCTGTCAGCGCGTGATGATCGACGCAACGCTTTGAACGTTTCACACGATGACGACGATGATGATGACGATGATGGTACGCGGGCACCGACTCACCGAAAATATGTTCTCCACCACACGAAACCGTACCGTGGGTATGTGTGGTCGCTTCGAAAAAGTGTCAAGGTATGATAATGGTGAGAAAATTTTCCAAAAAACGCTTGCTACTAACGTACGCACGTCCCTGGTTGTGGTTGGACCTGGGAAGAGAATAGGTGCGTTTTTTTGGTAGACGGAAGAAGGTTTGGATGACGGTCTGTTACGTCTGACTCGTCCAAAAGAAATCACTGTCCGGGATCCTTTGGTAGGGAACACTGAGCTACAAAATTATAGCAGAATATTCCATAATGTAGTAAGACATTCGAGACATCCTCATTGTACTCCTAAATTGAAAATAAAACTTTAAACCTCTTTCTCGATCAACGTCTAGGAGGAAAGCTATTTTTGGGGACAAACTGTCAATACGCACCACTCGCCCTGTGGTCGGCATCTTAATCATGCATTCATCACCAATTGCCTCGATCGACTTCCTTTTGGTCATCTGCATCTCTCCCTCTCTATCTCTCTCTCGCTCCCTCTCTCGATCACCAAAACATCACAAAAAGTTCAACCGCACCCCGGCAGTTTTCCTGGAGATCGACGAGGTGACGTTTGTTTTACGGTAGTCCGCAGCCTACTGTGATGTGAACTAAATGAATAAATTTCAAATCAACGTCAATTCTCGCCTCATCTTTCTCAAGCATTTCCGTTGCAGTAGACAAAAAGCGGGAAGAATGTTACCACACCCTCAAACGATTTGGGTGTTCCTTTGTTTGGCTTCTCCTTTTTGTTTTGTTGAAAACCTGGAAGTCATCTCTATTTGATGTTTTGAATAGCAAATAATCAGGGAGCTTCAGCGGAGCGCAGTGCTTCTTGGAGGTTTCCATACAACTGCATCTTCAATATTTGAGCTTTCCTGGCAATAAAAGACACACATTGTAGCTCCCTCATTCTCCAAAATCATATCTCGATAATTTGGGCTAAACGGCCATAAAATCACACTACGTGGATGCTTTCACGCTCATTCAACCGAGAAAAAAGCGATTGTGCATTCTTATCGCCCAACGCCAAAAATCGTCAATCATCGCGCCTAATGATGGTGTCCGTAGATTAGAAAATGCGACACAAATGAGCCAGCGATGCAATTTTATTGCGGATGCCACTTATTTGCCAATTTGGGACACAACCTAACCACGCACCACCAATGCATTTCTGTGGTCGATTTTCTTCCAATGTTATTCTTGTTGCTGTGGGTTTAGCTTTGATGCGATTGCGTGCCACGGTTAACCTCAATTTCATTATGCTCGGCAGGCAACACACGTTGGTGTGTTCGGAGTGTGTTTGGGGACCCGCCGCACCGCCTGATGGACAGATTGCGGAACGATGATTCTGATGTTGTTTAGTGATGATGATGATGATGATGGTCAATCGGTTGGATGGTTGGTTGGATGGTTGGTTGGTTGTCACCCGGATCCAACCCGTGTGACCACGGGTCGAGAGCCTTCGTCGATCGTATTAGTATGCACCACATGGGCCCGGTGGAATCTGAAGTTTTATTTCCCAAAAGTGTAGAACTGGGGAGGAGAAATGCAAGGCGAGTGGGTTGGAATGGGGGCCTGGATATTTGAAGAAGATAGCTTTCAAACTTAACTGTTTCCCATCACTTAGCAGAGCTGTTTTTTTATATAAGCTGTAGAATTTGTTTTAATTTGGTAATTTTTCATTAAAGTTTTTATTTTGAACAACAATATCTGAGCTCCCTCTACATAACTCTTAACCCATGAAGAACACATTCCCTTACTTCGACGATTCGGAGTTAATCACTAGAATCCAATTACGAAGTGAAGCCATAAGGAACCTCCAGAAGCAGTAAGACACACCACTCTCCGGTTAAGTGATTGTGTTGTACATCTAGACAAGTAAGTATCAAACACGGAGGATCACATAAAAGAAGGTCAACAAACCTATCCTGCTCTGTACATGGAAGATCATAATGGCGACTGGTTAATCTGAACCGATCGCTTGAAACACGACGCAAGCAAAATAAAAAACCTCCAACAACTACCCTCCACAGTTGATGAGGTGACGGATGTCGGCAGCAGTAGTAGAGACGGAAAACAAAAGTGCACACCCCCCTGTTCGTTTTTTTTTTCTCTCTACCGAAGGCGAGGGTCACCTGCAATTCTTGCCATCGTTTCCCCCGGCAAAACTTAGAACAATGCGCTTGAAGAATTCTTATAATAGCCCACCTTCCCGTGACAGCTACGGCAAGTGTGGGACGTGAGCATGTACCGCACCGTACACGCACCAACATCGAACGACCACGAACCGGGCATAATTGGCCAACACGTAGGGTAGCCATTTTTCTATTCTACCTTCAAGAACGCAGGGTGTATTTCGAGGGGACACATTATATTCCATAGTTTAAGCATAATTATTGACAACAAACAGTTATTAAATGGGCATGGAAATAAAAAAATATAACAAAAGATTCTCGAGTAACAAAAAAAAAATTAGGCAGAAAAAGTCAGTGGAGATGTCACCTGTGGGCAGTTCAATTCTCCGTTATCGGTGAGCATTATTCATTTCCCATGCAGTTCATTTCCTTCCTCTTGTCAAAAATGCCCCGAATGGTCATAAGTAGGCGTTGGTATTCATTTGCTATAAAAAAGTGACAGCCTTTTTATAGCAAAAGAACCACGCAAGAATACTTATCCATTCCAGAGCGCCAAACGAGCGAACAGTTCCGCTCCTATTGAAATTCGAATTAAATTCCCACTTTTCTTTACTGTTAAATTCAATTATGCCACCGCCCGGGGGTCATTTCTACCCACTCTCTCCTTTAATTATTTTATAGTGTTTTGTTCGGGAGATAGAAGAAAAAAACTGCCATCATAAAATACATGTCCATAAAAACCCTTTTGCTCACTAAACGATCGAATTAAGGCATATAAAGATGCGTCTTTCTTCGCGAGTGCGCGACTCCAGCGGCCGATTGTATGCCGCCCGAGGGAATGATTATTTAAATTCAATCAAACCGCCTCCCCCACTCGTGCCCTGCAGCCAATCGAATAAATAATTCATTAACGCACAAAATAAAATCAAAAGTGTGATGTTTTATTAATGACAGAACGGTGGAGCAAAGCAAAACCGACGGCAAAACATACAAAACAACCACAACGGCATGAATGGGAAGTGGAGTCAAAAATTGAAACCCAATTCAGCTGCATTAATAAAAGATGTATGAAAAGTGAAAACACATCGAAAGAAAAGTCCCGATTCCACCGAGAATGAATACTAAATCGGTTTACGCGATCTCACTCTCACCCCAGTTGGCGCGGAAGCTTTGCATCACACGGTGGACATAAATTAGTTCAAGACATCATAAACACTAACACCCCGGGTCCCAGGGGCGTCTCATTTGTTTGTTTTAGTTTCCATTTTTACCATACATTTTCGACACCACCACCATGCGCAAGGTGTCATTAAATTGTGACATTTCATTGCTCCAGACACCGGACTCGGGAATCAATCCCATCTCGATTGTTTCCGATTTCGATCGTCCAAGTCACTGATCAAACTTCCCTCGGGGCGGCACACAAAAAAAAGGTAGAATAAAATAAACAGATCACCTTCAGAGCACCTCCACCGCACTACAGTCCGCAGAAGGACTGTTTAATTTGTTGATGACTTTATTACACACACACATACACGCCGGCTGCCGCAGACGCCGCCGCCACAGAAGAGACACGATTAGCATAATATGATAATCTTCTTGGCCGGTACGGGCCCCCTTTTAAGTTCGGTGGGTCAACTCTCGCGCGATCCTCACCAAGCCTCGTAAAACGGTCGTTTGCCACTGGGGAATTTTCACTTCCCGGCTCGCGAAGTCGGGACGGCCATCGCCCGAGGGCCAAGTACGCGATATATTTGAATAATACGGTTTTTATTACTCGTGAGATATTTGTTGCAATTATAAGAGCGTATAGGGTGGTGTGTGTGCCGGGCTCTGCTCATTACTAAAACAAACATATGCAAAGTGGAGGAGGCCGAACCTCGCGATCAAGCGCGCGGGTAATTCATCTCCAGCATGGGATGATCTTCCCATTGACGGATGCGCAACAGTTCTTGGAACGGGGCCATAATTTTGCTATAAAAAAGCATTACTCATTACGCTTCCCACATGACGATCATTCCAGCGCAAGCCGCACTCCACAGCCAGGCTAATCGATTCCTGCCGTTTATTCCGTATTCCAGTGGCATGATCAATTGCTTGCCTCATTCACCCGTGGCTACCGCTCGCGCGGGCGCTACTCACTCATTAAGCGTGGCACATTTTTGCATACGTTTAATGTTTAATTTTGTGAAGGCAAGACGCTTGAAAATTCACTTTTCATTCATGAGCTGTTGAAAATTAAAGTCGCGAATGTTGGGTACCGCCAGCCGTACGATCGTTGCCCCGCACTGCCCGCCTCTCTGCTCCTACGGCCGTTGGAGGCCCGGCTAAGACATGAATGAATTAATGAGTGAGTAAAAATGCAGCCAGTGCGGAATTCCCTTCCCATTTGAGTGAGTGCGAGAGGGTGGTAGGCCGGGCCGGGGTTGGGTTTGAAAATCTGAATAAATAGCTAGTTTGCCACTAGAATTGAGCTGAACTTGAACTTGCCACTGGCACAGGTGAACTCGCGTTCCCCCGGCACAAACTGGGCCAGACATTTTTGAATAATAAGCGAACTTCAAGCAGCGTGCGGGGGGAAAAGGTGGTGAAGCCAAGGCAGCAGGAGGCAGTGTCAAGGAGGCCGTGCAAAGTCGATCGCAAGGTGCCGGAGCGAAAAGGGGCACCCCAGTTCTCTACGATTATTATGATAATCGTGCTCGTTTTCCTGGGCGATTTTTTTTGCCTACTTCTTCTGCGTACCGGAATTTTACTTTCATGCCGGCCGGCAGTTTTAAAAATGCTGTTACCGCTGATGTTTATTGTGCGATTTTTTCCGCCGCTTATGTAATTGTGGTTAAAGTTTTTGTACTTACCATTACGATTACGATTGAATTTAAAGGGGAGTGCGAAATGTATGCTAAGTACTTGATCAGATGAAGATGTAAACATGATTGAGAGGAACGCGCTATAAAATTATAGCTTCAGCTGTCAACGGTTACTAAAGAAACAATATGGCTGATCGTTCAAATTTGCACTGCCAACTGTGTTTAAGTAAAATTTCTTTAAAATAAGGTTCCGTGAAGCAATTTTACCCTTAATCCCATGTAACCAACCAACATGATCGTCCACTAATCCAAACGGTTCATTCTACTGACGGCAAGTCCACTTTTAAGGTCAAAATAGAAATCTCTGGTTCTGGTGAAGCTCCGGCATGGCTTTTCAACACGCAGCAACCGGAACGGCGTTTGGAGATCCGTTGTAACTACACCTTCCCCCCCCCTGCACCACCCTTCTCCGTACGTCTTAATGACAATATCCTATGGTCAGCGTTCCGGACGACGGCACACCACCAATCGGGATCATGAGGTCGGTTTTTCCGCATGCCCCCACACTTGGCAATAGTTGGGCGAGGGTTGTTTCTGTTTTAAGTTTTTTTTCCCTACTCGCTCGTTCAATTCCCCCCTTTGCCAAGCTGGCCCCTTTTTCTTCGGCGGGGTTTTCCGATTGGCCATCGCGTGGGTAGGGTTTGTGGGTCGGATACATGGACACGGTACGTTGGGCTGGCGAGCGAGTCGCTAACTTTTTCGACCGGGGACGCGTCATTTTTTTTTTGTTTGTGGGGGCCCCGACGCGCATAGTCCGCCTCGCGTCGGGCGGAAGCCATAACAAACCGGAACTAATTAAAACTCCTTAAAAATGACACCTCTAGAACAGTTTTTTGAGGGTTTTGTTGGTTAGGTACAGAACATTAGGTCCATTCATTAGACCGCGGTCCGTTTCAGAATCCACGAGACTCGGCGAGAAGCTTTTTCTGAAGTATTTCGCCATTAGGGTTTCGGTTGTAGTGTTTCGGTGTACATTGTGGCTTTATAATGCCTATAATGCTCGGTAGAGTAGCAAACGGTGCAGAACATCGCTGTCGATCACCACTCCGGGAGGGTGTAGAAGATGATAAGTTTATGATAAAGTGAAGGTCAGTTAAACTTTGACGATGATACGAGGGTATGATATTAGCGTAACGAGGCATCATAGTTTGATTCAAAATTGGTTAACATGTTTAAGCTTCCTTTTACTTTTTTTCGCCTACTAACATTCCACGAGCATGAACAGGATCTAGAAGCCTCTATTGATCTGTATTTCTGTAATTGGAACTTGAACCTTCAATTACCGGATTGCTCGTTGGAGATTAATACTTTGGAAAAACTATCGCTTCTTTAGTTTTAAGCTTTTATTAATAAAATTATTAATAAATGTATTAAAAGATATGACTTACATCTGATCACAAATCAGCTTCTTTCTCATCTTAAGTCTACTGCTCCTTAGCTACTCAATAAATGGTTTGTGTCCTGAATAATCATTTAACGTATGTTGTACTAATGCTTGTGTCATGGCTAAACAGAGTTACTACTTTAAAGCATGTTTTGGAATAATTATTCTTATAGCTGATACTGGCCATAAAGAAACCTCCTTATTTTTTAATAAACGTCCTAATTGCGTTGCATTTAACGCGATCACCGCAATGTCTTCCACTCATTTCGGCACAACAATTCTGCCCTGTTGTCTCTAAACATTTCGCAACAACATGAAAAAAACTGGGCGCCATCAAACACCGTGGAACAATCGGTTGCGCCGTGCCGATGGTAAGTTCAATTTGCCGATGCGCATTCTAGTGGAAAGCCGTGTACCGTTCGACTGGTTGGCGAACCGCCTGGGCGCAGGTACCCGGCGCCCCATACATGATCGCATGTAATGTGCATTCACTTCAGAATGTCTATCATTATTCTTTTCCCTTCGGAGGTTTTACCTTTTTTTTTTTTGGTTTTGTTCTGCTACCCATTACAGTGCCTTATCTTGATCGGCTTGAACGCCGGACGCGGACATTGGGCCGCTGGAGCTGGCAAAGGCTTTTTTCCATTCGCAGATGGATGGCAGGCGTTCTAGGCTTCTAGAGCCCCCATGGGGAGAAGGGTCTCGGGACGGTCAAAGGTGCAACGAAGGTGTGTGTGTGTGTGTGTGTGTGGAAACAACGCTCAAACAGCGAGTTATTCGACGACATGTTGTGTGCTTGTTGTGTTGGTTGTCGGAACAGATCATCGGAACGATACGTACAACGTGTGACGGAAAAGGGGGTGATCCGCAGAGGGAGAGGGAGGAAGAAGGGGGTATTTTCTGTATGGAAAACGTAAAACAAAAGCCCGTTCGGGCGGGTTGCGAGGAGGGCGAGATCATCATGTGTGAAACATTCACGCCACCCCAAAGGCTCCCCGTGAACGGTTCCGTTTGCAAGCGTTTGTCCGGCCATTATCGTGTCCACCGTCGGAACGCGATGGTCTCCCCCCCCCCCGCCATCCCCACCTAAACTTTCCTTCCTTCCCAAGCAACCACACACAGGTGCAGCAGAGTGTTTTTATGCATATTTTCCATTGTGACGACCGTAATCAAACTTTAATGATAATAATAGTTATAAGGTAATAATGAAAAGACTTTTGACCCGCACACCTCACCCACCTCGGCGTCCTCCGCTTGGTTCAATCTTTCCCCGCCCAGCAAAAGTGCAATGGTTGTTTCCATTTAGGAAACAACAATTGGATCCCTTTTCCTTCCTTCCGGACGATAATCCCAACCGATGGGGGTCGGTGCATATTGATCGCGCGCCGAATACTCTGCTGATTACTCTCCAACGCATGTCCATTACGTGTACTCATTAGGGGCGGGCGGCCTCCCGCGACGGGAAATACACGGTGGGTCACACACAGCAACACATAGCCACACACGCACCGCAGCAAATGGCGATCGGAACATCCGGTTCGAGGCCGGAAATGGGTTGACAAATACGTGGGGCTTTGTGAGTTGTACAACTGTATCCCATGCGTTTTCAGCTTGACGTGGGTTCTTTTAAGTTCTGTTTATAAAATAAATGTATGACATTTCTATCTCTCTCTCTGTCTCTTTCTAGTAGCGAAAATGAATGTCAGGAGCTGCTTTATCACTTTATTGCTGTTATGATCATTTAATTACAAGCACAATTACAGTAGTAATTACACGATAGAAAGAACTGAAAGCTGATAAACAATTTCTGTATGTACAAATCTTCAGTTCTTTGCTAAATTTTGATTCAAGGGGCAACAGCGGTGTTGGTCTTCTCACGGCAGGACTGAGGTTCAAATCTCATCCAGACCGCCTCGCCGTAAGTAGGACTGATTATCCAGCTACGGGTAACGTCAAGTCACAGAAAGGCCTTGCAAGGTTGTAGTGCCAAAGAAGAACTGGCACTGATCGGTACTGAATGGTAATTTACTGAATGGATTTTTTTTAAATTTAACCTTAGGTGTAGTTTTCACAGAATAACATTCAAACTATAACCCATACAAGAAGTCACTTTTGATTTGGAGACACTAAAGTCAGCCACTTTATTCCGCCAATCGTAACCTCATTTAAAGACCCACCAAAACAACCTAATTTGATTCGCACGCCCGCGAAATGTTTTCATTTGTAACTCTCTTAACCTCTTCTTAATAAACACCCCAACAATAGTACCCTCTGCAACCATCACCCCCGTTGGTTCAAGTGTTTCGAGTAATAAAAGTGTGACGAAGATGCGTGCGTATGTGTGCTGTATGTGTGTACAGAGAGAAAAAAAAATACAAACCTCACCTCGCCTTAATAGAGGCTCGAGTTAATCAAACCCATAACGAACGTAAAATGTGAAGTGATCCCCGGGCGAATGACGATTACGACGACGATGATGATGATGATTTCATCAATTTCAAATGCAAATACTGTTTGTTTTATTAAACATACCAGCCGGCGTTTGAATATTCACTCCACACACACACTGCTCGCCAGTTGAGCAGGGTGAAGCCTGGGAACAGTAGCAGTAGCAGCACTACTACTTCCAACCCGGGTACGACGCGGCCTGGATGCAGACACATTCGCATAAACGGTTTCATTGCTTGGCACGCACGATTTGAGATTCTCAATGCGGGAGGCGAATTACGGGGCGAATAGGGGGCAAAACTCAGGGCAAAACTTCTCATGTTAGACCGCTCCACCTCCCCACAGCCCGATGAGCGATATAATTTGATGACTTACGGGGGGAGGAGTGTTTTTATGTGGCGTATGTGGCGTACATGCGGCACCGTCGGTGAATGAAGTTATTAATTTAGAGACAAACCGAGTACGAGATGCAAACATAGCTATAGCTTGGTGATAGGTACAGGGAGTAGCATTTAAATAAAATACTTCGAGTAGAACAAAATTGTTTAACACGGCCATTAGTTGAAGTGCCGAGGGGGTGTTGGGTGAGTGTGGAATCAAGTTAATGACATTAAAAACGATGAATATCAAATTATTGGCATTTAAGGAATTGTATCAAATTACTCAAACCAAAAGAAAAAAATTAAAACGAAACACATTCTGAATAAAACAAAATAAACATTGAATAAGTATATGAAAATGATTAATAAGGAAGACAATAAAGAAAAATAATATTATTTAAAACAAGGGGAAAAAGAGGAAAAAAGAGTAATATGGAATGAAAAAACAGGAAAAAATATAATTCCTCAAGTAAAAAATTGTTATATACTATAAAAAAATCCTCAGCTTTTAAATAACAAACTGATGCACTCCCACCAAAAATTTAATTGTTCTACATGAAGCTTTTAAATGTGCATATGATTTTCTCCATTAATCCGCCGAAGAGAAAACAATTTCTTTCTCCTCCTAACGATGCCAATCGCACCAAGAACTCCACCACCCGGGCAGCTCTTCCGGGTGCAATATTGTCGCTCGGTTCATTCATTCATTCATCCGTTCAATCGTACTGCTCGCTCACACCCGACCACACAGCGAATCAAGAATCAACACCACGCGATATCAACGGTATCATCATAAGCCGCGAGGTACAAATTATCATCACCCGTCCGTATGCATTTGCATAAGTGTGCTCGATGCTTTTTATTTCCACCCAGAGCCCGGGTTCGGGTTTTCGGATGTTTTCTGGTGCTGGTGTGTTCTGAAGCCTTCCTTCCATTCCGTCCTTCCGACGCCTTCGTCGGTGAGCAAACAATATGGATATGAGCAAACGGAGGCTGGCCGTATAATCGTGCCACATAAAAGCGAAGCACACGGTAGGCAACCATATCGTGATCGTTTACATACCGAAATTATAAGCGATAATAAGATAATCATAGAAACAAACACCTAATAAACAAGGCCGAACCCCGTGGTAGTAGCGCCACCGCCCTCAACATGCGCGGTCACACTCCCTGGCTGGCTGGCTGGCTGGCTGGCTGGCTGGAACGGGAAGGCAAAAACGGTGGCAGTAAAATATTCAAATGATATCTTAAAATATGCAACGAACTTTGAATAAAAATTCAATTTGTTTGTAAACTTTTCAGTTTTATGCCTTCCGGAATGCGCGTGGGTACGAAAGGAAACGGTCTGGTTGGGGGGGGGGGGGGGGGAAAATCCCTAACCTTACTCACTGGATTTTGCGTGTGGTAAGATTAAGGAAAAAACCGTTCTGCTAGAGTCCGGAGAGCACAAGACAAATGGGTACCAGTTATCCACCCAGCTCTGGGCCAGTTTTTCATCCCCGCAATCGCCCACAACTCTGCGCGGCTTCACTTCCTACCAGAGCAACAGGAAGCGAGCGAAATGCATTAAAGCATATGATCCAGCTGCCTAAATCATAACGATATATCAGCATAATGAAGCTGCTTTCCGATCCGGAGCGTTCTTAAAGCTCTTCAGCACTTAGCTCGCGGTAGGCAACAATATCTGACACACTGAGTGGAGAAATTTAAAGATTTGCAGACAGTCCGTAGTGCCAACACAGAGCCTCCGTAACATAAACAAACAGACAATCCCGTGAAGCGCTTGTGGAAGGGTGAAAAGCGTGAAGCATCTTTCCGCTGGCCGGCGGATACACTTTTGCATGTGATTAAAATAATTTAATATGAATATATGACTCGGGGCGTGTGTGGGGCTGGTAGTGCTCGATTTTGGGCGAGCGATTGTGCAGGGATTGCATCATTAATGCATTATTCACGAGAAAATAATCATGCGCGTGTGTGTTGTTGGTGGGCTAGGTAGTTCCTGATTCTTATGCTCAGGAAGGGAAGTTTCGAGTTTTTTTTTTGCTTATGCTGATACGAGTCTGAGTGAGGATTGGAGTCGTTTCGATTGATCATTCATTGTTGCGTGCGGTGACTCCCTTTTTTATTTGTAGTATTATGAAGAATGTTCTTTGAGGATATAATGTTCCGGATTAACAAGAGATCGAATAATTGGCTGAATAATCGAAGCAATCAACTAAAATTGCTTCAAAAACAAAAACTAGGACATATTCCATTTTATTAGAGCTGTTGCTTAGTAACGATACTGATCAAGTGCCGTCGATCATTTGTCACGTTACAGACGGTGAATACTTTATCGCGAAAGGAGAGTTAAGCATAAAAATACTCCTTTACAGTTGAACGATGAATAAATTGTACATCAAAAGTCAACATCTCCGAGAATATGGACAATTCTAGACTCACTGTCGTGCTCTGGACCTAGAATCGAAATAGGGAAGAACAGAGGAGCATTTGCCAGAGTATTTCTCAAAATCTAACCTGATCAAAGACCTCTGATCCAGCTCGATACGAAAGATCAAGATCCTTAAAGTGACATAAGAAATAGCTGAAGAATATTCCATCTCCTATAAGAAGAACTAGAAGGAGATCATCCTGATGCACAAGAGACAGCATTAGCAGACTGTTCGTCGATCTGTGGTCTATATGACGTCAACAGTTAAGGACACTGATGTCTCTATGTTGGATTGTTTGAGAACGATCACCAAGAAAATAGCTAAGCCAAAAAATTTAGGTAATTTTAATTGAGCATTAGCTGACAGTTAATCGCCCTACAACGCTCTCTAAATAACGCTACTTTATACCAATGACTTGTTCCTCACATAACTTCCAATAGCGCATTCAATCGTGTCCCACCACTAAATCCACCAGAATTCTCAGACGAAATTACTAAACCAACATCTTATCAGCATCTGTTCGTTCGTTCGTTTCGTACTCCACAAATGGCTCTATCGAACAATGCAGCGCTGAACCGTTTGTCCCAAATGTCACGTAAGCTTTCGATCGTTTGCAATTGGAGCACTCGACAGCGGTGTATGTATAGTGGCCATTAGCCGACCAACCTTATTTGCTCTTTCCCACAAAAAACAAACCTCCTCAAGTACAGAGTAATAGCAGCGGTGTACTGCAGTGAGGCACTAACATGAACATGAACTGGCACGATTCGAATCGTCCGCACTCGATCGTTATCACTCGTCCAGCTCGTCCAGTCCAGGCAATGTGTACCGGTCGAAAGGTCGTCAGCAACGCAGAGAAAAAGGGGTAAACACACGCTGATTAGCATTTCACGTGCCCTGGCGCAAGCTGCGGTCGACAAAGGTTCAAACGAATACCGATGGAAGTTTAACCCGGAATCGGTCCGCGGAACCGGTGGTCGATCGTTCGCCATTTGGACGGGCAATTGGGTTGATGGAAAAGTAGGTAGGCAAATAGAACTTCATGCCTGATTTATGGAGAAATCGAAGTAACTATCTAAGTAGGCTGACGGCTACTAGCTGTCAAGTAGGGGTTTTTGGGTTTTTTTGTTTTTGAAACCATCGCCTACTTCAACCAGAAAATCAAACTCCACTCTCCAACGAATCCAACTAATCGTTGAACCCCATAGGCAAACGGTCCCCGAAATTCGTTCACTTGATTGCCGTCCACTTTCACTGCTCACGAACAGTTTGGCTTATGCAAATTAATGAGTGCACGCTCAATTTTTGGTCATTGCGGCATGCTGCTGCTACACCGCGGCCATTTTCGTCCATCAAACGTGATGGCCCCCAACAAAAAAAAAACTGTCGCAACCTCGCTTCGTGGAGTTGGGTTCCTTCTTCTTCCGGGGAATAGTTTCTTCCGGCGGCGTCAGTGCGCTGCCCGAAACAGTCCAAATCACTTCTTCGCATGCCAGGCAACTATGCTCCCGGGCTTCTGTCCCGAAATCGGATCGGACCCACCGGCGGCCACACAAATCACTCGCCCCGGCAGCTCCAACTGCCACGGCTGTCCTGTTCCTGATAGAGTAACAAATTTTCATTTAATTCGACCCGATTCGTGCTCCCCCGGTGTGCGGCCAGCTTCGATTGCACTTTTCCCAGTCGGAACGGTTTGCACCCTGCGGCTGTCATTGCGGCTTAACGGTGACTTCCTAACAAGCTCGTTTCCGAACGTCTTTATCTTCCTAACCCAACCTGGCTTGGTCCGGTGGGAACGGCAAAACGGTCAGCCCTTCCGCAGGATACGTCAGAGTGGTCCTTCAGCTGTGCGCCTCCGGTCCCGGGGGTAGATACAAAAGGGTCATATTTTTATGGCGCTTCAACGGTTCTACAATGGGGACTCTCTTAGGTCTTTTGGACTCTCGTGGGAGCAGGGAAAAAAAGGTTAGCAATAGATCGTTCGATAAGCGATCGCCGAACTCCGGGAGAGGGTTTTCACCATGATCAGTGGACCGTTTCATCCTATCCAGCCTTTTTGCCAGCACAGGATAATGGAGCGGACTCGCACATACGCAGGCAGGCAAGAAAAACAAAATGCGCACATACCGACACCATTCTGAAGGCAGTTTTATTAACCAGTCAGCTCCCGGGACGGATGGATCGCCGGCCACGACATTTGGTAAAACCGTTTAACTCATTGAATATTCATGATTTCCATCCGACTTTCCTTGGCCACACAACCACACGCACACACACAGGTCAAGAAAGGTTGTCACTTTACGCCTCCTTTTCGTACAATTTCTCGATCCTTTCGCTAACCGAAGTACCGAAGAACCGAAATCGAAAGGTTTGCTTTCCTGGCTAGGTTTTTATTGTTACTGACTGTTCGTTGTTTTAATTTTGGTGGGACTGTTTCCGGCTTCCGGTGTGTCAATTTATTTTGACTCTTTTGTTGGGGGATTTTCCTAATGATTTGCTTTGTGTTTCTTGATTTGGAGGTTTCACTTGTGTTGTTTACTCAGTTAAAATACTTGTAAAAAAGTCTTTAATAATTTGTACCGAATCAATGGTCCTAAATCTGCAAAAGATTTCTTTAATTTAAATAAGAGCAGATTAAAGTTGTTACAATCATAGAAAATATCTACACGTTCAGGTTGGGACGAAATAACAGAGGATGAACATGAGGCTCTGTGGGCAGATAGGTGATTTGGTGTCTTTTGCGTGTTCTTCAGGGCGTCTTGCATAAGAGTACGACGCTATTCATGAACCATATTTCAACGAAAACTGGTCAAAAGCATAATCTTGTAGAATTATTCAACTCAAAACTTCATTTAAAGCCTCACATAGGAAACATCGCAGACGCAAAATTAGATCATTGGGATTAATGTGTTAGGCTGGCCAAAAATTGTGACGATTCCAGCGGCATTAACAGATTATTCTTCAATCTAGAGAGGCCCGGTGGACCAGACCAGTAGCCGCAAATCCAATCTCACCTTCCCGTACGATTGAGTATCCAACTGCAAACAAATTCTATGCCAAGGAAGCCCAAAGCCTCTAGAGGTTTCTGAGCTAAGCAAAATAAGAAGTGAAGCTCATTCTACAGTTATTTGATTCTTGGTACATATCTGCTGAGACTTGACGATTCGAGATGCGGTATTGGGAAATTAAAATGGAAAGACCCTGACAAGAAATGCACAGACTACAATAATATTTCGTTAAACAATCTCTAATTGACAAGCCCAATTTCTGAGGACCTCACCTGGCATAGACCAGCTAGTATTCAGGTTGTTTTGAATTTAAAATTAGTGCTTTGACATTACAATTTTTTGCAATTTTCAATAAACCCCTAAGTAAAAACATTTTTGAGTGTAAAAACTAAGATAATCAACAGGCCACTACTGCATGCTACCACTACTGTTTGCTACTGCTGCAAAATTTTCATCATTTTCATCGGTTGCATGGCTTAAACAATCAAATCGATGCCAGCCAATCCACGCCGGACTGGCCGTTTTCGATGCACCACCAGTTTTTGTTGTTATATTCGCTCCCCCGAGTGCATTTTCGATACAGCTACCGATAAAGAAAAGCCCCCCGAGGTGAATTATGAGCTGATGCAGCAGTAGCAAAAAAAACCCTCCCCAAGAGACCGGCCATATCATATTCGGAGAGTTCTTTGTTTTAAACGTCTCATTAAATTGCACGCCCGGTTTGCACGCCCGGGCCTCGATTGGCATGCTATCCGAGCATTAATCAAAAACCGAAACCGAAACGCAAACTGTGACTTGGCACAATAATAGAATCCAATGCTCTGGTCGCTTTGCTGTGGTGTTTTTCTTTTTTCTCGCTCACGTGTTTGCTTTTCACCTGAAATCGGGACATTCCGTGCAGTTCCACATGCACCGATCGCCGGCGGATCGACGGTGCAAGTTTATGCGCTGGAGAAAAAAAAACAACAACCACCGCCACATCCCAAGTGTGCGTGTAAGGTGTGTGGTGTGATGCGGTTCTAGCACCTGCCAGGCACGAAAATGTGCCCGACCGCCAGTCCGGTAGATGACCGTGACCGCACACAACATCCAGTTGGCGAAGAAGGGCATAGCTTCTCACTTTTTTTCTGTTCGTTGCTTTGTGTGCCCTCAGCACACCCACCTCCCAACCGAACGCACTCACACACACACACTGCGGACAAAAGTGTTGGTCACAAGAGGTGGACCATTATTAAAAGGCGGGTGGGAAAATCTCGACCATAGCGTAACTGCGGGACCAAAAAAAAATCCAGGAAAAAATTGCCACCCCGATTGGCCCGATGGCTCGGTTCGAGTGGGATAATTATTTACGGAAACAATCACCCGTACACCCTCATGATGATGGCCGCCCTGTACGTACGACACAAGACGCATCGAGAACGGGCACTGCTTCGCTGAGATTGCAATTAACCAGCGATGGCCTTCGAAAAAAGCGGGGTAATTGTTAATGCGTGAAGGTAAGGTTAATCTGGACAAGGAAGTGGAAAGAACCGCGTTTCTTGGTCGATAATTTTGAGAAAAAAAATTCGAAGCAAAAACTCTCAAATGACAGTTATTATTTTAATATTTCAAATTTAAACCGTCAAAACCGTCAGCACTGCTTGCTGCGATGGAATTTCTCTCCTCTCCAGTGTGACAGCTGACATGGACTTTGTGATGTTGTATGGGGGTGGTTGGAAAACATGTTTATTGTTGGATAGAATTTTTCCCTTTCGCTTTTCTCGTTCTCACCCTCAGCACACAAAAAAGCGCACCCTCGCTGGATGAATGGCTAGATTCGCACTCGCTTAAGTTTTGAGTTTCGTCTGCTCAAATAAATCCATCCCGGTGAAGAACGTGAGTAAGATGCGTACCTCAGCGACGATGTTAGCTTGTGTACTGCACTTGCAACTGACGAACACACCCTTGCAAAGTGTCCGGCTGGTACGGTGGTCCCGCGCGACGCCGTCATAAAACAATAGTGGGAATCGGTTAATTGCAATTTTATTATTCTGCACATTCCACTGCACTAGCCGCACCGGGGGGGAGATGGCCAAAGGGTCATTTTGTACATGGGCTCCAAAGTGTTTGCTGCGAGTCATTGTTTGAGCTTTGGGCAATTTTTTTGCTGCTGCTTTGGTTCGCTTCATTCGAATGTTCAGAAACCCATCGTTTATATCATGAAGGTACGCTTCAAGACATTACACTCATCAGTGTGTGTGTGTGTGTAGTGGGCACAATGAACGGGCTGACCTTCCTCCGTGTGTTTTCCTGGTCTTGTGAACAGCTTTCCAAAGGCAGAACTGCAAAAAAAATGTTAATATTCTTCAGATATAAGAAAAAAGGGAACTAAAATAATATAACTATCGGAATGGGAGGCATATAACACTATCACCGAGGGAAGGAATGAGAAAAATAGAAGTTTTCCACGATTTCTTCCAGGAAAACTTTCACGAAAGCTCGCTCATAACTGCGCATGTGACGTTTACAGTGCAAAACAAGTGAAGGACGACTATATTCTCCATCGGAAATAGTTTTGCTTTTATTACAGGGCTTGCTATCCATATAATGGATTCGTTGAACCATATTGGAGAATTTTTCAAATAAATAGTGGCATATTCCAAACCCGATGTGGAATTTTACAATCAAATAATGGAATTCTGCATATAATTAGCAGAAATTTGTATTGCAGTTGTGACATTTCGTAATTAGCGGTAGAGCTTTATGCCAATATTTCTTTCTAATTTTTGTATAAACACATTCAAATTTGATTGATAAGGCTTAATGATGTGAACAAACTATTCAATAATACTTTACCAATTTCACAGTATGACAAAATCGGATCAAACCCTCGGCAAAAAATTCACAGCTTGTTTCAAAGATCCACAGCCGCGTCTTGCTGTAAAATTCCATAGCAAAGTTCCGCAACGAGCTTGCAGTATTCCCCAATCGATTTGAAACTTACTTCGAATTGATTCAACGAATCTCTCCTCTGGATAGACCCTTTGTACGGTCAAAGTGATAATACTTTAAGGCCAGCTTTCTTAGAGAAACTCTTTTCCCGTTTTACATCATTCTTCCTCCAAAAGTAAAGCACACTGATCGTATCATTCGCGATAAAATCTCAAAACAAACAGTTTTGCAACCAACGTCACCCCCAGTGGTGCAATACCTGCATCAACGAATATATTTTATTCTTTACTGCTTTCCGGGTAAGGAAAACCCCTCTTTAATCACCTACCGAATAAACCCAAGCCAAACAAAAAAGCAAAGCGCAGAACCTCATCAACAAAGCGGCGATGACCATGACAAAAAGTGCCAGCCATGTAACGGTGCATGATCAGCGTGACTTTATGGCATGCATTTAAAGAAATGACACTTACGAAGCTCCCGGAATGCAGCCAAGCCAAGGGCAAGACCAGCTGTTGGTTTCCTAATTAAATCACTGGCCCAACCGGCACAATGGTGCGTTAAAAGTGTTAAGGTGCATTTCCGCGAGTTTCCCGCCAGGTGGGAGAGAGAGATATCGAGAGCGATGGTGATCGTAAACAATCAGATTTGTGTTGTTCCTCCCGCTAACGAAGCTCAATGAGCCGTACACGCGCGCCTCTTAATGTAAGCCGCACAGCAAAACATGTTCGCCCCCGAGCCGTATGTTTATCATTTATAATCCCTATCGAAGCCACGAATTGAGCGCATCTTTTGGCGGGTTTGAAATAAAATGATAGGAACAACAACAACAACAACAAAAACAATAGTCAGAAACAAACAACCCAACCGAGCCCCAAACGAGTGAAGGAAAACTGCATCACGCTCGCCATGCGGACGGACGACGAAACAGCGGCCACAAACACACCGCAGGAAAAACGCACACGGGAACACGATCACACGCCAGGGGAGGTAGAGGGGGGGAGGGGGAGGAGGGCGAAAAGAAAAAGCACCAATAAAAAATATATAAAACTATTTAAAATTTTTACTTGGCCAACCAAGCGAGGAAACAAAATGGCTCTATAGAAAAATTGTGTTGCACGGCATGGCATCCCTCCCCATCAGCGGCTCGGACCGGCCATCGCAGATGGGGGTGATGAGAAGGTACACTTGGGAAGTGTTGGGGATGAAAGAGGGGAAAAGGGAGGTAAAGGTGGTGGGCTGGAAGGGAAAGAGAAAATAACAAAACAAATGCACGCAACATAGTTTACAACATTGCGGCGTGTCGTGCGGCGTTTTGTGTCCATCCACGGTGCCATTGTTTTCTCGTACGTGTGCGTGTGTGTGTGCGCGTCCGCGTGTTCTGGCTTGCACACACCGAGACGCCCGATTTTCAATGTTGTCCCCACACACCCTCCCTTCCTTTGCACCCAACTCCATCCCCCCACCCCCAGTCGGAATCCGAATGGCAATTTGTTTCAGGTGGAAATGCTGCTGCACAAAAGGCAACCGACAGCAAACAACCAAACTCATGGCCACATTCGGCTATAATATTTTCCTTTATTTGCACCGCACATTACTGTTATTGTTTCGCAGCAGCGGTGATGAGGATGATGATGATGCACCGGTGTAGTGCATTTCCTGCGCGTTGTGCGAATTAATTTCACCTGCAGCACGGCGGCGGCACATGGTTTAAGGTTGATGCGCTTGTCCTCACCAACGAAACGTAGGTTTGCCAGTGCGTAGCGGAGATTTTGGCATCCGTCGTGGACCATGATTGTCCGCAATGCCCTGATTGCGCCAATAAAACCTTCTGACATGTAGTGCTGAGTGAAAACCATCGTCCAAATAGCTCGTTGATCGTCAACAGTCGCTTTGGGGGAAAGGAAAATAATGAAACCGAATTTAAAATGAGGCTGCCTAAGTGAGTAATCAGGTCTCGGAGTCAGAGTTTTATTTAATGTTTTAATATAAAAAATTAAACTAATTGCCAAATTCCCGTCTGACGAGCACGAAGTTGAAAAAGCCCATGCAACAGTCGTTCATATTCCATTGGAACTTTGGAACTGAAGGGATCTGACTAGCAGCCAATAAGAAATTAAATTATCTTAAAAGAGCTACTAATATGGATGGTCCTACCATTGTCACCTCTTCCATCGGGCCGCCGTTAGCAAACTCAAGCAAATCATAAGGACAAATCATAATTTTTAATTAACCGCAACCTTAACCTAATACTCTTTAATAATCTAGCCAACGTTCACCATTGCACCGATAATAGGAATTTTTAAACTTGAATTTAAACTGTTGCATTACAAGAAAAACGACTTTCCGGTGCTCCCAATTAAAGGTCCTCGGTGTGTCCTCGACCTACCGTTCAACGACGCTCTCAATTGAACGTTACGAACAGGTGAAATACATTACCGCAACCCTCGAGGAAGAACCTCGAGCTCGATCATCCCAACAGGCAGGACCAAAGCAAACAAAGCGTCCCGAAAGGAAATAACTCACTCCGCGAATGAGGCGCACAACGACGAAACATTCCAATCCTTGTGCGGCGTAACGTCCCATTCATCCTCCGAAAGGGCAGGGAATTAAGTTTTAAAGACGACACATCGAAGACAACCGTCCCATCTACGTCATTAGCCGTAACCCTCGTGCGCGCCACTTAAGCGAAAAGATGATAACGCCGAAAGGATACTCCCTTTTTTCGGTTCCGTTTTTCTTGCTTCGGCACACTGTACGATGACCTCGATCGCAAGCGCTGGCAGCCGTCGTCGACCTCGATCGCAACCGGATCTTTAGGACGGAAGCGCTCGCAGGACATAGCACGCCACGCACAGGGATAAATGTGCGTCCTTCGGCAGCCGGACACACGCGTCCGCCTGGTGCAGGTGCAAGCCCGCTTTCCCTTTTGGTCCCTTTCTGTTGTGCCTTGGTGTGCATTATATATTTTTTAATTAATAATGATACGGTTGCTTCCCCTGGGTGCTTTGGTCACCATTTGTCTTTGGTCCCCTTTTTTTGTTGGTAAGGGTCTTCGGGTTTCCGACCAAAGGTGCCAATTGCCGGAAGAAACGATGAGTGGCGAATGCGACTGACGTTTAATAAATGACTTAGTCCGAGCCACGGTTGCGGACAGCCGTAGCGGGGGACCCATTCTATTCCACTCGATCGGGAGATTACGATCGCCCAAGTAGCCTCCAAGGAGCTTTCAGGAGGGGAGGTTTTTTTTGGGAAACATTTCACGATCACTTTACGGTAGAAATTGCGGGATGGAGGGCTGTAGATTGATATGGTTCTTACGATGGCTCATTGGCTCCCTTGCGTGGTCCCTTGCGTACGAGGCACAAGGTCACCGTACCGGAACGGTGGATGCGACCGACAAACGCAGCACATCGGCAATTACTGATCGATATCAGTGGAAAAGTAGCGTTGCACGATCGTGATCTCCCGTCGGGTCGGTTGGATAATAAGTGTGCGAAGGAAACGAACCTTGACCAGGGCCGCCAAAACGATCTACGGTCGTCCAGTGGGGCAAATGACATACGACCGTGTGCCTTTGAAGTAGGGATAGTTTTTAGGGGTTACGTTGGAGAAGTCTTTTAAACTTCAGGAGAACGAAGCCGAACTATTCTCTACCTTAACCTAGAAGTCTTAAAACAACCAGATATTGTCTTATATCTACAAATATCGATTAAAACGAAGCATGCTAACATCATGTTAAAGTCACGTTCCTTTTGCTGTCAATATGCTCTTTAGGATCTGCTGAACCTTCGCAATCACTGTCGCACATCATCATCAGCCACAGAACCTTGTCAACAAACCCCGTTAAGCAGAAAACTTTTCTGTTTGGGTTAGACGAATCCGGAGGGGGTTTTTTTCTTCACTCACTTCCTTCCTAGCTAGCAGCCACCCGTTTTAAGTGTAACGAAATGCAAATTTATCCTATCCCTTGTAAAGTGTTTCTTATTTTCTTCCGTATTGCGAGATGGAGGCTTCACAAACATAAGGCACAACTTCAGGACGCCAGACGCCTATTCCGGGTAGTCACTTTACACCATCGAATTTTTGATCCCATTTTTTGGTTTTTGTCACCCTTTTTTTTGCTTTGTTAAGAAGCTCAGCAGTTTTTTTTGGTTTGGTTTGTTTGATGCCTTCTGTTAAGAAAGTGAGGCTAGAAAAAGTATACATCACACTTCGGTGTGGGTTTTTTTGCTGTCAGTCAACGATCATTGCTGGGTCGAAAGGCTGATGTTGAAGTTGATAAAGCATACCAAGGCAAATACTGTCAAGGCGTGATTTCGTCCTGACCCTTTAATCGCGAAGAAAGTTGATGAACTGGGCTGATGGTAGTATTTAATTCATGCAAGATGAACTCTTGATGGTTTAAATAAGGCTTTAAAACATAGATATCATATCCTTTAGCTACTTAAAATTTTTGAAGCAATGAAATGTTTAAAGAAAATATAAGACCAACTGATTATTTCCTACAGATGTACATCTATTTTTCGACGGATCAAAGATTCTGTTGTCTGAGCCAAAGACAAAGGTCATGTGAAAATATTATACAAGGTTCCTTATGGAGAACGGGGCCAACTAAATGATCAAGACTGCCAGAGAAGATTTCCCTAGGGGCCCCAAGTATTCAAGTTTTCATTCTCGGGGTTCCAAACATCTGCTACGCTCGTAACATGATCCCTGATGAATTTCATGATTTCATTTACCCTGGATTTTGGTCTGGATTACCGGCAAATTATCTAAATATTTGTCAAATATTGACCAAATTTTGTTAAATGACTTTGGTCAGAATAAGGCTGTCGTTAGAAAGCCAAACACTTCAAGAAATCATATGCTTTATGACAATTGCTGCGAAGGGTCAACATCTTAAGCTTTGAACAGATTATTACAGCATTTGAAAGTATAAAGTCGGAGCAACATACAGGAAAACAGCTGAAATCAACTAGCGAAATAAGAGAGTACCTTCCGTTGGCGTTGCTACGTATAATAATTCAGAAATAAAATAAGAAGCTTCCAAGCTCACACACCACCCAACGCAGATGTACACAATCTCGCTTTACCTAATAAAAAGTCAAACCTCATGCCGAGTAGTTTTCCGACCACAAACCAAAATGAGCCACTTCGATGGTTAATGGTCTCCTTTTGGCCCGCATTATTTTCACCACAGAAAAAAACCTATAAACTCACTAGTTTTATATTCCACCCAAAGTTTATCCGCAATGTTCTGGCTTTATTTTTATGTCTTAATTTGTCTCGAAAAAAACACACACACACACATACATCAGATGCACCACGGTTGGCGCAATGTGTTCGCCGCGACCATCGGCACACAAATAAGCCCAGCCCGGAACCAACCCGAGCAGACAATTGCTCATTTCATATTTCCATTTTTACTGTAAATTAAAAAAGAGGTTAAACGACGTCTTTTACGGCCCGTGTGTGAGAATGATTCTCACGGAAAGGGGGGGGGGGGGGGTGAGGTGGAAAATCGTTCGGGAAAACTCGTAAAGCAGCTAGTAGCAGCACTTTCGGTGTACAAACAAGGCCAGCAGTCCGGGGCGGCCCGTATATGGCAAATAAAAATCAAATTAGAAGGATAATATTCCGCTCGTAAAGCGTTTGTTTCGAGAGGCACCACAACAACGCACCGCTAAAAATGCACACAACAAAAAAACAAACCAACAACATCAGCCGGGAAAAGAAGGGGGCCGCTCGGTTTTCGGTGTAGTAATCTGGCTGAGAATAAAAATACTTCGATACGGCCACATGGTCATGGTGGAGCGTATCGCGGCGCGCCATGCATACTATTCACGCAATGGTGCGCCGTTCGTTGCCGCAGGGTTTAAGCAAGGGTGGCATCGCGAAGAGATTAATAAAAATTTTATATTTTACGATCAAAGTCGATCGTAAAAGTGAGCCAATCCTGGGGTGGAATGGGGAGGATTTGGGGTTGGAAAAGGGAAGAGAACATCAATGGAAATCTGCCAACCGCAAGCCGTAAACCGTCGAGCAGCGAATAAATTGTATCCCCGAGCATAAGGAATAAGCACAAATTAATTAAGCGCACGGGGCTCACTAACACTCATTCGAGCCCTCAAGCAATCCTAAAGTCGTTTGTAAATTTATCGGAAGAAAAACAAAACCCACGGAAACATTCGCCACCACCATAAAAGAAACAAATACAAAACTCCTAATTCTGCACAATCGTTCAATCGTGCAACCAAGGACACCAGGCTCCAACTCTGAAACACACACGCACAGAGGATTGAATGGAACGGTTGACGGTGGTTTTGTTGCTAATCTTCTCAAAAGCTTTTTATTCCTTAGCACACACCCATAAAACGTGCGTCCCGTCTGTGCGGGCTAGGCCGCTATGGCCCGGTTGATAGTTTCTAATTCAATAAAGATAGAGTGAGCATAAATTTGTTTGCTGCAGATTTATTGGTCACAAACGGTTGCGTAGCGTAAAGGGGACGATGCTGCAGGACGAACGAAACTTTTTTTCTTCGGAATGGGAAGGGTGTAATAAATCATGGCAGAATAAAGAAGAGGTGGAAATCAATCCATAAACAAGAGGAAAAAAATAGAAAAACCCTGAACGAAATACATATAAATCTGTTGCAAAATGTATGTAAAAGAAAATATAAATGTAAAAGAAAATAATTGAAATTAAAATACTTTATCTGAAGGAAAAGAGGAAAGAATGAAATTATAACAAAATAAAAACCATTTATAAATAATTTAAAACTAATAGGAAAAATAGAAAAAAGCTGAAACAAATTAAGTAAAATTGAAGAAGCGAGCAGAAAACAAGCAGTAAAATACATTTCAAATAAAGCCAAAAATAAACTCAACAAACCAAATAAAAAAAGAATAGTAGAAATAGGAAAAAGAAAACCCAATGGGCAATTAATTTAAAAACTATCAGAAAATAACAAAATAAATCAAAATATTTTTAGACAATAAAATTAAGACTAAAAAATAAATAACAGCTTTAAAATTAAACAAAAATAAATAAAAGGAAACACAAAAGATTCAAAATTAAATAAGGGATAGGAAATCAGCAAGAAAGAACAGAGAACTGATATTCATCCGTAACTAAGCTAAATTATTTAAACATTTTGAGACAAAAAAAATACAAAAAGCACGAGGAAGAATTAAGTAATCAAATAGAATAAAAATGAACACTAAAAAATCTTCTTGTGCGCCCAACGTGGGGCTCGAACCCACGACCCTGAGATTAAGAGTCTCATGCTCTACCGACTGAGCTAGCCGGGCTTGTGTTCGTATTTCTCCACTTCTAATAATATCTTTTCGACCGTTTCATCTGCAACCGAGCCGAGCTGTCTGTGGCCACCGATCCAACTTGAAAGGGGTTGAGTTTGTTTTTGGTCGCGCAATAATCATTTCCACTAATTAAAACCCACTTGTACATAACGTCTTCAAACAACACACACACACCCCAACCATCATCAACATCAGCACCACCCGTCAGAGTATCAAGAAACGCTTGATAATCATAAAATTTGCATCCCAACCCTCGTAGTCGTGTTGCTGGCTCAAGACGCTTTTGATGTATGACATCTGATTTTTCATCGTGATAAAAATGAAACATTACACCGTACGCAACCAATTACAGGTGGTGGCGTTATTATTAAGGAAAATCTTGAAAAAGTATCATGATCTTTCGCCCTTCGCACTTTGCCAGCCAGCCGGCGTTCAGGTGCGATGTTGCGTGCGTAGAACCTATCAAGATACTCTCTCTCTCTCTCTCTCTCTCGCAAACTTATATTTACCCAAAGGTCTAGTGGTCTGTGCAGTGTAAGTGTTATTTAAATTTCTTTTTTTGCTTTTCCTCCTCGCTTAGCTCCATCCACCGCTAACCGCTTTTCCTTTTATCACAAGAGTTTCTGAGAATGAGAGGAAAATCTTCCGCGAAGGGTGTGCTCGTTATCTTCGGCGCCGTAAGTACCGGCTACCATGTGCACTAGTAGCGACCGTTCTTCACAAGCAATCGAAGAAGCCCTTGGAGTTTGGGTACTTCTGCAAATGAACCACTCCAATCGCGCGCCCTTGCTGTCAAAGCTGTCAAAGAAAAATGACCCAAAATGAGAGGGACACTGCCCGGGAACAACCGCGTCATTAACCGCAGCAGCTAAGCGAATTCGAATTAATTATCGCACAATCGCGCAACAAGATAAAACACATCCGACACACACACACACAAATCTCTTTGGATGCAAGCAGCGATTCCCAGGGCGATTCTTCCTTGCATACATTTTCTTCCCATCGTACCCAAGGTGTGTGATAAGGGACGCTGTTCGGAGGATCATTAATGTAATGGTATGTACATGTAATCCCGGTGCCGAAAGATCCTTGTTGCATTCAGTTTTCCTGCTGCTGGTAGTGACTTGTGACATTCGGCCCAGGATAGCCGGGAACACCAAACGTTAACAAACTTGCCGGATTGCCGGAAGCCGCATCAGCTTCCCTTGCGAGCATTGGACACTTAAGCACATTAACCTGCGAGCGATTGACGGGAATTGGGAATGTGTA
Source organism: Anopheles stephensi (assembly GCF_013141755.1). Taxonomy (NCBI): domain Eukaryota; kingdom Metazoa; phylum Arthropoda; class Insecta; order Diptera; family Culicidae; genus Anopheles; species Anopheles stephensi. Next base: position 6,507,491 of record NC_050203.1, read on the forward strand.
GCAGCGGGTTTCAAATGCGAACCAGACGGAAAATCCTTGTTCGGAAAGACCCTTGAGAAGGAAAGCGAAAAAAAAACACACACACACACACACCCACTCACTCACTCACTTCGGCGAGAGAAACAGTTTCGATGCAATAAAATTTCATGAATTATTCAGCAGTGATGGGATATTTATTTTTCTTTGTTAGGACACACACACACACACTCGCACTCGGAAGTGGCGGAAAGCTTTGGGACTTGAAGCAGCAGCATTTCTCGCACCAGACGACACACAACTCCTTCAAACCACGCTAGAAAGTGGTTTTTCCGGGAAATTCCGGGTAAGCTTACTGGCTACGGAGAACGAAAATGGACACCCGCGATTGGGGTTTGGGACTGGGAATCGAATTCTACCATTCCGGCCGGTAGAAGGACCCAAACGAAAATGCTGGTGCCGGATTTATCTGTCTCGATGACGATGATGATGATGATGTGATAATGTTGTGTTGATGCTTGGCTTGCGGGATTCACTTAAGAAAATGGGAACAAACCTTCCTCCCTCTGCCTTCTCGGCTTGTTAACGGTCAGTTGAAGTTAGTTTCGATCATAAATCATATCCATTATATCCTTCGGGCCTCTTCCATCCCTCGCACCAGCTCTTTCCCTCCCCCGCTGTCCTTCAGGCTCCATTGGGTAAAGGAAATAGAGCGCAACCAATAGCCTTGTGAGCGGGATCCCACACACACACACAAGTATTATGCGCCTGTCAAACGATCCCGGCCATGGTACATGCTCGTGTTGAAAAATCATTCCCATCCAGATGGATTCAGATGAGCGGAAAAATCATCATTATGCAAATGCATCCACCAAAGGAAAAAGATTGCGAGTGACAGAAACCTGGAAGCGTCGAGGCACAAGGAGACGACATTTTTCTTCGCAGTGGACACGACTCGACACATACACATTTGCTTTTAAACAACACCACCACCACCACCATCCTTTGTGCGACATAATGCTATAATTGCACAAGCAATGCCGGACCGGAGTCGGCTCACCGGAGCATAAGCGCCCCGACAAAAGTACACAGTAATGAATTACTTAAACAACATGTTTGACAATTTCTGCATTCCGAAAAGACAACAAAGAAATGCTCGGACCGGGGCGGAAAAGCGAGGTAGAAAAACGCAAAGGGGAACGGAAATTTTCATCATCCAAATATACTCGTTGCATAAATTTATCATAATTTAAAATACTTTTTCCTTTGCAATTTCGGATGTGAAAACGAAAGAAAGAGAGGGAAAGGGAAAATCCTACCTCCAGGAAGGGAAACAAAACTCTTCAACAAGCACCATTACTCGCGAATTTCGAGAAATGGAAAGAAACCCCCCGGTCGCCGTGTCGTGTGTTCCCTTTGCTCGGGGAAAAAGGATACTCCGGAAGTGGCCGCTGATGGTCGCTGTTTGGTCAAAGTCAACAGACAGCAGCACCAGGTACATACACTTCGGTGCACCATCGTAAACAACTTGGCAAAAATGTTGTTTGTTACACTTTTATTTGCGGACCCGGGTTTTATTTGCTATCTTCGCCTTTTACCCTTTTGGCTGCGGGTTTTTTTTTGTCTCTACCTCTCTGCTTTTCTTTCTTTCGTTTTGTGGTTTAATGTTTTTTAAAAAGGTTTTTCTGAGAGGTGGTAGGAGAAGATACATTTTAAAAATTGTGTTTGCTGTACGAATGATGTTTCTTCTTTGAAATTCAGAGGATTTTTGCAATCCACGCAAAAGACAGGCACATGTTTTAAATTATCAAGGCATTATTTTCTATTTTTTAATAAATATAAATTTTTTAGTTATTTTTTCATAGGTTTATGCCTTATTGAGCACATTAAAAACTGTAAGAATTCCATTTCAAAACATTATTGAACCTTTAATCGTTTAAGTTATCCCATTAATTATTTTCTCTTGAGCAACCTTGACATTGTGCAGACGATTGCTCGCACATTCAATCTGTTAATCATATTTCTAATAATACACTCACTTTCCCCATAATGAGCCTCTCTACTTTTGTGCCTTCCCTTAAGAATTACCTTTGGAAATGATTCCTTTCATTCTAAAATAAATCCTTCCTTCATGACCACAACGAGCCCAGACCTGTTCCTTGCCTGTCTCTGCAAAACACATGCCGTGAGTGTACAGCTCTGTGGCAAAGGCAAATTGAATATTTTAATATTTTAGATCCGGCATAAAATTACAATCATTACTTTTGTGCCGTCCCGGCGTTACTTGAAGCTGCATTGTCTGAGGCCGCCCTGTGTCCTTGGCATGTTGTGTTTACCGAAAAGGGGCATGAAAGATAGAAGGAAATTGTCGCTCTTTAATCGAAGACAAGGGTGATGTCATAAGCTCATCATGAAAAATAAGAATTTTATTCTATCCGCAGAACGGCGTATTAGGACCAAGGAATTAATCCCGTGGTCTAAAAACTACCAAAAAAAAATGTGTTCCAGGATTCCCCTACAATCGTAAGCAAACATTCCACTCAACCGAAAAACCCACAACAACCTCTAACCAACCAACCAGCCCGTAAGCGATTTTTATCGTGGTGTGAATTTGTGAGTTGATAAAGCTCTCTAGATCTAATTTACATGCCTAATTAATCTACCGGCCGGGGAGAGCTGAGGCGGAAGAGCTCCACGCGGTTCGTCCTGTCGGTAAAAGGATTACCGACCACTCAAAAACCCCCCCGATGGTGGACGATATCGCTACCAAGTTCGACATAAATCAAATCAAACGAAATATTTTGTTCTTTCCTACTCTTAGGGAGAAGGGGACTCTAATCAGTGATCAGTGGTGGAATGGTTGATCAAGACATGGGTTACCATTACCATCACGCAACAGCAATCAACCGAGCGGCTTTTCTGGCCTGCTTTGGTGAGTCTCATTTCCTGGCGATTCGCTTGCTGGCTTTCATAATGAAAAGCGATCGAAGCACGTCGATAAGCTGTACAGGCCGGGCAGGTGAACCTAAGGATACGCACCGGCTGAACCCGAAGCAGAGCATAATTTGTGCTAACAAAACCGCTTCATTTTATTGAACGCAAGAATTTCGAATTGCAGGAAAAATTAATCCACGTTTCTGCTTCTTGTTTAATAATTCATTCTTCTCCTTAATCCTGTGAGGCTTTTAATTTGGGATTTATTTGATGCAAAAATCGGGGATAAAATTCAATACGACTCGATTAATTCGTAACAGCCGTGAAACCTACAGAATGTCTTCAAATTCCTGTTTTACGTATAATTTGCAACCAAAAATCCCCCCAAATACCGCGCGAGCAGTCAAAATATGAAATTCAATCAAAATATTTTCCATGACGAACGGGCACCACCTTTTGAATTGCGATTCCCCATGGAACTGTTTGATTTATTCGATCGCGTAAAACTCCCATAAATTTGGCCACATTTCTTGACGCGTTGAGTGGGCACGTTTCCTGTCAAATTTTCGATATTCGCGCAAAGCAGAAAGCTTTCTTCCATCGAGCAAATGTGCATCGTTGTGAGTATGTTGCAGCTAAAAGCCTACGGCACGTACCGCAACCCCTTCGAGCTTGGAATTCTAGATGATGATCTACACACGGTCGTGGCTTGGTTCGACACGTTCGCGACGCAAATTGATGCAACATACTTGCATGCAAAGCGACCACTGAGACGTTTTTCTGCCTCGATGCATCACTCCGACGTACCGTTAGGGCAGTGCATGCAATGGGTTTATGCAATTGACGTCATTTAGAAGAACATGAAAGAACATATAAGATTAGTCATTATTGACAGGTGACAAGTGTTTTAAACTACTTAACTGATATTATTGGAAAAATTAAGCTACTTTTAAATAAGAGTTAAGGAAAAGCTTCTTGAACATCTTGCTGCATCGGTACCGTTGCTTCAACTGTCTTTCACGGCCCATTGTCATTCGTCCGATCGATGTCTTCATTGTCTCTGCCCATGCTCAAGACCCTTCAAGACTCTCCGTATGCTTCCCTTCTGTCACAGCTTATTGCTCCACTAATTCTGGTGCATCCCACCAACAACAACGCACCAATTTGCATGCGTGAATCGATTTCGCCGCTGAACGCACACACAGCACAACACAAGCACAAGCCCCAGATCATCCGCCCATCCATCATCAGTGTACGCGATCGTGCGTTGTACTTGCTCGAACAAAAAAAAACAATCCGCATCTTCAATTTGCTCGATTTGCACACACACACACAAATACACGCGCAAGGTGTGAGGTGCGTGCCCTGGATTCAGCCACCGTCTCCATCGGAGCCATCGATATGCAGCGGTGCATTTTAAGCATAACGAGCACTTGACTGACACATGGCTGCATGCGTACCGTACCATCATCAACATCATCATCCTTCTCACACACACACACACGCATACACGCATATTTTGTCTGGCACGCTTGTAAGAAGCGGCGATAATGCTAAACATTTGCTATCATAATTATTTGCAATTATTAAGGAACCGCTTTGCGCGACCGGTGCCTTCGCTCGCCTGATCTTGATTGATGTATCACGCGCCACGAGGTGTTGGCAAAGCAGAGCACAACGCCCTCCCCACCGGTAGGAGATCCCTTTGGGGATCGCGGTTTGAGGAGTTGATGGGCATCCGAAAAAGAAAAAAGCTAGCCAGGCCAGCCCGTTCCGCTTATCAGTGACGAATGGTTTTCCCAGTCGCTGCACATTCGCGCACGTCAAAAAACGCACCCTTGACGCGAGACGTGGAAGAAGAGCAGGCCTCCGGTAATTCGCTGCTCAAACATCTGCAAAACACATGTTTCCAGCCGTGTCGGTGACTGTTGCGTGCCGTATGGTGTGTAGGCGATGGGCCAATTTTCCGCCCAACACTGACTGATGATTGCCTGTGCCGGTGCGTTTAACCTGTGCAACGCAGCTGTGTTGGGTGTGAAATTGCCCCACCGTTCCGTACGCAAAGAGGCAGGGAGTGTTCCGGGAAAGCGCCGATGAGGGATGCGTACGGAAACCTCGTACAACAAACCCGTTAACAAATCGTTAGGCGAAGCAGACAAACTGGAACACCGGTACATTGGTGGCAGCAAATTGGTAGGAAAATCGCCTGCGTGTGTGTGTGAACACCTTTTACGTTGCTCCAGTAGTTATCACAAAAAAGTTAGCTTTTTCCTAGTGATATTAGCGCAAATAATTGCAGAACAGAGAATAAGGTTAATGATGGCAAAATAATAAAACATGACTCATAACAAGAAATTAAAAAACCCGCCTATTATAGCCTAGGACAAGGGTTAATGATACTAGGAAAATCCAATCAAATCATTGTCGAAGTCGGTAGGTGTTGGCTCAAGAATATGGCTTGATCGTATTAGTTTCTCTTCATGGAAAACATTCATAACAATTCACTGAACTGTTAAGGTTAAGATGGCAATACGCCAAGCTGGTTTGTTGCTTTTTAGAAACTTCGAATCATACGTCTTCTTGCGCCTGTCCAGATCCGACGCTACTCGGTGACTAATTGGTTACTTGACGCCACGACTATCTGATCACCATTCAGCCCTCGGAGTCCTCAGTAGTATTTCAAACTGATGGCTAGTAAATGTATCGGTGATATGATGAGGTAGTCACCATGCCTCTAGGAAAGATCAAGTCCTTCACAAGAGTTCGTGTTTATCACAGTGGAGATAAAGACGAGAATAGCTCTACAAAAAGGACTTTTAGAGAATTAAAACACTGGACTCTATGTTGTTATTGGGTCAGTCGGTGGATAAAGGCATCAACGGCGTCGGTCTTCATATGACAGGTCTGGGGTTAAAATCCCACCGGGACCGTTCCCCTATAGTGAGGATTGACTATCCAACTACGTGCTAGAATATATCTCAAGATTCTCTAGAATTCCAATTTGTTTTTGCTCTCATCCCATAAGAGATTTAGTTTAAAAGAAGTCATGAAGGTCGCTGCTTCACAATTAGCTTCACCCTTTAACTTACTCGTGATTAACCAGTCAGAGCTCTTCTTGGGATATTTGTATCCTTACCAAACACAAACACTGGTACGTACTGGTACTCCAACAGCCTTTACATTCCATCGACAAAACGTGCCTAAACGTTTCAAGACCTCTGCATTCCAAAGCCTTGCCTTGCACATCGCCATAAAAAAACTGCTCCACGAGTTGTCAGGCGTCAAGGCGTAGTACAGAACATTTTATTGCTTTAGTTGGTTAATCAATTTCGCCTCAACTGCTCCGGCTAACGGTTGGTCACAGGTTTTACATAAATCTTGTACCGTTTTGCACCAAACTTGTGATGTGAAGTGCCCAATTCAAGAGCTCGTGAAAAGTGGGATACTTTTTTCCAAAAGTCAACACAACAAAACAAAGTCTATTTGACCAATTTGCCAACGTTCATCACACCGGGAGCACCGGGGTGGACATAAACTTCCCATTTTAATGGGCTACACTAACTACACAACTTTTAATCCATCGCGCGTCTGTCCGTGGCCGTGGCTGGCCGTACAGTTTGCTGGTGGCCAAGATCAACCAACACAGAAGCAGGAAGCGAACGGAGCACGGTTTTTGGTGTGTGGTTTTTGTTGTTTCTATTTGAGTAACGACACGATCTGCTCCGGCTCGGATTGTTGCTTCTTTCGAAGACCGCTTCTTGTGAGCTTTGGGCTTGTTTGTTGACCGGCCACATACCCACGCTACGGTTTGGTTGTGAATAAATTGTCAAGCGGTATGTGAAATGAATACTAACCACCGGTGGACTCGCGGTCTGTGTCTTCGTGCAACCAGGGCCAATCGGTTGACCAAAGACTCGTATGCTCGAAACTGTAGCAACCGAGCTTTTATGCCGACACAATGGTAGTATGTGGACGTACGCAGTCAGGTTTTTTTGGGGTTTTAATAGAGTCCAGAAGAACTCTTCAGCTCCTTTTAACCTTTGATTGGTTAATCCTTCAACAAATAGCGTTTTTTTAGCAACTAGTTCAAAAACCACTGCAATCTAATCCATTTCCTTTCCTGGTTACTAACCACCGCCTCCAAATGTCCTTCAAACGTACTCAACTTCAACATTTTGCTGACATTTCCTTTTCCGTGTGAAGGGTTTGATGGAAAATCGCCCGTCACAGTGCCACCCGACCATGTCAACGGCAGCCTGCATGCACGCGAAAGCCCGACGAGTTGTGACGAACGTCGTGCCTTGGACCGTACAGGCCGAAATTGGCAATGAAAATGCAACAGCACAATCGGGAAAAATGTATGCATTGCATACCGATTTTCCGCCTGACGTGCAGACCGATTGCACTTTTGCATGTTGGTAAACACTTTCGCGTCGCGTCACGAGCTGAACGACCGTTCCAATTTCCCCTCCTCCTCCAGGTCAGCAACAGTTTTCCTGCTGCCTAGAGGCGTGAGAACTTATTCGAAAATTTCAAGGAAAATTTAAGTTGTTTAATGAAGTTCTGCCAAACACATCAAAGGCATTGAAGCTGGAGTTATGTTACACATCATTTACAAAGTAACTAAACCATGATTGATCACTCTTCTCTCTAGGGCTCATTACCTGGTTGGCTATCGGAATCCTCCCGTCCGATAGAAAATCATGCACTCACCACACCACTACTCAATTAAAATGTCATTAATATCATCATAATCTTCATCATCATCATCATCGTTCCGGCCCCATGTACATGCGGTGCATTGTCGGACTACAATGTTGCACGAGAAATAAATCACTTCATCCCGAACGTTAGGCCCCGCGTGCCATTTGTTGGAGGTTTTCCACGCCCCTGGTTTACCCAAGCATGCCAAAATGGGGGAAAAAATGCGCAAAAGCTTTTGGTGCAAATGCGTGCATAGTATAAGGTACCGAAGCGGGGGTCTTGAAGGTCTTGAAGGTCTTCAGGTGGACCTATGTAGGAATTAATTAGGAATTAAATGATCTGAGAAATAATTGAGATACCTTTCGGATTGCTTGCTGCCCGTCGACGGAAAAAAGGAAAAACCTGGTTTGATTTCATTAGAACTTGTCAGCGTTTCCGGTTCTGTTACGGTGCGTCTCTAGGCATTCTTTCTAGCTTCATTCGGGGGGGACTTATAAATTCGTTAATTAAATAGTCACCTGCCCGGCTACCGGGAAAAAAAAACTTGCCAAAAAGGGTCTCTCAAAAAATGGGGTTCCTTTTGCGTACGCGCCGTGGTTAATGAACCAGAATTGAAATAATGGAACGAGGAAAACAGAAACAAACGGGGGGCCAGCTCGGGAGATATTTTCGGGTGCCGCTAGGTTTGGCTGCGTTCTAACCAATGCGTTCACATACTGTGCCGGACCTGCACGGTGGAATGAATATATTCCGAACTCGTTCTCGGCAGGCCTTCCGAATGCCATTAGCACATGATTATGCTTTCTTTTTAATCATCAACATCATCAGCCAGATGAATTTCATTAGCGGGCTGGTTTTAGTAGATTTTTGTTTAAATTTTCCTGGATACGCTACACCTAATGTGGATGAATATTTATCAATTAAGCCTAGAAACGGGCCCCCTTAGCTTTGTTTGCCCTTTCTAATGCTAAGGCTTTATTGTGGAACTACATCGCTTAACCGGTGTTATCGTTATCGTGAGGTTATTCGTATCAAAAATGCTCACAAGACCGCTCGAAAGCTTTGCAAAACGTTTCAGTGTAAATCAACTACTTTATGTCTCTGTTTACTTAAGACGAGTTCTCCAAAGTCCTTCCTACACTCCCAAAAACAAAAACCCACCCCGATCGATTACTAATGACTGTCCACTCACGCCGACTAGCAGCTACCCCGTTAAAGCTCGCGTCTGCCTGCTCTATCGTTCTCTAGCCGAGCATAGCCCCAGCGTATCGTCCTGCTTATCCGCTCGGGCTCCAAACAACTGCGCAAGCTCCAATCTTCGAATCTTGGAGAGCATCAGCATTCGTCCGTCCCCGACGAAATCGATCGCGCCAGTCTCGAACGGAGATAAATAATTTATGAAAATTACCATCGATGCATTGTAGATGATTGTTTTCGCTGCAAGAACCTGAGGACTCCGGTGTCTTGTCCGGTATAAAAAGTGTGTCAAACTTCTCTAATCGAACCGGCACTACGAAAATCGTATGCGTGTGTGGCTTTTTAATCGGACGGCCCTCCACGCGTGGAGGTCATCTCCTGGCAGAAAGAGTAAATCTCCTGCGGCCGTAGCAGCTCGGAGAGGCAGAGTTCGCTTCGCACGGGTTCGATTGGATGCTGTTGGGCGCTTTTCGAATGCGCATATGCAATTCCTTCAGCAAATCGGAATACGCTGGAATCGTAGAAGGCGGACCTGTGTACCTGTTGCTAGCCGCGTGCCGATGCTCGTGGATGCTGCTGGGACTAGCAACTATCGCAGCATGCCATGAGAGAGCATGCTCGGGAAAAGTTTCCGTAGTTTGACACTACTTTGCTGTACCGGGGAGGAAAAAAAGCGTGGAAAAGGAAAACTAAGTAGAAGCCGAAAAAAGGTGGAGCTTTGTAGGAGTGCCTGAGCGCTTGGAGTCTGAGAGCGTTTCTTCTTATCGTGTGCAAGAAATATATTTCTTCCAAGGTAAATCAAAGAGAAAAATTACCACATCAAACAGTAAGCTGCAGCTCAGTTTTCCGTGGCACAAAAAAAAAACGCGAAACAAATGACAATTTACAATGAAGCATTCGTCCACCTTCCTGACGCCTTGCAGCGTCACGTTCAGCATTAGGATTACGTTCATAATTTTGAGGATTTATTTGCGATTTATTTTGCAAACAGCATGATGGAAATGGGAACCACGGTAAACGGCATCGCCTTACGATCGGTACCACGGGCGTATAAGTCATGATGAAGTGTCCAACCGTCTTTCTCCCCAGTCCCCAGTTCTACAGCGATGTTCCACCGATGTTCCGCTGCCGGAGCATGTTGTTTTACGGGACATTAATTTTTTCGACTTTCTCTCTCTCTTATATTTAGAAAATTTCATTATTCCAGCTTTTCACGGGCTTGTAGCGTTGGGGGTGAAAAATAAAACCGGCCAACCTACCAGTCTCTAATCCAAATATTAATCGTCCTCCTGGTTCCTAGCCTCAAAATAATAGGAGCCACTTCAAATAACCCCGAGGAAAAAGCCACAGCTCATGGGTTTTTGCTTAGAGGCCTCCGTCCCAACCACTGAAAGGGGCCAAACCGGGGACCAAGTGCGTGGCATAAATTATGTAATTAACAAACTATAAACTTAAAGAACGAAACACCTTCCCACAAAATTTCTCGCCCAAAGAAAAAAGCCAACGGATATAAAATTGTTAGACGATCTACACCGTCCACTCTTAATCAAACAGAACACAGGCCAAGATGAAGCTCGCGAGTCCGTGTTACACTTTTATAGTCCGCCATAATCCGACCGGATTGTTGTGCGCGCAGCTCGTAAAATGTCGTGTTTAAAAAGGGTTTAGTCACTATTTACCTTCGTTGGGCCGGTCGCTTTCAATGGTACAGGGCGCCTCCAGTGCGTAATGATTAGCGAAGGTTTACTATAAGCCGCCGTTTCTTAATATACCTACCAACGTCTTTGACCACAGGCGATTTGCTATAGCGAGAGAATCTGCTCAAGCAATGGTCATTCGGGAAGGCCGGCATGCTTGTTAAGCTCGCTAAAGTGGCCACCTTATCGGGCACGGAAATCAGGCTAGCGGACGTCATGTTTTCGCGTAGCATTAGACGGCGCTATAATTGTGCATTTCGGTTGAAGTTATGACTGATCGCGAAACAACATGAGTTAATTTGTCCGAATGGCAGGTTTGGGTGTGTGTTGAATTTCCCTAAGTGCGACCAGATTATAGTTAACACAACGTCCGGATGTTGCTAGTTGCTTCATCAAGAAGCGATGAAATGCTGACCGACTAATTTTACTTTTTGGGAAGCAAGAACAAAAGTTCTTTGCCCTTGAACTAACATATTTTGGATATTTATAAAGGCGTTACGTTTGGCTGGCTGTATGAGCTTTGTAAGTAACTTAACCACAAAACCCTCCATATGACAATTCTCACGAGTGTTTACTTTTAGTTTTCGAATGCTACATCTTCGACTAAAAATCTTCTAGAAGAAATAGGAAAGACTTGCACAACACTCGTACTCATCCGTCACCACGGGGACAAGTTGTTGACGCCAGCGATCTTCTCCAGCCTTGAACAGTAGTTTGATAAACCAACGGCCAACCATCAAAAACAAAACAAAGCCCTAAAAAGCATCTTCCCACTAAAGATGCTGGTATATCTTTCCCGCTTTTACGAACTCCAAACAGCGAATACCCTTTCTACCTACCCTGCTAGTTCCTGCTACACAACTTTTGCAACTTTTTTGTTGTTGTTGGTTTCAGCGCCGAAGTTTTATTGCGCCCGATACCGATGATGTTCATCTTCATCAACGGGCCGCAAATCTCGGACCGGACCGTAGCGCATTATCGCTATCTTTGTTCGGCACTGCTTGGCTAGCGACCGGACCTACCGAAAAAGGGCGCCCACGACTGGCCAATGGAGAAACGGGCGTGTGTTGTAGGCGTTCCGAAAAACCGACCATCATCGTTGCAGTGGTTGTAGGGCAGATTGGTCGGTGGGATATTGGCTTTGTTTTCTTACGATCATGGTTTTGTTAAATGATGAATGATATTTTAAATTCGGAATATTTATTTCAAGCTTACTTTTTATTTTGTTGTGTGCGATAGAAAAATGTCCAATTAAGCTTTAATTTTTCAGGAAAAAAATCTTGAGAATGATGCGACTTAAGAATATTACCGACATTTTTTTACCTTCTCGTACTACCATTAAGCTTACCAGGAATTCGTTCTTTGATCCGTTATTACAGGAAGGAAATTTTTTTAGAGTCTTTTCGAAAACCTCAAGAGGTGTTAGCTGATCAATATTAAATTGTTCTTGGTTAAGCAGATAACTACGTGCAAGGTTATATACTGATTTACTTTTTTTTTCGACACCTCTAAAACAGTATTTATGGGAGTTGATATTCTTTCACACGGGAGAAGAAATCAGCCCAGCCATCCTAAGTATTTAAAATTTTATACCTGTAGCTGAATTATTATTTCCGAATAGTTCAGACTAAAAATAAATCGTATTTCTACCAGTGATTTGACATTTATTGTTAAACACGAAGATATAATTTTGTCTAAAGTCCTTTCGTCTACAGGCATCATGCGTTGTAATAGTCATACCATCAATTTGAATATTTTTAACCGACGTAAATAATTATTTACAACCTTATTTATCAATTGCAGAGAAAAAAATAAAAAAATCTTGTCAAATAGTCTTCTAAATATTAACATTTTTTTCTTATTTTGTATCAAAAGTACTCGAACTAAGCCGGTGTTTTATACACGAGAATATTTTTTAAGATAAAAATTATAATAATCAGAACTTTAAACCGTTAAACACCCAGCTCAACTTTACAAAAAGCAGCTCTGCAACAAAATGATTCGAAAATGTACCAAGCATTCGATGGAAGGCGACCCCTGCCCGGCAAAGCGCCGATGCACGGAAAAAAGGCGTGGTTGACGAAACTTCGCCACCGCAGCGCACACTGAACAGGTTGCTAAGGTTTGATGCGTTCCATGCAACAACAAAAAAACACACACACACACACAACGAAGGTGCAAACAAACAACAGCCCGCATACGGTGGGGTGAATTACGGTGCCGTACTCGCAAGCTCGGGATAACATTGTCACAGGCAGTAAAGAAAAAAAACGCTTAAGAAGAAGGTAAAGAAAACCCTTTTTACTACGGGCCGGCATTCCATCAGGTGCACTCTTTCACGCCGAAGAGTTTTCCTTTCGCACAGCGGAAAGTTTACGCTTACGGTACCCTCCTACGCGCCTTGCGAAGAGTGCGCACACACACACACTCACTCACACCGGTTTTTCTTTCGGGTGCACTTGCATCTCGTTTCCTCCTGTCAGATGCATTTCGTGCCCGGAGCACAGCTGGCGTTAGCGTGACTTTCCTTTCCTTCGCCAATGTCAACAAATAAAGAAAATGCTCCCCGCTTTATCTGGGCGAGCTCGGTGCAATAACAAAAACTTCGTCCAGCTAGAGCGTCCTGGTCGCGCGGTCGTCGTCGTCGTCCTGTTTTAATTTCATAATTTATTACAATCTTAACAGGTCGTAATTAAAATGATAATGATATCCCAAGGAGCGCAGTGAAACTTTCGCCGCGCCATTGCCGGCGAGAGTTTACCTTCCGCTTCCGGTGCGCTTATCGGGAGGAAATGGATAGAAAAGTGAGGACGTTTTTTGCTGATGGTAGGTTTTATGTAAAACTTTTTTCAATTAATTAATGTTGAATTTAGAGTTAAGTAAGAAAAATAGTTACTGAAATTATAATTTATAAAATGATATTTATAAATATTTTATACCTTTTTAAATTTGTGATAACCAATCTTTGATCCATTTTCACATTTATTATTAAATAAATAAACAATTTTGGGGTATTTTTCCATTATAACTGCTATTTTTATAATCCATAACGCTTATTACTCCTGGCTAAACCATTTTCCATAAAGTTCCCACGCTTGTCATCACACAACCACCCATACACGGGCTATAACATCCCATCAAAACATTCTTTCACGCTGCTTCTTCACCTGTCACCTGTCTGTTTGACGAGCTGTTTGCGAACTTGTAGTATTTTACAACCTCCTCTCACGTGCGCCACCCGCATTAGGAAGTTTGACTTCAACAGGGCCACCAGGGTATGATCCTTGCCTGATCTCCGCGTCACAGCAAAAAAAAAGAAGAAGGAAAACATCTTAATGAAACATCAGGTGACTGCGTCTCCGAAAGATTACCATAATTAACACGGCCCCAAAAACCCGACACAAAAATAAAACAAACTCATTAGAATGCAAATGACTTAAGCTTTTCGCAAAAACCGAAACCCGAATCGTAAAGCTACGCGGCATCAAAACCATCACCGCCATCATCTTCATATCATCCAAACCACCGGCCTTTGGATTGAAGTTCGTTGTCACCTCGCTCGCCTTCTTCCTCCAACGTCCCAAACCCTTCCGAGCAGCCACATTTCCCAATTACCCCAAAAAGCCTCCCACCACCGTCCAACGCCCAACCCAGGATAACTATGTGTGATTTTTGTGGTTCCGGCTCCCTTATCACCTCATCAGCACGGTCTAATCTTTGCACCTTGGCAGCTCGTTCCGAGACATCATATCTGCATATCGACCCCACCTACAGCATGGGAAAAAAAGGTCGCTGTAAAAGAAGCGGACCACTACCGAAAAATGATGTTGAGGGCGCCTGCAGTTGACACCGGAACATCGAAACCGGGCAATATTATGCAGATACCTCCCCCCAGTTGGCCACTTTGGCCAACTCTGCCCTTTCCAGCGGCGTGTTTTCGGGTGGGAACACATTTTCCCACGGACTAATTCACCTAGCGGGATGATCCCACTTCCCGGTAGCCCATTGAGAGTGCGAGAGCGAGACCGGTGCGAGAGAGTGTCCTTTCGCGTGTGGGTTGAGCCCCCACTACACTTCGTCACAGTGTGCGAAAATTTTAATTAAACTTCTCCAAAATTGTGACACCAAATATAATTAAAACCAGACCCCCATCGGACGGGCCGGGTGCGCCTTGGAAGGGAAAAACAGGCGCAATTCCAGCTGGAAGCTGCACTGGACATCAGCCACACTGCACCATGGATGGAAGGATGGGTTTTGCATTGCAAGTTAAATCGATTCAACAACATCGCAACAGTTTTTTTTTTCACTCGCTTTCTCTCTGCTTGTGGCTGGGAAATTCCCACGGGCTCCAACTGCTAGCGATATAGTTGCGTTCGGCAAATATTATCCTTTCCGGTAACGCTGAAAGTTTGTCCCTTTTTTGGTGGTTACGCTGCTAGGTGTTTCGTTTCTAATTTGAGTTAAGCAACTAATTTAATTGAGCAACTTTGCATTTACATAGCGCTCGGATCGCTTGCGGGATTGGTGGATGGAAAGTCGGTACTTTAAATTTTCTTCTGAAGAATGTGTTGATAGGATGGAAGAGTTTCCTTAAAGATTTTCTGAATAAGAATTCTTTTCCTGACCGAAACACGCAACCTTTAATCGTTAGAATCAATGCATAAAGATATCGATCCATCAATTATCAACAAAGAGAACCACAACTCCTTCTAATTCTTCTCTTCTCAATTTAAACGCCCAACTCCCTCAGACAAGATAAACTTTTTGCCCACAAAATGGTATCACTTTCAACAACGGCCCGAAGCGCTACCCCTTTGTTCTTGGACGCTTGGAAACTCTCCCAACAGCCACGCACCAGCCATTCCCCCCGCGGCTGAGCAGCATTAACGAGATTAATCAACTAATCTGCAACACGAAAGAAAGTTTGCTCGAACGAGTCGGAAAACTGTTGTTGGCACTAACTCAGTCATGGTGCTGGGCGGACAGAGGAACCACACCAGAACCGGCCTTGGCTGGTGGGCAAAGATACTTCGTCCACTTGGAAGCATTTATATATTTAAATTGCTAAAAAGGGGTTTTGCAAATGTATCACCACCTGGAGAGTCGACTGATACGCAGGCCGCTTTTCTAAACTGAGCGGTCAATCGGGTTGGCCAATTGGAAAGGCAACCGCAACCGGCAAGGGGTTTCACAGGGCGGCCATTCCATTGTGATCAATAAATTTTACTTTCTTCGTCCGGTAATACGATGATTTACGCTGGCGTGGAGGCGAGCCGTTATTAAGTTTCGAGCAGTTAAAATGGGAATTCTAATGCTATTTGGGCATCGTTTTCGCTACTGTGTAAGGCAAAGTGGTTGAGTGGAATTCTTTTCGATATTCTGTGAGATATACCTTCTACTGGAAAAGAAAAATCCCTCGTAATAGCATTTTGAAATAACAAATCTTATATAAACAAAATAGTAAAACTTTTTAACTTAAAAACTACTTTAAAAAAAACTTTTAAAATAGTAAAACTTTAATTTTTTTTTTGAAAATTTAACAAAAAAACTTGCCACATAAAAAGGAACCGTAAAAAATAGAATGAATAAAGTAAAAAGAAATAGAAAGAAGATAACTCGTCAACAAGTAAACAACATTCAAACCATCCAAAAACTAAAGAGGATTGAGTAAACTGAACAAAACGACGAGCACATAAGCAATCGACAAGAATACATAATATACAAAAAGTTAAAATAAATCAACTAAAATTTGAAAACTATGACTCATCATGGTAGAATCTAAATAAATTCGGAATAAAAACATGAAAAAACATAGAATACAACCATAACAAAACAAAACAAAATAGCAAAAAATAAAAAAGGAACAAGAGAATAAAAAAAGTATTGCAAAAAACGAAGGAAAAACTAAATAGAAAAAATATATAAATGCTACAAAACCAACAACGTAAATCAATTCTCACCCAGCCACAAATCGAATTTCCTAGTGTCAATTTGTCCTCTCTCGTTTACGACCCTATTACGACAAGTGGCTTCTTCCCCTGCTGCTGCTTCTTTTTCCATTATCAGTCAACTTCAACCACCCAAAAAAAAATGATGCAAGCAATTAATTAATTGACTAATTTTCAATAGCACTTCTCACGGTTCAATCGACCAAATCAAATCAAACGCTGCTAAACGATACCCGACCAAAGAAGCCCGACGTGCCACGGTGAGTAAGGTGCACAAGTGCTGTACCTTACCAGCCTAGCTCCGGGGCAGTAAATTACACGACCGACCACAATCACCCGTAAAACCACAACTGTCACATTCCATTAAATCACTCGACCGCTCGCGCTCGGTCCAATCAACGATAAAAGCCCTCCTTGCGCAACATTGTGTTCCCTCCGACAACCCTTGGCTGAGCACCGTGACGTGGACAATAGTTTTAATGGACACTTCCGACCGAATGTTGCTAGTTTTATCACGGTAACGCATCTTCGCCGCACGAACAGCAAATGTAAAACATGGCAAATTAATGGCTTTTTACCAGCGTCGGACCAACTTTCGGGATGACCCTACACATGATAGCCGCTGTGAGTGAGTGTGCTTTCTGTCGATGAGGGACACACAGGGAACGCCGGACGATTCCTTTGGGGTGGTAAATGGGTGCTCATTTGCGATGGTTTTTGTAACATGTGTAAAGCGAACGCGAGGACGACGATGATGGTGCACTTAGGTTAAAGTGTTCCAGTGTGATTGCATCATCGCTTTTTTCGGTTGGTCCTCTGTAAGGACATTACAAAATTGGTTCGATTAATTAGGAAAAGTGCCCGGTGGCTCAAAATAACACAGGAAGACTTTTAATATAAGTAATCGCTTTTTCTTCAAAAAAATCAACTCATCCACCTTAGCACAGCTTTAATATTAACTCTCGCAGGTAATTCTGTTCCAAGTAAACGTCGCCCTGCAACGTCCTCCAGAGCGCACAGTCCCTTAACTGCTCATGAAATCCACTTAAAGTACCATTACCGGTCTGGATGCTGGACGGCGGTTTGTGGCGAAACTCTTGCAATCTAACTTTAAACAGCATTACACGACTTTGATCGAGCCCGGTACCCGGTCCGGGCACCAGGAAATGGTCGTCCAGAATCAACACTCACCTAAAAGCAGCTCGTTACCATTTCACTTAAAACTCCTGCACCGAGGGACAACCGTCCGGACAGCCTCCCGGCCACCGGAGCTCCCCCCGATCCGAAGGATAAACAGCACATTTTGGAGAGCATCCCCGGCAAACGGACAAAAAGGGGTCGTCGAGGTGGTCGAGCAGGACAAAAATTACGGTTAAGAGAAAGAAAATCTCGCCCTCTCGCGGGTAAGCTTCCCGGGCCCGCTCGCCAGCCGACAGAGGCCGGCCCCGAAATTAGCATATTTCAAATTAGAAAAATTCATCACCAAATTCATTAAATCATCTTTTCCTTTGCTTTAGCCACGTGGTGGATCGTTCCACGAGAACGCAACACGCAACCACATCACTTCCCACGAACGTTCTTTCCCGGAAAGGAAAGAACAGATTTTTCTCCCCAACGCTTGGAGCCATCGGGCCGGCTGTTCTGTTTTTTTCTCTTTTGCTTCTTCTCCGTATGCCATAGGACGAACTTCAAACTAATCTTTTACTCTGATTTTTTTTCGGCCAGCAGTTTTTTCGGACACCCAGTCTATAACGTGGCCTTCCACGTGGCGCACGTTCGTAGCGTCTTTGGTAGTTCATAACTTTGCTGAACTGAAGTTCCGTTTTTTTGTGTCGCGCATCTTCCCCGCGGCTTGCCCATATCCTTTGGAGGTAACAATTTCGCTCGCTTCAAGGATTGGAGATAATTCTTGCGAAACTTTTTCTTCCCGCGACATAGGTCCTGCCGAGCTGGGGACAACGCACCGGGGTTTTAAAGAGGGAAAAAATGTGTTTTTGGGGCCTATATTTTAAGGTGTAGTCGGGATAAGATAAGACGATGGCGATTCTACCATTGAAGAAGGGACTTGGCTGTATATTACACTGCTGCAGTGTCCTTAATCGTCGTCCTTAACTAAAGGAAAATTCTTTGTGGGATTCTGCAGTGAGCGAGACAGGACAAGATGGCAAATTGTGTAGTAATTGTTTTACGGGGCTTTTCCTACGAGGAACCGATTTGGTTGGAGGTGATATTTAAAGGGAAGGAACAAGTGGCTTTCCACAGCATTACAACAGCTGTTACAGGTTGGAATGGGAATTAAAGGACCCGAGCTCAACGACCTTCGGTGTTAAGAAATTTCGAACGATTTTTATTTTTATTCTATTCAGGAAAGGCACGGATCAGCCAAATCTCATCCAAATATTTTAAATTAGTTAAAGCTTAGAATGAGAGGCAGTCTGGTAGCTCCTGGAACTCGCGGCAGGACCTGGTATCAGTCCTCTGACTCTGACTAACCTTCTGATTTGTGGATTCGGGAAAAAATATAGAAAGACAATGCCATAACCTAAAAAATCTTTTATCCAAGATGGAGGTGAAAAAACTTTAAAAATACCTAAAGAATAAAAGGATAAAGGTGATAGAAAACATGTATAACACTGAGAAAGTCTGCAATAAAATATATGAAAATATAAAAAGAGCAAAAAATAAAGAATAAAAGGATAAAACTTGCCAAAATAAACAAAAAAACACTACAAACAAGCTAACCAAAGATGCTAACAAAGAAGGTTATAATACACGAATCAATTAAAGCAGAGCTCTAAACAGATACTCCCCATACTCGATGCGGTTCTGCTCCTGTCTTCGAATATCAAACAAATTGCGATGAAAGATTTGAAATCAATTTAAGTTTTTAATAAATCACATCCACCAAACATAAACCCCGCCCATTAAGCCAAAACAAATCGGCGATACAGATTGCTTCCGATGTTGACTTTGCGCCGCACGAATGTCATCATTCGCACTGATAAACCGATACCGTAACAAATTACAATTCCATTCCATTATTCATTCCAATGCTTTTAATGCATCATAACCGTGGCAAAACAAAACCGATACAAAACGATTGCCCTTGAAGAGTGATCTAACAGGAAAAAAAACAAACAAATCCTCAACAAAACGATTCACAAACTATTCTTCACAAAAATCATCATCACGCTCTCTTTTTTTTTCTCCGAATGCGCCAGTAATTTATCATCCAATGGCGGCAGCTACGATTCGGATCCTTTCCGGTCAGAGAGCCAGATTGCTAAAAAGGAAAGCCGCGCCCGTCCAGTGTAGTAGTCGCCACAATCCATCCGAAACGATTTCGATGCCGGCTAATGATCTTTTGATATCCTGCGCGAAACATGTAATACATAATAAATCTATCATAAAGTTTCTGCCAAAGTGGGCCGGTGTGTGTGTGTGGCGCGTGCTCATCTACTTTTTTCTTCCTGGCGGTCATTCGGTCATCCCACACGGACTGCAAAGGGGCACACGCGACCAATTCGGAGCAGTCCGTCAGTCGCATCGCATTTTTTTTTATTATTTCTCCATTAAGCTGTGTTGCATTACACGTGGGCACGTCAAACGGACCATCGACTGTGTTTGATGCTCACGGCAGGCACGGCAGCAGAAGAAAAAAAAACCCTCGGGTTGAATGATGATTCGTTTCGTAACACGGTCTCAAATATTACTCCATCATCATCTTCGGCAGGGCGTTAGTGTCATTACTGTGCTACGGATTCAATATTTCCTTCTCCAGCTCAGAAAACCTTGCCGATAACGATCGATCTCCATCAATCCTGGCCGAATGAGGATTGAGACTGTTGCCGTGGCCGTGGCCGATGATGACCGTCAGAATAAATCGACGGGATTTGTGAAATGTAAAGCCTTGATTAAGATTTCTGAAGATATAGTATAGACCTTATTGTGAACAGTTGGTTGAGTTGTTTGAAGGGGTTCTTTCCAACGTTTTATCACTCCAATTCCTATCTCCACCGTTGAAATCGCTCTAATTAAATGATTCTCTTCCTAGCGATCCTTGTTCACATTTCAAACCCCATTCAAATATGACAACCGGGCGTCAAGAGCAAGCTCCAAAAAACACGCAACAACGGCCCACGATCCTTATCACTTCACAGCCCCCAACAGCTCCACCGAACAAGCTCTTCCTTATCCCTGGCCCAGCAGCGGTTGATCATACTATTTGACTGGCCAGAAGGAAAGTCAAAAAAAAACAAGAATTCACTTTCCGCCTGCCTGACTTTTTGCCGGCTGGCTTTTGACGTCTCAATCTCACGCTAATTAATTAAACTCGTTTGAAAGTTCCCACGTCATCGTCACCGTCGTTTGTCAGTGACAGCATTTTCCCTGAAGTTTTGGGTGGATGATTCGCACCACATCCCTCTCTCTCACTCTCTCTCTCTCTCTTTCTGTAGAGTGAAATAGAGATGCTGGTGCTAGGCAAAAATCCACCGCCAACGTGATGGAAATTGGTTCGTCCAACCGCGTAGAAGGCTGGTTAAATATTTTGACATTTCACCATTGTGTTCGTCGAGCTGTCACGCGCGCGTACACGTGGTTAGAAGAGAAGGGGTTTTTATTCCACGTGTGTGTGTGGATTCGCAGCTACCGAACCGCGAACATCGAGAACAAATCCCGTCCACCACAATCGGTGAACACGGTGAAGCGTGAACCGTGTGTCTGCCGGCGTATCCGCGTGTGACACATTCATATTAGGCTCTGTTGTTCAGCTACGCATCAGTTACACCGACACAGCGGCTTCCCCTAACAGCTTTTTTTTTATTGAACTCCGAGTCGCCCCTTTGCTTTGTGAGCAGGCTCAATTGCGCCACCTAGCGACCTACCGATATTTGACGCGTGTTGCGTTATTTTAACGAAAATCCCGCCCCGATCCCGTTTGACTATTGAAATCTTCACACTTTTCGCGACAGCGCTACCGTGGTTTGGACCGACGTATGCCGTGCCGTCGATTGTGATCAGCCGCTGTTGGGTACTGTCCCCCGGGTTTTTGTATTATTGTTGGGCTATAATGGTGCCCCGTGATTCACTCCTTAACTGGCGCGTGCTCTAGTTATTTATCGGACGGCAAGCAATTTTTCTTTCTGGGATGTGTTTTATGAGCTTGGGCGAGGCGTTTCCACGGGTGACAATAAAATCTGCCGCAGTTTTGGAAGCAAACAATCGCAGAGGGAGTTAGAGATTGGCGATTCTTGAAAAAAAAGGAAGAATCGAACCATCCTTCTTGCTAATGATCGACAAACTTCAACAAGGTTTGTCGATTAATGAATCCAGTAATTAGGACGACGCATTCTGACTTATCGCGCGGTACTTAAACTTCCACCCAGGCACTTGGATAATAAAATAGAAATCAAGAATTTATTCACTCAAGGACAGACTATGTTTCCAAGTGTAACTTCATTCCAAGACTCTTGAAAAGGAGCGACTTGAGATAATCTTGAGCGACTTGAGAAAAAAAAAAACGCCAAATCACATACAGCTGCTACATATTTCAAGTGCAGTTGTCCTTCTGCTCTCTCACTCAAGACGATACATTTCGCTACGGGACCCTGGCTTTTCTTCCGGTGCCAAATAGTTTTTCCTCGACAGCCCACAACTCTCGCCCGTAACTGGAGCGTTTTTATCGCTGGGTCCGTCGCAAGAAGCCGCACGGCCCATCAACAGCATTCATCCGGAACGATTTATTCTGTGTGAATTATTTTCATTTAGTCATGGTGACATCGCCAACAAAAACCCCCTGGACGATGCACGGCACAAACAACCAACCAACCAACAGCCAAAAAAGACATCCCGATTTCCCGCGGAACGAAAGTGAGCGTGACTTTTTGTGACTATCTAGATACAATTCTACTTCACTACAGTACTATACACACACACTTCCACCTTTTTTTTTTGCTTGGTCCATGTTGCCAAAAGCCATCATTTATCCACACCACCATTACAGTGGCAGAGACTACTACCAACCCCCGGCATCCGTCCAACTGTGCGTCCGGATGTTGGGCCGGTTGTTTATCTTCAGTTTTACGCGAATTCACCGCGGCTCATCCATCGTCGCGAAAATCGGTTCCCGAATAAAACCCAACCCCCGGGTGTCGGTGATAAATGAAACACGCTGCAAACGGGCTCGGAACCGAACCAAGAGGGGCCTGTGGCCGGCGGCACGTTACGCGATTTAATCGTGTGAAAATTGTAATCTTTCACGAGCTGGATAAACATTTGCACACACGGTTGTTGTTTTGCGATTTTTCGCCCGGGTCGGGTAGGCCATTTTTATTTTGGAGAGATCTGCGAGCGGTCATCACTACTCGCGGCAGGATGCATTCCCGTGCATGATATGAACCTCACTGCCCACCCACTGGCCAGCATCGAACCGGGCAGCCGAAAAACCCCTTTTTTATTGCACATCACTTTATTGACATTAGCTTGATCGATGGAGCGAATTAGAAAGTATACAGCGGTGCCTGGCGCTTCGGTTGGGCTAACCCAAAACCGAACCCCTCGGCTGAGATGATGAAAAGGGATTTAATTTAAAATCATTCGATACGATGCTGGCCACCGCCACCGGGTCCGAGGGATGAAACGATTAAGGTGCAGAGTAAAAAAAAAGGGTTGTTTTCGGTACGAACGAGGGTCTAAATCCTTATCGATGGGAACCGTAATTTGGAGATCGATTTTCTGGTGAACTATCGAGAAATGTTTCTATAACTGCTCTCCTACTAAAAGTCTATAGTCCAGGACAGTTTACTGATGCCTCAATATTTCTAATAAACCCGGATCTAGCTTAAAAAACGTCGCCTAATCTTCCCTTTGAAGCTCAAATCGCCAAGAACTCAATATCGGCCATTTAACTTCTTAACGCTCCGATGAAAGACATCCCGTGGAGCACCACCGCTACCAGCTATACATTTGTAACCGATCGTCCAGAAAAAGAAATAGACCAGGAAGAAGAATAACAACTTCCCTTTTACATCTTAAGTAGTAGTGACTTTTCCCGAACAACAACCACAGAAAAAAAAACACTCTGCCCACAAGCCTCGAAAACCATTATTGGCGATCTAGCATGCCGTTTTTTTGCGTTAAGTCCTTTTTCCCTCGCCATAGGGGTATTTTCCGGGTGGTGGGGATTCGCTCTCTCTCTCTCTTCTTTTGTGCATTATCATCTCCCACTCAAACAATTTTCGATCGTTGAACGAACGAGGACTCACACCGCCGGTAGCGGGGAAAGCAAATAAAACCCGGCCCGGCACAACACATCCGAGAAGGGGTCATCGGTTATGAGTGTGTATGAACCCATCAACCCCTGTTTATTATGTTCATTTATCTGTTTATGCTTCCGGGAGAAAGAAAAAAAAACAACCCCGAATCCCTTCTTATCCCTTATCCCGTTGGATTGAACGAAATACTCTCCGGGATGCTCCTTTTTATATTCCCCATGCCTGTAGGACGTAGTTTTCTTCTAAAATACATGCTTCCTTTTTTGTTTGGTGCTCTATCCAGTTCCATTAGTTCCCTTTTTTACAGCTTTTGCGTAACAATTTAAAAACACATTCAAGCAAACAGTCCGAACTGTTACGGAGCCGACCTTTCGGGGGTATTGTTAGAAGAGCCTATCCATTTCCGTCGCTTATTATAGGGCGTCCGTGGTCACATCAAATTAGTCAAATTGAAATATTCCACAATAAATATTCCTTACTACCTTATTTAATTTGATTACCAATCCTGCCTATCCTCGAGACACGGAGACAAGATGAAGTACGCTGACAGTCCAGCTGTTGTTCGGCAAGTTGTGATAGTGTATCAAAAGGATGAAGTTTGTTGTTCGTTCAACACGATCCACCGTAGTGGGAAGCCTGCTGTCCAGAATCTGTCCAGCACAGCCGGTGCCGGTTGGGTAGGTATGCGAGCCGTCAAAAAAACGCTGATGAAACTGTCAACCGCTCTACCTAACCGGACCGGACCTCCTGCCAAAAGTTCTAATTTGTTGTGGCCGATGTTGTCACCGATTCGTTACGGCAACTCGCACACAACCTGCGACAAACCCGAAAGTCCTCCGAAGCACCACCATTAAAGGGTTTGTCACCGTGTGGGCTCGTGTTCCATCTGTGACTGCCGAGGGTTTGACTTTTCCCTTACGAGCTGGGAAACTTTGAATTCCTAATCAACAGCGAGATTCGGCGAAAGGGGGAAACATGGGACATCGCTACGTGGTCTGGCGCTGTGTGTTCCCTGCGCCAGCTGTGTGCTGTGGTTTCGGTTTCGGGGACAAATCGGAGTCACTTGTCATTCGATAATGGACTGCTAATTGGGCGACGGTGTGAAAGTTTTGGCTCGAGGGTTTTGCCTCGTTTGCATGATTGTTTGTGGTCGGGAACATGGTGCACGAGGGGGCATCGTTCGATGGAAGGGTGTGCTAAATGGTTGTTCCATTGATTTTTGTACTAAATTTGCTCACAAAAATTAGTTGTCCTGAGCAAGGAGCAAATGGAAGTGTTTGCTTGCATTTTCTTGGTGAGTTGATCAGAGTTGAATCAGTCTTGAAGTTGTCGTCCTCCAGGAGGCTTCATCGTCTAAATAACCTCATCTCGAAAGGGGCTCATTGTCTAAAGGACTTCAAAATTTTATTGATCTCGTTTTCTAAAGCCTAGACCTAGACTTCCAGGAGTTCTCGACGTTAAAAAAGGCTTCGTTGACCTGAACACCTACTAATCCCAAACATTCGTGGATTTAATCTGTCTTTCTACTCCTTTGGGCCTTCGGATTTTCCAATTTTCTGGCTAACAATACACCCAATTTAAAGCATTTTCCACCAATGCGCTTTAACGACTCTCTCTCTCCGCCGATATTGATCAACCAGCCTCAATCGATAAACGTTAAACGGCCACACGCACGCAATTCTGGTCCAACCACAAAACGATGTGATAATCAAAGCCCCGTTTAAAGACACACTGATTCCCAACAAATGGGACTCCTTCCCGAAGTGCGTCGGAAGCGAAAACAAAAGACACCAAACACCACACAGCAACAGAAGCAACAGTATCTTTCAACGGAGACTTTTCCGGCCTGTCACCAAATCCCGGAGGCAATGAGGGATGAGAACCCAAAAAAAAAACAAACCTCAACCAAAACTGCAACATTTGCATAATTTCTTAACGCACGACTGGCGCAATTCTGTCACCATGATCCTACCCCGGTGTTGTGCCTGCCCAAAAAACCGTCGTCACCTGCTGCTGCTGCTGCTGGGAGCTTATTTTTAAATCGACGACAACAACGGGCACTGGACAAAAAAGCAATAAATTTGTTTCTGAGCGCGATTTTCTAGGCCTTTCCCCCGGATGTTGGTCCACTCGGACCGGCCGTCGGTCGACTTCCCGCACGGATCGGAAAAACCAAGCGAGGGCGCGGTTTGATGCAAAAGTCTCGTCCTCGTCTGGAGACTCTGCCTGGAAAGGAGATGCGGTCTGGGGGTGACGACCCCCGTCTCGTCCAACAATAAGGCACAATATTTAAACAGCCAAGAGGAAAAGGTTTTCCAAGCGCTTTTTTGTGTGTGTGTTTCTCGTTCGCCATTGTTAGCTTTTCGCGATGCGCTCGAACGGTGGTGGGTTTTACCCGGGCGCCAAATCAATGCATTATTAGCATATTTAATTGAAATAACGAAATCCAAGACACTTTAAAAGGGAAAATGAAAAATCGGTGCAAACACCAACACACCGAAAGTCAACCATCCTCCTCGACCTTCCGACAGAAAGGCCCCGGAAAGAAAACGGGTGATTCGATGCTTGTTTGTCCAGGGGAAGCTAGTCCAACCAAAAAGGGTAAGCTAGCCGAATGTTAGCCGAAAACCTTTCAATCAACCATACAAATCGCTGACAAAGCGCCGGTCCGCGACCGTCGAGCGATTTCTCCATTCAAATCTATTCGCCGGAACGGCCGCATCGGGATAAAGCGCGCGGACAAAGTGTATGCAACGAGGTTCTTGGTCTGCAAGGAAAAAGGCTGGACACCACGCTGGTGCCGTGCCAATTTTCACTCCAATTCAAACGATTTTAATTTTCATATTTTTGTGCGTGTGTGTGCGTGTGTCTTTGGCGTTACGGGCACGGTTTTGTTAAGATTCGAGTATTTAGCGTACGGGAAAATGAGTTGTAAAAAATCCACCTAAAGAGTAAGTCAAGTATTTATGTTTCAAAGATTTTTCACACAATTTCTGGTTCTTAAGTCCTCAGATTTATAATCAAAATATTTGTTCAAATTTGTTAGGACCCTATAGATAGTCCCAACCCCAACTTTTGTTCCTTTTCTTCTAATCTCTACAATTTTAATAAATAGTTTAGCAAGTCCAGCGTTTAAAATTCTACCCTCTCTCTTTAGCTACCAGGACAGTCTGAAACCGCATGCCTACACAAATCCCGAACAGATTATTATCAATTTTCCGCCAATTTAAAACTCTGAATACGTCTCGTCAGCGTCAGCAGCGTCGAAAGGTGCCAAAAAGGCTCGAGAAAGGACTCGCCGTCGAGAACGCCGTCCCGGCGTATCGTTATGTGTTTTGATTGTGTCCTTGCTGGGCGAAAAACCCCTTCACGACCACGGTTGAGGACACGCTTTGAATGCTTTTACACGAAAATCCGACATCAAGTGTCGACCGCTAGCTCTGAAGCCTGAAGGTCCTGGCCGAAGCAGGTTGCTTCGGTACTTCGATTGGACGACCACAATTTCCACTTCACGGTTGACGATAGAATGGAAATTTTCCCGCAGCCACAGCGAGCGACGAGCAGGATTCTTTTGAAATATTTCACACCCAACGACCGTATGAAAATATGGATTATGGAGAGAGAAAAAAAAACCCGTGTACGCGTGTATTCTAATCGCCCACTCGAATGTGCTTTGATGTGGTTAAACGAATCATCCGCATGTGATGATTTCCATTTCTGGGCCCACATTCTTCACATTCTCCACGAGGGCGGTTCTATCGAGTGCCCATCGCGTGTCATTGTCAACGGCCTGGAGGGGTGATTAATTTCACTCATTATCCAACGCGTCGCACCGGTCTCGATGCGGTTCGATGCTTCAGCTAAGTGCACTCCGCTACAATGGCCATCCGCCAATCCAAGGGGACCGGCTCATTATTATGTTGCCCGCCGCAGTTCGACCGGGCCACGGTGATTAGAGCGAATCGACGCGCCGAACAGTGCAGCAATTATTCGGTTTCGTCACCGGCGATAGCACTGGAAGCAAAACATTATCATCAGTACTCGTCGTCGTCGTCGTCATCCTCATCTAGCGAGAGAGAGAGTGGTCTCAGAAGTGCACACTTCCGCTGAGTGTCTCATTAGATTGGATAGTCGGGGCGTCGAGTGGCGCCGAACCATTATGATTTCTCCATCTTGATTTTCATCGCAACGCCAGGGCAGCGCTTTGTGTGATGGAGGGCAACGGCAAAGGGGGAAAAAATACTAGAGCTGCTCTCTCAGTAATGAAAGCTACAAAATGGTTCCCATTCCCGGTTCGGTACTAGCGACAGGAACTCAAAATGTTCATTACTTTTAATTTCAGGAATATAGATGGAGGAGAACAGAATTTTCCTTTTTTCGCTTCATTAAATGGCAACATTTGGTCTATTAGAAGGCCCTTTGCTTCGATGTGAGCATTTATTATCCGAGCAGAAGTAGGCGTGGATTTAGTTTTGAATTCAAAAAATTCGTTACAGCGCAAGTAACGCAGACAGGCGCACGTTGCGCGAGTGTAGTGAAGCGCTTACTTCAATCAGTGAGCTTTCTTGTCTTCTTGTCTTTTAAGGATAACTTAAATTAGAGAGGAGACTGAAAATAATCAAAGAATATAAATAATTTAGATCGATACACGGGATATCTTAACTAAACGATGATGTGTAAATCCTACAGGAGATTTTCAAGTTACATTAAAGTCTTCTTTGATGATTGAAGTCTCGCTTAAAGATTGGCAGGAAGACCTGAAATTTGTTAAAGAAAACCTTTCGAGATTGATGAAATCGGAGCTGTATTGATAAGATCACTTGATATAAAAGTCTTTGGCTATGGACTGATATTGAACAATCTTGGAACTAGACTGTGATGCTTAGGCAGAGGTTTCGAGCTTTTAAATGCCCTTATATTTCTTAGTTGGCACTACAACCTCGGGAGGTCTTGGCAGGTCTCTCACTTCCTTGACTTTATTAATTTGAAATTGGATAGTCATTCCTGAGGCATTCCGGTGACCAAGGCGATAGAAGCGCTTGTCTTTACATGGCAGGACCGGGGATCAAATCCCATCTGGACTGCCTCCCAGGACGCGTAGCCCTTGACTATCCAGGTGCGGGTAAAATCAAGTCACGAAGGACCTCTGAAGGTTCTAAAGCCTTGTCGTACCGAATAAGAAGATGAATAGTCATTGATTCGGAAGGATCCCTTCGGAATTGAATCGAATGGTAAGGATCCTAAAAATTGACTTATATTTGCACTGTTTGGACCAAAATTCTGGACAGGACAAAGCAAAGCTTACACCTTGCGACTGAAATAGCCAAAATATCTAGAGAAAGTATTTAAATTAAAATCCTCATATAATGCTCAACACAAGATGGCGCACTCGCTTGGCCGTTTTCTTCCACCGAAACCATTCTCCTGGAAAGGTGGAGCGCTGTTTTTTTTTTCTTTCTTCTCTCCAGCAGCTCGTCTGCATTTCCACCCCGTACGGCAATATTATTAATGAAATAAATTCATGGGAAATAGTATGCTCCACAGAATCCAATCAATCTCCCTTAATAGATGGATTGCGGTTTCCCATTTCCACCGTGCCAGAAGATGAAAAGCAGCCAGCCAGCCAGCCAGAGAGACACAGCAGAAGAAGGAGGAGAAGAAAAAAACAACACTCGTGTGAGAAACAGAGCGCCCGGCCGAACGTGTGTGTATTTTTTGTTGATTTCTACCATTAACCACCAGCCTCAGGGTACCCTCTTCGAGAGGGGGGAGGGCGAGCTTACCGTCTGTTTTATTATCCTAGAAAATGAAAAGCGATAGATAAATTGGATTCTGCCCGGCTGCTCAAATCGACAAGACGTCCGGGATGGACGGAAGATAACGAACGATTTCGGAATTGATAGCAAAAGATGGAAGGGCACCGGCGAACTGGTACGATTTTTTTTTTCGCCTTCTTTCCTTCTTCGCTGATAAATAACAAGATCCTCGATATGGGGAGATATCGAGCTTCAAGACGCTATCGGTGGACCGTCGCGTGCGGGCTTTATGTTGGTTTTCAATTCGTTTTTTAAATATAAATGCAGATTAGACCACGGGCAAAAAAAATTGTTCTATCAACCCGGCTTAAGCATCTCGCCGCGAGGAGTTGCTTAGGTTAGAATTCACCTTTACAAGACACTCACTCCCGGCCGCGATGGAAAAGCGTCGGTGTAAGAAGGTTTCTTTCCCATGCCCAAAATTATTCGACACGATACGGGACGTCACAGCAGGGCATGGAAATTGCATGCAAAATGTCTTCCTTTTTTTCCCCTCTCTCGCTTAGCATGTGAGAAGGTGTACAAGCCTGAATTTGAAAGTTTATTTACTCAGCTTTCGGTGCATGCGAATAACTGTGCCAAAAGCTGTAGTAGCGAAGGCGGTGGCGGCGGCGGCGACAGGTTCTGCGAGACCAATTTCAATACATCATTATTCCACCCGATCGGCGGCAGCATAATGAAACTTCTGATGAGCAGCCCGAACGCCACACCGATGCGCTCGACGGCGCCTGCTGCCATCCGTTTGAAGCTTGCCGCGGCACTTTGAATACACATGTCGGTAGACCCGCCCGATCATCGCATATCACGGAGGTATCTTCTTATCCGGTGCGCTTTCCCACCTTCTAGCTGGGTGCCGGGTGGTCCTGAACACACGATGGCGCGATGATGGGTTTTCCTCCTGCTTCTTACTGTTATTGCGCACAAATTGCACACCTAGCGGACCCCGTTAGCCGTCAACCGGGGCCGGTGCTAGAGCATTTGCAATCTAAATCATTGTTTGGTCCGCGTCACACGCACATACACGCTGCACCTGGTAAATATTCTTTTTCTCTGCACGATTTACATATTATTGAACTTAGAGCGCCAAGATGACACGACGGTTCCAACACACACACACGCACACTAGTCGAAGCTGCGGCCAAGAAAGATCAAAAGAAGCTACGGCCACTTTCTCGAAGGGCGGCGTATCGGCACCAAAGAAAAAAAGGAAAAATTATGGCAAAAATCGTTTGATCGAGTTTTTGCTCTTTAGAAACTCCGGCGGCAAACTTGGTGCTAGTTGTATTGATTGAAGAGCTGGAAGAAAAACTAATTCCGCACTATTTTTTTAGAATGTGGTTGTGATTGATTTATGATCTAAAGTAACATAAAAGTCTTTGAAAAATAAAATTATTACTACAAAAAAGCAGATCAGATTGTTTGATTAAAAAATAGCGCATAGCGAACTATGTTATAGTTCGAACAATGTCCCTAGCTCATCATTATTAGGTTTTTTGTTTTGTTTATTTTGATAAATTTGTTCAAAATAATAATATCTTCCTTGTTGTTTCCTTATACGTCTGCAATAGTTCTTCTTTCTCTAATTGGCTTATGTACTGTGTTTACTTACTTTTAAATACGATCGCACTTACCCGAGCGCTGAAAGGACGTGTACAATATCAACGGCTACTATGAGAATATCATCTGAGGACATCACAATAAAATATGTTTGATTTCTCTGTCATACGAAGCCGTTTCCATATAAACTAGCTTTGTTTGCCATTTCATCTAAGGAGCCTGCCATAAAAATGGATGCTATTGCCCTATCAACTGACAAACCCTGTAATAATTTGTTTTATACTATAATTTGTTTTTTTTATAATAATTTTTATTACTGCATTAAATTTACCGTGTTTTTCAATGTTTGGTTTTCTACTTTCATAGCTTAGTTTTGTTGTTAGTTTTTCTTGAGTTTTTATACCTTTTATTCATTGCTGAAGTTTTATTATGTTATATGAATATATGTGTTCTATTTTATTTTATTTTTTACTAGTTCCTTTCACAAATTGTACTTTTTTCACTTTTCTTCGGCTGTTGGTTTGTTTTCATATTGATTTGTTTGTTCTTCATTTGTTTTTATTTCCTTTTCTCTCATCGCTTCAAGTATTGTTCAGATCAATTTTTTATGATTTTTTTGCTTCCATTTTTAAGAAAAATATTTATAATTTTTCTTATTTTTATATTTGTTTTCCATTTTTTGTGTCCTTTGATAGTATTTTCCTTTTTTTATCATTTTGGTTTTTAATTTAGAATTTCTTTAATTAATTTCATAGTTTTCCCTTTTTCTTCTTCTTCTAACTTCATACCTTTTGAAGCTGCTTGATGTATGATTTCCCAAAAAAGGTTATGCTTTCTCTTCTCAGCGCAAAGTATCCTCTTAAAGACTCATCCACTTTATTATCTGCCTGCTAATGATGCGCACATTTTAGCTACATTTCATTAACATAAGCTCCCGGCTAGCTAACCATTGGTCTGCCCGCCCCCAGCTCCAGCTGATCATGCTGTTGCATAACATTTCGTTCGCCTAGCTTCTACTGTTTCTTTTTTGCCGTCTCCTGTACTTGCTCCTGTACTAGCATATGGTTGAGCAGGTTTCTTCCGCTCCTCCCAGGTCCGGTGTTATCTTGCTCGGTAGCTGTTTCGTATGTTTCACCATCGCAAGATCGTCGTCGGGCTGGATGAGCGCAAGGAAGCACATTAATTAATTCCAGATGTACAGGTTAGTCCACCGCCTTCGTGTACAGCACGTGTGTTTCTTGTAGGTGTTTCTAGGGTCTAGCGATAGAGCAGGTTGGCGAAAGGAATACAGAAAAAAAACGCTGAACAACCTTCTGCAGTCTTATCTCGATTTGCTAATGGACTTGTTAGTGGCAGTGAAAAAAGGACACAAACGTTTAGCGAGCTATCTGAAAGTCTTCCTTCAAGAGTACGTTTAATGCATTATTTTATAGAAATTTTTAGAGAGTTTAGTTTTGCTCTCAATTTTCCTTAAAGCACTTCTACACCGTTTCGTTCATTTACCAGCCTCTGTCTACCAAAACCAAACACCTACCGGAACACAGCAAGGACATACCGACAGGCAGCCAGCCAGCGTGCATAAAAATGGCAACGAATATTTATTTCCCACATACGTTGCTGCGATTGCCGGAACAGGAATTCCGAGCTACACTTCCTGCATGACTCTATTTAAAATAGTTCCCCACTCCTTCACCATTCCTAACCTGGCTTGAGGGCCCAATGCCGACCGAAAACCTGTGAAGTCTGCTAATGACTTTAGCATCATGTCAGCTCCCATTAGCACCACCCTCTGTTTCTCCATTTCCATTTCTTTGCTTTAATTTTAATTATTCCTCGATGCTCATTTGCAAATCCCTTGCGAAGTCCGGGACGGACACGACAAGACGCTACACCACGGGACTGTGCAGGCTTAGTGTACCTGTCCGATGTTGGTGGACCTGGGTGCCGAAAGGTCGCCGGACGAAAGCGATCCCATGTCCGGCGGGTGAATTCAGCTTCGTTTTATTTATTGCACATCGGGCGCAGGAAAATGGCCGGAAATGTTTGGAAAGCCCCAAAACAAACGTTCCAGATAGGCATCGGGTAGTGGAGAGTAGTGCAACTGTACCCGATTAGTGTAAGCGAAATTTGTTGCCTATTTGTTAGACGACGCTTGCTAGGACTGCCAGCTGGTGCGTACTTTATCTTGTACAAATTAATACCTTGTTTGATAAGAAAAATATCATTCAAAGACATCGCGCAACATCCCTTCTCTACTGCTCGGACTGCTGCCCGATCAAGGTGGGTCTAAAAATACGCGTTTTAATGTCAACCGACTCGCAACCAACTCCCCACCTACTGTGAGCTGACCAAGCAGGGGCCAAGCTGCCTCTTAAAAATAGATATCACGTTCACGCCAGAGCCGTCGGGCTTTGGTGGTGCGTGCGACATTTATCGGCCCCGATCGTGGTTGACTTTCACCGCGGGGAGACCGTGCCGCAGTTGTTGGCGACCAGGGTGAATTGTTTCGCGACTTGAAGTCTTAGCATGCAGTATTCCCATAACCAAGGGGATGTAGCTCAGATGGTAGAGCGCTCGCTTAGCATGTGAGAGGTACCGGGATCGATACCCGGCATCTCCAAAACAACTTATCTCTTTTTTCCTCATTCTCACTAAGTATTACGAATCGATGTGTCTCTACTTCAAACGTACCGAAAGAAGCAGGCGGCAGCAAACCCAATATTTTCCTATCATTATCATAACCGTCAGTCACCCCATCGCCAACTTGAGCAGATAAACATCCAAACCAAAGAAAACTCATCCACCAACATCATCTTTCTCGTTAACCTCCACATCCACGCTACATCTCAGCCAAAAGATCATTTTCTTCGGTGCAAGAAAAATAGACAGTGACACTAACAAACTTTCGCAGAAGGACACACCATCCCAACAAGGGGGACTTCACTCGCAAACCCAACGTCTGTCGGTGATGGGAAGCGATAAAAAACGACGACGTCTGGAAGGCGACGATGAGTCCTTGTTGCGGTTTTGATGCGTTCTTTGAGCCGGTGTCTCTGCTTAGTAGCGATTTTCTTTTGGTTGCTTTTTTCTGCACGAGGGCGTGAGAAGCCCGGGCGGGGTAACATCAATTTACGCCACAAACGATTTATCTCCCACCGGGATATGGGAACGACCACCAGACAAAGCAACAAAAAAAAACAGGAAAATCATGATACATCTCTCCCGCCCCGACGGTAAGAATCTGGTCTTGATCTCGCGCGCGCACATCCGATGTCCGTTCGGCCCAAACACCACGTATCAACCACGTCATCTTCAGCGTAATCCTTGGGATATCTGCAAACCCAACCCCACCTCGGTGTGCATCTTGTGCGAGCTTTGATTTATTTTCTATTGACCACCGGACCGCCATTACTGTCATAAAAATACAATTTTCCGTCCTGGCTACCACAAGACCGTCGTCGGACGGGCGATGACGTGTCAATGACTTTGGCAAGACAACGCCTTCGCGTGCCCAACGCCGGCGAGAAGATCAAAAGTGAGCGGTCGCCCGGCGTGAGACTATCTTGGGGGAAAACATAAAAATCATCCTCCCGGAGAGAGAATTGATCTACGGCCGGGACGATGGTGTCAGATGTGTCATCCTTCTTTATTGACACCATATATAATCGGTCATGTTCGGTTCAGTTGGCAAAACGATTTCACGGCACAACACGAGCTGCAGAACCGGCAAGCTGGCTGACAAGCAGTGGATCAGTGGAGCTCTGTAATCCGCTGGGGAGTATTTGCACGGTTCATTAAACTTTGTGTCATGTAAAGTGTCGCTTCCGAACGAGCGATGGACGTACGGATGTTTTGATGTGGTGATGTGAAGGAATGAGAGATACTCCCTCAGAGTATCTTAATTGTCGTCCTAATTTCAATTGGTACTCAATTACAGAAAGAAGTGCTCATTCCATTTAACCATATCAATTGCTCGCGATGGAAAAACTCTTTCCACCTCGCGAAAAACTCATCCCTCCCCAAAAAAGGGTTCCCACTCATCCCTTGCCACAAAAATCCGCCAGCATAAAACATTTCACGCACAACTGACGCCCGTGCACAAACACAAACAAACGGGCATCCCATCGGGAAAGGCACAAAATTCATCGACTGCTTGCCAAACTTCACATGTGCGAGTTGGGGCAGCTCCCAACAGCCCCTACAACTGCTTTGATGGATCAGCTTTCAACACGCTGGATGGATGGATAGATCGAACCACGATTCCACGATGGCCCGTGACGGTAACATAAACCAAATCATTTACGCACCGCTTAGAACCATAAGCCAAACGTGCCCCATCCAAACCTCTTCTCCCCCTCAAAAGGGTTTTCCGCAGTTACAATAGCTGAACAGCAGGATTGGCTGGGAAAATGGATGAAAATTCGCAACCATCACACACATTTCACACATCACCGGGCTGTGCGCTGTGGCGTCGAATCTCGTGTCGTTTTTGCGGCCGTAAAAGACTCCCGGGAGGCTTTTCCCCCCGTTAGCAAACCCCTATCACAGAGCTTCAAATAAAAACATATACATTTTCCACATCATAATTCAAATCAATCTTGCAGCGGTGGTGATGTTCGCGAAATATGGCGTAAATATTGGCTAGATATCATCAGCCGGCCCAGCAATCACTCACCAACTAACTCTGATAGGTAAACGGGGTGGAGGAGGTCTGCGAGTGTTTGTATGACGTGTGTGTGTGTTGCTATTAGCAATTCATTCGATGCAAAATGCTAAAGAAACAACATTAGAATTCGGTGAAGGCTCCTTTCCCAATCCCCGATTTCGATCGGCAAATCAACGCGCCGAAGCCTGCCCGCCCGTATCGGGCAGATAATCAAAAACGGATGCCTCCGGTTGTAATAATTATTTCGACTTGATGAAGCGTAAAATTGGGCAACAAACACGCCAAAAGCGCGTCGGTTGGTCTGAGAATTTGAATTAAAAAAAAAATATCCCCAAAGCGGGAGCAAAAATCTTAACGTTGGTTCGGAACAGTTTTTCCCGCCGGCAGAACGACACGTGATCGAACGGGTCGAATGTTTTCATTCTTCTTCGAACGTGTTGAGATGGCGTGTGTGCTACGTACTGTTTGCCAAAAGATTGTTATTAATGAAAATATTGGAAGGAGATTGGTGGAAAATTCAGTTGGAAATTTTCCATCGATTCTCGTGAATAATTTTGGCTAAAGAAATTATTAAGAATGCGTGTCGTTTTACCCCCTCCTTTACAGCTGAAGATAGTGGATCAAAGACTCTCGGTGGGAAAATTTGGAAAATCTTGGACAAGCTTAAATGACGTTCCTTATTGAAAATGTAAAGTCAAAAAGCATTCTACAAAAATATTGCCTCAGGGTCCCTTGTGGCCTTACAACCTCTTAGTCAAGTCTGTTTTTAAAATAATGATTTGAATATTACAGCTCTTTCTGGGCTCTCGCGATCTGATTTTTTTCGGGTAAGATCCTACGATAGCGGTTGCCCCAAATATAATCTAAGGGTCGCTACTGAGTTCAGCTGGAAGTCTCTTGGATCGAAGGAAGGATCGCTTATTTTGAGTGAATGTAACAAGGCCAGATTCAGCCAGTTGTATGTCCATCTTACCCAGATAATTCTCCTATTTTTGGACGAATTTTCTGACACCTGGATCAACATTCTAGAGTTTGAAGTCTTTATGATAAGGCCACCATGCGATAGAGCCTCGAGTTTTCTCATCAATCGGTGCTGGAGTATGCCTCTATTGTATGGTGGCCATCTGCTGCTCGGCCCCTAGCCCGTCTGGAATCCGTCCAGCGCAAATTCACCCGGTTCGCATCTCGCGCTTCAGGAGGGTCCAAGTGGACTACGGCGCTCGCTGTGCACTTTTGGGTATCGAGTCGCTGAACCAGCGTAACTGCAACACCCAGAGACTATTTGTTGCGGGAATTTTGGACTATCGGATCGACTCTCCAACACTACTCTCTGGACTCAACTTATATGTCCCAACCAGGCTGCTTCGCCCAAGGACGCTGCTTGACGTAGAGGATCGCCGAACCCGTTTTGGTACCTTTGATCCCTTTCTCCGGATGTGCCGTGAATATAATTGTAGCAGTAATCGTCACCAACCGGACATGTCACGCGCTGCGCTTTTAAATTGTATTCGATCCGTCCGTCCTTGTAACTGTTAAGTGTCTTAGCAATTAGGCTTCAAGAGGGCCCTGCGTGACTCGTTGAATTATAATGACAATAAATAATAAATAAAATTGTCTCCTTTTTCTCCAGAGTTAAGAGGATGCTTTAAAGCTCAATGCGACATTAATCAGTCGTCAAGATGAGCCTTCAATTGTGGTTCTTTTGGACTATTTTGGTCACAGCAATTTAGAGCGATTTTAGGCTGCTAGAACCAGTGGCGAGATTAACAGTGCGTGGACTAAGAAGCACTCTGTCAGCAGATTTGATGAAGCAGAGACCTCCATATTTAATTTCCCTTACAGTAACCAAGGAAATACATCCACAACACAAGGCCAGTGAATGAAAAATCTTGATTTTAATATTTCACGCCATAGAAAACGTAAATTTCCGGGAATGTCTCCGGCCATTCCATCACTATCGATCGATGTTTAGCACTCATTTGCATAATGAAGCTTAAGACAGAACGCCACACCACAGTCGGTCCTTGACAACGCATTAATTACTGACAAATCGCTTTCGGCAAGATAAATAAACCCGATTGGCCGATAAAATCGGTCCTAAAGCTGCGCTATTAATATACACACACACACACACACACACACATTTCAATTATTTAGAGCATGCGATTGTCTGACCGTGATAAGATCGGTAATATGCCGGAACTGCAGTAGAATGTATCGCTATCGATACCTTACCCCTCAAGAAAATTGGCCATCCCGGTCGCCATTAGCCAGAGAACCGATACGCATTACACGCAGGAGCATAGACAGGGCAAAAAAAAAGGGCAACGACAAATAAAAACAATTCTGCAGAGCGATTGCGATCCACTTCAAAGCCGCCCAGGAGGAAAGATTTATCTCCTCCAGCAACAACAACAACAACGACCACTCTGCTCTGTCAGTAAATTTATGTCCTTGGCGATCGTAACGCAATGGCGCAACGGTTGGGAAGTGGATGAGATTTATTTTTTGCGGGAACCTCGCGAACTTTTCTACCAACCACGGGATGAGCTGCAAACTAACAAAACACACCACACGTTGGGAAAAAGAGCGAAGAATGATATGGGGCCATCTGAAGAACTTGGTGCCCTCGGGACAAAGAAACAAGCTCTGGGCGCTGGTAGAGTTTATTTAGCAACATTCGCGTCCAAAAGCGAGATTAAAACCTCCACTGGCCACCCAGTTTTCCTACTGTCGGATTGTTTTTGTGCGTTGTTTTCCGTGGCATTGGTACTCGGCATCCTTCCCGAGCTGGAATGTTTATTTTTTCCCCAAACCCAGCACCAAATAGTAGAGTGTGGATTTTCCAAACCCGCAACAAAAGACTAGATAAACTCTTCTTCGAGGCGTCCTAAATCCTCATGTGCCGGGAAGATGTTGCAGGGCGGAACGGGTAAAATTTATACACCCAACTACAAACATAAAGCTACTTTTTCGCTCCCCCGGAATGAGTAAAAAATAAACCCTCCTCTCCGTTGGCCAAACCAAAACCACATCCCATATGATGATCCCACAAAAAAAAAACGGGAGGACATCCTTTGCACGTATATCCTTCGGGTTCGCGACAGGACACACCACCCAGCGAGCGACCACTCATAAACAAACAAAGAATTTTTATGCTGTCTTCAAAGTACTCCAACTCGAAGCCCAACTTTTTTTTCCGTGTGTGTTTGTATCCGTAAAGACGAAAATCTTTCCACCCAGCAGGGGACGGCACTGGTCATCGGGACGGGTGCCGCGCCGGGCACAAAACATCGCCCAGGACCCAAGGGTTTTATGTTATTTTTCTCGCTCATCCGAAACTGCTACCGAGAAAGGAAAAAAGGCCACCAAAAAGGCTACTCTACTAGGAGTACTCCTTGCTGGAGGATACTCCATCGGAAGGGCAAAGGACGAAGAAGAAAAACTAACATAAAATAAACGCAAACATTCCCAGCACGGCACGGAGAAGGTCGGTTGCCGATTGGTGGTTACGCCTGACCAGATCCGGTTGACCGGTTCGGTCCGATTTCCGATGACCGTTCCGATGCAGCCAGTGCGGGAGGATTCCCTAATGGGATGGAAATAAAAACTAGGAAATAATAAAATTCCCAGGACTCCCGCTCCCGTTTGGAGGAGTCCCCCTTATTGGAGGAATCCTTTCCAAGTCCAATCAAGCGCAACCATAAGGACGAGAGCCGAACCTCGGAGACCTCGTGTGAGCGACAAGCAGCAGCTATCTCATAACCCCGAAGGAAGTAGTAACCTTGCCGAGAGCTCTCACCGAGCGACCGTGGTCAACGGAGCATTGGAAGGAATGGCGGAGCGAGGCCAAAAAACAAAAAAACTTCAAACCTACCGTTTTTGCCCACCAGCCAAACCCAATTCGGGTCCAGTTGGCCAGTTGAGTTTGTGCCAGGGCTCTTTGGACCACACCCCATTTTTTTGTTGTTGCTGTTGCTCGCCGGCCGACAGCTGAAGGTGAACAAAAAAGGTTCGAATCCCACGACGGTCCGAAGATGGGCAGCGCAGTTTGCCCGGCTATCTCGTTCACTCTCGCCCCCACAATGGTCCTTGCGCAACATCCTTGCCGACACACACGAGTGACCGAACCGTGGCCATAAATTGCGTTCCCGTTCCCCTGCTCGGCCATTTTCATCACGCACATTATTTCCAACTATCACCGTCGAGTGCAGGAAGATGATAGTTAGGGCTTTGGAGATGTGAAGAAGGGCAAGTGGCAATATCTTGTTCGCCACAGTAGGGGTGGTGGTTTGGAATGACACATCTTCGGTTTAATCTTCGCAAAAAGGTAATCAACTACAGTGCAGCGTTCTTCCGAGCGGTTGGCAGATAAATTGCTCGAGCCACCCGCAATGCCGAGACGAAAACAACAAAACTATCCCGAAATAACAACTAAACCCCGTTTGTTTATTGCAACTGTTTTTGTTTTCCACTGAAGAAAAAAGTTAAATATGGCTGCTGCTGCTGCTGCAGTAGCAGGGATGGAATTGTGCAAATTGTGCGCATACATCTTGCGTCACCGTGTCTGCGGTTGTGAAAGGACATTGGACAATTGCGTCCGCCAAGATGGCACGGAAAAACAAACAGAGTTTTAAATTATTTTCACTACCTCCACACTAGCCGAAAAGAATAGCAATTACGATCGTATACTAATAAGTTGGATAAATAAACACTGTGCTAGTAATTCGACTGGGATATTTAAACTGACAGGATACGGTTGACATATGGTTGCCATGGAGATTGCATTTTGGAGTTAGAACATCATTTTGGAGAAGAGCATTGATAATTGAATTCAAATCACATTGAATAATGCAATCAAAAATATTGTATTATTTTGATGATACATCCAACTAGTCATACCTATCTTCTTGGTTAATTGAATATTTGATGAATATTGAATATAAATTTGAATATATTTAAAAAGGCATAAAGCAAATGTATATGGCATACTGTTTTAAACATGGAGACAATTAAATCAGAAAGTAGTGTAATACACTGTATGTTCTTATTTTTGCATTACAAATCCTTGGACTTTGATGATATTATGATGATATGACTACCTTTGACTGTTGACGAGCTTGACCTTACTAGAAGTAGCGTAGTCCATAGCTGAAAATGAAAAATCCCGTGTGTCGAAAAATTGATCCGCTGTCCGGTCGAGATTTGAGCCCAAACCGATCGAACAGTCTTTTTCATTGAGGGACGCGTTACCAACACTGCTATTCACCAGATCGCAAGTGTTACGTTGAACTTCTAATAAAGGCTACCAATAAACGTTCTACGTGAGCAACAAAATTAATGTCTTTCAAAGTAAGAACAGGTGCAAATTGTAATACATTTCACCAAAATAAAAACATAAACAATATTTAAGTAAAATTAACACCCTAACACCGGGTCGTTTCCTTCCTTTTCTGCCCTTGATTGACCAACACCCACTAATCATAAAGTTTAAGAAAACGTTACGATTGCGAACCACGGTCGACCGAATGTCCCCGGTAATCACTGGTTCATCGAACGTAAATCAACCTGCCACACACACACACACACTTCCTGTTCCTCCTGGCAGGATAATTGGCTAATTCCTCAGCCACCGTGCTTCCACCGTTACCAGCTGAAAACTTGGAACAAAAACACACTGCTACACAGCCGCTTTAGAGCCGCTATGGTGTGGTCGATTTACGATCGAGAAACTATTTATTATTCATCTATTAGTGGGTTAACTTTCACAGGACACTTCACAGGCCACTTCCACACAGCCCAATCGGATGTGTGTTTATTTTGCTTCACACACCTTGCTTCAGCCCAATGGCGGATACCGGGGACGCGAAAGTTGCTTCCTGCCCAAAGTTTTCGGGCTCGGAAGAAAGTGGGAGAATATAAATAAATTATGTAAATTTAATTACTCTATTTCGTTGCCCTTTTTTGCGGGTTCAGCCGCCGGGAATGCTACGGCCCCGTTAGGTGTAAATGGCTTTCTTCGGTTCGGAACCGGTAGGGATTGAGCTATCGATGAGGACCTACTTGGTTCCTGTGTTGTGTTGTTTTTTTTTGCCGGAGTACAGAGATATCCTTACGAGCCAAGCAAAGTAGAGCTGTTATCCACCTTCCTTCTGTTTGTAAAGAAATTGTGAACCTTTTTTAAAAATATTAATAATCAACATCTAGCGGGTAAAGCATTATTACTTTTACTGAGGTAATATCCCCCCCTAGCCGGATATTTGATTAGAAGAGCCTTCCTACGAAATCCGGTCATCGAACCACTAATTCCTTCCTAATTC
This sequence comes from Anopheles stephensi, assembly GCF_013141755.1. Classification (NCBI taxonomy): domain Eukaryota; kingdom Metazoa; phylum Arthropoda; class Insecta; order Diptera; family Culicidae; genus Anopheles; species Anopheles stephensi. The sequence goes on from NC_050203.1 coordinate 6,549,580, forward strand.
TAGGGCCTCTCCCCCAGTGGCGTTCTCATTGCGACGAATCCGTGCTCATCGGACGTTTCACCTTCTGCGGCGGACGTTTATAATCATAGACCACCAAACGCGATCGCCGCCGCTTATACCGGTCAAGGTATATATAAAACAACGAAAACATTGCCACCATTAATCCTAATGCTCGGTACTCGCTCACGGTGCGGTGGTACGTTTTTTTCCTGCCACGGTAACCGGATAGGTAACCCATAACCCATCATTAACCTCGAAACAAACCAACGTGTAAAGGGGTAAGCTCTGGGTCGGGTGCTAGTGGCCATTTCCCGCAGTCCCGCAATGCCGCGGAAAGTGTGTAGAAAGTCACTCCACTTCCTGCGCTAATGATAGCGAACCTTTGAAGGCAGGGGACTAGCTCCAAAACTCTCTCGTCCAAAACCAAGTCACTAATTTCGGACTCATCCATCTCGGGCGTCACTCGGGCACCGGGGACACGCACCGCCAAAAGGCCTCCAAAAAACAAAAAATCGGCAACACTTACAACAGGGTGCTCCAAGGTTTCGGGTCTGTTTTTTTCTGCTCTTAAACGTGATGATTAGATTTAATTGGATAACAGATAGTGTTGGGGGGAAGGGCGAGTACACACTGCTGAGATACTTTCGGTATTTTCTTATAAATAATTTATCACAATTTTCAACAAAAGGTGTTAACCGATGCAGTGAATGAATTAAGCGGAATTTTCTTTTGGGGTTTTTATTTTCGGGGAGAAGCTCGCCCAAGCCTTAACTTCATTATGACAAGTGAAAAACAGCGGTGCAAGTGAGTTGCAACTTTCCTCCCGCTGGAGTCTTGATCGAGCCCAAGTAATACCTGGGCCCCGTCTAGACACAGTTTTAAAAAAGATTGATAAACGCATGGTTGGAAGGTGATTTTGATGGATCGTGCCCAACCACACCGACAGGGGCTGTGTCTAAACAACGTCCAAACGTAAGCAAAGAAAGAATAAATAGTGGGCACCACACTTCGCCCTGTGCGGTATTTTGCTGACGGGTGACGCTGGCTGACAGGCATGTTTAGTGTCCCGGTGCGTGTCGGGTCATGTGTCGCATGTCGCATTTACGGTCGATTTGCAAATTGAGTGAAACATTTCGCACTTTGGCGTGTTGTGGTTTGGGGTGGCGATGGGCAAAAACATGGATTATTTAAATCGGTAGCTATCGGAGGGCTTCAGTTGAAGTTTGGAGCGAAGCCTTTGATAGTTTAACTGTGAAAAGAAATGCTGTGGACAAGATCTCATAGAAAAACCATTTCCTTCGAGCTACTAGAACCCTCAAAGCTTTCTTGTACCGATGGTAGATAGATTTATCTTACGATTGTCATCTGTCCGTCCGATACAAAGTGGCAACAGCAGTACCCGACCCGACTGTCACTCGCACCATTATCGAGGGCGTTAAAGTGACACAGATTGAAACATATTTTTTGTCCCCTCCAGCTCCGGTCAACCAAGATGCTCAACCAACAAAAAAGCCAGCCCAAGACATCTCAACCCGAACAAACCGTGCTAAATCCGGAAGATGTTACAAAGGAACCACCGTTGGAACCGTCGGTAGAGAGAGTACCCACTGCGACAACACGGCAACAAGAAGTCAGACAGCCAAAATCAGCAGACAAATAAATAAAATTTTAAAGCTTTTTTTGGCTTCCTTTCAATGTGTCCCTCCTCGCTGTGTCCCCCATCCAACTCCCAGCATTCGTTCCGCTTTCACGCGACTCTGACCCTCCGAAGCGGTTGCCTTGTCGCAGGACATGTCGGCGGTACAAAAGCAACAAACTGTCCTTTTCAACGCGCGAAAAAAAACACCAACCAGGCAGGACCTGTCGCGGCCTTAAGACGTCACCCGCGCGCAGACGTCATCACGTTGGAAGCTAAAGGGAAACAACAACAAAAAAGGCAACCCGGAACGAATGCGGAAAAGCGGGAAAAACTTCCATTTCCTAAGCGTATTCAAATTTTATGCAGATCCAATACGATTTAGAAACATACTTTAAGTATTTTCTATCTTTAGAGTCGCACCACTCGCTTCCACCTCGTGGGCCACGGTCCGCGGCTGGATGCACACTACCCGGCAGGTTCTCACGTTCACGATGCCCTCACCTGCGATGATGAACTTTGGCGGGTGGTTGGTGAAGTAAAAATCAACCACTTCACAGTTTTGCTGCTGATAGGGACAGACTTGGAAAAAATGGGGGGGAGGCCCTCCACACAAAATAAACTCCCAAATGAAGACATTGATGTACATCCAGTAAGGTTTTCCTTCTTTTTTTCGGTGTGTGTGTGTGTGTATTTTCAAGTGAGCATTACTGCAGTACTTTAGCCGTTCGTTCGCTTGGTAGAGGAATTGTACCCTTCTATCCGGTCCTTGCGAGGATAAGCGCTTTTGGAAGGGAAAAAAATTGAGGGTGTTGGAATTTCTTAAGGTGTTGGATGTTACTCGGCGGAGAAATGCAAAAATACAGGCCCTAATACCTTAATAGCTTTATCTTTCGCACCAAAGAAATCCTCGCTTGTCCAGAGGTGGTGGTGGTGAACTATCCGGTAGTGATGGCTTTTCTGTAAATCGAGTAAAGGATGTAGTAAAGCCATATCAGTGCGATGCAGATTCGACCATCTGGGGCAACTAATTCCCTTGGAAGTGAGGTAATTCCTGATTTGACCACTTCAGACTAGAAGAGGGATTTTTCGCTCAGAATGTGATGAAGTGTACCGGCAGTACAGCAAAAACGACGCTCGATAGTAACAAAATGTGAGCGGTATCAAATATCATCTCTGAATAGCCCTGCATTCAGTGGCAAAATATATACAGCTACAGGTTTATATTGCGCCAAAAATGAACATTCAATATATTTTCTTCACTCTTTTGGTTGAAATTTCGAATTTACATCATTTTACGCACGTTTCATTGAGAAGAAATTAATTTTTAACTATTCCACTTAAAGAAAGTCACTCCCAATCTTCAACCACGGATAAAACGTTTACCAACGGCACAACGATTCAAATTCAAATGTCTTTCAACGCAAGCGTCATCTGTTGGAAACGCACACAAACCACGATTTTCCGTTTGTTTTCTTCCTTTCGCAGAAAAAAGTGACAGCTGACGCTGCTGATGTAAACAAACGCGTCCGCATCATCTGCTGCTGCTGGCGCTTATTTGCCCACAGAAAACGAACAGTCCACGTAATTATCGCGAAAAATGAATTCCAACACGGAAGGTATACTGTCGAACCCATCACAATGGAAGCGTCCGGAAGATATTTTAAAAATGCAACGGCTCAAACGCAAACAGCGAGCGCTGCAGGATCGGATGAACAATCATTCGAAGGCGTCGGGCACGCAATCGATACAAACTGGCAGCAGCGGTAACAGTGAGGATCCGATTGTGAATCGGTTCGAGGCTAATACGAAACGGAAGAATCCTTTCTCAAGGTAAGGGAAGCTATAGTTTGTTTTAGTTTTCCTATTGTAATGAGATATTTTCGGCGCAGAAACGTAGATCCAGCTCCCAAACGACAGAAGGAAGCTCACTCGAGTGAGCTGGACGCAGGAGAAGATACAGTGTTCAGTCTACTCAGCAAACCACAAACTGTAGTCGTACCAAACCTGGAAGCGCCACAAACGAAAGCTGCCATTGATCCTAGGTTCCTGCAGGATCAGCATTGTCCCGTCGCGCAATCGCTTCCGCCGGAACTAGAAGAAGAACCTCCCAAAATGAGCAAGCTCGCCCCGATCCACTGGAGCATCAAGAGCAAACTGCGCATCATCTGTCGAACGCCGATCCCCGGTACGAATCTGAAAACGAACCAAGAAGCGAGTGGCCTAACCTCATTCGTACGCTGCATCGATTCGAAGGAATCGTCCACCGGACTGGACATTTCGCCCGGTGCCCGCTTCTATCAGGCCACTCTCTACTGGCAGCATCCGTATCTTCCGTGGTTCACCCTTTTCCCACGAAATTCCCGCAACAACCACACGCAAACCCCACTGGATGAGTCCGTCCGGGCCGTGCTGGCCAAAGAGTGGATCATTAGCTTTCGGAATCTGTTTCAGCTGGTCCGTGCCCGGCACTGTCCGTACTTTTACCTGTGTGCGAACTCATTCACCGTACTGTTCCGAGCGGCCGGTATTGGTGGACGAGTCGAAACACACGCCCTACTCACACCAACCACACGGGGAATGCGGGCCGCCCTTAAACAGGAGGAGATTGAATTCACAATGCCAATGAAGAAAGCAGCTCAAACGGCAGGAGACAATCTAAACCGCTCGTCGGAATCCGGTATCGGAAATAGCAGCTTTTCCAACTCGTCCGAAGAACAGTCCCAGACGACAACGAATGAGGAGACGGCTGATCGGTCGCTGGAAGCGGACGCCGACGAGGACGATGACGACATGGATGGTGAGCAGTGGTTGGAGAGTCTCGGGGTGGATGCAGCGGAAATCCGCAAGATCAGTGACAACCACAGCAAGAAGCAGCAGCAGCGAGAATGTGGTGCCGATTACAGCGATCAATCGCTTGTCCTCATCGAAGGCCCCGAGTGTCAGGCGTTCTTCAACTTTCTCCTAAACGCAAAAAGCACCATCGCCAAGGTCGGACGACTAGCTGGCATTCCGCCGACCCTGCTTGCACCGGTGTCCTTCGCCGGAGCGACACTTCGCACCCTGCAGACTCGTTCCACCAAGATCCAAATGGATGGAGAGGAATACCACAGCACAGAGCTGCAAGGAGTCATCCTGCCCCACATCCTACCGTACGTCACGGATCTCCTGTGTGAAAGTAAGGACAAATTCAGCGTTACGCTAGCGACCGTCCCTAGCACGACCGCACTGTGCGATGCGTCCCAGAGGCTCATAAGCGATTCGGACAAAGAGAACGATGCGTCCGCGCTGGCTGGACCGGTATTTGGCAAGGAGAACCTTTCCGACTGCGGACTCAACAAGCGCATCGTCGAAAACATGTGCCGCGCGACGAAGGATTCCGTGTTCGACACGGAGCGACTGCTGTACAGCCAGGAGGCCGGTGGGTTTAGCTGGAGCTAGCGTAGCGATCTGTTTTCATGCAACCGGATGAGGCTGAATAAAGTCGTGCGCTGCACTTTACGCTCTTCAACACACTCCACTCGTGTATTTCTTCACTTTTTACAATTACAATACCTTTACAAAAACTATCCGCCTAATGGTCAATTATAATTAGCTCATCAATACTCCAATCTTCGTACGAGGAATCGGGCAGGTAGCGCCGTATGATGATGGGAATTTTGCGCTGTTTCAGCTCTTTCATCGCTATCTGCAGTGGATCCGTTTCACCTTCCAGCTCGACCATGATCGGGGCGCACATGGCAATCTGAAGGGCGCGTGTACCGAGCACTCGCGCCCGTTCGTACTTGGTCATGTATTTGGTCGTGATGCGCTTGTTCTTCGGTACGCCACCACCGGCCTGGCCCGGGTTGATGATCTCGATGTTGTCTCCATCCTCCTCCTGGTTCAGCTCGTCGATGTTGTCATCCTCCTCGACATCATCGAAGTCATCCCCACCGACACTGGGAAGTGGAACGAGGGGGTTTGGTTAGGATAACACTGGACAGCGGTAGCTGAGCGCAATACTTACTCGTCGTGATCATAATCGCCATCATCCATGGTGAAATAGTATGCGAAATTCCACTAAATTCCCACCAAAATCACAACACGCGCTGCTCTGCCGATGCGTTGTTTACGATTCGTTTGACGTTTCCCGTGCACGCTAACGCAACTGTCAGTCAGGGTGGTATAATGCTGGTATAAAATGCTGTGCTGTCAGTGCTCTAGTTCAAATCTGCAATAAAAACCGTTACGAGCTACAAGACACGATTTTCAATTTAATTTCTTTTTATCATATTCATCAAGCTCTCAGCAATCGCATTTCCATTCAAAGATACGCTTTTATTATAAAATAAATCTTTGTCACTGTCCCTGGCGGATACGGCCAATAAATAGGATACATCAATTTCAATCGTTCAAGCATTATTTCCGCATCCCACCCCGCCTGCACGAAAAGGACACTCATTTCTCGAAACTATCACCATCGATTGCCTTCAGCACTTCCAGCAAGTTTTGCTTCTTTTTAGGATCTATCGGCGCACGCTTCGTGTTGTCCAGCTTGGGTCGGTTCAGCTGTGGCGGCGGTGCACGAACCACCTCCTTCCCATTAAACTCGTCACAAAACGTATCGAGCAGTGCTTCCTTCTTCATGATGCTCTGATGCATTTCCTGCTTCATCGCCTCCAAATCTTTCACCGCCGACGAACGGCTCGCACTATCGATCGAGTCCGAATCGTTCGTCTCGGACGAGGTGACGATCCGTTTCTTCACGCTCCGCAGCTTCACACTGTCCTTGGCAGTTGAATAACCATTCGTGGTGGCCGAGGAGCTAACCTCGCGGAACTGTTCCTCGATTTCGCTGATGTGTGCCTTATGCTTGAATATTTCACTCAGATGATCAACGGTCTTTTCCGGCGATCGGTCCGTTTCGTAATCATCCTCGTACGATGTTTCCGTAGTCGCGCTGTAACGGTTGGAGGTTTGGCTTTTCGGTAGCTTCGCTGTACCGGAACCCATTTCCGTTTGCAAACGGAACAGTTCCGACGCGATTGCCTTATCAAATTCGGCCTCCTGCTCCAGCGCGTACTGGTTGAACTCGGTGCACATGCCCTCGTCGTACTGGTGCTCATCCGGCTTTCCATTGGTGCTGGCCTCATCCGAGTGGTTGTCCGCCTTTTGCTTCCTTGAGCTGTGTTTCTTTCTGGGTTTGGATGAATTCTGTGGAACGGGAGGTGTGTCCTCATGATGTGGTGATAGGGGTTGGAGCGTTCTTGGACTCGGAACGGGAGATTTGTTATCGCCTTCGCCTTCGTGGACGGGTTTGATTTTCGGACTCATGTCCAGATTCGTCACAGGCGAAGGTTCAGAAAAGTTCTGCAAGTAGGTAAAGCATCCGATGAGTTAGTGGCCTGTATACAGAGCGCTAAGGACGAGTCCGGAGCTCTTACCGGAAAAGGTGACTTGTGTGTGGTGCCGTTTGAAAATCGAACAATTTGTTGCTGTTGCTGCTGCTGCTGCTGCTGCTGCTGCTGGGCCGAAGATGGTTTCGGTGTCGTCTTCATCAGAAAGCTGCTGTTCTTCAGTAAGGTTGAAGGAGTGCGTTTCTCGTATATCTGTAAGACAGTTTCACAGATATATAAGTTAACAACGTACTAATAATCCCAATGCCCGTTACCTCAATAACAGAGTTCAAGCGATTGATCTCATGATGTGCCCGTTCGAGCTTCTGTGCCATCTCACGCTGCTTCAACACTTCCTGCTGTAGCTGTGCCTTGAAGTTTTTCGTCTCCAGCTGCAGTCTCCTAGCGAGTAATTTGGCATCGTTGTCTTTCTCCATCAGCCTGTTCTCTAAATACCGTACCCTGTCTGCCAGTCTTTCGCGTTCTTCCAAATGTCTGGCGGTAAAAGAGTGGCCAGATTATTGAGAGCCCTCCCAGGGACCACTTAGAGAGGGAGGCACATACTTATCTTTGTTGAGCTGCACCAGGTGCTTGTTCTGATCCGTAATCGTAAGTATGTGTGCATCCTTTGCCTTCAGCTTCCCATTCAGCTCCCTGTTTTGGTTCTGGAGGTTCCGATACTTGGTCTGCCAGGTTCGGATCTCTTCCGCGTGCGAATTGAGCAGCTTTGGAAGCTCGGCGTTCGAGTTGACGTACTTGGAGAGGGCCGAATCCTGCCGTTTCTGTACCGATTTCAGCAGACGATTATCCTTGGTCAGTTCCTACCGCAGATGGAAAGCAGGTTAGAGTGTTACCACAAAATCTGTACCCGAAGTCTCAGACTAGTTACCGCAATGACCATATTGGCCGCCTCCAGCTGGTTCTGCATCTGCTTCAGGCGCAACATTCGCGCCGACATTACCCGGTGCCGCACATCGCTGTTGGACGCAATCACGATGGCCGGTTGCCTAGCAGCCGCCTTGCGGCGATGAAGCGCGGAAAACTTGGAACTGTTCGAATATAGACTTTCCATACTCTGCATCGAATATCTGAAGCGGTGCAATGGAAATGGTTACTCAATCTTCTCAATGCATACTGTGATTGAAGATTAACTTCATGAATTCCACTAAAGCAAAGCACAGCAATGGACGCGATGAAGCGATGATACGCAAGCCATATATGGTATTGAGGAGTGAGGAGCGGCAGTACAACAAATCACGATAGCGGTGACACTGACGGCGCAACTGACCAAGGCAATGTTTACTTTGATAAATAAAAAGGTCCTTGCCAGTTGCCATCCAATCGCTAACATGTTGTGCCGTTTGGCGAAAGGCCGCCAGACGCGATCGAAAAGGAAATGTTTTTACGTTACTAAGGGAAAGTGATTGGGCGGGTGAGGAAATGGGTAGTACGGGGAGGAACATAAAGCAGCTCTCGCCCCACTCCGAACGGCAGCGGGACCTATTCACGTGTCACTGGTTGAATTGGGGAAAAGAAAATTGCAAGTGATTGTTGGGAAAATGATGATGAGATGGGTGAATTTTCCTACTCGTTTGGATATCTATCACTCACCAACTTTTCTTGGAACTTTATTGGAAATTGAGAGAGGAAAATGGGCGCGAGGAACACGATGCACAGCAGCAATTCCTCGCACTATCCCTTCGCTGTTACATGATGGGTCAAAGGACCTTATTTCCCTACCACAAACACACACGCACGCACACCGTTACGGAAAATACTCACGAGGAACGCAGTGCCGTCGACATTCTTGGTGATTACACGCGAAAATTTCACACACTTCACACTAAGCTCCAAAGAAAAGCCCGATAAAAACACACTCGTTGCGGCACGGGCAAAAACCTCCGGAGTGGGAGGGAAAAACAGGGGGAGGGAAACTACCACAGAGGAACAGGTGCCGCTTCGCACAAGGGAAACTTCGGCACAACGTGCACGTCTTTCACCACAGAAACGTAGCTTGAAAGTGAGAAGGCTGGTAGGAAAATTTCAGCTGTTTGCCAATGGCTGTTTGTTTTTCCGACGTTTCCATGGTAACGCCGCCGTGGTTCGAACAATAGGGCGAACACGTTCGAACGTTTCGAACAAGACTTATTTTTTAAATTATTTAAACATTCTTTATTTCACCCTAAAGGGAAAACTCGTTCACTGCTTTACGCCGCCCTTCTTTTTCTCCTCATTTTTCGCATCCATTTTACTGATCGCCTTGAACACCTTCTTTTTCAGCTCCTTCTGGCGCTGTAGCTTTTTAAACTTTTCGTTCATCTGCTGCTTCTTGTACTTCTTTGACCGTTCCCTGGTTTGGCGCAGCTGTTTGCTCGCCTTGGTTTTGAAGTTGGTCTTAATCATGTTCATCATTTTGGCCACCTGGAAAGGAAGGAAAATTTAGTATTGCAAGTTGATTACAGCAAATTTTCATCACCCGAAGCTCACCTTCTGCTCGTGCGGCGACAGAACCACCGCCACACGTTCGCTTTCGAACGATTTTTTCGGATTCACCGGTCCCAGCTTCGGCTTATCCTTGTACGGCAGCGCCTTCTGAAGGCTTTTCGGTATGACCAACGGCCGGAAGGAAAGCTTTTCACGCACAATCTTCTTGTACGTGCTGTCCTCCTTCGGCTCGAACTGAATGTTCTTTTCGCGCTTCAACTGGCCCAACGTTTTCATACCGATCCACTGAGTTTTCTGCTCCTGCGGCAGCAGCAGGTTCGTCACGGGTGCGTAAAACTTCGGCACATTCACCCGGAACCAGGTGCGACAGAACACGATATCGCTCAGCTGAATGCGATCCTCAAACGTGGCACGGAATGAACCTTCCGGCGGGACGGCTTTCTTGATCTGACCCCGAATGCCGGACACGGTACGTATCTTTGCGCCCTCGAATTTGGCCACCTCGAGCGTCGAGTTGAACATACCCTTCACGTAGGCCGTTTTCTGATAGATTTTCTCCGGTGTTCCGATTAGCTTGAGCTTCTTCATAATCTCCACGTTCTTGTCCGATTCGCTAACGGCGCCGGTTGCCGCCACACGGAAGCCAAGCTTTCGTACCTCCTTCTGATCGTACGCCACCGTCTGGATGGCCATCATGCCCGTGTTCTGCGGTGTAATCGGACCCCAGAAGCTCATACTGCACGTCACGTGGTTCGGTGTGTACTTGAGGTAGCGATGCTTAAAATCATCCTCCACCTTGGCGTAGATCGGGACCGTCTGGAACCGTCGCCAGCCGAGTGAAATGATTAGGGGATCTCCCGTTTTCAGCGTTTTCTTGTACCACCGGTGCTTTTTCACCTTGCAGTTCACGTACCCGACGTTCTCTTCCACCATGTTTAGGCCACCGATCAGTACCGGGTAAGCCGGATCGAAATGCTCCACAAATTCGGCGGAAATGTTTTTAAAGCTCATGCGCACGTACAGCCCCGCTCGGTGGCCTTCGATGTTTAGCCGCACATCCTCGTCCAGGTTGGCAAACTCTTTCTTGTTGAGCTCTGACTGGCGCAGAGCGTCCGCTTTCAGCTTCTCGTAGTACTGATGATCGCCCTCGATGCGCTGATCGTCCTTTTCCGGATTGTCGTACTCGGAATCGAACTTTGCCTTCAGCTTCATCTTCTTTGCCATCAGCTCGGTGCGGGACATGTTTTTCTCCTCGATCCGTGTCACCTTCCGCTTGACGCCCTTCGCACCATCACCTTCCTTCGCTTCTCCATCCTCGCCATCCTCACTGGGGTCGGGTTCCTGGTCGGACTTTTTGGAGCCCTTAGAGCCTTTCGGAGCTTCATGCTTTTCGCCCGTTTCCAGATCCTCAAAGTCACCGTACACATCACTATCGCCATCGCTCATATCGTCCAGCTTGAGCAGCTCTTCCGCATCTTCCGACGCTTTCCATTTGCCCGTCACGAAGCAGTTCCTTATGAGGTCCTTATTGTCCGCCGCCGTCCAATCCCGCACCCCGTCACCGTACTCCTCGAAAAAGCAACATTCATCCCCATCCTGGACGCTCTTTTTCTTCTGCAGTTCCGTTTGCTTCTGGGTAACGCTTTTGAATATTCCGCCGAGTAAGTCTTCGTCCTCCGATTCGGCGTTTTCGGCCTCGGCTGCTTCCCGCTCTTGCTGGCGTTTGTGGAACTTGCTGAACACTCCGTACACTATTTTCATGAGGTTTTTGTTCGTGGCCAACCGTTCTAGGTAGTCTTTGCGGGCGCGAGCTGCTAGCCCATCTTTCCAGGCCATCGTGTTGCTGCCGGAAGCCGTTTGCTCATCGTCTGACGAGAGATATCCGCTTGAGCGAGACTTTTTGCCTAGTGCGTCCATGTCGTTCATATCATCCTCATCGTCCTCATCGCTGGAACCTTCTTCCTCGTCATCCTCACCACCATCGCCCTCATCCGGTATCCAGCCCAATCGTGCGCCTTTACCCACTTCTTCTTCATCGTCAGAATCTTCCAGCCCGGAATCTTCCTCCTCCTCCTCCTCCTCCTCGTCGTCATCCTCATCATCCCGTTCATCCTCATCCTCATCCGATTCAAGCTCAACCGGTTTTGCCTCGTCAACGAAATCGGACGACTTAATCACAGCACCGCCGCTAAACAGCCGGAACTCCTGATTGTCGATCGTCACATCGAACGTTTCCTTCTTCTCGATGAACGAATCAACGATCTGTTGCTGTTCGGAGTTTTTCGGCCCGTGCTTGTGGCTGTGCGAACCTTGCAGCTCGATATACACCGCATCCTTATCGTACACGATTCCCCCAACGCCGGACATCGGTGCGTAAAGCAGACGCTCTTTCTCCATCAGGCTACGCTTCTTCTCACCCGACGGCAGCGGACACGGATCGGGCAGTGTGCTAAGCTCATCGATCGGCATATCACCCAACCCTGCGATGTGGACCATATTCTCCTTCTTCAACGGTACGCCTCGCACGTACCCGTACAGCACCACGTTACGGTCACATTTGGCGTTCAAACGAATCTGTTCCGCGTTCGTTATGTCCTCCATGCGGTCAGCAATTAGGTAGCTGTGGGCACCGCGCCAGGTAAGCGGCCGGAACTTCATAATCGATATGAAGCGACCCAGATTCCGGATCTCGTTCTTCAAATATTCACCATGAATAAGCCCCGAAAGGTAGAACAGTTTAGCGCCATCGTACACCTCCGTCCAGAAGCGATGCTTCAACAACTTCTTCTGCATTTTCAACGCCTTTGCATTCTTGATCATGTCCAGATGATTCAGTATGCCCATAATCTTCGGCATTCCGTGCACCTGGCAGATGTTGAGGAATTCAAATATCTCCATCTCAAAACCGAAGCTCGCATCCACCAGCAGCAACACCAAATCGGCACACTTGGCCACATCGATCATGCTGTTGATATCGTTGTTACACTCGATCAGTGTGATGCGCCGCTTCTTCGAAGTAACCACCGTAATGGGCCCATTCACTTTCGTCACGTTTGTTTTGGTGAAGTTTTTTATCAGATTCATGATCAGCGTGGTTTTGCCAACCTTCGGTGGTCCTACCACTGCGATCAGTACGGGCGGTGGTTCTTCCGGTGTTTTATCGACGATGGGGATATGTTGCTTTTTGGTGGTTAGATCCTCCTTACGCCGGAATCGCTTCTCTGCCGAGCGGGCCTTGGTGATTGCGAAGGCTTTCGGGTTTTTCGTCCGCTCGGTTGGTTTGTTTTTGGCCTTCTTCTTGTCCGCCTTCACGCCTGCGAGTGGATGTGGTGCGTTTAAAACTGCGATAAAATACACATTCCAGTGTTCTCCACTTACCTGAATGGCGCTTTTTGTGGGCCTTTTTGGTCTCGGTATGGGAACTATCGTCAGCCATGGTTTGATGGGAATTTTTACACCGTTTTCAGAAAAGAAATGCCGCTCACACGCAATTCACCATGCCGCATGCTTTCAAAACACATGAGTTTGTTGACATTGGTGGCGGTGACGTTTGCGGTTTGACAGCCTTGTTCAAATTTGAACAGAATCCAGGTTATGCCATGTTGTCCGATTCGATGTTTTTGTCAAAGATCGAGCAAAAAGTTAATAAACTTTAAGAAAAATGTCTGATAATGCTTCTGGTATAATATTTACATGTGTTTTATTAATTTAAATGATGCAAAGAAGAAATGAAACATAAATATTGACAGTTTGACGTCTTGATAATTGACAGCTGCCCGTAAAACGAGCGTAATGGCAGACTGCATCATCTTTGTTAAAAAAGCGGCCATGATAAATACAACATTAATTTAAGAAATGCAATTCATGCTCAAATTTCTCTTCGAATAATGGAATTATGGAACATTTACAAAATAAATATATTTTTTTGTAATTGTAGTTGTTCATAGCTCTACAAAACGAGAAGCAAAATCATTGTTTATCGATTGACTAGTTCCGTAACTATCAAATCACTGTGACAAGACGTTTCTCAACAAAGCCAACCTTCGAGATCTTTGTTTACAGCGTGTTATTTTTCGTATTATTTTTATGTATCTCTGGCAGCCGTAGTGAGTGGATGTGCGTGGATGCGGGTCCCGTTTTTCCGCGAGTGATATTTTACAGCATCCCGTACGCGTTTTTGCATCAGCTTATTCCACCTCGCTGCAAGTGCTGCATCGGCTACTGCTGCAGGTGTTTTTATTTTAGTAAGTACCATACACCCCACGGTTTGCGTGAATAGTCGTGAGTCCCGGGGGCAGTGCGTGTGTAGTTACGCGAATGTGGTGTCGTGGTTTTTTATCTGCTTACTCGAAAGCAAACAACGACGGTGGTGTCTCAACTGGCCCGAAAAGGTTTCCTCACAGTAGAATCTATTCCCCATCGAAAGCGATGCGACCGTGCGTTTCCGTTGTGCAATAGGTGTTGGTCGGGAAAATCGTAGTCTCAGTCTGGGTCCGTCGTAACCTGAGTGTCTGCTGAGTGGGTTTTGAGGATGTGGCGCGGTGTGGTTTGTGATTTATATGTGTAGCATTGAGCAGCATTGACACATCGACGGCGCGACACCTTCACCGTCCGGGCGCTTTGTGTGATTAGATGATTTCATCGGGAAAAGGGAAAAACAGCAAGGTCTTCCGTCTGAAAACCCAAAAGCGAGGAAAAGTTGGTTCGATGAGCTGGGCCCTTGTGTAGTGTAGCAAAAATAGTGTTGCGGGGTACTTACCAAGTTCCTTGTTCTTTGTTTTTTTTTTCTATCACCAGTTCCGTTTATTTTACCATCAACATCGTCAACGATGTAAAAGTGTGTTCTTGTAGTACATCCTGAAAGTGTATGCGAGTGTGCGTGTGTGTATGTTTCCTCAGTGAGCAATAAAGGACACACCTGGTGTTCCGCCCCCAGCAGTGAATATCTACACTTAGATGCCAAGGGTTGCTGTGATTCGTGTGATTGAAAAGTATGAAGTACCATTCCGGTAGCAGCAGTCAAGCTGGTTGTGTGTTTTAAATCGATCGAGTAGGCCTTTCCGTTCCGCCTGTCCGTCTGTCCGTCTGTCCGCCTGTCTGTCTGTTTATCCTGCTGTGTGACTAACCACAGTCAGCCGCGAAACTGTTTACGCCGGTACGCACCGAGCAACGACATCATGGCACGGCTCACGGAAGAAATGGTCATTGCTCGCTCGAAGCAATCGGACCTGGCCGCTATCAAGAAGCTCAACTGTTGGTAAGTAATTCGCCCTTACACACACATATGCTGTGTTTTGTTTACATTACAAATTATGCTTTTCCTCTTCAGCTTTGAAGAAAAAAAAAATCTTAGCCGCAAAAAAAAGGTACAAGTTTTTGGTTTCCCAAAAGTGAATGAAACGATAGAGCAAAACTTGAAGTCGAAGAGTTGGGAGTAATATTTTGGAAACAAAAACATCTTCCAAAGAGAGACACGTTGCTACAGGGAACATCATGCTCGGAAGAACCCCCCTCGGAACGGTACCGTTATGTATGATGATGATTCGCTGGGTTGGGAAGCAGTAGGAGAAGTAGGAACCACCAGACCAACTCCAACGACGGGGCTCGTTGGAACGGCCAAACAACACAAACACTGATAATCTCAATGGGAAGTTCATTAGACGGACGGCGGTGGTTGCCATTCGCAACAGATGTGTTCGGCTTTCCGTTGCGCGTCCGGTTTATCCCTTTCTTCGCCACCGGTCCGTACTATGCCCAGCCGGGCCCGTATATGCGAGATACCGATCAAAGAATGCAACGGGTTTTTTTTCCCCCGCTTCCTCTTCATTATCTTCCATCTCCACCCCACTTGAAGGGATGAAGCGGGAATTTGTTTGATCAAGTTGAAGAGCTAGAAGATAGTTTAAAAAGTTAAGATAGTTGGTGCGTGTTTATGAGCTTAAACTTTTAAATTTAGAATGCCTTTTTATGCGCAGGGTGTGACCCATTATTAATCGATCGTAAAATCACGATCTGCAAGCGAATGGGTAAATTGTTTCTTTTCCTCCCGTCTCAGCAAAAATGCCCTTAATACTGCTTCAGCTTGAACTCGAGGTGGAGTTGAAAAAGAGGGAGCGAAAAATCGTCGAATGAAAACTTGTCTAGCCCCCCCTAGCCAAACGGCAATGCCTACACTGTAGCAATAATGTTCTCCTCAACCGGTTTTGTGTTCGGGAAGTTGCATTCCGCGAGACGAGACGATCACGGGCACTGGAAAATGTCTTAGAAACATGGCTGTAATTTCATAAGCCGTGTCAGGGTTTCGGTTTCAGATCGATGCCTGAGTCATAGCGTCGAATGTAAATCACTCATAAGAAAACGTATTCTCACATATGTCGATGGATGTTCTGATCGTCTACGATACGATCGGGACTTAATGCCATCAATCAAGATCAAGTTAAGCCCACCACCTCCAGCAGAGGAGTAACCTTTTGCAACAGATACCAGCTTTTGGAAGTTATTTAACGTGACATTTTATGATCGATGGATTAAAACTGATCGGATTTGTCTTCGTCGAGATAGGTTTCCAGTACGACAATTAATATCCACTCATTGATTTACATTATCACTAAACAGAAGCAAATAAATGCTTCAATTTGTTCCTCGATATCGATGGTTGTCAGGAACACTGTCTGTAAAGACAACAGCCTGAGGCACTTTACACTTGAGTGTCTTCGCGTCTTATCAGTAAAGCAGCTAGGAAGTTGAACGCTTGTATCTAATAATTCCTAGCGACAAAGTGTCGCTTTGCTTGCGATTTCTTATCAAAAAAGCCACGATCATTGATAGCGTAAATCACTACTAATCGCTTCTGTGTGTTTTTATTCTCTTTCCAGGGGTAGCGAACTGAGCGACGTTTCCATCATTCGACGCATGCGTGGTGTTGAAGTGCTTGCTTTCAGGTAAGAACCAACATCTCCAGGTCCTGCACACTGTAATTCGCCAAAGGAAAGGACATGGTTTCGCTTCCCCAATATCACTCAGTGTTAAGATGGCCTCTAAACGCTCAAATTAGTCGAAAACGGTTCACTCTTTGCTAATGTGATCGCCCGCAACTGCAACTCACGGAGGGCCCCAGCCCCGCGTTAATGGATAAGCACCAGAACCGCCTCAATGTCACAGGAGTGGCGAGAACGAGGAGGCGGAACGTGATGGGTGAAACGCAAAACTAACACGCCGCACGCCATTCTCCGTGCTCTGGTCCGTTGTGAGCGAGGGCCAAAAGTTTTGCGATAAAAGTCTCACTCCAAACGCTCCAAATCAAGTCACGCAACGGCGATGGTTCTTGAGCATATGCCTCCCTTAAGAAGAAGTTAAAGCTGTGATGAGGGACTTGGGCCCCCAATTTTTGCTGCATAGTTTTAAACGCTTCGTTGGCAATTTGCTTGCTTCAGCTGAGAGTCAAGTGGATATGAATTAAATTAAGCCAAAAGAGAGTGTGTGGTTAATCAAAGTCACGGGAAGAAGGGGTTCCCTGGCCGTACACGAAACAATTTTTGCACACGTTAGATGACGTGTTACTGCCTGCTGCAGAGTGAAATCTCTCCTTCACCACCGTGCCACGCGGACGTTGGCTAGAACAATGGAGCATTTACCTTTTGAACTGTGACAAGCTCTTACGCTTGCATGACACTCATCAGACTTAAGTGGCTCCAGCCGTCTACTTACTGCAATACTGTTCTTAATTCGCACAAGACATCAGCGAGCGCTTCTAGCTTCCAGTAAACTATCCTTTGTTAATAAATTTATTAGCATTTGTGCATGTCCTCACACGGGAGAGGGTAAATTGCATATTCTTATTAGGTGAGAACTATATTACTTAAGCTAAGTGCAGCTTGGTTCTTTGCCTTCTCCCCCATGGTGTCCAAGGTTTGCGTAATTATTCTTGCCGCGCAAAAGAACCCCCCACAGTGACATCATCTCGATGTATGAATGTACTTAACACAATTTCTGGCACGTGTCTGTCGAAGTTTTTTTTTTTGTTTGTCTCTCCTTTTGCCCAAATACGCACATCAAGTACAGCATTCGATAGTTTATTTTAATTTAATGGACTCACTGCTGCTTTAGGCCGATGTGGACGTTAGTTGCCCCTCGAAACAACCTCGAATATCTACCAACGGTTGATCCAATACTCACCGCATTACCCTGCACAGCTTGTTTTGGACCTGGACATTACCAAACATGTTGTCCCTACGTGGGGGCTTTATTGAGCGGCTGGGGACACTGTGACACCTAAGCACATTGAATATTTTTGCGTGGTGGTTAGACCACTCGTTTCGAGGGTTGTTTCACAGACTTCCCCATTTCTGGGTATTGGAGGTAGAAAATGGTTACTTTTCTGGGTCCTCCTGTACCGTTTACCTACCATAATATCTACCTTATTTTTAAAACACCACCTTCCGATCGATTCGCGTGTTGGGTGTTTCGGGGGACTGTTGGTCCCTCGCAGCCGGTGATGTCATCGTTGGACGGTGGACGGGTGAGTTTGTAGGAAATTTATCCCAGAAATGAAGGCGACGCTCTACTACCACTTTTGACATTATGACCGTTGGCCACCCGATGATGTCAGTGCATTAATGCTTTCATCCACTTCCTGTACAAAGCGTGTCCCATAGTGTGGCATCACTTGAATGGGTTATGTTATGGCTAAAGGTTACTCTCTGTGTCGTCGTCGGTTACGCGCAGAAAAAAAAACCCGAGTAAAAAAATGGTCGCGTAAATTGTTTCCGGCCGAACGACAACTTTCTATTTTACTCGCCGTCGTCGCTGTTTTTGTGCGCCCAGATGATAGCGTTTTTTTCATATTAATTCCAGCAGAAACTTGCTTCCCATACGAAGTGTAGTGAACGAACGAGTTGCACGCATTGCAGCGAGAGAAAATTAGAATATTTTCACTTTCACCCCTTTTTCCGGGTTTTGTGGCCGGAATACAGATTGAGCTTGTCTTTCATGTCGGGAAATGCTTAACTCTCACAATTCGCTTTTCAATTAATTCATGTTTTCGTTTTGATTTTAGCTGATTTAATCATGTTCGAGAAAAAGGGCATGAAACTACTTGCGGAATCGGTGTCGTCGGGTTCGATCGATTGTAATACAACCCAAAAAAAGGGAAACGTTGGCAACTTCATTCTGATGCTTTCTGCCTGCCCGTCCAGTTCGCGGTGGCGATGTAAAATCATTTGGCATAAATGCTTGCTTGAGCCAGTGGAGGAAAAAAAGGGTGACAGTAAAAACGTGCTCCAAATGGCACGCCCTGATGGTGCCATCATTTATCATGCTGGCTTTTCGCCGGCAGGACAGGGACCGACCTATTAAACGACATACGGATGCTCCCGATGCGAGAGGATATTTGTGTTTTGTTCGATTAGTAGCTTATGTCTCTTTAAGGAAAATCTAGGGAAAGGAACACCGTATTAAAGCTGTGGCTAAATCCACGATTGACATTTGAAAATCAGTGGCGGAAAAACCCGAACCCGAACGCGCAAAGTTTTGCCTTGAAAATATGAAACTTCTGGGGCAAGTAATAACAACCTACATGCAAATTGAAAGCTAGCATTACGGTGTGCCACAAATCATCGCCACAGAACGAAATAAAAACCCAAGGCCGCCAATCGCCGTAGCTTTCGGAGCTTTATTTACTCTCGATCGCTGGTGGCATAAATCTGACCGAAGTCTGTACTCGACAAGGGAAAGCCAGTAGCACTCCCATGACGTAGCTGTCCACACGTAGGTGTAATTAAGGTTAGGCGAGTAATCGTGATGGGAAGTTAAGGGGTTGAGGGAGCAAAAAAAAAGTCCTTATTCGGGACGAAAAAAAAACAGTGGAAAATGTTGAATGCCTATTCCTGCTTGTGTTGCAGATTTGAATAGAGCGCAGAGGCTAGAAAGGCTTACTCATTGCCATTAGAAAATAAACACCTGCTTTAACGTATCGTTTCCTTTCGATCAGCAAAAAAAGGGGGAAAAACGGGGCCAAATCACATTCCATTTTTCCCGTTTTCATCACCCAAACAGTAGTGATGTCGTCTCATGCAAGTGTAAAGGAAAGTATGTTTCCTAGGCTCAAGCACATCGGTGGAACGTGGAACAAAAACATTGTTGGTTGTCCGATTTTCCTTCTGCGATGGCTAGGTGTGAAAATACAAGGGAGAAAAGTGGTAAAAAGCAATGAAAAGCAAACCCATCGAAGGGCGAGTTGCATCTCCCCGGGTGGATCTGAGCATCGCTTGACTCCGTGCATCGTTTTGTTGTTTAAATGCGGCAAATGAGATGCATTAGCGTTCGCAGGATGGAAAATGGGAAATTCATCATTCGGGGATGGTTGTTGTGTTGAAGTTTCCTGGTGCGTAGCGGAGAGAGTACCGAAGCTACAAGAACTCCGTCGGTGGACATTATACGTTGGGTGTGCTTGAGCGACTTCCCCTCGGTGTGTAGCTTGAAGCGTTACGAGGTGATGGTACGGTTCGCTTGCGATAAAACATGGAAACCGACGATATCAGTGTGGTTGGCAAAGTCGGAGAAGCATTGATAATGATAATTGCTGACTAGGAAATGAGGAATCGAGTGGAGACGACTTACGAAGGGGGTACCACCTGATTCGTGATTATGAAGAAAGAACGGCCAGGAAAAATGAGAACCACATGCGGCACTGGGGAAGAAAAGCACAAATGAAGAAAGGAATGATAATTCTTTAAAGTTGTTAATTAATGGAGTTAAGGTATAATTGATGGATTGAGGCGGACGTATGCAAGCGATAAGGGTGTGTATATATTTGAGCAGCTAATATTAATTATAGGCGTAAGACACCAATTATGGCCTTTTTTGATGATGGATTTGTTATTTTCATTTTCCTTCATTAACAGATATTTCGATCTTATTCGTTAGCTGTGAATTTATTATTAGGTATGCTTCATAAGATTATCCTTAAGTTGTTCATAAGTTTTTTCCGGATTAATTGCTCGAAGGCTTTATCGATTTGAAGTGTTGATCCTGGGCTTAGGGCATGTGTCTGAACGATGAGGACAATCACAAATCAATCAAATCAATGTGCCAATCACTCAGAATCCGTGACTGACATTCAGCTTCAAGCTTCTGAGCTTCAACTAACTCAACCAGGAACCAGACTGGCTGATCAGGAGAAATTGTTGGCTAACCTCTATCGGAGGACCTCACCTAATCATTAAGTAGTCAAGTTGGAATAGCAAATAATCATGGCGGCTCAAAAAGAGCTGGGGAACAGAGATCATTTATTTTACGACAGCCATGTCTAAGGATTTAGCTTATTGCAGCGCTCCTCTCGCATGGTGCGGTCTATGAAGGCGTTAAACTTATTTATTACACTGCTTTATTTTTATGCTTATCTTTCTACTCCCCTTTCTCCATATAAAGAGCATTTTATTTAGCTTCCCTACGACACCCAAGAAACCCACAAGTGTGTGTGTGGCTTACGTTTGCAATTATCTTGCATACATATCCAACCATGAATAAATGAATAGCAAAAAAAGGCTTCCATTGAAATACGGGACCAAGATATTAAAATCATCGTCTATACAAACCAAACCACGGCAAGGCGCAAAGGCACACTGTCTCTCTTCTTATGCTGCGGCCGACCTCCATTACCGGCCACAGAATGTCTTGCATTTGTTGCTGGTGGTGTGTCGTCTTCCTAAGCTTTTTATTGCCTAGCCCTAGCGCAGTGTCAAACGGTGCAAGTGAAAGTGTGCGTTGATAGAGGGGAACCTTGCCTGTTCGTGGTTGGCAATTCCTTTCCTTAGGCAATTCCGAAAGAAACTCTAACGAAAAGGAGCCGACCAACGGTTCGCAATTGCTTCGAAGCATTTTATTTTATTTTACTTGTGGTTTTGCGTTCCGTTCGCAACCGAAACCAACCAAACGTTAGGTTAGTGCTGCGCTGGCTCCACTTCGCAACAACGTCGCGAAGCTATGAGTCAACAGAGTTAACCGACTAGATCTCGACACCTTTTTTTGCGGCGATAGGTACGCTCTGCTGTACGACGCACCCACGCAAGATACGCAAATATGCTTCGCCGGCATGATAGGGGTGAAAAGAGAGGGCAGACGCCGGGGGACGGATTATTGGATGGATTCCGGTTCCAGGAGGTAACCTTGATTTTGAAACACGGCGAAAGACGCAAACCCGCCCAGCAAAACCATCCAACATCCTTTCCTTTTTTGGTCGATCCGAGCGAGGGTCCGCATGGTACGGGCCAAGCTCCAGGTTTGGACGTGAGGTGTAGAACAGGTTTGTCGCAGGCAAGCTTTGACGTAGAATTTGACGTGGGTAAGATTTTTGTTGGGAACTTATTTTCAACTTTAATTTAAGAGTACCCGGTAAATAAACTTTTCCCTTTTTTGGGCAGAAGAGAAGTATCCTTAATCGGGGACTTACAGTAAGATGTCTAAATTTGAAGATAAACCTAAAATAAGTGGATAAACAATGGCGCTTATGTTTTTGTCTGTTACGGTCTGCAATGAAACACAATGTGACCGTAAAACTGAGCGTGCTAATAAGCTTCCCATAGCACCATGGGAGGAAGTCAAAGTCGGCAAAAAGCATTAAGCAATTCAATTACGAAACCGTCGAGACACAAGCATAAAATCGTGAAGCTTTTCCACCCCGAGGATGAAGTAACATAGACAACAAAGTCTCCCGGCCGGCCGAGGGTGTCGATTGCATTAGATCCATTATGCATGGTTGAAATTCGCTTTAGTTTGCAGCCGGGCTAGAAGAAAACACTTTGGTCGGTGTCGCTTCCAGTAGATCGATCGTAATTTAATTTGTTTCACCAAACATTTGACACTGTCCTGTGTGTTGTGCGTGTCTGACCTGGACGCACGGGGTAGGTGCCTTGCATTACGTCGTCTAAACGTGTGCGTGAGACGTGTCATTTGGTGGAGAGCACTCGAAACCGGGGACCGAGACGAGGGAAGCTAACGATATCGCGAGACAGTTAACAAGCAATTTACAGTTCATTATGGAAACGGAAAGACACTCGGTTCGGTGGAGTGGCTTTTCTGTGAATGAAACATACCAGACTGACCCCAATTCAATGGTCGCTTCTTATCCGCACATCAATCAATCAAGCATTAAACACCTTCCGTCGATCATCATCATCAGCATCAGCAACATCATAAACAATCATCGTGGAATTTTCGTTTCATTTTCCGCGATCCGCGACCAGCAGCACGCTGTGGCACGCGATCGACGGGCGCGATCATCGTTGTACGGCTGTCGGTGGTTTTGTTTTGTTTTTGCATACCAATGTTTTTCCTTCTCTTTTTCCTCGCCGACATGTGATCGCGAATTTTTATTGCGCCGCAAACGGGCCCGACCGGAAAGCACCGGGCGGGAAGAAGGCGGTGTAGGTGGTGATGTGTTGCCACAATTAGTAATCCAAGACATCGATTCCGATGCCGATCCTCCTCGATCGTAGAGTGGTTTTGTTGTAGACGGCAGTGGCCTTGGATGCAAATAAGTAGCTCCCCCGTCCCTGTTTGTTGCCTGCCTCCAAGAAGTGTCTGCAGTGGTATGAGGTACATGTAAAATGAATTTAGTGCACGTAGGAGTATGTTCGTTTACGCACGTGAGAAGGGTTTTACTTGGACGCTATCGGAAGCGGATGCATGATGGATGTGTGCAAGGCTTAGTAGCGCCGGTAGTCTGTTATTACTCGATGTTACTGTGAGGTAGAGGATATACATTTCTTATCAATCAGACATCATTTGTCGGTCTTGAAGTGATATGGGTATGACGTTTGGCTATTTATGACTTCAATTATCCATGGTCAAGACATAATTCTGCGTGTGAGAGGCATAGTCAAGGGTGGATTTCGCAGTACGCGGAATGAGTCTGAGTCTGAGTAAGGGTCAGGACTCCCATTCGGCCTGGTCCAGTTGACATTTGAGCCCACACTGTACACTGTGTTCTAGAGTCTTGCAAAGTGCTAAGTGAAGTTCTATTTAATTTGTCCATGTTTGATATTCCATAGTTGATTCATAGTGGAGCGGCCCGATGGAAGAGAGGACAACGGTGTCGGTCTTCCGGGTCTCGACCGGGGTTCAAATCCCATCCGGACCGTTCCCCAGTAGTGAGGACTGACTACGGTAGTGAGCTATGCGGTATCAATAAGTTTAGTAAGCCAGAAATGGCAGTCCTGACCTAGGAGGTTGTTAGGCCAAGAAAGAAGCAGAAGAAGAACGCCCATTATAGCATATCTTGTCTTATGCGAATAAATCCACAAGCCACTAAATTCCACTATTAATCTAACCCCTTTCGAATCCTTTCTTAATTCAGCCCAATTTGTAATGGTTTCCTCGGGAGGACATTGATAAATAGGCACGGTATAGATTGAATTAATGAGCAGCATGACTCATTAGGAATGATTTTCATATCCATCATCGCGTACATGGTGCGTGAAAAGATGATGAGTTTCCACAGTGAAAAACCGTCCAACAGGGGCAACACCGGCTTGTCATTGCTTTCCCAGGACATTCATCAATCAGTGTACGGATGGGTGCTTCACCAGGATTCTCTCTCTCCATATCACCTGGCTGCTCAAAACGATTTCAAGAATTCAGGCACAAAATTCCCATGTCCATGTCCGCGGACGGAGTTCGATCGTGGGCGCAAAAGAAAGCTAAACAGCACAGGAAAATATTGATTCAACTGATGAATTATGAATATCACATTACGGTGATATTCACTACTTACGGTCTGTGTACGGATCGATTTTTTGGGACACTGGCGAGTTCTTGAATGAAACGAAACCCCGGAGCGCACGCACACCGAGCGCAAACGTAATTATTTTCAGATAAAGCTTTTTACCTACGCCGTGGTTGTTGGGAATATGACACGAGAATTCGTGAAGAGTGGAACAAAAACTGTGTCAGAACTGTGTCATTCCCGCGTGTAGGAACAAGGTACCTCAGCAATTACTGTCGCCCTTTACAACATTCCATGCTTCGTTTTGCAGAGTTATGCTTGAAGTTATTAGGCTCTGGGGAAAACCCGTTTTTCTTTGGGAGGGGTGGCGTTGAAAAATTGCGTGCCATGTGTCACTGACCTTTGCGGTTGCAGGTCTAAAGCTAAAAAGTTGCCTGTCCATGCGGTCGCGCTTTTTCAACCACACACCGCTAGTGGGAGGCCCACTTTTTTATTATTTGGTTAACCCTGAGCTGGAAACTAGTCCGGTATGTACATTAAGGGTACCGTGATTTAGTGGGTGTTTACGTTCCAAATAATGCAAACATACAATTACAACCGTTTTTGAAGCCCAAAGTTTGCCGAAGTGGCGTTCGAAGGTCACTTAAATTATGAAGTCACTAAAAATGGGTTTTTGGTGCTTGCGGGCACAGGGAAAAGTTGACCGGAATTGGAAGCTTCCCAAGTGAAGTTTGTTTTGTGGTTGTGCTCAGGGGTCTCCTTCGTCACATTCTCGCCTTTGAAGTGGTTTTAGCCGCTCAGGGTCGTTGGCAGCCGAGATGTGGGCTAATCGGATGCAGAATAGTTGTTGTTAACAGCTGATATGTAAATGCTGTAACCCTTTTCCCCCTTTTTTTTGTACTGGTGTACTAGTTGCCACTGGACTTTGGGGCTGCAGGTCCACTCAGGTGGGTGTGAAAGCTTCCGCTCGGATGCAGGTGAGCCGTTGTTGTGTGTCGATTCGGGCTGATGAGATTATTCTGTTTTTATGGCTGGTTGGGTATTGGACAGATTAACTTCATAAGGTTGTACGAAGGTCTAGATGAGGAATATTATTCGTATTTCGTGTTTGGGTATTAATGGTGTAACTTGTGAGTCAGATCCTATCATTATTGAAGATCATAATGTCTAAACATCAGTTCAGGAAGCTTCAGGGAAGTCCATATGAAGTAGTCTAGCAAACTTAAAGAGCAACAACTAAATGTACTTTCCTGAGGAAACCTAGCCAGACTGCTTTTCCCGACCTAACCTACGTTAAAGCACATATTGAGAGCAACGGTAGCAGCAACATCTTCACTTCTTCACCTCCAGAGCTATATTGTTTCCGAATGTATGCCATGCATAATTTATGCCCTTTGCCGAAGAGCGGACCAATAAAAGTGCTCAACAAAACGTCTGCTGTGAAGCGCTCGGCTAAACACACACACGATCGTCACTCTTCTCCCACACATTCCTGTGGTTTTGCATGAGAGAACACGACCGGCTGCATGGTCCGGACATGGTCAGGAACGATGATGGCTCGGATGTCGGTAAATTGCTCTCTCCGGAAATCAACCAGCATTGACGTGCTGCAGTTTGCACGCTTGGAGAAGTGCAACTGCAACTTTAGTTCCCTTTACTCCAAAACAGGCATAAAGTCGCGATTCGGTGACACACGACCCAACCCATCGCAAAGTCCGCGAAGAATGTTACGATAAATTTTTAATCTACCATAGATAATGATGCTAGAGCCTCAATTATCCTTCGCTCTGGGTTGGGTTTATAAATTCTTGCTTCCCAGCCCAACGGAAAGGAAGGCAGACAGAATAGAATTGTTATGGTTTGCCTTTTCGGGACCACTGCCAACCCGTGTTTGTGTCATCGCCTCTCCATGTACGGTTGGGCCTTTCCCTCGGGGTTGGGCTGCAAACATAATTTTATGAGCCAACATTAGAGAGGGCACCGTAGGAGGTTGGAGCAAAATAATGGCCATTTGTTGCAACTCATTATGAATTTGCCAGCAGGAAAATTTATTTTTACATTCAGTGGTGTGTGCAGTTGGAAGTTTAAAGTATCGAGAGTCGTTCACCTTAAAGCTTGGGCAGTAAGATCGAATGCTAAGCGGGCCGATTACACAACCGAACGGTTACAGATCTGGCCAGCAATTGAATCGGGTACTTTCTCCAATGACGCAGTTTTATTGGATTTCGTTATGAAATTCATCGATCAATCAATCAGGGGGATTGGGGTTGTTCGTTGAAGCGATCGTTTGTAAGATGGCAATTGGTTAGCGGAAGGCTAACGGTGAGAGAAATTGTGATTTTTATATTGAACGGTGGGTGGAATAATTTAAGCCCATGGAACGATTGCAGATCACTTTCACTATCTCGGAACACGTGGGCAATCGGATCGGTTTGGCGTTGGACGATTGTACCAATAAAGCGGGGGTTGGTCCGAGCCGTTACGGAACGGAAGGTTTAAAGGGATCGTAGTAAGAAGATCAAATGAGACGTGTCCGCTAGTAGAAGCGGCCATGGCATAATCCACTTATGGAATGTAATACGTTAATATCATCCGATTACTTATGTATTAAGCCTAATGAAGTTAGATGCAAAAGTGTTTGCTGTATTCATGTTTCCGTCAAGCAATCGATTTTTGGTCCGGAAACGTCCGCCGGTTTGTTAATTAATTCAATCCTTTGAATGCTAATCGTACGAACTAAGAAAGTCGGCTGCCCTGGAACTGCAAGCCGTGCACCACCATCAGTGCCCAAACATTTCCGGGGTGGTTTGTAAATCGGCGTATCGTCACCTCCGTCGTTGAGGCTAAAACCAATTATGCTGCTACACTACAACTCGAGTGAAGTTGGGTTCGATTGGTGCGTTTTTTCCCCCCGAAGTCGTCGCTGGGGTCTGCATGTTGTGCAACAGTGCTACTCGGTCCATTGACCCCTCGTCGCAGTAGGGCAAGAAGTACGTTGAGTTGGAAAGTTTCTGAATGGCGCTCAAGAATGTAGACGAACTTTCGAAAAACCCTACCGCCAACTGGGTGAACTTTGTTCACTCAACAACCGTTTTGGAATGGAGAGCTGGGAGGGAAATATTATAGCTGTGAGCTTCGGACGAAATATCCGATTGCATCGGAAACGATCGTGGTGAGCTTTCTGTCCCTTTTCATTCCATCCGACCAAAGGAGCTAGAGTGCTCGAGTAAACGTCAAAAGATCGCGCCACAGAAGCTTTCATATTTCATAGTAGCTGCACTCTAAATCCGCTACCAGATCCGGTACCGGAGCACGATCGTTTGAAGTAGTTCAAAGGTGGAGATGAAAAGCTTTCGCCTAATAAATCATACCTCCTTCTTTTTATGATCCTTTCGCGAATGAAATGAAACACGTTGAAAGTTGGCTTTACTGAGCGTGAAGCGCGATCGTAATCAGCAGCAAGACCACACCAAGAAAAGTTCCTATAAACCTAGTCTGAACTTAGAGACTTTAAAGATTCTGTTACGAATCGCGCTCTCCAGAAGTTGTGCCCTCACAAACAGTTAATTGAGCAATTTTATCTGAGTTAGACCAAAAAAACCCTGCCTTTGCCTTTCCGAGACGCTTGATAAATGCAGTCCAGAGACGGGTTCACTTTCTCCTCGTTTATCGGTTGTCTGCCAACACTCTCTGAAAGCCTAATGATGATCAATCACCTGGAAGGGAAACCGCTCGATCGATCGTACTGAACCCAAACGCCACACCGAGGCTACGTTGTGTGGCTACGAAAGGGGTCTTTACCCATCTAAAGATGGAGTTCCTGCTTCCTTTCAACGCACAACCATCACCATGATTAGCACATTCAGGGGGGGAGCTAATGCCCGGGACAAGTTCGCATGACTAGCGAACATTATTATTAGAGCCCTTTCCCTTAACGGCGGCTCCCTTGGGATGGACCGGGTTGCTCTCATTTTCTTCCTCAAAGATAGTTAATGATTTACCCCCAAAAGTGGGGTGTGTGTGTGTGTGTGTGTGTGGAACAAACATAACTGGGTGCCAAAAGCTCGAAGCGAAGATGAGTATTTTTCCGTACCTTGCCAATCACTCACTGGCAAAGCGTTGATTTTCAACGCAATTTGCCAGATATCCCGAACCAGAACTCATTAACGACTGTTGAATAGAGTCTTTCTCGTCGGTCGGGTTGGTTTTCCCACACACAGAGCACAATCAGTGGCGGTTTGTTTCGTTTTAAGTTGATGGAAAATACTTACCTTAAGTGACAACGCATATCTGCTAAATTGGGTGGCTCGCTGGCGGACTGAGTTTGTGTGAAAATGCTATTTAACAGTCATTCAAAGTCATTTGTAGCAAATGTTGTAGCCTATTTCTCAAGCGATAAAATTGCAGCAAATGATAGTTATCTTTTCCTATTAATCGGGTTTAGTTTTTCATCTTAGATTGGAAACAGCAATACTAGATCGTGATCGTGAGCTTAATATTTCCTGTGAGTTGTTTTCTCACGAAGTTTTTTTTTGGGAAATTCATACAATAATATAATAATAGTAACCATTTTCTCAACCTTCATTCGGTAAATATTGACCTCAAAAGACCTTTTTCTGGCTCGATTCACCCAAGCTGAACTTGAACCAAACCTTTTCTTCCCCAATTTTTCAACACAACCAGAAGCGATGATGCCGATGGAAAACCTTGTCTTCATCATCAGGCTTTGTCTGCTGGTTGCGGTAGAAGTAGCTTGTTGCGCTTGATCATGAATTATGCAAAGAAAGACGGGTTGGATTTACCAGTAACGTGTGCCCCCCCGCCTGTGCCTGTGTGTTCTGCTAGGTCTAGGCTCTTGGGGGAGATGTGCAGACAAAGATCTTCCGGAAGTTGCGGTGGCGCCGGCGGATTCGGTCGCTTCGGCACAAAGAGCAAGCAAAAGAGACCACCCCGTTGTTATGCGATCGACCGTTTTCTATTAACCGCACCACGCTCGTCCGCATGCTTTTTTTTGGGGAGTCTTGTTCACCGTTTTGAGGCCAACTACACATGTTTTTGTGTGCAAAATGGGGCTCTTGGGAAGGTTTTGCAAGGGAAGGTATTAATTGTTTTGGCTGCTGTTTCCGTTTCATTTCAGTGTTAATCGAATCAGTACACTAGCGGATTTCGAAAACTGTATAAATCTACAGGAGTTGTACCTCAGGAAGAACAATCTGACCGACATCGATGAGCTGGTGTATCTGCAGGTAGCTTACCAAACGAAACTTTTAAATAACTTTATTGAAATAATCGTATCTCACTTTCTCCCTCTCCCTCGCCGTAGAATCTTCCCAAGCTGAAATACCTTTGGCTGGAGGAAAATCCGCTGGTCGACAGTGCCGGACCAAGCTATCGGCAGATAGTGTTACGCGCGTTGCCAAACCTCAAGAAGCTGGACAATGTCGATGTGACGCCGGAGGAGGTAGCCGAAGCGATGCGGGCGCCGGTCGCTCAACCGCAACGGCACGAGGTGTACGAAAATCCTTCACCGCCACCGCCGCAGCAACAGCCACCGCCAGTGTCCCAACAGCAACAGTACCGTCAGCAGAGTCCTGTCATAGAGGTTGGTCACACTACTTACTTGGTACTGTCAACCAACTAAACCAATCGATCGTAGCATTAGCATATCGCATGAACTCTTTCCATCGCCCAATAACGTGACTAAAATTGTATGTCTTGTGTATCTGTTTCTCGTTTGTCTCTTTCATGCCACTAACCGAACTCTCGATCATATGATGTCGCCCCATGTGTGTGTGTCGTCCTCGTCCCCGTCTCGAAAACTAACCAAAACTTGTGTCTTGTGCTAATCCAATCCAACCCCATCATCACCATCATCACATGCCAGCAGCAGATGAGTCCAGAAAATACGGAATCCGAGTGCATCAGTGATCCGGCGGATCGGGCCTCGATCCCATCCTCACCGTTGCAGGTAATAAAATGCACCACCGTTACGAGCGGCTTGTGCAAAAACCGGCGGATCCTTACCAATCACCTGAATGCATCCTGTACTTTACCGTTCGAATGTCCGGCTTGGCTATTTGACTTTTTTCTTTGCCCCCTCACTGTCGACCAACCACCAACTCCATGCCAAGCGGCACAGCACCGGCTCGTTTCCGTTTTTCGGCCACTCGAATGCACTGTCGAATGCAAACAGCTGCCCCGGAAATGGGTTGGTGCTTCGTTTATGTTGGGCTGTAAATTGCTGCAAGTTTATGTTGTGTCCGGTGCTCCGGTGCTCGTAGTGTGTTTTTATGTTTTCCTTCTGTTAGTTTTTAAGGCGAACCGCTCTACCGTTGGCAGCTTGTTACTTTAGCACCCGACAACTTCATCTGTTCGATAGTGGTGTTTAGAGTTTTTACTAGCTTTAATGCTTTCCGGGCGTACTGTGCCCTGTTGCATGCTTGGGGTTTTTCATCTTTCGATTTATGTGCTTGCTTCCTTTCTTTATGCTATGCTTTATGTTTCGCATATTCTTTTGCACGTTTGCACTACACCATTTCACCCTCTTTTCGAGTAGATGAGTTTAGTTTTAGTTTTTCCCCATTTTTTTATCTTCCTTATATCGACAGCACGTCGTTATGTGTTGTGTTTTGTTTTTACGTTCGAATTGCTCCGTTCTTCTTACAGCGAAGCCCTCCGAACAGGGACTGCTACTCACCACCATCGACACAGGCACCGAACTCGCATGCCTCTTCGCACTACAACACGAACAATCACCGCGGTTCCTACCAGCAGTACGATGTAAGGAGTAATGCTTGATGTTTATCTGATTTGCTTTCGATTAGACCCGGGAAAGAATCCGTACAAGCTAGATATCGCTAGAGCTTTTTCCATTATTTATTCCTGCTTTCAATTCCAATTCCAATCGATTCTAAAAAAACACGCTCAGTTACACTCAGCCGAATGTACTAATGTAATCTATTTCCTCATGTCCATCGCGCGGTACACTACTTGCTAATCGACAAACAACTGCACCTTCACAACAACGACAACTACACTCATCAACCAACCAAATAACCTCACGACAATGACCGCGATCTCACTCATCTCTTGCACCCACTGCAACATCACTGTAACCAGAGGTCACCAGGCTCGGACCAGGACAGCCCAATGTCGGGCTACCGAGAACGGGTACCGATTGCACCTAGTATGTCAACGCACTCGATGAAGGTGAGAACGGCGCGCGAGCACACAAAAACGGTGATGCAACAGGAAGAATCGGTACAGAAACGGAAGTGATGCGGTCCAGTACGCACGTATCATGCTGTTGTACGCACCGGTTGCACTCCCATGTAATTAGTTGCATTACGCATTAGGGTACACTGATTGGGCCGGGAATGCCTTTAATAAACTCCCGGAAGAGTCGAGGAGAAAGTCGGGGAGGGAGTGATAAATGAAAACATTATGTTAACGTTTTGTTTCCAAACATCGCCCAGCGCCACACGCCCCGATCGCGGGCATCGATTGGAAAGGAGGCTTCTTCGGGGGCATTCGCTTTTCTTGTTTTCCCCCGTTTTGTTTCCATGACACACGGAGACAAGATGCCGTAAAGTTAAAGGCACACTACCTCACTATACACTCTCTTTCTTATAAGTTTGTTAACGATTTTATGGCAAATTAATTAGTGGTAAACGATTCGATGTTGCGGTGCGTACGGGTTTTATTGCTTTTGTGATGATGTAATGAAGTTGCGGGTGGTCTTTGGAGTTACTAGCTGGGTTTAGGAGGAAGTTATGAAATAATTAAATTTATTACGATTTGTTAATGATGGCTGTAGGAAGGTTATCCACTGCTCAGACATGGACGAAGTCGACTGAGACAATTGTACACAGAGTTTCATCTGGTCCAAGATGCTCCAACTCCTGGACCCATGTTGAGAAACAGTAAGGACACTAGGTCCACGAGTTTGTCAGTGTATGTTGAATTCCGAGAGCGAACAACACTGTCTGGTGACTGTAGTTAGGCTCTTATTTGGCAAAGAAGCAGATGTTGAAAAGAGAGAGCGTCTCTTGGAGGACTCCCATAGGAATTTCCTCAGGACCTTCAAGTTCTTCGCTTGAGAGTAGATCTGATGAGACAAACAATTCTTCAAACGTAGATGCTTTATTCTTTTAGCCTTGGATATCCCAAATCAATCGATAACGAATTCCAAAGGAACGATATACCATGGATAGACGGCAGGATCATCGCATGAAAAATCGCCTAAAGTTAGGTTGCTTCTTCAACACACTCGTTAACAAACAAAACTCTTCCTTCCACAGGAATACTACCAATCGGATTATCAGCGCCAGAATCCACCCGCCCACTACCGCCACAGCCAGATGGATCTAACCGAGTGGGACGAATCATCGCCGGCCGGCCATCATCAGAATAATAACAACAACGGCGGACAGCACTCGTCCAACAGCCACCATCAGCAGCAGCAACAGAATCACCACGGTCAATCAAACTATCAACAGAACCGACGAAGCATCGCCGGCAGTACAGTGAACGAGCGGGAGCTGTACCAGTATCGAAATGGAAACGGCAAGGGCCCAGAATCGCGTGACGAATGGGAGGATGTCGATCGGCGAAGGAATGAAAATAGGTGAGTAGCAAGAGTAGGAGAAGGTCTGCTTTTGGAGTTCATGATTGTTATCCGTTTTTTTTCTTTCTTTGCTCTAGGAGATCCGACTCTCGGTTCAACGATAGTGCAAGCGTCATCTCCAATGCACTGCTGAACCACTTTGCCGGTGTTCATCGGAGGCCTGTCAGTAGAGTACGTCGGCGAGAGTGTTTGCCCCTGGTAGCGGAGGGAAAATAATAGTCTTCTTTGCTCCTCTCTTCTTGCTTTAGAACTCAAATCTACTTTCGGCCACCCTCTGTCTGGTGAAGGAACTCGACTATCCAAGCCTCGAGGTTGTGGAGCACGCGGTCCGATGTCGCATCGATGAGCTGGCAGAGTAGAGCCATCCTCCTGTCTGCCTCCTGTGTGTGTGGTTCGCCAGAAGAGGGACTAATGTGGTTGCTAATCGGTTTTAATGTACCTTTTCTTTTCGTAATCGTTCTCCTAACCACTCCGTCGATGGAAGCTTACTCGAAAGCGCAGAAGAAATTGTATCACTCAGTTGTTTTACGTCGTACAGGATGTATAATCAGAATTCATTCCATTCTTCAAGCGAAGTGTACGCCGAAGTGTGTGTGTGTACGAAGTCTTCCGCGAAAACAGAAGGAATATAAGACAGAACTGAGAAACGAAGCGATGTAAGGTAAATAACTAATTAGAAACAAACGCTGCTACCACTTGCTACTACTCTCACCGTGGTGTAGCATATCCTTAACCTTTTTCGATCGTCTTTGCTCCCGATTTCTGATGTCAACCATGTTCTCAAAGCAATAACTCCGCTCTAATCGATAATCGTAACAGTGCGCGGTTGTATAAATCATTTAAGATGAGCCGACGCGGGAACGAGAAGGATACGATTCAGTTCTTTTGTACCGAGCGTATACCGGAGCGTAGGAAAAAAAGACTTAATAATATAACAATTACCGGGGAAAAAATATAACCTTACAGTAGGTTGAAGAACATACATGCAATCGATGTGGGGATATGTGGTGCGGTATGGTTTGGGTGGGAACTCTGTGAGAAGGAGCGGCAGGAAAGCACAATTTGCCAACAATATTAAAAAAAAACGGTAGTCGTAGCCGCCGGTAGTTAAACTGTGGTAGTTTGAAAACAGTAGAAACAATATGAAAATTCTTACACTAATGTAAAATAACCTCACTAAAGGAAACAAAATCAAGCAGGAATCGTCGTGGTTCGATATGGCAAAAGAGGAGGGTTTTCCTTTCGATTGCGACTACATTATTCCTACCGCTCCTCTCAGTTTCTTTTGTCTGTTACTTACTTAAGCTAGCTTACCGTCAATCATACCAGAACCGCCGGAAAATGAATGCTTTAGCTTGTTGCCTTCTTAAGTTAAACGAACGGGGTGTGCATAACAATAGGGAAGTACGGTTTTTTTTATAGTTAGGAAATGGAACAGGGTTAAGCGAGATGAACAGACGCGTTGCATTTTATTGGATGGGCCCTTAAGCATGATGGGATTATACGGAGGGCCACCGTGTGCCACCTTTCAGTCGATGGCAGTACAAATTTCGTTAGCACAGCATCACAATTCTGCGCACTGTCCATACACGTCGCCGTAGCCTTAGTTTGCTCGTTTTGCTACCGGATAGTTTAGTATGGTAATGCCGGCCTGGCCGGGGAACGATGATGGTGTTAATTTGCTGTTGATCGTGCTTTAACCGTCCACCGGCCAATGTGTGACCGATGTGTGCAATCCGAATCCAGCGCTAGGTGGGTTAGGGTCCGTTACAACCACCCGGCTGGCAGAAACATCCATAGAATGGAATTAATGGTTTTTTTTCTACTGCGCGTTTTAATAATCTTAGAAAAACAACTGCCGGTTGAGTTGCGCTTTCTCTTTTTAAGTTCTCGTTTCGAAGACGAAAGGCTTTAGGGATGTGTGAGCGTGTGTTGAGGAGAAAGGTTTCGGTTAACAGTGCTAGGAATATTATTATTTTAAGAGAGATTTAAACGTGGAAGTGAACGCCAGAGGCAAAGGAAGTTTTCTTAGAAAAAAGGGGGAAACAGAAAAACAATTTAATTCGTGAAAACTGAAACTCTTGTAACATACACTATTAATAAAGGTACTAATAGAATAACAAGGTACGGGAGGGTTAGAATTGACGATTGCTTATAGGAAAGGAGGAAAGAAATTTATTTTTAGTTAGTGTAATTACAAATGTTCATAAAAATGCGTTAAATGTGTAATTTTGTATGAAAAATTGCTCCGTTCGAATGCAACTGTAACATCTGTCCCATTACACGTGTTCCACACTGTATTGTGCGAGCGCCATCTATGTGTGAGAAGTGCAACTATTTCATTTGAATTTATCCGTTGCGTTTCTGGTTCAATTTTCTGATGTTTTTTTTCTTACTCTTATGTTTTCTTAAGCATGTTTGGGGTAGACTGGGTCTTTTTTTAAATAATCTTAAGATTTTTTTCTTATATCAATTTAGTAGCAGCTTGATAAGCTTTTCGGTTAAACTTTATCCCACTTTTTTCGGAAACTTTACACACTAAAAGCATACTCTCCGCGTAAGTTAGTCAGTGTAAACATTTATTTAAACATTGCCTACACCAATACCCGATGCTACGAAACGGCTCAAAGGGTTTTGCTGTTATCTGAAACCCACAGAACGAACATTTTGTGACCGTTTGCCGTAGCGGGCGGTTTGCTTTGTCTAATGTAATACACATAGGCTGGTATTGTTGCGTACATCGAATGCTCCTATCGGATTAGAATAATGTACACCAAAACACATTTTCAGTTGCGCGAAATCGGCACCCGGCTCTGTTGGTAGTTTGCCTGTTTTTTGTTTTTTCGCCAGTATCCTCCAGATACTGTCTGATGAGAACGAGATCGAGATTGAATGCTTTACGCTTCTGTGCAACCCGCTGACGACCAAACAAAGCGCAGTTTCACACAATATACTCTTTGCGAGTTTGTATGTATCACGGGCACGGAATAAGGGAAACATTTACAACATTTAGATATCCAGTTAAAGCGTTTTAGTGTAAGTTTGTTATTTTTGTGTGCGTGTGTGTATATTTGTTTTTGTTTTTCAATTTAATTTAGCCATAATTGTAAAGTTGGGTTTTTGTTTAATGCATTTACTGTGTTTTTTTTTTGTTCAAATCTCCCACCACACTCTCTCATGCCAAATGGTTTATTTGGTATTTATTATTGTCTTTCACAGCATTTTCTGCAATTCTGTAGTTTGCGTGCTTTCGTAAGATTTTTTTTTTTAAAGAAATTGTCAAACTTTTTGTATGATTTCTCCTTCTTCTTCCAATGATTTTGTTTTACTCAATGATGATATGAGATGATCTCTACTTCCGATGATCGCGCTTTTCTTTGTATGGGGATTTTGTTTTGTGTGGATAAAACGGGATGACAGGAAAGGGGGAAACGGGGGTGTTGAGTTTCAAAAACTGGGAAACCGTAAGCTTCAGCACAGCTCTGAACAGAGATGACTAACGTGCTCGTAATCGTAATCAAAATGGTTCCGCTGCATCCTGGCAGCGCTCGAAAGCAGGTTTCGTAAGAGAATTAATCCTAAACAAATTGACACATGGAAGGGAAGTCAACGTCAGGCAGACGCCAGTGGGGCAACGGTGGCCCGTGGTACGCCGTGACGCTTTTCTTGCTTGTTGCTACCTCCGGGGCGTGTACAGCTTCGGTCGCTGATGGCGCGCCGGAAAAAAAGGGACTAAAACTTTGTAACACAAAAATGCCTAACTAGATCAAGACATGTACACGCTAGGGTGGTCTGACCCATCTTGACGGACCGCTACACTTTACTACGTTCGCTTGGACATGGCTGACCATGTCCGGTTTTTGTTTTGTTTTTGGTTTTCATCTCCCACTCATTCGCCTGGAAGCCCTTTTCGAGTGATATTTGTCATTTTTTCATGGTTTCGGGTGAAGTTATCCCGCTCCAAACGGTACCTTATCCTAGTCGTTTAAAATCAGACAGCAGACGCAAGGAACTCAAACAAGCAGGAACGTGTGTGCGAGCTTGCCGGTGGGGTGTGACCCACACCTGCACCACAAGCTCACGATATGTAATGATAATGTTTCGCATGCTCACTGATGCATCCGTTCCGACCGTCTATCCGCGTTCGAGCATTATCGCTCTCGTT
The DNA here is from genome assembly GCF_013141755.1 of Anopheles stephensi. Classification (NCBI taxonomy): domain Eukaryota; kingdom Metazoa; phylum Arthropoda; class Insecta; order Diptera; family Culicidae; genus Anopheles; species Anopheles stephensi. Next base: position 6,586,552 of record NC_050203.1, read on the forward strand.
AAAGGAAGAAAATTAAAAGAGGTCTCTTTTGTTTTGGGTTTGTACTGTGTGTGTGTATAGGAAAACGGAATGTTTGTGTATTTTGAACGAAATCATATTTCGGCGTGATTTGCCCCGCCCGGGATCTAGAAGAACGGTGGCAAATCACAGTTGCACAGTGTCCCGCCGTCGCCCATCTTGCAAAACATCGAACACAGCTCGTCCCAGTTGGGCGTCGTCGTTTCGTACGCTCCCATCGCTCCGAGCGTGCCCTGGCTGGGGTCGACCGTTCCTTCGCAGCTGCTGCATCCGGCTAGCTGCACGTTGGCCACGGTACAGAACGCCTCGCAGATGAGGTTTTGGTTGAACTGTACCTTCGGCTTGTAACTTTTGCAGCTACATTTCGAAACACCTGTAGGATAAGGGATAAGAAGAAGGCAAAAGCGGTTATTTTACGCCGTTTTTCAGTTAGGCTCATATCACTGAAGAACTTGCTGAAGCTGATTGAAGGCCACCAAGACCGCTTTCGGTGTCAAGCGCCAAGATTCTTCTTTTTTGTCGAGGCATATCACGCTACAAATGCGGAAATGAGTAGCTTCGTGGTCGTTTCTGTGCTACTTCGGGACCGAAAACTGTGGGTCATATATCCTGAAGCTCCTAGTTTACAATACCCAAAGAGGATCAACTGTGACTGAACTATTTGACCCTATCCTGAGTCTATGAATCCTCTACAGCTTTACTTAGCGAGAGCAATGGAAATCAACACGAAAGGGTCGCTAACTATAGTACCATTTAAACAATCTTCTCTCTTCTCTTCGGTGGTATTACAGCCTCGAAAGGTCTCGGCCTGCCATTTTTGGCTTTCTGTGACTTAATTTTACCCGTATCAAGGTAGTCAACCCTGCATACGAGAAGAGGCGGTCTGGACGGGATGAAAACCCCGGTCCTGCCGTGTGAACCCTTGGGCACTGGATCGCCTTGATTTTAAACAAGCTTAGTGCAGAAAAATTCTAAATTACTTATCAAAACAATCAATCAATTAGCAACAATAAGCTAGACTAGTGATATGACGTGCTAGCGAAGTACTGATTGTAGCATAGCCGATATTGTCCGACACCCCATGAGACCATATCTAATTCATTTGTAAAATTGAGCCATTTACATGGTTATTTTAGAATCAAATTAGAAGAAAAATTGTGTTCCTTGTGTTCAGCTAACCTAGAAAGTAATATCATCTCAAAGAAAAAATTGCATACTATTAAACGATTTATAGTTCTCCAGTCTTTGTTATGAATCCTACGAAGTCATTGCCAAAGGTTCAAACTTTACAAAAAAAAAAAAACGATCAAAAGAATTGCCCAGGAAAGATGTCCTAAAACTTCATTACTAAAACTGAGCACAAATATTCTGAACATTTCATCAGTTTTTAGACAAGGTCAGTTAAAATTTCGAGCAGTTCTGAAGATCCCTATAAAGCTATCAAATCAGTCTAGATAGACTCAGTTTGGTCTCTGAAACCTTAGAATATGTGCCGACGGATTTTATAGTCTCGAATTTCAAATTGATCCACTGGATAAATGATCAAACGAGATAACGTTGACTAGAAGAAGTCTAGGATTTAATGCTATGAGGTTAATCGCTTCATTATAATGAAATCCACTTTTTAGAATTGATAATGTAAACCCCATTGCCCAATCTTCCAGAATATTATCCAGCCTGCTTATCATTGGCGATAGCTAACCTTTGATCGATTTCCTGCAGACGAGCCCCTTTTTGTCGTTCGCCACAACATTTTTGCACCATTTTGCCCGTGTAACTGACGGGCCAGAAAGGCGATCAATTATTGGAAGGGATTTAGATATTGACCACAATCACGCGCCGTTGCCTATCTGATCTGAGATCTACACTATAAGGTGCAATCGGGAACAGATCCACGGCACGGTCACGGATTGATTTACAACCATCCGTCCAGCTGATGACCGACGTCAGCGGGACTGATCTTTTGACCCGTGGTCCCATTGCTCTGACGCATACTTGTATTGGGGAATTGACGTGCTCTCGGGCACTTTTACTTACCTAACCCATTGGCACACAGCGCAGGACACACCCCAGCCAGGGTGTCCTTATCCACGGGCAGGTCGGGTGAGTTGGAAGTGCTGGTGCGTAGCCATGTTGACCCGCAGCTGGGACCGCCCAGCCCTGCACTGTGGAGATAGAAAGGTGAGACATGAGATGTAGTTGACCCATTCGCAAACTATTTGCAGGACACTGTGTAGGACCAAAAAAATGCGCAAAATCCGTCGTGTCATTGGGTCAGTTTTATCTGGTCGTCTAGAGCTACTCTAAGAAGCTGTTCGACGATCCCAAACGTCCGTTTATCGCGCAAGGAATGTAAAGCGTTACGATGTGCGTTTCACTGTGGTTCAGGTGTTGTTGTCTGTATCATTTTTATTGCCGCTACCGGTAGCCAGTAAATTGTGCTCGTAATTGCCGCCCTGAAGGCCGATAACGAGACCAATCGGTAGTGAAATATTTCAATAAAAACCGTCACAAGTGTACATCTGAGTCTTGTGAAATATTTACTTGAAAAGACTTCAATTCAGTTGTAATCCCGTCGGCTTTTCTACGCCACAAAGAAGGTGAAGCAATCAATTTTTCCGCCTCACCAGACACTTTGACACAGCATTCAATCTGTAAAAGTTCAACAAGGCCCGAACCAACTTCGTGCCAAAATGAAAAGCGATCAATCATCCCCAGCCTTGGCTTCCCGGTATTAGGACACTTTGCACACTTTGCCGTCAGAAGCGGTAGGATCCCGCCCAAGGATAAAGCGTTGAGTGTTATCTAATTTGAATTATTTTGCACACGGACACTGACACATGGAACGACTTTTCCCTCCGGATGTCCAACTTTTCCCATTCGACAACACCAGCTTATCATCCGGCAAAAATCACACTCGCTCCGTTCCTGGTCACTACTATTTCTAACACACGCACTCACATACACACACACACACACACACGCCCTTTGGCCAAGGATTGCTCCCGGCCATGCAGCGCACACAACTTCTACGACTACTCACCTGCAGAGCTGTTTGCAGGCCAGCTTCCAGTTCACAACTACGCTTTTTCCGGCGCGCTCGTCCGTTTTAGCCTCGTCCGACGGTGGATGCTGCTGGTCGGGCTTCGATTTATCCTTGGCAATGACAAGCGGCACCTCAATCGAATCCTGCGCACTGGCCTTCCCTTCTGTGTGGGCATGCGTGACACTGGCCAGCAGCAGCAACTCCAATCCCAGCACACAGAAAAAGGTTATCGAAGGCTGCGAAGAAAAGGGGAAAAACCCAGGAGCACGGTGAACGATTGGGCGTGGATAATTTAATTCAATTATTTGGGACAAGGGCTGCAAAATCTTATGTACAAAATGGTTAAGGAACCAAAAAGAAAAAAAAGAAAACGATTTGAAACGGCAAAGGAGAAAGATCAACTTTTGCTTCAGCACCAGCACGGGAACTTAACTGCCTTGGGCCCCGCGTTTGGTACTGTCTTCAAGGCAAATAGTGTTGGAATCGATTCGTGGTGGTGTTTTTTTGACATCCCAACGAAAGAAAAACAAAAACGAATTCCATCTCTGACCAAACTGGGGGGGGGATCAGCTATGTGGAAATCATAGTTCTAGGAGCTGATGCTCCAACCGAGTCCATGGTCCAATGAATACGGAACCCGAATGACTATTGTTAGTTTGTTTTTTGCTGCTTTTCTGGAGATGAAATTCATGCTCCAATAAATGGCAAATAATTTGTACAAACCCTCTGTATATTAATTAAGAACCGAGAAGGATGACGTGCTTGTCATCCAAAGCATTGCTTTCACGGCACAAAATATGGAAGAAGCTTTAGATATTGTAAGGGAACCAGCTAATCCACTTATCGACACCGAGCATTAAGCCGTGATTTGTAAGACGCGTTTTAAGTGTTGTGTGTCGTATCACTTCAAGTATCTCCACACACTTTGCTCCAACAATCACGGAAGACTAGGAAGGATTTGTTCTAGCACTGTTCTGTCACCGTGAGCTTGCTTTGACAGCTCTTACAGCGCCGTCTCTTTGTGATCAAACACCACCTGCATGCTACTCACTTTCATGTTAATTAGCTTGATGCACTGCTGCAGTCTCTAGCGGCACAGTTTTTGGCAAACAGCGGCAGCTTTTTTATACTCTCGTTAACCCTTGCGCTTGAAGCAATGCCGGGTCTGTAGGGCGAAACAAGAAATCGGTGTTCTGCGTGCACCCGATCGGTCACCTCGATTATCACTGCACGAGCCGTTCGGGAACGGGCCGACTTTTTGTAACCGATTGCCTATCACATCCGCGGTTGGAGATTAAAACGGCTCCTTCAAATGGCTTATCAGTGCGACCCGACACCGCGGGCTGATAAGTGTCGCGTCCCGCCGAGCCACACCGGTTCCGTATCGATCCGTATCGGGATGGGATCAATTATCACGGCACGGCACACAGGAGAAGCGATGTCGTAGCGATTATCTTGGCCACGACGCCTATCCTAAGCTCGTGAACAGGCCGAAGCACAACACAGCATATGGTGCGGTACGAAAACAAATGTAGCAAACTGCTGTTGGAATTGTTTGTTCCGATTACTGAGCTTTCCTTATCGAAGACGGGAGGGAGTGGAAAAGCTTTTAAGGTAAGCACTTACCTAGCACAATGTTTGTCGTATCAATAAATCTGAACTCATCCACCCGTTGTGGTGGATAGCGAGTTGTTGGTTAAATCGTAAGTGGTTTAATTGAATTATCTTTGAGCAAATGAATGTGATGTAATGGCGAGCGAGAACGGTTTGATCGATGTGCTTGAGCAATTTAAGTTGCTCACGAAAACAAGTTTAAGAGTGAAGAGTTGGTTGAAAAGGTTGAAAGGAACTTATCAGGCGAACGTGGTCTAGAGAAGCCCTCGACATCACTTACGGCCTAGAGTCTCCGTCGGGCAATCCAACATTTCATCCTTGCTGGCGAATACATTAGCGCCATCGCTCCATCTCAATCTCCATCTAAGAAGACTGGTTTGATCGTCCGGTGCTCTTCTCATGACATAACCAACCCACTAGAGCCAGCCAGATCTAATACGCTACACAAATGTTAATCTAGTGAGTCATTTGAAGTACTTCAAGACATCTTCGTATAGAGCTCATGTTTCCATAAGTGAGTGGAGATGTTTCCTGAGGCTATGAGTATGAACCTTTGGTAGTAGGTACCCGACATCTGTAGGCTTACTATGGGGTTTCCTTTTGACCCGAGATAGGTGAAGTTTTAGATGACTTCAGCTACCTATCGGTACATTTTCCATGAGAAAATCAGTAGTGTTAGTAGAGGAAACTGAGGGAAACATAAGGAGTTATTGAAGTCAGTAGCGTACTAACCTATGAGCGGAATTGGCGGCCGCCAGGGGCCTCGTCAGGCAGAGAATCCCAGAAGTCTTAGTAGTAGACAAGGCCATACATAAAGACTCTCGTATAAATGGCTTCGTGCAAGGGCCTCAATTCCTATGCTCCTGTTTCACGTCTCAAAATTTTACGGCTGCGCCCTGAAGAAGATGTGAACCCGGTTACATGACCTGTGGACCTCAGTGTCTACTCGGCACTCAATGTATTAGAAGTAGTAGATAGTAGAAACAGTAACAGAGGTTGCAGCAGCATCAGAAGTAGTAGTTGTAGTAGTAATGCTAGTACCAGCGACGAAGGTAATAGAAGTTGTAGTACAACACGGAGGTTAAGAAAAACTATATTGAGTAGTTCGATTTACTTACTTATTTATCCGGCGTTACAACCGCTCCACGGTCTTGGCCTGCTGTCAGGGTCCAGCGCCGTCGTCTGCCAATCGATTATCCACGCCGTTCTGGCGGACGTAGCAACGCCATCACTCCATCTCACTTTGGGTTTACCACGCCTCCTCTGTCCGTATGGACGGTCTAAAAGGACTTTACAGGCTGGGTTGTTCGGTGTCATTCTCGTACAGCTCGTAGAGCTCGTCATTAAAGCGGCTCCTCCATTGTCCTTCCAGACATACGGGGCCAAAAATCCTTCTGAGCATCTCCCTCTCGAACGTGGCAAAGAATGTTTCGTCAGTTTTGGACAGAGTCCATTTCTCAGAGGCGTTTGCGAGTATTGGTTCGTCCGTCGGGACGGGTATTTTGAATGGAGAAGCTTCCACAAGCTGTAGTATGAGTAGTTTGACTAGTTGCAGCAAATTAATAAATTCGAACAGTTTAATAAATTAATCAAACCAATGTATTCTAAGAAATCATAACATGCATGTCATTAAGATACCTATTCATGTTAATGTTACATCCTTAAAGAATTCGTCCAACATTTATAACCGTAAAAGTTCCGTTCCTAATCAGATTTCGCGTTCATCTTCATAAAATCGCCCACTTTCCTCGTCTGGTGCCTCATGTATCGATTTTTTAACCTCCAATATCTGTCGAGAGCGCAGCTAGCAGTGTTATGAAAAGGGTGCTATCACATCCACTTGCGTCATTTAATGCCATTTAGACGCAGTACAAATTTGCACTGCCTGCATTATCTTTTTTCTCTCCTTTTTTTGTAAATTCCACAATGTATTTTTATCGATTTTTACAGTCTCGTTGTATGCAGTGGGAAGGGGTTCTCACACGTGTAGCGCACTTATCGTGCTCTCGTCTGTGGCAAATGGCGAGCCAGAAAACAAAACAAAAAAAGAGCAGGATAGTTCAACTCCACTGATTCACTGATGTCACATCTGGGCACACGGTGGAACTGGTGCATCAGATGGCCGGGACTTTATGGGCCGGGCTTGAGCTTTGGGAAAATGGGTTAATTTGTCGCCAGGATTATTGGATGAACGCTCGTGGCACTAATGCACAAACATAGTGCCGTGCGGTGGGACGCTAGCGTTGTAAAATGGTAATCCGTTTACATGCGGTCACTGGTGCGGTGTCGCTTATCGGCGCTAAAGTTGAGCCAAACAGAATCGATGCTGCTGTAGCATTTTGTGGACTTTATTGACTTGTTTTTGATGTGCTTTACTGATGCTTGGTTGGGTGGAAAATTGGTGTTTTCTAGAGTTAGCAATAAGGTGAAAAGTTAAGTAATTAAACGCTAATCCATTTACATAACTCTGGAGGAAGGCTAGGGAAGTTCTAGACGGGGACCAAAGCAATTCTGACGAGTCAAAGTGATGTGAAGCTTAAAATGTCATTAATAGAAGTTTTGAATTGGTCAAAAGTATCTGAAATAATATAAAATACCTAATTGTTACCATGAAACATATAAAAAAATGGACCGTGATAAGCCATATAGACCACATGAAGAGCTTTCTCTTCTCCACATTCGTTTGACGTCATTGGACGCCATCAGCCAACACTTTTTCCAACCATAAAAGCAACCATAATTGGATGCGACACCGGAAAGGCTTTCCCGTTCCGGATGTGGACGAAAACAGCTAACCTCAAACGTGGTACGATTTTTTTGCGTACGAACGAGGCTTTTTCGTCCCTTTTTTCTAAATCGTTTTAATGCTCGTTTTGTATGTGTGTTCCAGTGAAAGGATTCCCGTCACCCTTGTGGGCACCATTTTGCATAAATTGTCCCGGATGAAAATGCTTAGTGCCAAAAACACCTGCAGCATGTTTGTTTCAAAAGAAAGTCCAGTGGGACAGCATACGGACAAAAAAAAAGTCGGCCAACAGTTTTGTAGTAGCTCTTGGCAGAGGAGAATTACTATTTATTATTTACCCGTTGCAACTCGGTTGTAACCATTTTTCCACCGTTGACACGTTGGCGTCGGCCGATCCGTCGGTGGATTTCGATGCAAACAGAAGCCATTCCCCACAATCCCACACAATCCTGTGGAACCGCGTGGGTGGCCAAAGTACATAAAATATTCATCTTTCCCCTAGAGTTGAAGAGGGGAACGCGTGTCCTTGTGGGGGATCCTTTGTCGGTGTGCGCACGGCACGTCGGTGTGTAGCTCCGCCTTAACCATGATGGCGGCCGGCCAGGTCAGGCTGCGAATGCTCTCAACCGTAGTGCTGAACGATGACGTAATGGATGCTGGGCGGTTAGGATTCTATGTGGGTGGCTGACACCCGAAAAGCTCCAGCAGAATCGTTCTGCTCGCTGGTGAAATCCTGCACAGCCATCACAGCTCGCGAGAACGTCGGACAGTACGGTTTTGTTTCGGAGATCTCAGTTCTGTGTGGTCCGTCCGGATAAGGAGTGTGATTGTGTGTGTGCGATTGATACGCGTGAGTGTGAAAGCAAGGTGAATTTTGTGCGTGTCCGCGTACGGCATTGAGAATTGAGTCCTCCAAGCAAAGTCCGTTTGTACCCCCAAAACTTCCCAACTCGCTAGGGGTCAGTTAGGGGTTGTTTCGCGTATCGACATTTTCTGGCCTGGTTGTGATAGCGTATCACACAGTTTGTGTGTGCTTGCGTGTGTGTGCGTTGCAGAACTGTTACATAATCGTTACAATCTCTAGTGTGAAAAGTCGTCAAACAACTATCTAATTACTAGAAGGAATTTACTCTGCAAATACTCTCTAGCCAGAAGGAAACGCTATCAAAAGGTAGAATAAATTCAAAAAAATTAATTTTATCAAAATATAATAATATATAATGTTTTCTTCCTTTCGAAACTCCAAAGCACAAACAAACAGCCACAATGACGTCGATAAACGTGGAAAAGTATAAACTGTCCGACAAAACGGCAAAGCTCACAGCGAAAGGTAAGTGCTGGAATGCATTACATAACATGGGAAAGACATATTGCGCAACAATGGAAAAATTCAGCAATAAGAGCAAAAACAAAACTGCTCCGAAAAGAAAATGGCGCAATAGATTAATGGCTTAACACATAAAAACTAATAATTTGAAAATCATTTTACTCTTATCCACGTGTTCGAAGAGAAAAAATGTACAAATGGCCTGCTTCGATTGAAATGGCGCCTCTTGTTTGACTCTCAACTCTACACCCACCATGTTGTAAACGCAAAGCTTTAGTATTGCTGTAAAGAAACGGCTACTACGATGCTTTTTACCAACCTGACTGGGGCTTATAACGATCGTTCATTAATTTTACAATCCAGCCCCATTTCTTTTAATGACCTTCATTCAGGACGCCAATAAGGGTGCAAAGGAGGTTGATTTTTTAATGCCCCAAAAGCCATGTATGGTCCTCTAGAAGGCTTTGGTACGATGCGCAGGATCTTACGAACGGTTCATGCGCCATAAACTGTGCGTTGCTGTAAGCAGCTGAAATTGATATCGGAAATGAGCTTCCATTAATTTGCTGGATGGCTACGACATACAACTCCAATGAGATAGGCCTTCATGAGATAGAGGCTGTATATAAAATAACGTACTAAGGAATAGGATCCTAATAGGAGTTTCCCAGAATCAAGAAATGGTCCTTGGACGGCGTAAATCAGGCTGCCCAAAGTTACTATGCGATTGACGTCATCGGATGTTGTTGGTCTGGGAGGAAGCGAATTTTTTCGACTGGTTCCTGGATGTTGCATAACACAGAACGAGTTCTTGCTGAGTATGCGCATGTGTTGTACTGGGTCAGAAATGGTTGCGGTTTTGTAAACACATCTATAGGTTGCCCAAAATTTGAATTCTTCTTCACGACGGTTACGTCAGTGAAGGGCACCAACAATTGATACTAAGAATTATTTTAGTCAACAGTTTTTAAGTCGTTTGAAGCTTACAAAGCCTACGCAAAAAATCGGCCATCACGCATCACATCTGTCAGAGCAAATGCTGACGCACTTCGTCACAAGTGTTACTTCCGTTCCGCCAGGAACAGATTGCGCCCACTGGAAAACCATGTTTGCTATATTAAAATGTTTGCCTATGGGGTTTGAAGTGTTGCGCGTGGGGTAACTGTCTGTCTGTCTGTCTACTCGACTGATAAAAAGGCAAAGGAAGTACGTCACCCAAATGACGTACAGCAAAAACCGGATTGTAAAACCGTGTCCCTTCAGGATTCACTTTTGATTACTCCTGCTGGCGATACTGATGCTTAGGGGATCATTTCTGTGTGGAATGTTTTGAGATTTTCCTTCTCATAATTCGGCGTGCGATTTGTAAAGAATCCTTTAATAAATGTTTGTCCAATAACGACCCTCGGGCAACAGGATGTTTCGACTCATGTTTTCTCTTTGTCCACGGCGGCCAAAAACATTGCCACACAGTGAAGGGGAAGAAAACTGCGTAAAGGAATGTGAAGAATGTGGCCGTTTATTAAATTCTGCTTCCCTGAGCATTTCCTAGCGCATGCAGCCCGACACATTCCACCGTGACTGGTTCGTTGTGAGTGACGGGGAAAGAAAAATAGTTCTCCCCTCCATTTTCCGTTCTGCATTCCACGTTGCACATATTTCAACGGGAAACAGTTGATAGGAAAAACAGGAAAAATCGTACATGACAGGCACCCCATCTATGGTGCGCACTGGAAAGCGACAATTTCCCAAGCCTGAGGGTCGTGCAACGTACATCGGGTGCGTGTCACTCGCCACCGTACAGTGACGGGGACGCAAATATTTGGCTACCGATATAAAACCGATTATCTACACTTTAACGGATCGTTAGTTGCAGACATAATTGAAATCACTCGTGCGCGACAGCCAAGAGGCAGCGGCGTCGGTCTAGGGCTACTGTACCGAACGAGAACAACAAACCAGAAGCCAAACGGCACGAGCCATAACGCTTCTCGGGTTTTTGCAAATGCGCTTGGACCTGTCAGGAAAATGCAGGACACGCACTATCCCACAGGTTTTGTTTCTTCGCTGCTTATCATCATTTCTTGTGCCAGGGGGGAAAGTTTGTGCGAAGAAATGTACCACCCGTGCCCGGTCTCGATCTCGATTGCATCCGGTTGTGACAGGTTGGGCGACGGTGTTTGTTACCTTGTTCGGTTGAAGTGACCACTCATGCGAAGGATTTTGTTATCAAGAATCATATTGTATTGTATTGGGCAGAATGTGTACAAAGCATGAGATGAAGTTTTGCAGATGAAGGTGTAGCATTGGCAGATAAGAGGACAGATGTCAGGAACTTAGAATGGACTTGGGAGTTTATGGCTGGAAGCACATGGCTGTTGATTTGATGGCAGGATACACTTAGCATAATAATAATATGAAATAATTTTATATAAAAAAATTTAAACCATTAAGACACTTTAACAACACATAAAAAATTAAAATCCCAGACATAAAAATCGCTTATAATCAACTTCGAAAGTATTATATGCATAAAACAATTGATAAAGGCAAAAAAGAGATAATAACATAACTAACAAACTAAAACTAAAAGGATAATTGAATAAAAATTGAAAAACAAAACACTAAAAACACGGAAAAACAGGAAACAGACAAAACTGACATAAAAAGGAGCAGAGCTCACTTCAAACAAACAAACACTTCAAAACCACAATGTAATATCTCGAACCACAAGTCCTCCCTTCTTTGTTGCGTTTGATATCAAATTTTGAACACCATTAGAAACTTGTGCGGCCAAGTGGGAGAAAATCAATAGCGAAAAGGTGCAAAATAGATTTATCATTATAGACATAATCCTGTAAGTTATGATAACCGCTCGGAAAGGATGTGATCCTTTTGTTCGGCGTTCGACGTCCAAAAATGGCACATCGCAGGAACAAAGAAGCATCCGAGCACGGTTCAAGAACCGTGCTGCACAGGTCATCTCTTCTTCATGGGTCAGAGGAAGCAAAGGTTATCTGAGTTTGGTTCTCGTGGATTGCCCAACCAGATGCCAATCGTCGTGAAACAACGTCGCCCTCCTGGAGGGAACGAAAGAAAATCAATTTCCTATTCATTCGCCACCAGGATTAGGATCCCTATGATGGATAGACGTATAGAGGGATCGGTCTGGCAAGTCAACCGTAGTGCCGTAGTCTATAAAAATCGTTTTTCACCATTTTCCCGATGGAAAACACCACCACCCACACTGTACCTGTCAATACTGAACTTCATTTTTTATCTAATCCTCTGGTCGGTGGCCCGCGCTGGTGATGGCTCCCTAGAGAGAGAGATGCTTCGGTGGCTTTGGTCGAGTGCGGCTTTAAGATGGGATGATGGGTCGTTGGGCTTTACTGTCCTTCGCGTCAGCAGTGCGAAATCATTTCGATCCGCTTGCACCCAACACAGCTAGCCCAGCTAGCGTGTGTTCCATCGGCAATCCTTAATTAAAACGATATCAACACTAATTGCTCAAATAAAACACATTCTTTCGCTGTCGAGCGGGGGCATTCAATTCCCAGTGCGTTGTTTAGCACGTTGATAGACGAAAATAGGGAAATAAATAGCCTGCGCCATGTCACAAGCAAAACCAAGGGTGGAGTTCTGAGTTCTGCACAAAAGGGGACAGGAACGGATCCGTACCGAGAGCAGGAACTTTAATATTAAAATCCCTTCGAGTGCGGAATTGTTGCACAGGGTCGTCTCTTGAGCGTCACAGCTTGACGTTTAGCAAGGGCGAACGGGGCGCAAAAGGAACAATCCACTCGGCGGAGTCAGCAGTGAGGTGGTAGAAATGCCGAAGGTTCAACCGACGAGTTCCACAAGGGGGGTTTTTGACAATATACCAAACCAAGCAGACGGTTCTCCCCTTATACTGAGCATCGTTTTTCTTTTCCTCCATCGAAAAGGTTTTGTTACACAAATAATTTCTAATTGAGGATTTCTGCGAATAGTTTTTAAAGCCACCCGAAATATTTGAATTTATTGCACTGGCTTTATAAGCAAAAGTTTATAACCAAAGGATTATATTATAGGAAATGACTTTTTTTTGTTGCTCTAGTATCTAGTACGCATTGACAAAACGCTAGTCATAGCGCCGTCGGAGGTTAGTACCGATGGGTTGCTTAGATGTATCCCCACTGATCACATTGAACGAGGCTATTTTTAAACACCACACCCAGGCACATGTGTCTCGGCATTGGCGGCCTTTCACTCGCGGAGGTTCATGACAACCCGACGCGAATGTTGATTACGCGATTACAGTACCACGCGCTGCATACTGTATTTATGCTGACGCACGCCTTTCTCGCCCCACAGTGAAGGTGGGGCGTTTAATCGGTTCGCGAGTGCTTTAAACCAGTTCAGGTGATCGAAAAAGTATGTTATGGTTAGCAAATGTACCAAAACAATGGTAAGCCATTCAACCAGGGGATGTAGCTCAGATGGTAGAGCGCTCGCTTAGCATGTGAGAGGTACCGGGATCGATACCCGGCATCTCCAAAGCCGCAAGATCAATCTTTTTTAAGTTAGGTAAGATTGCGGTGAATGAATGGTGAGTTTATTGTGAATGAAAAATTGAAGCTATATTTGAGTTTGAATATCAGTTATTCATAACACAGTGTCAATCACCCGAAACCTTCTAGCCTTATAGCTATTAGCTTTAAAGTGGGCATTTCAATAAAATTTTCCCTTTTTTCGTCTCTCTTTTTTCCCCGTTAAAGACATCATCCCGTGCGTACAATCGGCCGATTCGGCGGAAACGCGCGAGTTCCTGAACAAAATAGCCGAGCTGCTGGTCGACTACGTTAACATACAGAATGACCGGAAGGAGAAGATCCTTGACTTCCACCATCCGGAGGACATGAAGAAGCTGCTCACGCTGGACATCCCGGAGGATGCGGTCACACTGCAACAGCTGGTGAAGGACTGTGCCATGACGCTCAAGTATCAGGTGAAGACAGGTAAGAAGGGGAGGACCGGAACAGACCGGCTACGGACGCAACCATTAAATCTCGACCCGGCCATTGTTCAGACCGAACACGGCAAACTCCCCGGGTGTCCGTTTTTTGCGCGTCAAAGCTGGCGCCATGATGCGGGTTTTGGGTACGAAATGGGAAAATAAGTGAAAACAGACGTAAATCCGGCTCAACATCAAACCGAGCCGTACAGCTCGAGTTGAGCAACAACAACAAATTGGGCTGTTTGGCGAGATTTATCCGTACACAGTTGGACGTGCTCAGCGAAATGGTTACAGGTCCAGGACTAATGCATTTGTGTAGCGGGAGCGGATGTCCGGAACAGCTTGGAACTTCCTCACAATGTGTCGTAATGTACGGTGATTGAATACAGAATGTGGAGGACATTAGATACGAGGGTGCCAAAAATCATTTATCAAACCTACCGAAGTGGGAAAGGTAAGCGGTTAACCTTGTGCACAACGCCACCTTGCTGTGAAGGAACTTTCTCATTAGTTTGGCCATTTAGAAGTAATTAACTTCTCTTCAGAAAAGCTGTGCTTAACAACCTCGGCAAGCCTTCTTATCTCTCGGCGGTGCGAAGTTTCCATTACATCTTCAACGCAAAAAAATGGAACGTATGTCCCCGGATATTGCCTACCTTATCTCACAGGGCTGGTGTCTTCCTGCGTCGTTGCTTCGGGATACTTCCTGCCACAAGCTTCTTCCGCTTTTTTCACTCCAGATAAGATCCCTCTCGAGCTGGGAAGCTAAAACATTGTTGGGGGATGAAATTCGACACCCCCTTCAACTGGGTATAAATCTGGCCGCAAGAGTCATAATCTGGTTGATTTCTTTTCACCTTTTTTCGAGAACGGGAAGGATGAGTCGCGTATGATGAAGATATGACACACCGAAGTCAACTTCCAAATCACCCTAGAGCTAGTGATGTAACTAGAAAGAGGAAAATATTTTGGATCGTAGTAGACACAGACGCGCTATTGAATGTGTCAAAAAGTGACAGAAGGGGTTGAATGGGAAGATTTATTTTTTCCTCTCAATTTTGAATTATTTTTCACTTTTGGGATAAAAATACAATTCCTTTTCCTCTTTTATTGAATTTGGAGAATGTAAGAAAAAAACAACAAACATATTCTTTTAAATAGAAAATTCCTAGCTGTTTCCCCCGATTCAACAGCATTCCTGGTTACCGTCAAAAAGGGGGCCCCTTTTCATCCCAAGGACACGTGGCCAAGATTAGATCAATAAACAGCAATAAATAGCGGGGAAAACGCAAGCCGACATTTCCTGTCAGAGCACAGGGGAACAACGCGTCGCAAGTGCCAGCGATGCGTATGACGAGGACGTCAGCCACAGCAGAACCTTTGGCTTGGTGAGGCCTGGCAAGTGAAATATGTTAATGTACGATGAATGAGGATTAAATTTGGGAACGTTCGGCTCTCTCGGTGTGTATGTTTTTTAAGGGCAGCCCTGAGTTTCTCATTCACCCATTAGAAAAGGTCGTTGATGACGTTGCCATCGGGACGTCGGGTCGGAGAGTCCTTGGGGGTAGCAGATTGAATGTATTTTATTACCACCTAATTCCATTATGCTTGAGGCTAAATTCTCGCCGCATGAGACCACACAGGAGCGTGTGAAAGAGGTGGTTCTTCACTCGAAGGACAATGGGAATTTTAAACCACCAAGAGTTCTTGACGTTGCGGCGACCAAGTGTTATGGAAATCAATTGCCAGTGTTTATTGTGGCGCGTTGTGATTGATTACGGTTTTTTGTTATCACCTCAAGAGCACTCTCCTCCTGTTTTAATTAATGATGAATGAGTTTAGAGTGTGATGAAAAACGGCCTCTCTGGGGATGCTACTACAGTAGGAAGTCAAGCGAGATTTTAAGCGAAGGCCTGTTTATATTAGAAATACACAAACATTTCATTAGAACTCTGACTTGTAATCAATTTATTACACCTTCAATGCAACCAAAAACCCACAAAATAGCTCAATTTTCGGTCGGCTCTCCCTTCAATTCAATCTCCACAATTGAATTACAACACTTCAAACACGGCAGGATACCGACGGCCCTTATCCGGCTAACCGGAAGTGTCGGAATGATGCAACATTGCAAGGACCCTCCTCAGGAACGAGAATTGTTAAACTGATCACTATATCGCAGGCGAAAGAAGAGAACGGAAGATACAGCAAGAGAGAGCGAGAGTGAGAGAGAAGGAGAGATCGAGTGCCTACTTTGATTTCCTCATCGCATATTCGATTCGGCTCGATGAAATAGTAATCAGGACGAATTCTTCTCGGGCTATCGATGAGAATTGAATCGAACGTCCGGGCTCGTGGTCGAGATTATGGTCGCAAGGGTTGCCTAACATCAGTGTAATCCACCCATTCCAAGTTGCTGCGTAAGTAAGCGAGTGTGTCACTCTCCCGAGGGAAGCTGCCGCTGATTGTTGACATTCTTCTCCATCTTCTCCAGCTATGCAACAGCAATAGATTAGCCATTTGCCGTGCTTCCGATCGCGGAGACTTCGGCGAGATTTTAATCCTTTTCACAAACAAATAAACAGATAGAAACACTTCCCCTTCAGTGTTTGTCTGCTGGCAGCTCTTTTTTTCTGAGGGCACGATTCTGAAGGGATGTTGAAAATGGCCAGCATCTGTTTTCGGTCCGATAGTGGTTGAGTGAGATTTACATAAGCCTCGCTTCTGGAGGAATGATAGAATTAGGAGTGCGGTTGTGGGCATAAAATGGCAAGCGGACATCGTTTTTCCATCCAGTAGATGGGACTGTGTGTGTGTGTGTGTGTGTCTGTGTGTGTGGGTAGCTCGCTTGATTTGATAGAGTGTCGCTGATGCTACTACTGGCTCATCAAGAACTGGCAGGCAGGTTGGATTATTACGCAACATTTAGCAGGAAAAGTGATTGTTTTGAAGGCTCCCTTTGGGCGCCCAGTGGCCCTAAAACCCCGGTCCCGAACAAGGGACTTTACTCCCATAATTAATGATCTCAGCCTTAAAGCCTTAAAGCCCCGGGATCTTCTTTAGCGAATGCTGAGCAGCTTGATGGATTGGATCGGATAGAACTGTATTAAAGTATCGCTTGCTTTCAGGACATCCCCATTTCTTCAATCAGCTGTCGTGCGGTCTGGACGTGGTGTCGATGGCCGGCGAATGGCTTACCGCAACCGCCAACACCAACATGTTCACGTACGAGATCGCTCCCGTCTTTATTCTGATGGAGAACGTGGTGCTGTCGAAGATGCGCAAGATTATCGGCTGGGACGGCGGTGATTCGATTCTTGCGCCCGGCGGTTCCATCTCGAACCTGTACGCCTTCCTGGCCGCCCGGCACAAGATGTTCCCGAACTACAAGGAGCACGGAGCGCGTGCACTGCCCGGCGAGCTGGTCATGTTCACGTCGGATCAGTGCCACTACTCGGTGAAGTCGTGTGCTGCCGTCTGTGGGCTCGGTACGGACAACTGTGTGATGGTACCGTCGGACGAGCATGGCCGTTTGATCCCGTCGGAACTGGAGCGATTGATACTGGAGCGGAAGGCACGGGGACAGATACCGTTCTTCGTGAACGCGACCGCCGGCACGACCGTGCTGGGAGCGTTCGATCCGATCAATGCGGTGGCGGACATCTGCGAGAAGTATAAATGCTGGTTCCACGTGGATGTGAGTAGACGATTGCATACTTTTAGGCGCCAGTGGTAAAGGAAGACGAGTTGAAAGCCCATTTCAATGCCCGTTTCTCGATCATTTCAGGCCGCATGGGGTGGTGGACTGCTGCTGTCGCAAAAATACCGTCATCCACGCTTTACTGGCATCGAAAGGTACGTACGGTGGTGGACCATTCCATACTCTCCAAACCTTTCCTCCGGACTCGTCCTTCTACACCAGTCAAGAGCTGCAATTAGCAAAACAACGCGCTTTAATCTTCTCGGCCCCGTAAACGCACCACTGAAAGCAAACAATTGACAGTGAAAGAAGCATGCCAGCGTTGTAGAGTTCAGAATCCGAATTCTAGCGCCGTTTGTTTGGAAGCGAAGGGAAAAAAAGTAATTTCCCGATCCCGGTCACAGCTGTTGGCGCGAGGTTATTATGTCGGTGAGGAGACTTTAATCACTCACTCGACTGTCAAAACGGTTGTCGGTCGAAGGGTCGACAGCTAGGCCCTGTTTTCTGGAAGGCCCTTTTCCATCGTCGTGCACCATGTGTCCCGGGGACGCATTATGTTTGTCAGGTCATGCTGTGAAGCAGGTTGATAGTAGCGGCAGAAGAAGCCGGACCCGAATGATGTGCATTTGCGTTTGCATTCAATTCCTATGCTGCTATGCTGCTCACTTTACAGAGTGAGTCCTGTCTGTATGGAAAAATCTTTTCTTTGTTATGTGCTTCCCTTGGTGCGGAAGAAAAATGCGAAAGGAAAATTAAACTACCTAAACCGTAAAAGAGTCAGGAAGTTACCGTTTGGTACGCCAAGTGATGGTCGCCCAACTGGCAACATCCGGTAGAAAAACGCGACCCTTTACAGAGTTTCCCTCCAAGGAATGCTTATTGATTTTCGTTCATCTCGCATCGCATGCCGGGTGCAGATTTTACGGCGTGACGAGAACGGAACGAATGGAACGGAATCTGCTGTAACTAATTGTTACGAAATTAAATTCCTCTAGAACCACCAGACCGAAGGGATGGGATCGGTGTAACAGCTTGCAGGACATGTGCCAGTAATGGACAGGATTTTTCGATTTTATTTTAATATTTGCCCTAAATATCTCATACAGAGTGGCTTCAATTTTGGAACTCCAAATTGCTTCGATTGATGCACAATTAATCAAAAGCCTTACACTCCACAAAAAAGGCCACAAAGTTAATTGAACGCTTAGAACACAAGCGGCCCAAAATCTGTCCAATCATTAACACTACCACTCCATCAGTGAGTCGTCAACCGGTGGCTGAAACCTCGTCATTAGCCTAAAAGCTTTTCCAGATTGACGACGCTCGCTCGGCTCGGCAAAATCTCCCAAAAACCCGGCCCCGGTGAAAGCCGGCTGTGAAAGTAATTGTTTGAAAATGAATCGTAATTTTATGATAATCCTTCTGCGGTAGACCACCGAGTCGCGCCAAAGCCATCCAGGAGGAGTTTCCAAGGCTAGCTTGTTTTTTGTGGGGTAAATGTAAATTTTAAATTAAATTACAAATAATTAGCGTGTGGTGCAGCAAACCGTTTATGAAATTAAGTTTTATTGCTTTAAATGTAATTAACGGGAATCCATTATTGCTGGAAAAAAACATGGAAAATGAAGAGCAGTTTAGCCCACTTTACCTGTCACAAAGGGATTAGTGGGACGCTGCAATAATTAAAATCGCTGCCAGAGTTATCATATCCGGCACGATACACTGTAGGAATTACAAGAACCCGTCTGGTAGGATTATGAGAATTGAACGTGTGTGTGTGTGTGTCTGGTGTTTTAGCAAATGGCTGGTAGCATTACTTGGCTGACTTGTTTAATCCCTGCACGAGAAATGGGCACACCTGTGCTATCAGGAGCACTTTGCGCTGGGATGCACTCAGATGTGAACGCTTCGAATGAGGATTTCGGCCGAGTTTGAAGCTTGAATAGGAAAGGTACCATTCTTCGAACTCAGTTTGAACAGTAATTTTATTAATGTGGAAAAGCGTATGGCTCTGATAAGTAAAGTTGCATTGCAAACCCCATCAACCTTCCTGAGCAAACACTGATAAGCGACGCGAGCGAGCCTGACTGTTTATGCAAATTCGGCACTCTCAGCTCATAAAAAAGGTAGCCATCCGTTTGTGTACATAAAATTAATTCTTAAACACTCCTCTGGGTGTTGCGAGTGTGGTTGCCGGGATGCTGGGAAAAATTTGTCACCACCATAGGCCATGGTAGGGAACCGGGAACCCCTTCTTTATATGTTCAACGCAACACACGCCGGTGTAAATGTCAGCTCTTTTTACACCGAAGGGAGAAACTGCTAACCTCCCTTATGTTCTGCTCTCCCTTTTTCCAGATGCGACTCGATCACATGGAACCCTCACAAGCTGATGGGTGCACTGCTGCAGTGTTCGACGATTCACTTCAAGGAGGATGTAAGTACCGTCAGGGGAAATTTTACATTTACAGTGATTGAAATAGTTGTACAACTGCTGGCGCTTCGCCCGAGAGCTAGAAGAATACTTTGAAAACCTTTTTTTTCCCCCCGGGAACACCGGGCGTGCCTCATAAATCAGGCGTATTTAATTTGCGCAATACGTTACCCATCGTTATGACGGCGGTTGTGGCAAAAGGCGATGTGGGAAAAACAAAAACACGGAGAAAATCGATCAAAGTTGGCAGAGAGTGTTTTTTCTTTCGTGGCATCAACTCCAACGCCCGACGAAGATGAAAGTTTAGTCGCGTAATCCGTAAATCCCAGGCGTTCCTCCGGAGGTTCGGCAATTGTGGCCATTGCTGATGATGAACACGTCCGTAAATTGATGAACCATGTTTTCGGTGAGCTGGCAGTTATTTGCGCTAGCGATTGATTGCTACCGAGCGGAACTGGGTAGGATGCTGAGTAGGCGCCCGCATTTTGCACACCAGATGTGTCGGTTTCCAACGGCAACGGTTGCCTTTAATGGTGGAAGTTTTTAAAACAAGGAGTGCTTCTGTCGCAACACTGCGGTGTATTAAACTTTGAAGAAGTGCTGATTGTCTTATTTATCCTGTCTCTCTCCTGTCGCTCTCCAGGGTCTGCTGATTAGCTGCAACCAGATGTCGGCCGAGTACCTGTTCATGACGGACAAGCTGTACGACATTAGCTACGACACGGGCGACAAGGTGATCCAGTGCGGTCGGCACAACGACATCTTCAAGCTGTGGCTCCAGTGGCGCTCCAAGGGCACGGAAGGTTTCGGCAAGCATATGGACCACCTGATGGAGCTGGCCGAGTACGAGGTGAAGCGCATCAAGCAGCAGTCGGACAAGTTCTATCTAATCATGGAACCGGAGTGCGTGAACGTGTCGTTCTGGTACATTCCGAAACGCTTGCGAGGCGTCCCGCACGATGCGAAGAAGGTGCAGGAGCTCGCTAAGATCTGTCCCATCATTAAGTCGCGCATGATGCAGTCCGGAACGTTGATGGTTGGCTATCAGCCGGACGACCGTCGTCCGAACTTTTTCCGCTCGATCATCTCGTCCGTGGCGGTTACGGAGGCGGACGTTGATTTTATGCTGAACGAGATCGATCGTCTCGGTCAGGATCTGTAAGAAGGTAGTAGTACACACACGCACACAGTAAATTGTTCACGCCAGGACAAGGCAGAGAAGAAGTCGTCCTGAGCACATCGTACTGCCCGCCCGCCGGTTGAGTTCCCTAACCCTGGGCGATGGGGTACGGCTCAATCGTGGGGGCAGCAGTTGCATTTTAAAAATCGAAATCAACCAATGAGTATCAGTTGTGAAGACATATCAATATCTTCAACCAAGTTGTTGTGTTGGCACGCCAAAACGAGAGAAGCGTAACTAAATGCCAAAAACCCGCCCTTTTCCCCCCCTCAAATCCAGCTTTATTTATCTTAACAGATCTGTGAGGTTTGTTTGGAGAAGCCATCTTGAATCGTTACTTAGACACGTGCAACGTTAGACGAGATAGTTGCTAATAGTTTATTTACCTCTCTATATCTTAGTAAATTATGTCAAAGACATATCACCTGGTTTGGAATCACCTTCCTTGTTAAACGGATGCATTTAAATCTTTCCCGGTGATAGTTTAAGTTTAGCGCTGCAGAAATTAGATCACGAGCGTTAGTCAACGGTAACAGCCCATACACACATTCCGAAATCAACTATTTACTCGAAATCTTGACTGTTAAAAATTCTCTCCCTCTGAGCCCATAATGGCGCCCGACAAGAAAAAAACAGCGGGGAAGAAATATATATACAACCAACAAAGAAAACAAAGCATACAAACGCTAGAGAAATATATATATACATATGTACACAATCTCAATATACATATATATACACGCAGAAAAAGGAATATAACTGTAACAAGCCATACCACGCCATCCCCTATTTGGCCTTTTACGGGAAGAAGTTGAAAGTGACGGATCCGTCTGTCCGAGTTGAGGTTGTTTTGGCATAGACGTTCCTTATTTCTCCTAAAAGAAATGCTCCAAAAACCGATCTTCATCATCGCTGTACTTAATAAGGGAACGACCCCCGGAACCGACAGATCAAAATCCTTCCTGAGGTGGGAAACCATGCGTGGAAAACCGGTCACAAATCCTTGCATTTAAACAGGCATTTTAAAGACGATTGTGTAGTGTTTCGAGTGTTCCAACAGCAGAATGCATTTATTAACCAGTTGCGCATTAAACTCGAGCTGCCATTTTATCGGTTATCGTGTTGCATTTAAGTTTAAGTATCTTTTGTCCCCAGTGTCCGACACGGGGACGCTGCTCAGCTGTAGACAATTGTATGTAACGATATGTAAATAATTAGGCTTCTAGGTCTGTTAATGCTTCAAGTCTCCTACCGTGAGCAGGGAAACCCGGAACCGAAAGATGTCTGCGTCTGAATGTCCAAAGACACGGTGTGCGGTTAGTGAGGGCCAAGATAAAATCCGAGAGGCACATGGAACGTAGAGACAGAGCTAACCCTGACTGAGAATGTTATCGCCCAAATGCGCGCGAATAATTGTTGAACGAGCTGTGCTGTAGAAAAAACATGACAAGAGTTGGTTCCCCCGATAAGATAGGATTATAATGATCCCCGTGTGTGAGTGTAATCTGCGAGATGGTTTTTAGAACGGTTGTTAAGTGTTGTACCAGAGTCTAGTCGCGGTAAGGGACTGATGGGCATGCCATTCATTCAAATGTGTTTCGCCAGTCGCACGAATCTGTTGCATCCCTTCCTGTTGTATTTGTTTACGCGCATAGGTTTAAGGCTAGCTACTTTCCGTTCCGTTACAGAGCTCCGTTCCTTTATTTAGAATACGTTTTAACCGCCGCTACAAGCATTTACGCGATGAATGATGGGAGAGAGTGGTTAGGAGCGCGTGCCAACGTGGAGGCCCTGTACGATTAGTAGAGACACCGTCAGCCTCCAAAACAGCAAGCTCCACCAAGCAAGCGTTGTATGATTTTAGTAGAGTTCTAATTTTAAGTCACGCTTCCGCTCCGTGTCCGTGCCGGGTATGGCCTGAGGACGGAGGGGCAGGAAGCCAAAAGCAAACAAACAAACAAACAAACACGAACGACAAAATCACAAAGTCTTCCTTCAAATGAAATGTTAATTAATCGACGATTCGCGCTCACTCTCAGATACCGCTCGTTTGCTGGGACGGGGGACGGTGCGGCCGCCAGGTCGCCTAACCCAAACAGCCGTTCTGTCTGTATATTTCATCTCGAAAGTGATGTGAATCGTTTTATGTAATGTATAATGGTGTGAAAACAGTGAATTATGCAAAAGTAGACGAAAACAATGCAGTAGCTCCTTATGCTAATCGTACCGTGTGAACCGTGATCGAGGGGGACGGAAGAACGATCGCCATACGATTAGCAATTGACACATGCAAAGGTTACGCGCTATTAGGTTCGCTTCCGTTTTGCTATCCGGTATAGCATCGCAGGTATAACATAGTAAGGCTGCGTTACGGACAGCTACATACACGAGAATTGGTGCAATACAGCTCCAGACATGTAATCGCCGCTAACGTGTTACTATCCTTTCCGCAAAACTTCCATGGTCTCTCCCACACGAGAGCCGGGACATTATTAGCCAACGAACGCAATGCAATAGTCGAATGCAACAGTCGTAATGTTTAAGTAACAGCAGCCGAAGTAGTGAAAGCACACAACAACAAAAAAAATCACATAGAAAATGGACACCTTTGCCCCGTAATAGTAACAAAACAGTGGGGCAGGACCGGGGTTCAAATCCCATCCAGACCAGACCGCCGCCTCCTCATACTCGAAGGGCTTTGACTGCTACGGGTCTCAAACTCAAGTCACGGAGGGAAGGAGCCAGGAATAGCAGGCCCCAAATCCTTTCGAGGTTGTGGTGTCATTAGAAAAAAAGTAACAAACAAGTATAGAAGAAAACACACTCAAGAGAACAGAAAAACACACAGATAAAAACCAATAACAGAAAACATTAAACGAATCCCCCCCCCCACTTACCTAGATGTTATGTGTTGTTGAAAAGAAACTAAATAAAACTGAATATGAACGAAACGAATGAACGGAAATGGAAGAAGCAACGAAAGATGGCAACAAGATCGTGCAAACGAAGAAGGATAATGCATTAATAAAGGCGTATAATATATGTATTGGAAATCGTAGTTGGAAACAAAAGGACGATGGCATGCAGCACTCTCTCTCTCTCTCTCTCTCTCTCTCTCTCTCTCTCTCTCTCTCCGTCTTTCAATCACATTTCCCAATACATGCACAACTGAAACTGGAATATATATATATGCACCACCGGTAACGATTCGGCCATCACTCGAACGGTGTTGCCGGAAGTACCACACCGACGCACGATCCGAACCCAATCCTCAGCCCATCTTCGGTCAAGCAGTGGCCGCGGATTACGACCTCATCGTTGTCCTGTAGAAATTTGCGCGACTCCCCACCACCCAGCGGAACCGGTTTCGTGCCCTTCCAGCTTAGCTCCAGCATCGAGCCGAACGAATCGGACGCATCGCCACTGATCGTGCCGGACGCCATCAGATCGCCCGGGTTCAGATTGCACCCGGTAACCGTGTGATGGGCGATCTGCTGCAACGCCGTCCAGTACAGGTTTCGGTAGTTCGAGCGGCAGACCGTCGTTGCTACGCCCGTTGCTTTCGCTGTTGCGCACGAGCAGAACCACGAGAAAGATGGGAAGAAAGGGAAACACGTTAGAATCGGAATGTATTCAAATGCGCGGCGACTGATCGCGCGCCCAGAACAGGTTTCACTTTCGATGCTCCCGAACCGGATTAGCTCGCTCGCGTCGCAGCACAGAACACGACTTACGCTTAATGTCGACTTCCAGTTTGATGTCGAAGTTGAACTTCTGCTCGTGCTTTAGATACGGGAAGGGAGCCGGATCCTGCGGGAAGTTGTCGACCAGGAACGGTTCCAGCGCTGCCACCGGTACAATCCACGGCGAGATGCTCGTGCCGAGATTCTTCGCCGTGAACGGGCCGAGCGGCACATACTCCCACTTCTGTATGTCCCGTGCACTCCAATCGTTCATCAGCACGAAGCCGAACACGCGCTTGGCGGCGTCCCCCACCGACACTCGTTCTCCCAGCACGGTTGGTGGTCCACCGACGAAAAAGGCCATTTCGAGCTCGAAATCAAACAAGCGGCAGGGCCCGAAAGCTGGTTCGGCACCGTCCACCGGGAGCGTTTGGCCGTACGGACGGCGAATCGGTGTACCGGACACGACTACCGAGCTGGCCCGCCCATGGTAACCGACCGGGAGATGCTTCCAGTTGGGCATGAGGGCGTTCTCCTTGCCACGGAACATAACCCCGACGTTGGTGGCATGATGGATCGAGGAGTAGAAATCCGTATAGTCTCCAATGTTGGCCGGAAGATGCATTTTCGCATCGGCTTGTGGCACCAGCGCACGGGCCTGAAGGGCGGCATCCTTGTGTAGCGCAGAACCGTCGAGCAGAAGTTCCTTGGTGATGCGTCGCACTTCGGCCCACGCGTCGCAGCCCAGTGACATTAAATCGTTCAGCACGGTCGCTTGAAGGGCATTCTGTAGAAGGGGAAGGGATTGATGGGCGATTTGTTATTTCTTTGTTTAGGAATGTCTTTTACTGTGCTTACCCGTACGCTTTCCGGATAAAAGCTCACAACCGCCGAAAGATCGAGGATCTGCTCACCGATCGCAACTCCAACGCGAGCCTTAGGCTATTCAAGGGGGGAAAAAAACGAAGGCTTAGCATCTTTACATTTAATAACTTTTGTTTTCTAATATCTTACATTGCCAGCGGTGCTAAAGACTCCGTAAGGAAGATTTTCGATGGGGAAATCACTTCCCTGTGGCACGGCAACAAACGACATGGTACTGCTGGAAGAACGCACAGGCACGGAGCGATAGAAGTAGGGAATGCAGACACAAACCACAGTGACTAGCGTCGACAACCACAAGCGGGCGGCTATTCTGTTTGCTTCCTTACGATAGCGGTCTCGGTAGATAACTGACCATCGAAATCCACAAGATCCGACCGTACAGCTCGGGTAGCGCGCGTCCACACACAACCGGTGACGACGTAGATGATGACGGGAGCTGGAGGACGGCACAACTTGTTTACGAGGTGAGTTCGGAATAGTGATGGGTCGATACGGTTCTTTCGAACCGGATCGAGCCGGAATCGAGTTCAACCTGTAGGTTCAGCAAGGGATACGCGAATTCGAGCCGTGGGTTCGGGTTCGACCGGTGGGCGCAGCGAGTTCGGGAACTCGCTGGAACTAGGAATACGATCCGAACGATTCCGGCACAGGTTGCGGATGGCTCCGACCCGCCCATCACTAGTCTAGAACCGTGAGACCGGTTATTGTGGTGTTTGTGAGATCGCGTGTGGAATGTGCGCTTCTAATGTTGTTTATCGCATGGGAACAGAGCGTCGCGCAGTCAACCGGAGATAAGCTCATTTGCATTCTCGCTTTCGGAGGCTTGTCTCAACGGCTTGCGACGTTACAGATCAAGCTTTTGACCGACACAAACGCTCCATCAAAGTATAGAACGGATTTCTTTCCAGATACAAACTTGGGCTTTTAGACATCAATTTCTTGTTTTAGCATTTATAGTCAAACCCTTCCTTTCTTTCTCATTATTATTCTACACACCAATTGATCGTTTGTTTCACAACT
Source organism: Anopheles stephensi (assembly GCF_013141755.1). Lineage (NCBI taxonomy): Eukaryota > Metazoa > Arthropoda > Insecta > Diptera > Culicidae > Anopheles > Anopheles stephensi. The sequence continues at coordinate 6,613,204 of NC_050203.1, forward strand.
CCGTGACGACATGATGCTGCTTTGCGTACTCCCACATGAAGATCGCTCCGGTAACGTGCACGTTAAGCGATCGGACCACGCCAAACTGGGGTATTTCTCCTACCAAATCCAGATGTCGTATAATCTCGGCCGGTAGTCCATTCTTTTCGTGTCTGGAAGAGATTTAAAAAAAATAATGGCCACAAATTATCGAAAATTCTTTGACCGCACCAACAGCCGTACGTACCCCAACACGAGGATGCACTTTTTGGGGAACTGTAGCTGCTGAATCGGTTTGCTGCCGGTCGTTTGCTCCGCGCCAACGATCGCATATCCTTTCCCCTTCATCTCTTCCAGATATTCGACTATTTTGTGGGCTTTTAGCTCTCCCACATTAAGCCACTTCTCGGCCGTCATGCTACAGGTGGGTGAGGGCGAAATGAGCGTTAAATTAAGCTTACCCTTACATCCGAGTTGGACTTACCTAAGCGCTTGAAACTCTTTGTTATCGATGTCTTGCAGCGAGTTTATGACGAACTGTTTTACGGCGAAGATTTCACTCGTTCGCGCAAGTCCACCGAGATTGGGGGCCCGATTTACCAGGCTCGCTACCACGATTAATCCTTCGGTGGAGTCCTAAAGGGAGCAAGCGCTAATTTTCGATCTTTCACCTATCTGCTTCCTCCTACTTACCATCTTTTTAACACAGAGATGTTGTGGCAAACCGAGCAGCAGTTCTTGGCTCGGCTCCAAGCTCTTCAGCGGAACGATCTTCCGCTGCACAAAGTCCGTCCCACCGATCGACTGGGCGAGGAACAGATTTTCACGCCGTTCCGTTTGTAGCGCTTCAAACTCAAGCGCTTGGCCGAGATTGCTTTCACCCAGCCCGAGCGTTTGCAAGCAGTCCCGCAGGACGGCCGTCCCAACGATATCCTCCCCGGGCGCGCCCGATACTTTCGGTACGTTGTGGAACACATTTTCCATCGTGAGCAGATTACCGTAATCAAACACACTGTTAAACCGAAAATCTTTCATACACTTCTCAATGTTTCGCTCCACATTGCCCTGCCGCAGGTAGCTGTTAACGGCGGCATAGATCTCCCGAAACGGTCCCTCACCGTGCGGGTCGGTCGCGAACTTCACGATCAGCTTTTTGATCGTTATTTGTGCGTACAGTCGGGTGGAAAAGTTTTGTGCCATTGTCCAGGGCAGCAGCAGATAGATGTACTGCTCATCGAGCACATTCGACTGGCAGCAGCGCAACCATAGGATGACAAACACCGACTGTATGCCGGACACTTTAACCTTCTCGTTGCGCAGCGAGTTGGCGATGGTGAGCGTATCGATCGCGCTGTCCGCGACGATCAGTTCGATGAGGTAGTTGATGTTGGGTTGATTCGTTTCGTACAGCATGACCTCCAGCAGCGGGTACGGTTTGGTGCCGGTAAGTTTGAGCACGACGCAAAGGGCCTGCACGATGCGAAGCTTTTGCCGATGGGTGATGGAATCGGCATAGTAGCGTTCCTTCGCTTTCGTAATTTGTGCGAACCGTTCGATTAGCATGCGTTCCAGTTTGAGCAGGAAGAGCACCGCGTCCGGATGGTTGGCCTTAACGATGCGGTACAGGAATTGAACGCAAAGCACGCGTACTCGGGCGTCCGCTTGGGAAAGGTAGCGTGAGCGGTGTTTGAAGCTGAAAATATTGAATTTAAATTATTCGCTGAACGATATGCAGATAAAACTCTTTCGTTTACTCACGGAACGTTAAGCCCACACCGATCAATCACATCACATTCCAGCCTGGAGGAAAGAAAAAAGAAAAATACAATCCAAATCCAGACAGTGGGGCGCAAACTTACTTTTGATCTCGCTTCGGCACATCCCCAAAAATCATGCCCTGCAGCAGCAGCTTCCCAAAACTGCCCCAGTTCAGTGCGATTGCCACGGGCACCTGGAACAGCGCTTCGAACACAATGTTGGCCAGCCCATAAATGGTGTTCGCTTGCTCGAGGAACATACAGACGTACTCGGTAACGCGTGGATGAATTTCCACCGCATCCAGATCCGCTTCGTCGGTCATACGAGCGTACGGTTTGAACAGCATTTCAACGAACTTCTCCATAAGCTTCATGAAATGATCCGATTTGCGGTAGTTTAGAATTTCCCTGTAGCAACGATCCACCACGGTAAATCGTCCCGCATCGTAACCATCCTCTCCCGATCCTGTGTCGGTGTGAAGAATTTCAATCACCGTCGTTAAAACGTGGATGTTTCCAACGTCGAGTAAACTGATCAGTTTCGACCAATCGTCTTCCGCTGCAGTCGTTCGTTCGCGTTGTTCCCGGGCCTGGTAGTGGCGTAGGTAAATGTCCGTAATCATTCCATACACTTCATCGATCGTTGGAGGTTCCGTCGTTTGACGGCGTTGAAAGCTGTCCTTCAGGTCTTTCAGTGAAACTGCATCGTAAAACTTGCTCGCTAGCACGTGCTCGTCCATGCATACAGCGTGCAGGCGCGTCATTTGAATCGTTTCTATGGCAACCGGTTGTTCGTAATCGAAGGATGTCAGGCGCTTGGTTGCTAGCTTGCCCGTGTACGCTAGCAGCTCGTTCCATTCGTTGGGGCATTCGGTAGACGATCGCATCAATCCGATCATTTCGGCCAGTACGTTGAATACGCTGGAAGGGATTCTTTGTCCCGTTTCCTCTGCTTTCATCAGGTTGCTCATTGTGGTGTGAATGATGCGGGTAACATGCTGCAAATGGGTCGTTCGTAGCTCAGGAAGCTTTTGTAACAAATTCAAATAAACCGGTTGATTAGAGAGCTGCAATGCGTTAAGGAGTTGATCCTGTTCTAGCTCGGATAACGCTTCAAGGCGCTTCACTAACAGTTGGTTGATGAAAAACGTATCAGTAACGGTTACATTTTCCAAAGAGCTCATTAGCGTATCGGTCGTAATATAATCGCCGAACGTGGAGCCTACTTCATTCTGGAATTGGTCCAACGAGAGTGTAAATACGGATGAATGCTTCTCGATTTCCTTCACTAAGGTGAGCAGAATCGGCGAATCTTGCTCATTTTCCACAAAGCGTGGTACACTCTTGAGCAGTAAAACGAAAGTGATGTATCGTAGCGAAACATTTTTAACGTCGTGACATATTTTCACGCAATTTATCAGCGATGAAAGGCTCGCTCCTGAGACGGGATCAGCTCCATTCGTTCGGTTGTGTATCACGCTCACGATGCAGTAGTACGGTACCGAGTTCCATCCGATGTCTGGAATCGTATTCAACAGATAGACGAAAGCTTCCGGTGTGCTGTAGTACTCGGTGAGATTGGAAACCATTTCCGGCACATGTTCAAACACAGCCATCCGGTTGAATGTGTCCAGAAATTGTTTCTCCAGTTCCGTTTCCGTGGGATCGAACGATCTTTTCTTGAGAAAGTAGTGCAATCCATGGTTCACAACACGAGCGTTTTCGTGCTGTAGAATCAACCGAAGCAGGACGTTTTTCCACGCGACGGCGAGCGGATCTACCCGGCCAAGCAGTTCCAGTGCTGGTAAAATCAGATGCGTTTGGGACTCATTCAACGCTTCCACAACGGTTACGAACGATTGCCACGCGTTGCTGAGACGGTCCGATTCGGCCTGCTCGGCGGACCAATGGAAATATTGGCCCACTAGCTTCTTCCCGTATTGTTTCGCGTATCCGATAGCGTACTGTACGAACGCTAACGTTTCCTTTCGCGTTACGAGGTGCTTGGTGGTGAAACTTTCGATACATATGCACCAAACGTGATCCGACTGCAACGTGGTCAGTATGTCAGCATTTCTATCGTGCAGCCGCAGCAAGGTCTCCATCAACTGGTGCAGCATGAAAACTTTGCTCTCGGCCAAGAGCTTTGTATCTTGCAGCAGTGCCAGCCACTGTCGGTACAGACCGGCGTTGAATTCCATCATCGTTTGCAGACAGGCCAGGGCTTTCATTCGTATCACGCTCGATTCCGATGCCAATCGTCGAACCATCAGCTCACCATCCAGTCCACGGCAAACGGGGATGAGCTCGGGGTTTTCTTTAGCTAAAATCAGTAACGTTCGCAGCACATCGTAGTAGAGCGGCATTTCGTGCAACTCGCGATCAAATGTATCAACGATTGAGGTCAACTGTGAGCGATCGGTTTCATCCTTCTCGATCAAAACCATCAGCGTTAGGGCACTTAAAATCCATCGGAAGCTTTCATTATCCTGCTGAAGTCGTAGATAGTTGAGATTGATGAGAGATACGATGCTCTGCACGTTGAATTGGTCGCTGTTAAGCATCGTTCCGGGTAGCTTTCCGCGCTGTTTCACGAGCAACACGTACACCAACGCTTCGAGCGACGATTTCCGCAGGTTTTGTACATTCTGCAGAAAAATGCTTTCGTTCAGCACGAACTGTATCACTTCTTCGTAAATTTCCGTGTTGGTTGTGCATAAATCTTGCACAAACTTTGTTTTAAAACCCATTTTCCGGGGGTGAAAGCGTAGTTCCGGGGTGTTTTTGTCGGGGCGATTGTTTGTTTACGTTGACAGATGAGCGAGCATGCGGCTTCTGGGTACGGTAGTGTGCGTGTGTGAGAAGGTAAGCGTAGCTTTTGGCTGTGTGTGTACGACATCGTTTGACAGCGAGAAGGTAAACAACATTCGGCTCCGTATACACATTCGCACAGTGGGTGAAACTGTTTCAAAATTTCCTTTTATTTATTTTTTCACAAAAAAGCTTTCTCATGCAATTTCCAGGAATATTAAAAATTTCAATAAATCAAGCTCGATTTATTTGTATTTTAGAAAATAACTCGTGATAGGTATTTTACGGTACGGCAAAAAATATGTGTCCTTTTCGTGCCGTGTTCCAGTGTGCGATGGATTGTTTTGGTGAGGAACACAGTTTGACAGCCATCCAAGGCACGATCCTGTTTTTTATTTTACATTCGTAAATTCTGTAATAAAATAATTCTCATTTCCTGGCAAAATGAACGAAAATCCAGTGCAAGAAGTGCTGTTCGAAGGGTGAATATTGTTTCCTGGTGTGGATATTACCAAAAGTATTTGGAACTTAAAGTGTTTTCATTGATTTTTCCAGACCCTCGAAAGATGAGGAAGAAATTGCACCACCTGTACCATCAAAGGCTGATGTGGGAAAGGTCACTGAAAAGTTTGCCCCGCACGATGATGCACAATTTGTTGATATTACAAAGGACTTTTTCGACTGCGTCAAAGGTAAGCAAGAGCATGCGGTTGCTGCTGTATCGCCACTATTTGTCTTTTCTTTCACTATCTTTTCTTGTAGAGCTCAAACTGGGAGAGCTTGTGCATGACTCGATGTTCGGTTTGCTGGAGGCAATGTCGGCTATCGAAATGATGGACCCGAAAATGGATGCTGGCATGAGTTGCAACCGGGAAGCAACACCGCTTACGTTCGATACAGCGGTCGAGGTAAGCAGTTGACGCCTGGCGGGTTGCAGCGACGATGATAATGGCAGCATTCTATCGCATTTCAGACCGGGCAGCTGAAGCTTAACAATCTGCTGCCGAGGGAATCGATCGGCATCATCGATGCGGTGTACTCGTGCACGATATCCTGGCTCGAGGGACACTCGATGGCTCAAACGGTGCTAACCTGCCTGTATCTGCACAAACCGCACCAAATCGAGTGCAAAACGATCAAATCGTTCTCGATCGCTATACAGAAGATAATTAATCTGATTCGAAATTTCGCTGTCAGGTAAAGTGGAGCCACCTGTTGTCCCTTTGGTAAAGCCCGAAGAGGAGATGATTTACGAATTTATTTGTTATGTTTTTTTCTATCGCGACAGAGCTAATGTGTACGAGGAGGAAGACTTTCAACACAGCTCGTTCGATTACAATCTGAGTGCGGAAGTGACGGAGACGAAAGCGATCAACATGCTAAAAGCCGCAGAAGAGGAGCTCATCAAGAAGGCGAAAGACTCCGAGGATGAGCGAGAGAAGGAAGAACTGCAGGCACTGCTGGCACGAGTTCGTTTCACTCGCCTGTTTTTGTTCAGTTTGGTGGGATTGTATCCGCTGAAGGTAAGCAAACGAAGAGAGAGAGAGAGAGAGAGAGAGAGAGAGAGAGAGTGTAAAATGTAGCTGAATGTTGAATTATTGTGTCCCTACAGCAAGGTACAACCTGGCAGCATGGTCAAGAAGTCGCAGCGGTATGTTAGGATCGCAAAAATGCTCAAAAACTTGCCCAAACTGATCCAGTTTTGATCGTTCTTTTGCAGCAATCGACCGTCTCGCTGAAGACCGAAATGATTGACATCGTAAAAGCACTGAATGGAGCCCTGGAGCTTGCACAGGCGATAGAAAAGTCGATCGAACTAGGGACACAGCCAGAGGAAGGATGTAAGTACAGTTTGTATTAAAGCTGGACAGTAATTTCCACGAGCGATCGTTCGTCTATCCTTCGGGTCCTTCTTCCAGCGGATGCACCGAACCCGATGGGCTTTTCCATGATGGTCAACCAACGCTTACTGCCACCGACATTTCCTCGCAGTACGAAAATTAAGGACCGGCACCTTAGCATACAATACCTGGCGGATCTAATTCAGCGCATCAAACACGGGTGCAAAATTATCAACTGCACCAGCTACCATGCTGCGCTGGTGAGTTTTACCTGCGAGCGCTGACATCTGCATCGTTCCGCTTGTTCAAATGTTGATTTTTCTCTTCAGAACTTTTTGATGGACTTTAACAAAAAGTTCACTCCCTGTCTGCTGTCGCGGAGTATACCGCAAACGCTGTACTTACCGGTCGGCCGGATGGTGTTCGGTGTGAAACCGCTCACGGAGGTGCTGAAGGAATCGGTTAAGGCTTTCATCGCCCCACCGGCACTACGCCCGGACAATCCACTGTACAACAATCCTTTCGTATGTCGTATCCTTTCTTTCCCCTGATTGTCGAGCTCTTAGCTCGTATTTATAATGCATTTGTTCATTGCAGGCGATCAACTGCATTAACTCATTCTTTGAGTACAACGAACAAAGCTTCTACACACTGTTTGCGCTCTGCGGGTACAACCAGGCCCGGCAGCGCGACAGTCTCGGCTGGATACTGCTCGGCTTTGCCGACCTGCAGGACGGCGCGGAACGGGTCGACGTGTACTTACACTCGCTCACGCCGAGAAGCGAAAACTCCCGCCACCTGGCGTGCTTTGGCACGTGGGTGTTTTATCACTGTCTGCGGGCGATGTCCCTGTATCTGCTGGCCGGCCTAGAGCTCGAGCTGTACAGCGTGCACGAGTATCTGTACATCTTCTGGTATCTGTATCAGTACCTGTTCAGCTGGATCGTATCGGCGCTAACGCGCGCGGAAACGTTCCTGGCCGAGCAGGAGTACTCGGCCGATCCGAAAGCGCTCAAAGCGAGCCAGAAGAAACCGAAGCCCAAGAAGCGCAAGGCCAAAACGGACGTGAAGGAAATTCTTTTCAACGAAGCGATGGAAACACTGTGCGGTGGGTACTATAAGGCGCTGGCCGGCTTTATCAAGGAAGGTCGCATCCCGGAACCGTTGCCAATGTTCGACAACGAGCAGGTACGGTTCGAGCATCGGTTTGCGCCGTTCGCGAACCTGACCACACCGCCCCCGATGCCGTACAGTGAGTTTAGGCAGATGAAAATGATAATGCTGCAGTCGCCGGCGACCGAGCTGTATGCGGCGGCGGCGAAACACTTCCACGAGGCCCGTACACTGCTGGAAACGTTTCCCAACCCGGACGAGGAGGTATTGCGTTGGAAGTAATGCTGGAGTATGTTAGGATTTAACTAAATTACGATTTTTCCCCCTTCCACAGTGGCACGACATAGTGAAGGTGGCCAAGATGAACTTTGTCATGATGAATCTGCTGGCCAGTGGGCACAGTCGGCAGTCGAAGCTGCCGCCCGAGTTTGACTTTTCCTGCCATCGATACTTTCCCATCATTAAGCAGAGAAAGTGAAAGGACGATATCTGTGGACTGGATTGGTCCTCGATTCGCTAGTTGAGCTCGTCACAAGCTATAATTTATTTCAGTAGGAAGCTATACCCGTGAATAAATCGATTTTTGGGTGGAAATCTTCGAAATCAAGACGTCGATCGAATTAGAATCAAGCCGAGAAAGTATACGATTCCGGTGAGAAAACGGTAAGATCTTTTTCATTGCTACTACTACTCAATAACTAGTGCAGGAGACCTCAATACCGCTCACGGTATAGTGTCGCCTTCAGTCAACCCCAGGTTAGGATGTTCGGTGTTATTCTCGGAGCCTTGTCGAGTTTAAGTTTTGGACGATGAGGACCTTTGGGCTATAAGGTGTTTCCGTCTCTCTGTACGAGATCCTTTGAATGACTTCGCCAAGACAGGCGAAGTTATGGACGACTTTAAAAATCCAGAACATGGTCGCTGGTTCCTTGGAAAGCTGCTGCTACATAGAAGAGTCTCAAACCTATGATTTAAAATTGATCAGTATGTCAAGATCGGGAACGACTTCTAGCGGTCGGTTCCCAAAGTTTTGGCCTGCCCTGAGAATCCTTCATATTCCTTCACCTCTCATGTAATGATACAATTACTATTGAAAACTACTTCTACCTTCGTTAATCCAATGGATCCATGATTGGGGAATGTTTTATTCCATCCTCCTTGAGCCGCAAATGCAAATGAGTTCGGATTAACCTATGAAAATAAAGATTTACTGCATCCGAGGGTTCCCGGGCGGTACAGCGGTTGAAATAGGTCAAACCTACCCATCTCAAACGGCTTTAACCGGTTGCGACACAGGACAGAAGGAGAAGGGCACACATAATTCAATCACCGAAATGATCCCTGTATCGCGTTTATGGGCGAAAGTTTTCATCCCGTCCAGAGCTTGCATTGCAATGTATCATTTTATTAGTCTCCAGATGAGCTGCCGGGGGGGTGTGCTGTGCGGATGATGATGATGATGGGAATGGGAATATTTCGTATCGTGTCGTCATGTCGTAAAGTTGGCTGTGACCCACCGACCCACCAACACCAGAGTCTTAGATGCAGGGTGTTTAGTTTATCCTGGAATTCCACCAGGACCGTCTCACATAGACACACACACACAGACGGACGGTCATGGTAATCGGTTACGTTTTATGGCCATTAGCTCGAGGGTACAGGAAGCAGGAGCGGAACGTCTCCGGGGTTTCGGGTTGGTTTAGTTTTGCATGCATGTTAATGAACCGACTCGCCGACTGGTGTTGCACTGTGGCTAATGGAAACGAGCTGTAAGTCGAACTGTTTAATGCCAATAATTGTCTGGTTAGCTGAAGCAAGTTTTGAAATGTTGTTAAACAATTTCGTGCTTAGAGCACCGGCCCAACCAACCATCACCATTCAATTGGAAATAATTGCATTTAAACCCGAGGGTGAAAGATGCTACGAGCGTCATATCCCTCGCAAGCTACAACTTTCACTATCAGCTGCACCGCTTTGGTCGTCCCCTTTTGGGCGAAAGTCTAAAGTGCTGCGCCCCATATGGTTGGCGATGATTCCGGGGTGTATATGTGTATATATATGAGTGTAATGCGTGTTCGACAGGCTAATATCACTTTACTGTTTTGCTGCTAACGGCCTCCAAGGTTGGGCGGGCAGAAAAAGTTGCACTTTACGAATAAACGATAATTGCTGCCGAGTGGAGTTTTGGTGGAACTTTATCCATATCATCGAATGATGGTGATGTGCGTTATGGGTTTTTGGTGTGTGTGTGTTAGTGCGTGTATGCGTGGGGGGCGTGCGTGAAGTGGAAATTATTTTTGCCCCACGCAAGCAATACACTGCGTCCCGTTTCCATAGAGCCAGGTGTATTAGTAAGCCTAACATTGCTAAAATTTCTCATAGCCCTTGTCGAGAGGGGACAAGAAATCTCGTCCAAGAGATGCATTGTCCAGTAGTCTCATTCAGGTAGCTTCGTCTAAGAAATCTCATCCAAAATATCACATCCCGGAGGCTTCTTCTATTATACTCGTCCAATATGATTCATCCAAGATTCCTCTTCCAAGACACCTCGTCTAAGAGGTCTCATCCTAGAGATGTTGTTCTGGAGGGCTCGTTCAAGAGGTCTCATCCAAGAAATTATATCCAAGAGATCACGTCTACGAGGTTTCGTCCAAGAAACTTCATCTGAGACATCTAATCCAATATGCTTTGTCCAAGGTTCTTCGTCAGATAGGTCTAGTCCCAGAGGCCTCGTCCAAGACGCCCCGTCCAAGAGGTCTCATCGTAGAGTTATTGCCCTACAGGCCTCGTCCAAGAGGTCGCGTCAAAAAGGTCTCGTTTAAGAGGTCCCGTCCACGAAGTATCATCAAAGCGGTCTCGTCCAATAAGTCTCGTTTAAGAGGTTCAGTCCAAGAGGTCTCATCCTAGAGGTGTTGTCCTAGAGGCCTCGTTCAAGAGGTCTCGCACAGGAGGTATCATCCAAGAGGTCTCTTCCAAGAAGTCTCGTGCAAGAAGTCTCGTCCAAGAGGTCTCATCCTAGAGGCCTCGTCCAAGAGGTCTCGCCCAGGAGGTATCATTCATGAGGTCTCTTCCAAGAAGTCTCGTGCAAGAAGTCTCGTCCAAGAGGTCTCGTCAAATAGGTTCAGTCCATGAGGTCTCATTCTAGAGGTGTATCCAAGAGGTATCACCAAAAAGGTCTCGTCCATCAGGACTCGTTCAAGAGGTCTTGTCTAGGAGGTCTCGTCCAACACGCCGTGACATGACGCATTCTCTTGAAGGAAGGATCCAGGACTTAAATCCCGGGAGTAAAACAGTTTCGATACAAAAATAAGGGTGGCTCTACAGAAACTGGACGCAGTGTACGCAATTCCTCTCCGGCTAAAACAGGCCAGTGTGCACTTTGCATAATCGTGGCATTTTGGAGGTTATGGGCTTTGCCCGCGAGCTGTGAGCATCAGGTGCTTGCTGGTGGATAATATTGAAAGGACTTTTACAAATTTTAATTCACCGAACGGGAAACAAAAACACTGCGAAAAACTAGGAAAATCGCAACATTCAAGCAGATGATCGGATCAATCGATCGCCGTCCTTCCCGACGACCGACCGATAGCTGTATGTAACGAAACTCATTAAGCCTGATTAGTGGCTGAATAAAGGTGGGAAAATGCAAGCAAGCGCATGGTTGCGATGGCAACGTGTGGCAAGTAAATTAGATTTCAATATCCTTCTCCCCGATATCTCCGATGTACACGGGTTCGGCGTTGCCAAATCTGCATCAAGATGCTGCTCCCGAGTCCAGGACCAGGATGACCTGTTTGGCAATAAAAGCCACACCTCGCACACGTTGCTATGCAGTCAGTTCCGTTGGTGTAACTTTACCGGTTCGGCGTTCGCTTCACAGCCCGGCCCATCCAACGAATGGATTTATGATGATAAATTAATTAGACTTGTTCCGCGACACCGACCGTTACCGTGGTCGGTGTGCTGGCTAGCGGGCCCATCAGATTTAACGATACGACGGCGACGAACTTTAGCGCGCGACACGTATCAACAACATCGGGTTCGAAGATTCCAATTCTCCGCCAGTTTTTGGTTTATTCTGGACCCGGACCGATGATCGCAAGGTTTTGAATGTGCAATCGATTCTGGAGCTCGGCACAATCGATAAATCTTTTTCGCCCGTTTTCGGAACGCACACTCGCTGCGCCGTTTGTCGGGGAAAAAATCGACCGACCACCGGGACAGGGCTTGGGGCAATTAATTTCGTGCCCACCGTTACGTAGCGGTGCTGGTTTTGTAATTACGAGCTAAACGGGATATCCTATGGCTCATTAACGGGAGAGGCCACCGCCGGTTCCCAATTGTTCCGGTACCGACGATCGAACCGACGATTTGGGCCGGACGACAAATCCAGACTCGCCTCACCGGTGGTCACGCTTTTATCATTTTACGATTTCAATTTACGGCCTAATGCATCCGGACGCATCGGTTCCAGGCGGGTTTGCATTCGCATTTCCAGTGCAATTGGATAATTTTTCGACGCGGGTGAATTCACCGTATCCGATCGGCTGGTGGGATGGTGTTGTGTGTGAATGATTGATTTTAAAATGTGTACCTCAAATTGATGATTGTTTGGTGGAGTTGAAGGCATTCGGCAGCATTCATGTCCACAATCCTAATTAGACCAGCCAAACAACACTCATTACAGTGATGTTGGTATGGGAATTGGGTTTGGGATTGGGATTGGTTGATACAAAGTTCAAGTTCCCATAACGAGAAGTCTCTCTCTCTCCCTCTATCTTCTGTGAAATGTCAACTACAGGTGGCCTCGAGCATCAGGCTGCTTCCAAGCTTAAACGCTAGCAGCCACTTACTGCATGACCCTTCGTTTGTGTCTTCCACGTGAGGGACTCCATGAGGGGAAAATGAAAGTGTAATGCAAAATGGCAAATGTCATTTCCCATATGCCAGCCGTACGCCAGCTCTAACACGGTGACTCCGCTCGCGTACGAGTTCGGCGGCACAGGCCAGCCACTGAATTAGTTTATATCTAATTGTGATGCAAATGCCGAATGTCCTGGAGGGTTCGCATTGCAACCAGCAAAAGACCCGAAGACAACAAAGTGGCTCAAACGTTCACAAACAACGTTCGCTCCAGGATAGGGAGAAAAGGCGAAAATCGTCGTTGTGCAAACATTCGCGCCGTTCGCCATGCTCGGCCGTGAAGAGCTTGCCAGATCAGACTCCATCCCTGGCAGTTCATGTGTGTGTGTGTGTGTGTGTGTGTGTGATTCAGCCGAAGCTATTTTATGCAAATATTTGTCCGCTTCCGGTCGCCACCGTACGAGAATTGGCCACGAAGGGAAACGTCGTCCACTGCGCTCCCGAACTCGCCCAACGCCACAAGAAGCTGTTCAATTGCTGTTATTACGCATAACCGTTCACTGCGACCGTGTGCGGTTGAGCGAATGGGGTTGAGGAGTGAGGATTCCGAGCGGGGTTTTGCCGGGACCTGGAACCCGGGCTCCGGTCTCCGAAAACGTTACGTAAATCGAATTATTATCATTATCTGATAAAGCGTTTAGCTATTGACACATACCCATACCGACGGTGCGCGGTAAGCACGGTGACTGGACATTCCTCTGTGTGGGGGGAGCACTCCACGTGGGAGCAGCAGGAGCAGGTGAAGATAAATGCATAATTTCGAAGTGGTGCTGCGTTTTGTGCGTAGCTGCATTCCTCCTGTAATTCACTGCGTGTGTTGTTGATGTGTGTATGTGTGTGTACGGATAACTATATTTTCCAACAATTGATGGACACAATCGGAAAACCGCAACTCATTACCATTTTCGGTGTATTCTTTTGTTGCCTTCGGGCATCGGATTGGGTTGAGGTTGGGAAGCAGGGCTAACAACTGGTGGTTGGTGGAATTTTGTGCAAATTTTCGGCTGGACCGAACTGTTAGGCTATACGTCAATCAGATGGGAATAAGCTCCGGAATCGATGAAATATTCTGTGGAACTGACCATTGCAAATTACGTACATTAGACTGATGAAGGTTAATTCCTCAAAGTTTTCCCAAAGATCCTGGCGAGGATTCGTAGAATTTTGGTCCTAAGTCGTCTCCTTTGCAGGTGGTTAATTCGTCTAAAGGGCTTCTAAAGGGGGTAAGTGTGTTGTTATCTTCATGAGCATAGCAAGTGATGTGGAGAGAGACTCTTGATTTAGAATAATATTTTCAGATTAATCGACGGTGTTTAGTCGCTTGTAGAGACTGGGAACGTTATGGACTTAATTCTGCTAGAAGCTAGCGTAGAAACAAGAGAAACAACTCTAGTTCCTTTGGTTGGCATAGGCCTTGATCCTACGAGAGCTTATCCTCTGCTTTGCTGCTGCTTCCTCGAGGTTCAATTGCTAGCTTCCTTGCCTTAAATGACTCTTTGCTGGATAGTTTGGGAATCGGTAGAGCAATATAACAGCACGGTTTGTAGGAGAACTGCAGGAAGTATTGACGACTCATAGCCACGAAAGGAGTTGTGAGTGTGAGGTCTCAAAAATACAACAAAACACTTCGAAATTATTGTGATGATGGGATGGGATTGATGGCACTACAACCTTGCAAGGTTTCGCCCTGTCATTTCTGGCTTTCTGCGACTTGATTTTACCCGTAGCAAAGTAGTCAGCCCTGCGTACGGGAAGGCGATCCAGATCGGCTTTTAACCCAAGTCCTGCGTGTGAAGGCTGGCACCGCTGTTTGCCTCGGCCACCTCGGACCGCTCCGAAATTATTTTAGGTGAGTCCTTGTATCTTGTTGAATTCGTATTGATTACTACAATCACCATCATTCGAGCTCAAATCACGAGCGTGGTTGATCAGCAACGCACAAATCATCACAAAATCCCAAGAATGTCGCCAAGAACGCTATTCTCTCTTGCTGGATTTATTTCTAGGTAAAAAAGGATCTCCATTTGGATATTGATTGAAAAGATTTTCAACATCGACTACATTTCATGAAGAGTCTAGAGAAAATTTGAATACCTTTTACCACTCATCTTCCCCTTCCTTTCAGTACACGCTCTCCCCCTTTAGAGGGCTTCATCGATCATTCCAATCATAGCGATTATGAAAGCGCACCTTCATACGTGCAAGCAGGGAAAAGACAAGAGATGCGTCACACAGTAATTAGTCGTTGTCCTTGCCGTTACAGCCGATGGCCACCATTGGCTGGCTACCTTTTCCCGAACCGGAGCACGGTCGGACACGGCCGGATACGTTTGATGCTTTTTGACTTGCTGGGTTGACTTGCATGGCATGGACCGACCATGAACATGAAGCGTCACCCGGGCCTGGCCCCATGTAATGCAAGCCTCTCTTCTATGTGTGCGTGTGTGTGTGTGTGCAATGCGCCCTCTGATATGAAATCATTATAAAGCCACGCAGACAGAGGTGGTGGTACGAAGCGGTTCTCCGTTTTCTTGAGGTAACACAATAGGGTGCCCGTTTGTCCTGCTGCACACTTTACATGTGGCTGAATGTGTGGGGAGAAAGGGAGGGGGAAAGAAAGGGAGAGGGATATAAATTGCAATTAGTGTAGATGTCTGATTGCGCGTACCACTAATGCGATTAGGTGCACGACAGTAACGATCGACATGCATATCAGGTATCATCATCTAGCGAAACTGTTTCATCAGCCAGCTTTCATCCATTAGCATGCCGGATAGGAAGGGAACCCGACCTTTTTACATGTGTGTGTGTGTGTGTGGAACAGTTGTAGAGTATGGAAACTTTAAGACGCTTTAGTGACTGACTTGAAGCTTTTAAAGCTCGAGTTAAAGGTGGTTAAATTGGTTAATTTTTATTACGAAATTGGACAACATCTTAAGACAAACAGGCCTGTTTTTCCTGTAAAGCCACACAGAGGGAATCCCTCTTTGTTGGCCTATAAGTCCTGGCCAGCTAAATCCAGCATCGAGGGAAGTTGAAGAAAATAAACATCGAACAGGACAGGTCACACATGCTACACGGAACAGCGTGGCAGCTGTTGTAATAGGGGGGCACAAGCGCACACTTACATGCCGGAAAGCCATCCCCACAGTCCCCCCCCCTCCCAAACTCTCTCACACACACGCAGATGCACGTAATCTGCGTGTACATGCGAATGTTAAATAAATATTGTACGGAAATAAATTACAAGTACACAAGCGTGTTGTAGCGTACGGTAACCGGCACCGTAGAATGCTGTGTTCCTGTCCCTGCAGTCACATAAAATAAGCGACTGGTCCGGTGGTTGGGACCGCGGGCGGGTGTGTCGGGTGTTCTGGTTTTTCGGGAAGCGACATTGAAGCGCAACTCCATAATCACTCCCGCTTCTTCCACCCGGGCAGTGGAAAGAAACCCCAAGCCAAGAAGCGAGAAGACGTTGGGAAGGATTAAGAATAAAGGGGAGGCGTTTTTCCTTTCTCCCCCTCCCACCGATTCTGGGTTCTGGGGCCGGTCCGTTCTGCGCTCGTCGTACTCCATTTTTAATGCCAGCATAAGTGTTTGTTGAGTTATTTTTGCTCCCGTACACTCCCGAACCCCGCGGCGGATGCTGCAGGCGGAAGATCCGGTCGCTTCGATTTTTCTTGGCTAGCTGTGGATGCTGGTCGTTGTGACTCCACTTCTCTTTTGTTGCAAATCTGCAGCAAAGCGGGTGCGGGGTTATTGTTTTCCTTGCTTCTTACAGTCCTGCCGAACAAAAAGGAAACGTCGTTGCTTGGAGAGGCGTTGGTGGTGGTGTTGGTGCCGTGCATTAAACGGAAGGTAGCTTGAACGCTGGTTTGTTGCTGGTTTGCGGGGACGAAAAGGTGATTCTGGACTTCCTCCTTTGGGGGAATAAATGCCCGCAGTGTGATGTACACGTCAGGTAATGCTGCACGGCGCGTTTTATGGCTACAATCGTGTTAAATTAAAGCGTGACATAAAGTATGCAAAAAAGTGCGAGTTTTATGGTATGGCGTTTTTGTTTTTTGGCTCTGTTCCCTAGGGAGAGAGTGTTGTTTTGGTGAAAAGTTGTAAGGATACTCACAAAGGCTTTCTATTTCATTATAAAGAGATTTATTTTCCCAAGAAAATAGGAGTGAAAATTTACAAGTTTTTATGAAAACCCGTTGGAAAAAGATTTCTTGAGCATGTTTAAACAAGATATAAAACAGGCAAAAAAAAATTCTCCCTAATAATCTAATTTTCCCCTTCCCAAAAGTCGATGGAGACGCATGGTGGTTCACGTGCTCGGAACTGATTTATCCGGCGCATTATCGACTTAAAAGCCGCCACAACACACATTAAGCAATAAAATCAGGAAACAAAGAAAATAAATTGCACGGAAAAATTGCACCAGGTCGGTCACCTCTGTTACCGTTCATGGCAGGAAGTGCCGTCATACAGCGGGCGGGGAAAAAACCCCCGGTTGTCCATGATGATAAGGGATTTGTGTCTCGGACTTTGAAACGAACGAGCGGCTTAAACCGCCTTTGGCTTCGTCAATTCTTAAACGAGATCCTGTTGTTTTTTTTTTGCTCTCTCTCTGTCGCTCTCTCCTTCTCCCTTCACACCTGGCATTTTGTGGTTATTTCATTGCATCCTCTTTGCATTTCATCCGGAAACTATTCAGGTATCGTTTCCTAGTATCCGTTCTGTCTTACAGCCACACTATCCCACCGTCATGTACCAGCTTCTGGATACGTGTTTGAAGGTTTCCGTTATCGGACACCGACAACAAAGCAGCACAAAAAATGAAAGAAAGACAGCCGTAGAAACGAAATGAGTCCTGCGGCAATCTGGATGCGATTGCTCGATGTGCAACAGCACGGCACAGACAGATCCTGGAATTATGTCCCGCACGTCCCACACGGTGTTTGGTGGGAAAACGTTTGTGTTTCGTACGGGAACAAAACGGGGGGGGGGGGGGGGGATGTACGTACGTCGATGAATTCCCTCCCGGCAGATTCAGTCACCCGGCAGTATGGTGTGTTTCAAAATTTCAAATCCTGTCTTTCTGGCAGACACATCCGTTTGAATCATTGAACCAAGGAGCGTTACGTGATGTGGGGGAGGAAGGTGGCCCGGGATCAGGATACGCGACATCTTCCGTTTGTTTAGGGTTAAGCGCTTCACGTACGGGCTTTGTGAGGGTTGTTTTTTTGTCGCTGTTGTTGCCCCTGATGGTTGTTGCCACTTTGCCAGTCATATGTAACGTTTCCCTTATTCATCCGTGCCGTCTGATCCGGTCCAACTGTCAGTGAGGAAGGAACTCGAACACGTACTCACCCACACACACACACACACACTCATATAGAGAGCAGCAGATAAGGATGTTTGTGCGTGAACGTATCACTGTATAGTGCGAGAGGGAGAGAACGCTCTTAGACGGTGAGAGATGTTTCACAAAATGAAAATGGGGAAAACTTTTTTCTCAACTCGCTCACCAAATTTTCCCACAATTACTGGGGAGAAACACGGCAAGAGATTGGGATGAAAAAAAGGGGAGAATTGTTATTGTGTAGCTCGACGCTAAAAAGGCTCGGGGATGGAGATGCGAGCTGCGCATGAGCTTCATGAACACGCAAGCATTTAATCGCTTCTGTCGCGGATAAAGCTGAGAAGCATTATCAAAATTTATATTCCAAAAAAATCACATTTAAACTATTTTTAAAAAAATTTTACTCATCAAACATGTGTTGTATTTTTCTATTCTATTAAGCATTCTTCTTACTGAAGTATTATAGTTTTTGCAGATAATTTTTAACTTAAATCAGTTTAAAATAATTAAAAATAACCGTTTACGACCGTCAAACCCGTCTTTCGGTTCATAATCGCCGAAAAACATCGAACATCATCGCAACTTCCCTCTCGCAAGCCGTCTCTGTCATCCTGTGGGGTGGAAAAATGGTTCTCTCCATCTAGTAGCTCCTTCATACGATTGCTCCATAGATACGCAGGAGAATGCGTCCACACTCATGCATGTGTTGGTGTGACGAGAAAATCTCAAACCGGGTAAGCTTCGCCAGAGCGCTCAGCAGCAGCAGCAGCACCAGCAGCAGCAGCGGCAGCTAGTCCTGGTTTGTCTCTCCGCCATCGCGGAGGCTGCGTGGTTAAACTTTCCCTTCCAAGCCGTGTTAGCTCTTTATTCCTGTGCGAACAAAACTTGCACGCATTCAACGGACTCCCGGGTGTGTGGAGGTTGGTGTGGAGGAACGAAAGAAGAATAGAAGGCACAAGCCAAAAAACCTGTGTGTGTGTGCTTCTTTCGAGAAAAGTGAAATTTCATCTTCGAAGCTGCTCTGCTTTGCTAGTGCATTTGCTGTGTCAACCGTATGTGTGTGTGTGTGAGTATGTGTGTGCGCGATGGCGGTGGTGCGTAGAAGCGTAAAATATGTAAATCAACCGATTCCGAAGCAAGCCAGTTTTGAAGCAAAAGAGTGTCCAGTGGATGTGAAGAAACAGAAGAAGAAAAGAAAAACGGACGAACGGACGCCGCCGACCGAGACAGGGAAGCGCGATTGATGGACGTTCCTTTGTATGTCCACAGGTCTCGGGAGTGTGTGCGCGTGCGAGAAGCAAACATCTAAGCAAGCTACGCGCGGCCACGGAAACATCATGTTGGGAAATGTGGATTGCTGGGGTAGCAGGGAGAAGGGCGAAAGGGGATGAAATTGGGGGTATCTTCGAGCTGAAGCAATTCCATCGGAAAATGCCGGTGGAAACTGTGCTCCATCAGGCTGCTAGATTCGTTCGCATCATTACTCGGCCCAAGTGCGCCTGAGGGTAGGCTATTTCCGTGTCAAACCAGTCTTTTTTTGCCTTCTTTGGTAAATCTTTATCCGCACCAGCATCCCCGAAACGGTGTGTGAGTGAAATGGGTTTGCTTCATCTCCAGCTTTCTTGCTCTCTCTCTCTCTCACACACACGAATACTTTCTTTTTCCATCTCGCTCTCTCGTAAAATTTATGACACCTTCTCTTTTCCCATCAACCACCGACTTCACCACGTTCGGTTGGCGTTGGTGTTCGGTTTCAACCGGATCATATCGAAGTCGGTCGGTCGAGAAACTGTTGACGGTGAAAATCTTTGTTGTGTCCTTCAGCAGCAGCAGCAGCAGCATCAGCAGCTCTGTGTGTTTCGAACATTTCGTGCTTCTTTGTGCTGTGTGCGGCAATGTTTATGTGTTTGCGCTTGGGTACCGCACCGCCATAAGGCATGGTCGGCGAACGATAAGAGAAATGGAACACATTTTCAACACGTTTAAAGATTGTTCGGTTCACACTATCCGATCCGATGGGGCCAGTCCATCGTCGAAGGACTGTGTGTGTGCATGAAGGAGGAAAGTATGCTCGCTTGATCGCTTCGCCAAAACTTCTCGGGGACTTTGGCAACACGGATAACTTCTTAAAGTGAAAAAGAAGCAGGGAATCGCGGCATAAACCCCCGTAAGTCTGTTCCTCCACAAACAAACACACCCGGCCACACAGACACGTGGCACTAGCCACACAAGCCGTAAAATGCAATGCTTTCGACACGTTTCTTCGTACCGATTTCTGTACCGCCGTGGTCACTCTGGGCCACTATCGAGCACAAGAAACTTATGGCCACCTTTCTGCGTGTTTGTGTGTGTGTGTGTGTTGCTCATTGTTTGCTGATGGAGGTGTTTTTTTGTGTGTGCTTCACTACTGTGTCAAGACGACACCGTTCGTCCTCGGTATGTCCTCGGTGTGCCCTTTTTCAAACCTGTCGCACTGTGTGACCTGTTTGCGTTGAGCTCAAGGGGGGAGGGTGGATAAAGTGCAGAGAGAATCGACAAGACGCGGACGGAAGTACAGTAGAACGATTTTTCTCGATCAGTTCGCGCGACCTAAGCTAAACCTCGTGGTGTCCCGATTCCGGCTTTGCGCCTCGACAGGAGGACACCAGTAGGACCATTATTTTGATAGGAAAGGATAATAAGAATAATGAAGTATCATCATCGCATCATTAATGTCAAACAACCTGACCGTTTGAAGTGCCCCCGTGTAGGGCAGAGGATGTGTATCTGTGTGTGTGTATATTGGTGGTGAATTTGTGCCAACAACAGCGTCGTCGACACGAGTGTTTGCACCATCCAGTCTTAAGAACAATGGCTGCCAAATGTGTGTGTGTGTGAGTTTTTGGTTGTCTGGGAGGTTGGGTGCATGCATAGTGCTTCGGTGTGTTTGAGTCAGCTGCGTAAAAGGAGCCAAGAGTACACCCTTAATTGATTTTATCTCGATATCATTGACCTCGGCAGTGAGGGGTGCTGCTCGCTGGGTGAAAGAAACAACAAAAGGACAACGAACAGCACGGCTGAAGCTGTCTGTTATCCGTCGTCTAAAAGGACGGAACGCGATCAGGGTGTAATCGATTTAATTACATACCAAAACATACCGAACCGCGGGAGAACCTTTGGCAGGGTCGTATCGTACGGCTCAACGTTGTTGGTAGGTAAGGATGGATTAATGATGCCTTTTTACGCACGGCTAAAGTTAGATGAATTTATTTATTTCGTAAACCATTCTTGGGGAAGAAAATCAGGAGTGTTAAAACTCGCTCACCGACGCTTAATCGCTGTCAAAGTAATGGAGTTAGGGTTCTAAACCGTGTTAGTGCAGCAGTTAGAAATCCATCTAATCGGCTCCATGACAACGCAGTATTTACTGTCGGAGGACACTGGTGGACGTTCGAATCCACCAAAATCGGTCTACTGTTGTGTAGTTGTAGTATTTATTGTGCTCATAAAAAAACGGAACTTCTCCCGAGCTGCTTGACGTTACATCTCAACTTGAGATATGGCTAAGACGAAAAGCCACACAGATATGGCCAGCACCCCGAGAACCGATCTGAACTGCAGAGAAAAATTAGAAAAGCAGCTTTTTCGCTTTTCCGTCTGTGCGGTAATGTTTTATTCAAAAGCTTCTCCACGCTTTCTTCGGTGCACAAGAATGCCTCGACGCGCGCTCTCTGTGTTTCAAGACAGCAAGATACCGGTCGGTCGACTTTAACGTCGAGGACAACCGCAGCGAACTACACGGGACGTACACGGTGTTATACACGCGGGTTCAAGGATGAAATGAGCGTATGAGTGTCTGTGTGTGTGTGTGTGTGGTGTGTTTTGCCTCGTGCATACAAACACACGAGACACACGGCAGGACAGCACGGTTCGAAAAGATCGGATCGTTACCAACCGTAAGTTAGCAGCGGCAGCAGTTAGCAGGCGCGAAACACGGGGAGGGCGACAGAGATAAAGAGAATATTCAATAATCCAAGGGCAATGGAAAAGTCGTCAGTACTTTACCATCACAACCTTCGCGGTCGTCTTGGTCGTCGGCTTCGTCGACCGTTTGCCGCTAAACACTCCACACTGAAAGACAGGGCAGACTAAGCGTTGGAGCTAAAGTGGTGGCCCTTTTTTTTGTTGCTTTGCCAATGCCACCCCAAGCCAAGAGGATATAACGCATTGAGTGGAGATAGTTACAAAAACCACCAGTGGAAAGAAATTGAAGAAAAAAAATGGAAGGAAGAAGCAAATGTTTACCACAGTGAGAAACATATGCAAAGCTCTGTCTCTCTCTCTGTCACGAAGCTCTGCAGTAGTACTACTGCTACTGCTTAGTGTTTCTTAAGAAGCGTTAGCTTTAGCTGCAAAACTCTTCCTCGTGCCTTTCTTTTCTTCCTTTTATTTCTTTTTAAATATTTCTTCCCTTTTTATTCTCCAAAGCCATACACATATAGTCGTATGCTTAATTCACTTCCGAGGTTTATCGCTACTCGTCGCGCTCGGAAAGCTCAAGTGGGTAAAACATGGTCGCGGAGAAGGCTGGCAGGTTTGCTAGCAAATCGTTCCCAGTTCGTGGAGTAAGAAGTATTTTTAAACTCACCGAACTCAACTTCATACCCATCCGCCCGCTCGGCTGAGCCATGTGGGTTTTCTCACGCGCACGTACCCCGTCAATTGGTTTTATGCTGATGAGTTACTTCCTTGGCCCTTTTTACCTTACCCAATTGTTCCTCCCCACAAATGCGAGAAGCGGGAATGGAGCCCCCTCCATGTGAAGGAAAGGGAAGGAGCGGAATGGATAAAAATAAAATGTTCAATTTCGCGCACTCCGGCAGCCCGGCCCAGAGAGGTGGAAAATTTTAATTGAAAAAGTTGCCGCACATTGCCACAGGGAAGGATGCCGATTGCGTGTGTCTGTGTGTGTGTGTTCGGAAGCAGATTTCCAGTGAGCTCTGGTGGTTATTATCCTGTCCCGGAAGAAATGTCAGGAATGCTGGATCCCTCTCCCTCTCTCTCTCTTAATTTTGGAGTATAGATACACAATTTCAAGATACATTTTTATCTAAAGGGAAATTCTTCCCCAAAACCCATACCTTTCTGAGTGTGTGTGCGTGTGGTTATTAAACGGATCAATTACTTGGTATATTTTTGAAGTTCGCTTGATGTTGGCAGAACAAACCCCGTCTCTCTGATGCTGGGGCCGTGTGAGACGAAATGAGGCGCATTATGTTAAATAATAATATTTTCAAGTGCCCGCATAATAACCCTTGACATTGCTCGAGCGATGCTTAGCGTGGAGTAGGTGTTTGACGCGAATCCAGTTACAGCACGAGAACACTGATGGAGTATATCTGGGGGCGGGGGGAGAGGGAGAGGGGGTGGATATTTACTGGCACAACGCTGGTACGAAGCAGAGTCATTACACCCGTCAATTCAGTTAAGTGTAGTTAGGGTAAGCTGTTTTGAAAACAGTTACATTGAGCTTTATGGTTTTTTGGAGGGCAAAATTGTGTGTGCGATGGGTTTTATGGTGGCAGTAGCAATTTCCAGAATGTCATTGGATGTGCGCTGACGTTTCATCGGGTTTCATCGGTGAACAGATCGTGGCGAACTAATCAATTTGATATACTTTCGCTCTGCTCGGGAAGCTTTTTTAAAGCTTCCAGAACTGGTGGAAGCTGAAGAATGTGATTCAATTAGCTTGAAACCTCCAAATGCTTCCATGTTTGTCGTTTCCTTCCTTGCATGCTACCCACATCAGCTGCACATGTGCAGCGCCCTAATGTGGGGACGAACGGTTTGTGCTGGGTTTTTTTTTGGCGGGGCCAGCCGAACATCATTCATCAATTTCATGCCATTTGCTGAAGCAAAAAGCGAAGAACGTCGTGAAAAAAAGGGAGAAGAATTCCGAAATGGCAGAATGGTCGGGCGAGTAACCCATTAGCATGGATTGCGAATGAGTGGTTTCTTCTGTCGATTCCGTAAAAGAGTTCGCATCACGGGGCACCAAGAATTAGCTGGAAAAGTATCACCCAACGCGAAGGAAATGATGGAGCAAAGCAGATGAAATGGTCGTTGAACAGCGGTTACGCATTGTCGCCGACTGTGGGGCACCGACTTGTCCGTGGCATCTGGTCCGTGCGCACATCGCACTTGCCTTCTGGCTGCGGTCTGCTCTCTGGCGGTGTATCTTAAATGATGATTTCCGGTTCTCGCACCAGCTCATTATGGTTCATTCTCTTGTAAGGACTTTTTTTCCGCCTCCAACTTGCTGTTGGTTGGCGTATGAGTGCCACAAAAAAGAGCACACTCGAGCATCAATCATTGGTCGCGAGTTCTGACATTCCTGGTGGTGAAACGGCTCGCCAAGCTTGCAAACGAAGGAGTTTGGTCGCAAGCCGCTGAAGCCAGCTCCAGGTCACCGGGATGTGCAAATTGTTGCGGTAATTAATCACACATAGCAAAAGTGACCAACGCTATGCCCTCGGTGCCACGGTCCGAGGTTGTCGCACGTAATAGTTTTAGCACGCCTGTTATCTATCCAAAGAGCTGGCATGCAAAGTTTGACGGCACTCGAGATGGTGATGTGGGTTCCAGGGCTACGACCTGCAACTTTAATGAGCCTTTAATGATCTGGCGCTAGCGGAGGTGTGTTTTGCAAAAGCTTTAAGGAAGCATAAGCATAAAATATGCACACTCGAGCGTCGTAAGAATCAGGATGGGCAAATTGAAATACAAAGTTGGTCGATTATGTTGTGCATAATTGATCTCGTATGAATTGTGGTTTTAATTTTAATGGGCGTTTGGTTCTGAGCATATTGAAGAAAAGATCTTCCAAACTTAAGATTTCTTTAAAAAATAAGTTTCTGAAGAAGAGTTCAAGGGGAATGGCTTGTGATGCTGAGAGAATTCGCTTATTGCCAGAAATTCTCTTTACTCAAGGAATTAGCCTCAATGTGTCGGTGGGGATATTGAGGCCTACCCTTCGCTAGGGGGACTCTCAAAGCTCTTCAGAAGAAAAAAATCCATACGCAGGACTCTCTCTATAGCTACGAAAAATTGTATTTGAAGATGCTAAAAATGGCTTTAGCTCTTACTGTTATAGTGGCTAAATAGAAGACGAGATTTTTTCGATTCAGCCCAAATTCTTGCAATTTTACCCTCAATTTTGTCTCCTAGGAGCGGAACTACTGTAGATAGTATAAGCAATGTACATCCTGAAATCAATGTTCTTGAAGATTTTAAATATTCTGAAATTAAAATCATTTGAGACCTATGTCAGTTGTTTTTCTTTAGTTTTCTGAATGATTTTTTGTTAAATTATAAAATAAGAACAATGGCCACGAATATTAAATGCATTTTTTATTAAACATTTCATCTCTGCATACAACGTATCACTACAATCTCGAATGTATAAAAAAAATTGCCCAACAGCGCCATCCTTACGGTGAATTTCCCTTGCATAAACCTTCTTGAAAAATGTACATTTTCAATTCACATCCAAACCGAACCGTCCTTCCGAAAGCCAGAGCCAGAGACCACTGTGCCATCCGACGGAAAAAGCTCTCGCAAAAAAACATCGTCCCTTCCAACGATGACGCTTTGCTTTAAGGATGGAATGTAATACAACGCAATGTAAGTCAGTGGCGAATCATGTGCTCTGTTGCATCGTGGTATGTAAGCGTTAAAAGTAATAATAAATTTATTTGTCTCACGTCAATGTTAATAAAAAAAGCCCCGTAGCCCGAATCCGCCTCCATCGAACCAGCGCCGGTACCAGCTGGCAATGGCGATGATGACGATGATGATGATGGTGATGCCGAGGCAATGTCGGTAGTAGTGATAGGTAGATTGTTGATGGAACGATAGTAGTGGTGGTGGCGGTGGTGGTGGAAAATTCATTGCCTTCCGCTTTCCCGAGACGTGCGCTGTGTGATCGTGCACAGCGTAGCGCGTAGTGGCGCACGCGAAAAATCATCCTTCACCGAAAAAGCGTGTTGATGAGGGAGGAAGTAGAAAAAAAAGAAGAACCCCGTAACGATTGTTACGTGAACCTATTTCAATTTTCCCGCCTTAGCATCGGGCCCATCTTCCGACGCGATCGGACACGTGCGGACGGTTTCGTCGACTCGCTGACTCGCTCGGTTAGCAGCGGCAACAGTGGACAGATAAATTAAAGAACTAAAAATCCCGTGATTTATGTGCCCCGTCCGTAGGATCGCTCGTCATCAGACGTCAGCTTCGAGTGTGTGTGTGTGTGGCGCGTTGCAACTGTGTGTGGCTGGGGAGGCTGTCCACCAAAAAGTCGGATGCTGACGAGCGAGATGGTCGTTTCCGTTTGTGTAAAGATCGGCCACGGCCTTCCTTCCGAAAATCCGTTGGACGTTTTGATGCGTGGCAGCTTTGGCCGTGGCTGGCATTTCGCTTTCGTGTCCTGCTTCGTTCGATTATCTTGCCATTCTTTTGTTATTACGCTTCGGAGCAATATTTTTAATATCGTTTTTATTGTTTTCGCTGTGAGCTTTTTTCCTGTTCTTCCTCTCGGCTTCATACACAAGGAATTTTTTCCGTTATTTTAGTGTGTGTGTGTTCGTTTTTGCCCTGAAAAACTGTCTTGTTCACATCTCACACTATTCTGCGTGGTGCCAGGGATAGACAACACGGGACGGAATTTATGGTACAATATTTTCAAACACCAGCACGAAGGATTGAACCTACTTGCTATCGTTGTGTAGAACCATTTTCGAACTCTCCTAACTCCCAGCCCCAGTTTTCGGTTGGTCGGCTATCGGGATCGAGATCTCGTTGGCAGGCGGTGGAAGCGATTTGCGTCCTGGGAGGCTCGGGCCCGCCTGCTTTATATGGACCTACCCAGCGTTCGGCATTGTACCGAGTGCACGTATAACATTATTATATGGCTCATCTTTTATAACTGCCCGACTGATGCTGCCGGGCATACCGGTGTGTTGCGGGCGAAGGGAGGCTGTGCTTTTGTGTCTTGTTCGTGCGTACTCCGGCGTCCGTCTGTTGTAACGATGGTTTATTTTTAACAAGCTCCTGCAGCGCCACGACCGACCATGCGCCTCCATCGATCAGTGCCGCGCTGTGGCCTGGTGCCCTAAAAGTGCGAATGTGCCAGTGTGATTGTGTGGCCAGCAGCAAACAAAAAGAAAACAAAAAAACGATGGCCTGATTCGAATATACGGCCATCCGGTTGTGGTAGCGAGATTGAGCCGAGAACCCTTTTGACCGGTTGAGGTTGGGTTTTCGGACGAAATGGAGACGCCTGGTCGTTTTTGTGTGTGAGCGTGTGCTATAGGATAAGACAGTTTATTGCACGGTTTGACACGCAAGCGAGCGAGCGAGCGAGTTTGTTCCCGGAACGGTGCACACGTATCGACGCTGGACCTACTACTTCCTCACCCAATTAAGAAAACCACATTGTAAAAGTTTTATTGCATTGCGTCTCTCTGGATCGTGAGTGGTTAGTGTGTCGCTCTTCCTTCGTCTCCAACCACACGTAGTATCTGGTATGGTTGTGTGGCGTGCGCATTATTTCCTCCACTTGAACCTTCCTCGATGGGCATCTGCAATGGTTCTTTGGAAACGAATGGAAATGGTGTATAACCTCCCGCTTTTTTTTTTGGGTGTGCGAATTTTCCTGTGCGGAGCTATTCGAACTGAACTGTGAGAGACAAGAAACTTTTCGACAAGACGATTTTGGTACCCACAATAGAAGGGAGGTTTTTGGGGAAAAGCGAGGAAAGAAATGGCATCCACCGACATCCCCGTCGGTTGCTATTTTCGTTCCCTCCCGAGTTCGAGGCGTGAAATGGTCGGAAAATCGGACGCGTCGTGCGCGCTGGTGGTTATCGTAAAGATGTCCGCAAGCTGCCAACCTTTTTCGTCGTCTTTTTTTTCTCTTCTTGGTTCGCTCCTTTTCCTTCCTACAGAAGGACGTGGGCGAGGGTAAAAGGACGGGGATGGGTTAGAATTTATTTCATGTGCCAACGGTACACCGAGGCGAGCGCTTACGCATGATGATGTATGGCGCGTAAGTTATGGAAACGAGTTGAATAAATCTTCACAATCGCGACCGAAGGAGTTGAGGCGCGAAGAAGATGAAAATTATGGTCTCGAGGTGGAGCAGAGACCACCCACCCCATCCCGGCAACCGGCTGGAGATTGATCGGAGTAAAAGGATGTACACAGACACAGACACGCACACAGGGAGAAAGACACGAGAAGAAACGGGGCACGACGAGTTGTGGGTCGACATCCTTTCGAGGAGATAACTCGTTGTCTTTGATTAAATTAGCATGGTTCCCGGGTGGAAAATCATGCCTTCCTCACTTTCTCTCTCTCTCGCTTTGCCTCTTTGCCTCTTTCTGACTCCGTATCTTCGACAGGCAAACGACACTCGACACGCTTACGAAAGGTTTTCGCCTTCTTCTTCAAGCGAAAGACAGCAGCGGAAAAAAGCTGCTTCCTCTGGTGCTTCCCAACGCAGGCGTCATAAATATCGCACGCTTAGTACAATTAAAATGAGCCAAGCCATGCCAATCCGTTGCGAGAGACCGGGAGCCTGTGTGTACGGAAGAAAAAAAGATTTAGAAAAAGATCCCCGTCAACCACCAGCGCTTGGGATCGTTTGTCACTTCCGGCACGTTGAAGACAGGAAGACGTTGTGGAAGGGGAACAGAAAAAAGGGATACATTCTCGCCTGCTGCTGCTGCTGAAAAAAAGCGAAGGAAGTGATTTTGAAATTTATTCAACCGAATTAGCCAATGTTACAAACCCTCGCGAAATGGGGGGAAAGAGTTGCCACATTGATGGTAATCGGTTATCGGAGCATAATGAGCTATGATGGGAAATTATCTAATTTAGAAGTGTATCGATACGTAACACTAATTGCAATCGATGATGGACGGGATGGTGCCTTCCGTTTATTATCCATTACAGCATTACAGCTAGAGTCTCATAATACACCGTAAAGGATCCCATTACATCGGTGTGTGGAATCGATCACACAACGCACACCCCGACTCGCATTCCTCGAGTCATAGAAATAATGATGCGCCACCGGTGATGTTTACTCACGCGCGATATGGTGCAATGATGTTTGTTTTCGGTTTTCGGATTTGGTCGGTTTGCGCAAAGGGGTACGGCGTTACTGCTGATTATGGCACCATTCTCATGCACTCGCTGTGTGAACAGTGCCGGTGGAACTAATTCAATATTTAGATATGAAAGCGTGTTAAGTACATTTGCTGTATGAATTATTTTATTCCAAGAATGTGGTATTGACACCAGCGCACGCAGACGAGTGCAGCTAATGTTGAAGATTAGTTAGCTTTAAACATCATTAAATAATTATTTGCCTGACTAGTGGTGGACATAGTTTATCGTTAAGCACAAGTGTCACAGTGAACGTTTGCGAAAATTATTTAAAGCGGTGTCCATAACATTAGCAGCATTTCACGTTACATATCAGTATGATACCAAGTAAGAACTATGTTTTGATAGAAATAATAATATTTTTGGAGGGCAGTCCGGTGACTGAGGTTATAGCGGGGCACGGCAAGCGCTGGGGATTAAATCCCATCCGGACCATCTTCTCATACGCGTTTTCCGAACTGATTTTTGATTTTCTGACTGACTACGGGTAAATCAAATCACGGAAAGCAAGAAATGACTGACCAAGAGACGTCTCGAGGCTGTTGGGGCATGTAAGGAGAGGAATATTTTGGAAGCAAATTTTTTATAATTTAATAACATTTATCGTACTTTAATTGAAGTGGTTTTGTCACGTATAAGAATATATCGGGATGGTCCGGTGGTGGAGGCGACCAAGGCTCCGGTCTTCACGCACCAGGAAGACCTCTAAGTCTAGTAAGTCAGAAATGGCAGGCATGACCTAAGAGGTCGTTAGGCCAAAGAATAATAAGAAGAAGAAGAGGAGACATAACAAATAGAAGAATAATGTTATGTCCGTTTTTAAGACTGTCCTAAGGTCCTAAGGACTAAGGTCCTGTCCTGCACAGTTTACTGTGAGAACACACAAGCGTAAAAGTTTTTCAATAGTTGTGGCCTGTAGGCGTCAACTGGCAACTCTTCTACGCATTACTGGTTCAGGACGTAGCTGACCTGGAGTTCTGTGTGATAAATAGTGATTCTAACTCTAATATGGTTATGCCAACACCAGCAATAGCACCGAACCGAACGCCGTACCATTGTTGAGTAAAATGTTTTTATGCGAAAAATCTCAACCCGGCCCTGTGTGTGATGCATAAACACAAACCTATCGCCGAGCGAGAGCAGGAAAAGCCGCGCACTGTCCCATTATTTAGTGGTGGTGCAATAAATTATTTAGCGTACAAAAAGCTTGACTTTCGGGCAAAAGTTTTCCACCCGCCGGCCTGTGCTGGCGTAAAATCCGATCGGGGTGAGAAAAGCGGCGCGCGCTATGCGACAAAAGCCAAACTCCGGGCCGAGCCGGGAAAACAGACTCCCGCGTAACTTCATAAAACCTCCACACACACACACAAACACATACTGGCAACCGACCACTGGATGGTGCGTTTTTGGGCGATCCAGCATCGGAGGTCCACCTTTTTTTTATCCCACCCCGACCGGCGCTTGGTGCTTTGATGTGTTTTTGTTTGGCGCAGGGTTTTCGGTCCCTTGTGGACATAATAATTCTATTAACTGCGCCATTGAATGTGCGGAGCCCCCGACATTTCCCAACTGTCACACGCGCTCACCAGCCCTGGCACAGTACGCAAGGGAAGCATAAGCCATCTAATCGTTAACTTTCATTCGCACAAGTTTGAAGTAATTTTTGCGCCAACAAGCGTGCGACAGTAGCGTGCCATTTTGAACCGTCCGTCACGCGAAGGAATCTTGGAAACCAGAGCCCGACCCAGTGTGAGTGTGTGTGTGTGTGTGGGCAGAAAAGATTCGGTCAACTTTGGATAATTCTTTTGCCGGAAGAGCTGTGAGCATAAATTAGCCCAGTATCACACACATGGGAACGCTAGAAGACGAGAACCTTCCGCGCGTAGAAGTTGCTCGGTAAGGCTAAACGGCAGCAATGTGTCTTCTGCTCTTTTACGGGTAGCTTTTCGGAGTAAATTAAATTGTGTTCGCTTTATCGTGGCTCGTGGAGCTTGTTTGAGGTGACATTTTCCCCAAGACAGAACAAAAAAAGAAAAACCCACCCAACCGGGTAAGCGACAACGCCATCGTTTAAGTGGCTCCAGCGCACAGTTTGGCGATCACACACGATTTTAAGACGAACCACGACCCCCGTACAACCGAACCGAGACCAAAAAAGAGTTTGGTTGTGGTTCTTTTTTGTTTTCAATTTCACCTCCCCCGTTTTGTTTCAGTGGTTTTCCTTGTTGTTGTGTTGGTCAGCTCACCCACACACACACACACACTGGCACACAAGCGGATGAAAGTTTTTTGTTTTCGGTGGTACAGAAAAAGGTGTGAAATATGTTACGGTTCATGAACGGGTAAAACCGCAGCCTCAAATTATATGCTTTCCCCTCCCCTCCATGTCCAGCTTGCGTGCGGGCCGGCCATCTTGCCTGCCTGCCGTTGGCTTCTATTCTTTCATCCTTCTTTCTGCTGGAAGTACTGTGCGCCGGTGTACTTGAAAAGAATTTTACGCATGGAGCAACTTCGGAGGACCCCGATTGGGCTGGCTCACGTAACAAAAAAGGGGGTTTCGACCAAGGTAAGGACGGTATAAAAAAATAGAATAGGAGAAGAGGAAAAAAAAAGTTCACCAAAGGAAGTTTAGTTTCGTTTAGAGTTTTGGTAGAGCACATTCCCTTTTCCTTCACATATCCCCCCCCCACCCCCCAATCCTGCTCCATTGCAGATGTTTTATAGCTCGACAGTTTTATCCATTCGTTCGCTTTCCTCCCCCCACCCTCTCTTCCCTTTTTCCTTCAACCAAGCTTTCTCACAAACCGTTACGCCCGTTACGAAAATCGTTACCCAACCTGACAGGGTTTTGGGGGACTAAGAACGAAGGAAAAAAAAGGTTTTGTATTCGGGTAATAGTTTATTGTGATATACTGTTGATTCAGCGCTCTTCACCGGTGCGGCCCTTTCCACCATCCCCCGGCACACTCGAGCCCGAGTCCGAGTAGCACTTAGTTGCCGCTCGCTCGTGTCGCTGTTTCGTCCGGTCTCCGGCAGCGAGCATGGATGAGTTGCGAACAATGTTGTCATAGTTTACCCGAATGGTTTAATCCGGGCGACACATCACAGTACCGGAACCGCCGTGTGTGTGTGTGTGCCTTTTTTGCTCTGCGAACTGAACCATTTTTCCGGGACATAATACACTGTACCAAAAGCGAAACAATTGTTGGAAAGTTATGTTATTTGTATTACCGGTTGCTTTTTGTTTTGGCCTTTCGTTGCCCGACCCGTGGAACATTAACGTGTGGATGAGTTTTTGATGCATTGAACGTATTTTTTTTTCTGGTTTGCTACTTTTATTCAGCACCATATTTTAATGACACTTGTTTCTCACGTATCAAACTCATGTGCAAAGTTATGAACACTTGTTCGTTTTATGTGTGTGTGTGTGTGTGTGTGTGTGTGAATGGCGTTTAAAATAATTGAGTCAAAGCGGTGTGTTCGTTTTTTTTCCTTTTCTTTCTTTGACCCCTTTTGCACTCCTCGGTACACGAGCACATCACGTACCATTTAACACCAATTTGTTCTCCATTTTTAGGTTGTGCTCCAAAAGTCCACTGAAAACGGTCTCTAATCGGCATCGCTGCAGTAGGTGCAGTGCAGGTTGTGAAAGCTGCAGCTTGGAAAGCTTAATTGAATCAGATTGAGCAGTATCGCGTATCGGATTTCAAATGTGGCACGAATTCGGATAAACGGATAAACTCATCCCCCCAGAGGAAGCTGCAAAGAAAGCTACCAAGAAGCAAGAAAGAAAAAAACGCTCTCTCTCTCTCTCTCTCGCTTTCCTGCATAGCACAGTTCTGATTAACCGTGTAAGGAACGTGTTCCCGTTACGCTCCATCGATGGTGGATCCATTTTTCTTGCTTGAATCCTTTTTCCTTCCATCTCCGAGCGTTTTGCAAAATGCTTCCGGAGGCGAGTCTCCCGGTTGGTTGCGTGCCACCAATTATCAATCAACTGGAAGTGGAGACAAGGCGAGACAATATAAATGGACGATTTTGGGGACGTTGGATCGGAAGAGAAAAAGGACACACACACACGTGTGCAGTTTGTCGTTTTATTTTTTCGCTCCATGGCGAACATGGTTTTGGTCCTGGGGAATTGAAATTCCGATCGTTCCGTTTCTGTGCACCCGGTTATCCTGGGGGAAAAAAGAGCTAGAAGAGGACCCATTTCTTTAGCTTGTGCACTCGATTTATCCAACCCCAAGAAGAGGATATTCACACCTTGTTAAGCTTAAAATTTACACACGAGCTTTGTTTCGACAAGTCTTCATTTTTATCCCCCGATAATGAGAGCTTGTTTTGGTGTTCCTGATGTAAGGGTTGCTCTAGATGGCTCTCTGACGCCTAATGTCACACACTCGATTCGATTTCGGATCGGTTTTTGTGGTCGCTCGCACTCTCTCTCTCTCTCTCTCTCTCTCCCGTAGTGGCTGTTTCGTGCAGGGATTGTCCTACATACATATATTATTATACGGTCTGGGAAACCATGGTGGTTTGACGTCATCGAACGACGACGACGACGACGACGACGATTGGTACCCCGGGTGACCGATACACTAATTCGGTTGTGTGTTCGAACCATTGCAACTGTTGGGTTGGTAGTGTTTTTTTTCTCGCTTCGGAAGCCCGTTGCATACGAAGAACGGTTCGCCCCGGTGGGGGAACCTCTGGAAGGAACTTTTATCCTAACGAGCTTCTAGTGCCGCTGCGTGCTGCCTCCTTTAAAGCATACCACCGGGAATTCCACATCCACTTCCATGGAGATAGTGTGGAAGCAATTGCGAGAAAAGAAACAATTTGCCCAACCTCCTGTGGTCCCGCTCCCCATTTCCTTTCGCCCTGTGTGCTGGATGCTGCTGTACATCTCTGGCGAGCGTACGTTCCTTGGAGAGTTTCGGTAGCGCAGCAGCAAAAAAAAAAAAAGGAAAGCACGAGTATAAGCCGGATGCCTTCTTACGGACGGACATCTGCATGGTCTGCGGCAAATGTCTGCAAAACGGTTAGGTAATGGCTATTGCGGCGTTGCAAAGCAACAAAAAAATGAGCGAGCGAACCGCCGGGACACGATACTGCTGCAGAATACGGTGGTGGTAGCAAATCTGTACGCGAGTTAAGCTCCGCTTGAAGTCAGCACTTTAGCACGGTTGGGTTGGAAGGATGGATGGACCCGCGCTCGGTCCGTCCGTTTCCTGCCGGCGATAAATGTTTCCGAACCGACGCAAATCAGGTGATTTCAATTCGGGAAAATTTCCAACTATCGTCGATACACGTTGCCTTCTTCCTTTTGGGGGGTTTCCGTTGTCGGATATCCTGCCTCTAAAGAGTGCGAATGGAGCGAGAGAGAGAGAGAGAGAGAGGTGAAGCGATCGTCTGGAAAAGTGGGGAATCTCGTTGCTCGATAACCATTGCAACCATTTTCATCATTGTTTTCTTTTCCACCCCAAACAACCATCGCAGCCAGTTGGACGGTTGGAAAAATGCTAAACAAAACAACTTGATCCCCGTTATGCAGGCACACAACCGTTTTGATGGCGTTGATGTGATCGTTGAAGGGAAGGCAAAGCACCTTCAGCAAAATTGGTGCAACAGTGTACAGAGCTTTTCATCAACCAAATCTATGCATTTTCTTCAAGTTTCTTTTGAATTTGATAGTACGCTTTCTTACTCTACTCAAGATGAAATTCTCGCCGTGTCAAGAGACTAACTCTTAATTTATTATCCTCATTTTCGCTACCGAAAAGGGACGATACATGGAAATCGGTGAAGCTATGTTGCGTTAGCGTAATTAATTTATTTGTCTGTTTTAGCGAGAAATAGCGGGTGGTTTTCCCTTTTTCTGCTTACATCACTGCTTGTTGGGGAAATTCTTTAAAATTGAATTAAATTATTCACTTGACCTAGTTGGTAAGTTTTCCGACGAACATAGCGAAACAACGACTTATTTGGGGATAGATAAATGGCTTTCATTGTAAAAAAGGGCCAAACTTTACGTGAAGTAGCGGTACGAATTGTGGATATTGGATAAGAAAGTAGCAACAAGAATCCGTATGGATGGAGCAACCGAAAACGGCATGCTGGACCACGCTGACCATGCTTCAGTTATTAGCTGGAGGATTCTCTTATCCGTTTGCGTGTAAATGCGAGGATCAGTTGAAAATGCGTAGTGTTCTCTCTCGCTCTCTCTCTCGCTCTTTCTCCTTCCGGTAGCCAGGAGCGTGTCCTACTCCAATGTGTCCTTCCCATCCATCCTCAGTAATGCCTCCGATATCCGATTCGGTTGTGGATCTCTTTCTGGAAAACCATTTTCAAAAACTCTCTCCCTCCTTCTCTCTATCTCTCTCTCGTTCATCGGATCTTGTATTCTTCTTCACCAGCCCTATTCTTTTCTTCCTTATCTCATGTTGCTTTACTTAATTTTTGGTCGTTTTATTATTCCCCGACATCATCAACGATATTATCATGCCAGGCTTTTGTGCGGCAGGCGCTTTATGCGTTTGCCGCAGTTTCTTTGCCGAATCGAGCCCGACCACATGCTTGCGTCCATTTTGTGCTCGCTGGGATACGCTGCTATCAGGGCGAAGCGGCAGACATACATAAAAAAAAAACCGCGGATCTAAACAAGCTGCCGTGGTGAAACGTTGTCGGAGTGGAAAATTAAAACCGCATTGGGTTTCCTTGGTTAGTTTGCTGGTTCTTGCCGTAATATGCCCGCAGTTTATGATTAGTATTTCGCGTTCCCTTGAGTGTGAGTAGTGCAAGTTTTGGAAGAGAAGGAGAGAGAGAGAGAGAGAAAGTGCTCTGGATGCCGGTAGGTGTACAAAGTACAGTTCTTTGCGTAGAACTTGCTGACAATCTTGTTTGACAAACTGTACGCTCGGTAGCTTTCAGGAAAGTGTCTGCTAGCGTGTAAGGATAACGCGAAACTTTCAAGGTCACGGCAATGTGCTTCACGAAGGATTCCCGTCCGCGTTGTCTTAAACCTATGTCTGCATGCCGACTGTTGTACCTTCTATTTAAGTGGCCCTTCTGCTCGAGAGTAAGAATTCGAATCAATTAATCAACTTATGGTAAGGATTTTAACTACTTCCTCCACACAGTCAAAGCAAATTCTTAAAAAATATGCTACAATATTGTAAGTTCGCTGTAAAGCATCATTTGTCAAAGCCGCTCTGTATGCTTCTTCAGTCAAGTTGACTTCTAACCTGCTGCTGCTGCTGCTGCTTTAACTCACGCAAACACTTTCGCTCACCAACACAGCCAACCAAACGTGTCCTTTTACTCGCGTCCACACTGGTGTGAGCAGGTGTGCGCGAGTAAGAGCGGAGGTTTTATGTTGAGAGTATCTGAGATGCGAGTTTTAGGAACGCACACACTCTCGCTCGATATTTTGTTTCACGCGATTCACTCTTACTTCGAGCATCTCCATCTCTCTCCCACACTCTCACACGAGAGCGGATATCTGCGTCCCCTACTACTACTACTACAACTACTACTGTGAGTAAATGCAGGATGCTGGGAAATTTCGCGAGTGTTCCACGCCGCCAATCCACGCTACTTGCTGTGTTGCGGTGTGTGTGTGTTGTGTGCAATGTCGGCTAGTGTGTCGCCGGAACGCTCGGTTGACATTTGCAGTCCGTGTCAAGTCAGTTCAGGAGACGAATGTGGCGGCTACCGTGCAGTGTTGGCGTTGCGTTCCAGTTCGCTCGTAAAATCGGTGCCACGGGCAGTAAGGTTAATTTCTTACTGCAGATAAAAGGCTGTAGGGGAAAATGGTGCGTTAGTATAAAATGTGTGTGTGCTTGAGTGTGATTAAATCAACTAGAGATGGTTTTTTGATTGATTGAAACAGTATTTGGCCATTAATCGGATGGACGGCTTTTTCTTCATCAAGATATCTAGTGAAAGTGTTAGTGTAAACTTGTATTTTGTCGAGCAGATAAACGAACGTGATTCATTAAGAGTTAACAGGGAGTAATGATAACTGCGAAAGAACTAATTGAACAATCAAAAGAAGAAAGTTTCCCGGTATCAATCAAAGCCGAGTAAATAGCTTGCTCCGCGATTGTTCTGCGGTTTCTTGCTCCGTTCGCGAGCTAGCGAAGCCAAAAACAGATAAATATAAACCGATGGCACGGATTACGAGCTTTGCCAAATTGGAGGCAACCGTTCGGTGCTGGTTCGCTACAGCACCGTCTGTGCATCCCGGGCTGGCTGCACGCTGAGTAACCACAGTGAAAAGAGCATCGTTATAAATCCCTTAATCCGTGCTCCAATGTCATTTCCAGGGCAACCGGCGCCAAGGACGCATACACGCAATAACCTAGACTTGACTTACTGCTGGCTCGAGATGCTGAAGCTGAAAAGAGATGCAATCGAAGCACCAACAGAAACGTGTGTGTGTGTGCATGTCGTGGTGTGCAGAAGATAAATATAGAACACGGCTATAAATAGAACAGTGGTGGAGCAACTACAAAAAAAACGGATTCGAAGTTTGACAGTTACGGTACGGTGGAAACTCGGCTGCATTCGGATCTAGTCGGCATAGCCGGAAGTGAACAAAGTTTGTACTCTGCAGCTCTCCAGCATTGGGCTGTTTTCAATTGCAGTTCTATTTGTAGAAGGGTTTCGGGTATTTTTCTGGCTCTTTGAGGTATACCTTTTGAGGTTTGGGTAAAAAGCGGGGGAATGAGAAGAATACTAATTCTCTGACGTCGGTTGCATACAAGTTTAAACCCGAACAACTGTCAAACAAACAGTTACGAAACCTTAATGTTATTCGAATGAT
Source organism: Anopheles stephensi (assembly GCF_013141755.1). NCBI lineage: Eukaryota > Metazoa > Arthropoda > Insecta > Diptera > Culicidae > Anopheles > Anopheles stephensi. The sequence goes on from NC_050203.1 coordinate 6,651,019, forward strand.
AAAACTATTTTTTTGTATTGCTTTTGATTACAGAACTCGATCCATTACAGTGAAAGCAAAGGACATCTCAGCCGTGGCCAACTTTTCCTGTGTTCTGTGCGCGTGTGTCTGTGTGTGGTGTACATAAAACAAGTGTAGTTACGTAATTTACTGTGGTGCGCAAAAGTTTGACCGAATCATCGCAGTAGGCTTCTCTCGTCTGACACGATAGGGGTCGCACATTCCAAGGGGTTTCGCCAAGCAAAGCAATGAAGTAGAGTTAAAATGGCCGAAAACGATGACGGGAAGGTACGGTATCATTATTGTGTGTAGTGAAGCGTTCTCTACTCCAGTGAGATATGTGCGGTAAGAAAATGGAGTGCAGGTTTTTTTTTGGTTAATTTGTTGTTAAGTGAGTGAGTGTAGTGCGTGTGTGTTTCTGTGAAAATCGCTGGATAAAGGCGTTTCTGTTTGGCGGAAGTTAAAGCAACGTACTAAATCCTGATCACCTCAAGCCGACCAAGTTATCCTCCGCTGTAAGTGTTCAATGCCGTAGTTCTGTGTATGTGCATGATTGGTGATAATACAATGAGCAAAAGTTTCCCAAGTTTCTCAGCGGTGTTCTCTAAAGTCGCAAGTACCAGTTTTGTGGGGCAAGCATCGAAATAGCCCATAAAAACCTCCACCTGCTTCACACATTAGATCGATCGAGTCAGATCGACCGTGTGTGTTTGTGCGTGTGTGTGTGTGCAAGGGCTTAGGGTCGCATTCCAGTGCAATACCGAGGAAAAATTCGTAGCAAGTTCCCGACATCCAAGAGAATTAAATGCTTGATCCGAGTGCCGGGAACAAGTTTACTCGGAAATAATTGAAGCCAGCGTGAAAATAGAGCAAGTGTGAAAGTGAAGCACGCCCGCGTGCGTGTGTGTGTATGAGGTTTCGTTTGGGGTGGGATAATTCGTTCGGAAAACTCTTTATCCGAGCCCCATCGGTCTAAGCGTGTGAGTTGGTTGCTTTTTCCTTTCTTCTTCTTTCGGTTCGTCGCGGCATAGGCGAACGCAGCCTGCTAAGTTCATCGATGATGTTCCCGTTGCTATGGTAGTGTGGTGCGAGTCGAGCATCCAGTGTTCAGTGGTGGATGGAGCTCGGTGGCGTCGCACGTTCTAGACCCACACTGCAAGCGATTGCATCGTCCCGAGCACAGCCGACCGTTCGTGGAAAATGCTTTGCTTCTTCCGTGCTGATACTGCCCGTGGACCAGTAACTAGCGGACGCAATCAACGTTTTGAGAGGTGAGTAAAACCGTACGTACTGACGTGTGCGCGAGTCCGGACGAGAGGTCTGAGCAATGGACAGGTGATTTCTGGATATCTCGAACGGTTGAGCAAAGCCTCGGGACATCCTACTCGGGCTGCTTTGAAGCACCGGCTTCGTTCCTGTGAATAGCGCCAAATCTAGTACCGACAGGCTGTTGAGAACACCCGGAACGATGGCGAAAGGTGTACGCCTGTAATTAACCGTCTTTTTTCACACCCATTCTCACTAGCTGTGAGATTAGTTTTTCTTCGATTCGTCGAGCCGGCTTGCCATGGGTCAGAATGTTGAATTGCCTTGCCTGCCGGCTTGCCTGCCGAGAGTGTGAATTGGTTTTGGGTCATGTTGTGTGTGTGGCTGCGACCATATGGTGATTTCAATCCCTTCACCGGGTCGGCGAAGACTTGTCTCGAAAAGGTACGGCAAGGTAGTTGGGAACAGTTCTTGTTGTACGGTTGAGGTTTTTATTTCCTCCCTTAGTTGTGTAGACTTGTACGCTTTTTTCCGACCGGCAGAGAAAGGTTGTCCCATCGCATGCCAGAATCGTTAAACCCATCGCCGACTTTGCAGAGGTGATTCCGACATGTTAGCCGGTAACTTCATGGAGGTGGTGATTCCCCCCCCCCCCTTTTTGTTTCCATCACTGAGTCCAAAAATTTTCCAACAATTCTGAGGCACAGGGCGCAGCATAACGGCAGCTAGCTGCTAAGGGGTTACGATTTTTTTTTCTCTCGCGCCAGTGCTACCGAGGCTCGTCCAGAGCAGTCAACTTTGCGTTACGGTGGCTGGCGCTGGTTTTGTAATTAAGATGAACGGATGGACATTGTGCGGTGGAAGATATTCCGAAAACAACCCCCCACCACGTGAACTGGCGTGGCAGCTGACGGGGTTATATGCTGGTGCGATTTTATGGCCATGGGTTAAGCTTTGTTTTTGCTTGGGCTGGCGGTTTTGCGCTCCGTGTGAGTGGTGTGGCTTTGCGGGCTTTTTTTTGCTGCCTCTTCTTCGTTGGCATAACGTATCATTCCATACAGTAGAGCGATTTGGATGATCCGTAACCAGAAGTGCCCGAGCAAGGATGACGACATTAGCGCGTCCTGGATGCCTGGAGTGCTGGAGTTGGCTGAGCATATGCTGGACGTTCTGGCAGGCCGCTATGGATTCTCGGAAACGGCAGAAGGTTGGTAGTGGGTTAGCCCTTCTAGAATGGTTGATTAGCATCGGTTTTCTGGTTGTTGGGCTCGGGGAAATAGAGTCATCAAATCGATGGTCGAAAGTTGCACGAGGCCATGTGGAGCATATGGAGCATCAAGTTGAGGAGGTTGATTAATAGACTGCAGCATTGCTTAATTTGGACGGCAGCTAAGCAGGGAAAATCAATTCCGAATGGTGAGACTGCATAGATCGCATTAGACCATGGCGAGCTCAGCTCAATTGGCCGGTCGGCTTGTATTAAATAAATTGTATTGTATTGAAACTTCGATACAATTTATCGTATTTGTCCCCCATCCGCGGATTACTGCATTCTGATTTATAAAACGGATTGCACGATTATTTTCACTCCGTCCGTCGTGTGCCTCGGGTTCACATAAATTCGAGCAATGTTTTAAAACGATAATATTTAACGCTCGTAAACCGTCGGTCGGTCCCCGCGGCAACAGAACCACCACCGTACCGAGCTTTAATGATGCCCGGTGCAAGGCAACGGAGCGTAAATACTGTCACATTGATAACGGCTCCATAATCCTCCATGGCCCGAATCTCTTCGTCCATCCATCATCGCAGCCTCGCTGTGCCGATGGATCGGGGGATCAGTTTTACGTCATCGAATGTATGGGCATCATGGGCCGATGCTCCCGTGTCCGGTCCTCGGAAATGCTCCAGCATTGTAACACTTTATTTTTGGCATTATATTGCAAAAGGCCATCATGATATGGATGGTGTGTGTGTGTGGTGTTTGGGGTCGATTTCTTCGTTACTCAACAAATCCTGAACCCCTGTAACTACCGTACACTCTCGCGACCCCTGCGCCTGCTTGCATCAGCTTAGTGTACTAAGTATCATTATCGAATGCGACAACATCGCACGAGTATCACCAGTCAGTGTGAGCAGCATCGTCAGCAGTGCCCAGCATCACCATAATGCTGCTGCTGCTGCTCGGTTCAATCCGTTGACCCGGCGGAAGGCTTACTGCCGCTCCGGTTAATGAATGGCTTGAAAGGAATAAAAGTTTAATAACCCTTTTATGCTGCTTCCCTCGGTCGTTATGATTGATAATGCCTGCCTGCCTGCATGCATCGGTATTGCTTTCCCGCATACATTTGAGGGAGGTTCTTTGGTGTGTTCGGGAGGAAAACCCCCAGGAAGGTTCGGAGACGGAGGCGTGGTTGTTTGTGGATTGGCAATGAATCCCTACCCCAGTCTGGATCGAAGCTTATCGTGCTTTCTGCCTTTGCCTTTCGATATGATGCGGTTCGGGATATTGTCCGCTGTGTGCTTTTGCTTGCTTGCTTGCTTGTTCGACACACACACACACGAGTAGTGGAGAAATCGTCATATTCCTTCAGAATTTTCTCGCGCTGTGAGGTACATGCGATTGGGGACAGGATTCAGCGTGGAAGAGCTCCTTGTGTGGTAGTGACAGACGTTGATGAAGCGTTTCTGGGTTGTCTGGTGGAGGGGCGATACTAAAGATCGCCGGGAAAATAGTGCACAACCCCTGTGAAGTTTGACGTAATGAAAAGAGAAGGCTGTTCGCTCACATGGTGAGAAAACCCGGCGCTGGTGGTTGCTGCTGACGGGATGTTTGATGGGGTAAAATCAATCCATCATTTCATTACTTGCGCAAGGAAATTGGGAAAATGGCGTGACAAGCGCGCAACAGTCGATCGAACGAACGTGGGGATGGGCACAAAAATTTGCATAGTTTGAATTGATGCTGCAAGCGAGAACGCTAATACGAATTTGAATTGATTTCGACAAAACTGTGGTGCATGGTCTCTGTCGCTCTCTCTCTCGCTCGCTTTAGGCGGGTTTTATGTAATTCAATGATTGATCGAATGCGCATTTTTAAATTGGTCCCGCGAGCACTTTTGCCTCACAGCACAGATCATTTCCATTTTCACATAAATATGCAGATAGCGATTTTCGAGTGTAACAAGTTAATTAACTCGATCGGGTTTGTGTCTCCTTTACGGGGGTTGGGTTTTACACGTTCTTCTATAAAACTGCTACTATGTTGTAGCCCCACCATCGTCACGGTTGTGTGTTATTGGCAACATCAGCCGTACGATGCAGCATCATCGGTCAGTGTGATGTCAATTTTTGTGGTTTGCCAATAGCATTTCCGGCAATCAATCCTCATTAGAACGGTGCATGAACCGAGCGACCGTGCTGCAGCTGCTTACTTGCATGGCTCTCTGTCCGGGCATTCGGTTCGGTTCGTTGCGTTGGTCGTTTGTGAAGCTTCCGGTTGTGCAGCATTCGCTTGCAGTGTGACCTGTGCACGGCAACTGTTTGAGCTTCGGACGACACAATTTCGATTGAAATATTGGTGTGGAAGTTGCTTGCCCCAAAGTAAATCAATCGTTGTGCAGCTCTGCTCACTGTGGTCATGTTCTCCCAGCTGGTGTACATGTGCATTTCGCAGTCTGTGTGACGGCTCAATCAAGCTGGCGGAAGTGTGGCCCGGGAAGGAAAGATTGATTGCAGCACCCGGGGGCAGGGAGGGAAAACACATCATGCAACGAAACAAAACATTTTCATTAAAAATCTGGCTTTGAAACAAACACAGCTTGTTTGATTGTTGGCAATTGTTGTTTAAATAGCTCGTGCGATAGCCCCAAGCATGGCTTTGGAAAGGAAAAACGTTGAAAATTCGAAGAAGATATTGAAATAATCACCCTTCTCGCTCATGGAAGTTATGCAAGTGGCTATCGAATGTCTAGCCTCGTTATTACAGAGCTGTTTTGAAAATATTTATTTAATTTAGTAGAATTGTAAGGGAATCATCGGACAACCATCGAGGAGGATATCCTTGTAGCGAATTAGTTAGTTGTCGAGTTCTAAATCCACAGCACAATACAAGAGGCAGCAAGCGGCGTTAGCTCATTGGTAAAAACGGAACGGTATAAAAAGCTCACACCAAATCTAGCCCTCATCTCGGTGTTGATGTTTGCTTAGGATGACATAAGAGCCTGGGCACAACGGACACCAGGGAAAGGTATCGGCGAGTGTGCGGACACACGAGTGTTGTACGCCATTGTACGCAACACAATAGAAAAAGGAGCAAACCGAACGATGAAATCGCTGTTGAAAATTCAATTTGCCTGAATAAACAGCATCCAGCATGGGTTGAAGGAAGAGGTGTTCGGTGTGTTTGGGGTTTTGTTGTTTTTTTTTTTACCATCCCAACTCCTCGTTGCGTGGCATGTTTTGTAAATATAAGAAGAATCTGACCAGCAAAAGAAGCCAGATCGAGTGATGTGTTTCCCGGAACTCTCGGTCGAATTTTTAATCGGATGATTTGATTGACGGAAACGTGATTGAACTTTTTCGCCCTCGGTTTTCCTGCGAAGTGTCAGTGTGGTTGGCCATTTGATAGTTTTGAAGGAAAATCGGTACCGATGATAGTGGAGGAAAAATCGATAAAAATTTATTCGGATTGATAGTGCTTCGGACTGCTAATGTGAATTGTGGGCAGAGAGGTTCGGGGACTGCTGAAGAGGGGGGGGATTTTATTAAATATGGGTTTGGAGATGACGCATTGCAACTTCTTGTCTCGTAAAAGGCTCATTGGTGTTCTCATTTAAATATGGCAAATCTTCAAAGGAAAGATTACATGAGAGATCCTCCATTCCTAAGATGTCTCCATTGAATGTGACATTTCACTGTCTTTCCAATGCAACAATCTCTTGAAGACGAGCATAAAGTCGCCAGCAGATAATCCAGAAGGTAATATTTTTCGGCGCGATAAATCCCAGAGTCGGGAGCCATCATTATGGAAACTGGAAGCATATTTATGTGGCAAACTTCATAAAACCCAAAAATAGCTCGCATAGCTCCGCCATACTTGTCTTTATAATTGGATACCCTGGAGCAGAGCTATCGTCCAGCGTTATTGTTTATACTGTCGAATGCGTTAGTTAGAAGCCCCTTAAGCAATTCACTCCACAAGGATGATTCGGTTTTTAGCGGAGAGAGAGAGAGAGAGAGAGAGAGAGAGAGAGATAAAAAGAGCAAACTCCTTTTTCCCGCGGGCATTCTGTGTGCTATATTACTTTCAGCCTCAGCGTGGCATATCCATGCCCCATTTAGTCGACGGAAGGCGATGTAATTCGGATGGTACTTGTCTTGTTTGTGGGGCGAACGTTAACGGAGGCTAACGATAAAACGCAAGCATATACCGACACACGCTGGTCAGCGGGTACTCATCTGGCGCGTCGTTGCAGCGGATGGTCGATTTATCGCACGGGCTAGGCCCATTCTGTGACCGCCGAAATGAAGATTCAAGGCAAATCAAGGCAGACTGTTACTTTCGAATAAGCACCGGACGGGCTGTGCGGGTGCTACCGGGCGAAGGGAAATGTGCCGAAAATTAATTTTGCCTTTATGACCGGCTATATTTCAAACAACAAAATAAACCATAATGAGAATTACGGCCACGGTACGCGCGAACGGTTAGAAACAAAGCGGCTGCTCCGGAGTTGGGGCCCGTCGTTGAGGATGAGAGTGGATTCGGGACTCGGGACTCTTACGGGTGTTGGTGTGAACCCGTGTGTAGTAATAAATATTAGGTTCGAAGTTTTTAATTGGATTTTTTATGATGCAGCTTTTGGGGAACGCGCTCGCGCGCCATGTTTATTTGCCGTTTTTCGCCATTCTGAACCCGTATGCTGTACAATGATCGTTTATGAAACGTTTTTCTCGTTACTGTTATAACGAGGTAATGGGGGTGCGGGTTTGGATGAGGGTGTTTTTTTTAGAAAATAATTTTGTAATTGAGCCTGCCAATAATTAACCACAGTTTTATTAGGCGTATCGCGCTCCTGTTTGATTTTGGGTTCAATTTTTTGAACGATTAAAAGGCTGTTCGTGATTGACATATGTAGAGAAATATTACAGGCCTTTCGAGGGTACAACTGACAAGCTCAATGAGATATTGATTTGTTAAGGCATACAGTCGACTCTTTCTACGAGATGTTGAAGTTTTTAGATCTCAGAGATAATTTGTTCGAAAACTCCTTTGTAGCATTCATGATTCTACAGGCCAGTTGAACAAATCACAGGTTGATTGTATGCCTGAACAAATCAACACACCGATGAATCTATCAATTATATCCTCGAAAACCCTTCAAAGGAGCTTTATTAAGATAAGGAATTTGAATCTCACGATACAAATTGGACACGAAAAACAGTTCCCATAATGTTGGGTAAATTTGTTATAAAAGCGAGCGAAAGCGCACTCCATTGTATGCGAAAGCGAATTTCCATTTCTAAATTTCCCTCGGGAAGAGCTCAAAATTAATCGCCATCAATCTTGCCTTTCCACTGCATCAGGAAAATAAAAAAAGGAATACCTCAGAAAACCGTCTTCTTCCAGTAACGGTTGATCCATTCACTCAATTTAATAGTTTTTGACGGATGGTTTTTGCTCGCGCCCGCTGCATCGATAGAGGATGGGTTTTTACCGCTACTTTTCGGCACACTTGACTGCGCCGAGCGATGGCCAAAATGGAAATGAATAAAAACTTTCTCACAAAAGTGCAAACAATTTAAAATCCCCTCCCCCATTCGGAGAAGGTACACTCACCCTTCCTGTCCATTCTTCTATGCTCCCTTATCGCCTCGGTCCATCGTTTTCCCCGGGCACGTCAAACGATCTTAAAGAAAAGCGTTGGCCGTTTCCATTTTTATGTCGATAGAGTAGCGGCCGCGGTTTGGTTCCACAGCAACAAATTGTGCCACTCGCCGTGCCGTGGATGTACGGACGAAATAAAAAGTCATCAGCTCGTAAATTGGATTTATTTCGTGGTTATGAACTTCCTACTCTTGCTCCATGCCCGTTCCGGACTCTCCCTCTCTCTCCCTCTCTGTGCCGAGTCGTTGCTTTAATCCTGAGCTTAGGGTTTTTTTGTTGTGTGCTACCGTTGTTGCTGGTACTGATCTCACTGTGTAACATACCTCTTGCCAGTTATTTCGCTTGTTGCTGCTGCTGCTGCTGCTTGTGGATGCAGCAAAGTTGTGCGATTTGTGTGCTTTTGTGGTACACCTGAGCAACAAATCCGAGCGGCTCTAATTGAGTCTCTTGGCACTCGGTGTGTATGCCCTGGCCGGAGTTTTTAGTGTGTGTGTGTCTGGTTTTTGTCAGTGCGATTTATTTTCTCTGTTGTCCTGTTCGCTTCATTCTCCACTTGTATGGAGGGGAGCATTTGGAAGCTGGTGGTGTGAGTACAGTTGCGCATGTGTGCGCTTTGGTGACCGGTGCCAATTGAGTCCGTTTCCGTTTTTATGACAGCTTCCGGTGAGCGTATGACTCCACTTGTTGTGGGGCACCAATGTTGGCAGTGTTTGGTTCGGCGAAAGTTGGTACGCTGAACGTGGGAGACCCGGAAAAGACGCACCAACGATAGAAGCGTACTTTAATAAGCTATTTGATATTATTTGACATGCGTTTCTATTGGCTTGCAAAGAAAGCGCAGCCGATGTCCGGACGTTGTTCAAGAAAAAAACAAGCCAATCCGGTTCGTTTTATTTATACCGTGCCTGGGAGTAGAAATTTGATCAAAAAACAAAAAAAAAACCGCCGGCCTGTCAGTTGAACGATTTATCTTCCCTTTTTGTAGGGAACCAGAAAGTACCATGGAACCAATTACTTGAAGGAAGATGGGAAAGGAGGAAAAAAAATTGGGAATATCATTAATAGTTCCTCAGGGAGTTTTGGGTGTACATCGAAGGCGACATCCGATACGACGATGTGCAGCTCACGTCGTGTGTGTTTGTGATGGTCTGTCGACCTGGGAGTTTTTTTTTTTGGGGCAATCATTTGCAGACAAATAAAAACAGCGAAACGTAGAATTGTTTCTGAGATGTCTATTAATTCAATACACCTCGGGGAAATGGAGGACTAATTGAACTTTAAATGCTCCCCACGGAAGGGAGCAACTCAACAAGTGAACTTTTGAAGAAACAATTCAAAGGAATCAAAGCAGTACATTTTATAGTGCTCTCCAAGACTTTTTCTTGAAGTAGGGATCTGTGATGTGGACTTCAGCGAAGAATTATTCAGTCTTTTGGAATGTAAAATGAGTGCGCTCTTTGGCGTCACAATGTTAAGCAGTATGTGGTTAAAAAGTTTTCACGCACACGACGGGGCACAGTTTGCTTGGCTGCCCTGGAATGAGAGCACGGTATTAATTGCGTGAATTATGCGATATTCAAAACAGCAGCGCAACTTGAGAAAATAGTTTCAAACCAACTCAGAGCTCCTTCAAGGAGCTTCGTTTCTTCAAAGTCGACCAACTTTTGGTGGAATGATTTGTGCAAAGAAATGTACCGAACTGCAGCTGGTACCGAACTTTGGAACGAATTCTGCTGCCAAACAAAGGATGCACCTTGTTGCATACGTTATTATGCAGTTTTAAATTGAAGTAGCACAGCACAACGTCGGTGCCGATTATGCCAACATTTAATCGCAAAATTTACGTGCATCGGGCCGTGGTTCTGTGTTGGGTTATGCAAACCTCACCCGAACATGCCACAGCATAATGGAAATCCATTGTGGCATGTTTTAGGTGTCGAGGTGACCTCCCTGGGACTCTCGCTCTCTCTCTCTCACCCGCGTATCGAGCCGATCGTTTATAGCTCGATAGGATCACATGCCAATACACCAGCCATACGCTAAACGTTCGCTCAGGCACGGATTTTCGAGGCATGTTGCCAACGAAAACGGGAATCTACGGTTATGGCAATCGCTCTGCCCCAATATCCCACCCCTCGAGAAACTACACGGATAAACCATGTTCGAGCCGTCGTACGGGTAAAACGGGGATTTAGTACGCGCGGTCGGCAGCCGGTGTATGCCCACAAGCAACGATTTCGAAGTAAAATCTGTGGCTTTTTGGATGAGAGCATCCGAATGTACTCCGACAAGTAGCGCGGTTCACAAGCAACAGATATGTCCAGAAACCGTCGGCTTCCCTCAGCTACATCCACGCCAGTTGGCTAGTGGCCGATAATTTACTAAATCTTCTCGAGATATCTCACCTTGTTCGGGAAATTGTTGCGCTTTCTGGGATGGAAGCATGCCAAGGGGACCGTGTTGTTAGCTGCGATGCATTTTGGAACCGGTGTACTGGCGGAGGAATCTGGGGCTGTTTTGGTGGTATTTGACCTGCCTGGTAGGTCGTTGTCGAACACGCAAACACACACACGCACACACGTAGCGGGGCATCATCTGCATTCTGTTGGACATCGCTCGTAGCCGAACATTTACGTGTCTTAGCATTTGCGCCAGGATTAGCGTTAACGGAGGGCTTTCTCTTCTTTTTTCTTCTTGCTGCTGCTGCTGCTGCTGCTGCTGCTGCCGGTTGCCGCAAATTTCGTTACAGTTAGCGCCACCATGTCAACAGCCAAACGGCTGGTTCTATCGTTAAGAGGTCGTAAAGAATCTCACGGCACCGCCGGCACCTCCTCGACCCGGCTCGTCTCCGCCAACAGCACGTCGCCCGGCCACGAGCTCGACGAAATAGCTGTGGTTTCGGTCGGAGCCGAATCCGGCCACGTATCCTACGGTAGCTTATCCCTCGGGCACACCAATGGACCTCGCTACATTCCAGGTAAGTGTTGGGCTGATGTTTCTTGCACAATTTTAGCTCTGCCTCTGTTGTTGCTGCTACTCTTCTCCATTCATTTCCCGCCATCATTTCCTTCACTTCATACCGCTCGACCGGGGATGGGATTTTTGGAGCGAACCTCCAAATGTTTGGATCATCATGGCCGTGCACGCCTCATCGACATCGTGTTCAAGTTTTCAGAGCAATTCTGATGCGTTCAAACGGCAAAAAAAACCAACTCCTCGTAGACAAGGCACGCGTTTGCAGTTTCCGATGCAGCGCGAGTCCATTACAAGCTTAAGGGGATAACAATTTTTCACGTGACTTTGCCTTCAGAAGTCAAAGTTCGTGGAACTAACGTATAAAACTGCAAGAGTAAAAAAATACGAGCTGCAACAACTTCGATCGGGTGCTTGATTGGGAGAAAAAAGCTCTCAAATGCCTTTGCACCCACCCTAGTTGACCCCTCCAGAAGGATATCCATCACAGTGCACAGCCAAAAACGCGCGAGAGCCGTAAAAAGTTAAATGTCAATCAAATGGTGTGGTTGTTAGCCATTTTGCTAAATTGATGCCAATTTCTGTGCTGTTGCATCATCTCACCGTCATTACCGCGCCTGCACACTGTACGCCATCAAATACGTTGTCATTATCGTCAGCACCACCAGCACCGCCATCATCATCGCCATCGTCATCAACATCAGTTTGTGGGTGAAGTGACCGTCAGAACGAGTCCCGATCGGTTAGCATGTTAACAGCCCCACACACACACACACACACACACGCTAGTTTTTGTTTTGGGTTGTCGAAGCTGCTGCTGCTCCGAGATGGAGTCTGTGATGTCCTAACGCCAGTTTTTTTTTGTGCGCGCATTGGACGTGTTCTGGAAATTTTCATAGTTGCAGAAGTTTCCTGCAACCAGGGCCGGGGAAAAGGACCCGTTCGTGTGTTATTGATGGTGTTTTGGGTTTGGCATTGTTTCGTGAGCTCTGGTGGTGCAGGATGCCGGATGAGCCCCAACGACTTGGGATTTTTATGGGTGAGTTTTCCTTATGTTTCCGATTACCATCGATGGGCTCGCCGGGCTGGAATGGTGGGAGTGAGCGTCCGCCGTCCGCCTCACCCGTCGCTCCCGGACGTCGTGTCGATATTCGAGCTCAATTAGGCCGAATGGTCGTTAAGGACAATTGGTTTCTGCCTTTGGCACTTTTTTTGTTATTGCCCTTGTTAACGATGGAGGACGGAAAAGACCCGTGCTGCTCGCCGTAATGCTGGTGCAGTTAGAAGCAGCGTTCGTACGAGTCGTACGAGTCGTGAGCTTCAAACAAGTTTGCTCTGGGATGTTTGGGATTGACTTAAGCGTTATTCTAGCTATCCTCCCCGTAACTATCCCAGTCTAACAATAAACGTTTATTTGTTTACTAAAAGTCAAGCTTTTCTATCGCTCTCTCCAATATCATTCAATTAAAGTTTTTTCGCACCAGTTAAAGTGCAATTTCAATTGTGTGTGTCCGTGAATTTTCCCGGGTGTGCATTGCACCCTATAGTGCAAATTCATTAACGCCCCCGGTAATGGAAAAAATCGAATCAAGATTCGTTTCCGTCGCCAACCGACCGGGGAAAAACACACTCTCGTCGACAATAGCAACCCCCTCCCGTGGCGCCAGCGCAATATGGTAAACGGACAGCGGAAGATTACACCTTACCGGTCGGTTACGCGCGAACCACGGAAACCATTATCGTTCGAGCGAGAATGGCGCAAAGTTGCATCGTTTGGCGGGAATTAGTTGCAATTAATTTATTAAATTCATTTAACCTGTTTTTCCTGATCGCACTTCACACCGTCCCTATCGCCATTCACCGGAAGGCTAAACCCCGGTGCTGACAGCAGTTGTCGGTGGTTATGGTCTAAAGCCTGTGCGTCCTGCGTCCTGTGTGCCCTCGATCTACCTCTCGGCTCTATTTTATTTTATGACCACCCGTCGTCACACTATGCGAAGGTGTCAATTTTCCTTCCGAGCGAAGGAATGGTTATGGTCGACGATGGAGTCCCGGAGTTGACACCTGGTTGGTCCTGGTAGGTAACCGTGCGCCGCGCATTCCGGGTGGAGGGCGTGTGAGTCTGATGATGTTTCTGATACGGTTTGAGCCGTTGGATTACAACCGCACTGGGACGCCGATGACGATTGGGCTTGTGGTGCGGTGTTTGTGTGTGTGTGGACACCACCGAGCCTGGTACGGACAGAGGACGCGTTTTGCGTCAAACCGACCGAAACAACTGACGAATACACACACTCTTTCTCTCTCTCTCTCTCTCTCTCTCTCTGGTCTCTTGCGTCTTGTTGAGCCGCTCTGGGGGAGGTGGTTTGTTTGATTGGCCGTGTTTGGGCCCGGGTTTGGGTTGGGCACGTTGGGTTCTCCACGAAAAAGCGGGCGACATACGAGGCAATTAACTTAATTAGAGATCAGTTAGTATCTGTCAGTTGAACAGTTCATTACCTTTTATCGACCCATATTGTGGGTGACCGGTGGTGATGTCTCGTCAACACTACCATGAACCGTGTTTGCTCGCTCTTAGTGTCGCTTAGCACTGGAGTACTTGCAAATGGCAAATGCTAGCCGGGCCGTCAATGCGTCATTCGCTGGCGAGGCGAGTTGGAAGTACATTCGGAGCTCGCAGCGTTCTTCCAAATTGCTTTCAATATTTTCTTGCTGGAGTTTTAATTTAAAATGATAAATTGAGCTTACGTTTGGTCTGTGAGAAGTGGGAAATTGGACGGAAATCTAGTAAAAGTTTGCTGCTGTGCAACATCCCGAAAAAAAGGTAATCGTTATTCATTCCACGCAAAATATTCATTACCATCATCCCCCAGGCCAGGAGCAAGTACTGGCAATGAGGTAACACTTAAGGTCTGATTGTTGGACTGGTTGCACCGTTTTCAGCAATAAGCAGGGCGCAAAAACAGTTCTTTAATATAATTACACCCATTGACGATGCTCATTTGCAACTATCGCCCGAATCACCTTCCACCAGCGACGAGCTTTTGTGTAGCCGTCGAGGTTTTTTGGCTTGGTGTGGTGAGCTTCCGCGCGATAAGACTCGGTTTGGATCGGGATGAGCTTGTTCGGTTTAGTTTCGGAACAACCATTAAAACTGTTCACTCCCACCGCCAGCGAAACCGATGTTCCAATTTGTCCATAGTTTTGTGAGTCCAGCGAGAGAGAGGTGGAGCTGGTACGGGGTGAATGGGTTTTAAAATAACTTCCACGCGCCAAGAAGCGTATTGAAAGACTTGCTGAATTTGATACCGGCTTGTCGGGCGATGGCGAGCGGTTCCAAATGTCGCAATGTCCCGCACTGATTCCTGGGGCAGCGTTGCCCTCATTGTCGACGCCATCTCATCGCCCGGGAACGTCGACCGAGGTCAGTCCGAAATGTATCCCATTACACAAAGCAAAACGCGGACCACGGCGAGAGCGCGACTGGAGGCTCCATCGTTATCGTCAAGCTTGATCCCTTCTTTCGTTGCACGTCGCTTACGGCCATTTCTTCTGGTGATGCTCCCGGACGCGTTATCGTCGCCCGCGTCGTCGTCGGGCCTGGGAAGATATCTTCGACGCTCGCGGATCGTGATAGCGCGTGGGCGTAAAATTCATTAAATTTGCATAATTACACACTTTACGGAGGAAGTCAGAGTAGTAGTCGACGGAAGTCACAGCCAGTCTCACCTAGTAACCACGCCGGTAGTTTCGCGGGTGACTAGGGTTGGGCAAGATTTACTGGCCCAAATACAATCCACCGTGTCGCGCCGGGATCGGAGGTGGAGTCGGAGGTCGGAGCCCGAGGTCTAGGGCACACTTGGGTTATTTTTATTGCTTACCAGCGTCGTCCAAGCACACACCCGGACCTGCAGCGGCAAACAAACGGCCGGGACTGTGTGGGAGCGCAACAAAGCAAAAAAAAAAGAAAAAAGGGAAAAAGACACGCAACCGAAAAGCATTTCATTTCAGCATTTGCTGCTTTTACGCGAGGGTGTCAGTTACCCGTTTAATTTTTTTGTTGTTGCTTCACCCGTTTGCGTTAGCTCTGGTTCTCGCATCTTCGTCACCCCGTTACCGAAGGGGGGGGGGGGAGTGGTGGGGGTGGATCCAGGGAAAATCGGGAAGCAAAATGAAAACGGGAATGTTTCAACACCCGTGACATCGGGGGACAATTTCGCCGGGGCTTGTTGGACACCGGGGAGCGTTCTTCGCCGAAGCAGAGGGAATGCTGGTGAGTATCCGTTTTCTATTTACCCTGCGGAAAATGGAAAATGTCGCAGCCCTTGATGGGGTTCTCTTTGGTGTGTGTGTGTGTGTGTACGGGCGGTTCAACGGGTGTGGTTAATGGGTGTGGGTCGTTGTGCGGGGATGGGAGCCTGATGGTAGAAAAGTGAAGGCCCGCAGGGAAAGAAATTGTTACCGTTTGCGACGATTACATCATCGTCGTTGTCGTCGTCGTGCTTCGCTTCGGTGCGCTAAAAATAGGTCCCAGTCATCGTGTCCTTCGTCGGTACACGGTTTGCCGGCGTGGGTTTACCTTCCGACTGGATTCCTCTTACGCTGGTCGTCGTGCGGTGGGTCGTAGAAAGGTCTCTGTTTTTGGTGACACGGGACATTGCGGGACAAGGCTTCAGATTGGAACACGAAAATTGGAGATGGCTGCTGCCTGCATCGCCATCGCAACCTCAATTGAATGGAATCGCGATATTTGAACAATTTTTTGTCCCATTTCCCGAAGTCACCGAGATGCTTCAGTTGCTTTTTGTTCTGGGTTGAAAAGAAAATGATGACTTTGAGGATATACAGGAACGCATCCGCTTCCACAACATTGGACAACACTTCACTAACCCGATGATCCTGCTAATGTCATTCAAATGGGTTGTCCTAAAGGTGTGTCATCTTCGCCTGCACATGAAAGTATCCCTCGTATGTCAGCCGCATCACATACTGCGCCGAAGGTTGACAGTACAGAAGCAAAACAGACCCTGCTGTCATCATTCGTCCTGCTTCATCAGGCGTGCTCCTCTTTCACTTACTTTCGGTGCTAGGGACAAAATAAAGCGAGACGACTCGGCAGACATTAACACAGCGAAAAACGGTACCGTTTCTCTGAAGCCGAACGTGAAAACCGTCATATCGAGTGTGCCCTCCAGCTTGAGTTATGATGGTAGTACGGTGCATATTTTCCCCACTGTCCGATTTTGGAGTGCCGCCGAGTGCGCCAAAAGAAATTAACCTCTGTGGGACCATTTGCTCAATTCGTACGGTTCGTGTATCTTCCACCAGCGGGGAGGAGTCTTGAACTGGTTGGCGCTGTTGGCGCTGCTTGGTGCTGCTGTTGAAAATGTAATTAAATTAATTAACAGTGGAAAATGAAAAGCTCGCCTGCACTGCAACTCCTGCGTGCTGAATCATTCTCGCTGCTCGTGAAGGCAAGCCGCGTACCGGTGACACCTAAGGGAAAAGGGCAAGAAATGAGAGAAAAAAAAGGTACAGACACGTATCCGTCCCCAACATTTGGCTAGCTCAACGGTGGAGTGGTAGTTCTGGGCTTTCGTTTCTCTGCCTGGCTTCACGAATCCAAATTGTTCACCCCGAAAGATGACCTCGTTGTTGTAGCTGGGACCCCCTCCCTGGAGGATGCTGATTTTGGAGTGGCTCCTCTCCGAGGCCGTCACGCTCCGTCGTCGTAGTGGTGGCGCGATAATGAGCTAGGGTAATATGACTAGGGCAGATGAGCTAGGGACTGGTTTGACCAACCCTAGCTGAATAGGATTGGATTTCCGTAGAAATGTGCAGACATGGAGACATTTGGTGATTGTGGTGAACTTTCCTTGTTCCTGCTGCACCTAAATTTATGCAACTTTTGCGTCGCGTGCAAATTATAAATTAATTTCTTGTTTTGAAAGTTAGGATAACTGACATGATAAGCTGTATATGATGAGGGAGCTTGAAGAATTTTCACCTTCGCTACCCTAACACGACAGTTCGAGTACTCGTCTGTTGTAACGGCTTACATAATAACACATCGTTTTTAATGAGCTGTAGCACTCGAACTCACTGCCGAAGACATATTGCACTCGGTAGACTCGGCGAGTACATGGAACCATAAAACATCTTATCCATCATTCTCGTGCTAGTGAAACACATTCCACCATTTGAGGGATACAGCTACCTGTACAGCTCTGTGACGGCTGAAACAAACCCACTGTTCCTGTTCCCAATTCACCATTCCCCAGGACCTGCAACCCAACGGATGACGGATGACAAATGGACTACTTAATGCGGCGTGATGCTTCAATCTCACCAAGTAATGGTCGCTCGTAAGGTCTCCGTCCGGGGGTGGCCAACGCAAGGACAGGCAGGCCGTTGTCATCCGGTCGGGTTCGGGAAAGGTTGGAATAAATTTTCCAAATCCTCTCGATTATTCAATCTGCTAGCAAAAATATGTGGCATAGTTCATTGTGTTGAATTCTATGGACACTAGAGTCGCTAGGTCTGCGACCCGAAATGCGTAGAAAATTCGGGAGCAAAAGAGCACCAGTTCACGGGGATCCGTATTTCAACAGGTTTACAGGGCACCGGACAGTCTATTCTAGCCGGGATTGCTAGTTTATATTCTGCCTGTCAACAGCCAACGGTACCAGCCACAGTTACACTGGCGATAGTTGCAAGCTATTGCTGCTGAAACATTAATGTACGCTCGTGGTAATGGAAATGTCTTGAGGTGTTGAAAAATGAACAATTTTCCACACCTTTCCCCCGGTTGGTTGGAGGTGTTTTTTATAGGGTTATAGGAAGCGTGCTTTTGTTCTTCCGGTGGTTGGCTGACACATGAACTAGAAGGCACCTCACAAGGCAGCAGTGCCGGCAATCCTTTTGGGAAGCGCTGGGGTTTCTGGGGGATATTAAAACATCTCCAAACATCTCCCCGGTACAGGCGCACAGCTTACTGTGGAACTTGTGATGAATAAGGGGGTAAGGAGAGTTGGGTCGGTTTCTGGCGGTGAAATTTAATATTCCGATTTCCGTGGAACAGCTCCGGTCGACCACCGGGTCTGAGTCAGCCCTTTACGGTTTGCGATGGTTGAGTGATTGTTTTGGGAATATGAATATCGATCAGTTTGCGCTTCGTTCAGCATCGCGTCACTTTGGTTAGGGCAGGCTGCTGCTACTGCTCGTGCTGCTGTTGTTGGCAGACTGCCGCTGTTTGATGAAGTGAAATGAAGATTTAGTGGTTTTGCGGTAAAAGCACAAACCGGTTCCGTCAGTTGTGTAGCTACTGGCGGGGTTGGTTTCGGTGCCTGGTTTGCAGGCGCTGGTGGGTTATTTAAAGTGATCCTGGGAACACTTTGGGGTGAGACATTTCATTCACTCTTGAGGAGCTCAGAGAGAGAGAGAGAGAGCGTTAAGTTGAGGTGAAATGAAGAACTCGAGACTCATGAAGTTCCGGTGGTAAAATATTTGTTTTAATTAACCTGCACTTAGCAAGATGTTGACAAACTTTTTACCGAGAAAAAAATCTGTTCAGTGGACAACGAAAAAAGAGGCTTCTATCAATGAATTTATCATTCATTCATGTCTGAAAAGCACATCTTCATCTGCATAGTCAATAGTATTGTAGATTAGAATTTTTACCAGTTACCAGTCTAAACCGCCGAGCTTTATGTGAGGTCCCGGTGATGGCTTGTTGTGCTCTCTGCCTCATGCCAAAGCGAACTCTTGCATCACACCAAAACACAGACTCTTAGTTTTCGATTTATTTTTATCGTTTCGAATGCTGTCGAAAACTCTCCATGGCACATAAATTGAATTCAATCGATTTTGCATAAAATATCGATCCCGTGCACTCAATGCCCCACTCCCCGACAAAGTTTTGTGTTCCGAAACCAAGTGCTCGAGTATGTGTGCCGATGTGCCGAAGCCAGTTTTCGAATTTCGGACGGATTCCCAGGCTTCTCATTGCCCGTTCATCGTTCCGATTCACTGGTACACATTTGGGACGTCAAAACGTCAGCACGAAATTAATATTCATGGTTGAGCTGTGTTGTATATCGGCTGGCGATCTCTGTCAGCTTCCGACCGCACACTCTCCCTACCACTGTTTGCCGCCCCTCTCGTTCGCCAATTCCTATCATTGGCCAGGCGGGCATAAATCATTCAATTTGCAATTTTGCTTGCACACACTAATCGTTTTCTTACACACCCGAGGAGAGCTGGCAATGAAAGCTGATGGATTTTGCGTGTTTGTGTGTTTGTGGAGGGCAGTTTGAAATTGTGTAAGCAACTGTACGCCATGTCCGTATGTGTTCCTACTTCCATCGTTGGGAAATGGTTTTCTACGGGGCAAAAAGTCAGTTCTGCTCCTGAGACTGTGACTTGCCGAAACAGCCCTTTGAGACAAATTTAAATACATGTTTCCAGTTTCACCCTCCCGCCTTCGACCACATGCCAATTCTTTTCGCACCAAGCCCAAAGTTGGGCTTCAACAAAGCGCCAAGGGATGAAGCGGCGAGTCTGTCTTAATGTGGAAGAAAGTCAGTTACTTTCTTACGGTTGGCCTACAAAGCGCACCGAGGCACCACCGAGCTGGAACTGATAATTTCGTTCCTAGCAGAGTGTGAAATGTGGCTTACGGTAGGTGAAAACTCATTTGAATAATTAGAAACTCTCACAGCCGACGGAGAAAGAAAGAAAGGCCGGCCTTCCGTCAGCAAATCTTCATTTCGACTGTACCGTCTGTGTTGTGTGCCGGCGGGTTGATGGGAAAGGAAAAACAACATTTCCCGTCCAATTTGCCAAACAAATTCACAGCCACACTCACACACAACATGTACACCAAAAAAGGCCACCTCAAGCGGAGAGCAACACATCTTCTGCTTGAGCGTTTCTTTTCATACGTAACCTTTTTTGTGTTAAAGAGGCTTTTTTTGCTTCACTTTTTGACAGGATTCCGCATGCGACGCAAGAAACAAGTGCCGTTCCATTGCTTCGGAGCAATTGTTTCGCCGTGGATGAATAAGGATGAAGGATGTGTAAATTATATTTCTCGATTGTTGGCTGGTGTTTTTTCACGCTTTTCATTTCGAATTTTCCTTTATTTTGCTGGCTCCTTTGGACAGCTTCGGTGAAGGTAGCGAAATTTCAAATTCCGTGAAAATAATGCAATGGGTTGAAGGAGAAAAAACGGGCTGAAAAAAAAAACACCGGAAAATATGTGAAACACAAAGGTAGAATCTTTTGATGGATTCTGATGAAATGTAAAAGGAAAATGAAGCTGCTAAATAAGCGCACGCATGCAGTGGAAAGGAAAGGATGTAAAAAGAAATAATTTTTAAACATTCCTTACGTGGAAAATGTCAGTGACTTTGAGATGAAAAAGAATCGTTTTTGGAGCACTGAAGCATTTTTTGCACTCCAATGCCAAACTTTTATAAAAAATGTTTTTATTTTATTTCTATGATTACAACTTATCATTTTAAAGTTTCTTTCGACAATTTTTTATTTTATTTATTTTTAGGATTACGGCTTGACGCCGTATTGTCAACACCGCATGTGTTGACTTTTACAAATTCACAAAAATTAACAAAAATTAACAAGGCATTTCCTCCCTGTTATTTGCCTTATCCCGGGCATGCTCGGTTGTGAGTGTGAGGTGGTTGCGGGGTATGTATCCAGGTTGTTGGTGTAGATGATAGGGATGTTTGTTATCGGGATCCGGTTCTATTGCTTTTCCTATGGATGTGATGGCTGGATTTGGGGTTCTGGTGTCGGAGGATCGGAATTTGGACATCGTCCTTCCGTCTATCGGGTCTCGGCTGTAAGGAAGACAAAAAAAAAAAAACAAACAAGACAGCACACACAATTGCCTGTGAACAGTGTTCCTCAAGCAGCCCAGTGCGCCCAAGCAGTGATAGTCAAAGCTCGACCAGGCCAGCACCGAACTCAAAAGCTATCGGCGAGCTCTATCCCGTAACAGCAGGCTTTCTGCTAATCACGATATCGAACCCGCCGACCACCTCCGAACCCAACGCCAGCAAGGCCGAACCCACTTCACCATGGCTGGACTGGGATGAAGAACACTGTTGCAAAGTCTGCCCCTCTTTTTACGACAACGCAGTCATTGAGCCCGGATGCCATTGTTCCGTCAACGGATCACTCGGGCGTTACCAAAAAACAAAGAAAAAAAAAACAAAACACTTAAGACCAAGACAACACAACGAATAACAAAAAAGGAATGGCGGATATGGTTGGAAGGATAATGAGGATGTGGAATCAAAGGATAAGACCGTTGTCTTTGGCGAATCGGAAGATGAGCCTCATGTAGGTGAGGTCCCTAGTCGCCAAAATTTCTCTTATTTCTGTACCCGGTCGTCTGCCGATGCTCTCGACTGCGCCCAACAAGGAGGGTCTTGCGGTTTCAAACTCCACGCAGGACCACAGAAGGTGATCCACATCGTGAAATCCGTCACCGCAGCCACACACCTTCGTCTGAGCCAGAGTTATACGCTGAACTCTTTCGACAATTAATGGAATATAAAAATTAATTATTAATGCATGATGGAGCCGCCTGGTAGAAACTGTTAAATGGAGACGCCTGGTACATTGTGAAATGATGTTATACCAACAGATGAAAGATTTCTGCAAAATTGAAGAATGCAACGCCATTTTGCGTTGAATTTTAATGTTAATAAATACATTCAATTATTTATATAATCAATGTTAATAAATACATTCAATAACATTTTATATAATCACTGTGAATGGCGATGAAGCATGAGCTCGAAGCTACTTAGAACGATTTTTTATGGTATATGTATACGATCTTAAGACTTTTGTACGTACGTGATTAGCTTAGCTGTAATATTTTCTTTGAGAAAAAAATCATTTGAATTAACTCATACTTGAAGAGGACTTATCAAGCTAAAATGCTCGCCGTAATATCTGTGTTTAATGTAAACTTGGGCATAACATGTTCACGTTTCCGTTCGAAATGTCCATTAATTATTGTGAGAAATGTGATCGCGATCTGCACCACAAACCTCGACCCGCCATCATTGAATCAAATCAATTCACACAACTTTAGCCATGCTTTTAAGCAACTGTTTCATGTTGGTTTAACTTTTTCATTGACTTCAAAGCATCGTCTACCCAGTGCGGTGCGCTTATCGGGAAGTCATTGTGAGAAGGCGTAAATTTGCACCCAATTCTCTTCAACCCCTCAAAACAGGCGCATATCGCGTTCTTCCCCCGCTTGGTCCCATTTTTTCGTATTCGACAAAACCAAAAACTCACCCTCGAAACCTTGCGAGCAGTGCGAGTCCGTAGCGCGATTGTGAGAAGTTTTAATCAAAAGGCTCCTTTTCTCCGGTACCGACAGCTTCCACTGCTAGGTAGCCCATAAAATTTACGCATTATTACCTTCGCTCGTTCACCTCCGTGGGGGAACGCTTGTTAAGGTGGCGCTAAGGGTTTACGCCGTTCAATACACGAATCGATGCGGGGGGATGGGAAAAAGGGTGGTTTGAGTCATATGCTCTGGGAAAGCATTTCGATATCGTTCTTGACGTTCCGGGTGTTGCGGGCCCACACAAAGAATAGCGTTATCGGGTTGATTCTTTTCGACGATCTCATCGCTACAAGCGTGGGAAGCGGCCTGGTGCCGGAAGTTTCTCCGTACGAGCCTGGAAACCGTTTGTGAACGGAGTGAGTTAGTGAGTCCTTTGGGGGTTTTTTCCCCACGCATTGCCGAAAAAACGGTGCGGGAAAGAGTCATTCATTAACTCAGCACTTCTTTTATTTAGTTTCGGTATCGCTTTGTTTCGCACGAGAGCAGCAGACGACCGTCAGGGGTTGGTGGGCAGGTCGGAGGGAGAATTGTTGTTTTTTTTTTGTTTGCGTTGCGGTTGCGGTTCGCTAGTTCACATTTTGGTCGTTCTCGTGAACGTGATCCTCGTTGTGTCGGAAGCTGTTACCGGATTCTTCCATCAGCAGCAGTAGAGCGCACTGGGAGTTTGGTTTGGTTGCAGTGGCCTGTTGGCGTGTTGTCTCCGCAAACGATAGGCCTGAAGTAGGGGCCTGTCCCTTCGTATCGTTATTACAGTTCACGTATGGAATCGGCCTATCGAAGCTGGTTTGGTGAAGTGTGATTTGACTCAGGACGCGCGTTGACTTTAGTGGATAAATTCTGTGCACACCTTTCCATATCCGCACCGAAGTGGAACGTAAGAAAACAGATTTTCCCTTCTGTCGTCTAAAGGAGCCAAAGGCTACTGGGTGGGAGAAAAATTTTGGACCCTTTTAACCCACCTTCTTGGGGAGAAATATTTTCGATTTCCTTCCCAAACCTGCTTTACTGGATGTTTCCACTGTTTCCTCTAGGCAACGCTAGAAACATACTGAACATTGGTTTTATTTTTCTCGCTCTCACTCTCTTTGATGCGGTTGCCCGTAAGCTTTGCGCAGCAAACATCTCCGCATGTGTGTGTGTGAGCAGGGTTCGTTTGTTTGTTGTTTGCTCTGACACCAGCCACATATTGGGGTGTTTTGATATTGCTTACAATCGAGCCCGAGCGCTCTGATGCCGTATTTGTTGAGTGAACTTAATCAGAACGCTCAATCCCGGGGCAGCATCTCGTCCATTGGCACAGGTGTGTCATCGAACGTGGAGGAGCTGTCCTAAGGTTTGATTAGTCCGATAGCGTAATATAAAGAGATAAAAGAAAATCCATCCCTCTAATCTGCTGACGTGATTGACTATGAGTCCCGTACTCTTTAGTGGCAGCATTCGAATGCGAACTTACTGTGGCTTCGTGACCAATGAAGCAAGAGAGCAAAACAGAAGAAACAACAGCAAAAAAGGTATCAATGGGCAAAATGAAGCATGCAAGTAGCGAAAGTTTAAAATCCCTCCGCTCGTCACTTGCGGGAGAATGCAAAATTAAATTCTAAATTTGTCAAGATCAAGGGAAGCCCTTAAATAATTCCCTGCTGGGAAGGAGGAGGCTTTTGGTCGGAATTAGCTTCACTGTGTACATTTGCGTCGTTGTCGTTGGTGTTGCGAAACTGTTGCAAAACTAGGACGCTACCAGCCATATAGACCACCCACAGCACGCTTGTACGAGTTCGGACCGGCAACGTCCGTCCGAAACAATGGCCGGGCAAGAAGATGGCTTCCCGGTCGACAGGCTCTGACAGGTTTGTGGAAGCATGGCAGAAAGTCCGAAAGCTGCTGACTTTAATAATTGCTCCCGCGCTTTCAACGGCTCTCTCCCTCACCCCAGACTTCCCCTGCCCCCCTCGCCCTCCCTCTCGTGCCCTAGTATGGCCCTGGTAACAGGCATCATCATCCCTCCGGGATCATATTGACGTGAAGCTACACTTCAAAGTTTCCCGTTCGCGAACTTTGGTGCTGCATCGAGGGAGGAGGTGATACGAAGGGGGGGGGGGGGTGGAGGGAGGGGAAGAAATATCACGCCACCCGGGACCCATAGGGCGGAAAATTGTAGCAGCTGAACTTAAATTGAATAAGACTTGCACACGCTACGTCACTCTCCAACGATCCCGACGGCGGCGACAACGGTGACGATGGTTGGGCGAGAGCGGGACTGTTGAGATTTAACTGTCGTTGCTGTTGATGACGGTTTGACGCTAACAAAGAGGAACGCCGATCGGAGCGGTGGCAAATCGTTATTTGGCATTGGAGCGCGCGCGTGCCAAATCCCGTACCGACACTGAGTATCGGGGTTTTTCTGGGGACGGTTGCGGTTGTCTTCCCTGGGACTTGGGTCCTGGTCCTGGAATATGTATACGTATGCCAAGCTAAATATTTGAACTCGGGGTTGGTCCAATTTTTCAAGCTTACTTCGGACGAAAGATATCATGATACTGAGTCGCATTGACCGTGTCCGTGTGAGCTTTGATGTTTGGAAAGGAGAGCAAAAAGGGTTAAAGGGCCATCATTACCTTCGCTGATGAATGCCGAGATTGAAGCCAGAGCCGAGCCGATCGCTTGATCGACGAGATGGTTTAGGTTTGTAAATATCTTCGATGACCTTTGACAAAGTAGGGGCCGAATCGTGCCTTCGGGCGGAATACCCAATTTCGGGGCCCGATTGGTGAGAGATAAATTTCGATGTGTCAACAATAATCTTGGTCCAGGTTGATGGTGTTTATTTTTCGCTGACGTACGGCTTATAAGCATTACGGGTCTGCTCGCTTGAAAGGAAACTCCTCTCGCAGTTTATTTTTTTAAATTGAAAAAATCAAAATGAAATGCAGAGCATATTTTACCGGTTTTCCTCGATGTAGCTCGGCTTAATGCACATACTTTATATACTGTAAACAGATAGAGTAAGCAAATAGAGGAGCGCAGCCGTTTTTCCCGGCACCAGTTTTCCACTCAACCCGTAAAGCTTTTGAACGCTACGATAACAGCAGGAAGACATTTGCTGAATGCCAATTTAACGGCAAATTGGCTCTCGTGAAGCCAACCGCTGTTTTCTTCCCTGGCCCAAACCTTGTTTGGTTCTCCTTTTTGTTCCAAACCATTTTCAGGTTTTGTTTTTCTTTAAAGCAAAACTTTTGCGATTCGTTTCCGGGGCGTTGAAACGGGGATCGATTAATCGGCGGAACTTAAATGCCCCGTTGGTAAAACAACAAAATAAAATGCTACAGCGATGGAGGAAAGAAAAAAAAAACAGAAAACTGAACCCCTGAGCAAAGGAAAGATCGGGACAAAAACCCCCCAGCCCAAACGGCCATACCCTGCGTTTCGTTGCTTAATGTTGCTAAGTTGTTTTCCTTTCTTTCGCGCAAAGTTTTGCTCACTTTGGCAGCTTTGGTTGGAAGCAGTGGCGCAAAGGATGAAAGAAAATTTCCGAATTAGCATTTCTCAATTAGCATTCAACGAAACATTGGCCGTAGGTTGAAATGTTTGGTCCGATGTGTATTTTTTGTTGGTGTTTCCTTTCTGTTTTTTTTTTTTATTTTGCTTATTGCTAATGGCTAATTATACATCTTTTATTTTCGTTTCTTTTGTATGACATTGTGCCATTGGACAGGTTGTTGAGCACAGCAGCAAGGCCGAGGAATCCGGTTTCCGTGTGGGCCTCACCAACCGAAAAAATGGAGTTCATTTTCACCCTGTTGTGAATGTGTTTACGTTGTGAATATTAAATAATTTTTAAATGTATTAATCAGTTGGTTTGTTTCATTTTTGAAACTTGAAAATATTTTATTTTGAATTTGAAATGGGATTTTAGGCAGACGAAACAATAAAAACCAAGTCGTTTTTAAAAATGGATTGACCCAGAAAATTTTATGTTCATGTCCAGCTAGCTCAGAAACACACTCTATGATAGGTTTTCCCACGCGTCCTAACGAGAAAACCCCAAGCTCATGTCGTACGGCGATTTCCATCATTCAACCGTCCATCGCGTTTTGCCATTTACAGTCCCTCCAAAGCACCCCGTCATCTATTCATGCATTCGCCCGTTCCGTAGGTTATCGTGAAACATTCGCATTCAAACCCTTGCTCATCATGTTTTGTATTGTCCCACCGCAGCACCGTGCCCCGGTGTCGCACGCACGCAAAACTTACGCTTCTTCTTTCCCATTCTAGATGATGACGGGAATGCAAGTTTTGACAGCACGAAACTGTCGAGACATCACTCGCACTCTCTCAACGGTACGGACGCGGCAATAATGCATCTAGCGCCACCGCCGCTCGAAGCCGTCGGATCCGATTTCAATACGATTCAATCGTCCGCGGACCATAACCGAAACTCTGTGAGCCGTCAAAGTCTCATGGGTAAGCTTCGGCACCAATTTTGTTGTGCGTGTGTGTATTATGTGTGTGAGACGAGTGTTCTTGTAGTGTTGAGTTTTTGTTATCGTGCTTTTTCTGTTGTTGCCAGACCAAACACTTTTTGCCTGTGTGTGATGTTGTGTGATCATCATCCACCAAATCATGTTCGTTCTCATCTAGTTTTTACATTGCTCTTGTGGGTTCGCAATTTCTATACTCGTTCGTGTTATGGCGTTGTGGCGAACGATATGAGAGGATTGTATCCATCATCTGTGTTGAGCTCGTTTTTGTTTTTCGTTAGTAGTTTTACATGTTGATAGGTTTTGCGGAATCTAACAATGGTGACAGCGGTGATGTTATTCGCTTTTTTTGAAGAGAAATATTAAGCGGGTTAATCCACTTGACCTATAACATGTTAAGGTATTAGATGGAGCTGAAAAAAACATCAAATCTGGCTCTTCAAATGCCTTGTGCTCTTGGTCTACTGAAGAAGTTGTTTAAGTTTTTCTCGGATAAATGTCGAATCGGTTGGTAATTCAGGTCAGTAATTTGAGACTTTTTGGCATGAGTAACATCGCCATCACTTAATCTCTATTAGGGCTTTCCACGACTTTTCTGCCTATGTAGACGATTCCTCGGTGGTCCGGTGGCCGATGCGATAACGGCGCCGGACTTCGCACGGCAGGATCGGGGTTAAAATCCCATCCCGATCGCCTCCCCGTATGCAAGGCTGATTACTCTGCTAAGGGTAAAATCAAGTCACAGAAAGCCAGAAATTGGCAGGCCGAGACCTCTCGAGGTTATAGTGTCAAGGAAGATGAAGAAGAAGACTATTGCACACTTCAAAGAAACTATTCGGCCGTTCGGTGATATTCTCTAGACGTGTCTAGCTGATCGTTTTTTGGAAAGTCTTGTTTGCAACATGATGTAGAGGAATGTCTGGTTCAAGATCTGGTAGTCTGATGGCCAAGCAGGTAGCGAGTCCTTTCCAGCAAATCAAGTAAAGGAAACTTAAAAAAGCACTTCAGGACTTTGTAAGGTTATGGAGCTGATGAAAATGGGGATCTCTGTACAGCTTAGAGAGCTCACAATTTCTTCAATAATGTTGAGCCTAGAATTTCTATAATTTGAAGCTGGAAAGGATACAAGCGGGATCCTTCTAAAAAACGACTATTTTACCTGTTTGTTATTATTCCATGCTCTCAGTGTATGGACTGATCGACAATTTAAATACTACCGTTGATTAGGTCGCATATCAGAACAATGGCAAGTTGTAACTTTGAATCATTAAACTACTCCTAGACCTTCCGGAAACCCTTTCCAGCATTGCATCTTTTGTCGCCTGAATGTCCAATGTCCTGTCGATGTACACACCAGCCCCTTGCCCAGCCCGGCCCGTTCCTGTGGTTTTGCGCTCATGAAACATCAGCATAACACTTTCATTTAGCTCATATCTTCTCACCGTTAAGCGTGGAATGGTGCTTTAATGGTTGCGGAACGTCGCATCCAAACACCGTCACCCGCATAAAGCGGGGACGCATTGCCAAGGCTTCCGGTTCGGCTGTGACTTCTTGTCGCACGGAAAGCATGATCGTTACCATCGCCACCATCGTAATCATCGTTCCCATCGTTTCCGTTCTCCGGGAACCGGGTTTGGTAGCACGGTGTGTCCCTTTGTGTTTCTGCATACGCTGAGTTATTTCTGGTTATGTCTCATCAGCAACAACCCCCAGTCCTCTCCACACACACACACACACACACACACACACACACACGATGGCGTTTGAACACTTGCATGGTCCTTTTTGCGTACCGGGAACCACTTCCTGTATCGGATCCATGGGACGTCATTGGCACCCTGACACATGCACACAAACACAGAAAGAGAGCATCCTATCAGAAACGATAAATTGGAATACATTATCATGCTTAAAACCATGCCCTCCGTTCGATAAATGTTATCTTTCGTGTGCCAGGCGCACCATATCATTAGGTCGTTGTGTAGTTAGACCGTTGACGGGCGTAAGCGAAGTGTCTTCGGATGGTTGAATAAGCACCGCTGCCATTGCTGGCATCCTTCGGTTTACTCAGTTTGGCATGCGGAATCGTGCCATAGTCGTGCCAATTAGCGATAAAGACCGGATGTTGGTGATGCTTGAATGTTTCTCGTGTGTTTGTGTGTGTCTTTGATAAATTTGCGTCTTAATTTTTAATCGACTGATGTATGAAGATTGGAAATATTTGTCTCATAAAGGACATCACGATAGGACTTTCCATAAGCTAGGAATATTTCTTTAAAAATTGCCAGGAGCTTTGGCTACGAAAAAATAGACGAGAATACATGTCTTGTCTAGATAACTTTTATCCAATAAAATCTCACCCAAATATTTGAACTATTCACCCGATACAACATTTTCGAACTTCAATATGGCGCGTGGCAAAAATTCTGACCGACAAACACATTAAATTTACTGCACGTTTCCCACGAGACGGGAAACAAAATCCGCGCGTCTAGAAGGTTTTTGCGTACGTCCCGAGGCTCCATAAAAATAAAAACAACACTGCTGCGCCTACAGTAAGCGGTAGATCCGAATCCGGAATGGATGCAATCTTACCAGCGAGGCCAACAATCCACTTTGGGGTACCCTCGCGGTCACTCATAAAGATACACACACGCACCACGAAAGTAACCGGTAAACCAAATCTTCTTTGTTGGTGGTGCTTGTGTGGGATAAGTATTCGCAGGGAGTGTTGCCAGGGGAAAATGGAAAAATCTTACCTCCCGAAAATTCACGAAAGCTGCTAATGTATTTTCTTTCCTCGGTTGCACAAAGAGCCAGGCAACGCCAAACACTGCACAGACACTAGCGTTCGTGTTGGCTGGTTCATGGCTACGCTTGGCACTCGGCTGAGTCTTGGGACTGCGGTTCAAACTAAAGCTCAGAAGTGTAAAGCACTAGGACCGGTGGAAAGGTGTTACGTTGGAACTGGAGAAGAAGGGATTTAGGTTGGTCGTAAAACCGACACCCTGCGTGTCACAGCCCCCCTGTCTTTCCCTTGTTGTTATTGGTCCCGTTGATCTGGTAATGATGAGCTATGACCATGGACATCAGGAAAATGCGCAAAAGAGGTTTCGCTGTGGGTCGGTGTGATTGGCTGACGCAAAAAAGTGGTGACGTACAATTTGCTACTACGAGAGCATTTGTTTTAATGTAGCGAAAAAGGGATAAGCACACATCATCTGTTTCCAATAGTCATAAATTTTATGGCCCGCACCTTCTACACCTGACCGCCTTTTTCTGGGACATAAATCTTCGGAGGACCAGCGGGTTGCGTTTATGTGTCGAAAATAATTATATTCTTTTTCTAAAGCAAATTCCGTGCTGTTTTCAAGTGTTTTTGGACAAAACATTTCTCTCTCAAGCAACTCCACCACCGTCGGGAGAACTAATGCGGTGTGTGTCGTTCTGGCCAGGCAAGTGATATGATTATTGTGGCTCTTTCCTTAATCACTGACACTGGTTCACGGGACGGACAAGCAAAAGGTGGTCACATTGCAGCATTACAAAGAAAACATTTACGCCACCTTCCTGGTCACGACTTGCACGCCAATCGGGGCGACCGAGACCGAGGTAACCGAAATGGTAAAACCCGTACCGCCTTTGTCACGTATGGGAAGAAAGTTAACCCTAACTTTTTACGACCGTGTTGATTTTATGACACACTTACCGGGGACAGACTTTTACTTTCGCTCTTTGTTTTATCGTGCCCTGTATTTTTTTGTGTGTGCAGATTTCATCTCTGACCGTGCTCTGCGTCTGCGTTTGCCTTTGCCTGCGAGCAAAGTTCCTTTTTACACAAAGACCACCCCCCCCCCCTCATCACATCAACCACACGCGTATATAGCGTATGTTTTTACGATTCAGCCCCTTTTTTTCGGCAGGATTCCCCTCGCTTAGGCTGCTTTTTAGAAGATCCGCATTAATGTTTTCTCTCTTTTTTTACCTTTCCGTTTTTTCACCGCACGTTGCAGATATCGTCAGTTCCAAGCTAGGCATGTCCGGCCCCCAGCTGGGCCAGAGCATATCGCAGCAAGGATTCTTCTCGTCCCGTGACAGCCTCGCGGCCTCCGGTACGTCCCGGCCCCTGCACTCCCATGTATCCGCCACCACCTCCGAGATGGATCTGTCCCGGAAGGACAGGAAGCGCGAGCGGAGCAAGCTGAAAGCGGGCGATCCACCGCTGCTCGGTACGTGGAGCCGGACCGGGCCCCGCGAATCGAACGCCAATGCGATGGGACCGTGTGCGACCCGCGCCTCCACCAACCATCTGGCCGCACCGTGCGGTACCGGTACGGGCAGCACCTGCAACGGAGCGGATCGATACATGTAAGTTATATGCTGGAAGGACACAAGCATTGTAGAATAAAATTTGACTGTATTGTCAGAAGGTTTGGGGGTGGTATCTGCTGAAGATAGCTGCTAAAGCATTAGAACAGTTGAGTATTTAAGGGACCAAGGGAATGTGAACTGTGCATCTCTGATTATGTAGCTGAGGAACTCTCATGAGCTGTAATGAGTTGGAGTTTGAAAGCTAATTTGAGCTGTTCTTGAGGCTTGACACTCGATGATGGATCTGTTCAGATTCTTGAGGATTCCTTGGTAATGTCGAAAAGCAACTAGACTCCGTCGCTCTATGTACACGAAAATAATTCACATCAGTCAATGTAGACAACCACGAGCCTATTTATACCAGAGTCTTTTTCGATGCCTTCCGAACAAACTTTTCATTTCGGAAAGGATTTTTTTTATAAATGTTTACATAATATTTAATTTAACTCAATGCAGCCGGCTCTCTCGCTTTGGTGCCCTTTAAAATTAATTGCAATATAATGTAAACAGTCACCGGTACACCGCGATTCGAGCCAAAATGCTTGCATAGCGATGCTGAAAACGATGACGATACGAACGAGCCAATTCATTTATATTTATCAATCATCAACAATCAATAATCATGATTCGATTATTGCACGGTGATTGTCCAATTGCCACACTTTACCCGGCACGCGTTCTGCATCATATTATTGTTTCCATTGTTTTTTTTTTCACTTCACACCGGTGAACCACGGCTCCAGCCCTGGTCTGGTGATGAAAAGCATTAAATTGTTCAACGCAACAACTACAATTGTTGAGTGTTTTGTTTTGTGCGGTGGGTATCGATTTTCAGCGCTGTATGGCAGCTCGACCAGCACGGTTTGCATCGTTGAGTGCGTTATTAAAACTATCAAATTGTTCTTTCTCCAGTGTAAAGAATTTAATTATCGAATAGTAATTTGCTTTCGTTTCGTTTCGTCCCTCCTTCTTGCCATCCCTAGCTTTGGACGTCGGTCCGGCTGTTCGACGTCGTCCCGCAAGTCGAACGGACGCCGGTGGTCGTTCGTGTTCGATCCGGCCGGCCGGCTCTGCTACTACTGGTCGATGGTGGTGTCGATGGCGTTCCTGTACAACTTCTGGGTGATCATCTACCGGTTCGCGTTCCAGGAGATAAACGGCGAATCGATCGTGCTGTGGTTTTGTCTAGACTACTTTTCGGATTTTTTATACCTCGTAGATATTCTGTTCCACTTCCGTACGGGTTACCTCGAGGACGGTGTGCTGCAGACCGACTCGACCAAGCTCCGGCAGCACTACATGAACTCGACGACGTTCTACATCGACTGCCTTTGTTTGTTGCCGTTAGATTTTTTATATTTATCGATAGGATTCAACTCGATACTGCGCTCGTTTAGGCTAGTCAAGATTTATCGATTCTGGGCGTTCATGGACCGGACCGAGCGGCACACGAACTACCCGAACCTGTTCCGCTCGACCTCGCTGATACACTATCTGCTGGTGATCTTCCACTGGAACGGTTGTTTATATCACATTATCTATAAGAATAATGGTTTCGGCTCGAAGAACTGGGTCTACCACGATTCGGAATCGGCGGACGTGGTGAAGCAGTACTTGCAGAGCTACTACTGGTGCACGCTCGCCCTCACGACGATCGGGGACCTGCCGCGGCCCCGTTCGAAGGCGGAGTACGTGTTCGTTATCGCGCAGCTGCTGTTTGGCCTGATGCTGTTTGCGACCGTGCTCGGGCACGTGGCCAACATCGTCACCTCGGTCAGTGCGGCCCGGAAGGAATTTCAAGGTAAGTCAGCCATTTTCATTTCTCCTTAGCCTGCTCCAGAGACGTGCAACAACCATTGCGTGCAGGTACACGACCACCGACTGCCATATGCTGGTAAACATGTTTGTCTTGTGAGCAATTACCGGGAAGAGACGTACAAACATCCGACGAGCATACATATTTAAAATGGGGTTCCTAATTGGGTTACGTACACAGGTATACTATGTGACAGGATGCAAAATGTGACATACTCATTAGTTTTGGATATTTGAAAACAGCAAATCTAAAATTAGTCCACGCAGCATTTTCGGTCCGGGGTGTAGGAAGATGCTTCGATGCGTTCGCTGCGCTCGTGGCTGTGGGATAAAAATATGCAGCCATTAGTTGTCCGGCTACCAAAGCATTTGTTTGCAATAGGATCAATCTGTATTTCCTCTTGTCTTTTTGGTGTACGTTTGTGTGCGTGTTGTTGCTGTTGTTGCAAGATTTATCATCCAATAACAGTCCCGATAACGGTGCGACATCGATAAATGTGCTCATCAAACTTTCCACGTTCCATCCTCCAAAGCTCCAGCCAGTCAGCCAGCCAGCCAGCCAGGCAGGCAGTTCAGTTTGGCCTTTATCAAACGCTTTGTTTGACGATCAGTTTGAACAGTGCTGAGCACCGTAAAACAAAAGCAAAACGCCGAGCCGCAAAGAAAACGAAGACAAAATACACATAAACGCCGTCGCAACTAATACGGGAAAAGTCGATTTCCGTGATGGATGATGGTTGTTCAAATTAAACACTCCTTTACTACTGCACCGAACCGCCCGGTGCGAGAGCCAACCGGGTGTTTGGGGCCGTTCGGGACGGGCCGGGAACCATCCGGATTGTCAGCTATTTGCTATTCGATTTCGGTGCTTTCCGGTCATTTCGGCCGGCTGTGCTTTTGTTTGTGCTTTGGCAGCGGCCCATCGCGACCACCCCCAAAACCAAACGGGGCCTAGCAGAGATAAATTTGAATAAACAATGAAATAAAAATTTATTTCTACCTCCGATCATTCAAAGCAGTCGGAATCCATCCTAGGCCGATTCACACAGGGAAAGAGGGACATCGATGAAAAAGGGGAGTCGAGAGAGAGGAGGTATTTTATCACATTTTTCGATTTAGCCACTCTCCCGGGATACGAGATTAGGATCGAGAGCCATGGTGACTAAAAATCTTAGCACACACACACACACACACGCAAATTTTGCGCTATAAATTGTGAACCCTGGGATGTTTTGTGTGCCCAACAGGGAACACGGTGGGACAAAACTTTTCCGAAACCTTTTGGGAAGGAAATGATGGGACGGTTATTTACAGTGGGTTTGTCAAATGGTTTTGTGGCGGTGGTCTCTTGGCATGGGTCCCTCAAATTGTGCGTTTCCAAGGGGCTCTTATAGTATAGCGAGCGAGGAAATAAAATAATACCCGAACATGCGAACTTTGGTGAAGTACACTCGAGAAAAATTGTGTAATCTTTGTTCGAAACGGATGTGTTTTTTTATGAGCTTTTCAAATGTAGCCCCTAACAACGGTGGAAATGTTTGGCGGCTGTTGCAGGAATGTGCAATTTAAACGTGTGTTAAACCATGCACGGATAGAAGGACCATCGAGCGAGTGAAATAAATGCTCTCATTAATATTACGGCACGTCGGGCAGAGTTTATAGCATCGTGGCGTTGCTGTACGCTACTTGCTCTCGCTCGATTTATTTAAACTTCTATTTGCTAGAAAATTCCGCTGAATAACAAATCGAATTAATTATTCAAATAGTGTTGCAATCCCATTAACCGATTTAAACCACTCTTCCGTTCTGCCGCCAGTAACGAATCGTTTGCTCCGTGTCGAGTTGAGCGTATTTTTATATCAAATTAAATTCCATCCATCATATGCATCTCTCGCACCGCCGAACGATCTTCGCTCGTCTGCATATCGACAGTGGCGTCCGGTACGGAAATTATCTTCCGATCGACTTCCATTCCCCGAATCATTCTCATCCTACGTCCGTCTACGTCTCTGGCATCTGTGGTGAATAATAATTCATTAAAATGACCTCACTTTGATGGGAGAATGACTGTGCTCCTGCACTAGCAGCGCTACGCTGGATGAAAAATAAATTAACTTCCGATGCATCTTCCCTTCGAGTGGCGTTGGCTGCCAACTGCCATTGCCTATCGGGTTAACCGCTCGCGTTCCTTTGCGCGTTCGGCTATGTTTTGAGCGTTACTCGCTCGTACCCGTGCTCCTCGTACGCCGTTCCGGTTGACGGAAATGAGAATCCTGCTGATGCCCGGACGATGTTTATCGCTGTCGGCCAAAACACTTCTTTCGAGCTAATAAAATGTACTGGCGGACGGTGGACGGTTTGGAGGCGGAATGCAATTCTCCGGAGTATTTTGCTTACTCAAAACTTTATATAGGAATCGGTGATGGATTTCATATTCAGATGTTTCTGCTGGACCGATTGGATTTGGCTGGGTTTTGTTCGGTTAGCCGAAAGATGAGGGAAAACTTTAACCAAATCGAAGTAAGTGCAATTAAAAAACTTTCTGACCGTTGCTTGCTGGGGCATACGCTTCTAAGAGTCATGTTACTAAAATTAAGTTTGCCTGAGTAGAGTGAACACAAGGATTGGTTCTAGCTAAAATTGTGTCGAGACCTAGAATTTCCTGCAATATTCCAATTTTCCCAAAATCGCCATCAACCCTTCAATAAGTACCGGGCTCGTTTCAATCTGCAAAGTTGGTGAAATTGTGAAACCAACCCACCAGCCCCCAATTTCCAGCGGGTCTATTAAATTTCATCACGTAAACGAAAGACAGACGCAGCCTTATGGCAGGCAAAGTCGCCGGCAGGCAATAGACGACGACTCGCAAGGACCGTAGGCGATGAAGATGAACAAATTACCAAGACATGCCCATAACATGGACGACATTCTAAGCCGGTGGTTCCTGTGGTTCCTTTGCCTAGCGCGCTTCACACACTTCCCTACGCCCCCATTCCACAATCGCTTCTGGGCGAATCCTTAACCTCATTCTTGCGGAATCTGTCGGTCGCCGTGCGAGACTGTGGCGAGAAGAAGCTGTCAAGGTTCTCCCGTTACCAACCGAAACACACACACACATACCCCCCGAGGAGTGATGGCGTCGAGTTGTGTTTCATGTTCCGCCTCCCCATCTGATACCTCCCGAACCTCAGGTTCCTTGTCGATGGCGGTGCTGAGCGGGAGCACTAGGACACAAATAAAATTGTTGTACAATCTTAATATTTTATGGATTTACATATTAGATTTGTATACTTTCTTGATCTCTATCCGTGCTTTCTTTCCTGCTGCCTGCTGAGCGCTTGCTCGCCAATCTCGGGTCCGTAGGGTGATGAGGGCGACCGTATTCCCGGCCATTCGCTCTGGGCAGTAACCCATTTGCAGCAACACCTTTCGCGAGGCGAAAACATCCCAGCACGAGGCGAATGCTGTGTGCTCGCGCGGCCCTTGTTGAGCAGCATGTCTTGGGGCGTGAAATTCTGAAGGCATCTGTTGTGTGTTTGGTTGGTGGTGGGCTTTCTTGGAAATGAAAGCTCTCGCACAGCAGCAGGTCCCAGCAGGAGGGCGACAAAAATGAATTTCCGGCACGCCCCTTCCCCCCATCCCCAACCCAACCACATTGCCCGACTTTCTTCGGGAGAAGGGTTTTTTCTTCGCAGTTCCCTCACGTTGCTTCCGAGGGCCGTTCGAAGCGCAGGCGTTTTTCATTTGCCTCTTTAGCAAACACCTTTTTTCCCCGTAGTTGGGCTTCTGAATGTAGCCCTTTTTTTTCGTGGCAAGCAAGAGACGGTGTTGGCCCTCCTAACTCTCTCACTCTATCTCTCTCGCCACCGAAAAACACCGGCGAACGTCCTGTCGATCCTTGTCAGCATCATCAAACTCGACTCCGTGATTGGCACGATGAGTGTTGATTTGGGTTCGGTTCGGTGACGGTGAGGGCGAAGGTTGCGGCGCGAGTCGGTCCCCGTGTTTGACGTGAGTTGAAGTGCTTATCGGCGAAAGATTGCTGCAGCTTCAGCGTCGCCCTCACACAGCTCGGCTCGGCTTGACAAGGAATGTCTGTTTCTTTTGCCCGGCTTCCGCCACTATTCAGTCGCTCAATCGGATATCGATATCCTCCGAATGTCGGGACCGTCGTTCCGACGAGCTGTTCATCGATCCTCACCCGATTCAAACCAGCAATCCACCGCAGCGCAGTGAGATTTAGGGAAGCGTTCGTTCGTTCGTTCGTTCGTTCGGATTCGTCTAAGCATAAATATGTTGCTTCCCTCGAGAGAAGCACCTATAATAGGTATCGTAGACGACGACTCCGAAAGAAAGGTGATAATACACACACACACACCCACACACACACACACACACACACACACACACACACATGGAAGAATCGTCTGACGAGCGTCACCAAGAATCGTACGCTCGTGGAGCAGGTTTCTTTGCGGAACCACCAATGGGCGGGAAGGAAAATGACGTATGTGGCACCCTTCGTGATATCGAGCTGCGACTGACGACCCGATTGCCACCCACCGAACAATGCAATTTTTGATTTTGATGACATTTGCGTGTGATTGAATTACCGTGCGGTGAAATTTTGTTGTGATAGGATATTTTGATATTGATTGCGGTAAACAAATCACGGGACCTTTTCTTGCGCTCTTGCGTCCCTGAATCGTCCCACACGGCGTTTTTTTCCCCACTTTTCCCGGTACTTGTCGATCACTTCAAATGTGTGTATGTCGTTATTTTGTTGCGCAACAATCTACCGAGAACAGAGGCAGCACACTGTTCAATGCTTCAAGATAGGAGGTACCGATGTACCGATCCTGTTTGTTTTTCCTCCCGGATTTTCCCCCGATTCTTTTTTCATCTTCTCGTTCGGCTGCCTTGTTACCTTACCACATGAGAATCATCCGTCAAGTCTCGCTACTCACACACACACACACACACACACGTACGCAGTCAGTTGGGGATGTTTATTCGTGGGTGCGACAACCAACCTGGCAGCAACTTCCTCACGCCGTGCTTTGAGGTGCAATATTTTTTCGTTACCTTATTTTCGCCTCTCACAAACTCCCGGCGTAGCGTAGGTAGCATAGCATACCATTTACTCGCACACCGAATCGCGTATCGGAACGCTCTTTGAATGATTTATTCACCAACCGCGTGCTTGGCAAAGTGTCAATAGAATGATTTGTTGTAGCATATTCTTTCCGCACCTTTGCCTGACGCGTCCCGGTTTCCGATGAAATATCTTCCCTTGGTGTGGGTGTGTGAGGGTTGAGGGCCACACAGTCACTGCCATGTTGTACATTGATGGGACATAATTTGTCCGATTGTTGCAAAATGTCAACCGATAGAAAATATGATCGGCAAACGAGAAAACATCGGCGTTTTCCTTGAATCGAGCTCGCGGGAGAGTGGGAAAGAGCGAATGTGAACTTTGTGGTTGGAGGCGTCTCGGAAAATCTTGTGTGGGAGAAGTATGTGTCCTTTTGAAGCATTGGAATAGATGAACTAGTTCTCGGACGAGTCCATCT
The DNA here is from genome assembly GCF_013141755.1 of Anopheles stephensi. Lineage (NCBI taxonomy): Eukaryota > Metazoa > Arthropoda > Insecta > Diptera > Culicidae > Anopheles > Anopheles stephensi. The sequence continues at coordinate 6,689,773 of NC_050203.1, forward strand.
ACTTACTGGCGTGCTGGATTTTCATCCTACATCGGTTATCTCTCGATTGGATTTTTTTCCTTTTTCCACCCATTGGCCCTCGGAGGAACACACACACACACACGCAGCCAATTTAAGAATTTTGATGAAATTGGTTCGTTACGGTAACGAAATAAAGATCGGTGATAAATTATTCAAAGGCAACTGGAACTGGGTTTGGTCCGTGGGTTTGGACCAAAAATTTTAACCAACCCGCTTATTACTCCCACTGCCGGTGCCTTGTTTACGGCATGGTTTCACTCTCTTACTCTTTTTTTTTTTGTTCTTGATTGGTAACATCTTTTACCTGGTGCACATCAACCGGAGACTAGCTGCAAACAATCTTGTTGACCTACAGACATATGCCCTCACAAAGCTAGCGTCTGAAAGCGCGTAAAAAACTCATCCACACTTGGAAACAACACACACACAGAGCGGGAGCACCCACACCTTGTCTGGCTGGGCTGTGTCCTCTCGATTAGGTAACTTTGTACTTGGCCAAGCACTGCTGTGTTTCACTCCACCTTTCCATGTTCTGGCCATGTCCTGTACGCCTCCTGTTCAACGGGGCAGCAACAACAAGAAAAAAAAACGCACATGAAGTTCCGACATGCCGCAGCAACAATCCCGGCAAATCACATAAGAACATGAGGCGCATTACCCGCAGCTGGGCGGAGGCATGATCGGTATGAATTATTCAAACGTTTCCAGCCACAACCAGTGTGCCCTCCCGTGTCGCTTTTGTGTCCTGGGTCCTATGGTGGGAGGGTCGGGTTCGGGTGTTTCAGCAGTGAGCAGTGAGACTTCTTGCTACGGTGGTAATATGATGCTGATAATACATTGAAGCGACGGTCACACGCTCCACAATGAAGCTTGTTCGGTGGCAGAGGAAAGCCGATGGAACAAACAGATGTTACCGTTCTCTTGCATCAATGCTCACCGTGGACACCTACACTAGTTTCACTTATCGGTGTGCGTGCAGGGAGAAATGAATGTTTAACTTGTTGAGTGACAATTTCTGTCATACGGTTAAATGGACGTGCAAACCCTGCACAATTGCTGTTGTCATTTTTGACGTTCTTATTTTGGCGCCTTCAGCAGCCATTTTGTACATAGTTTCTTTTTTGTTTTTCCATCCTTAATAAAGTTAGTTCGTAAGCGTAGCTCTCTCTGAAGTGTCGTGTCCATATAATTCCGTCCGAATTCCACAAAAATCTCATCAGGTTATGGGTCCAGGATTTCGTGTATGACGGTTTATAGTTGCTCTAATAAAAGTGTTGTGTTTTAAAAATGGAATACGAAAACGAAACCGTGCGCGTCCCGCTTTTTGATGGTTCGAACTTCGCATCTTGGAAGTTCCGGATTCAAGTGGTGCTCGAGGAGCATGATTTGCTTGAATGCATCCAGAACGAGATGGAGGAAGTGGAAGAACTTAAAGTGAAAACGGGAGACAGTGACGCCGCTGGTCAGGCGAAGGAAAAGCTGTGTGAAAAGCGCCGGAAGAAGGAACGACGGTGCAAGTCGATCCTTGTATCGCGGATCCATGACAACATGCTGGAGTATGTGCAGGACAAAAAGACCCCGAGAGCGATTTGGCTTGCGTTGGAAAAAGTGTTCGAGCGTCGCAGCACCGCGTGCCGGCTCCACTTGAAGAAAAAGTTATCGACGTTTCGGTACGAAGGGGGCAGTTTACAGGATCATTTCCTAGCATTCGATCGTGTTGTGCGTGATTATAAGGCCACTGGGGCAGTGTTGGAAGAGATCGACGTCGTTTTCCAGTTGATGATGTCCCTTGGGCCGAAATACGCGACGGTTGTGACGGCGCTAGAGACAATTCCGCAAGAGAATTTAACGTTAGAGTTCGTCAAATGCCGGCTCCTCGATGAGGAAGTTAAGTGCAACGATTCGAGTGTAGTGGCTGTTCCGATGAAACGAGAGTCGGCTGCTTTTGTTGGAAAGCCTAAAGTTTTTTCGAAAAGGCAAATGAAATGCTTTGTTTGTCACAAGCCTGGACATAAAGCGAGTGATTGTCCTGAAAAGAAAATGCAGAAGAGCAACAAAAGCAAAGGCAGTGCGAACGTGACGGAGAAGAGTGTGTGTTTTGCCGCCGGTTTGGTTGCTGTAGAAAGCAATGAAGAAGAAGGCAAAGTACAGTGGTTTGCTGATTCGGGTGCCACAGATCACATGGCGAATGATCGAGAACTGTTCGAAGAATTGGTGCTTTTGGAAAATCCGATTGAAATAGCAGTGGCTTTGAACGGAAAGTCTACGATTGCGCAATATTCGGGAACAATCAAAATGATTGGAAAGATCGGAAACCGACGACGTGAGTGTACCTTGAAGAATGTGCTTTTTCTTCCAAACCTACGGTGTAATCTTTTTTCGATCAGGAAAGTAGAGATGGCCGGAATGAAAGTTGTTTTCGAAAAAGGTTGTATAAAAATTCTTCGTGGTTCGGAAGTGATCGCGTGTGGTTCTCGTCATGGTCTCCAATATGAGATGGATTTTTACCGGAAAAGTGATGAGAATTCGGTATTGTATTCATGTGGAAAGATTCTGAAATGTCATGAGCTTTGGCATGAGCGCTTCGGTCATCTAAGCGAGAAAAACCTGGAGAAGATTATATCCAAGAACATGGTGAAAGGAATGTTCAAGTGCGATGGTGATAAAACGGAAACAATCTGTGAAACCTGTGTCGATGCAAAGCAAACAAGAATGCCATTTCGTGAACGCGTAGACAAACGGGCAAAACGTGTGTTGGAAATAATACACAGCGATGTTTGTGGTCCGGTGACACCAGTTGGACACGATGGAAGTAGATTCTTCGTTAGTTTCATCGACGATTGGAGTAGATTTGTGGTCGTGTACACTATGCGCAGGAAGGATGAAGTCTTTGAGTGTTTCAAGTTGTATGAAGCAATGGTTACTGCCAAGTTCGGGGTTGGCATTTCGCGATTAGTTTGTGATAATGGCGGGGAATATCGTAGTGGTGAATTCGACAAGTACTGTAAAGAAAAAGGCATCGTAATGCAGTGTACAATTCCATATACACCAGAACAGAATGGCGTTTCGGAACGGATGAACCGTACCTTGGAAGAAAAGGCCAGGTCGATGCTGTTCACGGCAGGAGTAGACAAGAAGTTCTGGTGTGAAGCCGTGGAGACTGCCGCGTATCTTGTGAACAGGAGCCCAGCAAGTGCCATCATCGATTGTAAGACGCCCTATGAAATGTGGGAGGGTAGAAAACCTGATGTTTCGATGATGAGGGTTTGGGGTAGTCCTGCGTATTGCCACATACCGAAAGAGAACCGGAAGAAACTAGACAAGAAGGCTTGGAAAGGTATTTTCCTTGGGTACCACTGCAACGGATATAGAGTCTGGGACCCGAACCGTCGCAAGGTTATCGCTGCCCGAGATGTCATCGTCAACGAGATTGGAGGTGCTCACAGGCAAGTGGGGCACCAAAAGCATCAATCAACAGAATCTACGGATGACGTGATTCGTATGAGATCTTCAGCAGATGCCGATTGTCCAACTGATCTGGCTGAAGAAATACGACCGGAAGCAGAGACGGGCACTGAATTCGAACCAGCACTGGAGAATGATGAACCTGAGATGAACGAGACCGTCGAAGAATTCGTAGATTGCGATGCAATCGCCGACGAATGTGAAGACTCAGCAGGGGTTGATCATCGTGCCGTGTCTGAAGAAAACAACACTCGGAAGCGTGTGCCACCGTCTTGGCAGAAGGATTACGTGATGAATTTTTTTGCTTATGCTTTAAGTGCTGTTAGTTATGTCGAGAACTATCCAGATTCAGTTGCGGAGATGCGGAAGCGTGACGATTGGGACCAGTGGAATGCGGCTGTACAGGAGGAGATGCTTTCTCACAAGCAGAACAACACCTGGACCCTGTGCGAGTTGCCCGCAGGTAGAAAGCCTATTACTTGCAAGTGGGTGTTTAAGATCAAGAAGGGTGAAGGTGAAGCTCCTGACAGGTACAAAGCAAGACTCGTAGCTCGTGGTTTTACTCAGCGTTATGGCTACGATTATGCTGAGACGTATGCTCCAGTGGCCAAATTGGATTCTGTAAGGACAGTGCTAGCCGTAGCAAACCAGGAACGTCTGCATGTGCATCAGCTTGATGTGAAAACGGCGTTTCTTAACGGAACACTACAAGAAGAAATCTACATGGTTCCTCCGGAAGGACTGTCCATAGGATCGAAGAAACTTGTTTGCCGTCTGAATCGTGCCTTGTACGGACTGAAGCAAGCTTCTCGTGCATGGAACGAACGGTTCCATCAGTTCGTCACCAGGCTTGGTTTCAAGCGCAGCGAAAACGATCAGTGTTTGTACGTGCGAACGGTGAATGACGAACGAATGATCCTAGTCCTCTACGTCGATGATATTCTCATCGTTGGACGAGATGTGGTGGCGATTTCGGAGATCAAGAGCTGTTTTAAGAACGAGTTTGCGATGTCGGATTTTGGTGAAGTGAGCTGCTTTCTTAATATGCGTATTGAGAGGGATGTGGAGAAGCGGTTCATGAGGATTTCTCAGCGAGGATATTTGGAGTCTCTTCTTCAGCGTTTCGGCATGGAAGATTGTAAACCGGTCTCCACACCAATCGAATGCCATCTGAAGCTGGAGAGAGGAATTGAAGCGGAACGAACGGACTACCCTTATCGTGAGCTGGTTGGGTGTTTGGCATACGTTGCCCACACTTCGAGGCCTGATCTATGTGCCGCAGTGAACGTGTTTAGCCAGTTGCAGAGCTGTCCGACGAATGAACACTGGTGCTACTTAAAGCGCATCTTGCGCTATGTGAAAGGCACTCTTGATGTGGGACTCGAGTTTAAAGGAGGACAAGCTGAACCTGCTTTGATTGTTTTCTCAGACGCCGATTGGGGAAACGATATCAACGATCGACGATCGATGAGTGGCTACATCCTGCGAGTGTTTGGAGGTACAGTGGCATGGTTAACGCGTAAGCAACAAACAGTGGCTTTGTCTTCTACTGAGGCCGAGTTTGTTGCGTTGTGCACGGCCGTCTGTGAAGGAATATGGATGAAAAGGTTGTTGGCAGATCTCGGAGTTGTCATCAAAGAACCTGTGCCATATTTCGAAGATAACCAGTCATGTATGCGCGTGGCGGAAGAGCCACGGGATAGTCGTCGAATGAAGCATGTCGACATAAAGTTCAACTTCATCCGAGAACAAGTTAAACGTGGCGACATAACCATCAAGTACGTTCCTTCAGAAAAGCAGTTGGCGGACATCATGACGAAGGGGCTACCGCCTGTAGCATTCAAGCGTCTTGTGGAGGAGATTGGAGTGCGAAGTTCCAGAAATTGAGCAGGGGTGTTGAGTGACAATTTCTGTCATACGGTTAAATGGACGTGCAAACCCTGCACAATTGCTGTTGTCATTTTTGACGTTCTTATTTTGGCGCCTTCAGCAGCCATTTTGTACATAGTTTCTTTTTTGTTTTTCCATCCTTAATAAAGTTAGTTCGTAAGCGTAGCTCTCTCTGAAGTGTCGTGTCCATATAATTCCGTCCGAATTCCACAAAAATCTCATCATAACTTTCATAGATTTAATTGGAGCTCTTTTTTCCCGAACGCTTTTCACTTACATTAGCCGGAAGAGTTGTTGAATGAAATTTTCCGTTTTGGAGACAATTTTGGAGTCTAAGAGATGATATGATGAGCTACGGACAATAGAATCGGCAGTCTGGTGGTCAAAACGATGTTGCAACAACTGCTTTAGCTATCTAGTGTTTTCAAAATATGCCAAAAGCATAGGATACATCTTGATTTTTTCGCACACTTTGGAATTATTATTTTTTCGAAGGGTTTAAAATTAATCTGAGCTGATTTCTTGAACGATCTAATAATAACTGCGTTTTTCTCTAGTACTTAACTAGTTTTAGAAAGTTTAAACAAAGTCAATTCGTTAAATATCCGCTCCATTACCTAATTTTTACGCTTTTTAAATAGTTGTCTCGTCAGAAGTCAGATAGTCAGAAGTCTCAAATCCTATCGCCTCTCCATATGCTGGACTGACTTTCCAACTACGAGTTTCCAAAAACAGTCAAGAAAGCCTAATGATAATGGTAGACCATTATCTATTGGTCAAGATCGTCAAGATTTTGCAACCTCCTCTTATAAAATATGAAAGTTGTCTAGCATTAAAATATTGTGTTTTAAGCAATATGGCTCATTGCGAAAAAGATGGTTGATACCTCGAAAAATAGATCAAACCACACTGATTTTATCTCAGAGAGTTTTTAGTTTTTTTTCTGCAATCGCATTTCCTTTGGCGATGCGCTTCGATTCGTAGCGTAGAGCTTCCAGTGGATTTTTTTTTACATTTAAATAAATTACTCAACCACTGCAACAGCGTCGTCCTCTACTCAAAATCAATAACACCCTCAATGAAGCTCAATGAAGGAATCGTCCTTTTTTCCATATTCAACCCAAAACCTAAGGCAAAGAGGTACATCAAAAATGTAATTTTACCACCAACGCTCTAGATACTGATGAAAAATAAGGAGCAAACCCACACACACAAACACACACAAATCAGCAAAGGTATCTTTATCCGATCGGATAAGAACGGGACGGAACAGCACAGCGGGCCAGCGTAGAGAGCATTGCCGCAAAACATAATTTGACGAATACGTGATGATTCCCGCTGTACCCACCACACCATCCAGCACACACACATATCGGTTTCTTGTCTCCTCGCTGCCGAGCCATCACGCAAATGTGGAAAAATCTCAGCTCAGTACACTCTAAAACCAAATCCAAATACACACACACACACCACAACCGCAGTCGGTTGTTTTTTGGGGCGCCGACCCCCAACGGGCAAATGGCGAACCCGGGACGAAGGCACGGCCGCATAACGATGGAAACGTGGCACAATAATGATGTGATCGTGCTGGAGCTGTTAAATTGACAACATAATATATGTACGTACGTACGTACACATACCACCATCCCCCCCATAGCTAACCACCACCGATGGATGCTTCACTTTGGCTGTGTTACCCAGCAAAAAAAACGAAGGAAAAACGGAAAAAAGGGAAAAGCTTCACAGTTAGCTGTGTTTCGTGGTACATGTTTTTGGGGCGGACGAATATCCGTAAACGCGAGAGGAGGGCAAAAAGCCTCAGCGCTCGCTCAGCGTTTGCCGAGGTTTGGGAGGCAGGTTTGTGTGGTGTATTGACAAGCGTAAAGCGTACATGCTCACCACCACGCGGCCATCCAAACCTACGGAAGTATTTTATTTCCTGTATCACTTTTTTTTTCGGTTGAACCTTCCTTCTGTTTGTTGCTGCTGAGCTTGAGGACATTTACCACTCGAGTACACTCCTTCTGGCGAGTTTCCTTCGAGATGGGAGACTTTTTTTCCCCGTTAGATGTGTGTTGCTGTGTGATGACGATCCTGGCCTGTCATTGTCTTTCGAATCGCATTTGGTGAAAAGGCCAGGATAAAAATGACACATCCCTTACGCCCTGTCCTCACTCGGAGCGTAACGCAACACATAATGCTAACAGTCGCAATTGATGGCGGGCCGATAGGATGCGGGTGCGATGGGTGAAAGCAGCAGCCGGGAGACCACGTACAATCCCGTTTTGCCGAATGAGAAATGTTAAAACCTGTGTGGTAGGAACACTGAGTGAGCAAAAACTACAGCAAGAAACAAATGTCACTTCAAACGAACTCGCAAGCCATTCATTTTCTTTTCGCTCCTGTCCCTAATCATTTATCATAAATGCCTTTTAGCGATGGAGGCGTACTGTACTGTTTCGCAAACGGCGTGCCTGATCCTTCCGCAGTTTCTTTGTTCCCTTGGACGGGTCCTTCCATCACGCTGCGCACTTCACTTGCACATTAGATCTTGCTTTGATTACAGCTATTAGATGGGAAAACTTTTCGCTGCTCACCACGCCTCCTCCATGTTAAACATCATCGTTGCCCAAGTTTTCTCTCGCTCATTTTTCCACCTTCCACGGGGGAAGCGTTTGGTGGTTTGGATGGATTTGGCTGGGCGAAAAAGTTACAAAACGACTCTTTACTCTAGGATACCGAATTATGGAAAGCAAACCCGTTAGGTTCGAAGCTTTCCAGTTTCGGCTTCACGACCGTGCGAAACGGGGTGGTATTTGTCCATCGCGTGGTTTCACCCCATTCCAGGGAGCAAACGTCGATAGGGGATACTGATGTTTCGGGAAACTTTTGACACTACGAGGTGTGTGTGTGTGTGTGAGTGGTAGGCGAAAAATTGCAGATCATGAGCTGGGGTTGGGGCTGAGTGGGTGTTGTTTTGTAGTGGAAGATTAGTAAGGACAACATCGTCACGAATATCTGGTTCGTGATCATTGTTTGACTTATGAAAGGCATGATGTAATCGCTGAGATTGTTTATTGATTTCATCGTTTTAGCATATTGTTTAGGTGTTACGAGCTTTAAGAGGTTTTTCGTGATGATGTGTTGTTATATAAAAATGCTAATAAAAATGCTAAGATTTGAAGCCACAGTCTTCTTGAGAACGAGAAGAAACAGTCTTCTTGAGCCACTAAAGGATACAATTCAAAATGTGTGCCCTCTGACATGGGGTATAAATTATTCTCTCGATCCAAGTGCTTGCAGAATTGCCACCAAACAAAACGAGCACCGTGACCACAACGAAGATGTACACTCGAATCGAGCCCACGAAAGAAAAGCACCAAAATAACCCCAATACATGCCCCATCCATACATATGCAAACGTACGGTCGGGTCGAAACGATTTGGGGTTAAGATGGATGGTTGAAAATGACTGACACAACATGACTTTGCAATACGGTCGATCTATCTTTAAGATTCGCACGGTGACTAATGATGGCCGGGAAGAGGCTCAACGCCATCGTGCCAGTCAGCGACAACTCCGTTCAATAACGGCCTACCAAATCTTCTCGGCACTTGAGTTTGGGACGCTTATTGCTTTGTTGTCAGTAGGTGTGTGTGTGTGAGTGTGATATTGCTGAATCATAGTCCGGGGAGGGAAATAAAATAAAAACGAAAACAAGAAAACGTTTTCCTTTTCCGTCGCAAACTGTCACTTTGAGGCATCGTGACATTCCGACCGACCGAAACGGGCCTGAACTTTGGAAAAGGCTTATGTGACCCAGAGCTACGGCTGTGGCTGCTGCCACCGTTCTGTTGCGTTCCGTTCAAGGGTGTTAGCCATAAGAGGGAAGAGTGTGGTGAGAGCTTTCATGCATTTATTATATTTTTGTGTTACGCTTGGGGGACGTTAAAACAGTTTTATTCTCGTTTGCTATCGGGCATGTAACCTTTTCTGACGGGTTGGTGCTTTTTTGTTTTGCTCGGTGAGCTTCTTGCACTTAACGAAAACCGCTCAAGGTTGACATGCGGGCAAAATTTTAAATTGTCCTTTTTATCGAACAAATGATCCTTTTTCGTTTTTAAGTGTTGTATATGATGAATTACGTAGATGTTTCGTTTGATTTCTCAGATTTGAAATGTAAATTATGACAATACAAATACTTATTCAATGGAGGCGCCCAGTATTTCATTGGCTGAGCAATTACTTTTTCTGATGGAGGCGCCCAGTGTTTTATTTTTTTTGCAAAGCATTTTCAATTTTGATGCACATTTATCGTTTAATCGTCTATTTTTAAAGCCACTGGGTTTTTTTCATGATTTATGATATAAACAGATTTTTTTCAATATTTTGAATTCAAAGAAAAAAAGTATATTGCATCCACGTTTTTTCCTATCCAACTTGCCACATTCAAGTAACGCTTTAGCATGGCTGAACATTATCCTACATTTTTCATCGTTTATCGCACCCCAAATGCATTCCAACATCAATAGTGAGGCCCTTCTTGTTACTCCACCTTCCTCCTCCTTCCTTTTTGCCACCCATCCGCCACACTCGTTTTGATCGTACATAAAACGGAACACAGAATAACAACCTAACGAGCTTCCGCTTCCTGATCGTCCTTTCGGCTTCGAGCGTCATCATCCTCGCCGGCCGCGCCGCCTTGCAAGATGGAGGTGGTCGGATGTTTGGTTTCCGTCCGCACCGTCGGCGTGACGAGGCAGAACGTGCGAGAAGGCCACTACTCCAAATAACCGACTCACGAACACCGTGCAGCCGTTACTGTGCACCAATTCCCAGTTGGAATGCAGTCCTTCCTTCCAGACGGTTTGATTGGATCATGTACGAGCGCACGTGTGTGTGTGTGTGTGTGTGTGTGTGTGTGTGTGTGTGTGTGTGTGTGTGTGTGAGTGAGTGCGCTTCATTTACAAGTGGTTACACATGCAACGGTGTGCCAAAGCAGCTATTTAGTAGCTCCGGTGGGAGGTTTACCCTAACTCGTCCCCTCCCAAAGCTCCTTGGCTCGCTTCACAGCTGTGCATGGAACCGTCGCCAAATGTTCGCGAATGATGAAGAAAGGCCGCGCGATGTTGTGAACTGCTATGGCCTGCGCCTTATTCCTAGCGACGGATGATGATGATGATGATGATGTGACGAAAAGTGCCGCAAGAAGTGGATTCTGACAATCTTTCAACTTTTCATCTTCCCTTCCTGTGTCGGGAAAGGGAGAAGGGAGCATGGGAATGGTCGTACGGGCGGGGTAACTTGTGTGGTCGTTAGCGTTTGAGCGAAGAAGAGTAAGCAGCAACATTGTGTCACGGTGTCCAGAAGTGGAAGTGGACGGAGGAAAGCATAACTGCGCACAAACTCGAAGCGGAAGCGGATGCGGCGAAGTAACAAACAGAAGAGGAAGTGTTGCACAAGGAAGCAGCGAATGGAAGAAAGAAATAAACCAAGCCTGAAGGAAAAATTAAACCTAGGGACCAGTACGGGTTGCTGGCATGCTCGTGGGTGTGGGGCTTGTAGGGTGATGTGATTGGCGTCAAGTTCCCGCAGACCCAGGCCATGGGACACTGGAAAGAAGCCGTTTTTCTTTTCGTGCGTCTTTCCCTGGGCTAGCTGCGTGTGGCTGCCGGGGACGTGGCAGCGGATGTGCGAAAAACACATCCGCCAATGCGCTTCCCGCTCGTGTTGGGCTTGCTTGTTTGGAACGGTGGTGGTTTTGCCCTTGGCAGGCCGTGGAAGAAAAAGCAGTCCCGCACCACCAAAACCAAACACGCCGTTGGTGGATTTTTGGTGCGGGAACACAAGAGGGAAGCAGCCGAAGAAATTATGCTCTATGTCTGCGTTCGTGGAAAATGATGCCGAATAGTAGCGATGGGGAAGAGAGAGAGAGAGAGAGAGAGAGAGAGAGAGAGAGAGAGAGGAAGATGGCAGGGCCGGGTGGGTGATTTGGGGCTCGTCGTGCCCAAGCCATGAGCACCGAGCATGAAGGCATTTGTTTATGTTTTAAAAGTAAACTTTCAGAATGACACCGACTCAACACCCGAGATGTTGAATTATTATTAAAATGTTAACACCTTCAACCGGCTCTCCTGCAAGTTGGTAGTGTCGGTGCGTTCTGAGAAAAGCAGATGCTCAAGGAAAACTGAAAGGCAAAAAGGATGAAAAACTGGGCCAACCATGCTTTTATGTGTTAGCAGCATACTGCCTGAGAGGACTTTCGGCATCTTATCATAAAGAACAGGTTTTTTCGTTGTGTTTTTAATTATGAAACACAAGTTTGACCTACATTTTGGTTTTTCGTGGAAATTTTACAATGAAAATAACGTGACGAGCATTGGTGTTCGAATAATTAACCGTTATCGTAAAATGGAATCTTCCAAAACTAATCAACTGTTCCCGGTTCAATCAAGCAACGTCAATGAATGATTCATCTCCATGCTTCCTGAGAAACGTACGCCACTTATCGTTGTCTCGGAATGCTTTGAATAGAATTATGAATTGGGGAAGAAAAACTGCTAACCCGCTCTCTCGCTATTCATCTGAAAAATCAAACCACATTTCCTTGCTTTGCATTGTAATTCTATTTTTTCCGCTTGACAATCATCGTTACGATTTCCATTCCCCGGGCCGCACAAAAACAAAGCAAAAAAGAAAACCTCCGATGCCCATTTTAATACACTTGTCCCAAACAGAACGAGTTTCCGCTGGCAGTCTTGTCGAACGGGGAACCCAACAAAGCCTAACATTTCTTCACTTTACTCCAAAGGAATGGTTCAGCATTATTTTTTATCGCTTGGTCGGGAGTCGTTTTATCTATCCCGCTGGGAAAGAGCAAAAATCTGTGCCACAATTTTCCCAGCTTTCCATCAATACGTTTGAACCTTGAAGTTGGCGTGCGCGGCTATGCGGAAAGCGTGGAAATATGATGGCAGCCAGTGAAACACAACACACAAAAAGCGCGCGCCGAGAGTGATGCCGATTCTGGGCAGTGGGCCCAAAAAATATGGCAAGCGGAAGGAAAAATTGAAATGACAGAAGAACTAACAGGCTCTCGGGGTTGAGGAGCGACACGACGACAAATATTACCGAGAAGAAACCTTCCCATCAAAACAGAAGAAAAAAACGAAGAAGAAGTCGTTGATCGTTGAGCGAGTGGATAGAGTGCGCCGCCCCCATTGCCCAGAGTGACGGCCGATAGCTTTTTCACTTCGTACGGCATGATTCGGTTTCGTTTCGCATTCATCTCGCATAATCAAAAGTCTCTTTTTCGTGCTGGGAAGAATATTTTGCAGAAGGCAAGAGCGAGCACGAATCATATACTTTTCGAAGGCTCGGCGCTTGAAAAAGGAAAAGCAGGCCCGACAGCAGCGGCAGCAACAAGAAAAAAAGCCGCTCCGATTCCCCGAAACTTTTCCGGCTCGTTCTTTTTCCCCGGGATTCCCTGGAATTGTGGAAAAAGGAGCAAAAAAGTAGCGCGGGACTTCGGGGATGTGTAGGCTATTTTTAGACTGACTGTGGAAAACTCCAGCCTGACGCACGGCCTCCCCGAGCCCGTCTCTGGGTCGCCCTCCGTGTCCAACAATCCAACTGGCAGGCACGGTTTATCGACCGTTTCGATGCGGCACACTCGGGAAGTAAAGCCACCATCCGGGAGTCTATTTTTAGCATCGCACCGCAAAGGCTGGCCTCGTGTGTGCGTAAATAGTACCGTACCGTGTGTGTGTGAATGTGTCTGTACGCGACGAGGGTATGGCCAAAGTGGCTTTTCCTGGCAGGGGTCGCTCGAACCGCACCGATCCGGAAATGGTAACGGACGTACAGAAGACGACCGGGGCAAGGCACAACGGGATAGGCGAGCTTTGTTTATATGCGTCTGCGTTCGGCGTTCGGGAGGGGTGTTTGGGAGCGAAGGACATGCCTCAAACGCTTGTGTATGTACTATCCCGAGAGTCCGAAAGTAGGTTATGTACACGACGTCACACGGTAGTGTAGAGGAAGCGAGTAGCAGCAGCAGCAAGGAGTCTTCGCGTACTTTCCCAGAAAACAAAGTCCTGGGAGCTACGGAGGAACGCTCTTTGTTGGACAGGGAACAGGTTGGGCGAAAGACCGTGGAAGGATCAGCACAAACAATGGAAAAGGGGATTGGCTTGTTGTTGGAGTAGGGCCAACGTTTTACTCAACAAATAGAACTAAAAGCCGAAGACAGAGACCGACCGAGTGCAGAACGCGTTTGGAGAGCGACAAAGAGAGAGCGAGAGAGAGAGCCAATGGGACAAGGTCGTGTAGATACGGCACAAGGCGGACAAGGCTTACGTCTGATGAAGTGGTACCGTCCGAAGGGTGAGTTTGAGAGCATCCCTGTGTCCTTTTGCGAGGAAACATCGCCACAGTGCCAAGTTCTGGCTGCTATCCCAGCTGGCCTGCAATTTGAGGCCCCGAGGGTGAAATGTTTAACCACTGTCAGTGCGCGTACTACTGCTTCTATCACTACTACTACTAAAACATGCCCAGGTGCTACTATTGCCCCGTTGTTTGACGTTGTTGTTGATGATGAGCACTCTGTTGCATTTTCACCTGCTGTCCGCTCTCACGCCAGTTCGCGTGTCCTACCCATCACAAAGAAACCACGTCATCAAACATCATCCTTGTCTAGCAACACGGACGGGCCCCCAAACCGAAGCAGGGGGTGTCATACCTTTTGTTGGTGTGTGAAGCAGCAGCAGCAGCAGCAGCAGCAGCAGCAGGTTCGCAGGATGCTGATGGAAACAAAGGCCCGTTCTCACGTCATTGAGCATCCTTTCAAGCGATGCACAACACGCACACGGCCGTTTGCCGTCACTGCGAACGCTTTCACGGGATAATCCCGATCCCGAGAATTTCTGTGTGAGTGTGTGTTGGGAGGTTGCTGTTTTTTTTTTTTTTTTTGTGGGTGGCTTCTCATACGCAGCGCGGTGTTGTTTTTCGATACACCACCACCGCGCGGGTTGTTGTTTTATCGGTGTTTGGTGTTGCTGACGTCATAGCATTTCGGTGTGCCGAGGTGAAGGATAACTTGCTGCACGCTGTAGATGCTGGCAAAGTTTCGGCATAGATTAAATTTTATCCCTCACCCTGGAAGCCATTCGACGGTGCGGGTTTTGTGGTGGTAACTTTGGGTCTTCTAAGCGTTGATCAGATCATATAAGTTCATTATTCGAACAGGGTTGTTGTTTTTTGTCGTGAGGGTTGAAATAATGCTTTAAACAGTTCCTTTTGAAGATTTGCAAATGAAACATTTCGATTGGTCACTCAAACAAGCCATATGTGGAGGTCTTAGTTTAAGCTCAAATGCCCTGCTTTTTTCTCGTTCTTCATTTATCAACTCTAGTGATGTCTGTCCCATCGATCAGTTTGTTAAACTTTGCGCCTGTAAATTCATATTTACTCCAGTATGGACACACGGTTCGGGATACAATTCCAACACCGTAGTGACGTCAGTTTGCGTTACGCCTGAATGCATTTGCTGTGACCATTGTTATGCGTTGTCCAGGGGGTGATGATGCACGGTCACAGTTGTTGGCACAAACCTTGCCCGAACGGTACCAGAGTACCGGCGAGCATTATCGGCTCGCGTCAAATAAGCGAAAGCAAACAGTACAACGATGCTGCCGGATCGTGCCACGCGGACGAATAAAAACCCAACCACCCAACCGGGATGGACGGTCGGGGTCGAGGAAGGTTTGAAAACAAAGTTTGACACATTTGTCACGCCTATCCGTCAGCAGCAATTACGCGCGGATGCGTGAGCACGGATCGCGGGCGATGAGGAATTATTGTTTGCTTTTTCCGGTGGTGTTGTAGCCTCCTTTTTTTGTTGCTGCCAAAGCGCTGTCGGCTGAGAGCGGGAAGAACAGAGAAAAAGTACTCACTGTCACACCTTCCAGCCAGTTTGTACAAAGCACACTAACCGAGCTGCCTTTCTACGTTCATCCCTACCGAAACCGTACCCTACCGATCGATGGGAGACCGATTTTGTTTCATAAATCATCAAAATGAACATAATCGGATGGGCGAACCGGTGGGGGCTCACACAAAAAAAGGCGATGAAAAAGTGACTAACGCCGCACGTGTTTTTAACTGCCACAAAACTGGCTGGTTTTTGTGCCAACCCTGGTCTCCCATCCAGCACAAGGGGGGGTTTTGCCTTCCATTCCTTTCGTATTGCTGGCCTCACCCCGGGAAGGATCAAATGGTAGATAATTAGAGTGCGACAGCGTTCGTAACGTATTGGAGGGGTAGGATGGGAAGGCGATGGAAGTGCAAAAAGTGCCTTTGATTTATCGCAAGTTATCCATATCTCCGCCGAACCGTGCACACAGCGAGGCAACATGTCGGGAATCAATGCGACGTTAATTGGGCTACGGTGAAATGCGATAGACCTGATCCCCGGAGCTCGAGCGCGCCCGCTCTAAGGCCCAGGATTATTTGTCAGGTGCGACCTACATACGGGGTTTTTGGGGTTGGGGGGGGAAGAAGAGAGAGAGAGAGGTCGAAAGTCGATTAATTCACACCGCCATATACAGACCAGCCCGACAACTAACCGCGTTCATGTGGGATAATTTTTCGTCGGTTGGCTCTGTTCGCATTACGGCGCTCGGGTTTTTTCTCTCTCTTTCCTATTCTCGTTTTTAAAGGAAAAACGTGACATTGTAGCAATTGTTGGCTTTACTGGACCCCATTTTTTGTTCTCTTCTGATGAAGAAAATAGTTTCTCAAGAATATGTGGTTCAATGTGCTCGAGGAATGATTTTTATTTTAAGGAGAACAGCAAAATAATGAAACGTAACAGTTTCTTAAGACATGGACTCTTCTTAGCCGGAAATGCAAGACAACCCCCAATCATCTTGAAGCGATTACAGCGAATATAGTGTGTAACACCGACGAGCGATACCGGCCACCAACATGTGCTTACAGGAAAGAATTAAGCTCTTCTCCGTTTGCTGGCCGTTTGAACCGCGCACTTATTGAAGGATAATTCACTTTCCCATCATATCTCTTCCCGGAAGCGCACCGAAAGCGATTGTTTACCGAGGTGTTGTATCCGAGCAGTTATGCAGTAGCACTTGTGTACGATCAATCCACACGGAAACATTATCCGCTAGATAATCTTATGACATCGTACGTACATTGTCCGTACGCCCGTAGCGGGAACGATTTGTAGACAGTTTTATCGACATCGACACAATAACGCTTTCCCGGGCGGGAGTTGTTGGTGGTGGTGATGGATGTTCGGTGAAGCATAGCGGTGAGAACATTGTTGCATCCGCCTGCCCCAGTTCCAACCGAACAGCGTCGTCTAATCGATCGCAGGTTTTCAAATGCAACCAAGAAACGGAACCGTTTAAAGGCGGAAGGAACCGGGGTAAGAAGTTCTGCTTTTTCGCGAAGAATGATTGCACCATTATGTGGCGCGCGCGCTCTGCACACTGCAACCGAATAATGCAACCCGGGCACGGTTTCCGATTGATGATGTGTACCCCCAGCACCGGCGGGATGGCAAGCATAATAAAAGATAAGTGTCATAAAGTCTTCTTAATGTCGGACAACTTAACCTCCCGTCCCGAGTCTGGCCGGGCTTGGTCTTGGATCCAGCTCGTCCAGGCTTCCCGGGCTGCACTTGGTTGGTGGTGTGGATGTACCGACAGCGCCACAGTATGGGAGAATCTTACAATATTGTAAGGTAAGATACAGACACACGGTACCATAAAAAATGCAGCTCTACTTCTTGTGCTGTGCTCCACTAAGCTCTCCTGGGATGGGGAAGACCAGGGAGAAAACAATTGCACGGTATTATCATCTGAAGCGTGTTGCATTAAAAGTGCAACAAAGAAGCTACTGTACCAGAGCTGCACCAGATGCGATCGGATACCGGTGACGTAACGCAGCATGAGCCCGGGGGCCCGGGTCCCACGGGTAATCGTTTTTAATCAAAGCACTCGCCGGCAGTTTTATTCTTCGAACGGGCGATGGCGTCACCATTGAGCCGGACACCGGCAGTCTCATCTCTGACCTCCCGGGGAGTCAAAAGCTTAATGCGTTTGATTAACTTGGTCCTCGCCTCGAGTCGCTGCTGGTCGCCGAGCAGAGTGCACCAGGAATTCCAGACGGCGCTGGTGGCTGGTGTCGATGTTGTTTGCTCTATTTTTATATCAACCCATTGATCGGCGGCATCATTTATCTCCGTTCTACGATGGTCTTCTCCGGTGGTCGTACACTATCGCATCGCAGCAAAACCCCAGTCAAACACTATCCCCCCATCTTCTGTCGCCCACAGCCAAGCTGGACGGTGTCAAGACGTACATGCGGATGCGAAGAGTGCCCAATCATCTACAGGTGAAAGTCATAAAATGGTTTGATTACCTCTGGCTGACGCAAAAGTGCTCGGACGAGGAGCGAGCTGTATCATGTCTTCCTGATAAATTAAAGGTAAGTAAAGGGCAGCAGCCTACCCGGACTTCGCACTGTGTGTGTGTGTGCGTGTTCACTTTGGCGGATTAAGCACCAGCGCCGGTGCCGATGCCAGCGCGAATCCTCGCTAATCTTTCTACATTACGCGTTCTCGTTTCAGGCTGAGATAGCTATAAATGTTCATTTAGATACACTTAAGCGAGTAGAAATATTTCAAAATACCGAGGCGGGATTCCTGTGCGAGCTGGTGCTAAAACTTCGACCGGTCCTGTTCTCTCCCGGTGACTTCATCTGTCGCAAAGGTAAGCTGTTAGTGCTCCGGTTCGGGGGAGGGGGAAAAGGGCAAGAAACGCCGAACGTTTTTCTGGGGTGGGCCGAGGTTCACCTCCAACCTCACCTTCATCAGACTTTGGGAAAGCGTCCAAAGAACGTGACTTGCATTCCCAGTCGAGCTTCCGGAACAAAACTACCACCCAAACTATCGTCGCGCTTCCGGTCGGGACTCGCCCGCACTCCGTACACCTTAATCCGATGGTAAAGCAAATTGTCTTTGTTTGGTGGAAGAAACACTGGCGTTCTTTCCCTATTTTCCAAAGAAAGGAAAATATAGAACGTGCATGTGTGTGCTACACAACGTTTAGTCTCGCTGCAAGATCCGGAGATGCTGTGGATGTGTGGTGAAGAAATTATGCGCGGTTTTCGCTGGTAGAACAATTAGATTTTTAGAGCCAACTTGAGCCAAGCCGGGATGGCGTGGATGATGGCGCCATGTTAGACAAGCTTTACCCATGCGAGTAAAGCATCGCTCCGGGGAGTATAGGTCGGTGACGGTTTTGCAACTCGAGAGAATGTACGGTCGAGGTTCAGATGCAAGGACCCGTGGAATTCGAGGCGTAGCTACGCGTTACCGGGCTCTAGGCGTTAGCAGAGCTTCTCACTGATCTAATACCCCCGTAAATAGGCATCGTTGCTTGGTTGGTTGTTTCGCGTGCGGGAAGTTTTTGAGGCCTGGGGTTTTTTTACGTGCGGGTGCATTATGCGTCATAATTGTCGCCCATTCTCGTCCACAGGTGAGGTCGGCAAGGAGATGTACATAGTGAATCGGGGCCGGTTGCAGGTGGTGGCCGACAACGGGAAGACGGTGATGGCGTCCCTGAAGGCGGGCTCGTACTTTGGCGAAATCAGTATCCTCAACATGGGTACGGCAGGTAAAGCGCTCGGTAAATATGATAGCCAAGCAAAATACTGTTGTTATTGACGTTGTATCTTTTTCTCATTCATCGTTTCAACAAAAAATACAAAACTCGAAAGTTTCAAAAACGTTTAAGAAAAGTTGAACGATTATCCTAGTATTGCTACCGTTCAGTGTTTAAAACAAAAATAACCGTCAAACTGTCGCGCAATCTGCCCGACCAACTCGACCACCGACGTCGACGATGAAGCAGAAGCAAACAAGATGGCTAGCACTGCAAAAAAAACAAAAACAAAAACGGCTCTATTTCAAGCAATCATTTGAAAAAAGAAATGCAAAAATGCGCTCTAGCGAACGCACAAGGACACTCCTTCCGAACGCACTCCCACAGCGAACGCACCCCAACGGCAACGGCGCAACCGGCGAGGTTCAAGCTAGGAAGCCACTCTTTACTTCTTCTTTTACTAATCGTACCCATTTGCCTAATATTCAAAGTAGCTAGAATCCAAATCGAATCAATCGAAAATACCACATTCTCCCAACGTCCCAATCTCTCTCTCTCTTTTACTTCTCTTTCTAGTTAACGTAATTGTAAACTGCCCCTTTGTTATTAATCCACCAAACCCACTCTCGTGCCACGACTAACTAAAACCAAACTGAATCCACCATTTTAAACTCCAGAAACGAAACAAACAACGTGTGCGCTTTTTGTTATCATCACGTTCCATGCAATTGGTCGAAAAAGAAAGTAATTCGAAATTGATTTACTCCACGCACACTACCGTGAACCGTGGAGCTTTGAGACGAACTATACTTTCTTCTTCTCCTTTCAATACTATTTCTTCAGTCTTCAGAATAATTTCCTACCCCTCATACTAGCTCCTGTTTTTCATGGGAGACTCTTTCATTCATGTTTGCATACATGTTGCTCTCCATCTATCAACCTCGCTCTATCTCTCTCTCTCTCTCGCTATTGCTCTATCTCTATCTATTCTGTACAATTCTTGCTGTGTAGTTAGGAAGTTCCCGATGGTAAACTTTCCCCGTTTTCGATTGAGCTTCTACATTTTCCTCATCCAGCCTTTATTTACCACCCCCCCCCCCCCCCCCCCTTTTCCGTCCGTATAGGACAATAGACCCGTAGATAGATTTTCCTGATCGGTCGTAACCGATCTTTCGGCCGTTAGAGCAAAACCGGACCTGTAACCGTGTAATCTGATAGCGTTAGTCCTGATGCCTAGTGTTGCATATCTATACATTTACATTCAAAAGTTATGTGTACTAGCCCGAACGAAACCGTAAACCTCGATGTTTTGGCCTCATAGCTTGATGAGCTCGTACAACTCGTAGTGCCATACTAGCCCGTACAAGACCATGAATTTACATTCACATTGAGCGTATAAAAGAAAAAAAACGCGAAAGTAACCGAAAATTTCAATAATCAATAACTATCGTTCAGTTGAAGCTTTTGCTTGGCTATTAATACCTTACCAACCAAACAAATGAAACCGAAACCATATATTATCATAGTATAATTAATCATCGTGCTCTATACACGTACTTTTTAAACCATCTCATTGTAATCCCATTGTTTCGTTTTTGCTACAAATCTCTCATGTGCACCGAGTTTCTTTTTATGTTGAATGATTAGTTTATGTTTCCTAACCTATTTTTTTGTCCATTTTGCTACTTTATTTCGATGTGATTCTAATGGTGTAATGTGGATGAAATGCGTGTATTTTCTTATGGTTTATTTTTTGTTCTTGCTCTCCCTGTCTTCAAATGGAGTCTTCAATTAGTGAACTCTTCTTTGAGTTTTTTGAAGCTACATGTCTCGAGTCTTGCTGCATTGCTGTGGATTGCATTTTCTATTTGACTGGATGCGTAGTTTGAAGCTTTAACTATTTATTAGACGATCGAAATATTGTTTCTATGTTCGATTCTTATTTCAAATCACGTCACAAGCAGTTAAATGCACAATTTTATTTTTTTTATTTTTATAGTTTGTTACACTTTAAATATTTCTTCCGATTGCGCATTCGAATGCACTCTTGCATTTTAATGCGCCTGTACCAACACACACATAAAAACGGCCCTAAGCTCCGTATGTGTTTGTTTGCGAGTGCCGTTAAATCCCACTTTATAGCATCCCGAGTCCTGTCGGTACCTAAACAGACCCTTAATTATCCTTTCAAGTACCACCAAACCGACCTGCTCCGTATAGCAGCAACACACGCTCGGAGCCTTGTGAAACAAACGTCTTAGCTCCGTAAGTCTCTCTGCCCCACGCAAACTTGAACCACATCGTCTATTGCGTCGGATTATTGGACCGGAGAGCAATTTAAATCACAATTAAATCCGATTTGCTAATCATCCTTCGTTGTGTGTACTTGTTGCGCTAGAAAGAAGGAAGGATAAATGCAACCTAGCAGCATTAGCATTTTAATTCCAAATCAGCAAATTAATCAACAATAATCTAATGGGACCAGTTTCTGCTTGTAATCCGGGCACGTTTTATGAGCGCTCGCTAAACAAGCTCCGGGATGGCATTTCGGGTGGACCATTTTCCTCAGTATGTCCTTTATACGAGCCCGAAAGTCTTGGCGTGCGAGTGTGTCCTCTTTGTTAGAGGAAGCAAAGTCATAAAAGAGAAGATGTTATTGTTATCTCTTAAAGAACAAAAACCAAACTTGCCCTAAAGTTGGTCCAATTTTCGGTGGTCCAATCCGGTTATATAACGGACGCACCTGAATGGGTCCGGTGCTCCGGTGGAAAATTGCATATCTCACAAAGTGCAGATGCATGTGTCCATCCTGTCGACTTTGCCGACGATTTGATGGTGGTCAGCAAGTAAAAGCCATTTCATGCATTCTTTCGCTCGTTTTTCTTTCCGCTACACACACACACGAGCTAATGCCTAAATCCTCTTTTGATCCACAAGAAAGCAGCTTACCACGATGCACTTGCTAACACAGCCAGATAGTAGGAACTTCCGGCCCAGGGCAGGTATTATAGGCGGGTATTATGGTAACGTTAAGTAATTTCCTACAATCAGGTCAGATGTCCTTCAAGCGGCCATCGAAGTTTAGTTTTTCACATCTCGAGCTCTGATACTGGGCTCGGCTCTATCCCCTTGTTTGCTGATTACATGTTTGCACCGGAAATGGGATGAGATTTCCTTGGGAGCTTTCCCTTCCTTTGGTTCTTTGAAGTAGCGTCTTCAGTGTCGTTTTGTTGCTAAAGCATCATCTAAAGTATCGAAACTACTACTTCTCAAACGCATACAACAGACGCATCGATAATAATAACATATTTTAAAGAGCTTTATACACACACACACTCTTCGCAACGATGTTTGCGCCAAAGGAAAATTGGGCGGAATTTTAATTCCTCTTTTTTTGAGCGAGTGAGGACAACACGCGGCGATCCATGTTAGCACTCTCCATTACCATTGGTTTTATCTTCATCGAATTTGTAGCGCCTCAGCATATTTTCTCGCGCCGGGCTGCTCCCACACATGGCTGTTGTTCGCATGTGGCTTCGTGGTGAGTGTCTCTAGCAAAATACGGAAGGAAGGATGGTTCAGGGGGATGGCTCAAGAGTGGGGTGGGTTTGCACCCAATTATGTCACTTGTTCACATATCGGCCTCATCAACATGTAGTTTCCCCCTCCGGCGTGTAGCTGTGTGTCACTTCCCATGACGACCCCAACGACGGCGACGACGATGACGCCGGCGACGCGGGCTCACATAATTGAACAATTCAATTCGCTCAACCAATCCACACGGCGAATGAGATGAATTTAATTAAACCGTTGGCGGTTTTCTCCGCGTGTACGCGCGTGCCTTTCGGGCGCGGCCCGTTGATTGAACTGCCGCAGGCGAGGTTTTTGCGGGTTGTGCCGAATGAAAACGTAATCATTTAAAATTAAACCACCATTCAAGCGCTGTGCTCGCGTCGCGCAAAGACGCCCCAACCGAGGACCGCCGTATGTCGTAAGGTGTGGGAAATGTGTCTTTTCCCGGCCATCGTCGTCGTTTGCCTTCGTGGTTTTTTATTTCGCTCCTCTGCTATTTATTACACTTTGCGAAGCGAATGGAAAGATAATCCCAGCAACGAAATGGCACAACTTTTAAAGTATTTGTTATTAGATTTTCCCTTCCACAAGAAGACGTCGCTCGCAATATCGGCGGGGCAAAAGCGTGAAACCCTTTTCTTAATGGTGCTTTAAGTGTTTGGCCGTAATTGATATCGGTCCGATTGTGGATATGCATAGATTTATAAATTATTAAAAATTTACTCAACGTGGAAAGCTTTTGATGTGCCGTCGAGATGGTTGAAAGTCGAACCATCAAGCAATCGAACCAACCTGATGAGCTTGATTTCGAGATGTTGGAGTTGGGATATTGTAGCTCAAAAGTTCCTTAATTACAGGCAACTCCTTCTCGAGCGATCTTTGTGATGATCCTCTCCTCGTAATGATCCCGCGCTTAAAGCGATTGGAAAATATTACCGTTCAATTAAACGAACGCGAATAAATATCTAAAAGCGTATGTTTTTTATTTGGCGAACATTCATTTCTGTGCTACTTCTTTTCCACCACAAATCGTGACAGAGGTGCTGAACACCTGAAAACCATTTTTCCTTAGTGCCAGATGGAAATTAGCATATTTTTAATCAATCGATGCTAATCCACCTGCTGCTAATTACGTCGTGTGGTAGCGCGAGCCTTGCTGGTGGTGGTTTCCGACGCCCTAATGTGAACATAATTGCATCAAGCTGTGGTGCACTTTTGTTCGTTGTTTCGTAATTGGCTAAGTTAAATAAATTGTAAATAAGAAAGGATATGGAAAGGCTCGATGTGCCCGAAACCCCAGTTTTGAAAAATTTTGATTGTATAAGAAGTGTAGACAAACGAATCATTTGATAAGGCAAATGTGGCAATTGATAATGCAAACGTCAAACACATCTTGTCAAAGTCGGAAGAATATTTATATTTTTAATTTTTATAAGTAATCTTTTGCTTTATATTTTATTCAAATAATTATTTTATTAATTTCTTAACTTCTCACAACTGCTTCAAACCAAATGCTTTAAGTGAAAACAAAAAATATTTCCCACACTTTGCATTTCGTAACGATTTGAATGCTGTGGTTTCGCTCCTTTTTCTTCATCCTGTTTTGCTACCTATCGATGGTTAAACTTCAAAACCTATTCCATCTTCTTTATGTGTCGCATCCAAGATTTGTCGTTTGTTCTTCATAATACACAAAAAAAAACAAATTTGTCTCGCTCTTTCTCTCCCTCTCTCTCGCTCACTCTCTTTCTGGCTCGTTATAATTTCATTTCGTTTTGCGTTTTTCATTTACGGTCCTGCTCACCAGTTTTTCCGTTCGTTTGTTCCAATTCAAAATCTGTCTCTCTATTTTCCCACATTTCAACCCAATACATGCTCACACACACTCACACACGCATATGTATAACTATAAGAAAACCTTTTCTCCACCCACATGTTCCTGGCCCCTTTTCCTTCTCCCCTCCCGCAAACAAAAAAACTCGAACACCGTGCCGTTTCGTGTCGTCAACTAATCGGATTATTTTGTTTCTCTTCTCCCTTGCTGCTCCACGCCGCCTCTGCCCCGCTGCTTGCACCTCGGATGACTCGGAAAATGGTAACAAAAAATCAACGCCTCACGCACCACATACCCGGGCCGGACACCAAATCGTGCTCACACACACACACACACGCACAATAATAACAACAATATTTAATCTTCTCAAATGGGGCCTCCAATCGAAAACCACACACATACACACACACACACATCCACTCGAAACACACACGAAAACCGTTACGGAATTAACACCAATCTCCGCTTTTTTGATCGAAATCCGGTACGGAACGGTGCACAATCTTCGATTTTCTTCTACGGCGCGACGCGCACCATCTTATCCACTGGACTGGGAAACTGGGAAAATCTTTTCCCTTCTCCCTACCTGCTAACCCACCGCCCGGTTTACTCTGTCGGGGCAATAAAATGACCAACCAATCTCACGACGATTCGAATCCGCTTCGAAAAAAAAATGTCCCCCAACACACACACGCACACACACACACACACACTTCTCCACACAACGGAACGTTTTTCCTCCCCCCCTTGCCTTCTCTTTCTCTTTCTCTTGCCCCTCCATTTGGGACGAATGCAGGCAACCGGCGTACAGCTAGCGTCCGTTCGGTCGGGTACAGTGATCTGTTCGTCCTGAGCAAAAAGGACATGTGGGACGTGCTGAAGGAGTATCCGGCGGCCCGGGTGCGGCTGGAGGCGATCGCGGTGAAGCGGCTCGAGAAGTACAAGAAGGCGCCACTGGAAAAAGGTAATGTGGAAAATGTGCATGGGATGGTCGGGTCGGGGACAGTTTAGTAGTAGCAGACTACACGGTTACACACATTTGCACAAAAGCAAAAGGCGAAGATGATCTGCAGACACATTTCACTGGCGCTCCATTAGAACTCCGCTGCGTGCATGTTTCGTGTGTGTTTGTGCGCGCAACATGCATGCACACACGAACCAGTGGCTTTATGTTTGCTGATTTAGTAAGCTTTTGGGCAGCATTTAGCTTCCTGTGTTTCGTTTCGGGGCTTTTCTTCGAGGGAAGACATTTGTTGCAGCTGCTTCGTATGCTTGCTCTTTTCGCTTTCGTTTTGCACTTTTTTGTTGTTGTTTCGTGCTTGTTTCTTTCAGCTGTTGTCGCTTCTCCTTTTGTGAACTTTTCTCTTTCGTTGGGTTGATTTCGTTTCGCAATCATTAGGATTCTACTGCTACTGATGCGGCTGGTTCGTTGAGTACAAGCCAGTACACTGATGCCATTAGCCTCAATTAGATTGTCTCGATATTCAAGCATCATCAGCTTTCTTTTCCTTTGATTCGTTTTTTGTATCCGGAAGCATCAAAGTGTCCCAAATATGTTCTCCAAATATAACAGGAAGTTAGGCTAGGTTCTTGATGAGCAAGAGTATCGCTTTTATACATTCAATGTGTAGAGCATTTCTTAGCTTTAATAGAATATGCTTTGAGGGCAATCCTTAGCAATCGCAACTAGCAAGAAACTAGCGACTTCTCACAATAATGTTGCTCTTAAAATGCAACCAACACGTGCATGTGCCTAATAGAATTACGTGCGCCTTTGGGGCCGAATGCTCATCACGAAATTTGCAAACAATCACCACAAACTATTCGAGAAATGCATCGATTCGACAGTCCCCCAGCGCACAGGACCGACGTCATCATCGTCGTGCATTCAAACAGAACCGAAAGCCGGCATTTTCCATCCCATCCCACACGGGCAAAGCTTCCGATCACCACCGAGAAGAAGAACTTTAGATTGTTTCGGCCAACGTTTCACCCATCTTTCTGCAGCAACAGCAACCGGCTTCTTCCGGGCAACGACGACGTGCCTGTGACATATTATGGTTGCGTTCGGTTTCTGTTTCATTTGCGACCTCCCGTTTCCGGGAACTCGTTTGATGTCATTTGGCACCGAGTCACATAGCTGACATTTTGTGTACCTTCCGCTCTGTGCCGAACGAGCGTGATGCATATTTCTTTCGGTGTTGTTTCCTTGATGGGACGGTGCCACTGTTGCTTCTGCTGCTGTTGGTTTATTGCAGGCCTGAGGGCAGGGCGGACCAGGGTGTCTAGGGGTTAGCCGGAACGCATTAGCCCGACCGACCCGGACCGACCCGACCCGGCCGTGTGTCGTCGTCCCGCTGGCCACAAATAGGTCAACAAAGGCTGTGTCACCAATGGTGGCTAGCACCCCGCCGACAGTGTGGGACGTTGCTGGAATGGAAATATTAAATTTGCAACTTTCAGCCGCTTACTATTTGGACGATGGAGTTGCCTCGTGTTGAAGCGACCGAACGCGTCTTGCTTGTGTGTGGGGTCGTACAAATTAATGCTATTTATTAGCGTTATTAGCTGTGGCCATGAATTTCTGTTTATGAGAAAATATGCCGGATTGATCTGATTATTTCGACGCTTGCTAATATCATTACTACAAAACAATGGGTTAGTTGGAACATTCTCGGTAGATTT
The DNA here is from genome assembly GCF_013141755.1 of Anopheles stephensi. NCBI lineage: Eukaryota > Metazoa > Arthropoda > Insecta > Diptera > Culicidae > Anopheles > Anopheles stephensi. The sequence goes on from NC_050203.1 coordinate 6,716,930, forward strand.
CTTGAGCTTCTTGAAAAAATAAGACTATTCGAGATGTAATTTTTCTAGTAAGGCATTCACAAAGCTCAAAGAACCTTAGAAGTTTAAGATTGAGGTTCTCGTAACGAATAAACGTTACAAAGCGTTACTGAGTTTTGAATCAAGCAAGTCTAAAGTTCTCCGGTACAAATTGATATGTTTTCCAATTTCCAAGCATTTTTCTACGTACAGAAAACCTTGTTACGCCTTGTGCGCCTGCCTTTCTCTGTGTACGCGCGTCTTTCTCTGTGTGTGTGTTTCTTTGATCCGTTTTCTTTGTTCTTCGGTTGTTTCGATTAGAGTGTTACTGTGTTAACTGTGTGCCTATTTTTGTGATTAATTTACTAAAGTTGCTATGGGACGCTGCCAATCGACACCAGGTCTAGTGGAGACGAAGGGCCGCACCACGATCGAGGATATGTGGATATCGCCCACGACGGCCATCACGTCGGCGGGCTCGATGATGGCGCCCTCGTATCCACCGCCAGCGAGCAGGTAAGTAACGCACCACCGGTAGCCACACCGTCGTGTCGTAGCACCACGCACGAACGCTGACGGTCGTCCCTTCTTTCTCGCCATGCGCAAAACACAGTCGCATCACGAGCCCACGATCGCACCGGGGAGACATGAGCAGCAGCCGGCAACCACAGTCGCCCGGCTCGATCAGTCCCAGCGTGCACAGCTCCGAGGAACGGCCCCGCAGTCGAACGGCATCCCATCTTGCCCGACCCCAATCGCAACCGTGCCGGACAGGTAAGTTGATTGGACGGGCGTTGAAGAACTTAACCCCCAGCAAATAGTGTAGCAAAGTTGTGTAACTTTTACATAGGAAATAATTATTGCAATTAGTTGTACACAACAGCAGTTCAAAAGGCAAATACGAAACAGTTAACACAGTGTTTATTGTAACGTTTGGTAGATCTGTTTTATTCAACCAATCTTGTATGCAACTCACGGAGTATATTTCACATAAATATTTATTTTAATAACACACACACTTACATATTTTGTTCCACATTAATGCACCATTTACAGGATTATTTTTAGTCGTTACTACATTCAGCATGGTAGTATAGTTTTTTCCTTAATTTATGAAACTTATTCACTCGCTCTTTGGTATTTTAAATATGTTTTTTCTCTTCTATAACCCTCGAAGTTAAAAGGAAAATTTTCAAACTGCATTCAAATTGAAGAAATATTGAACATAATACTATTTTAGTACTTTTTAAGTTGAACTCACTCCAACATATTCATCCAATTCCGCAATTTCTCCCAGTAGAACGATTAACGGTCAATTGAGAACTAAAACCAAACCTCAAATTCCCAAAGCCCCCTCACCGCCAAAAGACAACTTAATGCAGCCCGTTCTCATTCTTCTCCCATCACAGGACCACCCTGTGGCTCCCTGACGCACATCGAATCTTCCGGTGCGACGCCCCTGCTAGGTTCACACGAGGCGCTCGAGGGCGAAATCAAGCGGCTCCGCGAACGGTTGCACACGGTCGAGTCGGAAAACTTTACGCTGAATGCGAAGCTCGCCCAGCAGCAGTGGGAGGTCGAGCATCGGCTGGCCGAGATCGAGATGCAGATCTGCGGTGCATCGTCCGCGTCGAGCGTCAGCCAGGAGAACGAAACCGAAGACCTGGAGCGGAACCGCGAAAGCATCATATAACACGGAAGCGAGCTGCCTCAAAAAGTTGCCCTGGTGTATGTGCGCTGCATGACTTGAACACACCGAGACGAAGCACCGACGAGACGAACATCCCGCGGACGGAACGACTGGCACCGACCTCTCCCCATACTTGCCCATCGCCTCCACCTGCCACGTGTTTCTCACCATTTCGTTTCGTTTGTTTGGGAAATTGCCGGAAAAAGGCAAACCTCAAGGAAATAGCTAGAATCTTACACTCCGAATACAAAACCCGTCAAGCTCAAGCATGATCGAACCGGAAGGACTATCCGATTAGTCGACGATCTCTTGCCGAGTATGGCGAGTGACAGCTTTCTTTTAATAACTTCATCGATTGAAACATGCGCTTGTGTGTGTAGCCGGTGGAAAGCAATGGGGGGGGGGGGGAAGATGCTACGGTGACCAAAAAAAAAACAAAATGGCGGAACAAACTTAAACCAACATCCATCAAAGAAAGCAGAACAAACCTCGAGACGAAGCCAACGAACAACTACACACGAACGTTTTACAGAGATCTCTACCCAAAGACAGCACGACGACGGGTTATCTTTGGCAAAGGCAGCTTAGTTGGAAATTGGAAGAAAAGACGAGCAAAAAACCGACGACACAAAACATTCAAATACACACGCACACATACACTCATACCTGTAGAGGAAAACTATCGCGGTCACGGTTAGAATATTGATCGACCATGGATTAAAAAAAAACACGCACACACAGAGAGACAGTAAGAAGAGGGTCGATGATGTCGCTCGTGCTGTGTGCTGAAGTGGAAATAATTGTGACCCGTTTGTACAATGTATATTTCGCTGTAACCCTTCGCTTCCATTTCCTGAGCGATCCCCGAATATTGCGTCTACACTTTGAACACTGTTGATTGGCCGATTAGGCCGAGCTGTTTCTACGAAGCAGACCAACCCGTAACCACACTAAGCCTGTCCCGCGGATCCCGGAGATGGGGAAAACTATGCATCGCACAAGCATGGTCACACGAACGAAGAAGGAAAGGCCGTGCCAACGTGTCCGGCAGTGTTAATCTTTTAAAGAGAGCAAAGCATAAAAACAAAACTTAAAATCGATGCAAATTTGTATTATTAGGATTAAATGAGCATTGGGTTAGCAGGATCGGATCAATTAACCTTTAGCGATAGCGGTAGCAAGAAAAACAAGGACCCTCCGGTCATCCTGATTCCCCAGTTTTCGGTTCACGGTGATATAGAGATGACGAGAAGAGACAGAAGGTGGTGGCACGTCGTTCACCATGTTGCTTTAAAGTTGCATCGTTGCGTAGCACAAAAGAAAAAGGGGGGTTGGAATTTCGGAAACCGTTGTAGTGTGGAAAACAAATGCCAAAAAAAATTAACGGAGAGAAATGCTGCCAAGTGATACATAAAAATGGTACTTCGTAGAAGTGTGACAAAGCCCGTCGGTGCTGTGGACGGTGGCAAAAGGTTTCGAGCAAATATTATCGCACCATCATCGTATGACAGGACAATATGGGTGCTGGGAGGTGCGAACAGGGTGTCGGGTGTCGGTGGTGGAAAATTCTACCGAGAGAGAAAGAGAGCGGGCGAATGGAAGAGAGGCTCGACAGCTTTACCGGCAAACGGTCGAATAAATTTGTGAATATTTCACTGTACAGAAGAACGGAACAACCATACAAGCACACACACACGCACACACAGACACATTCCTAGAAAAGGTGAATCGATCCCGCGGAAGCGTTGAAGAGGAAGGAAGAAGTAGCCCTAATACATATTTCTGGAACTCGGTCATCCCTTTAAGCTAGCAGTGAGCGAACCTGGTCAGAAGAAAATCGAGTCCTCTATACAGAAGAAAAGCAAAAGGAAACGAGTTAGGCTAATCATCTTCTTATCCGGCAGGACTTCCTATCCGGAATCCGGAGAAGCTGGACATTTATTTTTTAAACCGAAAAGCGAAAAAAAAAACTCAAGAAAATCCATTTTTACCACACAAACAGCATGAGCATTGCACACTTTCGATTCAAAATTTCAAGAGAAAAACCATTCTACTCACCAAAACGCGGAACCGATTTTCAGAAGGAAAGCAGACGCGTTTGGTATAGATTTAGCACAACCTACAAGGAGACTGTAAAATATTCACCTTTTGATTGACGAACTGGGTTACACTACTATTGCTTACCTACTTACTAAACTAAACTATCTTAAGGCTAAGTGACAGGTACGGACAGGGCAGCAGCGTTAGGGGCATTTGTTGACAGTTTATGAAACCGAACCGTTATCCTTACCCTCCACACCTAACACAAGTCTTATCTGCCAAAGGAAATCGTCGGTAGTTTAAAAAAAAAAAACTACGGTACAATATGATGCCGGCATACTTCCGTTTTGAAACTATATCTAGGTTAAGAGACTTCCTCTGTAAATTGGTTATTTGGTTAAGATCACGATTCGCTGTATCGATACGAGATACGTTTTGCTTGCAAACCAACGCAACACTGTTCTGTTGCGAATCTCGCCTAGCTTCAACTGTGCGCCTGCGTGTATACTATTTGCGGAGCACCAACGTGCTCCAAACTGAGGCCAAACAAAAATCCCATTTAATGTAAGCATTTCGAAAGGGTGGAAGAAACACACAAAACCCATCTACTACCACGGTTGCTCGATCACGATGTTAGATCACGATGGTTCGGGGAATCTAATGACCCCGAAACATTTAAACAAACTATTACATACACGATTTCTGTTAGGCTGTTTCGTTTGGTTGTACCGATCTGCTGGACAAGCACCCGACCCGGGAGTGTTTGTGCCAACATTGTTCCTTTTGTGTCCCGGTTGTTTGTTTTAAGGATCTCGTTCCACACGAGCATGGTAGGATCGGGTTTCTGTGCTAGAAACGTTAGAAGAAACACCAACAACAGTTGGTTACAAGTTAAGTTTGTTAAGGATGACGCTTTGTACATAGGGACACGTCGGACATCGGAAAACTACACACTACGCCACATATTCTAAATAGTTAGCCGATAGTGAAACGAAACGAGAAGAATATTTCCGATCCCGTTTGGATGGGGAAGGATACAAAAATCGAAGAAAGAAGAGAAATTATGCCCCCTTTAAAGGTTCTAGTTGCGTAAGGATTTCTAGTGCGTAAGCCAGCGATCGATTTGAATTTCCTACTCACCCATTGACACGACATTTAAATATCAACTGCACGGCATGGTATTGCTCCATTTGCTATCTTAAGTCCTTTAGTTTTTGTTCAACTTTTCCCTACGTTTCGTTATGTTTCCTGAGCTCAATTCCCTTTTGCTAATGATCGTTGGATCGATCTGCTATCAATACTTGTGAAGCACTTCATACCCCGTTCGGGGTGAGATAGTTTTAAACAACAAAGCTAGTGAGGTTCACCATGCACATCGATGGTGAGACATTTTGAACGTAACGCGAAGCATAACACAACCAAGAGAAGCACGATTGCACACAACTATACCTATTAGTGAACGTAAGAGAAATTCCAATAAACGGGACCAACGGTGTGTTAAAGGTTAATGCGTACAACACCCAAACCAGCATCGAAGCACGTACACATAGTAAACCCCCATTCATAGTTTCAGACTGCAACAGATGCACTCACAAAACCAATTCACAAAACCGAACAAAGCAATTCACAGAACCAACTCAGAAGCAAAGCCACACGTCAGTGACCTAACGATAAAATACGCACAATGCCCGGTTTTGGTGGGGTCCTTGTGTTTCGAACCAATTTGCTAAAACATCTCGTTGAATGCTCATAATTCCCAGAATTATCAGTAATGTTGTTTAATATGAGTTATTTGCAATCATTCCCTTCGTGTTTGCCAATGTAACGCATCTCACGTAACGCGTAACGCGTTTGCTTTGGTTTGTGTCTTCTCTAGATTGCGGTTTCATTTTGGCTGCGTACTGAACGCGTGGCTGCCGTTACGGCTGCGTTCTATGCGATGCCGTTTCAAATGATTCGGTTCGATTTGTTTGGAGAAGGATTGATGATGCAAATGTAAGCAACCGAGAAAATACAGCAGAACTGCCATTTTCTAATTGAAAGCAAGGGATGGAAAACTAGCATAAAAAGCCAACCCACAGCACTAGGTGGGATATTTATTAACAAACAAACCAAAAAAAACCACTCCAAATAGTTTAAAGCAAACCCCCCTCGAAAATGTGTGATCACTAGCCAGTAGTTTTGCTGCGATCCGGACAGTGATACGTTCTACGGTGGAGGAGGGATCGTTAAAAGTAAAATCCCAACAGGAGCCCACACCCCAGCGTTCCAGAAGCGAAAGATTCGGTCTTAGAAAGTAAAAACAATTTTGAAAGTAAACCACCACTAGAAGCAAAACAAACACAAAACCCCCGACACGGAAAAGGGAAGAGAACGCGAACGGCGTTTTCGTACCCAAATTTGTTGATGCAGAACCGGCACAATACGTACGATTGCACATACAACCAGCTCGCAGCAGACACACACACACCCAAAACCCCGGCAGACCCAATAAATAGAATATTAAATGCAGCGATGTGAACCAGCCCATGCCCGGTAGCCGTGAAGAAAGAAAGGGAAATTTGGTCCACGGAAAGGGAAGCAGATTGCAGACAAACACTTACACACACTCACACACACACAAATGAAGAGGTACTAAAGCGTTTACTAGTATTTAAATAATAAAGCTAATTTGGCGATTCACGAAACGGTAGCCAACGGTGGCCAAATTTCGCCAAGTGATGGATTGAACTAGTAGTGAAGAGAGAGAGAGAGAGAGAGAGAGAGAGAGAATTAAAGTGAAGGTAACGTTGTAATGTTATAGTTTAAAAGCTGCTAGTGAAATGTAAAGTAAACAATTTAAGCAAAGGACAGAGAGGCGTGTGTAACCGGTGCGAGGCCGTAGCAATTCGCGAGACAAATTACCACGAGATACGTGCACGGACAATTTTATAACCGACAAACTACTACTACTTCTCCTTGCTTTCCTCCTGGACCCTGGAAATCCCCCCGTTTCGCTCCCTTTTATCAGTGGGTGTGTTTTGTGAGGCACCGCCAAACGATTAAAAAATCCGAGATCGAAAGGCCGACCCGATCCGGGAAAAATTGTGCGAATAGCGAAAGCCAAAAATATACACAGGAACCAGTTTGCGGGCGCGTGCGCCAGTGAAGCAACCGCCCCGAGACAGACACACTCGGCGGCCGATTGTCCCCCAACCAGGCACAGAGATCGTGTTCCACTGAACTAGTTTTATTTAGCCGATGTAGCGATCAAGTGAGGTGGAGTGTTAGAAGAGAGCGAGTGCGCGAAGAACAGAAAAGCAAAACTGCCAAATTTTTAGATAAAACAAATATGATTACTTATGAATAGAAGTGGGGGGGGCTGTCGAGCAGATGAGGAGGGAGACGGTCCGGGAACCGTTTCGAGTGGAATGTTACAAATGTCAACAAAAAAACAGGGAATTATTTCACGCAAAGCACAGGAACACATTACTCTTTCGCAGCGCGCAATTGGATTTGTGTAGAAATGAGCAGTATTATCATCATCAATTCGTCGACCTTCTTAACGTGTTTCATCAGTTCGCGAAACGAACCGTCTGGGGTGAATCGTACGAAAAGCTTCCATCGACGACATCGATAGCTGGCCTTAACATTCACGCGCCCGCAACCACCATGTGGGGGATGAACTTGCTCTCGATCTTCAAATTTATGGACTCACCGTGGGAGCATATTTCGAGAAAAATTGCACATTTTCACCCGAGGATCTCCCTGTGGGTTTAGTTTGCTTTTTTTGTTCTGCCTGTCGAACCGTGCTACATAATTTGATTTATGTCTATTTCACGAACAACGATCACGACCCGCTGCAGCGAAACCCTCCCCATTGGCGTATCTAGCCACTGAAAGGTCTTCTGTCACTTCGTTCTTCGGTCAGCTCGACTTCGAGACAGAGGTAGAGACGCGAAATTAATCTAAAATTCAAAACCCGCTACTTAATCCCATCGATCAAGGTCTTACCAGGTGTGCAAATTATAATGCTGGGTGTAGCAAAAAGTAAGCCGCTGCGGATGATAGGCACAGATCGGGCGAGCACTGCAGAAGGTGCTAATTCGCCCGCTGCTGTTAAGCTTAGTCGCTTCTAAAACAAATGGCTTCATTAGCACGTTCGATAGTTCGCTACCGACAGGCCGAAAGGTTCACTGCCAATTGTCCCCAAAAGTTGGAATGTTTAAAAGGCTTCCAGCCGCGGCCAAGGATAAGGAAGCTTTTTCGTACGATTTTGCGGAGAGCGTTTTGGAACGGACGCAATCTTTAGTTTGCCTCAAAACTGTAAGAAAATTCAGCTTCTTGGTTAAAATGGTTAATTACGTATCTTTTAAGAAAGCAGGACGAGTGACATCCAATCGAACGTGTTCGAAAGTGTACAGAGCAGAGAAAGGAATGATAGACGCGCAGCGCAGCCGACGAGAGCGTTACCTTTCTCGACCATGTAAATAGATACGTTTTAAGACGAGCAAGGGCGACCCGATGGTCCTCTAGATAAAAAGAAAAGAGAAAACAGAAACCACGCATCCTTACTAATTAAAGAAAAAAACAAGCAAACGTATCCCAATTCCAAAAACAAAAAAACAGAAAGGAAAACACAGCCAAAAGCGATAGACCCGTGAACGAAGTGTTTTTTGCTAAACTGCACAAACTGGCAAATGGAAAAAATTGGCAAAATTTGTGTGAATATAGACCGATGGAAGATAGGAGAAAGTTATCGGAGAAGCACAAACGAAAAACAAAAATATCTTCTCACTCTCACTCCCGGCTAGATAAATCGAACGAATCGAATGACAACAAAAAACAGACTAGTGAGAAATACAGACAGGCGATCAAACTTTATAAAACGCATGCCAAGTGAACGAAGTGGCCAACCAACACACAAAACACATTCGCACCAAGAGAAATATGGGAGCGGCCAAAAACCGACAAGAAATACAACCAAACGCAAACATACTAGAATAGGGATCGGTTCGATAAAGATGACAGTTTTGCAATGCTCCTCGAACCGGGGGAAGCGAAACATGCATGAAACAATGTTGCCAAATCGCGCGAAGCAAACGCGCCAGTGAAAGCCTCGTGGTGCACAGTAATACTAATACCCAAGAAAAAAAAACCAGGGATGAAAGAAAAGATTAAAATTACAAACAAACAAAAAAACACACACTCAAAGAGAAGCACACTCATACCACACAAAAAAAACGAAAGAAGAAGAAAACGAAAATGTGGAGAAGAAAAAAATAGAGGAGAAAATGAGGAAAGCATTTGTTAAATTATAATATTTTCAAATTTATTGTAATTTCTATGAAATATATGAACATGAAAAACATGAGCAGAAATGCGAACGAAAAAACCAGCCTGCTGTGATGCGTGTGTTGAAATGGATCAGTTTTTTCTTACTGTGAAACGCAGTTTCCTGTGCTGGCAAAATGCTGTGAGTTTGGTATGACAATATTTCAACAACTGACAGCATTTTAACGGAAATTTGGAGCTACGCTGGATGTTACGCTTTTCTTGCCATTATATCACGAATCGCGCATTATTTTAAACATGTAGACACTTTTTTTATGGACTGAAACACACTGTAATATTTTAACAAAAGTGTTAGTCCGATATCAGTGAATTTAAATCGCTTTTTTTTGGTTAATTCTTTGAGGCCTGCTCGCTACCGTGCGTTGAATGCAAATCTTGAGAAGAGGAAAGAAAATAAACCTCTCACACACTCACACATCAGCTTTAATTCACGCATTGCCGCACGGTTTTATTGTGGCAGCCCATAAATCTTCCGCTCTGTTCATTGCTGGAATTGCTGATGAACAAACCAATAGGTACAGAAGAGGCAGCCGCCTCAGAATCGGTTAACCAAACAACATATCAAAATATCTTAAAGTTAGCGAAGCCTAAAGGAGCGCTCACCCGGATTAGCGGTGAACTGTCAAGAAGGTAAACACCACAGCCATCACGCCGTCACCACACCGTGCGCTATGTGATGCTTCATTAAAAAAAGCTTCCCACGAGCTTCCTGGGTAGTGAATGGAGGTGAGCAATCACTTTGAACCGCGGCTCGGCTTCCTTTTCGTATTTCCAATTTATTTGTACGTCGCCTACAGCGGGCCACTGTGTAACTATTACAATGTTGTCTCAAGCACACACAAAACGCCCTTCTGTGGCCGATCGGTGTCATCAATATTTGATTGTGTTTACTTACCCGGACAACTCACCCCGTGCAATCGAGCAGGGGGTTAATGCCATCGAGGTGAACCGGCCCGATAGGGGGGAAAACACAGAAGACTTCAATGCCGGGGAAGTTGGAAGCTTGTGCTGTGAGTGTACTTTCTCGCAAGCAAATTCCTAGTAATTAACCGCAATCCCTATGGAGACTGTTGTCCTTGAGAAAAAAAATGTTGCCTTTTATTGCCCTTTTTTCCCAAAATATCCAACAAGTTTGAGAAGGGTAGCCGTCAGCTCGATTTACGTCTACGTCTTTCGCACTATGACGATCGCCATCGCCTGTCTCGACCGATCACCGATCGGACGTTCATCAGGAATTGGAGCAGCAAACAACCAGCGTCACAGCAGCTGTGACAAACGGGCCAGTTGCGACCGGTGCTTTCGAGCGCCGCAACCGTAACCCTGGACTAAATTCTTTCGATTCCGTCCAAAAAAGCGGTTCGTTCGATTGGTAAACGCGCTAAGGAAAAGGAGCGAGCGCAACAAACAAACCGTCAAGGCTATGAAGGCCGACAAAAGGAAGCAAAGTTTATATGAGTGATCGGTACGAGATTCCGCGATCCAAGGCGCTCGGTACCGGGTATGTCATTAAAATGAGTGGCGGCTTTTAGCATGACGCGAACCGCTTCTCGTACGCGAGAAGAAATTCTAACCCCCCGTATGAGTCACGGCAGAAATGAAAGGCAAACCGTTTTTCGAAACTGGTGAATGCTTTGCTTTGAATTCTAAGCAAGACATTCGAAGACTTTCCTTAGTGGTGAGCCGTTCTTCGTATGACTCACGGTAGACGCTAAAGGAGGAGTTGAAGTCTTATGGCTTCTCATCAAAATTCTCATCAACACCTTCATCGTGATTCCTCGGACACGCTTCACAGTCCAAATCGCGCTTAACCGATCTGCATAACCGCACAACCCCTTGCTGCTGCTGCTGCTGCAACCACTGAGCGTACTCTATCGCCCTTACCGCACTGGGTAGGGCAGGTAAATATTTCACTTTCGGACCACCACCAACTCTCCTTTCCCCCTGCCCCCTCTTTACCAACACCTTTACCAGCCTTTTTTAAACCTTGGTCGATCGTAGCCCGCACTTGGGTAACTGGCTGTTAAAAAAGCTCACACACACACATACACATATTAAACCACGATCATCGAACCGGTCCGACGGTCGGGACTGTGTTGGGCTCGCGGCCAAAAAACCTATCCCCGACCCAACCACCCCTATGGACCTTCCTCGCGGCGGGGGTTGTCAACAACAATTCGGTGGGTTCGTTGTCCTTCCCCGGGTGGGCGACGAGAGGAGCGAAACGATGACGTTTGGTCTGCGGTCGCTCGCTACTTGCGTTTCGGTGCTGATGCTGTTTGGTAATCGCGAAAAACGAGGAACCCCATCTTACAGCCGGCCAACCCACCCAGTAAACCCGCCCTGCGCCGTGCGGGCCGCTTAACGGTGTCTATCGGGGTGCATATCGTTTCGTAAGGGGTTCGTTGACGAGGGGGTTGTGTGGTGCAACTTGGGAAGCACCTCGGGTCGATTCCGAAAGGCCGCCGTCGCGTTGAAAAGCCGTGTGAGTCGTGATCAGGGCCCGGCTGCCAAGGGTGGTGCGCACCCACTCGCATGCACGGTCTTTCTCTTGCGCCCAGTAGGCTTTGTGGGCTTTGCAAAATGGAGGGGGGGTTAGAAGGGGGGGGGGGGGTAAAAGAGACAAAACACCCTCAAACTCACACAAACACACACACACAGGTAGAGACAGAGGTCTGCAGTGTAATGAAATCCACCTCCTTCTCTTTCTTTCTACGCTGATGTTGATAACCGAATGCTGAGCGGCTGAACGGTGAATGGTCCGTTAAAGCAGAGGTCCTGAATTAATACCGAGCTTTTGGATTTCATTTTAATAATATTTGTTATATACTTTTTAAGCATAAAATCCTCTAATATTTACCTAAAAATCCTTATAAAAGTCCATCAGTAAGCTTTATTGAAAGAAGGCCACTTAAGGAAAAACTCCCGAAATGGACCAACAATAATTCGTAGTTTTATTTTATATTTCAGTAAAAAACTAAACGGCTCACTTAATGCTTAAGACTCTTCCCGAATTGATGATAATTGCTCATCTTAAGCCACGCACATGGCAAAAATCGAGAGGCGCAAACTGGTTTCTCAAACATAGAACGTAAAACTACAGATTCATTCTACCATTAACGAACAGGAATGCGATTGCGAACCACGAAACAGTATGATAATGAAGTTCTTAGCGTAGCCATACCCGTGACATAGAAACTGGTTCTGCTTAAAATCTTTCTTCATCCTAGACAAACACTCGTCCCGTCGTCATAAACGTGGTCTATTAATGATCTTGTCTTCCCTAATCACCGGCTTCTACCTCTCAGGAAGGCATGCTTGAATTTCACAGCTTGCTTCGATCACGGTCACCCCAACACGGTTGATTAGCATTTCTTCACGGTCACCTCCATCCGGAACACTAACCTAAGAACACGAGCCGGTCGGCTGGAAATATGTGTGTCACGATCACCACGAGCGGGCGAGCTGCTGCGTGCATCCAGGATACGCGTGTCTGATCCCGTTTCGGAATTTCGTTTTAATTGGATTGCCTTTGCCTTGCCTCCGACCCAGTTCCGGAACGATTGCCGTACGGTCAGTGCGAAACGAGAGTGAGCGCTGGAAGCCGGTGCATAATATGCAAACATATTTACCGTTCCGGGAAAAAGCAAGAGTTATGTGGCTGATTGGCACCGATTTAGGTGAGCCTGGTGTTTCGATCGGCAAGGGTGACTACAAGTTTGTTGTAGCGGAGCCTCGATTCGCTCGGTTGGGAAGCAGCAGCAAAAAACAAAAAAAGGCGGCCAAGAATGTTGACGATAAATATGATAATTTCGCGAACCGGTAGCACAGGGACCCTCCTCGGAAAGCTTCCAAGGAGCATGGAGAAGGGGGAGAAGGAAAGGGAGGGGGGTTGAGGGTGGCTGTGAGGATTGGCATAAATACATACATGCACACCAGCTCCGGTTGTGTTGGGCCGACAGTGGTGGATTTGAATCCTGTGTGGTTCGTGTAATGCAAGTAGGCTTTGCACTATGGGACAGTCCAGGGACAAACCATGTCGTTTGAATTTATTTAACATAAAATTCTATCCAAGTTCTTCTTCTTCTTCTTCTTCTTCTTCTGATTCTTCTTATTTTTCTTTTTCTAGGCCGGCCAAGTCATGCCGGCCGCCTAATGACTTAATCGAGATTTTGATACCACACAGCAGGATAGTCTTCAATACGGGAAAACGGTCCGAAGGGGATTCGAACCTCGGTCCTGTCGTGGGAACTAAGCAAGAACTATACTTTTGAAAATTGCTCTACTCTACAACATCCTCATCAAATTTTTAATATCGAGTTTTTGGCCAGTCCTTTCCGATAGTGCTTCGCCCGAGTCACATTCACACCGTCGTCGTTCGATCGTCGCTGTCGTCGTCGTCGTCGGTGTGTCTCTCGGTCGATCTCGCGCCTTTCGGGCGGACTCCCACCCCACACAGGCCGAGGGTGGCTCGGTAGCGCGGGTTTTGGTTTTCGGTACTGCGTGCAGCAACAGCACGGTGTCCCGCTCGCACCGACTCGTGTGGCCGACCTTCTTTTCGGTGCCCGACGATGGTGAAATGAAGCCTGCGCCTTGCCACCGAGAAGCGGCCTTTCATTCTGCGATCAATCGCATCCGCGTTCGGTTGTAGATTTTGCTGTGCCCCATCCGTCGTACCGTGAACCGGGTGGACGTGTGGACGAGTGTGTGTGTGTGTGTGCAAAAAAGGGTGAGTTCTTGTGAAACCCCGATCACTGTGAACTGTGGCGGGAGATTCCTCTCACTCTGCACTAGCGAAGGGCACTAGCAGCGTGGCAAGGAGTGGCCACCCGAAGGAAAGAGAGAGAGAGAGAGAGAGAGAGGGGGAAAAGGTCGTGCCGAATACCGAAAACTGCTGGCTAGCGGGTTAGCCGCTTATCGTGCGCTGGTGTACTCGCGATCGTGAATGTCAGTGAGTGTCTGTGTCTGTGTTCTTTCTGAAAGGAAATTGCACACACGAAGCCGACCGAGCGACAGCAAAAAGAGAACGGTACCTAAGAAAGGAGGAAGGTTTCGCACCCACCTTCCAGTGTGTGTCACGGTACTGTAGGGCGTGTAGTGCAAACCCCACGAGAGCCATCGAGAAGGCGATTCCGCGCAGAAGGAACCACGAAAAAGCGTCGACGAAAGGCTACAAAAAGGTTCGTTGTGCAACAGCCGCAGCGGGTCAAAGATCCTGTGAGGGTGGCAAGTGCATTTCTCTGAGCGTGTGTGTGTGTGTATTGCTCTGTGTGTGAAACGTGTAAAACAATAGTGGGGTGTTCCCTGTTTTTTTCTTCTTCTCTTCCTCCCCGCCTCTCCCTCCGTTTCTTCAGCAGCCCCCCAGCTCCCCGTTGCTAACCGTTCCCACGTGGCAAACATGAGGATAACTGGAAAGGTGTGCCTGCTGGCGTGTCTGGTGGCGGTGTTGGCGATATCGAGCGTGTTCGCCAGCCCGCTGGACGAGAGTTCCCGGGCGGCCCTGTTCCGCCGAATGCGCCTCGGTGGCCCCAAAGGTCAGTTGACTGCTTCAGCTTCAGCTTCACACCGCCAGCGACGGTATGCGCTTCTGCTTCTTGCCACTCCTTTCAGCCCATCATTTCACAACCCATCGCACGCTCTCGATCACCTCGAACAGCCTCATCCACTGCCCCAAGCCCATGCCCATGTCCATGCTCCTTCCTCCCACCGCCACTCGCTCCCACAAACCCTCCCTCGATCGCGACGACATTTCGATGCAAATTACATTTCCTCACACTTGGACCAATATCACCACCATCATGATCATCATCGTCATCATCTTCATCATCATCATCACCACAACCATATCGACAGCCTCATCCGCACGCTTCACGCTCATAATCATACGCAGCGATTAAATAACCCATCCACCACCAGCGGCGACGCCATCCATCGCGCTAGAAACAATAGGAACACACTGACCACCGTGCCGGGCCGGGTTCGTGCCGGCATGGATGGAAGTGTCGGCACGAGGGGCGGTAGTAGTAGAAGTAGTTGTAGTAGTAACGGGGGTGGTGATGGTGACGATCGACGCTTGCTTTTAGACGCGGTGATCACCCGGGTGGCGCAGACCCACGACAGGCAGCTGCGGCTGTACGCGCAGCGCAACAACTTCAGCTCGTTCAGCAACTACTTCCTGGCGCAGCTGCGCGCGCAAAATGCTGCAGTCGCTTTTGCGTTCGACGATCCGCCCAGCAAACCGCTACAGGCGGAGGCGGTGGAGGAGATCCCGTACTACGACGAGGTGGACGGTATCGGTGATGGTGACCGGCGTCGGGTCAGCCCGAACCCGGAAACGGTCGTACTAGATAGCGCTGATATTACTACTACCACTGCTAGCACTACCACTATCGCCACTGCACACAGCACGCTCACTACTAGCACGCACAACACCACCACCACAAACACTAGCCAATTGCCCGCCAAAGTCTGGGGTGAAGGTACAGAGTCGCGGTTCGGGCCGGTGTTGGAGTTTGTCTTACAGCGTGTTCAATCGATTTTTTCAGTCTACAAGCACGAGGACCAGAGCCGCCCGGGCATCCCGGTGGCGGACAACCTCGACAAAGCTCCGGCGGAAGAGCGTAAGGCGCTGGGCAAGGAGTTGTCCGAAGAGGAGTCAACAACAGGGGCAGCGGCATCGCCCGCTGCTACGTCCGCTCCCGTACCAGCCAAGGGAGGTCTTAACAGGTTGTTTGCTCGCAAAAAGTATAGCCCGCTGCTCAGGGATGCTTCCAAGGGTGTGTCCACAACGGAGGCTTCGTCCGGATCGTCGGTAACGACCACCACAGTCGCCTCTACCGAGGGCGACGATGGTGCGACCTCCTCCGGAACTACGCGCCGCACGAGACCTACGCGCCCGGGGAAGCTGCCCCGTTCGACCACCCCGAAGCCCACCGTGTCCGTGAAGCCCACGAAGATCTCGTCCCGGTTTTCGAAGCCCACGGTAGAACCGACCGAAAGTACGGTCGCTAGCGTAACGTCTCGCACGACACGCGGTCGTCGCACGCGTCCATCGAAACCCTCGAAGCTGTCCAGCTCGACCACAACGACAACTACCGAGGAACCGACGACTACCACCACGACGACCACCACCACAACTACTACTCCGGCTCCAACGACCACGACCACCACGACGACCACCACCACCACCACTACGGTAGCTCCCAGCACATCCTCTAGCACATCTTCCCCAGCAGTAGGCGCCGATTCGTTGGCCGTCGGACCGGTGGAAGCTGTCGCCGTCAAAGTCCAATCGGATGATGTGGAGAGCTCGGCTAGTTCCACCACTTCCACCACGTCGGCGTCAAGCACCACAACCACTGTGGCATCTTCTCCTTCTAGCACACCGACAACGGCCGCACCATCTGTCACGAAAGAGGCCACCGATGATGGCCAGGAAGTGGCCGTTAGAAGCGCACCGAAACCCGAACGGATTATCCCGGTAGTTGAGCGGCAGGATGATGAGCTGACCGAGAACGAGAGTCTCCTACAGTCGGCTGGGTACGATTCCTCGTCGGCTGAGGAGCAGTAGAAGTGGGGTTTGAGGGGTGCGCGCGTGTTTGTGTGATAAGGATGCGAGGGAACAAGACAGAGAGAGAGAGAGAGAATATAATATTTGTTCACTATGTATTACCTGCATACTATCCGCTTACTTCCGGTGCGTTCCGTGTGTTTGGCACTGGTGCCCGGTGCCATTCGACGATTCGTGGGGAATGAGAGTAAGGTATTCTTCGGCAGCATTCGACCATTTTGTAAGCGAATGTTGGGCGAACGAAATAAAGATTAGGTAAACTACTATAACTGTGTCGGGTGTATTTAATGGTTTGCTGTGTTTTTAAGAAAGAAATATTGGTAAAAAGATCACGAAAGAGAAGTAAACTGAGGTCAAGAATGAACTCTTCGTTTTGATGGTGTCTACTAGGGCTTTAAGCATCGAGACCTCTCGATCAGCTAATTTATATGAATCGATTGACACACAATCCAAGCAATCTGCGTCTTCCTTTTGCAATACCTCGAGCTAATCATTGTTTAACACATGAAGAAACTTGTTCTATAAGCTGAGAGGCAATATGTTTAAGCTTTATTTCATCCCATCCTCTCCAAACTCCACACGGTACTTTTCTATCCACCCTTCTCGTAGCATAAGCATAAGAAAAGCTTTTCTCGAAGCTGTCAAAGCTTTAGCTAAAGCACGAGTAGCATAAGCTTTAGCTGTAAGCTTCGAAAGCTCCAGCGAAAGCTCGTCGATTGAGTGCTTAATTTCTTCGGTTTTCCTGCCGCTATGTTCTTTTGTTGCGTTTTTAGGTTTTTAAAAAAGTTTTGTGGATTTTATTTAGCTTCTTTTAAAATTTTATTGACCGTTTGGCCGTATTTCTGCCACTAGGTGTTACAGTAAACAAAACAAGTAAAAACATTGATTTTCCTCTCCTTTGACGCTATGTTATAACCAAGACTCTGAACTGATCTCTAACACTAACACTGAAACTACACAGCTTAATATTAATGTGTTCATTTATTTTGTTAAACTAAATTAAATTGAACTAAGTGTACTATTGAATACAATTTGTTTTAGTTTAGAAAGATCGACAACCCTCACTTGTTCACGTTTTGGTGATTGGAGAGAATGAAATCACTCCATTAACGCCACTTTACTTTAAAGAAATGAACATAGCATGAATTATTCGAACATAAATATTTTTTTATAAAACAATTAAAATTTCTATTGATAAATTGTTAAAAAAGTGTTTTCCACGAATCAAATTGAATTTCCCTCCAATAATTTCTCGCTAGCTTTTCCCACTCACCCACCCATAGTGCGGCAAGCGCTGAGAGTCATCTGTGGCCCAACGTTTACGCTGAGACTCAAACAGCTCAACCATCGAACCGTCGCACACAAAAACAGTTGAACAGCGCAAGCGTTCGGACGCACGGAACGAACCATCGGACCAGCAATACGAACGACACAAAAAAGAAGCGAACGTGCTGCTGCACACGGTGGCTCCATCGACATCCCCTAGCGACCGTAGTTTCGTGCGTGTTTTGTGTTCTCTCCAGTATCCCGTACATTACCAGCTTCAAATCAAAGTAGCCTTGTCGCTAATCAACAAGGCGAGGTCTAGTCCAGTAGCAGCAGCAGCAGCAGCAGCAGCAGCAGCAGGGTGTGTTTGTGTGGCGTTCGCGAGTGTGCACATCGAGTGTTAGAAGCTATTCGGTGCCCTTGTGTGTCCCGTGCCCTGTTGCTGCGAAGAATCCGCGCAGGTGAGTTGCTGTCGTCAGCGCGAGTTGAGCCAGTGAGTGAGTGTGCAAGTTGAATGGGCGCGGAAGTAGCGGTCGAAGGGCCGCGCAGTTTCGGTTTCCAGGAATGTGCGCGCATAAATCGCATGAATCACAGCCACCGTCTCGGATACGGCTAAAGTGCATCCGCGCGCCTACCATTGCCTGTGCTAAGCGTGTTTTTGTGTTTGTGTGTGAGTGTGTGTGACACAAGCAAAAAAGGGCGGAGGATAAAGATGGTGCACCTTGACGCAAGAGAGAGAGAGAGAGAGAGAGAGAGAGAGAGAGAGAGAGAGAGCAAGAGAGTGCGAGCGATATTGTGCAAGCGAAATGTATCCCGTCCTCGGGCGAAGGTTCAGTGGTGTAGCAGCAGGTTGGCTTTTTGTCCCTCCTTTTCCGAATTCCCTGTTTTCCCTGGAGCCCGCAGATTGCGGCCGCGTAAGGGAGCGTTTCGTTTTATTTACTCACCCAACCCGACGGGTGGCCAGTTTGTGGTGCGGGTCCATTGTTCCGTACGAGACAGATCTTGATTTAAAGCACCATTTGGCCACTGGCAACAGCAGCCAACCGCCGGCATCACTTCCGTTCCGCGAGCACTCCGAAACAATGCTATTTCCACAAACCAAGTGTCTGCCTCTGTGTGTGAGTGAGTGTATGTGTGAAGAGTTGGAGGAATATTTTTGAAAACGAAATCATCCCAAAAATAGCGCGCGACTTATGGTAATCCGCTTGAGGCGAGTGAGGATGAAAAAAAAAGCGAGTTAAAACGTGTGCGGTGAATAATAAAATGTGTCACAAAGTGGTGTGTTTGGGTGTGGGTGGCCCAAGGAACAGCCTCAGTCACCCTTGGTAGCGCTGGTGTGAAAGAGAGCGCCGGAAGTGTTTGTCCGTGAAAAAAAAAACCACCGACGATAGATTTCAACGTGTCGCCTAGCGACGAACCCAAAGTCAAGCAGAGATTGCTGTGATCGTGTTGGTGTACATCCAGTGTCAGTGCTGCTGTGTTCTTGAGCTGCTACTGCGATTCCTCGCCCATACGTGCCGTGCTCGTGTGCTTGGCACCTTCCGTTTGACAGTAAATCATCGACAAATTGGAAACGAAACAAGCAAAACACACACACTTTTTCCGGTCGGAACGTTTGGAAAATCACCCTTTGCTCACTTTCTAGGTCACACCAGCGATTTTGTAAACAGAACCACTTAACAAACTGTCAACCGGGCCGTAAGTTGTCCGGCGCGTTTACCGAGTTTATGTAATAATGCAAACAATTACGCAATGGTCACGATTATCCAGGTGGACAAAGGGGCCAGTTGTTTGGTGAAGGAACAGGAGGTGCGAGTGTTTTATTTGTTTTTGAGTGGACTTTTTCCTTGTAGCACACACATTTGCAGCTTAAAAGCAAGATGCTGGGAAGCTTGCTGAAGCGTTCGAAAGGAACAGGTTTTGTTAGGTGGCACAATGAAAAGTAAAAGCTACATTATATTGAAATGAGAGTGCTTAACAATTATTAAACTCGACTCGATCGTTACCCTAGATGTGGGTAAGATTTCACACGTTCCAAACATGAGGTGAATCTGTGTCTTTTCAATCGCCAACCGTAGCGTGTGTCCTTCTACCCTACGCTTCGGTCTCAGACCTTTTCAATGACCAACACAAGCACCTCGTCGCTCTTGAGCGTTCCCCTATGCTCCTCGCGCCAACTGCCCTCCCCACCCCTCAACATAACCCACATGGGTTCGAGTCCGTTTTGTTTTGGTGGGCTACGGCAGAGCCGATTCCCTCTGTATCAGTGCGGCCTCCCCGGTGTAGGTGAGAGACGATCGACGAAAAACCAGTCTGCACGATACGAGTCGCGATCTTCGCTTCTAGCCATTTTTTCTCTCTCTCCTTCCATTCTCATCTGCGATCGCCACGAAGGGTGGCGTTCCGATTGACCGTGGTCGGTGACCGGTGGTGGCGACTGGTGGTGGTGCAACCATTGGCACGTTGTGTTAATTGCGCTGCGAGTGCCGGACATTGCGCGAAACGAAAGTGACGCAGAATGAAGCAACCACACCAGCACCACCGGGCCAGTAGAAAGGATCTTATCGACGTGGCTGGACGCGGCGATCGATGATGCAAAGAAAATCGAAAGTAAGCGCTTCTGGAGCATATTCTCATGTCCTACTGGACAATATGCAAAGCGCAAAGGGAAACACGATCAACAACAGGTCTATTTTAAATTATGACATTACATTCCACTGCTCCAATCTGCTGTGCTGCTGTGATCGTGCGTACGCAACACCACTCCAAATAAGGCTCGCGGGGAACCTCTGCGCAAACACGCACAAACACATCAACCTGACTTGTGTGTGTGTGTGTTTTTTTTTTCGGGGGTTGCTACTTTTTTGTTTGTAGGTTTGTATGTTCTGTGTGGCTATGTTTAACACGACCGACAACCTACCTACGCATCTGCAAAATCGGTCCGTGCATGGGCTGGCCGACTGATCCGTTGACGATGGCGTCATCGTCGACGGCGAAGATCCGGGCGCCTTTGCCAGTGGTGCGCGACTCACCTTCGCTCGAGGTTGACCTGTAACCACGCACAGACTTCTGCAAGGAATGTCTACCATGCCGGCGTTGGCAGGCCACGGCGTCCTCCATTTTTCATCTCTCATTCAGAGCAGCTCCAGTCTACTCCAACGCATCAGCTCGTCACTAGCTAATGGCATCGGTTGGACGCGGGTGTGCGTGGGGGATTGCGATTGAATTTGCATTTTTACCGTAGGTCGAAACGGACCCGGGCTCGGGAGGGAAGCAAGACGAAAACAAACGGACGGGTTGGGCTGATCACATTCAGATTCACTTTCGACTGCAAACGACCGGAAACACAGGAAACACTGTGGCTGTGTGGGGGCTGCCGTACACCAACCCGTCCACCATGATGGTTGAAGCTGGCGAGTAGTAAAAAAAAACATACACACACACATTATCGAGCAATCAACTCTTTCGGTGTTACAGGTTGGCATAAATTTAGCGATTTCTAATCGAGTTGCCACATGAGCCGTATGTGGCGCACTTTGTTCCAATGAAAACGTTTGCAGTGAGGCGAGAAAGGTTTGTCGTTGATGTGATTTGTGCTATCAAAAGACGTAAAGTGACGAACCCTACTTATAAGGATGGGATCGAGCATTCTGAGTGCTGTTTATGGCTCAGATTGGCCCATATAAGGCTGTATTAAATCGATCTGTCACATGATCGTATTGCAATTAAATTCCTTTAAAACGTTAGCTCCGAGGCGAGCGAATCGGTTTTGAAATGATTTTATATTATCAAAAGACTTGAAGCGACGAACCTAGCATTTTTAAGGATGATCAATCATTCCAATGCTATGAACTGGTATTAAAGTGCCAGAGTATTGCTTTTTGTTTCAACGAAAACATGATCTGTGGGACATGAAAACTCGATGCAGAATTGTGGCATGATTGAAGAAAGACCTCTAGTGGCGAAGCATGAAGCATCCAGAAGATAAACAATTTTGAATGCTTCTGAAGGAAAAGGGTTGCATAAGTCTAATAATACTTAATCAAAATGCCAACAAAATTTTCTTTAACACAATCGTCAAGAAACTTTTAATCAGTCAGGATAATATCAATTTATGATCAATTTCAATCCAAGGACTGTAAGTCTGAACACTTTTTAAATATTTTATTTAAAAAACGATCAAAAGACTTAAAGTGACGAACCCTACTTTTGAAGGATGATTGAGTATTCTAAATTATCCTTTATTGTTTATTAAAAAATTTCAGTCTTAAGCCACATTAAGACATTAAATTCAATGTTTCATTTGCCAACAGGAACAAGGAAACGCTCATCACACTTTTTTTAGTATAATGACTCACACGTGATCGCGTAAGCGACGAACCTCGCCGTCCCGCGTTCTGCTGCACACGAAGCACGATAACAATTCACCAGGGAGCGCAATTTTGTAAATTTGATCCATTACGTGATTAACTGCCACAATCAAGTGATCATGTGGCGGTCGATCGGCTCGAGCAGCATTTTCCGACCCGTGGCCAGTTATTTCATCGTGCTCTCATGCTCTATTAAAATGCTATTAACGTACACCGTTGAATCATATCGTGACAATTCTTTGCAAGAAAGCAGAAGAACTGTGCCTGCCAATCGTCAACCATTAGCTTCTTTCCCGATGCACTTGAGCATCTCAGCCCAGCACCGCTCGCCATTTAATTCTACATTCCGTTGAACAAAAAGGTGCATTAGGATTGATGCACTCGAGGGCGTCGTCACCCGTGCGCCGAACAATAGGGCGGTAGGGCAGTTAGAGATTCGCTCACTGGGAACCGTCCCTGACATATTCTCACAACCGTTGGGAGCCGTTTATCGTGGCTCAAGGCTTCGTGGCGGATGGGTGGGATCGTACCGAACAGCTGGCAGATAAGCCGCCCGCTCAGTTCTATGTTAATGAAGTGTTTAGCAGATCGAGCGGACAGCGGCAACACGATTGCACGGTTGCTCGCTTATCGAGTGAATTAAATCTGACAACGTGATGAACATTAACGGCGATGCATGCTATTATGCTAGCTGTGTTGCTGTGTGCGTTCGGCTCTCCAGACGACTCCCCGCATTACGTTTGGCCTACTGAAGGGCATTGAAATGTCAAAAAAGGGTAATCGAGCTCGTTTGATGTGCAAAAAAAAAAGACAGGAGTTGGGAACTGCGTCGCGCAATTACTTGCTTACCTGAAATTATTTTGTCATTTACACTCCCGAGCACAATAATCTCCTTGATGAAGCCCCGTTCCCGGTGGCTCAATAGTAAAGTGAATGTTTTACTGTTCCAAAGAGTCGCGCCACCGTAATTCCAACGCGCTTCCGTTGGCCCACTTTGCAACCGATTCGTACAAATTAGCCTCATTAGACCGCATCACACCGCGCCAAAAGCTATGCGCGCGCACCCCTTAGACAAAGCTTCAAATTGAATTATTTGGTTTTCGGTGGTTAGCTTTTTTAGCACAATTTAATAGGATTCTCCCAACGAATAGGAGTGCTAATTTGATAATCATACCCTTTCCCAACAGATCGCTTCGGTACGATCGCTACGGGCGCCGCATTCGAATGAAATTCTTCACATTTTTTGCTTTTCCGATTTGCTGTCAATTAAGATAGTGCTGACCCTGTGGGATTGCCTTATCGGGCCTCGCAAGACCGGAAAGGCCTTCCGGATGTGTCATACCGTTTGAGTGAGGCTAAAGGTAATATATTATCATACGAATAGGGTCAATGGGGATTGGAATCCCCATCGATAGGCAGACAATCTGTCGCTGTAATGATCATGCGTTATTAGTATGTGACCTCCACATTTCTTCGCCGGCATCTTAACATCCCTACAGGGCCTGGACCGAGTGTCTACCAGACAATGAACAATATCCGTACGTACATACATGCGCCGCACATCGGTGTGTCAATGGCTCGGATCTTCGCCAGCCAGTAGAGTCAAGGTTCCCACAATCTTCGCGGAGTCGTGAATATGAAATTCATGATACACTACCTTCTGCTGGTATATATTTATTATTAAAACCTTCCATCGCCATACCGCCGCTACCTTGATGTCTTTTTTCTCCATGGAGAGGGGACGATTATCATTATGGTGAATTTCCGTGGCACTATTTTCTTCCCGCCTTTCCCACCCCTTTTCCTGTTCTTCCGGGTCAAGAGGTGCTCTGGAGCGGAGACAAACTGCGACACAGATTTTATTTTCTCTCCACCTTTTTTCGCAGTCATTTCGTTTCGTTCCGACTGCGCTTTATGCCAGCCGCGAATGGTAAAGAGAAACGACCGAAAAACATAAACTATTAAACAAGCGTGTCAGAGAGCAACGAACGACCTACTGCTGTAAGGCTACGGTGCTCTTAATTAACGCGACGCGGCCGCTTATGTCAGTGCGGTGCCAATCGCCTTCGGGATGCTACTGCTACCCTCTATCTATCAGTCGAACGATCCGTCCGGCCCGATAAGATTCGCACGTTCGCCGCACGGTGGTTGGATTAGGGTGATTTGTGTTTCAATTATTTCACTAGCTCACTTTTCCTCTACCTGATTGGTCCAATCATAATTGATTGTGGCGATTTTTCTTCATTTGCTCGGTGTGGCTCTCAGGAGCTCGCTTCTTCGGCTCACGCAAAGCGAAAAATACCGGACCACAAACTGGGTCTCAGGCGCGTTACCCTTCTTTTCCTCTTGTCGGTGGATGTAAATCGAGCCGTACCGGGTTTTTTCGTTCGTCGGGGTTCAAACATTTGAGCTAAGATTGTTATTACATCACCAACGAGCGGGTTCGACATTTTTCGACTCGGCTTGGGTGATCATTCGCAGGAGACAGCTGGGATTGATTGAGTGAAATAAAAGTGTTATAATGCGCGGATGGAGGTCAACGCCGAATTCTTCGTGACATTTTACTGTCACATTTAGAAGAAGTATTAGACAAACTAAGCGGGCAAACGAGCTCAAACCGGGAAATGAGCTAATTGGTACACACCGAACAATTTATTTGGCCCCTTTTGCTTCCTGGCCCACCCGGTTACATACTAGCAAACGTCACCGAACCGTGCCGAAAACACACGCCACCACACTACACTTAAGCAAGCAAGCACGGCAGCTTTGCTTCCCCATTTTCGGCAGGTGATCGTAGGTTCCTTTCAGTTTCGGTTGCAGAGCATTGCGCACACACTTTTCAACCTCGAAACCTATCGATGCGTACTTTGGAGACGGTGTCGGATTTTTAATTTCCAAAAAACCCCTCCATCTGTAAGCAAGCAAAAGGATGAAGCTAACTGTTTGCCACAGAGTTCGTTAAAAGTCCGTCGATTGCGATCGTGACACGTTAAACATTTTATTGGTGCCAATCAAAAACACCTCGCCGAGTGTGTGAAGACTTGATTCCAACGATCGTTGGATAGATACGCCAATTCGCCTTAACCTAACCCGATACTGATTAATACAAATGCCATAACCGTTGGCCAGCTGGCCTTGAAGCTGCTGGCCCCGCTTGTAACTTGTTTGTGTGTAGCTAGTGCTCTCCCTGTTCCAATTTCCACGCACTCGAAGATAGGATTATTGGAAAGGAAAAGCGAAGGCAACCGACCGATCAACCTGTCCCGCAAACCAATAATGATAATGAGGCATTTGTTGACATTCGGTTCCTCCTTCATTTCCGGTACGACCCCAAACACAGAAACAGATTGGGTGATTTAATGGGCTTCTCTCCAATATATGGAGCTGACTTCATCTCTGGCTAGTAAAGAAAACGACGTCATCAACTCCCAGCTCGGTGTTTATGCTTGCGACTTTACTCGTCGCCACACCTTAGTCATTCAACTTCCGCTCGATCAACGGGCTGCAATGGCGTCGATGTCACCTGGCCTCGGGATGGCGACTAGCTTTATTCCTATGCCCCTCTGCTTGCTTGAATATTCATTAGAGAAGCGCGTACGGCACCGCGGCGTCATCCACAATTGGCATACGGAGAGGGGCGCGTTAAAGCAACTAAGCAGCGGCGGCGATCGTTTATGAGCTCACCGCGTAAGGAATTTGTTGATCGATCAACAAATCAACCAGCACAATGACATCTCACCTGTTCGGTCAACGCGCGGCACTGGTTGTTGTCCCTTTGCTGAAGGCTGCAAGAATAAATTAAATCCCACCGCCGCGTGCAACACAGCAGGAAGGAACGATTCCCTTACCGGGTGATTTTCTAATTAAAAGTTTTTTAAAGCGAAAATAAAGCACAGACGAACTTTTCGTTCAACCCAACAGCACGCTCGGGTTGTATTGTAAACAACGGCTCCGGCTGTACGATCGTGGTGTGCGTGATGATCATCACCGCACGCCAAACAAACACACGCTGCACACACTGGCCAGCCCGATGTTTGTGGAATGCGCGGAAAGCGATCGCTGGCGTGCGTGGTGACCGATTTTGTTTTCGCGCTTGTGTGTCGTTGTACTGGGCTGTTTGGCTCAGTTACGTCATCTGCACAGTGGGCCGACGACCATGTTGCGGGAGGAGCTTTTACCCATATGTGTGTGAACGTGATTTGACGAACAGAAAGAGAGAGAGAGAGAGGGTGAGAACATGAAAATAACATGGTTTAGGTTTCACTCGACGGATAAAACACATGCTGCTGATGTTGTGCCTCGGACGTTCTAGCGAAGAAAGGGAAGGTTTGATTAATTGCTAGCTGCTTGAAGCATCTTATCAAACAGCTAGTGACAACAACGAGGATTAATCTTAACGAAGTCTTTGATTACAAATTATGCTTACAAGCTCACCTATATTTCCTGCGCCAATTTCCCGACTCATGCTCGATAAAGCATGAAAAAAGTCATCAAGTTTTACAGCCAACGCGTGACAATAAAATGCGGCTCAAGTCATTTCCCCTTTGCACGCAATATTTTACCTCACACCGAGCCTCGCTCTCGCACCATATTAGGAAGTCCTTCGGCAAACATTTTGCGGAACCGAACTGCCAAACAGTTTATATGTCCATCATCGCTCAGGCGTCAATCAAAAGCCAAGCCAACTTTGTCCTGCGATGCGTATCCGTGGTCCGATAATAACTTCCAGCTGGTGGTGATAATATTTCTCGGACTTCCTTCCTTTTGCGCGCCGCGTTGATGATGGTTTATGAATTTTTGACGAGCGAAAAATCGAACAACCCCGTTCACATCCGTTCCGACGGTTTGCAAGTGTGCGTTTATCAAGAACACGGCGACTGTCCTCCGCGCGAACGTTCATACAAAACCACCCGCCAGCTACTCCGTACGGCTCACTCGACTAGCGGCGCTCGACGGCGAAAGACAAGAATTATTACCAATCGGATTATCTTTAAGTATTGTGGCAGCAACATCAAGAGCGCTAAACTTTCTGCATTTTATGGAACAGGTTCGTAAAATGAGCAGCAACAGTTTTTGAGCACCGGAAAGCGCACCTACCCTAGAGAGTGAGAGAGAGGAGAGAGAGCTGATAAGGAGGAGGACGTCGTTATCAGGGATCCGCAAGAGTCAAAGTGAGCTTCGGCAGGAGTCATGGAGCTGCCAAAAGGGGCCAAAATTACACATGCCGGACTGCTGCAACACACACCGGATGGAAAGACGGAGCTACAGAAGATCACCCAGGCCGGGTTGGTGGCTCGATCGCCCGAGGGAACAGCCGCCAAAGGGATGAACATTCGCGGCAATGAGGACCTGTGGGTTGAGATCCAGGCAAACACCTTCAAGAATTGGGTGAATGAACACCTGCGAGAATCTGGACTTCAGGTGAGTTTTCGTATTCATACTGACGAATGTCTCTTTTACTAATTCACTCCCCTACTCTTCCAGGTGATTGAATTCCACGAGGACTTTTGCGATGGAACGCTCCTCTGCGCACTGGTAGAAGGACTGCAGAAGCGCCCACTCAAACCCTCCTGGAACAAGCGGCCAGCCAACCAGCATCACTTCATAGAGAACGTTACCACAGCGCTGAACGCGATCGAGGCGGACGGTGTCAAGCTCGTCAACATCGGCAACGTGGACATTGTGAATGGAAATGTCAAACTGATCCTCGGTCTCATATGGTCGCTGATCGTGCGCTACCAGATTGGACGCAGCAAGTTCCCACCGCGTAAGCTGATGCTTGCCTGGCTGCAAGCCGCCCTGCCCGACTGTAAGGTTAGCAATCTGACCACGGACTGGAACAGTGGAGTGTTGCTGTCCGCCCTGCTGGACTACTGTGAGCCGGGTCTGTTTCCACACTGGCGTACGCTCAATCAGAACGACTCGGTGCGCAACTGTGAGCGGGCGATGAACCTGGCGTACGAGCGATTCGGAATTCCGAAGGTCCTGGAACCGGAGTACCTGGCGTCGAGATGGCTGGACGAGCTGTCCGGGATGACGTATCTGTCTTACTTCATGAGACCGGGTGGCCCGGGCTACAACGCGACGATGAAGTGGGTTAACGGACAAATCAAGCGCCCCGTTAACAACTTTACGGTGAGACTCTTCCTGCTTCTCCATATAGTTCATCATGCTTAATAATGCTTTTTGTACTTCCAGAGCGACTTCAACGATGGCAAAGTGTTCTGCGAAATCATCAAAGATCTCGGTGGACCCGTACCCGAACCCGCAAAGCTCAGTTCCGACCCATCCCAGTGGGAGAACAACCAGCAGAAGGTGATCGATGGTGGCCTCAAGCTTGGCGTGAAGCCAGTACTCTCCGCAAAGGATATGGCCACAGCCGATGAGGAGCATCTGGGCGTGATGGCATACACAACCTGGCTGCGTTGGGTCATTCCTCGTCCACCACTTGCCAACATGCTAACCGTGCATCTGGACAGCACATCGGGTCGGGTCGGTGAGCCGACAGAGTTCCGCGTCGAAGCACTATCGCGTGATGTGGACATGTCGAAGGTGAAGGCTTACATCAGCATGCCCAACACGAACACGCTGCACCAGGTGCGACTGGGATCGCGTGGTGAGGGAACCTTCGTGCCAGACAAGTACGGCATGCACGAGATCGTACTCGAGATCGACGATAACCAGTAAGCATTATACAGGAACAGGCTACAGAAAACGAGGTTTCTAATCACTTCCTTTCTTCTTCTTGCAGACTTGGTGGACACTTCTTCCGGGTACTCCCAAGGCTTGTACACGTCGCCCCGCCCGGTATGGCCCCGTGCGCCCTCGGAAGCCTTGTGGAAGTGCTGGTCAACGCAACCGGTGCGCCGAAAACTGAGGACATTCTAGTGACCGCCTACAGTCCTTCCGGGCGTCCACTCAAGTGTCCGCTGAAGAAGGTAGCTCATCTCGCAGCTTCAATGTCGATCGACTATCTCTCATCTTCATCTTGCCCATTTTAGATCGAGGAAGGACATAGTGCCATTTTCAAGCCGGATGAAGCCGGCGTTTGGGAAATTGCCATAACCTACCAGGGTCGCCACATCCAGGGCGGCCCGTTCACCTGTGCCGTGTTCGATCCGAGCGGTGTGTCCGTGCACGGACTGGACGGTGCCATGCCACTGAGGGCTCACTCGTTCGAGGTCGATGCCCGCGGTGTTGGAGTGAGCGGCGAGCTGCACGTGGACATCGTGCACGAGAAGCGCTCACTCGTTTGCTCGGTGGAGAAGCTGCAGGAGAACAAGTACCAGGTCACATTTATGCCACGCTCCAATGGCAAGCATCGGGTGTACGTCTACTTCAACGGATATGACGTCAAGGGATCGCCGTTTATCATGAAGGTCGGCTCAAAGGGAAGATCCGGCAAGACACGCACCAGTCCACATCAGCACGAGGGAAAGCTGCGCTCGGAAAGTCCCTCGTACCATTTCAATTCGTCCTCGTTGACGCGCAAGACGGACACTTCCTCGTTGCGTCGAGATATCTACTCGCCTACGACGGTACCAAAGTCGGGCTCCCGGTCTCCGCAGGACTATGAGCCTGGTGGCTTCATCAAGAGCTCCACCAAGGAGACGTACACGAGTCGGGTTATGTCACCGGCCCGGCACAGTCCTTCGCCGAAGCTGATCTTCCCCACAACAGAGACCGATTATGGAGGATTTCGTCGCAGTACCGAGCTGCTGTCGCAACGTCGCGATTCCGATGAGCTGAAGAGTCCGGTTCGTCTCACCGATGAGGCGGCAAGCTCGTACGTTAAGACAATCCGGACCGAAAACCACACAACGAAAACGATCCGCACGATGTTGGATTCTGACAGTCCGATTGCACACATCCGAGCCAGCCCTGGGTTGAAGAGCCCTCAGACCGTATCGGCGACGCTGCTGGACACTCGAGCTGGAACCAGCAGTCCCAAGCCGTTGATCACGACTACAAGCACGAACACGTCCAGCACTCGCTACATACCGTCTCCGGTGACGGAACAGCGCGTCGCGAGTCCGATTGCAATGCACGAAAAGTCCAACGGTACCTACAAGGTGACGGAACGCAACTCGACCTACAAGTCTACCGTAACGCGAGACGTTGTGCGCGACAGTCCCACGTTCGAGCGAGTGCTCCGCAGTCCACCGACAGCTTCAACCAACGTTGTGGACTACTCTTCCAACATCAAGGTGAACTCTACCGGTGCCAACGGTGGGCAACCCTCCCGGCGGGACAGTTACGACGTGATCAATAAGACGAAGCACCTGTTCTCACAGAACTCACTCGAATCGCTGGCGAACTTGACCGAGCGACAGCTCAACACCGACCTAACATACGATCGCTCGACGCTCGATAACCAGACGGAGAAGAATACGCAGTTCAACAAGTTCTCGCTCGGAACTGAGACACAGTCCAAGCGTCCGATCATTGAAGATGAGGGATTGTACCGTGCCGGTGGATATCTCAAAAACTATCGTACCGAGTCTAATGAGAAGTACGAACGATTCAGCTCTTCCCAGCTGAAGGGTGGTTTCGAACCGATCGGACGTGATGTGAGTGGTGCACGAGCTATTCGCGTGCAGGACATTCCAGACGGTGTGCTCGGACGTCCGGTTGAGTTTGAGAGTAAGTGATGCCAGTGATTCCACAAAATGGGATGAAATTCTAATTGTAATCACATTTCCAGTCGATGGATCGCAAGCCGGTTCGGGAAACTTGGAGATCCTCGTCAACGGTGGACGGGTAACGTCGGCAGTACGAGCGCTCGGCAATCAGCGCTTCATCGCTAGCTTCACGCCGCACGAGTCCGGAACGCATACCGTCCAGATCACCTTCAACGAGGAAACCGTTCCCGGTAAGTCCCAAGCTCTCATGATTTCTTTCAGATATAGATATGGTTTCACGGCAAGTAGCTTAGGGCTGGGTGAAGAGATTGTCGGTGGTCTAATTGATTCTTCTCATACGCTCCAAGGATTGATCTTGTCGAGAATGTTCATATTGTCCAACAAAAGCAGCCCTCCACCGTACAGCCAATGGCAAACAACCCGTGGTGGGTGAGCAGATTGCTGCTTGTATCAGCGGGAATTGTATTTATTATTCATCGTTTGGGTTCTTTCTTCGTGGGAGATGATGCATTCGTATAATATTGATGCTTATTGAAATAAAGCTTGTGATAGGAAGTATTTATTTAAAGCTTCACCATGACTGCTCGATGAGTACTGTTTGATGGATGGGACGATATTGGATAGAAGCAGATATCCATTTAGGTTATCGGAGATTTATTGAAGCGGCACAGCTAAATTCAGAAAGAAATCGTGATTTGAAAAATGAAATTAAAACGCAACAGTGACGAGTTATGACGGGAAATTGATAACAAGTCACGGCCCACTCATTTGAAATTGTAATACTTCCTCATCGATCAGACAAATGGATTCGATCACTGTTTACAACCTCCCCTGATGTCTTTCAAGGGTCGCCGAGCTGCTGCATTTAATTTGTGTTTGTGTTTTGGCCATTTTATGTCTCGGTGAATGGCACTGTAAGCCACGCCCAGAGACTTGGTTAGGTGCCGAGGAAACTATAATCGCAGTTAAAAACAAATTAAAAATACAATTAAAGGTATCTTGCTTCCGATAATGTCTCACCATCCATCAAACAGTATTAGACGGAATGTCACATGAGTCACAAAAGCTTGCCAGCCGTGCAAGAATGTTGTTCAGGAAGTGACTGTTTTCGGGAAACCGTGTCCACCTAACACCCAAAGCGCTATCTTCAGTGGAGCGTATCGAATTTATTAAGAGGTTTATTCCATTAAAAAATTTGAACCGCGTATTTCATCCGCTTCATTCAAGCGCGTTCATTTGCTGAGAAGAAGTTCATGCTCTTTATCGGAGATCTCAGATTTCCTCTGAGTGTATAGCCGACCAATTTTTCTCCATGGGCTGTGTTCATTTTCCGTAGCACGTGGGTTGATAAGTTCTTGGTGGTGAAGCCTGATTAAGCTTTAACACCGAATTTTCGTAACACTAGGAGTTCTTCAATTACATACTACGTGTTACCTTAAGTTGATTGAAGTTGTCGAATATTTTCTACGTAAATGATTACGATTTTAAGAAAATAATGATACCATGAACGGTCATTTTGAGTTAGCATCGAGAATGGCATTCCACGCTCACCTGAGCTCAGTCCCACCAGAGAGAGGAGATGCCATGAGAGCGGAAAAGCCCGCGCACGAGAGCAGCCCACCGATCACCTGCGAGAGCGATCGTGAGCGAGAGCGAAGCCCACGCACTCCGTCCGAAACCTCTGGAAATGGGTGAGCTCGAGATCAGTGCGATCGCGAAGAAAACTGTAAGTCTTCTTTCGAACGTTCACCGGGCAGGGTGCGTCTTTCGTGTGCGATCGCCGTCGTCATCATCTGCGCGTCTCTTGTGATTCTAGCCACAAGCAAATAGGGGTAGTTTGAGGTTGCGGAGTTGCAACCGCTAGACGAGAAGCCCACAAAAGAAGAAATGTGCTAGAGTGAGCAAAAAATTCAGATAAAGTGTACCTTCCCGGGGGAAGTTGCGAGTGGGAAGAAGAAGAAGAAGAAGAAGAAGAAGAGATTTATCTCAGGTGCGTGTGTGTGTGTGTATGTGAGTTTCTTGCGAGGGCAAGTGTGTATTCCGTCGCGTATGTGTGTATTTGTGTGCGTGAAGGCGCATTAGAAAAGCTTCGAAACGAAACAAACGCACCTACCTATATTACCTCCCCGTTCCGCCTGACGGGGCCGGGGGCTTCGGGCGCAAATATTTGCGCGGTGCGGTTTTCTTGTCCCGTTTCTCAAGCGTAGCAGCAAAAAAATATAAGAGTTTGCATGTGGGAATTTCGCTGCGGCGAGTGAAACGACGCTGCCTCGCAAGCTCTTTCTTCTGCATCACCCCGCGCTATGGACGGTGGCTCCATCTCGCGACTTTAAACCGTGTCACCCACCGGGGGGGGAGCGAGTGAGCGCCTTGTGTCTTTTTTTTTGTTTTTCTTACGCGAAGTGATGTGAAAAAAGGGGTACGAAAAGGGTAAATACGAAAAGTCGCCACAGTGAGCACATAATTCGCGTCGTGAATTGGCAGCGTGATCGCGAGTGATCTGACCGACCGTTCGGGTCTACCCGCTAACAGGAAGCCATCTTGAATGTGATCGTAGCAACGCAAAAGATCTCCCGAGCAACACACACAAGATGACGTGACAAGTTCGACTGGCGGCGAGCAGTTTACAGGGCCTTCTCGGCTGATTTCAACGCTGCTGTTGGCTGGCTGTTGTGACGGCTACCTTTGCCGTGTTGCCTTCTTTTACCTTTCCGTTCTCAACACATCGCCCTTTTCTTCCTGGATGCATCGTTCGGATCATTGGTAGCCGTCCAAGACACAGCAGCACCAGCAACATCAACAAGTTCTTTCCCGCTGCGCTTTCGTTGTTTTGTTGCTGTTCCACCTCAGTCTTCTCATCTCGCCTGTTTTGTTTTGGAATTTTAGCTTTCTAAAGCTTTCTTCCTCGTTCTTTCGTGTACTGATCGCGCATAATTTAGGACGCTGGTGATTTGGGATGTTAATAAGACGCGGAGTGCGTGTGGAATGCGTGAGCAGCGCTGGGCCTTTGGTTTTCCGTGTGGCGAGAAGAATTAGCATCAAGCAAAGATAACACAGAGCGTGTGCGTGTGTGTCTGTTTCGATTTAAAATGCCACGATTCAAAATCCCCCACGGCTTAACGCATCTCAAACGCAACTCTGGGTTGGTTGGTGTTGGGTAGCTTTGTATGCTTGGTAGTATGCGCGATACAGGGCAGAAAGATCGACGAAGAAATTCTGTCCTTCGTTGTTGAGTCGTCGCTTACGTTTCGCCTCCTCCACCCCCCTTAATCTGCAGTCGGTTATTCGAGCTAAGCTTTATGTTGTACGTCGTTGATTTTGTTCCACAAAATCCATACACAAATCGATCGTCAGCAGCAGCAGCTTCAACGAGAAAAGCAGCATCAGCAAAGGCAGCAAGCTTCCGGCGGTGGAGTGACCAGTGGGCAACGTTTAACGATAGGATAACTAAAAGAATCGTAAGTTCTATTCTTCGTGCGTTAAAGCCGTTAAATCTTTTCAATCCCAACTAAGCCACCTCTCCGAAAATTATTAGATTGATTGAAATGCCACATTAAAATTAGCAGCGCGAGAGCTCGATTGTGGTGCAATTACATACCATTACCTTCGCACACCGACCTCACAAACACACCTTCAGAGCCGTAGAACTCCAGCATCCAGCAGTTGAAAACTCCGCAACCTCGCGTGCTCTGGAGTTCAACGTATTCCCAACACTCGCGCACAGTCGTAGCTTGACCCAGATTCTGGACGGCTTTTCAATTCCGTCGCTCCGTTCGTTCGCTCTTGCTTCCAAGAGCCCGGCTCAGGCTGAGCTGAGCGATCTCTGGTAAGGGTCTGCAGGCAGATTAAAGAAACACAAGCAGGGAGAACGATCGGAAGGGATCTGGCCATGGCTAAAGCTTTCCGCCGAGTGCAGCAGTTGGATGCTATCTACTGTTAAGGGCAACCTGTGCGCTGTAGAATACCGTTCGAATGGTATCCTCCGTTCCATGGTATCAGGGCGAGGGAGCATAATTCTTTCCCGGCTTTCCCCATTTGGAATGCATTTCTCGTCGAGATTAATGATGATGAAATAGAATTCTCCAGCGAAAGGAGGCGTGGTACCATCCATTAGAACGGTACTTTCCTTGGTGGATAGATGTACGTATGAATGCCCATGTTGGGGTTTGTAATTAAAAAGCTCTAACCCAGATTTTTAAGGCATCAGCAAATTCGATGCGGATTTTAATGCAGCTCATGCATGCCCTGCTGCTTGATTGGCCTTTTCTGGGAGGGTTGCTTTTTGCATATGGAAAAATTAAGACCAACATTCACTTATTCCCACCGTAAGCCCGGCGTTGAGATTAAGAAACCGTTTAAGACATCGAATCAAGGTTAGGCAGACAATTTTCCACGACCGGGCATGCATGGTATGGCTTATTCAATTTGAGGCAGGAAATCGTTCGGCTAGGGTCAGCCTACCCTACATCCTGTCTGCAACGCATTCACAACCCACCCGGCCATAGCTGGTGACCCTGTACATACCTTTATTCGCCTTACGAATCTCAAGCCAAACCTCCTAACCTCAAGAAAAGCCGTTTCAGTTTTCTTACGCATCGTTTGCGAGATGATTGGTGGTACTCGTCAGCGACAACAATAGTGCCATTTTGCTTTTGTTTTTGTATGTCTTTCTTTAAGTTACACTTCTTGCTTGTCGTACCATCTTGCTGCGGTAACCTTCAAGACAGTGAGCGAAGAAGCCAAACAATGATAAGATTTATCACTTACCACAACAACGAGCGGAAGACATTTTTCTTTAAACGCGACACATTTGCAACAGCTTCTTGCCAGGCCGTTCGCGGACCGGCACGATGGTCGTTTTGCGTCGAAGGCCAACCCTTCTGTAGATTCGGGGCGAGAGACCTTTTACACTCACCAGATCTGTGGGCCGTGTTTGTGTTAAAACAAAGTACAAAAGTCGCGTGGTTGGTAAAGACAAAAACAGACCGAAGCAAAAAATACTACGGAACGGACTGTGAATGCCGTGACCGTTCAAACCAGTCTGTAAACTCCGTAAGCTTGGGAAAACTCGTTTCCCGTGTACGGCGGTTAAATGTATTTTCCCTTTTTGCTTCGCCAGCAGCTCTCTTTCCTGCAGCTTTAGCGAGATGATCTCCCGTGTGCGTGGGCTGTTGTTGAGGAGTGTTGCTTTTTATGGTGACTCAATGCATTCGAAGGTGCGTTAGGAAGGTGCAACGGTACCACACACACACCCAAAAGCGTGCTGCATTGTAAAACCAGCCTGTTTTCCTCGTCGATCAATCGGCTTATGGGCACGATCGTTTTGTGAGTTCTCCTTCATTAGTTTTGCCTACCCCAGCTCGCTTTTTCTTTCTACCCAGAACTGTTTATTAAAAGTTAAACCGCTTTTTTGTACTGTCCTCGGGGAACTGCTTACTCCGTTTACCAAACACAAACACCGACAGTCTCAAGGTTGATGACACACTCAGCTGCTTGCTGTTGCTTTTTATGCTGACTGGCACTCCCCGTGCGAAGGGCAGAAGAACCGTCAACAACGCTTCAACAGGCGAGAATGTTAAAGCGAAGAGACACGCTAGGGTGTGGGTCGATGACATACCGATCTTGCATTACGAAACTCGAAGCTGAGCTTCCACCTAAATCTCCCTTGTTGTAATACATTTGTAAGAGATTGGCACATTGCCGACCGGGATAACGATCGTCAGTTTTCTCTCCTCACTCAGTCAGCTTCATCGGCACCTGTCGATGATCCATCATCGCAAGGGCCGCATGTAGAGGCAGGCAAGCAAGCAGATCGAGCAGTATCCGCTGCAGATGCACATCGGTGAGCGTACTTTCGACAGCACCACAGGCAAGAGGTGTTGCTGCAAGAGAAAGCGAACCGTACGTTCTGTTAAGCGATCGCTAAACGCATCGAAACCCATTTCTCAAAATGCAAAATAAACTCTAATAAATGCAAGTGAATGCACAGTGAATTGCGATGTAATTGCGGCAGTGTAATTGTGATCGTATGCCGTGAACTCTTATCTGATGCGCGTGCACACGGGCATAAAATGATTGAAAGCTTGCGTATCGTTTCTTGAACTGCTTTATATAATGCCTACGCACAACGGACGAAAATATTCTCACTTTTGGGGGGTGAATAATTAAATTCCAGCCAAAAAAAGAAAAATCACCGATTTCGTACTGTGTGGCTTATGCTGTGTGCTTAATTATCCAACGATTAGCCCGGTGCCGGTTCGGGTAATTTACGTAATAAAACAGATTTTAAAGCTGGCATGCAAAGCGGTGGCTTCCGGCAGCACCAATCGACCGTGACAATGCTTAATGGGGCCTCAAAAACGAAGCCCTGTCTCGCAGCGTCTCGTGTCTCGTCGGGGTAATTTTTCACCAATCTGCAGTCAGCGTGTGTGCAGTTGGATGTGCATCGAAGAAGAGCCACGCTGGGAGAAAGTTGCTGATGGGCAGCAGCATCTTGGCTCAGTCGGCATGTACCATTTGGGCGACTGCAAATGGGTGGTACGTTGTTTGTTATTGTTAAGCTAAAGCGTCCCGGAGGGCCTCCCGCTCCGGCGGTGAAACATATCGAATTTTCCAACATGAGAAAGTTTTGGTCTGCACCAACCGATAGCGACAGACAGACGGACAAACGCAACACGCGCCACGGGAAAAATGGACACACAGCATCATAAGCATCGTGTGACGGTCAATGCAGACTCACACACACCCGTTTATTTCACTTTCTCATTAAAATGCCATTCACATAAGTATTTCGTTAGTGCGAATTTTTAAAAAGCCCGCTCTGCTCTAGAATTCGCCTGCTGTTCGTATTTGGACCGGTAGCAGTGGCTAGAAACGAAAGCAAACAGTTTCCATTTTGTGATCGCGGGCTGATCCACGGCAACAATTGCGTCAACAGTGCCGGCGGCTGTGAAAGGGCTTTTTGGGCCGACTTTTTGTCTTGTCGGCTTCGGTAAACCTTAAGCGTTTTATAACAAGCGGCAGCTAAATCGATTTGTCGCCTGCAGTTAATTCGATCCAGAGTTCGAACAAGTGACAAGTGGACAGCTAACTTCCGGTGGGATTTGTTGGAAAGCCAGCAGCACCTGTCCACAGGAAGGGGTTTGTTAATATTCACATTTTAACGTATTATGCAACCTTCGGGCAGGTTTCATTGGGCCTGCCTTCCTTTTGGGCAACGTACAAAACGTGGTACGATTTGTTAATGAGTGATGATTGATTTGCTTTTCTTGCAGTGGAGCGTTTGGAGTTGTACGTGTCTATCGTTTTGCTTTTTGTTGCCTTCCTTCAACAATACGTAACACGCGTAATTTGTGTTGGATGGTCGAAAATGAAGCGTGCAGCATTTGAATTATTTTAATTCACCACACCGCACCGCACACACACAAAACTAGCCGGAATAATGCTTTCTGTTTCTTGCGCCGGTCGATGAACTGTCCAAAGTTTTTGGCCGACTGTTTATGGACGTGATTTAGTACGCACAGGTTCCATTACTCACCAGCTGAATTTTATTTACCGTCAGGAAAAAAAAAGCATTTTAAGCGGGTTCGTCGCTTTTCGCGCACGCTCACATACTGGAGTCTTTTGTTGTGAAATTGCTCGAGCTCGGTGCGGTTGTTGGACCTTTCGGATTTTGCCGGAATAGATGATAATTTTAAGCACACCTTCGTCCTCCCTTTCCCACTCTTTCGATGCTGACACGAAAAACCGGTCCTTTCGAGACGTCTCCAAAATCCAAGCAGGAGAAACTGTTGTCAGTTCTTTTATTTTGAGTCCCAACCCTACCGAACACCTTCGAACAGCCGCCCATCAATGAATGTGGGGAGTGCTGCTGGCGAGAAATCGACAAACAAATCCGAACGACAGACGACATTCCAATCTCGTTGGAGGCAAGATGAAGATCCGAGTCTCTGTTCGGCGAACGGAGCCACCTTTCGATGACATACGCGCCTATGGAATGGGAAATGCAAATCATATGAGACGGCGAGAGCTGTGCCACGTTTACCACGTGTCGATTAGCTCCGCCGAGGAGGCACGAAAGGTTCGCGAGCGTGAGTTTTATTAGAATCTTTCTCTAGCTTTAATGGAGCTTTGAGATTAGCCCTGTGAGAAACAGTTTCTTCACTACAACACGACATTTGCCCCTAAAATCATGACCAGCGAATTAGTCCCTGAGACATGGGTACGGAAAAACGGTACGGTCTCTTCCTACCAAGCACATTAAACTGAGCGCGTGAAACAATAAATTTACCCGAACAAAACTACACACGCTGAGAACAAAGCAAAACCGACCCATTTCCATGTTTTAAGGTCATTTGCTTGTCCATCAGCGCTAGATCAACAGTTCCTTTGCGATGGAAGCATACACAAAACTCCCTCGTCGGCCACACACAGCACAAACCTTTGTTTATACCCACACAGCAAAAAGCGTTGCCACTGTCGGGGGGGTGGTCATGAATGACCTTACTGGAACTCCACTGCCTGAATTGCGCTTGCCTGCCTGGCTGGCTCATGTTTATTGATAAAACTTTCACCGAATGTGCGCATTTGGAGCTTTATTTTTTCCAACCCCTTAAACTGCCCGCACCGTTCGCATACGGTCCGCGAAGCAGATGAGTTTTCCTTCTCGCAACAGAAGAACTGACGCGCGTGGTAGAGAAAGATGCCGCAGAAGGACGCCTGGTATGGGATGACGTCGATGGGCCAAAAGAAAATGAAACCTGGTGAAAACGAAATTTTTGGACACTCGTTTCGCTCGATTCGGAACGGAAGCGCGACCTCGGGCCCGGTGAAGGTGTTGATGATGCTCGACGGCATGAGCAGCCGGCAAGCGATGGAAATAAAATTAAAAGCAATAACAAAACAACTCGGGAAGGTGGGTTAATTACCTACGTTTTGGGCAGCCGAAAAAAAACGGGCAACACGTGTCTAACGAAAACCGGTCGTCTGCCTGATCGATCGAGCTGGATTGACGAATCGATCGATGAGGTACGATCTGGAAAGGGTGTGTTGGGCAAGCAGCCAATAGCGCTCTTAACGGTCCGAACAAGTCCGATTGGAATGAACCGTTTTTCCCTGCACATCGAACGCTGGGCACTTTCACTCCGACCAAATGGACCAAGCGCGCACACACACGCGCGCGCGTGGAGAGACACAGTTTCTCTTTTCTTCTTCACATCGCAAGGGTCTTGACCACTCGCTGCTGGAGAGAGTTTATCCATCCTTTCCCAGTCTGCCAGCCGGTCCGGGCGTTTGGACAGCCCAGCAAGATCAATTAATCGATCAACAGTAAAAGAAACAATTCTCCTCACATGCGAACGTGCGACAAGGAGTTTGGAGTTTCTCTACCAAGCTGTCACGAAAGCGAGAGTGAATGTCCCTGACGGCCTGGCGAGGGATGGGATAAGATCGCACCGAAAAACTGCTACCGAAAACCGGAAAGACTAGTCCACCATACCCGGCTTCGGAGCTTGAAGCTCGATTTCCGCATGCCCACAACAGCCAAGAGCGTGTATGCCACGTTTCGATGTCCACGGGCTGTTGGCATGGCTGACGAATTCCTGCGTGTCCATCATGCACGCTCACGTTCAGGCGGTGCAGTTGGTTGAATAACTGCGCAATGCACGATGTCTTCATGTGTGCTTGCTTGTATAACACGATCCACAATCCACGATCCGAGTGTTTCGTTTGAATCGATCGAGATCCGTCAGCCCAGATGCACGTTCAAGGGGGGAAAACTTAATATTTACAAATACCTCTTCCACGAGTGATTTTATCGCTGTCGGATTGGAATAGCGATTATCGTAAAGCAACACGCAGAAGCAGGAGAACTGTGTATCGAGGTTTCAGCAGCAGGGAACCTCCTGCTTCCAGACCCTCCAGATCGCTTCTAAGACTTCGCATCGCTCAAATGTGTGTTACGAGCACTTTCACACCTCATCCCAAACCGCGCCAAAGCCGAACCGCATCATTGGAGATAATCTCCGGGGCCGGATGACGGGATGCCCGATTTTCCCGCTACACTGCATTGTGTGTGAGTGTGTGTGTGTCTGCCTATTCGATCGGTTGGTGTGCGAAACGCGATCACTTCACACGCGACGCCACGCTCTAACCTGATTTCTTCGTGCAATTAAGAGCAAAAGATGGCTCAGCTCCGACTCACTACCGCACGGTGCATATGTGTGTGTGGCTTTGTTTGCCTTCTTCCCCTTTTGTAATCCTCCAATTGAGTTCAGCTGCCCCTGCCATTTCCCTTCCACCAACCCACGATACCCCGGTATCGGCTTCATTATTAATCTTATTTGGTAATCGGAACGCGTCCCACTGCAAACCTAGCGAGGGAAAAACATAAATTGCTGTTTGCATTTTCTCTGGCCACATCTTTCCGGCAGCAGGAGGAAACCAAAAACCCGCAACCGCCAAGACAAGGGTGTTGAGCTGCATTTTGAGCTGCAATGATGGGTCTCGGTACAGCCCCCTCCCGTCTGGTGTAGTTACGGCAGGTGATCGCTGGTTGTCGATAAGACCCAGCACCGTTTTGTGGCCGTATGGAGGACAACGTTTGCGGTGGAAGCTTCGCGAAGCAATGTTGCTTTCGTTGTCCGACATGTGTGCCGTTGTTGTTAACAAAATGCAATGCACATGCAATGATTCGAATGGAATTTAAAGTATCGAGCTGACACACTTCCTGCTGGACAACTATGTGATAGCGGAGCGAAGGCAAAATAACATACGAGAGGACAGCTACGACTAGGCCACCTTGGAAAGAAATTTTTGGAAGGCGGCGAATGACATATCACTATGGACCAGGAATATATCTTCTCCTTTCCCTGTACAACCTTGAGGGGTTCTGGCTTTTCATTACCAGCTTCCTTGAATACTTTTATCAGTAGCTAGATAAAAGTAGTATCAGTAGCTAGAGTAGCTGCGTGCGAAGAGGCAATCCATATTCAGGAGCATATGCGAGCTCGTAAGCTATTTAAGGTCTGAATAAACACATAAAGTTAGTTGAGGTACATTGGAAGAATTGAAACGAAAAGACATAGCCTGAGACGTAAATTATCCTAACAACTGCCCATTACTGTCGTTTAACGTCCAATAGGCCTCATCAGTCATAATGACTACGGAGATATACTTAGTGTCGAAAATAACAACTCTTCCATCCGGTCCGACTGAGTAATTGACCACTGCTTCGACATGACTGTGATGCCCATGATGTCTAGAACTGTCTACTCCGTTGAAGCGAAAATTGGGATATGATGAAGTCACTTAGTCCTCACGGATTCTCTTAGTATCCTATAGCACCATCCTCGTCCAGAACCTCGTCTCTTCTTTGAATATAATCGACAAGATCATCTCCTCTTCTACTTCATAAGATCAAGCAAATTCTTAACTACATTTCCCACACAATCTTCATATGTCCTAATTCTTCTCTCTCTCTCTCTCTCTCTCTCTCGTCTCTTTTCCTACCAGGCTCACCTTGGAATATCAACATAATGTCGTCACCAGGGCTCACGGCTCTCGGTGAGTCCACGCGGCTAGTGCCGGCGAATCTGCCGGCGGTTTTTGAGGTGCTGCCGCCCCCGGGCGCCTCGATCCGTGGCAGCGACTGTGTCGCGACCGTGCTGTCCCCGAGCAAGACGAAAGTGTCCGCCCGCGTAAC
This sequence comes from Anopheles stephensi, assembly GCF_013141755.1. Lineage (NCBI taxonomy): Eukaryota > Metazoa > Arthropoda > Insecta > Diptera > Culicidae > Anopheles > Anopheles stephensi. The sequence goes on from NC_050203.1 coordinate 6,759,537, forward strand.
GCACGAGTCCGCGAACGGTGCGCTCCGGATCGAGTTCGTCCCGTCGGAGGTCGGCACGCACATCGTTGAAGCGTCGATCGGTGGCACCACCCTGGTCGGTGGTCCACTCATCGCCAAAGTGTACGACTCGAGCCTGATCCAGGTGACGGACGTGAACGGTGGAGTCGTCGGACAGCCGTGCCAGTTCCGAGTCGATGCCAGTGCCGCCGGCGAGGGACAGCTCGAGATCTCGATCAACGAGGGTGAGGTGCCGAACCATGTGCAGGTGGTCGGTGGTGGCCGGTGTCTGGTGTCGTTCACACCGGAGCAAGCGAAACCACATCTGATCGATATAAAGTTTAACGGCGAAACGGTGATTGGCTGTCCGTTCGTGTGTTCGGTGGCCGATACGAGCCGGGTACTGCTGAACTTGACCAATCTCGAGCTGATCCCGGTGAATAGGCCCGCATCGTTCCACATCACGGTGAGTGGTGGTGGTGCGGCAGAGCTGGCCGTCAGTGTGCGTGGACCGCAGGGTGAGCTGCCGGTGCGTGTGACCGGTGACATACATGCCGGATTTACGGCCGAATTCACCCCGAACCATGTGGGCGCACACACGATCAACGTGGAGTACAATGGGTACCCGGTGCAGGGTACGCCGTTCGTGGCCAAATCGTACGACGCCACCAAGGTGGCGGTGGGATCCGTATCGAAGGGTACGGTAGGCCGGCCGGTGCAATTCACCGTTGACGCCGGGGACGCGGGCGAAGGCAATCTCGAGATTACGATCTCCGCCAAGGGTCACAACATTCCCACGCAGGTGCATCCCCAAGGAAACGCCAAGTAAGTATCGACTCGGAGGTGCGCATATCCAGCTTCAAGCGTCCTAATGGCGTTCGTTTGTTTCACAGATTCGCCGTCTCGTTCGTACCGGCCGAACCGTGCGAGCACATCATCAACGTGTCGTTCAACAAAATGCTTGTCCCCGGTTGCCCGATCACGGTCATCATCAACGGCGGTACGACCGGACCGCAGGTTTCGCTCGGCGGTCCAGGACCGCTGCACATGCCCAACTCACTGGTCATCAACCACGCCGGAGGCCGCCTGGAGGACATCGAAGTGAACGTCGAAGGTAGGTGGTGGCCACCAGTCGCCGGTCCAGTAGATACTAGCGTAGTGTTTGTGTAACCATTAAGCATATTGTACACAGTGTCTCAAACCCAAACCACTTTCGTTCGGTTCGTCAAGTAACGCAGTTTTCCCTTGTTTTGCGTGAGCATCCTTATCTTCTTTAGCACCGTAAGACATTGTTTTGTAGTCTGCGTGACACTACACTCAACACACACACACGTACACACATCTGTTTCTTCTTTTCCCGCGTGTTTGAGTGTGTTTATAGGTAGATCGTACTGAAGAATCTGTTTGATTAGCATTGATCCTACTAGAACTCCCGAAAGATCCTCTCATCTCTGTTCTCACCTACCAGTGGGTGTCGTTTAGAATCGGTGGGAAGAAAAAACCATCATCAAAATCTATCCCTATCTCTCTCACCCTATCTATCTATCTATCTTAGTTATTCGTGTTATCTGTTGTCTTTAAATTTACTTCCAAATTCACACGCCGCGACTCATCCCTCAAGATCAGTTGTCCCACACCTACTAATGAACTGGTAATAAACCCGTAAAACCCAGGCCCATCGGTAGCACTTCACCCATTTAGGATCGGCTCTAAGGCTCCAAGCTAAATCGTGTGCACAGTGCAGATAGGACGCTGAGAGGCAGACGCTCAGACCACGATAGGGGAGTAGTGAAGCTCCATAATTCCATAGGACCAGAAACGTAGCCTTCACAGTTATGTTTTGTGGTCGTGCAGGGAAAAAGCACAAATCGTAGTCCATATTTTTCTATAAAATAAGTAAAACAATTCTCAAAAGCAGACAGATGATTGTGGTTGTAGTAAGATCGATACAAGTCCTGGACGAATGAAGATGAGCTCAAAATTCCCCAAAATTCAACCACAATCGATTGCTCTCTGTCCCCGTGTGTGTGTGTGTATGTGAAAATCGTTAACCTTTTTTCCCCATTTTTGGTCTAGTTTCTTTATACAGACACACACACACACAAAACACCACCAAAGAAAAAATACTTTCCTTCCCTCTAGCGCTGTAAATGAATCGTTTTAATCTGACCAGGGGTCTTCACCTCTTTTCTATTTTACATGTACATTCCAGGGCGCCGTAGACTTTTGTACTAGATCCCCCCCTCTCTTGATTGATTGATTGATTGACTTATTTTGCTCACAAAAAAAAATGCGATCGATCCCGAGAAGATAATAATTTCTAGTTGGCTTTATATTCTTTCTTAACTTTGCTATTTTGTCCGCTGTTTGCGCGCATCCTAAATCCAAGACGTGGAAGGCGATTTTGCCTGCGCTGAACACACCGTTGTTTGCCATCGTGATGTACCCATCGTTTTTTTTTTTCTTTTTCATTCGTGCAACAGCCGAGGAAAACGCACGTCTTAATAGTAGTACTAGTAGAAGCGACATTAATCCAAGCATTTCAAGTAAAACAGATTTCTAACGCCCTCTACTTCCCGTACGCTCGGTGTGTTGTTAACGTTAATAGTCGAACGACAGTAATACGTATATTAATACTGGATACATAAATTAAGATGAATTAACTCTTAAGGCATGATAACCTCAATTCGGCAGGCGGAATGTATTGTCAAGTTGCGAGGACCATCTGCACGTTGGAAACGCTCGTTAAAGTCTTACCGCTGTATTGCTTCTCTTGTATCATTCACACTAAACCGTATTTATTCACTCACCTACACATACACACAACTAAATCCTAACACGATCACGGATTGTAATTTCGCTCCCCCCGGGGTTTTCCTCCCTGTAGTTGATTCGTTTGTTTTTGGGTTTTGGGTTAAAATAAATAGATTGACTAATAAAAGCTCCTACTTACCTTCATCTACTGCATGCTACCCATTATTTGCATGAGCGAGTGTGCTGTTGGCTTCCAGTGTTTCCTTTTGTAGAAATGTGTTTCTTAATACTTTCCTGTCGTAAAAAAACAAAACAAAACCTATTGGCACGTTGGGTTGGGTATTTAGTACAAGTACAAGTAAGCGAACCGAGCCCTAAGTCGCCGTTCCTGACTTTGGTGTTTCGTTTTTTTTGACTCGTAATGAAACTATCATCCAAACCCGAAAATCAAAACCCACCGTACTCGTTCCAAACACTCCAGGCCCCTCCGGTCATTCCGTACCGGCGCAGGTCTTACAGACGGCCGACGGTGTGTTTAAGGCCGAGTTTGTGCCACGCGTCGTTGGCGAACATCGGGTCAGCGTTACCGTCGAGGGACAACCGACCGTTGGCAGCCCGTACTCAGCGAAGGTAAGTGGTTGCTCATTTCTTCTTCCACGTTCAAGGTCGTATTGGGGGAATTTTACTGTCCTGCTAGAGAGGTGTGATCGCAGCGAGAACGTTCACAATTCGCTTCGGAATGCGTCTCTGGAAGGTGTGGAATTGAATAGGAAAGGCTTGTACAATCGATCCGTGTCTTTAACGATCACTTAGAACGCGTCATACAAATTGTTCCACCTGATCGGCTGCTCGGGAAAGCAAATCATTAATAATTCATCGCTAATTTAGGCTGAAGTTCAAGCCGGGGAGAAGCAACAGGGGTGTGAATTGTGTTATCCGACCGAAGCTCACTACGGGTGAGTTAAATGAGAACGATCAGATTCACCTTGGTGAGTTAGCTCACACGTTGGAACTCATGGGTTCTGCTTTACGCGCTTGACGACAGCAGTGAGTGGCGTATTTTTCCGTCGTTTAGTGTGTTGGTTGATACAATCAGGAATAAGATACTTAAAATTGAGCGGCTTGCTGACTAATCTCACCTATGATCTTGTGAGATGATCTTGTGAGGTAGCTCATGACGTAGCACTACTAATAGCCGTATGATCAACAACCATGAGGAAGTCTTCCAAAATGTCTGCGTACAACCAAAAATCATATAAGAAAAATGCTTTTACTAAGGAAAATATTTACCCTCAAAGTAACATCATGAAATCGCCTAAAGCACGCTTTCATAAGCCCAATTTTCGATGCCTATGTCTATATGGCGAGTGATCTCTCATTCGACGCATGAATTGCTGCCAGTTGGTTGGAAACATTTGTTTAATGCGATGTTGGTGTGCTGTGTTGTTTGTGCCGTCCCGAATGATATAATCATCCAATTTACAAAGCGAAAACAAACACATCAGATCACAAAAGTGGATTGTGAAGATCGATTTTCCGGCTCGCTGCTGCAACCGTGTGGTGTGTGTGTTTGTCTGTCACAGGGATGCAACATATAGATCGTTAATTTATTTTTCATTTATATTTCCCTCACTCGATATGTACGTGAAAGTGAAGAGCATTGAGGTGGTATGTTTGCTTGCAGTAGACTTTAAACCAAATTTTCACCCATGCTTCACCCATCTCTAACGTATCAAATTTTTTCCTCAAAAACATGAGTGTCCAGTGGTTTTTCTGGAGCGCTTGTTTATTGCACCGATGTTCACCACGCTTCGGAGCGTTTCAAGAAAAGAAAAGTGACTATTAAAAATATATACATGTACAGGGCCCCGAACGGCAAGCAAGTGACTGTGGTGGTCGCTCTAGCTTGACGAATGAAGCAATTAAAAACACGCACCCAGCGCTCACCAAAAATTCGTCTTTGGTTCTTGGTGTTTTGAAGACTCCCCCTGTTTTGGACTGTCCAATGGAGAACTCCCACACTTGAATCTGGTTTTCAATTAGCCGAGAACGGCAGCAGCGCTGTGTTAGAGTATGAACTTCAAGCCGAGAAGGTCAGGCAGAATGAACTCTCGAGTAGACCCTGTGGGGCAATAGAAGCGAGAGATAAACAAGCCCTTGTCCCTTGACTTAGCACGTGCAGCAGCAGCTAGTGGAAGCCGTTTGGCCGTTTGGAAACAATTTTTACTGCCCTGGCGTAATACACACACACAGCTGGGCGGTATAATTACCGTTAATTATTAACTTTATTCGCGCTTGTGCAACAACAGCAGCACACCACACGCGCATTAAACTACTGCTGCGCAAACGTTCCATAGAAGAAGCTAATTTCTCCACCACGGAAAACGGTGTTTGAACACAACCAACCCACACACAGAGAGAGAGAGAGAGAGAGAGAGAGAGAAAAGGCTTGTGCTTAGCACAGCAGTTGCCTGACACATGCCATAGTCATTCCGATCACGTCCGAACGCTAGGAAGGGGCCGATCAAGCTCTCCCACAGCAGAGGCCCGCCAGAAAATCCCCCAAACACTAACCCGCTTTCCATTGTTGCTATTCCATCGGTCCGGCCGACACCACCGTCACCAACGCCACATTCATCATCATGCTGCTGCAGGTCTACGATGTTACGGCGATCAAGGTAAAGAACGTTAACAATGGAACCGTCGGGAAGCCGGTCGTATTCTTGGGTAAGTCTCCGCGGCACCTTTCACACTGGCAAGCATTTGTAGCTGAACGCTTTTTCTCTCTCCGCAGTGGAAACATCACAGGCCGGACCGGGCAATCTGGAGGTGACAGTCAATGGTGGGCGCGTACCGACGTCCGCACAGGCCCAGGGTCAACACACTTACGCGATCAGCTTCACGCCCCGCGAGGCACAGAACCATACGGTCGAGCTGCGGTTCAACGGGCAGGACGTGCCGGGCAGTCCGTTCACCTGTAAGGTTAGTAGGGGGAATAGTTAGCCAGCCCTGCCCCGGACTCGGATCCGATGAGGAGGGTTCGCTGGGAGGTTTTAATTGACACACCCGATCGATAGTACGAATATGGGCGACGGCGATCGTTAAGTGTGTCGATGCAAGCAATGTTGGGAGTGCGTCAAGTTCTGGGCGAGTTCCACGTTGGCAGTTGCATTCGGTGGCCGGACCAGTGAGTGAGTGATGTGTCGATCGGGCGTTGGCAGGATTGGAAGATGTTGTCGGATCCGATTGCTACATCGGGGAAAAGTAAACTTGAAGAGTTCTTTTTGGAGTTATTAAAGATTCCATCCAGAAAAAGGCCACAAATTGACTCCTCTCCATCTCTCTCTCCCTCTCTCTCTCCCTCCCCCTCTCTCTCCTCCTCCTTCGTTTTAGGTATCACCAGCGGCACGCATCGTCAGCAGCGATCTTACCGACAAGGTAAGCGTAGGACACATGTTTGACTTTGTGGTCGAATCCGACATTGCGCCAGTCGTCGAAGTGCTCGGCCCAGCACGACGTCCCGTCCGGGCGGATATTGTCCCGGCAGCTCCGGCCGGCTATCGTGTCAAGTTCGAACCAGTGGAAGTTGGAGACCATTCGGTGGAGGTCCGCTTGCCGGGCAGTGGCCACGTGGAAGGTAGTCCCTTCCTTCTTAAGGCTTACTCCGCCGAAAAGGTCGTCGTCACCGACATTCGACCGGGAGTTGTGGGCAAAAGCGTTAGCTTCGGCATTAACGCCAGCCAGGCAGGGGCAGGAAATCTGGAAATTATCGTCGCCGTCGGAGGGAAGAACGTACCGAACTTTGTCCAATCGGAGGGAAACGCTCGGTTCAAGGTGAACTTCAAACCAACGGAAGCTGCCACACATTCGCTGTCGGTGCGCTTCAACGGCTATCCAGTCCCGGGATCACCTTTCGCCTGTCACGTCACTCATGCGCCGGTGTCGCTTTCGAAAGCGATCGCCACGGGCGAATGTCTCCGGCAGGCCCCGGTAAAGAGTGCGAGCGTGTTCGAGCTGGAAGGCTTCGACGGGATCGATCCGCAGGTGTTGATCACCTCACCGTCCGGTGACACCGTGACGTCGCGCGTCAACTACCAGGATGACGTGCATCTGGTGACGTTTGTACCGACGTCCGTTGGCCGGCATCTGATCAGCGTGACGGCGAACGATCAACACATCAACGGATCACCGTTCTCCTGCAACGTGTTCGATGTGTCGCGGGTGTCGATCAGTGGGCTCGATCCACGCAACACCATGGCATCGTTGGGCGTTCCGCTTACGTTCAGCGTGGATGCGGCCGGTGCCGGCGAGGGAACGCTCGAGCTGGTCGTGTCCACAGCAACAAGCACCGTGAAGGCGGAGGTGACCGCCTGTGCCCGCGGTCTGTACGACGTGACGTTTATACCGCAAAGCTGTGAGCCACACTTTGTCAACATCACCTTCAACGATCTGCCCGTCGACGGTAGTCCGTTCCGGTGCGAGGTCCAACAAAACACGCAGAACGTGCAGGTGGGCAACTCGACGCTGATCGAGCTGATGGCCGAAGATCAGACGGTGGAAATATTCGACCCAGAGAACAAGCTCGTCCCGTTCACGCTTTCCCGCAAGGCGGCGGAGTTCAAGGCGGCCAAAATCGGTCAGTATGTGGTGCGGTACATCGATCAGGAGACGCGCAACTTCATCGCAGCGCGCACGATCAACGTATTCGATCCATCGATGGTGAAGATCGTGGAGGTCGGCGAAGCGTACTGCCACAAACCCGCGTCCTTGGTGGTATCCACGAACGAAGCCGGCCAGGGAACGCTCACGTCGATGGTGCGCTGTGGAGGGCTGGAAGTACCACACTCGATCCGAGGCACCGCGAACAGTGGCGTGTGGGAGATCGTGTACCATCCGACGCGTGTCGCACCGCACAAGATCATGATCCTGTACAACCAGGTACCGATCTCGAACAAAGCCATCGAAATCAACGTCCTGGCACCGGCGATGAGCAAGGAGGTGGGTAGCTTGCATTCAAGACGATCCCGGGCGATCAGAGTAACATCTCCCTTTTTGCTTTGTAGATCACCGTGAACGGGTTGGGACTGTATCAGGCACGCGTTGGAAAGACAACTTCGTTCGCCATCGACACCGTCGGGCATCCGGCGCGTGAGTTCGATGTGGTTGTGTCGGGTCCGGGCGGTCAGGCACTGCCGGTCCGCTGCTACCAGACGAAGGGTGGCCATCTGCAGGCAGAGTTCACCGTACAGAAAGTTGGTCAATGTTTGATTGGTAAGCGAGGGCGATGATGAAGATGAGTTCGTACGGAATCTAACTCTCTCTCTCTTGGGTCTAAATTGCAGATGTCCTCCACCAATCGAAACCATTGATGGGCAGTCCGTACACGTGCGAATCATACGATCCGACCAAGATCCAGCTACAGAAGGTGCCGAAGATGAACCTGTGCGCCAACTCGCCCATCTCGTGGATAGGTAAGCGAGCGATGGACAATAAGACCACCAGCTTTGCTTAATCAGGACATCCATTCTCTTCCGGGAAACTCGCTCAAAGACCAAGGCTCTGAGGTCTGATACTGACAACAGACGTTATCGTTGTTCCACGGAGTTCTCTACTCCATCACTATGCTTACCTTAATCAGGTTCAAAGCCTCCAACAGGTTGTCGGTTTGATCTACTATTTAATTCTGAGAATCACGCGATTCCATCCTACGTCTAATAAACAACCGACAAGGTCTATATCATCTGTGACGCCAGAACATTAGGGATGTCGGGGGGATATTGCACCGAGTTCGAAGTTGATCGGTCACTCGCGGACTCTAGTCAAGACAGGACAACTCGGATGTGTTAGGAGCCTTCAACTTAAATTCTGCTTAGATCCTCCACGAGGCTTACTTCACGACTGCCTTTGATAGAGTTGCTGAATTAGTTGTCCTGAAAGAGTCTTGTCCGCTACGTACTCTTCTAGCTTTCACTGAGTGGTCGCATTGTTTTTCTCCAACACCGTAACATTGTTTCAACAGCTCCTCACATTAACGCCAATTTCTTTACCCCTGTCCACAGTCCAATCCGAGTCGGCCGGTGTGGCGGAGATCGAAGTGACCGTCCTCTCACCAACCGGCCAGAACGTGCCCGTCAAGCTCACCCAGCAGGACGACTACGAACATTCGATCGAGTTCGTGCCACAGGCGGCCGGCCACTACAAGGCCACGATCATGTACGGTGGCGAGCCGGTGCCCAACTCACCGATCACCTTCGCCGTCCAGTCGGCCGGTGGCAAGAGCGATAGCCACGCGTCCGGCAACGGACTCGAGATCGCACACCGTGGCAAAGAAACGTCCTTCGTGGTGTTCTGTCCCACGACGCCGAACGTACAGATCGAGCGAACCGATGAGCAGGCGGAACGGATCGAACCACGCATCAAGAACATGGGCAACAACCAGTGGAAGATCTTCTACACGATCCTCACGGTGGGCAGGTACGAGATCCGGGCGAGCTGTACGAACCGGGGACCGCTGCCTGGCTCTCCGTGGAACATTTCCTGTCTCGATCCGGCCAAGGTGACACCGATCGGTGGCTGGGGATCGCTGCTCGACGGAAGCGGGAAGTTGGTGCTGCCCAGCAAGATCGTGTTCGACACGGGGATGGCCGGACCGGGTGAGCTTACGTGCTACGTGGACGATGCGGAGGTGATGGTGGAGAAGCAGGGCAATGGGAAGAGTGTCCTGTTCCTGTCGGACGATGGTCTGAGCAAGGGAGAGCACAGCTTCGACCTGACCTGGTCCGGACTGCCAATATCGCAGAGTCCCGGGTTCGTGTATGTGACCGGCATGACGATCGGCTCGGATCGGGTGGTGTTGACGGGTCGGGGGCTCACGACGGCACAGGTGGGCGAGGTGTCTCACTTCACGATCGACGCGACGGATGCGATGTCCGGGAAGCCGGAGGTCCACATGTCGTACGATGATGGAGAATCGCTTCCGGTGACGCTGCTGCAGCCACGGCCCAACGAACTGATCTGGTTGGCGTCGTACAATCCGCACAAATCGACCGGAGGACCGTTGAGTCTGGAGGTGGAATGGAACGGACGGATCATCAAGGGATGTCCTCTGACGATACCGGTCGGACCGGCGGTTGATGCGGCGAAGGTTCTATGCTCCGGGGAGGGCCTACGGAATGGAGTCGTTGGCCGGGAGATTAAATCGTGGATCGATACGCGACGTGCCGGACCTGGCGAGTTGACGGCGCACTGTGCCGGTCCGCGGAAGGTCGCTTACTGCGAGCTGTACGATCACGGCGATGCGACGTTCACGTTGAACGTGAAGCCACAGGAACCGGGACGACATACGCTGACGATCAAGTACGGTGGACAGCATGTGCCTGGGTCACCGTACACGCTGCGCGTCGTTGGAGCTCCGGACGCGAGTAAGGTGCGAGTGTACGGGCCCGGCATCGAGCACGGTGTGTTGGCCACGTTCCAGTCGAGGTTTATTGTGGATACGCGAGGTGCCGGTGCTGGGCAGCTGACGGTGCGAGTCAGAGGACCGAAGGGTGCGTTCCGGGTTGAGATGCAGCGCGAGAGTCAAAAGGACCGGACCATCTTGTGCAAGGTACAATGAGTCATTTAAACCTTAACTTTGTCTTGGAATTACTATTTTCCTCTCATCTTGTTGCAGTACGATCCCACCGAACCGGGTGACTATCGGGTGGAGGTGAAGTGGGCCGGCGAGCTCGTCCCCGGTTCACCCTTCCCCGTGCTCATCTTCGACACACAGGAGGAGCTGAAACGATTTCTACACGGAAACTGAAACTAACGGCGCCACAACGTCTTCTGCTAGAATAGGCAAGCTTCAGGCGTAGCAGCTTTTTTGTTTGTTTCTTTGGTAAGGGAAAAGAGAAAACTCCGGCCTGTCGGCTGGAAGGATTCGAGTGTCGTTCCCGGGCCGGTTGTTAATTTTAGCTGGTTAAGTTTTACGACGTGCATCGAATAAATGTAGGCTACATATAGGTTTAGCAAAAGAACGTGTCAGCTATGACTGAAATGGCTAACATTTAGTGCTAACGAGGAGGGAGGAAGACAAGGGTTTGGTAGGGATCGTGAAACCGTTTTTGTTAATGTAAAAAAAACTGTATTACTGTGCAGCAGGAAGAAGAAGCATCAAACTAAACTGAACGAATTAATAAACGAATCTTGTTACATTATTAATAGCAAAACGCAGTTGTGATATTTGAGTTTTCGCTTAAATGCGGTATATGGACACATGGAGTTTAAGGTTTTAGAATTTATCGCTCTTTATTTCCTTTCATGCTCTCTTTGGTTACATATAGAATGAAAATATGATGAGTTAACATTCACCGACCCTCTCTCTCCTGTCCCTTTCTGTCTCTCTCTCCGCTGCCTTCCATCCATTTACACACGTGTCAATCTAGCAACCACGACACGATTCAAATACACGTTAATCCGCACCGTTCGCACACTCTTCAACAACATCTCTTCGGCCGCCCGGTTTCTTTAACACATTTTCCCTACTTCTATATATCTTCTGTGCCTCCCGCTTTATGGTAATTCTGATAATAGGATGAACCACACGGTGCTTAGACGGTGCGTGCGGTTATGCGTGTCGTTTTGATTCACTTCGGCCCCGCTACAGGGACCTGCTTCTGTATTAAATTACTAACAATAAAAACGCTCTATTCATCAGCGGGAAAAACAAAACCCACACACACACACTTCATTTCCTTTTCATCCAATTCTACACTCTCTGTACAGATGCGCACGCAAATACACTCTGGTGCTTGGGGGTGTGGGGACCTTTCTCCTGGTTCTAGCGGTCTTCGGTGTGATGTAAAATATATTTTTGATAAAAAAAAGAGGCCGGCGCCAGAAAAGGTGCCGAAAAGCATATAAGCGATGACGCTAACGAGATAGAATGAAATATACTATGCAAGCACACACACACACACACACACACACACACACACACACACATGTGCATCCACTACCCAAGGGATCGGACGATGTGAAGCGAAATAGTAAAATCTCGGCCATGACCATTTAAAGCCGGGTTGGTGGGTTGGTTTTTTTTATTATTTCGCTACCGGGAAAGGGCATAAACGGAGAACACACCACGGAAAAATTATAATATCGAAAACCGTAAAAATAAACGACTCAAAATTCGGCCCCGTCGGAACCCGTCCCCGTTGCTAGGGGAGAAGAGCTCCACAAAAAATGACCACATCCGTCCATCTTTTCCACACCGAGCTACACATAGTAGCAGTGCGAATCCGTGCAAGGGACACATTGACTCGGGAAAAATCTCATTCCCCTTTCTCAACCCTCGACCGCTCGGTGGTAGCAGCATGAGCAGGCAGCATCCGAGTTGTTTCATAATTCAGGCACATATTAAATTAAAAATTAATCTATTTTACTCTCAGCTTCGCTCGCTCGCTTCGACGCCCATCCCTACTAACCCGGGCAGTCGGTCACATTCTACTCGACCGGAATTCGATCCCATTGTAAGTGCTCCGTTACGACACGTACGGGTTTGTATGTGTGGTGACGGTCTTTTCCGGTCCGGGGTTCCCCTTTTGAAGGATATTTTTTGCCATATGAAGTCAGGATTAACCATTTCATGCCACACCGAAAGTGACGCTAAATCGGTAAAAGGATCTGCAAGTCCTTGTGCGTACGTTGCCCATGGTTACACGTAGGTGCAAGTGTGTGTGAGAGGTGAGCGCTTTCTGGCAGAAGGAGATCTCGAGGTGAGATTTTAAGTGACAGCCTATTCTGACGGAAACTGACAGCATTTTAACGGACGAAATGTAGTTGCTGTCAAATTTGAATTTTTGTCTTTTGATCGTGATTTACTAACGGGTGATAGAGAAAAAATTGCCGATTTTCGTAACAAAAAATCAAGGTTGATAGTCAAGATCTCGCTCTACCTTGAAACGCTCTCGAGAGTAGCTAAGTAACCTCAACTGACCCATTTTCCCCTCTAAGTGATAGGCTCTCTTACAGGTCCTCCCGAAGAAATCCCCTATGTTACACGTGTTTAATGATTCAAGCGCTACTCAAAAACCCCAAAGCCTAGAGTCCAGGTTGCTCTAATCTTCCTGTCCCCTGGCAAAGGCTTCCCATGATCCCAACTGCCCCATAGTCCAGTGTATATATGTAGAAAGAAAAGTTTCCCCGTCACATCCCGGTACACCGTGGCGTGCGTTTGCGTGTGTGTGTGGTTGGTTGGTTGGTTTGTTGGTTTGCGTTTGTTAGACGACCACATACTGTCCCGAACTATACTGCTTTCTCCTCCGGTCGGCAAACAGGAAGTCAACAGCAGTGGCGGTGACCTCACAGGGAACAGATGACTCCCAGGCACTCTAAACTTCTGTGCCTTTGTGGCGGGGAAAACCCGGTGCATGGGATTGGATGTGAGAAAAAGCAAACAAAAACTAGATTTTCATGGCTTATCAGGTTCGGGCACGTGAAACAGAACGCTCCTAGCGCGGGCCGTACTTCCGGTAACTGTGTGTGGATATACTAAATAAAAAAACAATCCTTCCCGGTCCTACGCGTTCCCTCACACATCCCCGCAGGATGCTGCTGTTGTCGTCGTTGTTGGGGTGGCGGTTGGGGTGCATTTGCTGACCGGTATAACTGTGGCCAGCAGTGGCGTTGAGTTAGAGTTTAATAATGTACATGTGGCCCCAGTTCCTGCACCAGCCGGGTTGTTGTTTCCGCTACCATTGCTACCGCTAGTGTAAACCGACCGGCTAGCTCCCGTTGCTGATGGTTCGATCGTGCCGGATATGGTAACAATCGTAACCAGATCCTTGCTACTGCCGGCTGCTCCTGCTGGAACGCTACTGTTGCTGTTTGCGGTGGGAACGCTTCCAGCCGGACAAAGCCTACTACTATTGCTGTTTATGTTGCCCGCATTGTTGCTACCGGCGGCAGCGCCGCTTGCTTCGCCACCGCCCGCCGGCAGCAACTCCTCACTGCCGGTATCAATTAGAGACACAGAGTTGGGAATTGAATTTCGCTGTCGCGAACCGACGACTCCCTGCTCATCTGCCGCGTTGCATCGATCGTCGATTTTAATTATGGACGGTGCATGATGATGATGATTCACACCCGTCGCGCTCGTACGGTTCGGTCCAGCCGTCGGGTGCATATTATCACCGCTTATTAGGTTCGCATCCTTCTCCGCAGGAGCAGGGTTGCTTCCGCTACGCACAACGCCCGCCGACGGAGAAGCACCGTTCGCTGACGTTCCTGACGGTACGGTCGACTGTTGAGATGGCCGCTGAAGTGTGTCGGTGGCTACCGTTGGCGAATGTTGAAGATTTACCGACCGATAGCTGGGCGGCAGCGTACTATGGCCATCGGAACCGTACGGGTTCGGGGAGCTGTTCACTTGCAGATCCGCCTGGATGTGCGCTGATGGTGGCGCATTGTTCACACTGTTGCTCGAGCCACCACCACCACCGACGGCGCCACTGATTATGCCACTAATGCCACCGAATATGCTGTTGCTGCTGCCGTTGTTGTAGCGCGAGCTGAGGGGTATTCTAAAACGATAAAGGCAGAAAAAGCAGACAAAATAATAAACACAATTTTCATCACGGGATAAAATGAAGCCTATAGAAATCAATTTCATCCCGGTCCCGGTTCGATCCGAAGCGCTCGATTATAAACACAGCTGGCCAGCACAACACACCAGTTGACAACTGACAGCGCGATCAAAACACACCGGCTACTACGATTAGAGAGGGGCCCGGTTAGTGTGCGTGTGCGTGTGGGTAAACGTCACACATCGTGGCGAAATTAAACTTTCAATCATGCTCCCCACAATAATTAACACCGTGTCCGAATCGTCCGTGTCCCCTAGCATCCAGACGGATCTGGTCCGCATTGCAAAATTATGGACCCATTAAAATAAAAACTCATTGTATGAAATTGCCTATCAAAAACCAAACACCGGCCGTTACGCCTACCATCGGAGGCTGGTTCGATGGAATGGAAAAAGTTAATTAAAGCCCACGATTAAAATATTTCATCAATATTGAATAAGCGCAACGGATCGAAACATCAATTAAACGCGTTGTTTATTTTTCTTTACTCTACCTCTGTATGTGTCCCGACGATGGACAATTTCATTTCGTGGTTCATGGCGCTTGGGATGTAAAGGGTAAAGCGTCAAAAACGGATCCAGCAAGGCCCCCCACAAATGTAGTCATTGTAGCTTCACGTACCACGGTACGCGTGTGGGTTGAAGGCCATAAACCATTCTCTTTAAGCAAAAATAGCTGTTGTTAAGAGTGATGGCACATTTAAGGCTTCCTGAAGAAGGCACAGATTCAAGGGCAGTCTCTCACAGAGAGAGAAGAAGTCGCCATCCTAATTGAATTCTCATGCTGACGACCCATAAACCAAGCAAGCCGAAAGACAAATCAATTACGCCAAGCAAATAGCATCGCAAGGACATTCGCGCTGGGATGTACCGTCAGCGCAGACACTCCGTCGTCTTCCGTTGTTTTGCCGGGGATTCCCTCTGCGTTACTAGCGCAACGCTCCTTATACGCCATATTTACTCACCTTAAAAGGCTTCCCACGTTGGATCGATAGGTCGGTGGCGGTGAGGCCGTACTTCGCATCCTTCCCGACTGTCGGTCCCGGTCCAGTAGCAGCAATCTACGCGGGAAAGAAAAAGAAAAACATAAGTATATCCTTTAACAAGTCAGAGCCCTGAAAAAGGTCCTTAGCGTCCACCTTCCACAAGCCTCTCCAAAAAACGAGCTCCCGCTCCAAGAACGTTTCGAAACGTTCTTGTGGATGATACATTTCTATCATTCCACTAAGGACCTGGCTTCGTCCTCCAGCGGCAGTTCGAGGTGCGAGACACATATACACATTTATTTGCCAGCTCCTTTTTTTTAGCCACCTTTAGCACCCCCGCTTCTCTCGGTCGACCAACTCTCTCGCATGTACCGCATCGTTGATACGTAATTGAGATAAATGTTGCCCGACACGGCCCGGGTAATTACCGGCCATGTTTCAAGCATGTCTGCCTGGCGGCTCCTGTTCGAGCAGGGATGTACGTACCATGGTGCTACATCACTTGAATGTAAGCATAAAACAACAGGCCGCTTTTGGGAAGTTCTAAATGCTCCCTTCACCACCACCACCACCACTTTCATGGTTATGCGCCATCACCGCTAGATGGCGCTAGTAGCGTTTAGTAGACACAGTAGCTCGACATTACTAATCGAACCCGACACGGTGTACACAACGTTTGTAGCGATTATTTTAATTTGTAATTACATTATTCAATCGGTATTTGGTATCCCGTGCCCAAGGGCAGGGACGCGATAGGAATGTTTAATGTAATTAATGATCCTTGGGCAACAACAATCGCTACTACTCGCGGGCCACCGGACCAATCCGGACTGGTATTCAGTTGACCCAAAACCGCAATAGACAACCGGCGGTGATATATTCCCGTTCCGATGTAACTCTCTCTCTCTCTCTCGCTCGCGGGCATGCTCGTATCACAGTGCAAATGGTGACCGCGGTTTTGTGGGGCGTCAAAAGCCGGACGCCGGTTGCAGTTGTTACGGTGTGATTTGGTGGTGGTTTTGGAAAGCGAGCAGATTACACACACGCACACAACGTCGAAAGGCCAAAATGGCGAGTTAATGCTATTGATTTATTGTTATTGACTAAGATTAAGTTACTCAATTTTTTTTTCTCTTTAAACTAATCAGCTCATCATTTCTCGGCTTGATGTCTTGAAGTGTCGCTACGACTTACCTTAATCTGTATTCCTGCATACTCGCTTGGTACGATGGTGGCGGCGGCCTGTGCTGGAACTCGGGATACAGCAACCCGTGCGGTGTACTGCCACCCCGTCCGCAAGGTCTCCGCGAGCAGCGTCCCAGATCTACGGTCGATCCGAGCCCCAGACAGGGCGGTGCACCCGGTGCAGTCATACGCCACGCTGCCCCACTCACCGTCACTAGAATCACTCCAACACCTGTCGTAAAGCGAAACGGAAAGCAATATTAATGTAGATAATGGCGGTAGATGATACGGTGGGTGGCGTTGGGAAAATTGAAAACTCAATCAACACGGTTTTTTGCCGAGGTGAGCGGGGGGCGAGCGGCATAACACAACAATACGCAATGCGATGCAATTCTAATGAAGCTCTCACCTCACCAGGCACGCGACAAACACTGTTTGCAGGCGCCACAACAACGACCGAGCGTAAAAGTTTTTTAATTAAAATGTTAATTGTGTTCTTCTGCCACGCTGTGTGTTACTTTTCCGCTTACTACATTCTAGGTCAGCTGCTTTTTGGTCACATTCCTTCCTGTCAGTCGGTTGGGAAAAGTTCCAGAACGAAAGGAAAAGGAAGTTTCTGCGAACGATTGATTATAGGGAAATAGGGGCGAGAAACCCAGAGTGAAATGCAGACGATTGTTTTGGTTTGACGAAGGTCTTGAGCACAAGAAGTTTTAAACTTTAGCAAAGTGATAACGGAAAATCCGAGAGCATTAATTATAATCCCCTGTTTCTTTATCCTTCTGTTTCTTTTCTATTCCCTTATTTATTGATAATATACGAAAGCAAACATTAGCTTCCTTTCGGGGGTTTTCCTTTTCAATATTTCCTCACACTCGAAGCAGTTCTCGCTCCATCTTCGGCTTCCGACACTTTCATTTCCTCTTCCTTGGTGGATCGAAGGGAAAGGCTCGAAGGGAATCGAAGGGAATTTGGGTTGAACAATTTTCAATTGATGGAGTGAAGGTACCATTTTTCTTCATCTTCCCCAAGTGGGCATCAAGTGGGAGGGAAATTCAATTCAATGCATTCTCCTTACACTGTTGTCCGGCATGAGTTTTTTTTTTTCTTTCTGTTCACTCCATATTCCATCACCGTTCATTCAATTTTCCCTCACGGGAGCAAAATTAATAATAATCATCAGCGAAGGACGGGCACGGCGGATGAAACGCCGTCATGTTTTATCAGATAGCGTAACGCGCGGAAATCGGCCACCAAAATGCCAGAAGCAGGCATCGCTCGAAGGCAAGAAAATGGTGAAAGAAAGGCGAGCCGTGGTCGAGAAAATTGTTCATGAAAATGATCACGCCGCAGCATCATCATCGATGCCGATGGTGTATGATGAGCGAGCGAGTGATGAAAGTGAAAAATGCGCCCAACAAAGGAGAGGGCTCTCTTTCCCTGCTAAAAACTGGCTGACTGAAGACAAGTGGAAGGATAAGAGACATCACGATGGGTGAAAGAATACATTTTCTTAAGCTTCACTGTAAAAAAAGCAGAAGGGCAAAAAAACGTCTTGCAAGATGAGTGCGAAAAAGAAAAGACGTCGATATCGATCAGCTTCCCCACCGTCTTCTCAATCGATCACGACATTAAACGGTTTTGAAAAGGAAAATTTATTCGTTTAACACTTTTTTTGTGTGCGACACGGGGCACAGGTAACGCAACGAAAGAGCACGAATCAAGCAAACATTATTCATCCTTCAACTCTTGGTCTTGTCTTCGGCTCAGACGCAGATTGTTTTTTTGTTCTCCTTTTCGACCCCGACGAACGTGACGATGATGACCGATGCCAAAGACCGATTTTTGTGGTCTTTGGTCACGAATTTCAAAGTTACATCAGATTATCAGCAAGCGGAGTTAGGAATTAATGTTTTAGGAAACGATTTCTTCCCTATTTTATTTAACCGCTCGTTGATATGAGATTTATTATTTGGAGAAACCTCAACCCCACTACCGACGACTGGTTTGAAAAGCATTAAGCAAAGTGTCATCCCTGATTTAATAGAACGTTTCAGAACCGGTAGCTTAGCACGATGGGGAACCTGAAAAAAAAATCCATTTTCCACCGACAAGACGTACACACACACACACTCTCTAACAAGGTCGTGAATCATATGGTTAAACGGGCGACAAAGCGACTACTTTTTGCTTCCAAATGTGCTTATCGTAACAAAGAGGACACACAAAAAACCTGTGTCTCCCGTTCCGGAATGCTTCTCGCGCAAAGAACCTCTCGAGGAATGGAATGTTCATTCATAAATCATGACCTCGGTTGTGGATCTGAGCTGAATCTTGCCACCTTCACCACGGCTCTCGTATCGAAAAGGTTTGAAAGCATGGAAATCCACATGTTCGCAACAAATCTTCACGCAATCCGGTGTTGCCACAGGCCACCTTTTTTGGGGTTATAAAGTATGGAAAAACGGCTTTGCAAAGGTTGTGTACCCGTAGAAACCGGTGGAATTAAGTTTGTCATCTTAATTGATAGCACTCGTTAGGAGGAGCACACGTTTGCGGGGTTAAGACAATTTGAATTTCTTTTTGTGCAATTGTACATCACATCACCGCGACGGAAATGGGATTAAGAATTTCAGCCCCGAAGCACAGCAGACATTTCACACGATGCACACAAATGTTTCCCATGCGTCAGCATCATCGTCGTGCGAACATTTCCGCGTTGTGAGAAACGTACCACCACTACGGACACTGTCATTTGAGACAATTGCACTAATCGTCCCGAACTGGGCGAAGACGCGCACTCGCTGGTGCGCTTCCCTGTCACACACGCCGACACATAAATCATAATCAGCACGGCAAACGAAAACATAAAGAGCAGCACCAACCAACCAACAATTTGCGTGCCAATGGTACTGCGGTGAATCCACCGTACCCCGAGAGCCCAACTGCATCATCATAAATCATTCACGCTTCTTCCTTGTGAGGGGGGGGGGGGGTTGTTTTTCGTTGCCGATGTCCGTCGTGCTTAGAATGCACTGAACAACACCAGTTCGAAATGGGAACACAATCGCCCATCGCTTGAAGGTGAGTTTTTACTTTCGATTTCGAAATGCTGCCACAACACGATCGAACCCGGCCCCACGTTGTGAGAAGTGTTTCGATGGAGCTGTGAACAGCCCTCCGTCTTGTCTTGCGCTTAGGCAACAGAAGTGTACCAATTGAAGGAGAATCGATTGCTTTCCTGCACGCCGTTTGCCCTGTGCAGGAGGTTTTCAATGAAGGGAAGATTTATAGCAAATTATAGCAACCAACAAACTAATGATCTTCGTTAGGCGGAAATTCGTTCGCCGGTTAGGAACGAATTTTGCTACATATTTTCTAATCAATATTGTGAGTGTTGCAGCACAGCGGAAATGCATCTCTGGCCGGGTGTAGGTGTGAAGTAGGTCATAGATGCATGTGAACGCCTTCTAGCTTGAAGGTAATTGGAAGTACCTTTCATTCGACGGCCCCGCATCGGTCGGTACACTAAGGCGGAAGCAGGTGGGATGCATAAGCTGCATCCAAAAAGCTTACAACAATTGCAAACTCTGAACCATTTGCATCGCAAAAAAAACAGCCGAAAAAGCGTTCTAAAATGAAGATTTCATGGCACTACACCCCCGGGCAACGGTTCTCCACGGTACGAAGAAATGCTTTTGAGCTTGCCGCGAAATGCAATTCGTTACCGCTTCGCCAACGCCTAACGCTCCAATTTTACCTCTGTGGAGTGAGTAGGTGGTACCGAATCGAAAGAGTCGTTGGATGGGAGTCACAGGAACGAAAAACGTATTGCTAAAAGCATTATAAGACGATTCTAACCTTTTTTTCTCCTCTTACACAACTCTGCAACGAGCAAATTACGCGTCCATCGGGAGTGAACCGAAATAAGGTCACGTTGGTGTAAAATATGGAAGGGAGAAGGCTCGGAGAGGAAAAGATTTAAGATGCAGCCAGATTAGCACCGTGGTCTGCGGTCCGTGATCCGCTGGCAGCCAGTTTAGAGGAAGATCAATCGTTTCGCTCGATAGATTCCGACTTGCCGAAGGGTTCCTTCGAGCGGGAGAGTGTGTTTGAAGCATGCTAAGGCTAAGCTCTCGGTTCTTGCTCCACCCGCAACACCTGTGCATGTGATCAATCCCTCCGTTGTGCTGTTTTCCTTCCATAAAACTCACCTGGCTGGGAATGGGAATGAGAACAATTAGTTTAATGGACTTTCGTTTTATTACACTTTCCCATCGATAGCATCAGCAGCACATCTCGCCGCTATCGATCTCCGGGATTAAGGGTGCAATAAATTTAAACCCGTTCAAACCCTCTTCTTTCTGCTTTTCCCTCTCACTTGTCTTGGTGGAGGTGGTGCAGTTTTAAAGGAAACTTCGGAGCGGGTTTTTTCCCTCCCCACCAGGTTCGGAAGGGGGAATTGTTTACCGGAAAAATTGTTTGTAATTAAGAGCAATCATGGTTGGGCGACCGGGTGGCATCGACAGGATAAGGGAAAAGGGTTAAATTTCCGACAATTATTGAGCATCTTATTGCTTCAGATTTGTAGTGTACACGTACGGCAAATCGCACCTTTAGCAGTAAGTGGTTTGAACAAAAGACACCTCCATGGGTGCGATTTTAATCGCTTTTTATGGAGATAAATGATGTTAGAAATTATGGTCCGATTTAAATTGCTTTAATAAACACTGGCTTGCGCGTCCACAGCTACACGCACACCCGCATCATGCCATATTTAAATGGTAAAATATAAATTTTCTCTCACCACAAATCGCTAGCCACAAATCGCTTGCTTCTTACCCTCACCGCATTCGCAATCAACCGTTCGAAAACAGCGACGCAATTCGTATTCGCCATGAGACTCAAAATATTATACTAATAAATCCATAAGCCCGCCCGGGCCCGGAAAACGCAAGCAGGCGATCGATTAAACGCTCATTATTGCCGTCATTCAGGCGCGAAATTTAACCCGAAACAGCACCGCACTAAAACATGGGTGACCACCACCGCCACCTCTCTTTCTCTCTATTACCATATGCATCTCATAGCTCCCCTTTTGCCATCTCCCTCCTTCCCCTCCTCCCTTCCACCTTCTCCACCACCACTTGGTTGTTTAGTATCCACTAATTAGGCGTCCTCAAACCTCAAATCACCTACGATCGAATTGCGATAGAGATGTGGTAGGGGGGGGGGTGGTCTGGACCGAATGGGTTACACCCCCCAAAAAGCCCAGCCCCACTCAATAGCTCCCCTTCCCCCGTTCAGGCTACGTTATCCTGGTGCGGTCAAATCGCACGTGACGTGAAACTAGATTGATTCAAATTCATGACGATTCGGTCCCGACGACCGGTAACTGGTGCATTGCTGCAATTCCCAACGGGGAATGTGTGTATTGCATGCGGTGCATTAGAAAATCTTTTTTTTCAAATACGACAAAAAAAAGACACCGTATCGGCCGGAAGCCCGGAACTCGCGTCGTTGCCACCATTGGGGGTTATGCTATAAAAATACCACCAATAAATATGCGCAAACCACCGCTGAGAGTCATTTGGAAAGCGGCTTTTCCGAAATGCGGTAATTAGAATGTAAGCCATGATGCTGCCGTGGTTGCATTCGAGTCGTTGTCCGGAGTTGCACCCGGAAAACGGCACGGCATGCGCGAGTCACCGTCCTCGTCCACCACGACGACTACTACCTCCTACTTTTACTGTCCACTTCCATTGAAGAGGTGTGTGAGTAGTTTTTTTTTCTACGACTGCACTGTTGCAACACGGGAATTGCATTTCAAGCGATGCATTTAATAGCGGTCGGCTAAAGAGCGCACGGAAGCGACATTTTCAAATTGACCAAATTAAAGGCTATGATACTTGAACGAGTGTGCCACTCTGTTAAACTTTAAACGATCGACAGTGGGGACAGTGGGCAAGTGTGGACGTTGCTTATCGGAAAGTGTTTAATTTTCCACTCTCACTCAAGAGCAGTGAATCCCTTGTGCGCTGTTTGCAATCAATGGATAAGCGCTCGACGACAAAAAGCGAGCCGGAACTCGCAAGCTGAAGAGTGATCAGTTTTCAAACTTAAAATGCTGTTCACCGTGTCCTTGGCTGTGTGTCGTTCGCCTTATCCTGTGCTCTAACCGACTGGCAAATCACCGTGAGGGGTAGATACTATGCTCTAGAAGGCATTCCAGCCCAGCGCGAGAAAGATGATCCTCACTCGACTCTGCCTGTGTGTGTGTGTGTGGGGCCGGAAAATTGCAACAAAATTGCATCTTTGATGATAAGCTAACAATGGTGCAGCAGACGGGGAAACGAGCCAGAGACATACTCTCTACTCCGGAAAAGTAAATTGTTTGCAGTGTGGAAGAGTGTGTGTGGGAGCTGGAAAAGGAAATGCAAACTCCGGAAGTTGTGCAAGTTGGTCATGCATTGTGGGGGGGGGGGAGGACCGCATGGTTATCGGGAAAAAAGGCAGAAGGAAGTTTCGGGTGTTTGGGGTTGACTGATGATGTCGAAGATGATGATGATGATGTTCCGGCGCATCATGGATGGTTTGCCTGTGTGTCTGGGATTGATGATTATGGTAACCGACCAGAAGATAAGGACGATGATCCGGATGCAGGATTACGGTGCTGGATTTCTGTTGATTTTTCCATTTCGAGAAAACCCTGGAACGGATGGTAAAGCAAGCGCTCCGTGATTTTCTACAGGACCACTACGGGATGGTGAGAGACGGAGTGGAAAAGTTGTTTTGTTTGAAATTTAATTTTAATGCTATCGTTTGAGCTACAGCTGCTTGCTTGCAAAGGGAGCGCTGCCTGGCTGATAGTTTGTTTGTTAAACAGCAAATCGATGGTCGGGAGATGGAGATTATATTTAAATTTAATACATTTCTGCCGGTAGTTTGCGTGTTTGTTTTTTGAATATAAGCGGGTTTAACGTGATAAAACAAAATTAAACAAAAAAACGCTTTCGCCGGAACCTTATAAATGTTCTCGGCTACTAAGTTGTCTACTAAGAGAACAGCGCCCTCTATTAGTGAAAATGACTCTTCTCTCTACCAATAGAAATGCGATATTGGTCCCCCTCGATTTAGCCCTGCTCTTTATCGGGATGCCTTCCTCGTGACGTCCAACACACCTCAAGTAGCTCTTTTGTTGAGACCTCGGCATAAAACTAACCTTTCCGCGAAACCTACGCTACGCGGATTATTATACGGTTCAGTTAACAGCGATTATGCTCAAGTGAGCAATTCAACAATCGTGCCCTTCCGCTTCCCCCATCCACTCTCCAACATACCTCAGCAAATGGTCACTCCAAAACCCATACTCCCTCTAGTCCTGTTCGGCATGGAAGGTGTGCCGAAGGAAAACCAGCCGGCCCATTCGCGGGTGGAAAATGCAAACGGCTAGGAAACAAAAGCCCCGTCAGCCCCGAAACCGGAACCGCGCAGAAATTGTGTGTGTACGTAGGGCAAGAAGGAAAAGTCCGAAAGAAAAACGCACACGCTTGCCCGATGTACCGGAGTTCGCGCGCGCACACTCGTCGTTATCATTATTGCATTTTAAATTGAAACCATAAATTTTCGACCTCTTGCACAGTCTCGTGGAAAAGATGTTCGGTGGTGGCCGGCACCACTACCCGCGGTTGCAGTAAAGAAGGGAAACGGAGGGAGGGATAAAAATTGCAACATATTTATCATCCTAGGGCTAAGGGGCTAACGGAACCCGGGACGCTGTTTCCGTGTTCAGTTTTCACGCCTTTTTAACGCTCCTCAACTGGTTCACAAACGAATTTGCGTTCGCGGGCCCGACAAGATATGGTAAACTTCGCGTTTATTTCTGTCGTCCTCCTGTTCTAGGAGCGGTGGGAAATTCATTTTCCGAACACAGTTTAGATGCTTAAGAGGATTTTGTGTGTCACGATCGTGAGATTAGAGGACTCGGATAGCAAAAAACAAACCGCGGGAACAGTTTTAAACTGCAATCGCGTGGCGTGTTTATTGCTCAAACATATCAAAGGGGATCTCATAAAGGATTACGGGTGGAATTATCGCTGCGATGAAGGACTCCTAAAAGAGAGTCCTTAAATTATCAATTTAATATAGCAAGTTGTTTTTGTAATTAAGCTAGAAGCTTCAAATTTTAGCAATCAATAGCTATCACAACACGAATATCAATAAAAAAAACCCAAAATCCCGAAAATTGGGCAAACCACAAACAAATTTCGCTATCAAGGTTTGCTTTCGTTTGGTCAACACACACACACAAATCGGCTGGAAGTACTATTTTCCGCCTGGCAGGCATTTTGTTTTCCGAGAAGGTCACTAGCGATTGGATTCATCCCCTGATTCTGTATGTGTGTGTACGCCATAAAGCTACTCTCCGCCAGTCTTAAAGCCCCTAAATGAAGGCAAAACGCACGGCACAAAAACAGGGAACACGGACACGCGGCTCTGCAACCATCGGCGGCCATTTCACGGAGGTTTCCCGAAAAGCAATCTGCGGTGAATAAAAACTAAATCCGATTTGTGGATGGTCTTTTGCGTTTTGTTTTTCTTTTCTTTTTTGTGGCTGGGGAGCGCCACAAATAATTTTATCCTCTGCCGTGTCCATCGTATGGACGCGTGGTGCGAGCGATAGAAGCCAAAAGGAATTGGCTCGGCGGGGGTTTTTGTTTTTTTGCTTTTCCCTCGCTGGCTGGTGGTTTTCCAACGACAGAAAAGATTTATCTCTTGATGCGCGCACTCGTCTCTTTTTGCTGCTGCTGCTGCTGCTACATACACGCGGTGAGCTTTTCCTTATACTTTTTTTCCGGTTCTTTGTGACACGGGGCAACACAACAAAAAAAAACACACACAAATACACGAATCTGGATATGCTCGTTTGGTTTTGTGTTGTGCCAAACAACAACACCGAGAATCCCGTCACGACACGCAAAAAGCCAAACATTAGTTCTTTTTTTTTGTTTCCTTCTTTTCCGCTGCTGCTTGCAGTCTGCACACAAGTTACGAGAGCTTTTAAATGCAGACACAGATTCGTTCGTTTTTTTTTTTTTGCTATTCCTTCTGTACAACTCGCTCTGCATGATATCTGAGTGTTGCCAGCTAAAAGGTAATATTTTATAGCCGGTTTTTTTTTTTCACTCCAAATAAACCCTAAAATGCAAGAAAAACAGCTTTGTAATGCAACGCAAATTTTAAAGTAGGGAAAAGAGCAGAAAAAAGGCGAACAAGGACTTTCAAATTTAAGAGGAGGAAAACACCAACCACGAGCCGAACACTTTAAATTGATTTTAACAACTTGATAAAGCAATCAATTTTCATATCGGTCGCACGATTTTCTTATGCACGACCCTTAACGCCGTTGGTGTGCTTTCGGCAACATCGATTACAGGTTGACATCGAATTTGACTTTATAACCTGCCAGCCAGTACATTGCTCGGGGCAGAAATGGCACCGAGTCAATCTGAACGAATTTACAAAAAAAAACGTATATAATTCTTTTCCAATTCTCTCTTTTTGAGGCCTCCTGAAAAGCCTGTTTACCTTTACTCCACGTAAAGGACCTTTTCGGAATCGTTTTTCAAAGGACTCGCTATCTGGTAAGGGCAAATGCGCTGCTGGGTTTTTTACACCTACCCAACATACAAGCCTGGTGAGCATCGAACCCTCCCGAGGCCTTTTTTGTGAGTGTGTGTGTGGGCCCCGAAAGTGCCCAGCCCGAAAAACTTTCCCAACGTGTACGCAGTTCGTAAATCGATATAAATAAATTGAATTCATATTTTATGAAGCTCGGCTTCAGATTCAGTTGCAGACAGTAGCGGGAACGACACGACCACGGATGGGAAAATGTGATCTTTTTTTAAAATAAATTCTGTACACCTGGTACGGGGAATTTTTGCCCTTGTGCGAAAAACTTCCAACGCGTTACAAGAAGACTGCAAACAAAAAAACACACACACACAACCATCCCTGTGGTCCTCGTGATCAATCCTATTTAGAGGATGGATGATGATTTACTACTCACAGGATTCGCCTGTGCTGGGCCCCTCGGCAGCAGGGAAGTCATAGGAATAGAATAAATATTTGATTCGTTGAAGCAAACATCTTTTTTTTGCGGAAAACCATAACCTCAATCAATCTATTTCTTGTTGAAGTTTTTCCCGACTTTAAAAGCTGTCCCTCAAACGGTGGAGGCAAGAAAGTTTTTTCTTCACCAGCAACAACATAATCTACTAGAGCTGCCAACAATGCTCGGTATTTTCTTAAAAAAAGTACCCAGCAATGGCTAAATTAAAGCCATAAAGATCTTAACGTACTTCCGCGAGCCGCGTGCGGGTGATAAATGAAGCAAAGTTTTCACCTAGAGTCAGTTCTTCCGGCGAGGTTCTCTGCAGAATTTGCATGTTAATGTTCACCGAGCCCGACGGATACTGCCGGCCTTTTGCGCCCTGCTTACCCTACCCTTAGCTGCTGCTAAGCTTGCTCTCCAAGGGTTCTGATGTATCTCACCAACTTTTCACCCAGTGGAACTTATTTACGGTACGGGCACCATATTTAGCCCACTGCACTACAGGGCACACACCAGCATTTCTAGCCAATCCCAAGGAGGTGGAACTCGAAACCAACCGTCCAAAGACAATCGACAACAAAGTTTCTGCTGTTTTTATTTCCCCATTCGACCAGATGTTTGTTCCTTGTCTTTTTTTTTTTGCTCTACTTTCTGGTAAGCATGGAAAAAGTTTTCAAATGCGCGATCTTTCTCGTTGCAGAACCGAAAAGTGTGCCTAGAGTTGGTCTCGTTTTTAGGTCTTCTACTTTTTGTACGACTGTTGAAGTTTTGAAGTTTCGGAGTGGATAAGCAAGTGTGGTGAGCAAGGACTTACCTATCATTAATAAGGCAGCAGTAAGATGGGACGTTGGTGAACCGGCCAAGCCCGTTGCTCCGAGCGCAGCGCCGCCCAAGGCACAGGCCACTCCACCGAGGGCTACCACGGCGATGAGTGCCCTCAGCGGTGGTCCTGCGAACCAGTGGCCACAGCATCCTTTACGCGATCGTTCCGATGGTGAACTGAAATGAGGAAGGAGAAAGGGAAAAGTGTGTTGATTAGAGTAAAGCATTAGAAAAATTAGAAACACCGCTGTCAAATAGAGCTTGAAGTTCAGTTCCAATAGTTTATTTTCTTCCTTAGTGCCTAGAGGGCGTCGTGAAATGTCCTTGTTTCGCTTCACACACAATTAATACTTACTTGTACGTTAAATAAATAATTATAACGCCTTCAAGAATTATTTCAACTCTAATCCTAACTGCAGTGTCATGAAGACTTCAGACTTCAGGCAACGCTTTTGAGTAATTTTTTAATGTTTGACGTATAAGTGCTTCAAGATGGCGTTTTGCCCAAAACCAATATGGCTCCAACTGAATAATTTTCTTGCTGAAGTTATCTCAAATCCCTATAACCTTTATTAAGCAACCAGTATATCAACAAAAACACAATAAGCTTACATCCCAAAAGACAGAAGAAATACATTTTAATTGGCCAACCCTGGGATAAGCCCTACAGCTTCACCAGGTACAAAGGCACAAAAGAAGTGGCCCGTACGCCTATAATTGCTTCTGTTGTCAACAGCAACCATTTTCTGTATCGCGTGAAACATTGTAACATACGCACTCTTGCGCCACGTGTGTACACATGTTTCCGAGGCACCAGCTGCGTTGTCATCGTCGTCGACGGCGGCCTTGCAGCTCTAGCGGCTGAACAATGCTTACCAAAATTACGAAGGAACATGATTAAAAGCCACCATCAATAATGGCAATTTTAATCGCAAATCCTGACATCGTGCTTGTATGTAGTTCGGAGGATTAATTAATTATTTGACCCGACGAGTTCGTGAGGAAGTAGCACACGCTTCAATGTTTCAATACCTCTTCCCTGTGTTTGTTTTTTTTCGTCCAAGTTTCATTTCCAATGCGAGTTCCGAGTATGACGGATGATGGTTTGGGCCATAATTTTAAAACAGTCGAAATTTGTGTTGCACGTACACCGACAGATTCTCGTCTCGCAAAAACAGATTAATGCATTGTTGGCGGGTGCAAACCTGGGGATGCATAAATCTCGCCTCTGTCCGTTCATCTTGCTGCGTGGAAAATCATAAAACACGACCATGTACGTAGGGTGGAAAAGCGTTTCGTGCTTGATGTTTCATTAGCATAAAACAGACCAATAGCGCTTGTTTGCGCCCGGCCGTAAAAACCGATCTGACCGCTCATGTCTATCTCGCGTTTGCTTTTTCCAACGAAAAATGTTCAACTACCGCAGGAACAAAGCCAGAGCACCGGGGGAGACTTACAATTATTCTAGTTGTTTTCAACGATTGCAGAACTTTGGGGAGGAAACTGCTTTCGCATGTTACATCGTGAACGTATCACTATGGAACTACTGTCCAAAAGCCGGTTATGCCTTCCCATTTCCCGAACAATTTCCCGGAAAGAAGGCTGCCAAAATGGAAATCAGCATCCCAACCCAACAGCGGGCAAGCAGCAATTCATGCTTCCGGTAGTAGACGTGGCCCAGGCTATATCCTTCGCTCGTTATAGCGTGCCGTTTCTGAACAGGTGGAGGCAGGCCACACATAAACACACCACACCACAAGTCCTTCCACCTTCAATTAGAACCCTCGTCATCGGAAAATGGCCGCAATCATAACAGAACTATGATTTTTACGAGGTTGTTTACACTGCACAAGTATCACATATCCGGTCAGGCCGGCGGCTTACGGCTTAAAGCGGTCGAGATAACGTCCAACATTTTATGACCTGCCAAGTAACACGTCTCATGAATGGGGATGACCGGCGGGCAAAAATAAATGTCACCGGCGTAACGTCATTAGGCCGTGAAAATGACATCGGTCACAAGCCGGGTTGGTTATCCTTTATGCTAGCCGTCCTTGGACAGCTCGCTTTCCAACCAGCAGAGCATCTTACATAAGTCCAAGCCACACACACACATGGAGAGAGAGAGAGTGAGAATGAAGGATACATTTACGTTCGATGACAGATAGCTCGGACCAGTGGTTCCGAAGTATGCAACTGATTCGAAGTTAGGTCGTCCAAAAAGAAAGGGAGCGTGTCCAAGTGGTAGAAGAAAACTAAAAACTTTTGCCTCGTCCTCTCAACCCAAACAAAAAAAAGTGACCTGAACTTTAATGGTCCAACTTTCCTGTACCGAATGTGTCCTTTCGCTCAAGATGAACTCTCCAGCTCGGAGTTGGATGTTTGTTTAGCTCTTCATCCGGAAAGACCATCCACTGGCGCACACAGGCTCTTAAGGTCTGGCCTTTATGCTAAAACGATGCTCAATAAAACAAAACTCGATAAGTTCGGGGAGCAAAACGGCTGACCATAAAAGTAGGAAGCTATTAAGAAATAAAGTTTCTCCATTGTTTTCTTCGACAGGAATAGAATTCTACAGACAGCGTTACATAAATTCCTCATACCGATGGGGCCGGAGACTTGAAGAATTTACTTCATGTCGCAATCCAACAGTTGGAACCCCCCGAATGGCTTCGGAATGTAGCCTGGCGCCATAAATTAACCACAATCGACTATCGGTCTAGCTGATCGGTTCTCGGTACCGAACCGTCTCCAATTATTTGCACTCGTAGGCTGTCCACACCCGGACGAGCTACAGCAGCAGGTTACATTTGGACACGTTGGAGAAGAGCCGTCGTACCGGCATCATATATCAAGCCACAAGCCACAAACTAAGCCCCGTGCAATGTAACGGAACTGCTGCGATGCAAGCGGTGTGCGGTTACGCCGGGGTGCCTGCATCTCGAGATGAATCTGAAGCAAAGCGAACCTTACTGTCGATACACATTATGCATTCGTGCGAAGGCTGTGCAAGATACCGACCGGGCACCGCCGGCCAATCAATGCGAAATGTCAACAATATTATTGTTACGTGCTAATTAATATTGATTACCGTGTCGCACAGCAAACTGCTTCCGAGGAAGTCCAACCGCCGGAAAGGTGGGAGACGATGATTACAAAATTAACTATGACACTTCTCGGACCAATGCACTCCTCGGGGCTCGGTGGGTGGTACATACATCATACCACGAGTGGTATGGTCGTGTCCACCACTTGGCATCTCGCGCGTCCACATCGTTCGAGAAGCTCCGATAATCGATTGCATCAAATCTGCATACTATGGCAACGATCCTCGGAATAGATTAATGGGCAAACAGCATTCTCGAGCACGAACTGGACCTCGTGGGACTTCCATAACAAGCAGGACAGGGACTTAAGATAATTAAATAACACCACCAAGGCACACAATCCGCCGCTGCTGCTGGAAGAACGCCAGCTAATCAGATTAAGCATTGTCTCGGGTGGGGGAATGTACAGCAACTTCAAACCCACAACACCATAACTGAATTGATGCGCACGCGAGCAAGTTCGCAAGACAAGACAAAACAACACGAAAGAAAAGCAAAATCTTTCTCCCGTCATCGTCAACAATTCATTCTGCATGACAGTCTAATTGGAAAATTGTTTCTTCATTCATTTACAACCATAATTTGCTTCCAACTGTCACTGACAGCATCGCTCGCTGCCCGTTTCTCGAGAAGCAAACAGGACACAGCAATGCTATTAAATGGCCCAGTTTTGTTGCTTTTTATTTGAAGATTAAATTCCAAACCAAGAGTGTACGGAAGCGTCTGGATACGCGCGCGAGGACATGCGATAGAGACAGCAGCATTTAATCCCACCACAACACGCACGGGATAAAATTTATGATGCAAATTGAAATTCGTTTCATAACAAGTGGGATCATAATTAGAGAAAATGTTGCCAGCCCATAAACGGAGAGAGGACACAATGTATGGTGGCGAAAAAGCGGGGGGGGGGGAACTTCCACCCTCACACACACGCATAATCCGCAAGTGATATTCAATTTAATTATTCACACCTTGATGACAACAAACCCCTCGGAAAGCCGAACGAGCCGCAGGAAAATGGATGGCGAGCGGGCCGTTACCGGTACCGGTCACACTCAACACCAGATTGATGGTTATGGGATTTGAAGCTAGTGAGAGTGGAGAAAAGAAGCTAAAGGTTACCGTTTTACCGGGTGAGTTTAACCGTAGCTGGCACACATGCAAGCACAATATTTTATCACACCTAATGGTGGAAGGAACAGTGAGGAAGGTTATCTTAAATGCCATTTTGAAAGGTAACACTGGGAGAGAGAGACAGAGAGTGAAAGGTCAAAATGAAGACATCAAAATTGCGATGGATTATTCCACAGGAGATTATGAGAAGATAATGTATGCATGAAATAAAATACTAGACGAATAAATCGAAAGACGATGAAGTCCAAATTATTTAAGACAATCCAATACCATTAAGAACTGCACGAAGCCTACATTAATAAGTATAAAATAAAAATTGGGCCTGAGGCAGTCGGGCTAGAGACATTTGGCTGTAACTTGAGCTATGGTTATCGTGATTTAAGCTCGTTAGAGATCCTGAGGCGGCCCAGTGATAGATATGACAGCTACGCCGTTCTTTACACGGTAGGACCGGGGTTCAAGTCTCATCTAGACCGTTCCCCCATAGCGAGGCGTGATTATCCAACTATGCTGTAACGATAAGTAAGCAGACATGACATACGAAGCTGTTAGGTCGAGAAAGAGACGTTCTAGCAATCAGCAATCCTACATCTTGGTTGAAGAAATAATTCGAAAGCTCCTCCAATATTAGGGCTATTTCGATTTCTTGGAACACAACCCCAGGAGCCAAGAACATTGAAGTCACCATAACTGCGGAATCAACAACTTCTGATGCGTTTTAATGGTCGGATAGCCGGGAATTGAATCCCATCGAATGTTTCTAGATTTTCTCTAGAAGGAAGATTAGGAAAGCCAATTCGGCTAAAGCTAGTTATGAGGAAACCGTAACTTAAAACGTTTTCCAACCTTTACATAACTAATATTGCTGGAGCTAGTAGTTTTAAAAGTTCATCTCTGATCCCTGACTAATCCTATATCTCTTGTAAATGACCTAGTCTCTGTATTGGTCCCTACAGCTCCAAATGACCTAACAACCAAGCCAACACAGTTTGTACATATCAAACATGATGTGAATCAGTCACTTGAAGGCATACAATATTTAGTTACAAATTAAGTTACATAGGACTATTATTAAATCAAAGTTAAACTCGTTGAAAAAATCTCTTTGTCACCCAAAACGTTTCATAAAGCGCTTCCAATGCTCTTTCCCCATAACAATAAAACAACGAAAACACGAACAATACATGTTTTACTTCCACTTGTACCTCAGCTCAGTGAAAACACTTACCACCAACAATGGCTGCAGGCAGTTTTACTAACAACAACAGCAACAAAAAAACATCACGCACGCCGTGACAAACTTTGCCCACACATGGCACCCGTTGAACGACGACCAGGACACGGACACACACACACATATACATCTCTCAATACCGGAGAATTCGTGACAACGGCAACCGAACGGGCTAAAGCTGCTCAGTAAAATGAGCACGTTTCGCCTGTACGCGCC
Organism: Anopheles stephensi; assembly: GCF_013141755.1. NCBI lineage: Eukaryota > Metazoa > Arthropoda > Insecta > Diptera > Culicidae > Anopheles > Anopheles stephensi. The sequence goes on from NC_050203.1 coordinate 6,792,715, forward strand.
CGGAAAATCCCGTCCCAAAAGCCCTGGCACCAGCTTGCATCAATATCAATCCTCCCAGCCTGGATGATGTGGTCCATTTCATTTGCAAAATCGAAACCATTGCCACCGTGCCATGGAATTGTGGGAGTGAGGAAGCCAGAGGAGGAGGACACAGACGTGTGCATGTGCGCGAAAAGCGTTTCGACAACGAATCTAATTTGATGCTTCGATAAAATCCAAACCCAATTGTCCCCGTCACCGGGGGACAGCAAGCGGGGGATCGTCACCGGGCTGTATTTACCGGCGGTGATTTGAAATGTCTCACTTCCGGTGAGTGCCATTTGCGCAACACCCGAACATCCTTTAGTTCGTTGCACGGATCATTGATTAACAGTGCGCTTCTCGATTGCTCAACGCTGTAACACAGCACAGGACAGCGGGAGACAGATAAAGGACAAGGACACGAGTCCTGGCCTGGCGATGTGTGCGAAACGTGTGGCAACCAACATAAGCAGTGGCTCCAATTGACAGTGGACCACTTTTCGCAAACACTTTCCTGTTTGTTTGTTCACTGTCAAGCGAGCAGCAGCGAGCCACATTAGCATGCAATTGATTGGACAGACAAGTGAAGGGATAGAGCAAGAAATTTAAAGGAAAAGGGAGAGTTTACACAACTTCCTTTAACGTTAATTAAAATTCTATTTTGTAGTGAAAACATTGAGGAAAGTTATTAAAGAACCTTTGTTGTATCGAGTTCTCGAGGTCACTTCCTAACAATCCCTTTACAATTTATTTAAATCACTTCAAGCACCCAGTGCCTCCCCAGCTTCCTATTGTAATAAATATATTAAACGCTCAACCTGCACCACAAAACCCCAAACTATAAACAATTTCATCTGCAAAATCAATTTATCATCCTACGCACCGCAAACCCCAGACCAGCCAGTGGTGGCCACCCTGCCGAAGGCGTTCCAAATAGCATTCATAAATGTCAAGCCTGCCTAAAGACGATGCCGTTCCGAGCTCGCTTCCATGCTTGCACCAGCTACCAGCCGATGCACTGTACACCTAGGTTAAGCCCATCTTAGGGTGGGGGCATGTCGTTCATCGCAATAATACAAAGGGAAAACTCATATTTATCAAAATCGTAAACAGAAAACATCTGCTGGGAAAACTCCTTCACAATTCGAGGCGAGGGAAAAGTGCTTGGGCGGGCTGGAGAAGGTAGGTGCACGTGTGCGAAACGATCCGAATGTCATAATGGGACGTATAACACAGGACATTGTGCTCGGAGTTCCGTCGTTCCACTTGGAGCGTACTCCACAAACGATGCCGGACGGAAAATTATGTACCACAGATCGGCCACCCTCAGATCGGATACCTCGTCGATGACAATGCGCTCTCTCTCTCTCTCTCTCTCTCTCTCTCTCTCTCTCTCTCTCTCTCTTCATCGCATTATCCGACGGAGGGATAAATTCCTTAGTTTTATATTGCTTATGAAATATTGTTGTAAATTAAGTAATTTTATGGGAATGTGTCCATTTTGGTCTTGTGCTCTCGTGCTTCTCGAGAAGAAGCAACAGAAGAAGCAACAGCGGATCGCTTGTTCTCGAGCCGTTCGGTTCGTGATATCATGAATTTTGAATGCTGCCTCTCTCACTACCGTTTTCTACCGTTTCCTACCGACAAAATCCTACCGAGAAGTAATATTCAAACCATTCTGGGCGTTAAGATAATACAGATTTCTCGTTCGGCACAGACACTTTCACCCGTTGGCCTCCCAGGAACCAATGTCGATAACGACAACAAACGGGTGTCGACAACACCACAAGACAGCGCAACACTGTCCTCTTTGTGGTGAACCTCGACCTCGGCCGCTTTTCGGAGGGCTTTCTTTTTATTGACTTTTGCTTGTTTTTCTGTCTCATCCCTCCGAAGAATGTATCTTCCGAGAATCGTCGGATGGAAATCGACTTGAGAATTGCCTACCACACACTTACCCTCTTCCAACAGGGATGTCGTTATCGGAGCAACATTTTCCGACCGACCAAAAACTTTCGGAAAACGATTCCGGAAACGATTGACGCCAGCCAGCCAAGTAAAAGCGGGGAACGCTTTACCCAGTAACGGTTGCTACGCTACGCTACTGCCATCGTTTTATCCTCTCATTGGCACCGAAATCACGTTCCGTTACGATCGAATACGGGCTTTACGTCGGTTCTCGGCTGCATGTTCTTTCGGCAGCCTGTCTGCCATGCTAGTTCGATTGCTTCTTCACCACAAGGAACGGGAGGATTTTCTTTTGGCGCCGTGTCTTGAATCCCCGGTGAAAAAACTATAACAAACTCACTCACACTCTGCCACCATTCCCCGGTCGGATGTTTCGTGCGGAATATTTTAACCCACTTGTAACTGTGTGTGGTTTTGCTAATAGGTAAAGTTTCACTCCCGAAACCGGAAACAGCGAAATAATCGATAAGTGTTTGTGAAAAGCGACCGTAAAGCGATGCTGCAACAGGGAAAACTAATTAGAAAATTGGATACACTGGCTGACTGCTGGCAGCCGAGGAGTTCGTGGAATACGGGGAAATGTCAAAGCAATGTTGCGGTTCGCATGCGTTGTCAAGGAAGCTGTGGCAACTAGATGCGGAGTTAGAATGGTATAATGGTGTCCATGGTGTAAAAGTTAGTAGTATCGGAGAAAAACTGGAGCTTCTTAGCTTAATTCCATTGTGGTACTTACAAAGAATTTTCAAAACAATTTTCCAGCTTGGGAAAAAACCGTTTTAAAACTATTACACCGCTATTAACTAGCTTGCAGCTTCCTCCATGAGCACGCATACTCACTCATAAACAGAGTAATCCCAGCAGATAAGCTTATACGAGGAAGAAGAAAAAGTCCTGATATTTCCACAGTTCTCCACCGCCCCCACGGGCATTTGGAAAACTGTCAGCGAAAAAGCTGTGCGAATAATGGGCTTGGTGGAAAGAGCGAAGAGGAAACCGAGAGCCGACGAGCTCAAAACTTGCTAACAACTTCATTCAACATAATTTGCACAAATTAAGACCCCGTGAGTGAGGAAGTAAGTGTTATGAAGTGTGTCTGTATACACTTTTTTTCCCCCTAACTGTCGCTACTTTACATCTCTCGCCCTGTTTCGACGTCCAATTTTAACGCCACGTCACGCCATGTCGTTCCCAGTGAGAGTGCAAGGTTTCACTTTCAGTTCTTCGGTTTCCTTCCCTATTTATTTTCCAACCGGGGTTGGATATAACACCAGCCAGCCATCCAACCAGTCGGTAGGTTAAAATAAGCTTCCCGGTTATAAGCGAGAGCAGGCATAAGAGCAGCAACGGAAGAAGAAGCAGAAGAAAAAACACGACGAGGGAGCTTCGGGAGCTCGGTGGAGAAGTTATGAGTTTATCTGAAGCTAGAAAAGTACGGTTTGGAAAAACCTCGGCCATCAGCCCCCCTCTTGATTCCGGTAAGGCTGCGCCCTTCTCGGTAGAGCGCACACCACTGGCACTGACAGTAGCGTCAGCGACGGTGTCGAGGGTTGAATAACGAATCATAATTGCTCCAATCCAATGGCTGGAGCTGGGTACGGAACGTTGACTACTAGGTGGAAAATTCGAATGAATTGTGAATGTAACACCGCTGCCAATGACGTTGACAAACGCGGTGTGCGAACGGTGGGTTTACTCGAAACCTGCGAAAACACACACACACAGCAGTCCTAACAGTGGCTCTAATGAGTCCTCGCGGGACGAATTAAATTTTTGACGCATTGCACGAAGAGGCACAAATTGCTTCCAGCGGGAATTGAAGTGAATTCGATACACCCGAATGACGAGACGCAAAAGTTTCCATCGACGGAAGAGGACCTTATCTCGAACGAATCGAGCAAACACTAAAATAAGTCATAACTTGCCGAAACTAAAACGCTTCCAAAAAAGCGGCACGAGAAATGGCCACCGTTCGGTCGCTCATAGCTCCCGTCATTATCATAATCATCATCCGGATGAGACCACCATTAAGCCACATTCGAAACGATTTCGCATCCCCGTTGACGCCCGTTAAAAGGGTACCCCAGCGAGAGAGCCATGGAAGTGCTAATCTGCATACGATTTTAATAAAAGTTTATGTCGGTACCTCACGCGGCATCGCTAAAGCGAGCCATGATTATCTTCATCATTTAGTTTATTAAATAAAATCCCAAAACGTGTGTCCCTTCGAAACGGGTGCGCTTGCGGGAGGAATGTGCGCCACACAGCCACCTACGGCGGACTCTTTGGGGGAACCTGGGGGGGAAGGCCAAGCGTTAGAGGAAAACCGTTTTGCACCACACCACGTGCACATAATAAACCCTCTAAACGACCACATCAAACGGAAAATTAACCATCAAACCGCCAGCCATGGGGAGGACGAGGTTTAGTTGAAAACTAATTTTCATCAGCAACATCACAACATCGGCATCATCATCACAGAAAAGCTTCGACAGATTGCTATTCGACAGAAGCATTTCCACCTCTAATGCCGGTGTTTGTTTGACCTTGTCGGCTGGGCTGGAGGAAAACTTGTGTGAAAGCGTCACCGGGAGAGTAAATTCCTAGCCCGACGACCCGCAATCAGTTTGCTTCGAAGCCAGGTTTTGTTTGGCTTTCATCCACCGAATGGATACAATTTAACACACACACAGGAGAGTATTACGGATTAGTGTGACGGCTGTTTTTGGATCATCATAGAGCAAGTTTTTAAGAGGCGAGCGTGTTTAATTATGCAACCAAACGATTGAGTGGTCTAATTCTCGTTGAAGAATCGTAGTTCCCACGAATGATTATGTTTGGATTTGATTTGTTTGTTGTCTACCACAGGTATTGTGAAACTCACACGAAAGGCTCTTCGACAAATTTTATCGAACGACGATTTTGTGTCCCCAGAAATCCCCAACAATCGTATAAGTCTTGTGAACGTTGATTGAAATTGAAGACCCGAAACCTCATCCACCTGTTTAAGATATAGCATTAGAAACATCCGACTTCGTCTGGAGTGCAGAAAAGCTCTCCTTAAGTCAAAAGCTCATATAGAGCTGTGGAACGGAACTTTTTCTCTAACGATCGTGTTTGGCAATAGCTCCGTACGGGAAGCTTACTCTCAATTACCAACGCTCTTCCGAAGCCAAGGTCACGTGTAAATGTTCCATCAGTCGTTGTATCGGTTTAACGCTTTAGCATACAAAATCAACTAAAAGCGAACAAATTTGAAATTTTGTGCTTCATTCAACGCCCTCCCCAAAAACGCAACCACTTTAACTAATGAGTAAAGAGCCTCCGTTCCGTTCGACTCGTTCTCCCAAAAGATTAAAATGTACTTCCTTCACTCGAGTGGAGTGCCCGGGTCGGAAATGACAAATCGTTACCGTCATGCGGCCGTACCCTCATATTAAACGGAAGGTCATCCGTTTTGCTCGCAAAGCGGTACTCACCCTTAAAACACGACAGACGGCGGCGACCATAAATCAATCGTGTCTTAAACCTGCCACCTTGACCTCACAGCCTGCTTTTGCTCCCGCCAAACAACCAACAGCAGCCAGCAGAACGATGAAGAAGAGCGATTCTAGCCGAAAATCCGCAACCGAAGAACTGAAGCTCCACCGCTAAACACAAAATGGCGAGCATTTGCTTCGCAAAACTGGCCAACAAACCACATCGGATGGCACTCGGGTCTCGAATGACCTTAGCTGTTCTCACTTCGCCGCCTATGGTTACAATCAAGCAAACAACAGAGGCGAGAATGCCCCCCACTTTTTTTCTACTGGTAGAGCTTTTCATGAAGCTTTTTTGAATGATTTTGCCTACTTCATCTAGTTCTGGTGCAACCCGCACAACGGTTCGTTACAACGATGACCCGCGGCCGATTGAGTGGCACACCGGTCCTTGACGCTGATTAGCTAAGCCCATCGGATCGATCCGACCGAGCCGTCTAATAATTATAGTACCGGAGCTGCTGACCTTCCGGCAGGCTCCATCGCTCTTCCAGTGCAGCTTCCACAGTACGAAATCGCACTACTTGGCTCCATCATCATGGTCGGTCACGATTGGCATCGCAAAAAAACAAACGTTCTGTCGATTAGATTTAGATTGGAAGTAAAGCATCAGCAAATGTTTCCGTTTGCTCGTATTTCTAATCGAATTGGATGTTAACGAGCTTGCCTTTACAACACACACACACATACCCGCACAGCCCATCATAGTTGTTTCGGGCGGCTTCAAATTCATACCCAATTTCGGGAGGGGAGGCCTCCCTTTTTTTGAGCTGTCACATTAAAATAAACATTCCTCGCTCACCGGTTAACAACCATCCCTTCCCGAAACCTTCAATGTTGAACAAGAGGGGACGCTACGCTGGAGACGCTACTGCGTTCGAACAAACACAGCGCCACCCAAATGCAAACATGCTGGCAATGCTCGTGTACACCATTTAGGCTTTTATGTTTGTGGTGTGGAACCACCAGCACCACACACCAAAGTTGTGGCGCTCGGTTCGGCCTTAGCTGACAGTAAAATAAACCCGATAAAACTGATCAAACTACTCCGGAGTTTGTGCATTTTTCTCTTTCGGTTGTCCTCCTCAGTCAGTGGGGGACAAACAGCACGGTGGAGGCGGTTTATTTGACGATAACATCAAAGCGTATCAATATCGACGGCAGGCAATGAATAGTGGCAAAGCGGAAGCTTATAAGGGGCTTTTCCAGGACTTGCTCGTCTCGTCAACCCCGTTTGTCTATTTGATTCGGTGAGCTAACCTGGGGGGGGGGGAGCTAACGTTCCCAAAAAATTGGAATAAACGCCCCGGCTCAGATGATGCACCTCGGTGAGAATGTGAAGGATTACGGGGGACCCCGAAAAAAAATTAATTAATTTTGATGACGATTCCGAACCGAGCTTCGGTAGTGCAAATAAATTACTGTCACAGAAAACCCCCCAAGCTTTGTCATGCGGCCTTGTTGCTTTAATCTTTCAGCTTAGTACGCCTAAGCCCTTGCTTGATTGAGAATTTTCCACAAACCGATTTAATTGAGAAGATCGGTTGCAGGCGACGAAGTTTTGCCGATTTAAAGGATTGGCAAAACCAACGTGACGCTAACGCTATCGTGTGAAACAAAGCTCGCCCAACACTAATAGGAATCTCCAACAAGCCAACCACACTCCTCTCCTCAGTGATCGATACAACAGTGGCAATTGTTTGTACCGCCGGGTGCGGGTCTATTGCTGCATTTAAAAACAACCAGCAAGAATTCAATTGAAGCGCGAGAGCGGGAACAAAATAACAACACACAGCTCCACCGCCATATTGTCACGTGGTCGCAGCACGGAAGTGGCCTCGAAGGCAAATTGACACGACGCGCAACAACGACCGACTCTTATGCAATAACTCGGGCGCAATATTTGCATTTGTGTCGTCGTCGAGCTATAAACAAAAGCAAACCGAGACGCGATCTGTCTTACGTGAGCTTGCCAACTGACTGGCAAGGCAGGGCGACGCATTAGCACGTGTGAACCTCCGCTTGCAGCGTGTGACACGGTGGACAAAACCTTGAAAACCCGCTTCACACCACGTATCGAACGAAGGAACGAACGTAACGGCAGCGTGCTTGTCCCTTTTTGGGGCGATGGAGACGCGCGCATAACCCCACATCTCGGGACGCCCATTCCCCAATCGATGATGATGGTGGCCTTCACCTCGAACACCTCAAATGCAGCACATACACACGGCTGAAAGGAACACGTGCCGTTCAATGTGATTGCTTGATGGAGAGTCTTTTTATGGTCAGCATAAATGTGTGTCATTGTTCGATTCCGTCGACTAATGTCGTCCCTGATCGGCTGTGTGTGTGTGTCTCCCCAAACTTGGAAGTTGCCGGCCTGCTGGCCATTTTGGCGTGCACTTACTACGACGCCGAACATACTAATGAGCTCGGTACGGCTAAATAGTGCGCCGCTTATCTACACCATCAATGTCGGATGCCTTTTTACGAAGCATTCACACTCAGACAAAAGCTCCGAGACCAGCCGGACAGCCAATCTGGCCGGGCACTTGATTTGGTGTTATTCCCTTTTTCGGCGCTCAAGCGATTGACTTGAGCCGAAGATCCACACAAAGCCCTGTACAAAGCTCGCCCTTTTCGGAGCGGGGATTTGCTTGATTAGAGCAAAAGGGGCCCCCCCCTTCGGTTCGATCGTCTGCCGAGATACCATCGACGGCATCGCTACCCTAATTGACTCATTTCGCATCGTCACGACGAATCCGGCCTCATTCATCCCCAACCAAAACCCTCGCTCAGATTGGCTCTCCACCGACGGACAGGATGCGCTCACCGGAAATGAGATGTAAAAGATGGACCACTGTAGATAGCAGATTGTGTTTCGTCCTATCCGCCCGGAAGCCTGGTCCACTGCCAATGCTAAAACAAATCCTCGCCAGCACCAGCGAGCTTTCGGAATTTGGGGCTGGCGGCTGTCAGGCAAATGGGACTTATTGATTTTGTTTCGTAAGGACGTTTCTTCAGGTGGGTTTCGATTCCGATTGCGATAACGGCATTATTTACGTGACTGATTTTACGAGCATATATCTGTCCGTCCCGGCCATCCAGCTTCGTCAGCGAGAGCTAGCTTTGGCCGACCGTACGCAGCGTCCGCCTCGGGTTTGCTGTGCGGAGATGTATATTGATGAGATTCTAACGAGACACGCTTCATTTCGCAGGACGTTCGACGAGAGGACTTTTGAAGAAAGGGATCCATCCTTCGGCTAGGTATCTTCCACTCCGATGCCAGCCCAAGGGGTGTCGAAAATTGGACTATTCAATTTCTTGTTACTGTGATGTCTCCCAACCGGGGATACCGTCCTACAATTGGCTTGTTCGGTATCGGTATCGTCTTGGGTGCGTAAAGAAAAAGGGATTCCACCAAGACACACAGAGACACACGATGACACAAATCATGGACATTGAATGAATAATTTAAAAGATGAAAGGAAGTATCATTTGCCCCTCGGACCCGTAGCACCCGGACGACAGCAGTTCGATCCTCGATCACATAATGCCGGTTTGACGAATGTCGGTGTTGGTATGAAATATTCAGTACAGTAGTCGCTATACAGTTCACACGTGTACAACCGAGCTATTGATTCGTTCAGTAAAACATCAAACGGGATCCTGGCGTGTCTCCAGGAATCGGAAGACATCCGAATGTAAGGAACTATTGTGCCTTCGGTAAAAACGGCATTAGCATCTGTCTCTGCTCGTTGGCAGCAAGATTTCCAAGTACATAATTCATCCAACCTAACCATGATTTTACTTTAATCACCTTCTGGGGTTGCGGAAACCGTACGAAAGGTGCCACCGTCATCTGCAGTAGTCAAATACCATCAACAAATCCAACATCAACACTACCCGATGAGGATCCTTTTTTGTCGACGGATCGGTCTCTGCTTCCTCTTCCGTAATGAACTCCGTCTGCTGCAGTGATGTAGACCAGGAAGCGAACCTATCGGATGTTTACATTTTGTCTTCCGAACATGTCTCCCGCATGCATCAAAGGGCCCATCATCCAGAGCAGACGTGAGGGCCACTGATTGGATGATCCCTGGAACTTACTTGTTTTCCCCAACCCGGGAAGAGCTTCTTCGTCTATTTTTCTCTCTCTCTCTATAAATAAACGTGCGGGGCAAAGAACGTGCGACAAAATAAATATTAACAGTTCATCTGCGCCTTTCCGGTGGTGTTCGAAAACCCTCAAACCACCCTCTTCCCCAGGGCCAAACCATTATCGGAAACGATTTCCGTACCGATTTAAGGTACTCGCTTCCGACTTGATGCTGGAAGTCAACGTGCACGAACCGAAAATGCACCCGGACCAGCCCGATTCCCACAAACGAATTTGACGCACATTTTCTAACGCCATTCTTAACCTTAATCTTATTGTCAGCAGTGGGTGAATTAAGTTTGAAACACTGATCCAATCGAATCCATCTTTGTGTTTGGTGAGCTTTTGCTGTGCCGGGAAATTGGTTCGACGAATGGCTAGATCCCTTTGGAGGTCCTTTCTGTGTGCGTGTGCTAATGATGTTTCCCGAGGGCTAGTTCAACTCGATTGACCCATTTCAAAGGCATGGTCGCGAGCTTCCCGCCGTTACCTCATCATCAGCATGCAGTGCAAAATTAAATTGCTAATTTTAGGTCCGAAAACTTCCCCCCGGGGGTGAATGCTTCAAAGAAATGGTGGCCGAAAGAATAATGCCTTCTTGCGACCGACCGGGCCTTGTTTCGATTGGTGTTCGGGGTCATGGTCGGTTCTTCCGAATATCAGAGCTACCAGAAGAAAGCCAAGACTACAACCGAGTAAACACGAAAAATATACAACACAGCTTCCCGAAACCCGAAAGCTAACGCAAGAAGAGAACAAGGGAACAGAAGGCTTACGTAGGACCCGGGGTAAGACACAAGCCGCCGACCGCCGGGTAGAAAGGTAATCAAATTGTACGACAAGCTTTCGCTTGTTTTCCCATTTCGGGAAATCAACATTGGCCACCTTTTCTGCCCATTTTGGCTGGGGCACTCCCCCCACACGTGCCTGGTCGAAGTGAAAGTGAACGTAGCGTTAGGCAGGCAGGCAGGGCAAGAATATGAAATAAGTCTCGTTCCCGACCCCGGAGCGGTTCCGGCGACCATAAGCGTATGCAAATTTATTCATCCATCTTCAGCTTTCTTCGCTTCAAGAAGTTGCGGCCGGGTTGCGTTTTCTTCCAAACGGTAACTGGGCAGGTTTTTTTTCGGCTGCGCCATATTGAACCGAAAATCGAACCACCTAAACCGCCCCAGGGCGGAACGCGACAGGTTTATGCGAAGGCGGACAACAGTTTTGAGGGACAGAGCGTTTAGGACGACGAACATCGGCATCGTCAGCGTCGTTTCGTTTTTGGCTGTTGGAACCTTAATGGAGTGATGGTTCGTGTGCCGGTTCGTTCGATCGTCGACATTAAAACGATCGCACGGATGTTTGTTTGCAGGCAATTAAAAAGAGTCTTTAAAGCTGTTAGCTTCTTAAATTGAACTAACCATGAAAATGTTCCATCAGCCATGGGCAATTCTGCTTTTTTTCCTTCAAATACGGCCTTGTACCTCATTCACTAATACAGCAAAAACGAGCGAATCGAAATTTTTGACAACTGTAACGCGTAACGCTTAGTAACGCTTCGTGTCTACTTAAGGCTGTCTAACACATGTGCTAACATAAAAACTGACCAAAATTTTGTTGATTCGGCAAGCAAAATGTTCGTAGTATAAAAGAGCTTCAACAGCTTAAGAATCCTCCAATGCACGTTTAAACCAGTATAATTAAGTATCATGTTGAAGTTAACAAGGCCTATTTTGCATACAAACTATCTCAAACAAAAGCACTTCCATTCTTTCTCTTCCCGTACAGCATCCGGTCCACAAAACGAGTTCCAAAACGAGAACAGGATGTACACGTCAGTACTACTCCAGTCAACTACCATCCAAAATGCCAGCCACCGTTCGTTCGTTACTCGTCAATACTAAACGGAACCGGCGTTACCTTCATCGACGCCATCGTACCTGATTTTGTGGGGCCCAACTTCCGACGTGCTCCAATCCAAAGGGAAAAACAAGCCAGCAAAGAAGGGCTATGGCTACAAAAGACTCGTACTGAAAAGGATACGACCCCTCGGTTGTACTGCTGAGCATAAATCGCGATCCCACCACCATACGAACCTTGTTAGCATAACAAAGGGCACGGACAGGCTGATTCGGCTTCCGTGCTAATGCCACCGACAATGTAACGGTGAATAGGAGCAAGGGCACCTAAACATGACCCGTCGTATTTCCGAATTCCTAAAGGTACAATCATTTTCGGTGCGGATCTTTCCCCCAAACCTCGAATCACTCTCGGTGGAGTTGGTAGTGTTCTTAACGAGCTCGGTGAGCGCTCGGTCTATCTGCAGCGAAGAAGGGAAAATTGCCAACAAATAATAACAAAAAAAAATCCTTAACTCCAACCCTCACTTTCGTTATCGTCCGCCAAAGGGCAGCCAGAGAAAAATAAATTATGGCAGCAGCAGAAGCACGATGATTTCTAACCAGAGCTATTATGCCACAATCGAATCATCAACCGGGAGGGCGAAATTTTCTTGAATATGATTAGACAACTTTTGCTCGAGTGTCTTATGAATACCCGCCGGCAAATTGAATTATGTTTGATTCGTGAATAAATTCCAAACATTTTGCATTTCCTAGAAGAAGGGAAAAATGGATGAAAAATCAAAAAAGACACAAAAAAAGCTGAGCGAACCCAATTCAGGCCCGCAGTATGGAAATCAATTCAATTAAAACGCGTTGCATAATTCAATTTTAAACATCGCTTAACTTTGGCCACCAACATTTACTCTTGCCGCAATGTTGTGTTGACGACAGCTCTTGCTGCTCCGTTCTTTGTATAACAGCAGTATAACAACGTATTACAGCGAATTGTCAGCTCTTGCCTGCAAGCTACTACTTGAGTGTGTCACCTCGTCCTCGTCACTCGGATATCATCTTCACTTCGGAATTGAACGCGCCCTAATTGACTCATTCCGCGTTTACCTTCCATTTTCGGCACCGTTTTTATGCGCCAACAACCGCGACCGCCACAGGCAGCCGAAAAATAAACATCCAAAAAATTCCATTCCGACCAACAAAGCAGAAGGGGAAAATACAAAAACCAACACAACATTAGCAGAATGGTTAGTAAGCGCACAATGTGCCGGGGGTGTGGTGTACCCACCCATTAGCGCGTGGACGATTTTCGACATCTCGCCTGTGTCGCCGGTCGACGCAGCCTTCCATCCTTCCGTTTTCTTTATCGTGTATGGGCGAAGGTGTACGTATTTTTACATCCGGAGACTTCGATTGAGGGGTCAGGTGAGTGGGGGCTGAGCAGCAAATCGATACCGGAGGCAAACGAGAGCTTACGACCTTCAGCCGGAAGGGTTGCGAGATGTAACAGTAAAACAAAAACGCATACGCAGCTCGTACCGGTACGGGGAACACACGGGGCAGCCAACCGCGAAGACCCTTTTTGATAATGTCATACCTTTTTTTAAGGGGGGGAGGGGTGGGGGTGTTTGCCCGAGATGGTAAAGGTACCAAATTGTAAGAGGCCTCGCTAACTCACACAATCGGTTTAGCGTTGTGAAAGGGATGTTCGGTGCGCAAGGACACCAACAGTCAAAAAGCTGCAAAAGCGGGGGTAATACTTTCTGCGCGTCGATCAAGGACGCGAAGGGCGATTAAAGTGCTGCAGTGTTCGGTACAGCTTTAAAATGAGTAGGAAAAGCCTTTGGAACTGAATTCAACTTCCTTTCCTCGCTGGCTACTTAACTATTTTAGTTGGGGTTCTTTTTACAGGAAGCTTAATTTTAGACAGCTGTTCGCGAGATTTATATCCTGAATAGAGTCTTAGTAGCCAGTGATATTTGCCATAAGATTGACAACGGAAAAAGCTGTCAAATAGCCTTTTCAACGTCAAACGATATCAAATTAAATCATATTTAATATTTTTAAAGCAAACATACTAAGAAACTTTTAGTTTTCTGAAAATTATAGTCATATATTTTATGACAATTTTACTTTGGTGCTGCAATATTGTTGAGTCTAAAGTCTATTGCTACGTAATACCACAAGCTTTTGGAATCTTGGTAGTTCATCTAAAAATAATTCAAAAGAGCTGTGTAGCAACATTTTTTCTATTTTTGGCAAGGCTTTTTAAAAGCTCTATAGAACCACTTACTTGGAATATTGCTACGAAAACAAACCTTCTCTAGTTTCCAATTGAAATCCCACGTCAGCTGAACAGTCTAACTTTCCCGATCTACCTGTATCTGCAAACAATCCTTCACCCGACTTTGCAAGCTAGATAAAGTCATCGTCCCACCGTCCCTTGGCCTTAAGGGAAATCCACCCGATTCCCTGATCAAGGCTGGCTGCAAACTAGCTCCCGAGCATCCCCACCTGTGCCCGGTTAACCTAATTAAACAAAACTTAATCCATAAAGGCTTGTGCCCGGTTCAAGCACTCTTCGGCCAAGCGTTCGTCGCCCGGTACAGCAGAGTAGAAGCGATTTTTATAGCTTTCCGAAAACTTTCCGGCCCAACTTTTGCGCAACAGAAAACACACACACTAACGAAGGTGGCAATGGTTGAGTGGGGGGAAAAAAATAGAACCCCTCCTAGTCGTGAAGGCAACTCTCGGAGGATGACTCTCGGAGGAAAGAAATCGCCCAGGCTACTTCCAGCCAACTTCTCCTGAAGTATGCTGGCGGATGGTGATGCAAGGAAATAGTTTACCCGATTACGCATTCATATTCTGGCCGCGGGCTCAGGAGCAGTTTCAGAGCAGAATGGCTGCAAGTTGTGCCATATTTTGTCTTGAAAAACTTTCCCGGTTCCGATGAATATACGCGCGCTAGCTGCCTCGTCGGTGAAGAAACCCCCGACCGACACGATACACAATGGGTTTCATTATTAAACATTTCTTTTTGCCGTTTTGGTTGTTTGCGTGTCCTCTCGGGTTCCATGGTTCGATGGCTTCCCGCTCCGTATCTGCGGCTTTAGCACAGCCCATCACACCATCATCATCAATGCCACCATCCCCAGCCAGTCTTGTCAGGAAACCCTTTCCGGACCGATTGCTGGGGGTGTGTGCCGGCTGGACGGACACCGGTGTGATGCCATCGCTGACTCCTGTCTGTCCCAAGCCCACCGCAATCCACACACAAAATAAAACAAAGGCATATTTCACCTTCTTTCCGCGATGCTACCACCATTGGCACCGCTACCAAGCGCGGAACGCATCCATCCATGGTCCGCGCTGAAATGTCACCCCCGGTCTCCGTCCGTTCGGTGGTGCGTGAGTGTTGTTCTTTACCGGCTCGCTGCGCTTCGTTGGCGCTTGGTCGATCGAACGGACAGCCCGGGTGACGATGGCGAGTGAGTGAAAGACCGGCAATGCTTCATCGAAACGCTGCTTTCCATCGCAGGACCCGGTAATGGAGTCAAACCGACCATTCGACCCTTGAAAATTCTAATCCGTAACGAACAACGAAGTCATCCTGAAAACGATCCGACGCCGGCAGTACTCTCCCATTGCTTACCTGTAACGAGAAGGGAAGACGAAAAAACCAGGTGGATTTTAGCGAATGGAATCTAATCAGCTTAACCGAGACAAGCTCCAGCGTTTCGAGGGTGGTCCGTTACGTCCGTCGAGGACACAGGATTTAGACGTTTAATTAAAAACCCTCGGATGGAGCCGGGAGCAAGATCTACGTCCTACCCGGGTGTGTGCACTTGACTTCGTTAGCAATGGAATGGCCACGGAATGTACTTGCGTTCCCTGAATTTTGCTGCTGAAAGCCTCTTTTCGTCGACTCGCCAATGTACTTCAACACAGTCGAGTGGATATCAGCAATCCAACAAGTTCTCGTCCAGTACGCATCGATTGTCCGGGAGAGTGCACGATCTGGAAGGACTCTCTGGAGGATTGCTAAACCGTCTGCCTACAGCTGGTGCTTCCTCGACTGAACTCATCTCATACACTGCATCCAAACTCCCATGTCCTGGGTCCGGACTAAGAAGAAAGATCGAAAAACAGGACTACACAAGATTCTTCCTTCATCCTCTCATTCCACACCACGCAAGGAACTGGATGAGCAAAACTTTATCTTCAAGCGCAACACTACCAACCATAAAGTAACCCCAAGCTTTGGTGGAGGTCAGCCATCTGGTGTTGGTGCCCGTATGTGGAATTATATACTGATTACTTTATTATCGTTACGCTCTTCATCTTCGTCCAGAAGGGGGCCAGAAGGAACGAACTTCCCGTTTTTTTTTCTCCTCTCAAGTTTGTGCATCAAAGTTCCTAAACCTCTCCACACTCAAGTGGAGTGAGAAAGTGGGTTCTCGTCTTGAGAGTGAGAGTGGATCCTTCGAGCGTTCTTTGAAGCACATTTCTTTGTGGCGCAATGTGTTCGCTCTTCTTCTTGAGTGTTTTTTTTTTTTTTCGGGGGATGGGTCCAGTTTCGATTGGTGGTACTTGGTTCCGAAGACCACCAAGAAAAGCATAAGCTTCTTTCAAACACAAACATGAACCGGAAGGATTACTGCACACACACACTCGAGCTCGATGAGTATTCATTTTCTACAACATGCTGAACGAGGACTGGTACCCCTTTGGAGAGCTCTCTCTCTCTCTCTCTCCCCACGGGGACGGACTGGGACATTCAAGGATGATGTTTGCTTTAAATCGGAAACAACACATTCTGCCCAACCGAACCGACACTCAACATGTGCCAAGACAACACAAAAAAGGACGAGACGAACAGAGTGTCCAATGCAGCTGGCCAATAAAAACAAACCATCCATGACTAGACACATTCGATGGCCCGGTTCGAACCCCGGGACAAGAAGCTCAACAGCACAGTAACATCGTTTGTGATCGTGTGGTGTTGTGGCAAGCCGAGCTTACGCTTCACATTAGAGACCGATGTTCGTGATAACTGATTCAGACCCTCGCCATGGCCATAATATGGAAAACAGCTATTTTCATGGTTCGATTTGCCATTTAACCCTGTATTGCAGGACTGTTTCATGCTCCCATCGAAAGTTAATGTTACAGGCATGTTCAACCGCCAACACTGGTTAATATGAGCTGCCTGCTTTCTTACCCCATCGGAACTCTTCCGCCCTTTCGGATCACAATCGGCACTTGAGAGTTTCTGTTAGAAAAACAGATATTAATTTCAGTAAAACACTGATTGAAACTTAAACCCTCCCGAGACTACCGACTGTCCGCCAAGTTCTCTCTCGCCCTATCGACGACCATAGCTACAGTTTATTTTCCTTTGGCCTATCTGTTCCGAAAATAGCCTCCTCCAGGGGAAGGAAACGCATAAGCGCGGGCTCTAAAATTGGTAAACACACTTCCCTCGGCAACGGTTCCGTTAAAAGCAACAGACGACGTCCCCGTCCGGCTGTTGGACCATTATATCGATCCGAGCTCACACGCTGCCATTGCTGTGTATGCCACATGTTCCATTAGCTTTTCCCTCCCGTGCGACGTACGAGTGACATTCGGATTAGGCTATTCATTTTCTCATCCGTCGTTCGCTCGGCCCTGCTTTAGGACGCCTCTCTCTCCCCTGTTGTTATTTGCAGTTCATAACGACACGACGGCCCGCTGTAAGAACCTAATCAATATCGGCTTTTAACAGCACATCTGTTAGCCATCACCGACGGCTTTTTTTCTTTTGGGTTGTTGTTGGTCCCCTCCGGACCGGAACCGAATGTGTGTTTACTGTTTGTCGATGAAATTAACTCCCAGCCATGGCGAACCACATTGACATGTTCCTGCTCCGGTCGATGCTGCTGCTGATGATGATGATGACACGACATGCTGCACTTCATTAAATGCGGTACGACACGTGGCGTTACGGAGGTGTGAAAGCATGGCGTCAGGACACGGGAAGAATGCAACCAACCAACGAACCAACCAACCATCCGCTGGAAACAGTCTTCTCCATCAAAATAGGACTTAGGTTGGAAGAAACCCCAATTTTCCATCGTAAGCGAGAGCTCGTCTGATCCTACCTTAAGTGCTGGCAGAATCCACCAGAACCACAACGGAGCCGCGTAAAATAAAACAGATTGCAGCCAACAAAACCCCGATTCTACACGTGTATTGTCAATCGGAGGGATTTGTTTGTGCCTTAACGAACCGAAGACACGGAACAGGTTCCGTTCGGCAACACAAATCCCAAACTAATTGCTCCGATGCTCTGACGATGATGACGATGGATGTTACTTCTTCAGAGGAGTTGAGAACACATTTCCAGCCCGGTGCGTTCAAGTTGCTTGAAAACTTCCCCTGAAAGAAAAAGCTTCCCGAAAAAGCTCACCATGATGCACTAAATGTTCAAAATCTCTCCCGGATCAACACCGGTTTCCGGTTGGCAAAGGAGGTTGCCATGCCACGAAGAGGTAGATTCAATTTTCACCCCTCCCCAGAAAACTGTCACTTACGTAAACTCTATTTGCCACGCTTTTTAACCCACCACCAGCTTGATCCTTCTCAACTCCCATCCTGAAGCGCACGGTCAACGGGAGTGCTCCTGCTAGCCGCCGTTAACCAATCCTCCGGGCCCGCGGCCGGGACCATTTATTTTGCGTAAAATAAGCCAAAAAACGAAAAAATAATAAGACAACGCCCGGAAGCCCCGGACAGAACTTTTCCGCTTCGGTTGACTCAAATCGATTTACAACTTCTAACCCGGTTATTAAAAGTTGGCCCTTCCAGCGCACATCACATTGCTACTTCCGAGAGTTCAGACAACTCGAAGCAAACAAACAAAAAAAAAACACAACGTTCCGGCTGATGGCAATCGCAGGTCAACGAAGAAGGATATAATTTGATGGAAAATGTTTGCTGTTTGGCCGCCGCTGGGTTTCGGGCGCATCCCGAGCTGGCAGCAGTGGTCGGTGCTGTCGGTTTGCTGAGCTTCATATTCCGCCGAATAAATCAAACATCCCGTGGAAGTAGTGGTAGCAGTTTCGATTAAAAAACTTTCGACCGACCCAACCGAGCCGGGTATGGACAGCATCCGGAATGGAAAGTTCATCGTACAGGACGTGTGTCCTCTGGAGCACGTCCAGGAAGCGTGTGTCGTGAAGGATCCACTGCAAGCCGATGGTTGAATGAGATCGTTTAATCTAATCTGTATTTGCATCCGTACATCCGGGACAGCCCCGGACCGATCGTCAAAAATTTTATGAACTTTTTTAAAGAGTCTTCAACTCCAAAATATTACCTCCCCAAACTCAAACACACGAACGCGTACGAAGATAAATCACGCAGAAAAGGACAAACAGTGACAAGAACGGTAATCTTTCACTGACAAAATGTGTTTACTCACGGGGGGTGCCTTGTTTGGCCCGTCCAAACCGAAGGACCAGGGATGGGAGGCGACCGGGCGGTGGAAAATTACTCTGCCAAAGTTTAATCTACCATCATAATTCATCAATTGGAGCCGATCGATGGGTGGAAAATCCAATCAGCAAATGTGCGACAAGCGACTGACAACCAATTCTTGGCCGACATTTCGCCGGGTTTCGCCATCCTCCAAGACGATCCGAGCGAATCTTCGCCTCAACTGTTTGTGCTGTGTAAACGAAAGTTTTAAACACCATTCATTATGGTTCCCTCTACTGACGGTCGACAATAAGACGCCTTCCAGCCCTCCAGCCGACGTACGAGACACGATGGGGCGATCACGATCACTCCGACTCGTCGAGGGAAGATAATGGGATAAGAATATATTTTCATTCACTGCACTGCAAGACTGCAATTTGCACTAGCTGAGAGTTTCATTCAAGTCGGCCCCGTAAGCTTGCTCCATTGTGCTGGGCCACATCGTTCGTAATCAATCGCACTAAAAGCCACTGCTTGCCTATCGCTCTCCTTTGTCCTGCTGGTGGGTGATTTATGGACGCCCACAGCTAGCCAAGGATAACGGCTGCCCGAAAGCGTTCTACAAGTTTGCAACCCATTCACAGCACTTCAGGCTCGCTGTTTTATCCGTTTAGCTCCTCCATGCTGCAGCTTCACAGCCCATAGAAGGATGCTTCTCTAATGAGCGATGAAATCTTCCCATTTTCTTGGCTGCAAATGGATTGTTTCCTTCCAGCCGCCACTTGACTTGGCTACCGTGGCCAAGGATGCTTTCGCCCCAAACCGCTCGGCTCGGCTACGCATCGCTGCCAGTCAATCCTGGTGGCTTTACGAGTGATAATGAAATACATACAACCACGCGGGGGGATCCGTTTGCACTTTCAATCGAGCGAAAGCGTTGCAGGGTTTCATAAGATGGTTGGCCTAACCGGGCTGGCGGGCAAAGATGCACGCTCGGTTGAGTGGCTGTCGATCATCTGAGACGCGGAACGGTACGAGGGAATGCAATGGTAACGGGCAAAGGAACGATCCGATGCGTCGCTAATGCAATTTATTTAATTAAGCTTGAATAGCAGTTTTGAAGTGTCCGGTCTCGTATTTAAACTCGATTACTGGAACCTTCCATGTATATAATTTAACTTTAACAGCACAATCTGGACCTCAAAATCTGCCAAAAAAGGCTTATATTCTGATCTTCCTATACAATTTTCGAAAAGTTTTTCTTCAGGTTTGAGAGCTGGGCAGAGCTTTTGGCGCAAAATAGGCTCAGTTTTTTGGCGACTCTACATCCGAGCAGTAGCACCTGCTTCCTCAAAGCCTCAAAGTGATGATATCAAAGCCTTCGGTATATCTCAGGAACTGGATTGATGTATGGAAGATAGTCAGTCCCTGGAGTCTTCACCTCTGAATGTCTGATGGTCCTTTCATGAGGCGCCAGGTAGAAGAGAACACAAGCGAGAGCAACTCTTTGAAAAGAGTCCTTGGAGGTAGCCCAGATATTAGCCTGGTAAGGCTGGTAAGCTGGCTCGGGATTGCCAATAGTATCGCTGTACTGTCAAAGGACAATTCCCAACACTAGCGAACCTTATTTCACCAAACAATTGACCGTTTAACCAACAAAATTGTTTTATGATTCCCAATCCTCATTCCCGAAAGACCTCCGTATGCCCCGTTCTGGCGATTTTTCTTCGCCCCAAAATCCAAATGATAATCGGAATCAGCCTTTCCAGTTCTCACAGCATACGGGCTGAAAATTTGCACTTCCAATTTGGCAATTAAAAGGAAATAAACTGCAGCGGACTATGATCTCTCTCTCCCGGCAGTGTCATTTGCATTGGTCCCTCCTCTCCCCGCACCCCCCCTCCAAGCCTAGTCACTTTCAATTGAAGCATTTCGTTTATCTTTCAGTGTGAGCAAAAAAACGGGATGGAAAAGCCGGCGGCCCACATTTTTCTTATGGCCCGCTCCCGTAAACGAATTTCCCGGATAGCGAAGGGATAAACACAACACTGCTGCCGCTTGCCAGGTCCCGTTCGGTTCGAGGGCTTTTGTCTATGGCTTCGATGTACGAATGAATTTTCTTTTGCCGGTTCAAAATTCGGTGTCACACACAAGGAAAAAAAACACTGCCATCCTGGCAACACAATCGAATTGACCCTCGCTGCTGTCCCTCGGGAGTCACCAAAATATGGAGATACGGTGGGAGGAACGGGTTAAAGAAAATCGTGGAATCGAAAACGTCCGTACCACAGACAGAGCGGAGCTGAGGCCCGCGCCGCACCAGGAAGATATCAACCTAATGATATATAAATACAGCTTTCGGGAATCGTTTCACGAACGTTTGCCGACGGTTTCCTAGGCACCAAGCCCCGGCCTAGGCCATCGTCATTCGAATCATTAATTTAATCATGCGCCGGAAGCTATGCGGAGCCCGGCCAGAGTTTCTGACCGGCCAGCGTTTGGTACTCTTTTTTTGCTAGCAGTCCCCGGATGTACCGGGAGTGTTTTTATTGTGTCGATTCGGGATAAAGAGACCGAGAGAAAGAGACAGAGAGAGAAAAAAAACACACACCAGATACCAGAATTCTGAATCGCTGGTCCACTTTTTGCTTAATCCTTTTTTGCCACCAGAATAAAGGATGTACCGACCGAATCGGGGGTTTTTCGGGTAAGGTTCCGTGTGTGTGTGTGTGCATGTCTCGCAGGATTTCGAATCAGGATTTATCGTTATTGCTTGCACAAACGGGCCGTCCGTTCGGGCTGACCGCCATACCGAGAACCATATTCGAGTGCCATGTCCTCGAAATTATCTGATCATTCCAATCAGCCGTTGTCGTGGCCATCGTCGTCGTTATCCGTCTCAACCGTTCTGCACCGGAATTGTGTGAAGAAGGAAAATGGCCTCCGTTTTTTTTTTTTTTTTGATGTTGGATTGGCTGCAACAAACAACAACCAAAGAACAACGAGAAAAAAAAACCCGGCAGTGCACAATTGAACCGAGGAAAAACCAGTGAAGGAAAATTCACCAACCGAAACTGTGAAAATCGAACCTCTTTTTCCACTCGGTTTGGCCGGTCGGCAGCAAATCCAGCCCGGCAGCAAGATGAATGGAACGACGATGATCTACAGGATTCGCTCGAGATTCGCTTCCGTCCGGGTGGGTTTTTTTTGCTGCTGCTGCTTTTCGCGGATAAACTGTCTCGGGCAACACCATCCGGGGTTTGCGTGTGTTTTTGTTGTTGTGGTGTGTTTGTTGTTGTTTTATTTGTCTCGACATTCAGCAACCGGAAAAACGTAAACGTCAAAAGCAAACACGCGCCCCGCTAACAACGGCCTGCTACGATTTTCGCTACACAACGCTCGTACTACGATGCGCGGAGCTTGAAATGACAGTTACCGAGAGATGTGTTTTTTGTATTCAAAATTGAGAAAATAGGGAAAGATTTATCGTTTTGCTAAGTGGAAGAAACCGGGATGCGTTTTCCTTTATCGGTTGGAGTTTCTGTGAGGTTACATCGTTGGAAGAAAATTTAACTCGTTTATCAAGTAAAAGCTTGACTTTTTGAGGAATTGTAGAGCTTTGAAACAGAACCCAAACAACACTACCCAGAAGCAATCAATACTAGAAGCAAGCAAAACACAATCTCGCCTAATATAAACTCAAGAACCCGAACGGAAACCAAATGACCTACATCAACTTCAAGCTTACAGTCTCAATCCTCCAAACAGATTGCATCGAATTTTATGATGTTGATTTTCCTACTCAGTTACGGTCTTGCGAAAACATTGCGACCCCCGTAAATTCGGTCGCACACGTACACAACACCATGCCTCTGGTATTTGTTTTTACAGTGACAGAATAAATAAAACAACCAGCACCAGCACCAAACTGTCCTCTGAAGCTTGTCGAGCCAGCAGAGCCACCCAGACTAGTCGTCCTGGAAAAGCGACTTCTAAATTTGTATCGATTTGAATCGATTGAGATAAGGAGAGAGAGGGAGAGATAAATAATGCCGAAGAAAAATATCAATCAGAGGATTACCGAGAATATCCCAGACAGCAAATCCATGCCTGGAGGACATGTTCCTTCCAACGAAAGCGGTATTAATGGCAGGACGAACCAATTTTCTAGAAGAAATCGTGAGGTTAGGAATCATCCTGAGAGCTTCTTATTTTAGGGGCAGAAAGTCCTAAAATAGCTTAAATCACTAAAATAGACAAATTAGTTATCAAAACTTGATATACCGAAAAAGCTCTCCAAAACTGAAGGCTTGTATACCCCATTCGCACACTTAAATGGACATGATGTTTCGGACACCGATCCATTGGTCCAGAAAACAGAAACAGGGCAATTAATTTTTATTCCAATAAATCACCACCAGCGGGGAAAGACAGCCGGATCACGTTTAGCCCAACAACAGAGAGCTTTTAAACAACTGTCCAACTTCAGCATCAGCCATTTTAGGACCACTTTTGCGAATATCAGCAACAGCAGCTATAGAAAAAACAAATGACCGAAAACCATAAATCAAAGCGCAACAGGAAGACACCATCATCGTCATCATCATCGTCACTTCAATAAAACTCGTGTCCTCCCCACACAAAAAAAAACCACACATCAAAACAAACTAAGCGCTAACAACCGAATGATGAGATGGAAGAGACCCGCCAATAAAAAAAAACACACACACACAAAAAATGCCTCCATTATCATCATCCCCATCGGAGGCTCCATTTGTAGCGAAACGAAGTGAAAATTGCCTGTTTTTTCGATTACTTTTCGAAAGCATCCCACCACCACCATCGTCGTCATCATCGTCATCGATGGTGATTGGCACTATAAATTAGTGATAACGAAATGGCGCCGTTCCGGGGTAGGTCTAGCCAGCTTGGGAACACAGCAGTTTTTGGGGACAGTTTTTGACTTGTTTCACACACGATCGTCAAAAATGGCACACGAAGTAGTTGATTGACAGGAAATTGAAGTGGTCTTGAGCTTGATCCACCCCAAGAGTTCGCCTGATAGGGAGAAGGGGTAGTGGTAGCTCTGTAATTGAAATATGTCACATAACCCATTTAGATAACTCAGCTTCCACCGAACTGAACCGACGGTTGATGGGGTGAAAGTGCATTTTTGGTTTTTTGGTTTCATCACGATGATGCACCTGTCAACGATCATCGTCTCCGATTGCTTCTGAAACACTATTTTTGGACAAGTTGGATCATCAAGCTTCAATGAATTAATGTTCACCACAAAAGATTTGCCGAGAGAAGCGAATCAACCAAAACCGTCTAAAGCTCCTCGAATAACTCACTTGCAATTCTCACGCAAAGCGTTGTTGATAAATCAGTTTTCCACAGCCTGAAATCACTTTCGGCCAGCATTAGATAACTCCCGTCTCACCAAACACGGCAGGTGACGGCACTGAGTGGTGGAAAATTTCATTCTACTTCAATTTTACATCCAATGAAGCCAAACGCGGGGGGAGCCCAAAAATTGGAAGTGATTTCGCTCGAATATTGAATGACGGATTCAATTTATCGTACAAATTCGTACTTTTATGCAATTCGACTGTGTGAGCGGGGGGGAAGCAATAAATTTTCACTCCCTTCCACCCCCCAAACCGAGCTACCATGAAAGAGGGGAATGAGGTCTGTCTGAAGCTTCAAAAACGCCAATACACCGCCTTTCATCATATCGATCCCTCCCGATGTTCGTCGGGAGTGCTACAAACACGCCGCTTTTCTCCCCATTCTAACGATGGCTTTCCCTTTTTTTCAACCACACACAGACACACACATACACAGACAGAAAGAGATCGTAGCGCCCAATATTGCAGCACAATAAACAACATCACACCCCCAACATCACCCGCCGGATGATGATGATGCTCCCCCTTTCTATCTGTAACAAAAATGCTTGTGTGGCTTGCGTGGCTTGGTGTATCGAACTTCAACTGGATGGTGCCGGATGATTCCGTGTACCAGGGATTCCGTAATTGCTGAGGGAGCAAAGGGGGCGAAAAGCAAATAAATAAAACACAAATCGTGTTGCAGCTGTCGTGCATTACACACCAAACACAACACACAATCACATCACTTTGGTGCTGCATCCTGGCTCATAAATTCATCCACACACACACATATTCCGCATTGAACTGACAGGTCATAAAAATTAATTAGAAAGAATTTCGTGCCCTATCGTGACAAATGTACCGCCGATTGGAAGGACACTTATCGGTGGGCTTTTTGCACCAAGTGTAACACATGGGCACCCTTATTGCAATTCTCAAAGGGGAAACTCTCGAACAGACCTCATCGAGAACGATCGAATCGAATTTCATCGAGAACAAATCTGTACTATTATTTCCAGCTTGGGAAGATCTGCGTAGGAATTTGACAGTTAATGCTGACGCATCATTCCAGATAGGCCTGGTCAAGAGCTAATGCCCATACAAGCTGTCGTACTGACAGTTTAAGTTAGAAGCTAGAACTAAAATGTACACAACGCTTGCTTGGCGATTAATTTGATTCCAGTAGGACCCAATCACAAACTTTGTATAAGGATATAAAACAATTAAAATCATTTATAACAAAAGGCTCTGATCTTCATCCGAATCAGGAAATAAAAAGTGAGGCTCTGAAATTTAAAATAAATCTATAAAATCGCCCATAAAAATTGCAATCGGTATGCTTTAAATTTTTTTTTTGTTGTATATTTTTTCCTCGGAAAGATCGCAGAAATTCTTCCTTAATATTATGTTAGTAATAGACCAAAATAGTCCTGTGGCAGCCATGACGTATTTTATATGAATAAAGTCACCGCAAATTGAATAAAAATCAGTTGCAAATCTGAAGGCAATAAATACATTTTAAAACTTTCGCTACGTGCTATGCTCACAGGATTTATTCAAACGAGAGACCCATTATATCGTTTCATTGCGTTAGAGAACTTTTCTCTAACGTTCGAGTTTGGCAATAGCCTCTTTCAACTGACTTTCATCGTACTGGCGGCGGCAAGTGATTCTGCGGTGCATCTGTACTTCCATTGCATAACTCCCCATGCACGGATGCACTTCTCACGCTACATCTCCCTCTCCTTCTTACCATAATGTGTGTTTTGATTTTGTTTTCGCACTAAACACAGGCGGTGCCAAACCAATTATTCCATCAGGGCTTCTTACGGTAAAAACCAGCCCTCAATTAAATAATCTCATTCCACGCACACACACACACAAACCTCCAAATCGAACCACTTTCCCAACACTAGAGAGAGAGAGAGAGAACCGAGTGTCCCCCTTGACATCATAATTAGCCATCACCCGGTCAAAACCGTGGTGTGTTTGTTGGGTGGTGGGTTTCACTTTCCATTTCCTTTTACCGGACCGGACCGGTTTGGGCTGGCCAAGCGTCGACGACGACGATTTGCGTTTGGCGCCGTGTCGGGTTATTGCGGAAACACACACACACACACGCATGCCTTCTTTGTGTGCATAGACCAAAAACTCTCACTTTCCGCATCCGGTCAGCTGGAGCTCGGATCGGCCGCTCGAAGCGGAGAAAACGAAAACCATAAATGTGATCCAAATTGAAGAAAACTAACCAACACTTAGACCAACCCCCTTTTGGCAGACAGGCAGCCAGTCAGTACGATTGATAATTATCATCTGCCAAGAGATTGAATTAAATTACCATCCATAATGGCGATCTGCGAGCGAGCGTGTGTGTGAGCGAGGGCAAAATTTATTGACGATCGTGCGATAACGGCCATTTCTTTACATCGGTTCGGCTGGACGTTCTTCGGGACGAGATTGGTGAGGGTGAAGCCATACCGTGCCCATTTATCAAAGCCCTATCCGGTTATTAATTCTTGGTCCCTCTCTCTTTCTCTCTCTCCTTTTTTTTCTTCCGTTTTCCTTCCCAAAAAGCCTTCAAGAAAATCTGGATTGAGTATGCTTCAATTGTACTGTGGAACACAATAAGATGGGCGCAGCATTTTTTACACTACAACCATTCCTTCCCGAGCAGAATGAATGCATATTACGAAGCGCATCAAGCAAATCTGACTACAATGGCGTAGCTTTTGGTAAATAATGCACAAAAGAGAAAAAAAACGGCCGACCGATAGAGCGATCGACTTGAGAAGATAACTCGGCTGCACAAAAGGTCACCCCGCCGGGGGAGGGTTGTCGGAGTTCCGGCTCCGGGAGGGAGAGGCTTACGGCGGTACAACCACACACACACACATAAAATGAGCACATCAAGCATTAAAGCATCACTTTTGCGACCGCAACACATAAACTCACCCCCGACGCGAGGGTGAAAAAGAAGCCACCACCGCAAGCACGGGCGAAATTTCACTCTCACTCTCGAATCTACCACCGAACAACGCGAACAATAAACACTTTCATTTGCAATTTATTTTCGTTATTTATTCACCTATTCATCATTATCATCGCCATTATCTCCACTTCTGGGTAGCGCGTGTGGGGCTTTTTTCATGCACGGTTTGCTCGGTTAGGGGTGCTGAAAAAGCTTCCAAGGAGGCAAAGCTATTCGCACACACACACAGACACAGTCACACCCTTTCTCGAGCACCTACGGTGGATGATAATGATGTTGACGGTGTGTTGGTGCTACTGCTGCTGCCCGGGCAACCATTAGCGCAACCGGTAGAAGTGTAAGTAAAAGTAGTTTGCTACGATTCCGAAACCGTGGCATCTGATGAAGCATCTACAAAATTAGATGCTAAGCGGCTGCGAAGTACTTTTTGCGCAGATTACGCTAATGGGTAGCTGACCCACCCCGTCCCCGCCACAATCGCCATTCGCCGGGCGACGCGGTACTTTTGCACGTCAGGCAATCGGTTCTAGAGCAACCGCGTGGTTGTTTAACGTGGAGTTGTTTAAAGGGATGAAAATTTGCTTTTCCAGCTTGTGGGGGTACATTTTATACTTTACAAAGGGATTGTCTTCGGCATTCGGGCAAATTGCTTCAATTAAAAGGGCAATGAAGCGATGAAGCGCTTTGCTGAATATTACCTGTAACGAAAAAAAAATAAAAAAAATTTAGAATTTAATTAAAAAAATTAGCAAAAAAATAGAACTCTGCATCTCAATTCCTTTTAAAAACCCCGCAAACGAACGATTGTTATTCGATTGCGTACTTCATCCTAATTTCGCTTCACAGGAGCACAAATAGACGAACTTTTTCCTACTGCCAGCTCATCATCGAATCTCACCCCCAATCGTACAACTTTACAACTCGACAATCACGATTATGCAACGATAAAACGAGGCGATACAAGCAAAAACAAAGGCTCATTCTGTGTGCTAGAAACCAAAAAAAAAGACGCTCCAATCGGGAAGAGCAAATTTAAAAGCTGCACATGTAAACGGGAGGCCCTAAAGAAAATCAATACTGCCTTCACCTCTACGAAAAAAACGTTCCCACTCTTGGTCCGAAATTTAATCCCCCTTGGAAAAGTGTACGCCCACCCCCCAAAACTCGGTTCAATTCATTCACGTTTTTCCTACACACTTGAACGCGGTAAGATAAATAGAACGAAACGAAACGAGGACCAAAACCACCCTGGACGACTGGAGGGGGAAAAAAACCTGGCAAACGCTCTCCACCACTCTCACAAGGACGAGGCAGGAAATGAAAATCGATTGCATGGGCGCGTAATTGGAAATTACTATGCAAAGTAATTTCAAATTTCGGAGATCGGAACAGTTTTGCTGCGTTCAAAGTTTTTCTGTTTTTTTTTTTTGCCCCCGGAGTTGGGGTTGGTTGCTGCAGCAACCGACCCATCGGTACGAGAAACTTTTCCTTCCCATTGCGTTCACACAGCAGCAAGGGTGCAAGTAGGCAATGCCAACGTTCTTCTGGGCAAATGCTGAAACTGGGGCGCCAGCAAAAAGAGTTTTGCTCTCATGTTAAGGATTTCCCGATTCCCCGATCGTGTGTCCGATCGTGTGCAATGCAGTAGTCCGTCTGCCGCTGGGTTTTGCTTGCTTCCTTCCTTCGTTCTATCTGTTTTCTACACGCTACTTACGGCTGCAATTAGGATACGATTCTTGTTTTTTCGATTGCTTTCGTCGACTCTTGTTCGGTTAGCACGGGGAAAGAATTAAATTGGATAGCTTCGATACGATGAATTGCGTTTACGAATGGTTCAAAGAAAGTTTTTCCGGGCCTGCTGGCCTACCTACAAAACGGAGGAACTCGTGTGCTAGTTGCGTAACTGGAACTGATGCAATCGTTCATCGCACTGTGCCTTTTGTGGGTGGTAGAAATCGATAGGCAAATTTGATCTATACCTTCTTCTTTTGCTTGTTCCTGTTCTGTTGCCTCTTTACTATTTTTTCTACTTTATCGTTCTTTAACTTTATTCTTCTACTTTTTTCTACTTTTCTCCTTCTTTTTCATGCTTCTCTATTCTCTATTTTTTACTTTCTGTTTCATTCGTCTTACATTATTTGTTCTTCATCTTCTTTCATTTCTTTTTTTTTCTCCTACGTGTTAACGCTGGTCTTTTTTATTGATTTTAATTTTTCTTTTTTCATTTCCTGCTTCATTTTCTTAGTAATTTTCTTCTGCTTATTTGTGTTCTTCTTGTTTCTTACCTCCACTACTTTTCATTTCATTAATTCTATCTCTTCTTTATTTTTATGTTTTTTTTTCTTTTTCATCTTCATCTGTTTGTCATCTTTTCCAATATTATAGCTTATTTATATTCTTTACTTTCTTTTTGGTTTCTTCTTCTTTTACCTATCTTTTAATTTATACATTTTCTTTTGAATTTTTCTTCTAATTTTAATTCTTCTCCTTCGTGACCACTTCACCATAATCAGGAAAACGAGTTTTCCAGTAGCCTATTTCTGCATCTAGGTCTTGCTTTATCTCTGATATGGGATTTATACGATTCGAAGGGGTATCCGTTAATCTGAAATATCTCTTTTGCCAATAATGCGCATCTCTGCCTCTTAACAGGCACGTCTTCCTAATCAGTATACCAATTACAACAATATTCCATTTGTACTTGCGATTTAATCTTCCCAAAAATACGAACAAGTTTTTCTAATTGAGTTCAAGCTAATGTAGGCTAATTCATACCGGTTTTAAACTCCAAAAAAGCATGATATATTGAAGATCTCATCGAAGCTCAAATGCGCCTATAATCATTTGGCAATTGAAAAAACGGTAGTCAAAAAAAAACCCATCGCTCCAGCTAATAATAAGTCCAACGAATGCCAAAACGACAAGCTATCACCATAACATTTTACCATAATTACGTCGTCCCCTGCTTGTTGATGCCCCAACCGCTCACGCACCAACATCGATTATCTCAGCCCTCGGAAGGTGCAGCAGCGGTCCCGCCCGTGGGAAAAGGAGCGCAATTCGTCCATAAACCAACAACAACAAAAACCACGAAGCAGGGCAAAAAGAATCGCTCTTGACAAAAGACATGAATAATGTTCTTCCCAAATTATTACTCTCGCAGGACTCGTTCGTTCCCCGGTTCCCTCGTTCGGTGCGTCGCGCTCTCCCATCAGTCAGCTGTCAGAAATCTCGTGTCCAGCCACTATTAGCCCGCACTTCGCAGAGTCCAATCGAAACCACAGACACAGAGAAGCAAGCGCAAACCTGGTACTCTAAAAACAAATGCGAAGCCGACCACACAAAAAAGGACGGTTTCGGGGATGGTGAAATAAATATTGTTATTATTATGTCCGTTCCGTGTACTGGAGGCGGTACGATCGCGATCACACACACACACACACACACACACACACGTCGAGGGTGGCATTCCGGTTCTGGTGAGCCGTGGTACAAACAGTCACTTTCGTCTTCCATTTTTACCATCTGCCCCGTATAAGGGGGTGACGTCTTGGAACGCACATCACACTGCTACACATGCTCGGGAACGAAAGCAATTAGCTCGAGGCATTAGTATACCTCTCCCCCACCCCAAAAGAGCCCCTCCCCTGGTGGCGCTTATGAATCGTGCGGAATCAAGCATGGGCAACCCACTTCCCCGACTTCCCCTTGACTTGCCCGCTACGTAACAGCCGTGAACATTTCGCTCCAAGCGCTGTCCACACACTACTACCTTGCCAATTGTGTTCGACTTTGACCGAGTCGTCCAGTGCTTTGGAGCTGGTTTTGTTACAGGGCTCGATTAGAAGGTGACGCTCGCGTTACGGTGCGCTGGACGCCCTCGGACTAGTCCACGGTCTAGCTGGACGGGCGAAAACGAGGCGAAGGGTGCAAAGGTATGATGTAATGTAATCCGACTTCAAAACAACGCCTTGAACATAACCGACTCCGGCAGGCAAGAAAGTCAATGTACCTGACGGATGGCTAGCAAATCAGGGGTCGCGTTGACGTGTGAAGAATGTTGCGGTTATGTTTTGCGCCGCGCTTTAAAAGACTTTGAAGAATTCGTCCACCCTTGATTGTCCGCGCGAGATGGGCGAGTGATTGAGTGGTCAAGGGAGGATCACGTTACAACAAACTCGTCCATTCCGTCGGTCATCGTTCATCATCACAGCGAGAGCGGGGAAAAACGCTCGCCGTATGTAACTCGTATCAATTCTTTTGGCCAATTTGGTAGCGAATACGAAATCAATCAGATGCTACATCCAAAAGCGACGGACTCGATTCCAAAATTAGCTACACAAAAACGATGTTTCCCCCCCGATCATTACGGGAAGAAAATGTCTGCCTAGGCCGATCGTTACGGGCGAGTGAGAAGCTCAAGCGTGAGAAAAAGCTTCAACCCATTCATCATAGGCACACACTGCATGGTGGAGACTTGGCGCAATAGGCGAATCCTTGCCATCGCCGTGCCATCGAACGTGCACGTACGTTTGGGCGCCCGTCGAGTTACATCGCAACGGACGGAACGGTACACCACACCCACAAAAAGGGTCCGGAGAGCACAAATGGCCGGTTCGTGTGTCATAATGCAGACGAAAACGGTACGATCAAAGACTGCTACATCCAGCAGCACTGGCAAGCATCCGGAGATTACTGCGGCAGAAATTGCACCGTTTCGGTAAAGTTCTCTGTTGCAATCGTCGTTCGAACCCCGTCCGACCGACCGACCAACCACCACACTCTCCGATGCCTTGTTTGAGGATGCGAATTGCCACAGCGATTCTGTGCCGTTTGCTAGCAATGGATGGCAGCGCACCGCTTTGCCACCTTCTTAACCGATTGCCAACGAGGAGTGGCCATTTTGTGTTGGGATGGAAGTATTCCTCCATTCGAAACTGTAATAATTCTACCTATATTACCCGCCTTTTTATTCTCTCCCCGCACGGTGGAATTTGGCCTTTTTGTACTGCCCGCTTAGTAGATGCTTGATAAAAGCTCATTTGAAACTGCCTACGCAGAGGCTACTCCGGCGAGGCCTAGACGAGAGGAACCATTACCTGAAAAATTGCACACATAAACACCATTGGCCTGCTTTGGATCGGGGGCCTCAAGGCCGCGTTATGCGTTACGGGGCTCAGAGCTTCGGCTACGGGAAATATCCACCCCCGTCGGCTCGGTGTACGTGCGCAAGTTGTTGCTCGACGCGAAAGGAAAAGCTCCACTGACACGGAATCCAAACCCTACATGCTACCCGTGAGCATGAATAGTGGATTCTTGACCTCACAACTTGTGTTGTGTTCTCCCCACTGCTCTAGTGCTCGACACGCACACTCGCTCCGACTCAGTGTGCACACAACATTAAAATGCACTTTTCTGCAGGGCGCTCGGCTAGCCCTTTTTCCACCCCCTGAGGGAAGGTCACTGATAGCGCTATCTCTCGTAGCATTTTAGCTAAAGTTCGACCCCTTTCACACACCCTCTCACCTATATCACCCTCCCCCCTCCCCCAGGTGATTACTAAGCACTGAAAAGTGCACCAAACTGCATACAACGGCTAGCGTCATATCATCCAGCGTCCGACAGGGGGTTTGCGCCCGCTACTGCTGCGTAGACAGTTTCAATGCCATTACAGTTCCGATTGCAAACGGCAGCCGCCATTGACCACCGGGCTGCCAGTCGTCAACTACCCTGCCAGCCAGTTCCATCCATCATCGCCAATTCAATGAACCAAAGCCAAGTGTAAGGCACCACGGCCACACACTTCTCATGACGCAGCAGTCCGGCTCACAAAGCTCACTCAGCAAACCGAGTCGGAACGGACGGTCGGTCGGTCGGTCGGTCGGCCACACACTCAGCAAATAGTAGTTATTTTTAACGAATGTGTACCCATGTGATTATTCTATTTACATTCTGACCACCTCTTTTTTCACCGCTGTTTGGCCGGGTCGTAGCAAGAGAATGGTTCCGGCACTCTCGTTGTGGATGAGCCCGATCCGAGTTGCAGGAGCTTTAAGGTGCGGTTCACTTCACTCAGCACGTTAGCAACCAGTTTGTTTTGTTCTTTCCCAGCGAATACTTGATCAGCGCGATGGTGTAGGTACACTTCAGCAGCGAACAAGCTCGATCAAACAGATCTGTGCAAGTGTTGAGTGTACTTGCTGAGTAGGAGCACATTAGGCAGTGGTCTAAGCTCTGGCAAGTGCGACAAAATATGGTACAACGTTAAGCTACTTTGATTGTGCTTGTCCCTCCGGATGTATGGAGTAGATATGACGCTGTCCGAATAAAAGAAGGCTTCAAGCACTAAATGTTCCACGCCTCCAATAGCTTCTGGTCAGATTATCTGGATGAAGCGAATTCACAACATTTTCAGAGTACAACATGCTCACTTTTCACTATAAACAATAGTAACATGCTAAAACAAAATAGCAAATAGCACTTATACGCGCAAACAACACTACACGTCAAAAACGAACAGGCTCCTGTGATCTAAGAAAACAGTTTTCAGTCGAAGTGTGAGAAAAGTTCCATGTCATTTTACTCTAAACTTGTCATTTTATTCTAAACGCATCGACATGTTTGCTATATGGACTTTGCCCCAGAGAACAAAATAAGACAGTTCTCCAATGAGACTGACAGTTCATGTTGCTGCCACATTTCTGATTAAGGCAGACTTAACTGTCAAAGAGGAGGTATTTTAGAATTGAAGATAATGACGACGGAGATGATTTCTTCATAACTCTCATTACGATCCCAAACCAGGCAAAACAGAACGTCATGCTCTGCATCAGATTCTAGAGCACTGCCTAACCACAAATCAGTTCGCCGGTCGTAAAGTTCTTGAAAGCTTTTCCTCAGGATGACTTCATCCTTCCAACAACAGACGAAACACATTCAAACAGCAAACGAATCGTCTCCAACAACACAGCTCCCCACTGGTCGTGATAAGTTTATTTCCCTCCCGGCGTGATAACTCGAGGGGTAGTTTTTTTTTTGTCTTTAAATCTGTCTTCTTCACCGTGGCTCACAGTTGCTCCCTTCGCCTCCCTATTGACATGTCACCGTCTATCTATATAATCCCATCTTACAAATTCACCGCCCCTCTGTTCCGCGGGCGCCGTTTTCTGGGAATCTCGGAGCAGCAAAACTTGCTGACAGCACTCAATGTCTCCGCCGACTCAGCCAAAAAAGCACACAGAAGAAAAATAATAAATTCTTGATTTCGAGAGATCCCTCCGAGAAGATTGGTGAACAATATTATTAGCATTCCTGCGCGATACTTTGCTTAGGAGTACACACGCAACGAGGAAGGATTATAATTTTTGCTTGCCGTTGTTGTTTTGAGTCCCTCTCCCGGACGGGGTTATTATGCTGATCCGAGCAGCAAGTAGCAGTATCAGTGGAAGAAAAATTACACCCGAGGTCACTATAAACATTGAATCATTCCACGCTTTCCCAAATACCCACGCGCCCAGATGTTGTTAAGTGAGACGATAAGATTAAAACTTTTTGCCAAGCTGGCAGGCAAAACTCTCGAACTCGTTGACCTGCTGCGTTTGACTCTAACGGTTTCCGCGCAGCTCGACTTTCGCGAGAAAAGTTCTACAGCTTCCCGTTGGGTTTGGAAAATCAAACCCCCCTCCCTCATCCCACAACCCACCGATGGCTGATGTTTACTTTCGCCTCCATTCAACCGCAGCAGGAACTTAAGACTCGACCCGTAGCACCGAAGTGCTCCCATTGAGAAAAAAAACCTTCTTCCTCCTTGCTGGCGGTGGTACTTAACGTAAGCGCTCGCTAGCTTCAAGCAAACGCTCACACAAATGTTGCGGAAACTAGCAGTGACTTTCTTTTCGATTCGCGGCTCATAAATACCCGAGTCCCGAGTGTCTCAAGAGATTGTTTTTTTCCTTTTTGTGAAACCCGTACTCGTAGACTCCTGTTTCTCCTTCTCCGTCGGCAGCAGTAACAGCAGCTGCTGCTGCTGCTGCTGCGGTTGAAACGTGACCGTGTGACGCGAAAAGATGGACGAAAAAACAAAAGGGACGAGCGCGCGCTCACTGTTCCAGCTGTGCCGCTCAACCGGGACAGAACATTCCGAACACTTAAGACGTGTCCTAATGCTACATAGTTGGGTCTCTGTTGGGGTAAAATGGCTGAACATTTCATCGAACACAATCGACCGTACAGCACCGTCTCGCCGTGGTTAGTTTCGTGGTGTCGATTGAGTTTTACATCCCCGAGCCTGGTGAGTTCGAAGGGAAGGTCTTGCTATAAGAAACCCACCCAACCAACCGAACAACCCCCTGGGAAGCGAACGACAAGCAGCTTCCGGCGTACAAGTGGCCGACGCGGTAACGACACTAAACTTGTCGCAGTTAAGCAACGCAGTAAAGTCATTGAACGTGAGCTCGGGGAGGGGGGGCGGTGATTACTTACGGGTTGAACCGTCGACGGGAAACTTTTGCCCACCGAACCCGATTGTCCAACCGAAGTGAAAAGAAGCAGTTGCAATTCAATTGTTTGCCATAAAGTTTACATAAACCTTTTTTTTCCTTTGACTGGCCAGACAACATAATTTTCCCGATTTTTGCTTCCAGTGCTGTCGATTTCGCATAATAAAAATATTCGCCCTATTATCAGGCACACACACACAAATCAGGCGGCAGTGTGGCGTTTTCAAACAAAAATTATCTCATCCGAACGAAGCCCGTGATCGGTGTGATCGATTCCCGGGCATCATATAGCCAATTAACAGCACACACACAGCACTACTACTAATACCGCGTAGCCAAATGGTTTCAACCAATTTCATCATTCAAACCGTTTATCTTTTCTCCTTTCCATCTGCAACTCGATTACATAGACCGCATGCACCAAGGGATAGCAGCCAAGGCGAGATTAAACTTTCGCCGAATCGTACACCTTTGGGTCGGAGACCGCTTTCGCGGTTAGCAGATCCTTCCTGCTATCCGTTTCGCAAACGCACACGCCAGCGTGAAAGATGAATCCCAGGGAAATGCAATCCCCACCCCCATACCCCCTTCAACCGGACCGGAAATTACCCCACAAAAGCGTAGGGAAAATCAAGTTATGAAATCTGCAATCTCAGCCGCACCGTGTTCCGTACGATGCAATATCTTGCGCTGGAGGAGAAAATCATCATTGGCTTCGCGGTGTCTTTCCTGCCCTGCCTTCCAGTGTCTGTGTGTGTGTGTGCGCCTGTTGAGCTCTCTATCCCACCAGGTCGATGTGCTGCGCACTAGGGACGAAGCAAAAACTGCTACGGTTGCACTTTTTGTTGTGTCCCTGTCCCGGGCATGTAAGTTCCATTCGGGCACTATCACATCGGCACATTGGCCCCTTTTTAGCAGGACAATTTTGTGGGAATGTTCACATTTCGGGGAAGTTGCAGATAAAGGGAAGTATTAAATTCAATTTGCAACGCTGCTTAAGGGGGGTTTCTTTGGGGGGTTAATATTTGAATGCCCGATAAGTGGCATTGGAATGCAGAATGATTCGGTTAAAGTGTTGGAAATACAGTAACCGTTTAGCAGCCCAGATTATAATTAATAAACACATAAGAAGCCAAATTAATGCAGTTGAGAGCATCAAATGAAGTTAATGAAGGCTGTGAAGCTCAAATGAAGGCTCAGATATTGAATTATTCTTAGTAGATGAGCCAAAATGGGGTACAGCATTCAGAAGAGTCATATAATCCTGCAAGAATAATTTCCCTTTCGTTAATTAATGTAAAAAAATCAAATTTATCGACACGGCAGGACCAGAGTTCAAATCTCATCTGGGCCGTTCCCCCATAGTGAGAACTGACTATCCAACTCTTCGGTATGAATAAGTCTAGTAAGTTAGGAAAGGCAGGCATGACCTTAAGATGTCATTAGGCCAAAAAAGAAGGAGAAATACGTTAAACAAACAAAGAGTAAACCAATTACTGATTATAAATTAAATAAATGAGTTAAAAAAAACCAAATCACAAGA
This sequence comes from Anopheles stephensi, assembly GCF_013141755.1. Lineage (NCBI taxonomy): Eukaryota > Metazoa > Arthropoda > Insecta > Diptera > Culicidae > Anopheles > Anopheles stephensi. The sequence continues at coordinate 6,830,133 of NC_050203.1, forward strand.
AGAAAACAAGACAAGATGTAACACAAAACGAGAATAAAAACAATGCTGTTCATAAATTTAAAACATATAAAAAAGAAGATAACAAAATAAAATACTAAACAGCAACAGGAAAAAAAAACAGGCCCTCATCTCCCAATCCCAACTCTGTCAACCCTCGAAGTCATCAAAGCATGTAAACACTGCCGCCCTTAGCTTTGCGATTTGTGTTTGGAATAAACTAGCAAACCTAACACGGAGTTTGCTAAATTAGCACAAACCCCTCCCCCCCCCCCCCCCCCGCCTTGCTCCCCAACCCACAACCTCCCAAGGGGACCGGCCCACCTGGCGACCGGGAGGGAAGTTTTGCTTTCACCACACAAACCTTCGTGGGTAACCATGACCCACGCCATTTTTCCCGGGCGTCGTTCGAGACGATTCTGCGACGGCGACGGTGAACCCACCACCGCGCATCGGGGCTGAAGAATAGTGAACCTTAACCACATTTATCTTACTCGTCCCGGTAAGCAACACCCGTCTAACCGTGTGCGCGCCGACCACACCGACGAGACGAATAACGGATCGGTTGCTTTCTCCTCGGGGATCCGTGGATGAGGCGGCTGACAGCAAATCCGGACGATGATCTGCACAAGATTTACAACGGCATTTCTTCAAAAATGTGTTCGCACGCTGTGTCCGCCTGTAGCTCCGTCCCTCCCCGGTAAGCCTCTTCCTTCCGTTTGCGCGTTGGGAGGAAAACTTGCCAGCAACGTGGTACCCAACAAGTACCCCATGATTGAGGGAGCAACATTCACTCGCTGGAGCTGAGATTAAAGTGAGGTGCCATCATAACTTGACACAGCGTGACGGTTGCAGTTGTTAGTACACGGCTGTACTAAGTCGTTAGTACATCGTTTGACAGGCGCGCGCAGACACAAACGTCAATAGGCAGTTGATCGTTTCAATTATGTCTAAAGCTCTCTTTTTTTTTCTTGGGGGGAGACATTAGAAAAGATTGCCCCGAAACGTAACGTCATTCCCACATCGTTAATCGACCGAAAAAGGAAAATCAAATCCATACCGCAGCGACATAATGCTCGCGCACCAAATTGCCCTAACCTTTAGTCGGCTAATAGTCGACCTGACACGAGCAGGGAGGTGGGGATGCCTCATCAACCGGCTGAGGTTTCGGTCGATTTTTGCTAATTTCAGCCAATCTTTCACTCTCCATCTCGCTCTGTCTCGGGTTATAATTTAAAGCTACCAGACGACCATCCAAACGGTCGCTCGTTTCGATTTCATCTCGCGAAAAGAAAGAATGGAAAACCCGCAACCATTGCCCGATCGATGACGACATTGAGAAGATACCGCCGTCGAAGAAGCATGCCCCTAAAGAGAGAAAGAGAGAACAAAGTGGAAAATAATTGATGCGCGAATAATGAACCCCCTCACGTCCCTGAAGAAGGCGAGCTAGGCGGGAGCATTATGGGTTTACGGTACGGCTGCTTTACGTAAGCCCGGCGGGTGTCATTCGGACCGAGACTTCTGCTGCATTTCCAAATAATCCGCTCGGCATCGTCTTCGCCGCAGACCAATTCTAGACGAATTCTAGACAAAATGGCTCCTAGTCCTTTACCTAAGACTACACCAAGAGGACAAAAAAAACTGGCCCCCAACTTGGCAGGAAAGCGAAAGCTGTAAGATGCACGGAGATAAATAACCTTCCTCTGTGCTACGCTTTTTTGCCGGTCACAGTTCCAGTAATCCAGTAGCGTCCTGCCCTCCGAGAGACCCGAGCCGCCGTACACAAGCTGCGGGCCTGTGTGATACATGCGATACAATTTAATTAAAATTGAAACGATGTTTTTCTTAATTGAACCGGGACCTGGGCGTAGATTTTTGGGGCGCACAGCCCACCACTGGTGTCAGAAGGGCAGGCAGAGAGAGAGAGAGACACTCGGGCGTGCGCTCGATCACAGCACACACCCTTGCCGGATATCTAACCGGATCGAAACAAATGCCATAAAGGTGTGGTGTCGAATGGTGCTCCCTGTCAGTGACGACAGTGGGACTGGGGAGCATTTAGTGGCACTGGAATGCAATTCTAATCGTGACCAGTAAATCGCTGCCGTGGACTCGATTTGGACGAGTTTCGGAGCTGTGGAGCTATGAGTTATTGAAGCAATCGCTCCTTTTACAGCCACATTTACAGTTCAAGGATTGAATACATTTTAAGCGTAGTAATTTTTGATTAATATTACCACAAGTTTGTCCTTAATTTGGAGTTTGAAAACACCTTAAAATTACATATTTTAAACAACCTTCTGTGCCCTTTTCGACCCGCGCTGAGCTGTTGCTGGGCACGACGACCAAATGGCCCAGAAAAATGGCCTGACATCGGGCAGCCCATCAACGCAAACACGGCGCCCAGTCGGTCCCGCTGTGACCAGCCGCACATTCGATGCATCTGCATCTGGTCACGGAGGTGATCGATTCCTGGGACGGCAATTAGTCCTTACCCGTTTGCCATTTTCATGCAGCACCAGTTTCGCCAACCGGGAAGGCGGCCCGTGCGGTTGCATCACGCTGTTCGGGAATGACGTACACAGCTACCCTTTCACCGTCGCACAAACACACACACACATCGGTCCATCTATTCTCCATCGTTATATCGAACGAAAATATGTGAAAGTGGTAGAAATGCGTTAGAAGTTCACATTCGCACAATGCATCCCCCAGCTGGGGCATGTTGAGAGGGTGAGGTTGTGAAGTGAAGGGTTGGTCGACATTTCCACAGGCGCCTTCTTCGTGAGTGTGTGTGTGTGTGTGTGTGAAAGGTTAAAGGTATTGGACACATAACCTCGGACTCGTCGGTCGCTTATCACGGGTGTTGGATGGGTCGATGTGAGGAGAACTATTGATTGAGTAGGATGCAGAATTTTCGGGATGCCATTTTGAGCCCAAAATGATTCGACTATTCTAAAATATTGTCTCCAATTAGGTGGGAAAGGCTAGAGAAATCTTTCCTCCTTTTCATCAAATTTAATTCTTATTAAAATAAAATAAAATGCTTAAAGCATAATTCAAACATCCAGTGACAAGACCAGCCTGCCAAGCATACAGAATGAACGCCCCACACACTCGGCTGATAGATGGAAACTACAAACGGAATATGTGAAAGTAAATCGTGCCCCTTTCGGCCGGCCTGAACATTTTGTACCGATGCATTCTCCACCCAGTGTGCACCACCCAACGGCGAGTGGCAGAGAAAGAGAGACAGGGAGAGTGAGAGAGTGCATACAGGGCAAATAAAGAAAAAACCTCACCATCAACATCATTGATCGTTGACATTTGCGAAAGTGCGAGAACAATTGTGCCGCTGCGGGGAAAGGCCACACGCCGACACGCGGTGGAACACTTAAATGGAGCAATTTTCCCAACCGTTTAGCATTTACCGAACCTGGCTCGGCTGGCACGGCTAGCTGGCTGGCATGCAAGCGACCATTACGAGGAAAGGTGTCGGTTGTACTTCGGGCAAAAGATCAACGATTGTCTCACCGTTTGCTTGTTGGAGCAAAGCTACGCTTTTGTCATGCAAACGAAGTCCCAATATCACGTACGAAGGATACAGTAAATCACGCTCGCTTACTTGCTTATGGCTTAAAGTGTTTGTTTGCTTAATTGCAAACATGGCATAAGAAAGGCACCAATTGCGGGATCTTACCTGGAAGAGAAGGAAAGGAAAATAAATATTAGACAAATTAAATTAATTAACAGTATTGAAAAATATTTAAAAAGAAATTTGTAACAAAATTACAAGAAAAAAATGAACTAAAATTAACAGAAATACTCAAACGTAAAGAGAAAAATATGATAAACACGAAAAACGAAGTGTAAAAATTATTTAAAATCCTTTAAAAAACAACTTAAAAGCAAACTAAAACTAAAACAAATAATTCGTAAAAAAAAGATAATAAAAACGAAAAACGAAATAAGAAACCTAATGAAACATAAAAGATATGATAAGCAATGATAAAAAACAAAATCTAATACAGAACGAAATTCTAATAAGTGATACGAAATAAAAGAAAAAAGGTGATAAAAACGAAAAAAATATAAAAATTGACAATGAAAGAAACCAAACCAATGCACAAATATAGTAAACATTACACAAAGGAAGGAAAGAGAAAAATACACAAATAAATCGTTCCACACTAATCCCCATCAAATCAGGACACAACGTTTTACTTCTTAATTGCAATTAATAGCACTGTGCCTGTGCTTCTACTGTTCCGACGCTCAACCTTCCGCCCTGAAGTCTCTGTATCTGAATCGCGCCCACCTGGATATCCGTTCCGGGAAGCCGTTTCACCTTAAAATTATGCGTGCATATCACGTCATCTCCGTTGCTGTCTGTCACCAGGATAACGAGCAGGGCGATTCCGTTTTCTGCTGCGTGTGCAGGCCACCATCATCCGTCCATTGCAAGCTCAGCTCAGCTGCTCTTTCCCTGTCAGCAACGCTGCCGGTGTTCAATTCTGACCAACATTTGCGCTGCGTCTCGTACGGCTATCCCTTTATCCCCATCCCAAGGGAACTCCAGCGTGTGCCTTTACAAACGTGAGGCCATGGACATGAACGCCAGGGAACCCGAAAGTGGGGCATAGAAAGTTGGTTCTTTCGTTGCGGGATTCATTTCACTTCTCGCCTTCACTGACGATCGGCAATGCCCGGCTTTCTTGTGCCCTGGCCGTCCCGGCAGCTATTGCCAGCCCATCACAGCTGTCTGACGGCAAGACGACGTAAAAAAAACCCTCTCCCATCTGACACCCATCAGTGGCGGGCGGGCCCCGGGTATGAACCACCGACCGAAAGCCTCCGAAACTGTCGGCAAACCCAAGAGAATCATGCCGCTCATTCACAAGTCATTTTCCTTTCGGAGTACCCCCAATAGTTTTTTTTTTTGCTAGGCTTTTCCTTTCTGCCGTGACTGCTTCGAGTACTAAATCTCGGTGCGCACAACAGCAAAAAAAAACCATTGGATAGCTGGTCGACGTTCCTCAAGTAAAGCCTCCGGCATTTAAGGCGCCAGCACCGCGCAATGAATAAGAAATGTCAACCACGGCACGGCAAACAGAGACCGAGTTTCTTTGCCACGGCGACACATTACACTACGAGATTCCTTCTTGGGTACATTGGATACACGTACACACACACACAGTCACGCACAGGCAACTTGGTGGTGACTTGATTCTTGGCATGGCTTTTCAGTTAGGATTTTTAGTGCGGTTGAGATTTTTACGATCTCTTCTTCGGACCGTTCGGAAGATTCTGGCCCCGGGAAAGATGCAGTTTCTCGCCAAAGGTTCGTTGCTGGCGGACACCGAACGATAAACTTGTTGTCCCCATCGCCAGCTTCAAGGGTGGGGATTAGAAGGGAAGAAAGGAACCAACGGGAGGATTCCACCTTTAGTGGCGAGATTCTGTCTGTCAGGTTCTTGATCGACTTCGGGCTCACCAAACCGAACCCGTGGCCATTGGGTTCGAGATTTTATAGTGACGTAATATGCCGGCGTAACGTACCCTCTGGATGCTTCTTTCGATGCTTTCTTTATGGGGCCTTCGTCGCTTTGGACTTGTTTTGGGTGGGGGGAGGGTGTCCAAGAACTTCACACTCGTGTCGTATGTGAGTGGGAGAGCTTACGCCTCTGCTTGGTTGAGGCCGGGAAGAATATAAAAACAGGCCAAAGTTCGAATATTAGCTAGCCAAGATATAAAATATTTACAAGCGCATAAAACCACCAACACACCACTTTTGTTGAGCTGGACTGTAAAATAAAGCAACGAACCCCTCGCGAGAAAAGAAAGCCATTTCGGGGCATGCAAAGTGCACCGAAACCCAACGAATAAAAACGCGACGCCACTTCAATTGAAAGTTTCTCACGGTGTCGCCAAACTGTTACCTTCCTTGCCTTTTTATGTTGGCACCGTTTTACAGCAGTAAAACTAAACCAGAAAGTTCTCTGCCTCTCTCTCGCTCTCGCTCTCGCTCTCTGTCTCTGTCTGGCTTTTTACTACGGTTCGGTGTACTAAAAATCCAGATCGTCGCATCCCTGAAAAGCAAAACCTCTATCGAGAGAAATCGATCGCGCGCATTGTTTTTGCTGGCCGGATTCCGTGGGCGCCCCGGAAATTTGCGACTACACTACACTTTCGGTGCGGTCTACAAAGGATCCACAACAAAATAACGTCATTTTTGGCCAATTGCCATATAAAATGCAAATGTCGGACGTACAAGAGTTGCCGGGTAGAATTGAATTGCCGACAACCCCGTGACATCGACCGTGTCGGCGGGTTCGGTCCATCGCTAAATGAGGGTGCCAATGTTGGTCAAGTGTCTTCGTGCGTGTGTGTGAGAAAAGAAAGAAGCCGATCTTCATTAAAAATGCTGTACAAACGAGCAAAGTAAGGTAAACAAAGCAAGCAAGGAAAACACAACGCTACGCTTGTGAAAATCGAAAGCCAAACCAAGCTTCCGCGTTGTCAATTTAGACGATCGGTTTGCTCTTGTCAGCGTTTTCGTTTATTACACTACGAGCCTTTGTAGACGAACCCCCCCCCCCCGAGAAAAGGGTTGTAAAGCTGCTGCCGCCGGACAAAGCACACGATTGTCGAGTACCTGTAAAAAAACGGGCAAACGAGCGAGAGGAACAAACAAAACAAAGCGCGTGACCCCCGAAGATGTTTGCTTTTCCATCGTGCCAGTGTTTGAAAAATTCGGAAAATAATAAAACCCAGAAGCTGCGCTTTCCTTCGCCCCAGTGCTTCAGCTGCACAAACACACACGCACTTCACCGAGGAGATCTCCTCGGTTCGGTCTGCCCCAGCTGCCGATAGGCACCTTAAACAACTGCTCAAACTTTTCGAATTGAATGTTGCTCATTTAGACATTGGCCGGGTTTCAACAAGCGAAAGTTTTTCCCCTATCCTCTCACTCACACACGCTCGCTTTATTGGAGGAGGAAGTTGTTAGCGTTCGATTAACAAAGCACCACATACTTCACCGCTTAATGGGCAGTACTCGAGCAGCAGCAGCAGTGCTCCACCACTTCGGGGATAGGATGGATTTTCCGCGCTGCCCAATTTATCGTTGGGCGAAAAGCTTAAGCGGGGCCCTTGTTTTCCGATTGAAAGATTAGCAAGCAGCAGCTAGTGCGGATCTGTTATTGTTGATTAAGTAATGGTGCTTTTCCATTTTGCGTACCGGCGTGTAACGTTTCGTTTCGTTGCTATGGATACTTGAACAAACACATTTGGAGGTTATGTTTTGTTTTTTCGGTTACTCCCATCTGCCGCCGCTGGTGGACGAAGTTTCGGGGAAAGCATAACACCGACCACTCCATAGTTCTCCCTGTAAGGAGTCTTTCGTTTTAAGCGTAAGCTTTTAATGGCGGGGGAAAAGGAACCGTTTTTAATCCACATATGATGATGTTATGTTTTTGGAATTAACTTATCAGAAGCTCGTTTGGCGGTTTAGTCTGTGCTGGAGGGAGAAGAGTGAGATATGTTGGAACCCGTACGGCCCGTAGCTTCTAGCAACGCGATAATCATTTGTGTTCATTTGGTTCATTTTCATGAAAAAGTTCATTCTGCTCTAAACATGTGTACAGTTGTTGTCAACATTGATTATAATATTGTTTGTACAGAATTGTGGTCTTTTAAGTTGATTTTTTCCAAATTATTATAGATAATTTTACTATTCTAAACCAATTTTTCTATTCATGCTTTGACCTTACATCAGTGACAGGCAAACAGCAATACGAATAAAACAAACTGTAGCCTGTCAGTTTCAGATCTAGCCGAAAGCATTAGATTTTATTTTAGAATAATCCAAAAACTTGGGGTTGTAGGCATAGGCGTCGGCGGAGCCAGCCTTCACAAGGCAGAACCGGGATTCAAAGCCGATCTCGAATGCCACCCCGTACGAAGAAATCCAAAAATTGTTTATTTTTCTGTTAAGATTTGAATTAAAGTCACAACAATACTTCAGAAAACAGGCTCGCCGCGTACGTAAAATAAAAATAATAGTTCAATTATTACTTAAACCAATGCATTCTTCTGTTTGAAGTAAAAGGTAAATATTCTTATTAGCAATGGAAGCTTAATTAAACTCTAACAATCCTCTGTGCACATAGCTGCTAACGGACATGATTTTCAGCTTAAAACTCTTAATTAAAGCTTTGTGGACATCTGTAGACGTAAACAGCATAGCATGCTGTACCGAAATCCAGGTACGATCAGCTCCAACCATAGCTCTAAATATCCTTAAAAAAGCGAAATTTAATTTCGCCCAACCGAAACCAACCAGCCCATCCTGGGCAGCAATAATCTTGGCTTGTACCAAAAAAAACGAAAAACCACCACTGTACACCGGTGCAGTAGATAAAGGTAGCCGATGTAACAAAACACCGGTGTTAAAGATAAAGCACCCCCTGCTAACCATCAGCTCAGCTCCAACTGCCCAACCGTTTCCCAACCTTTTTTTCGGAGTTCACTTTCAACGTGTGAGTGTATGTATGTGTGAGCGGGGGGGGGGGGAAACTTTGCTCGCCTCCTGTTACTAGTACGTAGTTCTAAAGTACCCTACACGCCATTTGTTATGGCCATTTTTTACCCACCTCACACGCACATCCCACCCGAGCTTCCACACCGTTGGCAGAAACTCTAAATGGAAGCCAAAGTGCATGTGTGTACTCGCCCCTCCACCCCACCGGTACAATGGAGAGGGTCCTGGTCCTGGTCCTGTGGTTCGGTTCAACTTTTGAACTCATAAGCAACGAAAACAAAAAAAATCCGCTCCGCTCTCGCCGACCACGGTTGGTCCGCCAGAAAGTCACACCGTGTATCTCCGTGCTCCAAAAACTAAATTAAACTCTCAATCCGGGCCGAGAGGTTGTGCGTTGTGGTTTCGCGCACACTGCTTCTACCTCAAACCGTCGCAACGGAAAGGACCCCGCCCGTTTGACACGCTTCCTTAACACGGTTAAGCTACATCCTTTTTTCCATCCTCCCTACCCCCTGATTTTGAAGTTTTCCACCAGTCCATTCATCCTAACAACGTCGCCTGGCTGGGGTTGAAAAAGGTGGGACGACTACAATTTTTTTTTCTGCACCACCACACCACGGAAAACGGTTTGGCACAAGGCTAAATTATTAAAGTGCTTTTTCATTCTTGACGAGCAAAAGGTTGAAGCCAATTTTGGAAGGCGGGCGACACCGGGGCACAAAATACGTCGTGAAATTTGCATAAACATTCCATTTGTGCGAGTGTGTTTCTCAGGTGTAGACTTCCCGACGCACACCCTAAGACACAAACACGTAAGGTGACACATTTTAACCACATCCGAAAAATGGTTTTTACGACGAATTTTTCTCGCCATTAAAAATTGCTCCAAATATGCAATGGATAAGGGCCAACCAGCGATAGCGAGCTTGTTGATACGGGGAAGTATTCCTTGTGGGCGAAGAAACTTCTGTGCGACGTTCGGTGGATCGGTTTTTTGGGAGGAGAAGGCCGGGGATACCTAAGAACTACCACCACCGCCAGCCCTAATGGAAGTTGAAATTGGATATGAAATTTTAATGGATTGACAAACACGCACGGGGACGTATGGATGGATGGATGGGCCCACAACCATCCATACCCGACGAAAACCCATACCCGAGTGCGCTGATTCTGGGAATAACAATGTGGCAACAATGCGTCCGGAGGGCAAATCTGTCCCACTTCAGGGCGAGGACCTCATAATTCGCTTCCAAGAGGGTTCCCCGTTGCTTAAAGACAACCCAGAAGGATTTCTTTGATGCTATCCTCTGTTTCTTGGCGGGCGCCAAAGGCGCGATAATGATGCTCCCCTAAATATGACACACATTGGAGAGCGATATACGGTAGACAAAAAAAAGGAAGACATAAGATCCTCCCCAAGAGTGAGAAAGGCTCGGTAGACTTCAAACAGTTCATTGCCCGTTGGCGTTTTTGGATGGTCGGTCGGTTGTGCTCTCGAGAACACGTGTCGAGAACTCATCCAAAACCTTGGAAGTGTAGAAGTGTTCAAAGAGCATCCTCAAAGGCAAACTTACCGGGTGGCAACCCACACACACACACACACGTATCCACATGTGTTTATTTTGCAATTTAAAGATAAACTTCTTACAACAGCTTCTGCTAATCTTCTCGTGCTAAATTATGGCCCAGATAAGCAAGATTCCATTAGACGGTGGGAATCTCCCTTTGGGAGGATGCTACCATACCGATCCATCCGGATGTGGGCTGTACGTGTGTGTGTGTGCGCAAAGATGGTGTCGGTTTTGAGGTGGAATTTAAATTCCTTTAAAATGAACATATGAGATCCCGATTCGAGAGAGAGAGGAAAGGTTCGAAAAAGTTTCCTTAAGCAAATTATTTAAAACGATACGCCCCAAACTACTACTACCGGAGCACTCGGATCGGTACTGGACTCTACTCACCAAGTTGAGGAATTATTTGCCAACGACTACCGGTCCCATTATTCTTCATCATCACACACGACACACTCACTAAGTAAAAACGGACCCAAAAAACGGGCAACTAATTTTGATACCGCTTTTCAGTGGTCATCGCCCAATTCGGGCAATTCGGACGACAGTTGACACCAAAACCAAAGCACACAACAAGGAAAGTGAAAATGCCATAATCATCATTCGGGTGGGGTCGGAACATGGAAAAGTTTTGATGCGAACAAAGTGCCACAAAAACCGCAACAATAACAAAAAAATCCAAAAGCGTTGTGAGAGGAGTATCAGAAAATAGATACCAACAAATTAGAACCCCCACGAATAGCGGCAGCAACACAATGTCGCAGCATCATCACACATCGAGATATCATATCATATTGCTTGTCACGGGGAAAAACTTTCCTCCAGTCGACCTTTATTTTTGGGGAAACAAAGGGAGGATTGGAGCTGAGTAAATGCGCCGGAAGGGTGAAGGAGGAGGGAGAGGGTTCAAGGGTTAAAACATGGGTTTTAAATACTGGCTGCTGGCTGGCTGCTCTCTAAATTGAAGAACGATGTATATGTGCCTGGGAGTTATAATGCTTCTCTTCTGATCGATTTAAAGTTGACGAGGACGATGTCGGTTGACAGAAGGAAAGCTTTACTCTCTTTTTATTCTCAAATTGAGCCTCGAAAATGTCCTATCCTAACTACTCTGTCAGCCCCAAGAAGCTTCAGAGGAAAAACCCTTATGATAAACATAACCAACGTTCAGACAGGTTTCGATCAAGTGTCCTCCGGTGTACAATACCAAGCACCATACTGCGTTACCATGGGTTCATCTCCATTACTCGCCGACCGTATCGCATATAAAAACAGCACACTCGCACTATACAAACACAGATCACAGCAAGCGACCATTCGAATCGACGCTGATTGAATCGGCTTCCTTCGATCGCACCGAAACTCTTCGTGATTGATGGCACTTTCTTCTTTTCCGTTTCCATTATAAGCCTCACCACGCTTGAGACTACGTTGATCGATTTACTGATTTTAATTTGTCACAGTTTTGTTCCTCCCCCACCCAGTGGCACATTTCGACTTACCCACTTCTTCACTTTTTATTTTAAATGCACAAAACTGTTCCGACTGAAAGAAAAAAACGTGCCACTGTTCCAAAACACGATCCACATGCTAATCCAATCCGCTCTGTCCGCTCGCTGACCGAAAAAGAGTAGCTACGCGTTGTGCACGTTCACTTTGCCCTACATTTGCTATGTTGCGTTCCGTTTCGTGGCCGGTGTCGCGGGTGCATATATTGCTGCGGTCCGGGCTGCAAATCACGCTTCTGTGTCCCCCGAATCCAGCGTTGCCGCCCCTGTCGCCATTTCGTAACGGAAGAAAAAAAAAGCTGCTTGGCAAATTGAAATCTCAACCACCGGTACACGCAATTAAATTACGACAGAGAGAAGAGAGAGGGAGAGATGGCCACTTTTCACCAACGCACCCGGATATTGTGCCCGGTACATTTCACGCCGGTTTTCATTTGGTCTGTTTGTAAATTCAATCAAATCTTCAAACCTTTTCGCCGAAAAAAAAGTCGGTTCGGTTCTCGCATTCCGGCAGCAAGTCTCCGAGTGCTCCTTTCAGCACGTACAGCACACACACACACACAAAAACGGCCCGGAACACTATGATATCGGAGTTGGTGGTGAGAAAATTGCATTTCCTATTCGATTTCAACTCACCGACCGATCGGGCGAGGACAGACCTCGGGGGAGGGGCAACCACCCCGAACGTCTTCCCAGATGCCAAGATGCTGCTGCTGTCAGTGTTCCGTTTCACTTACTGCTGTTTGCATTGATTTTTACTGCTTGCGTCCTTGCAGAGCACCGTACAAAGAACCAAGCCACCAACAAGCAGAAGAGCACATGCAAACGTACGTGTTCCCTTAGGGATTTCCAGCGTAAGAAGCATCGGAAGAAGGAAAGAAACGCGGAACGATAAAATCCTCAATGTCGTACACAGGGATGCATGCACAATGCATGGCCGCACACCAGCAGCTGCCCTTCCCGAATGTCCTTCCCGAACCGGAAAGCAATCTGTTTCAATGTGTCACACTTCATCGGCAACGGCACACGGAATGTGTGTGTTAGGGTGCGTCCATCGTCCTCTTGCACGGAACGTTCCCGATTTCACCGGTAATAACGCACAAATTGATTCACTTTCAGCAGCATTAGGATTAGGATTGCTGTCTGTCTGTCTGTCTTGATTGGTATGTATGGATATTAAAGTGACGTTTACAAACACCACATCGGACGGGACGGATTTATGTTTCGGAACATCTCGCTTTGAAGGCACTTAGCTACAATAACTTCATCAACTACAGATCTTTGCAGTGTAATTTAGGCGCAAGTTTCTTGTATATTAAGAGTATGTTGCTCTTCAGGCATTAAAGAAAGTGTGTTCATCATCATCAAGCGTTCGGCGCGGCACTTCAATAAGGGCTCCGAAACGCCCCACTGCCTTGAGCCTTGAGGTTAGGTACCTCGGGAAAGCGGGGGGGGGGGACAAACGACATCAAGGAATGGCTGGAACGTGCGAATTGGATAATGTTTTTCGATTGCATCATGCACACGAACATTTTGCTGCTTTTGGCCGTACTACACGCTCACACGCGGTACGGTGCGTACGGAACGCGTCGGGCCAACCGCAAGTGATTTAATACATCACACACGCTCGTGTGTGTGTTCGCTTTTGTTCCATTTTGTTCCACCGAGCATTCCGGCCGTGTCTTTTGGGATGGTTTGTTAAATAAAACAAAAAATAACTTCAAATTAAAGGGAACAACGGCGTGCTCGTTCGAAACAGGCTGGAATCGGCGGGCACTGGCAAATGCACTTTTTGTGTGCCTTTCTTCTGTTTCTTCTTTTCGGTGCATTTTCCATCCACCGCAAGTGGAGCCAATTAAGAGCAAAACCCGAACCCGGCGAATAAATCACAAAACCAACCAATCATCAGATTGTCGTCGTGCCCGTCGTGCGTATTGCAATCCCGGTCTGATAATGACGATGATTTATATCGTCCGTGCCACGTGCAGTCGGTATCGCTCGCTCGGCTGCATAATTGGGATTGTGTGTTTCGGGATGCTCGCAAGGTCAGATTCTCAGATTTTCGTCGACTTTGCATCAGAAATAAGGTCAATTTTGAATCCTTTTTCCCTTTTGAATCGAGATTTATTTAATTTAAAACTTAAATCAGATAAAACTTTATTTTAAAATAGGACAACGGTTGCGATGCTTCCCAGTATCCCCAACCTTGACACGCCTCTTTGTTGCGGCCGCTCACGCACACATCGAACTGCCACATTTTGAGCATCATTAGGAAAGGTGTACACCTCGCTCGGTCGCCCTCAATCACATTAGGCTCAGCTGCCCGACTCAGCGAATTTAGCTTCCACCGGCCCTGCCCAAACGGCCTACCCTAACGGCATCATTATCATCCCACACCGAGAGATGAGAGTGACCCGATGATCATCATCATTATCGTGTGCACGATAATCTAATTTCCCTGCTGCAATTGCTTCCGTGGCAGGGGGGTGAATCGGTTCCCCGGGCGGGTGATAAATCCACTGAAAAGCCACCGATCGATGCAGCTCCCTGGCCCCCAGTGGCCCCAACGGTGGGAGGGATAATTTCTAACTCCACGACAGCTAACGGGGTGTAATTTAGTGTAGTCAGTCGGTAGGTTGGTAGTTCAGGAGAGAAAGAAAGAAAAACACACACACCATCACCACCAACCACACGAGACCAGGAACTAAGGGTGCATTGTACCTATGCAGTACCTACATACAAAAAGCAGGGAGAAATCTGCAGCGGAGGTCCCACATCAAGTTGCTCCACAGAGCGGTAATTTCAATCCGTTTTTATTGCCGCCATAGCTCCAACGCTTCATAGAACAACAAGCCACTATTCCCCTGGGCGGGGGAGTGTGGGGGGCCGAAATGAAGGAGCAACACACCTCGGCAGCGTCCTGGCCATACTTTCTTTGTGGCTGAGCATAAATCAGGCAGGAGAAAGGTTCGGCAGGCGGCCGCCTCTTGTTTGCTGCCAATTCCCCGGCAAGCTGCACTTCGCGAAGGTACTTCTCACCGACTCACGCTTAGCCTTCACGAAACCTCACGAACAGCGTGGAACATGAAAAGCGAAGCACAGTCGTGGTAGTGATGGTGGTTTTACAATGGCCGATTCTTTCGCCGATCGACAGGACCGTGCTCATGCTTTTGTGAGTGATTTCGGGACTTTCGGCGTCATGGTAGGTGGAAAATTCGAGCGTCCTTTCCTTAGAGCGCGCTTGGGATGGAGCAGCATAAAGGAGGTTTCGGACCCACCCCCACTAGGTGCATTTCTCCCTAGTGGGGGGGGGGGGGGAACGCAGGGAATCGACAACTCGAGAGCGTCGAGCTCTCACGTTGTACAGTTTCATCACAATGCTATTAAACTAACAATCAACCGATACGACATCGTCGTCGTCGTCGTCTCGCTTTCGTGTTTTCAAACGTTGTACAACATACACATGCACCTTCGCCTGCCCTGGATCCAGCACCACCCAGCCACCCACACAGTGAGATGGCCCCTTTTTTCTTCATCCAGCTACTCGTTACAGCGCACACAACCCAATGGCGGATCTTTGATGTGTAACTAGAATCCGGCGGTACCGTTAGTTACATTCATCCCGATGTCGTTCGCAGTACGGTGTAAGCAGCGGCACCCCAGTGTTGCAGTGTTCCGATTTAAGAGTCCGAGATTCTCGAAGAGTCCACACCGAGCGTGCTTTACCCTGGGTGGGGTTTTACAAACCGTTTTATTGTTAAAATCGCTCGCTTCGACAGTTTACGACACGTTGGTCGGTTTGGCGGTGAAATTTGGAACGGTGAGTGAAAAAAATTCTAGAGCGCTTCCTATGGCTTCATATTGAATTAAAAACATGTATTTGAGTTTTTTTTATAAATATTACTTATGAAAAAAAATGAGGCTACTTGTTATTTACATTTAAGCAGGCATGATTTGAACAGCTCGTTAAAAGATGGTGACTTGGATCGGTAAAATAGTAGAGATGGTACGGTTAGGATCTCAAACACGATTAGGCCCGAGTTCAAATCTGGACCAGTCCTTGTGGCGAAGGTAAGCAGAAAAAAACTTTTCCAGCAGGAGTTGTTCAACGAAATCGAATTGAAGTATGTTGCCGATCGAAATTGGACCCCAACTAGAGTGTTGAATGTCGCAGTATAACCTCATCATCGTTCGAGTTGAATCCAAACTCCTAACGTTAACGAATCGAAAAGACCCACAAACACTTAGGTTTTATTACAGTGTTCTAGTTCTAGACTTTTACGAACTAACCGACTCTAACTCTCGTGGTGGTGGTTTGTCCTAGTTTTTCTCCCCGACTCACAGTCACATAACACACCTTCGGCAACCAAAAAAAAATGTTTAGAAGTAAAAGAAAAAGCTACATATATCACCGATTACGTACCCGTGTCCTCCTAGTTGAAGTAGTTTTGCTTTCGATTTCAGCACGCTCTGGGGGGGGGGGGGGATAAAAACCCCTCCCGGATTCACTCGAGCCCGTTCCCTGTCATTGGCCAAAATAAGCCAAACAAAAAGCGGATGGAGAGCGTACGAATTACGTTCGTGCCCAACAAAACAGCAACCCAAAACTCACTTTTTCCAGTGCAATTTTCTTTGGCATGCCGCAGCATAACCGATGTGTGCCGCCGATACCCGGTTTTATCTGGTGTGCCACAAGCGTACGAAGGAATTCACCGTCCGAACAAACTACTACGAACGAACAAACAGACAGTAGAAGCACTAGTTGTTGAACGGGTACGATTCGGTTTTCCGCTTTATTCTACCGGCGTTTTCCATCGGCGAGCTTCGAGCGATTTGATCGGACGAAAATAAAAGGTATTTTCAATTAAAATTGCAAGGAACAATAAACAGCCTGACGGCCACCGTAAGGAAGCGGCCACACACACCTAAGTCAAGCCTGAGTGCAATTGTTGCAAACCACACACACACACATACTAATGGGAAGGAAAACCCCTGGAGATAGAAGCGATTCCGTGCGTTTCTGCACGCACGCAGTAGCAGATGGTTACGTGCCTTTTGTGGCTTTATGCAATAGAAAAATTCAATTGCTTTTTAAAGAAAGGCTTGCAATCAAATCCCTTTCGCTTAATTACTACACTCTTGGGTTGTGTTAAATAATATTCCTCGCTTTAAAAATTATTACAAAAGGGGTTCTAAGCACTGGCGTACTTCGTCGCGGATACGTGACCGTGCATACAACTTCATTCGCAGATACGGTTGACTTAAATCGCTCTTCTACAAGCATCCTTCTACAAGTGGTCCCCTACCTGATTACTGGCGTTCATCGGCTGCCAGCCCTCGAGAGGCCAGTCACCCCTTGAGCTGCAGCAGCAACAATCTAATATATCTCCCTCGGGAAGGGTGCCGGGCCTTCGACAGGGTGACACCATTCGTGCAAGCGGAATAGAATCATAATTTCATCAAACAATTCCACCCTCCGGTTGAGGCGGACGTGTCCCGCCGTGGGGTTGGCTATTTTTTCCCCCCTTTCTTCCGCTTCCTTTTCCGAGACTAATTGTGAAAAATCCTTTGCCCTGGGCACAACTTCACAGGATTCTGTTGCGTGTAACACCACACGACGTTACGCCTCAGTGCCGGTCGCGGCCGTTTAATTATAAAACCGTACATGGGAAACGACCGTACACAGCATGAAAACACAACCACACATCCGCGTATGCATAATATGACCTATGAATGCTCCGCACTCGAATCCATCATAAATTCCCTTTCGACTGTCGATATTTGAGTAAGGTCGACGGTTTTTTTTTTCGAACGCCGTGGCCAACCATGCGAGAAGAAGCTCTTTTTTCGTGGGCGTGTGTGTGTGTGTGTATGTGTGCGTCGCTGTTGGGAAGGTTAAGGTACCACAGGTTTTAATGAACCCTTTTCCGCTGTAATACACAGAACTACAAGCGATGGCCGATACGCGACCCACTCTCTCTCTCTCACTTTCTGTCTCCTTCAATCGGGGCGAAAACGGGGGGTGAAACGATAGAAAAGAGTGGATGATGATGATGATGATGATGGTTCAAATTCTTCAGCCAAAAAATTTGATGCTCACAGACCAAAGCAGGGCGACCGAAAGCAGACAAAAAGCGCGGTGCCGTCCGATCCGTCCCGAAACATGATGCTCTGGGCTGGGGACTGTGGGTGCCGAAACTATGCGGCAGACGGTTCGAGGGATGGAAGGGGAAGGGAAAAAAACGGAGGGTGAAAAGCCTTCCATCGGATGCTGCAGCACGTGTGTGAGTGTGTATGCGCCGCACGGACCACGGCCATGTTTATTCGAAGATAAATCTATACGCCCGAATGCCGAAGGTTTTTTTTAGGGGGGTGGGGGAGTTTTGGTTCTTCGATTTTTCCTTTCGCGCTTGTCTAATATGTGTTTTCCGTTTCACGCTTCTCTGGCCCCTCTCCTCCACCTACTTTCCACCCGGCTCAACAGACCGGGCACTCAGCACTGGCCGCGGTCTTTCTTTCAAAGCATTTTTTTCGGTGTGTGTTGTGTCTACACTACCGGCGGTTCGGGTGAGTTTATGCTTTTTCCGCACCTTTCCCGGCCGAGTCTTCCAAACCCACAAGATCTTCTTCGTGAAACGTAAACAAAGCGAGGTTTCGTGAACGGTTGAAGATAAAAGTGCAATCTTAAATCAGCGCACAATGGGCACGACCAAGACGGCCAAGACGACGACGACGACGACTATTGGACGTTGCTCGGTCCGATGTGTGGTTAAGGAAGAAAGAAAGCTTTTCCCTTCCTGCTTGGCACAAAGAAGAAGCCTCCGAGAAGCCTTCGGAAGCCCAGCTAGTCTGGACGGCGAAAAGGGACCGGAGAGAGAGAGAGAGCAGGTTGACACGTCGGGGGTTTTGGAATCTTGGACCATTATTTGCACAAAGCACAAAGTTATGATGGTTCGGTCCGAGGGGGATTTGCTTCTCCTTTTTTCCTATTCCAACCCTGGACGAACAAAACAAACTGTCCAGAGTTTTGCTGCAGTTCAGACGCGTGGTTTAGAGGAGACCGCATTGGTGAAGTACTTTATTGGGACAGGTGAGATTTTGGAGAAAAGGTCGCCGAGTTTTCGTTCACGCTTTCCTTTCTAATTAAATCTCTTCTTAGTATAAATTGCGATACGTTTGAAATGGCGGTCGATGATCTTCTTCAAGAACAAATTTGCCTTCGATGTCAGTTAGTTTGAAGGAGATATGGCCGAAACAGTTGAGGAATCTCAGTGACAAAGTCCTCTCTAGCCTCTGAAGAATAATCAGAATATAGAATCGGACCAGATGCTGATCGAGGATTTCGTCAATAAATCCTCAAATCCTTGATAGATGCAATTCACAACTCAACTTCGCAGAGAGCAATAGAGCTTTTCGGGCAACTCTCTACTGATCGACGAAAGATCAAGTGATCGTTAAGTCCTCAAGAGCCGTTAAGAGAGCTAATTTCCAAGAGCACACCTTGCCAACCCCTTCGCTAGAACCGTTCCTTCTCGAACGGAGAAGCTTCAGCTTAATGGTCTCGCCTTTTAACAAGCGAACCGTTTAGTGACGCCACCCTCGTTATAATCAATAATCCTGGCAATAATAATGTTCTCACAACCGTGGTGAGCAAATGAGAGCACTAGCAGAGTGCAGTGGAGGCCGACGCCCCGGGGTCATAATTTCGCCATCAAACCATCAAACGCGCCCCAAAACGAAAACGATCCAGCATCCCATAATAGCCAGGTGTAGCGGCCGGTCGTAAAAACAACGACCGAGAGCTTTCACAAAACAACGCCGAGAAAGGAAAAACGCTTACGGTTTTATGTCGAGAGCGTTAAACTAGCGTGCTCGTGAGGGAGTTTTCTTTGTGTCCCGCTTTTTGCTTTTTTAAAACTGCATTCGGCATTCCGTTGTCTGGATTCGATTGTACCATTTTTTCGCAGACCATTCAGCAGACTCATCAGGCCGTCAGGATCACTGGCACCAAAGCAAACAGCAAGGGTGAGCCTTTTCTTCTACCGTGCTAGAGTCCTTTCCAAGCAAAAGGTGCACGATGCCTTCTTATCCACAGACACCCACTGGCTCTCTCAACCCAAAATAGCCACCATAAAGGACTCTGGAAAAGGAGCAAAGCGAGAACCTTTCTGGGCGGTAAGCCCAGAATAGCCTTCACCGGCAAAAGGGAGCATAATTAATAGGCATTTGTGTGTGTGTGTTGGGATGTGTGTTGGGATCAACCGTTCAATGCATTATGCATGGAGAATGGGAAAAGGTTTTCGGAGGTTGTTCGACGTGCTGCAGCAGCAGCAGCTGGCAAAGGTGAGAAGTACAACAAAAAAAACCCACCTCCACACAGCTTCGATATCCGGGGACGCGAGAGTAATGAGGCCCGTTTTGTGGCCGAATAGATCTGTCTGTCTGCACACGAACGGTTCCCTCTTTATCTTCATTACCATTGAACAACAAAGCGCACAGTGTAAGGAATACACGCACACCATATGCTACGAGCCGATCCGTTTTGAATAGCGCCCGAAACGGTGAAGATCATACCTGTGGCCTCAGGTACGTCACGGGCCACCAGCACAGCAGACATCGCTCCAAGAAGGGTGGGTATGTGTGTTTGGTATGATTTGCTTCTATTTTTCTACTCCGTTCTTCCACAATTCATCCCTTATTCTATGAAGTGTAAGAGATGCTTCATTATTAAGCCGCTTCCACAGCATCTGCCCATCACTGCTGCCTTCGAGATGTTCCTCCTTTTTCCTCTCTATCCCATCCTGGTTGGGTCGAAATTATCGCCACTCCGGATCTGGAGCGTGTAATAATGCAAGAACCAGAGCTCATGTACCGCGATAAGTACAGCCACAAATCAAATGGTGATGATACTGTGCTGTCGGTTACAATTGGTTCGAACGGAAACGCAATTGGATGATGAGTAACGGGCGGAGGATGCGTTATTCAATTTCTTGTACGTGGTTCGAATGCGTTATTGGGCAAAGGGTATTAAGCGGAGCTTCTTACACCATGACTGGCTCTCGGAGCAATTAAAGCAACAACCCAATAATAATCGTTAAAAAATGCGCTTGTCTTGAGGAGCCTTGAGCTGCATTCTGGACTGCCAGACCTTGGCGTACCCTTGGCGACAACGATTTTATGGACATGTGGCTCATAAAATTGAGCGCCGTTTTAAACATTTATCTCTCTCGCTGCGCAATAAAGCAATTCCGTTCCAAAGCCCGCTGATACCTTTAATACTTAGGACTTCTTACAACAACAGCACTCTCGCACACGTGTCGTGGTGGATATTTA
Organism: Anopheles stephensi; assembly: GCF_013141755.1. Taxonomy (NCBI): domain Eukaryota; kingdom Metazoa; phylum Arthropoda; class Insecta; order Diptera; family Culicidae; genus Anopheles; species Anopheles stephensi. Next base: position 6,851,087 of record NC_050203.1, read on the forward strand.
CCTGCAACGAGAAAGAAAAGTAGAAATAACATATTAAAAACGGTCGCCGAACATGAAGCCGATTCATAATTTCCTCGACCCTTGGGCTCCCATCATAAAATCTGGGCGCCAAGGTTTGTTGACCTTCGCCGAGAACCTTAATTGTTGGAAGCAGTCGCTTACCAGTGCAGGCAGTCAGGAGAAAAAGCAAAACAAATACTATTTTATTATTTTTAAGAGTTAAATACATCCTTTTATTCTACGGACATATCTGGCCGAACCTGCACCGAAAAAGCTACCGTCGAAGCACCTGCACCTGCCCAAAAGGGTCCGCAACTCTTCGGGGTTTTCGTTGCGCTTTTGAACATTTGCCCATAAAATTAACATAAGCAAGCTAATGAGTGGAAAAAACACCGGTGAAGTGGGCGGAAACGGCGGGAAAAATCTCTACTACACGCCGGTACACGAAGTACAACACACCGTACGGCAGGTTCCGTGGAATGCTCATCCTACCACCATTCCACCACCGTTTCCAAGAACATTCCAAAGCGGAGCATCGAGTTACATGGCTCGATGGGATGGATGAAGACGAACGCTGAAACAGATGATAAGTTTTCGTCGAAACCATTAAGATGCCCTACACCTACGGACCCACTGGGAAACGACCTTTTGGAATGGACCTTTTTCGGGGGTTCCGCTTCTACGGCCTTTCCTTTTTTTCGATTTAGTTTATTGAGATGAGAACAAGCAAAAGGTTTTCCGGAGCGGTTCAGTGAACCGTCCACCACACACACACACACACATACACACACACACACACACACACACACAGACCGTACCTTTGCTGGTTCCGTATGTGGGCCGCCGCCCTCCAACCCCTCGCTGGCTAGAAATCCCACTGTTAAGCCCTTCCTTTTTACCCATCGTGAGAGGACCCCACCAACAAGAGCAGCAAGACTTTGGATCGTCTTACGCGGGCAAGAATTATTGAAGAAGCATAAAACATCATGTAATGAAGCTCATTCTACCACCGATCATTCATCTCCCGTGCCCTGAAGGTCACTACAGGCAGCGTCCGACCCCAAGGTACAATGGGCCGAATTGAACCGCTTATGGCTGAGCTCTTCCGCATCGCGCGGCGTGATGACTTGAGAAACGGTTTTCCAAACAGGGTACAAGGTTTTCCGGTAGCTCACCACCGCTCGTTTCGGTTGCGCACCGAAACCGCGCTTCCGCTCTTGTGCTCCCTGAGAAGCGGAAGCCACACACACACACACACGACTGTTGTTACGGTAATGCGGCACCGGTAATTCTAAGAGTCATTCGTAACGGACGAGGCCTTCAACGTTTTAAGTCACGAATTTTGATCGCCCCCCGCAGACGAAACGACCTAAATCATCGGTGGATCGTTGCGTATGCGTTGCCCGCAAGCAGTAGCAGCAGCCCCAACCCCAGCCAAATCAATGCCAAATTTGCTTTAATTTAATTAAACCGTATTAAGAACCACTCCGATCGCTAATAATTCCAATTAAACCCCCCTCAGCAAACAAAAGCAGTCTATTTTTCTTGCGGCCATTATTTAATACGGGCCACCGTAACTGTGCGTAATGAGAAATGTAGTGCAACAACCACCAGGCTTCTGCTGCTTCCATTCGGGCTAACACACAAAAATAAGCTAAATTGGCCACTTCACTTCAAGTTGCCACTTGTACCGAGAAGTTCTCTTCATTACGAGATTTGTTCTGTGCTGCTTGCTGCTGCCCGCTTCAAGTACTCCCCGACCGATGGTTAAACCATCGGAAAGGCTGCTGAAGAAGTCAACCGCCCAGGCATAAACAGCAAGGTGACATTCTTTACATCACCCCGACTACTACTGTGAGAAGTGGGCTTGAAACGTCAAAATAAAAAGCCAAAACTTACGACGTACACCGAAAACAACAACCCCAAAAAAAAGTGTTGAGCAAAAATATTAACCCACAGAATGGTGTTGACTTAAGGAAGATGAGAAAATCGGGGGAAGAAAAACGAACTACAAGAATGTCACGAAAATGTGGCTCTTTCACACCGCATGTCAGTCACCGAAGAAGGTGAAAATTGGAGCAAAATCCTGAGGGCACGGTCGGTGATGATGTGTTGGTAAAAACTGGTTGCTATGATGCGACGATGGTGCTTGTGTGACGTGAACGAGCCGCAAGTAAAGATACGCGAAAAAAGCAGAACGCTTTTCCTACCGAACCGTGTTGATACGTATGTACGAACGCCCTCGTCCCGCTCGTTCGCCCCATGAAGTGTTCCAGGCTGAAGCATTCCTGGCTGATCGCGCGAAAGGCCATTTTTTCGTTCTTTCTCACTCTCTCTCTCTCTCTCTCGATGAGTGGTACTCGGTTTGTGGTGCTTTGCACCATCTTCTCAGACACGAAGAGTTGAGGAAAAATATTTAGGTTTTTGCTTTCCTCGCGCCTTTTAACACTTGTGTGTTCCTGGTGTGGTAAAAAAAAGTTGCACTCGTGACCTGGCTGCACCACGCGAAAAAAAAAACCTGTTGAATGCCCACTTTTTGAGATAATTGCACTTCTCGAGGTAGCGGTGCGAACTGCAACGAAAATGCAACCGCTACTACACACACACCCTTACCACTGCAAGAACTCAAAGACGGAAGGTGCGAGAAATCATGTCAAGTTGACGACTCCCGAAGATATAATGATGCTCATCATCATGCCAATGAATGCAATTCTCCACCGGCCGAAGAGGATACCATTAAACGAGGATACGTGTAGCGAGTGTTTGCATGATGCAGATTCCAGCAGAAGAAAAGCGAAGAATTCTCGCTCACTTCTTTGTCACGCCGTTGCGCATTCAATTAACAAACCCTTCGGATGGCCTTGGGTGCGATAGGAGCATGGTTTTGTATAATTAATGCACTACAACGCCACACAGAGTTAATGTTGCTCTGGTCGATCGGGGGACCATCACACAGGGGACTCGCTCCCAATAATGTTTCCTCCAGAGCATCCCGCAGCGATGAATCCATATCCAGGGAGCCGATGTTGCAATCATGGAGTGCCATTAACTTTAATTCGATTGTCTTGTTATTGAAATGAGGCACTGTGTCTCACACGAGATCGGAACCACTTCGGAACTGAAGTCAACGAGGGAGACGGAGAATACACACCGCGCGCAATGCGAACGATAATGTAGCTTCTCGTTAGCATAATCAATGTCAATGTGTTTGGTGGGTCGGTTTTAGCTAATGCTGTCGGTCTTCGTGTGTACCCTGGAGAGACACATTCGCGGCTCATCGAGCATCAAGCGGACTGGGTGTGTAAGTGCTCCTACCCACAGTACGGGAGCTCAAGTATCATTCTAGCTCGTGTAACGCTTCCAAGTGGTATTAATATGCAAGTAAACTGTCATGAGCTATTTAAATATTTAATTCATTCAGCAACAATTCAAAACCTAATGTCTGTAGACTAAACATTCCCAATAAAACCAAAAATCCAAGCAGCCTAAAAGGATCGTTCCAAGAATCCTTGAGCAACGAAACCAATACCATGGTTACAGTTTCCATATCCAATGATAACGTGATTAAAAGTAATTTAGCTCAGTATGTAACAGCGGTCCCGGGGGTTTTCCGACTTCCAGGAACCTTGGTACGATATTGTGATGGGCCTGCGCCAGTATTACAAAACACGTTCAATGTTTCCTCGCAGTAATGAACATGTAGCATGTCCGTGGACCACTTCCTGCCAGGGAAAAAGCTTGGAAGATGAAAAATTAATCGCTCTATGATTTATTTGTTCACGTGACACGAAACACCAGCGTGTGATTACTTGTAGAAATTTCCACGAAACTAGCCCTGTTTCTTTTTGCTGTTGGCCCACAATGACATGTGCATTTCAAAGTGCAGCGGCGTCATGGATGCGTGGAAAAAAGAGCATTTATAACATTAATCACCATTTTACGGGTGTGAAAAGGAAATCAGATGGGCACACGCGGAAAGCACTTTCACCCTTAGACGGGGTGGATGATGCAAATGGTCGTCCGCCGTAAAATGTGTCTCGTAAATAAGCCTGCAAGATGCATGTGCCAACTACCACCACACAAAGGAACGACCCCGCGAGGACACCAACTGAAGACAAGCGACCACATCCGCAAGGTGTTTATGAGCTAGGCAGGCAGGCAAGCCACTCAACCGCGACCACAGAGTCACAACGGACTGCAAACTGCCCTCCGAACACAGGCCAGGGTTTTATGGCGAAAAGCGTGTGTGTTATTGGCATGCTAAGAGCTTTCCGATGCATTCTACCCACTGCTAAGCGGGGTAAAGCAGCTCCGGTTGGATGGGTGGCGAACACATTAATGACATTTCAAGTTCATTACCCTTTCACCGAGCCGAGTCACAACGCCACCTTCGACGGTCCTCACCCTCACCTCGAGAGCCGGTGGTGGAAAACTGCTGCACTTTCACTCGATTATGATCGTGCTCATTTTTCACACCGTTCACACACAAAAGCCACCCGCCCGCCGTTTGTTGAACCGTGGCCTCGGTTGGCATCTCTCGGGCAGCACTGCGTTTGAAGCTGCTTCAGCTGATCGGTTGCTTTCCCCCAAAATGACATGCCGCGATGATGCCCACTGTCGGGCGTCCATGGCTGGGATTGAAAATCGAAAGGGTAAAAACATGTGCTGTGATTAAGCTAAAGCATGTTTGCTATCGATATGAAGTAGTGTTGAACAGATTGGAAACGAAAGGAGAGTCGAATCTGATTATCATTATCACAAGGTCAATGGATTTTCTTCAATTTAGATTACTGTCTTGGACGTTGTATCAACGGATGAGGTGACTTATACTTCTGTACATATTCCGATGCACTTTTATAAGATAACGTTATCAGTTGATATGGCAATTGAAGCCCTTAATATTAAAGAATCAACATTGCAGATTCTGAGAAGTACGCAACTAACGTGTATAACCGCGTCCAAATTTAATTTTTTCACAACTTCCAATAAGAAAAATCAACAAATATCGGGTTTTTTGCTTTAGAAAAGGAGAAAAAGTAACCGAAGGTCTTAAAATACGTATTTCATGAAATTATTTGAACTCATTTTCCTTTTAGTAAACACGCCATGCAAATGTCATCTGGCTGTCATTCTCACCGTGCACGTTTATACATGCAAGTTATGTACTTGCCTTTTAAAATTTTCTTATTCTGGCAAAAAAATTTCACAATTTCTACGTTTTAACCTCACTTTCATCCAATCTTTAACAAAGCAGCCATAGTTTTCCCACATTTCTAGAAGGTGCAACTATCACACCGTAGATAACGCAATCTTCATCCTTATCGTGCACGACACGTGTTTGCCACAAACGAACGAACCGTGAACACACGGGCAACTTGATACTCCCATGCCTCGTCCTTAATGTCCGTGCCACCGTGTCATCAGCGTTCGACAAATATTTGGAAATTTAATACCAACTCCAGCGCGAACACGGATAGCGAACCGGGCTGACGGTGAGTACGAACTAAAACTAATCCCTAACCGGCACACTCAGCACACGGGGAATACCTTTTTCAACGGGTCGATAGATGCAAAAGGAACTCCCGGGAAGGATGTTAGTTGATACGCCATTAAGCGGTGGGGGTGTTAACGCTACGACCTGTGGCAAGCCCGATTTTAGCCAAAAACCTTCGCGCCCTCCCCGGAAACAGTAACGGTTCTGCACCTGGGCGGGGGGTTCTTTTTCGGGAAGGACATTGGAAAAGTGAATCTTCGGGAAATTCAATCCAACCGTGGCCTTGCGTGGGGCTCGGGATAATTCTACCCCACAAACCCAACACTAATGCCCCTTTTTGATTCCAACCAGGCCGGAAGACATTGGACGACGTTCGATAAGGTTGTTCCGGGAAAGCTGCAATACCCAGGGCGCCGCACAAGACACAACGAACTAATTCGTGTGATTCGAGGTTTTAGTATGCTGCATCCCCCGTAGCCTCGGGGGAATTTAATCAGTGAGAGAGGGGGCGAGAGCTTGAAGTTGAAAAAAAAAATGGCCCGGCACAACATCATCATTTTCTGCCGAGGATGGACCGGGCTGTACCCGCAATTGCTTATCACATACCGCTGGCAAATAATTCGTATCGGTCACGTGACCAATTCGCGCGGATCGGACCTAAACCACAGCACGGACCGTTGGCGGAGTACCGATCGTGGGAGATAAAATACGCCATAATAATGCCCTCAGTTCGTGTACTAGAAGACGAGGGGTGAATAAATTTACTGTCCTGCCTGTACGGCCTCCGTTTGCCACACTCACCCTCGTGCGGAGTCGTGGTACGGGAAAATAATATCGAGATGCTTGATTTAATGAACTTCGTAGGGCGGAACATGGGGGGCGCGAGCTTCGGAAGATGAAATGACACACTTACGTGATCGAAGCGAATTGCAAAAATTTAATATTTATCCTGCCGGCCAAACGAACGAACGAAGACGGCCGGAGGTTCGGAACGTAATTAAAGGCCCGTAGACGGATTTTATATTCATGGACGAATACTGCCGGATGGCCACAAGGTCAACCGAAGGAATATTGAGATTTAATCTTGGTTCCTTGTTAGAAATCGGGCAAAAAATTTGGCCGACCAAAAGCGGAAATCGAAAAATTCAATTACATCTTTATTATTAATCAAAACGAACCATATTGTCCCTTTCACTATTCAAGACCGTCAGATTTTTCATCGTCAATCGCGCCGGTATGAATCATCAGCTTCGGTGCGACTCTAGGGTATGACTAAGAATAGCCCGCAGTACCGCATGCATGGACGGTTCGTTCTACTTCGCTGCCCAAATCAAGAACCACAACCGTGCAACATCCGGCCCTTCTAGTCATGCGGCCTCGACGACGACGACGACGACGATGGTGCATAACAGCTACTGCTTCGCCACTACACACTGCACGCAAGTTTTGTTTTTCCCATTTTCCAAAACTCTCCACTCAACGATGACCGAACCTCCAGCTTTCGCGCAGCGCCTAAAGTCATTACGTGCGCTTCACCGTGAGAAGAAGCGTTTCATAATTATTCAAACCCCAACCCAACCCAACCCAACGAACGGATGCAGTTTCACTTCGACCTGCTCGCACACACAAACACTTTCGATTGCTATTGCTGGTGCAGTCCATCCCCGTAGTCGTCGTCGTCGTCGGGGGAGCAATCACGCAACCCACGTTTGCGCGCGAGTCCCGATAGGAACGCGCGAATCGCTGATTCCTAACCTTATTAATTCCGTTGCTGTGCGGACAGGTGCATCGGGACGTGCGAAAATAAATCCACCCCGGGCGGGTGGTTTGGCGAAAGTCGTGATTCGGCCAAACGATGCCCCGACTCAATCGACTCGCGCCGAACTCAGATGGCACTATGGCAGAGCGAGAGCGAGAGAGAGAGAGAGAGAGAGAGAGAGAGAGAGAGAGAGAGAGAGCGAGGACCAACAACAACAAAAATCTAGAGCTTGAACCTTTTCTGACATTTTCCAATCCCGTGCAAACCCCGCAATGTAGGTCGACATTGAGCACCTTTTGCACGAAACCGTGTCGAGTGAGTCAGGGAAGATAGGAAAATCATGTAAATAGTTGACATGATTGAAAAATAAGCTGATTAGAGCGAGAGATAACTTTGGCGGGAAGCTTCCGCATTCCATTCGAGCAGGAAACGTGCTCGGACTGGAGATGATTTTTCACAACAAAGCTTTCACCTCACATGGGCGAAACCGACGCCATCGTGGTGACGTGATAACGTTTGGCGCTTGATTTGATATTCATTTTAGATTGCAACACGAACACGACCTAAAGAGATCGGGAGCTGCGATTCTGGCACAACCGGCAGCCAGTTCCGTTTGCGCGGGTTAAGAATCCGCGCCGACTGGCAGGGTAAGCATATGTCTTTTTGCAAACCAAAGCAAGTCCTTCACCGTCTAGGATCCATGTCACAGGAGAGAAAAAAGGGAAACAAACATAATTGCCTTTTATGTCCACTCAAACCCCCAGACTCGCTGTCTGCACCCTTTCAATCTACCATTAAAATCGCCACCGCATGGGAATATTCCCATTCCCCCAAATGAATCACAACAACCATCAGCAGCAGCAGCACGATTACTCACCGGGCGACGAAAACGACCACGGCGACATGCAATCAGCCAACAAACGAACGATGAAGAAAACAAAAAACGAGCAGGTCCTACGTCAATACCGAGACGTGTCCTTGAATTCCGATAGTTAACAGCCAAGGATATCTGTACGGAAGGGACGCCACGCGAAGGGTGGTCCCTGGCTGAAAGTATGTCATCGTAGGAACGAACTGTGCGTGATACGGGCTGCACAGTTCCGATTCCTTCCTTTTTTTCCTAACCTTTTTGCTGACCTCGACTGCACCCGGGGGAGGCCGGGCTTTGGAGATGATGGCGTAATAGTTGGTTCCTTGCTTCTTCCATTTCCTGTCCTGCAGTTTGCACCTTTTCACGCTGTGAGCATTTTTGAGCACTGAACCTTCCAAGAAATGGCTGCATAATGTGCCGGAAGAATCCGTGCCACGTGTAAGGTTAAATTGGAAATCAACCCTGCTGGGTGAGTTTTAAACATCGTTCAAGACAATCCGAACCGTGGTTGGAGGAGATCGTTCCGGGAGCGAGTGATGCTCACTTTGTTTGAATTGACATCAGATTTAGAGAATATAGAGCTCAATTGACTTTTCCTCTAGCAATAGCTAAGAACACACCAGGAACCGCAGAATCCAACTCAGAATATTTCATCTTTAAATTCGCTACTCGATCTCTTCAACTCCATAATGACCTTCTCCTGGAACAGATACTTACATTACGGACAACGGCAAACATTTATGGCACCCAGTATTTTAAAGCCTCAAACTCTCTCTCTCTCTCTCTCTCTCTCTCTCTCTCTTGTCTAAGTAAATGCCACCCATGTGTGCATTGATCGAAGGTTATTTGCTTTACAAAAATCATTACCCGTATCACTCACTCACATTATGGCACGCACATAAAACACTGCCTGCGCCTCTAGTGTCCTCTGTTTTCGATACAGACGAGCCAAGAGACGAGTGTCATAAGGATGTTTTTCGGGGGGGGAGGGGGTTTCTTTTTTATGCAACCATCAACATCACCATAAAACCCTTCAAAGTGGTGCACACGCACTAAAACTGAGCCGCGAGAAGATGTCTGTCGGATGTCGTAACACAATGGAAACAATAACCTTCTCCGTCGTCCGCGTGTTCTCGTGTACGCGATTCACTTTCTTCAGGCATGGCCACTTTCTCGGTTTGTTCGTTGTGCTCCTGCTCACTTCAGCAAGCAACAGATGCTGTTTGAGCGCATAAAGGATCTTTGCGCTGCTTGCTCAACAGTGCGTCTTCCTCTACGTGCGCCCTTCGGTGTATCGTGAGGACTTATTAGCTGCCACTTGGCCACTTGCTTTCAAGCCCCCGTGTCGGATTTTATAGGCTGTTAGCTTAATTAAACTAAGTGCCTTCTTGGGCATGGCAAAGCAAGATCCAAATGCAATTCACCAACGGTCGGCCTAAAGCCACTTCTCATAAACATAAAAATTGCATTCATTATTCATGGGCGTCGTTTAATCAACAAGAGGACCCAGGTCCCGCCCGGTCAGCCGACCGACCGACCGACCGACCGGGAGACGATTGGTTGTGCCTCATTTGCTTGCCACTTGAACCGGCTTCAAGTTCTCCGCAACAACAACAAAAAAAACTCTTTATCTAAACTAGCTGGCGAAGAGTAAAAAAAAAAGGAAGCGACTGAACCGATTTTTTGTGCGTAAAACAATTTCAGAGCCCCCAAACAACAACAAAAAAACACGTCGAGAGATGAGTCATCGATGTGTAAGACGAATTATGCCACCCTTTTTCGCGTGTTTTCAAAGCAACGCTTCAACGATGATGATGAGTTTTATGAAACCAAAGAAAAAAAAACGCTGATCGAGGCCGCCATTTCTCAAGCCGCCGATCACGCCAAACATGCCCAAACATGATGCAGAGCTGCCAGATCTCGGCTACGCAACCGCCTTCTCATCATCATCATCATTGGCGTGCCATCGAGCTTCTTCGCCACGATCTGCACGGCGGTCTCAATTTGCTTGGCTCCACATTCCAAGAAACATGAAGGCCCAGCGGCTAAACCGAAATCCAATCATGTTGCGCCGTGGTGGAGAGTTACTTCGCATTAGGTTTCAAACTTTTCGACCAACCGACAAATATAAAGCACACGAAGCCCATATTCCATTTCATAATGTCCGCCTCTCGTTCGCCTTGATTAAATCTCGAGATCCCTTTGTCCCAAGTTTTGCGATAAAAGGTTACGTGTGTTGCCAACCATATACGTATGAGACCCTTTTCTTTGTGCGACGCAAGGAGCCAGCTGTACACGGTTCGGGTCGTCCAGGTACTCGGGAATATATGGGATGCAAAAATGTCACACTTAATTACGAACCGCCTTCAAACAACAATCGGCGAAGAGTTCGCCTCTTTTTTTGTTTTGCTCTGCAATCCTTACAAAGGTTTGCCAGGACCCAACCATGTTCGTCTCGCAGGTCGACCCATTGCACAATGTGAGGCTTGAAATTGGAGAACAGCACCGGTCTGAGCTTACCTTTCGCAAAGCGGCAAAAAAAAAAACGATTGGTAAAATGAGCCGAAAACGAGCTGCTACTTGACCTTCCGAGACGAGTTGAGACAGAACTTGTCCGAGCTTTGAAGAGGTTTCAAATTTAAGTTTCCATAATAGTGCAGCTGCCGGGGAACCACCCATTAGCAGCAGATAAATTGGGATCGAAATTGTAGATCTCGCCTCATAACGCGCTATGTACACACGGCAGCGCGCGAATGCAGGTCAAGCGCCGATTTCCCCATTCTTAGTGCGTCAGTTCACTCGCTCTCTCTCGCAAAACGCTCGAAATTCATTAGCAGCTTCGTCAGAGCTCGTCGATGGCCATCGATATCTCCCCGCCAAAGAACGATTTCTAATGATCACGCTGATCGCCGATCACGTGCTGGCAGGTGAGACAACTTAGATTTCGACCACATTGGGAGCTAACGGAACCGAACGAACTCACCCCACCGGGTTAGTTAGTCTTTAAAAAAAAACAAGAGCTCAGCACAGCAGTATGCATTAGGTTCCTCATTACACCAGGAGGCCCCAGCTGACCGCACAGCAAACCGCAACCAATCGGTTTCCGAAAAGCGATGGCACGCAACGCGATAATCCTCCCCGGCCAAACCATATCACGGTTAATGCTTGCCGCATAAATAAAAAGCGCTCATCTCCAGTAACGAGGAATTAACCGTTTAATCATCGTTAAAGGTCATGCACATCATGGGCCCGAATAGCGGGCTAGCAGCAAAAAAAAAAGAATCTAAGAACAATTTCAATCTCATTAAAGCACTTGGCTTTTCCCTACCACAGTCGAAAAAACCCATCTTTCTTTTTTGTTGGGGAGTTTCCGGTACTCCAAAATTCCACGTGACTCCACTTGGATACACCACCTGGAACAGCAGCGCATTTGCGCGCATTCGTTTTGCGTCGATCATTAGCGTGTTTTGGAACGTTTTCCACGCCTGATTTGCCGCGATCACTTGCCCAGCGGGCAAAACATTGTAGCACCGATCGCGTAGGCTGGGTACGGCGTTGGGGAGGATCGCCACTCGCCACGATCAAATTAATTTACGTACGAACCAAACACACACACACACCATTACTTATCTCCCGCTGGGGTTCTGGCGAGGTTCTCGCGAGGTTCTGGCGACCAAAAAGGGATTGGATTTTGTTCTCGATCGTAACGCTCCCACCAACCAGCCAGCACCGACCGACCCGATTCGATTTGATTGATTGAATTTCTATGCCGGACATAGCAGGGGTAAAGGGGGGGGGGGGGGGGGGAGAATGGTTGGCGTTCTACTCCCAATCGTCAAGTCCAAAAAACAATCCCTCAAACTTAGAACTTAGAACCCACATCATCCGCAACGCACACCACTAACAGCTGCCCGCAGATGGGTTGCCCGAGAGCACGGTGTCGTGTTTTGGGGGAAGTTATAAAGAGCAGAACAACGACAACGACTCGCCCCAAACCATCCCCGTGGTGGGGTGATCAGTGAAAACAAAGTCGAAAGTTAGAAGGGTTGGGTTGTTTTTCGCTGAGGCATCATCATTGGCGGCCAATTCGTTTGCGGCATTTCTTTTTTTTAACCATGCGGGACCAACACAAAGTTCTTTGTCGTCGTCGGTTGGGATGGTTTGTGGAGATAGTTTTCTTTTTTCTCACCTCTGCAGTGCTCTCGGCCAGCAGCTCGGAAGCTGCTTTGGATCTCTGTGGTTTGAACATTTCTTTAGCGCCCCAAACCACCGAACAAAGACACACACACACACACGCAACAAAAAAAGTGGGAGAACCAAGAAAGAACCCGGCGGTTTGGGCAGAACATTGTCCGCCTTTCGGGGGTAACGATTAGGAGTCCACTAATTTGTGGACATTAGCTTCTCACCGCTTTGCCGGACCAGTTTGCCCACTTTTTTGTTCGGAGTTTGGTGTTTTGATTTCTTCCATAGATATTTTTCTGTTCCCAATTTTTGGTCCTTTTTTTCTTGCGGTCTCACCCTACGGTACACTAACCTTCGACAAATGAGTTTGCTGGTACCGTGGTGTTTAGTGTGTGTGTTTGTGTGTGTTTGCTGCCGTCTTGCTTTTCTCCTACGGTCCACGGTAAGGAGGTTAGCGAAAGGTGAAGGTGAAGCAGCAAAAAACCCTACGACAATCACCACCAGCATCAGTACCAGCAGTCTTCCAGAGCAGGGCTAATGAATTTGGCCCAGTTTGGTGTGGCACAAAGAAAAGCAGCTGAGGATAGACCGAGATGGTGCTGAACGTTGAGGTGCGGAAATTGCTCGGTTTCAGTCACGATCGGATGATGGTGTATTGGTGATGTTTGGTGCGGCCATTAAATGCTGTCTCGTGAAGGGTGTACAATGTTTATCGGTGAGCTGCAGGGAATGCAACTCCACAGTTGGTGGGGTAATTTGAGTAATAAGTTGTTGCTTTAAGACGCTTAAAGGTCTTGGAGGCAAGTATGAGGACACTTTGAATTTTTAAGTCGATACCTGTCAAATCTGAATAGAGGCCCGAGCTAAAGATATTCCTCAGTACGTTCAGAGACCAATCAGAACGCAAGTAATCAGAACGATCCAATAATCAAGAAAATCAATTCCAATGCTACACAAATAAACATTCAAATCGAGCATTATCGGCACGGAATTTAATTTGCTGTTTGACACATTCTGTTTACCTACGACGAAGCATCCCAATTATTGGGGTGGATTTTTATTATTAAACCCAGGCACAGTTTCAATCTGACCCCCCAACACCGTTTTATTGCAGCAGATTGCAAGCAAACGTCCGAGAAATGTGCGTTGCCGAATGGTTTTAATTAAATCGGCACTACCCACCGAGCCATCCCTGCTTCCGAGAGTGTGTGACCATGTTGACAGAACAGTTACAAGCCGAGTACGGTCTCCGAGAGGAAAACGCGAAACCCACCTACCACCAGCTGTTCGGCACCAAATGTAGAGCTATTAAAGGTCTTCCATCGGTGGCCCCAAAACGCAATATCCGATGCACGGGCACGAGATTCACTTTCAATCTCATGGTTCGCTTCTCCGCGGAGGATTCCAAGCGGAGGATTCTACCATTCAGGAACCTTTCTGTGTGTGTGTGTGTAGCGGTTCTAAAATCTCATGTTACGCCTAATAAAAACATTTAATTCGATCCCTCCACAGCATCCCTCTGCGCTTCACGGCCTCTCGCCTCCAGTCCAGCTTCCAGTGACATTTCCGAACCGACATCCGCTCTATAATTAGACGAGCCGCTCTTTTGGCTCTTGGCTCTTTTACCTTCGGTGCTCTTTGTCGCTCCCTCCGTTTGCCGACACAACGTATGTAAGAAGAAATTGTAAAAACAAAAATAAAAACCTTCCAAACCCGTATACCTTTCTCTTTAGCGATCCTCTGCCCGCCCGTACACACACACACACACACACACACATACACAATGGCGGTGTTGGCTGGGCTAATTGCATTTTTCCTTGAGAAAAGTGATCCCTGCTTTTAATTTCACACTCTCGCGACTCCGGGACACTGGGGCCTATTGAAGAAAACCCACCACGTCGCAGAGATTTGTAGCAATTAAGTGCAACGAGTGTATCCCCGGGAGGAAAAGGCCGACAGTGAAATGCACTTCCAGCTTGAGGCGCTTTGTCCGCAAGGAGGAAACGATTTTTCCTCTAGCGATTCGGAGGGAAAAATTTATCACTCGAAAAGCAGGGAAAAATCTTCGGGATGGAAGCGACGTACACTTTTAAGCAACTTCACCTTGGCGCTGTAATGCAGACGGGTGCGCGCGCGCCAGAGTGCAGCCCTCGGCATCTTGAGTGTGTGTGTTGCTGAGATGCATCTAAAAATAGCCCCGCCGCAAAGAGACAGCGGTACGTACTGCTTTTACGGCTACAAATTGACTAATGTGGTCCTTTGGCTGACTGGGACTGCCGACTGCGAGACCTTGAGAGCATCCGTACCAGCCCAGTTGCTAGCCGTTTATCAATCCCAACCTTTCGGCGTTGACTTCGGGGGAATGAAAATAGTACTCTGGTCGGAGGGACATTAGTGGCGCGGTACTATCCGAACACTCCGAGTCAAAGGAAAACTCCGGAAAGTGTCAAACAGCGCCCGTCCCGTGAAAAAGCAGCCAAAATTTATGATGGAAGTAAATTTATTCGATTCGTTTGTGTTTTTTTTTGTTTCGCTTGTTAGCGTGTTCTCCGGGAGTTCCTCGTGCGGTACTTACATTCCCAAAAACATATATCCACCCACAGTCGAGCGATTCGAGGCTCTCGTCCGTACCGCGACACCTTTCCAATTCTAGAGCATGAGTGTCAGCGCGTTCGCTGGCGTGTTAAAACTTGGTGATGTATGTTTTTATGGATCTGGCGCAAAACCACATCGAATGTTGGGCCCGAATGTCAGACCGACGTTGATGGTGCTGATGACGACCATGTTCTCCTTTTCCCGGCGCAGTCTCCATGCACATTCAGTAACGTTTGACGAGGCACCACGTCATGATATGGAAATGAATATTTGAATTAATTTCCGTTCCTGTCAGTTTCGGTCCCTTCGTCATTCGATGCCAGCTTCCGGGGTGGAGCCCGGTGGACAGCGGCAAAACGAACAGCACGGATCTCGGGTATTATGATGACAAAAACCTGACAGCAGTATTCATCTATTTTTATGTCCCTTCGAGGGGAAAAAAGGTCACATCGCATCACCACCACAACAAACTGGACCAATTTGAGGACACTCGGTGCGATCAACTTGGGCGAGATTACATTGTTGGTGAGTTTCGATGTGGCCTTTCGGTGGTTCAGCGCAACATTGTAACTCGGCTTGATAGATGAGAGAAGGCGACACACAAAAACAGAAACCATTCCG
The DNA here is from genome assembly GCF_013141755.1 of Anopheles stephensi. Taxonomy (NCBI): domain Eukaryota; kingdom Metazoa; phylum Arthropoda; class Insecta; order Diptera; family Culicidae; genus Anopheles; species Anopheles stephensi. The sequence goes on from NC_050203.1 coordinate 6,866,612, forward strand.
CGAGATGAAAATTCACACCTCCGGGAAAACGTGTCCAATTCCAAATCTAAATGCATTCGGAAAACAAACACATCCCCATCTCCAACAAGAGGCACTCACGTTTAATGATGGCATAAACGCACGAATGTGCGTCACAGTTTTTGAGGGCGCGAAGAAAAATCGAGCTCGGGCTGCTCGCAATAGGATGTTAAATTTCTCGATAAAACGAGCGACGCCCTCAGCCAGCGAAGATGGCCGTCGTACCATTGTAGGAAGACAAATTTCCAAAATGACATAGTTCGTTTGCACTGGTGTGGACTTTATGGCGCACCCACCCATATCTGAGCCGGTAAAAAGATCGGCATAAAAATGCAAAGTGTCCGGACGTTGCTGCATCTCGCTGTCGGTTCCCGTGCATGAAATGACAGAACGACCTACATTTTCAAGACAAGACCCTAGAGCTTGGAAAGGGCCAGCCAGACGCACTTTCCAACGATATTAATCCGGCGTCCGATTGTAACCCCTTTTTTCTAAAAGCTGAAGCAAACCGCGAGATGCTGTTAAGGTGGTACGGAACCCAAGGAACCATAACGACAGCCAAACGACACGAGCGTGTACGTACGTACGTAACGAAATTGTTCATAATTATTTCGTTTCACTGCAGCATTAATATAGTCGCATTAGAGCGCACCCTCGAACAGCACGATTTCTTCGAAATTACAAAGCTGCTGGGTATTGTCTTATAAATTTCTGCTTATGAAACCACCGCGCAAGTTTCCGTCCAAGGGTGAAAGACGAGATTTCAAACTTGGGATGCATATTTATAATTAGGCCACCCATCCGTACCGCATAAAGATTGGGTGGCCGGAAGGGGAAAAACAAAACAACAAAACATACATAACAACAAGCAAACTCCAAACAGACAGAAATCGTTATGTCATGTGAAGAACATTGGGCCCAAAATCTGGACAAAGCGAAATTTGGGCCCGGTCAGCCGGGCTTGAAATGAAAGTCACCGAATTAATGTCCGGACATGGCGGCTTGTGGATGGGGAGCGAGCCGCTACACTTTCTTCAACCATGCAATTGTGTTCAACCTTTCCTTCCTTCGCTCATCACGTAACACAACTGCCTACAACACATGGCATCGGGGAGTTAATATGGAGCCGCCGCGAAAAACCCGCTTTCGCATAATGATGAAAAATCACAGCATCAAGAGCATCATTACGTCGAAGAAGGACCGAGACGACCTCGAACGATCGCTTATCTCGGCGTTGTGCGACGCTTCCGGCATCCACACAGAATCACTGTGTGTGTGTGTGTGAGTGCGCGCGATCCGCCCTCGTAAATCTCAATTCCCGGGAATGGTGCAATGGCGATGAGCCCGGCACAATTCCATTTTCCCAGGATGCTAGTAGCGCCACCACGGCGTTACCCCTTTTGTGATACCTGAATTCCACGAATTTCGAAGCCCGAACGCCTCGGCTTGCCTCGCGCCTTTTCCACCCTCATGAATAATTAATCAGCGCGAAAAAGAGACACCCCCAAAACCATTGCTGGAGCAAAGGACGGAATTCGGTGCGATCGTGGCACCAGTCGCGGTAAGACGTCGCGTTTCTGTTTCATTATCGCAGGCTCAACCATCATCGTCAGCATCGGGCACAGTACCACCGGTGCGGGTGTGCAGACGAAACAACACAACCCAGCAATCAGAACATCAACGCCCCAACCGCTCCTTGGCGGCCTTGTCAGGGTCGTCGTTTTTGTGGCGCGAGACAAAATAGGGACGCGACCAGCAAAAACGAAAAAACGGTGTCACACCGTGTGTCAAACGAAAGTAAACAACAAACGGCTACGGGGGGCCAAACAATCATAAATTTGTGACCTACCTTGCCGGCGCCGGCAATGTGGAAACGGATGTGGAAGCGGCTTTTCCGAATGCATCGCTAATTAAGTTGCAACAAACAGCGAGCAAGCGAGCGAGAGTAGGTGGTCGTGGAGGACGAAATTAGCTTCGGAGGATTCTACGTGAGGCTTAAAGAGGCATTAAAGGATTTAAGCAAGGTTGATAACGGCGGCCAGGAATTTCATAATCAGAGACTATTTGTTGAAGAGTCGAAACACATCGCTTCTTAATGCCAAATCGCTATAGAATGTGACTGTCATTAAATTTGGTAATCGAGCTTAGGACTCTGTACATAATTGTTGTGGTTGATGTTGCCAGGAATTAAATTCTCCGATATCTCCGGAGGTGTCATCTCACAAATCGGTCAATATGTCCTGTACTCCTCCATCAAATACCTAATCATAGCCTATCATAGTCTTCACTCGGCCAAGAACCGGGGATTAAATCCCATCTGGAGCGGCTCCCCAATCGCAGGACTGACTATCCAGCTAAAGGTAAAGTCTAGTCACGGAAATGGCCAGGAATGACAGGCCAAAGCCTCTTGAGGTTGGGAAAAAACGCCGGAGGAAGAAGACTAGGAACATTTCTTAGTTGACAGGTTACTGGAGGAATAAAATGACAGGTAACTGTGAGAACTTTTCCGGCAGTTGGCTCAAAAACTGCTTAGCTTGTTGAGAACACTTCTGCTGAGAAGAGGTTAATGCTTGGATCAGTATAAGCTTCACTGCTTCTCTTGTCCGACGACCATCAAATCAAATGAACATTAGAGGAAGCAAAGCGAGTAGTACAGTCTAAGTGTCGGCCATTTAACCAGAAACGCACTAAGCGTCGACCTTGTATTCCTTGTTGATCTTAAGCGATCTGAGGCCTATCCATTCAAATTTGCCAATTGCTGTGGCCTACCTACTACCGGTACAAACACCGTCAAATGTTAAAAAAGGGAACTAACTCTGTGAGTCATTTTGCCCAAAAAAAAAACCGCGAAATCTTAGGCAAAACCCTGTCGCCATATTTGTTTTTGTCCACCAACGAACCGGATGCTTTACACGCTTACGACCTATCAGCCAACGAGCATCGTTCCCAAAACAGCATCCCGCCGTCTGGACCTGAACCGGATGCAATTGGCGAATCCACCACTGATTGCGTGTCGGCGGATTAACTCCATCCCCATCTTCTCCCTCCGCGCTCGCTCCTGCCACAACAAGATGGATCACCACTTTTCAAAATCCTTTCACTTCCATGCCAAAACCCGGGACGAAAGAAAGAGGCGCAAAAAAAACTCGAAATGCCCCAAGACCTTCAAACCAAACCAGCGGGATAGGTGGTGACCCTCGCTCGAAAGACAAACCCCCCAAAAGACACCCCACCGTGGAACCGTGGAGAGAAAGTGACTGCGCCATGTCGCGGCGCCCACAACAACAACTCGGCTCCCCGGAAGACACCGACACACACACACAGACGCGCGCGAAAGAAAGTGAAAAACCGTTTCCGAACGCTTGTAGTGCGTGTTGGTGGCGAGAAAGTAAACAAAACGAAACAATCGGAAACTATCGACGGCCACGGGTCACTTACCTTCGCATGATCGGTATCGGAAACGTGTAGCGGCAATCATCGGCAGCCCGGACCGGTATGGCGGCCGCTGCTGCAGCCGCCGCCGCCGCCGCGACCGCATTCGCCGGGATCATCTGCGGTATGAGGGAGGCACCCATCGGCAGGGTCGTGTACGGCGGTGGCAGATGGCTGTGCAGTATGTCGGGTATGATCTCGATGGGCGGGGGCGATCGGTGCAGCGGAGGCGGTGGCTCGAGCGGGTGTATGTGCTGCAGCCGATTGCGGGCCTGCCGCCGTTCGCGCCGTTCCCGCCGCCGATGCTCCCGCGTACTGAACTCCGACCCCGGCCCAAGCATGGTCGTCATGATCGGTTGCTCCGGTTGGCCGGTGACCGATGGCGAGCTGCCGATGAATGCGGCCGTCGGATGGGGCAGGAGCAGTTGTTGCAGTTGCTGCTGTTGGAGCTGTTGAGACTGTTGGATCGAATCATCCGTTTGAGCCTCGGTTGACGTAAAGGTACGGGATGTGACACCCACTGCACTGATCGCACTTACAGGAGACCCTCCACTACCACCACCACTAGCACATTCCACCTCGACACTTTTCTCTTCCCCGGCGACATTTAGCCGCTCAACACTAGAAACTTGAACCATTTGCTCGGACGTGCCAAGCGCACTCGTATTTACACCGCGCTCATCGATCGCTTCCAGGCGATCCTCACTGCGCTGCTCATCACGCTCCACGCCAATACACTGCGCCACTTCACCACCATCTTCCACCGGCCCCGCTGGGCCACACTCGGCCACACCGGTTTGGCCCGGGCTCGTCGTCGGTTTGGCCGCACGGTAACAGCTCACTATGCTCACACCGGACGCCGCATTGTTAACGACATCATTCTGCTGCTGATTGTTTGGATCCAGCCGATTGACCTGGATCGTCAGCGCGGGCAACATCAACCCTCCACTACCACCACCTCCACCACTGCCGCTGCCGTCCGTCGACGGGATGTACACACTGGTCCGGCTGCCACCCTCGGCCAGCCCGGCCGCCGGTACGTTCAGCCGCATCGTTGCACCAACACTCTTTGTCACCGTTTGTTGCTGATCGACGAGCTCACCACTGCTGCTGCTGCTGCGAACACGATCCGCTTGCGCACCGTCCGCACGACGCACCGACGTCGATGTTGCTGCGTTCGCTTGCCGCACACAATTAAACGTGCTGTCGGCGCACGCCGCCGCCGAACCGGGCATCGTCGGTCCGTCCCCTTCTACTGCCATTGCTGGTTGTGCTGGTGTGCGTGAGATCGCATCCACGACCGCACCAACACCACCACCGTACGGGAAGGGTGCAAGCGTCGTTGTGTTTATGCTGGAATTATGCTGCCCTAGGGTGGCGGTGCTGGTGCTGGTGCTGGCGAGGCTCGTCACCCTTCCCACCTGCCAACGGTGGTCGGGCGGTTTGGTCGGAAAATGTAGGTCTCCACCGTTGCCACTGTCCGTCGGTGGACGGAGCATTGCGGAAATTATGCACAAACTGTTGTTGTTATTGTTGTTGCTGCAGGTACCATCGATGTTGTTGTTAATGCTGTTTATGTTGCTGCCGTCCGGCGTACTGTTGCTGCTGCAGCCCGAGGCCCCGTTCTCGCCCGTTCCAGCACCGGAGTAAACCTGTTGGAAGAGATTTTTAGAACAAAACGTACACAGTGAGCGCATAGGGGAATCAGAGCAGGCGAATCGGTTTAAGGGACAGCATAAAAGACACCCTCGAAACGCACACACACACAGCACGCACTTTCTCAAACGAGTCAGCTTCGGCAAAAAAAAAAGAGGGAAGCATAAATACTCTCACACACACGCACACGCACACAGCTCAACAGCCAGCATAACAAAATCTCGGAAACTGAACACCGACAGGCCGAGCGGTGAAAGGCCACGCTCGTACCTTGGGTCCACGGTCCTTTACTTCGTTCCCTTCGGCCCTTTTACGTCGTTTAAAGTGTTTCGTTCGTTCGCTGGTGCTTTCGGTGGTCTGCGATCGGCGTCCCACATTCTTATGCTACGGGCCTGGCTTTCGCGATTTTCGCGCTCACCAGGGCTTCAGGGTTTTTGGGGTGTCGATCTGAGGAAGGAAGGCTTTGGCAAGTTGCTGGTTGGCTGGCGTCGTCGTTTTGCATCGTAAGGCTCACGAGTTTTGAGTTGATTGTGTACATGATCTCTTGGGCGATCATATTTTAGCAGGGATGTATTAATTGAGTGATCGTTTGCTTCGAATTTATGGATATATTGACATTTTTATATAGGTGTTGTAGATCAATTAGAAGAACTACGATAATCCTAGGCCACCCTTTAGATTGGAACATGAGCTTAAAAAATGCTTCCGGGACATGTCATGAGCACGACACCGATCAACCCACTGCCCACTGATTTTCTTACAGGGCGTTAATGTCGGTTAAATAATTCCCCCTTTTGTGTCCTGTCATTCTCTCTCCAATTATTATGTCACGACATCAATTTAATCAAAATTACGCTATTTTTATGTTACATATTCCCCGAAAAACCTGTCCATTTCATATCATTTTTTCAATTTCTCTCGCTCGCTCTCCTACAGATCTTTCGACCCGTTCCGACCACGGATGATGCCACGATCAACCTGCATTACACGAGTCACGCAATTCGATTATCCACCGCCGCGACCACGGTCTAAAATCACTTCGCTTCGGTAAGATGCTCACGGCTCCAAAGAGGCAGCTCTCCAAGAAGGTGCTCTGCCGCCTTTCAACGCATTAGTCATGAATCATGGCGGTATGATCATGAAGGTCTGCTTGCTGAACTTTCCTGCGCACTCAAAACGCGTTCCCGTTATGGGGAAAACAGAAACACGGACCCTGCGGGACCTGTGCCGCGATCCGGATCGGACACGGCAACCGGACAACTCCGTTCTGGATGATCGAGCCGAACGCGCACCGACCGAATTGCGCTTTCAACGTACACGACTTCAAACGTCCAACAACAGTGTCGAGCAAAACAAAAGGAAAACCTAATCCCCAGTACGAAGGAACGTTTGAGGCGCAGCGGGTGACAATCGCCAAACCTCCCGAAAAGCCCGATCATTATGGTTATTAATTTGCTACAACTATTCGCCTCGCCGCAAAACCGGTAAATGACACTGAACCGCTGGCCAACAGAGAGGAATGATCATCATCATCATCATCATCATCATCATTGCTGGTGGTGAACAATCTTCCAATGGCGTTTCTTCCGCCTGTGAAGCGTTTTTGGAGCGAAACGGATTTCGGTTAGGGCAGATTAAGGGATTATGGGATGACATGTTTGCAAGTGGACCGAACCCGACAAACGAATGGTGTTGGAGAGATGAACAGATTTTACCCTGAAACTGTAGCAAAGCTGCGCTACACCGTGCGAGATTGCTGGCGGGAATTACTGGGCTAAGTCTATTGATTGTGGATGGGTTCGGTCATCAAACAGTGAGATAAAGTAAGAGAATGAGATAAGAGCATCCTTATCGGGAATACGCTTATCAGGCATCAGTTGTTTCGTGTACGGAACGGGAAGAACTGCGAGCTAATAATGAGCAAAAGTCCAAGTGTTCGGCTCATCAAATTGTGCCACTGGTGAGCTCAAGAACTCATACCTGTGAACTTAAGAACTTGGTTTCTCCAAATAAATTCTTAAACCACTGCTATGTCTATCTACAGAGTGGAGCTTTCGAGATGCCACGAGTACTCAGCTCATCCAATACTTCCCGCACCTCTCGAACTAGCCAGCTTTAATCCAGAGTTGAGCCAGCTTTCACACAACCCTAATACCAAGCGAAACCCGGCATATAAAAAATGCTGATACCCTTGGATGTTCACGCATCGTCCACGCTTCCCAAGTACTTTTTCTTGTCATGGAACTCCACACACACACACGGTTCAGATAAATAATTATCCACCGTTTACATCACATCACTTTCCCTGTCGCGGTCACGGGCGTTCGAAAGCGCGTACCGTAACCGAAGCTTTTCCGGGGAATGGTTTCCGTTTGTTTCCCAACGACGATGCGTCGTCGACAACGACACGCACGAGTTCCTTCACCCGCAGCACCCTTTCGGATGTCCACCAGATAGCTTTCGGAAGCCATTCGGAAGTGTATCTCACCGTTCCGAGCAGACCTTGCACGTGCCGCACGAAGAGTTGCGTTATCACCGTCCCGCGCAAGACACAACATCCAGCGAAGTCGTCTGCATGGCACGAGGTGTCCATCACACCCGCTGGTACAACAATAACCCAGCCGGGCAGCTATTCGCGGGAGCGTTCATTAGCGTGCCCCAAAACCGAACTGCCCCCTTCCTGACCGGGTCGCTTATCAGGGGGAGCTATTAACGGTAAGGTTCAATGCCACCAGTTCCAGCAGTTCCAGGCTTTGTTTCCCTGACCACCGCGTACGCGTACACTCACGATTTCGATTGTTTTCCGGTGAAGCGATAACGAACGCGCCCGTACCCTCACATGCGTGTGGGTCGTTGCGTGACACGGCCGTTTTTCGTCGGCTTTTCCGAGAACGGTCAATTGGCTAGATAAGCTGTCTGTCGGAGGTGATAAAACGCTTTTGCCAAAGGGTCATCCCTGTTCGGGTAAATGGAGTGGGTGACTCGCACCATCAATTAAGGGCACGAAATTGCTGATGAGCAGTGGTCATGATTCCTGATTCCCACTTACCTAGCACTACCGGGAAGTTAGTTGGAAAGCCAAGGATCGAAATCACAGCACGAGAAACGTGGAGTCTACCTCGCTCAGTGGTAGAAACTAAGAAACTAACCTAATTAATATCATCATAACTTCTCATCGACGGGTGATAACGAAATGATACACTTCTGGAAACGATTCCTGACGGGCGACTTCTTCCGTACGGTGTCGTCACGTGAGCCGATTCCACCTATTTGCCCTCCCACTACCATAATCAACCGTAATCATTCAGTCGTACGAGAGCGATTAAGCACTAATGAATGACACAAAACGGGAACTAACCTGATAATCGTCCTGGTAGCTGTCAGCAAACCCGTCAACGTCCCTGCCGCCCGGTACGGCCGCCGTCCCGGTAGCCCCGGTGACACTGAAACTGTCCAGTGCGAGCAAACTGAACGGTAGCGAAGATGGTTCCAGCTGCGATGCCCCAACACCACCCTGCCAGCGGCCAACAAACGGTGTATGGAGCTGGGACTGCTGCTGCTGCTGCTGCAGATACGGTCGCTTTTCGATGCTTCGGTCGGCCGCAGTCGTCAACGTTTGCCAAGGTGCTGCTGCTGCTGCTCGTTCGTGCTCACCGTTCGGCTGAAAGCTGTAGGAACTTCTGCTGCTAGTGACCGGGCCCGTCGTGAGCCCGGGATAACCATAGGAACTGCCATTAATGCCGTGGTGGTAGTAGTGGTTGTTGTTGGTGCTATTGATGGTGCCACCGTACCCGTACCAACCGCCAGCCAAACCGCCACCGAATGCACCAAACCCACCACCGGCAAGCTCGGGCTGATCGTAATACGGATAGCTAAACCGATTCCCAACCGGCTCACCACCGTCACCGGCCGGGCTCGGCTTTCCCGGGCACCGGTTTCGATAGCTCCACGCGGAAAGACTTCTTCGCATCAGTGACTGTTGCTGCCGGTGCGAATGACGCCGGTGGTCTTGGTTTGGCCCAGTTCCGAAGAAGCTGTTGTTGTTGACCCGATGCAGCACCTCCATCTCGTCCGACGAGTCCGACTCGGAAAGGTTATTGTCGTACGGTGTCCAGAGCATCGAGGAGAGGGCCTCCTCCACGTCGGGCGGCTTCCGATGGGCACGGGGCTGCGGATTCATCCTGCCGAGACTGTCTTTATTCCGAAACGCGACTTCAAACTACACAAGCAGTAAGGGTAAGCAGTTTGCAGGGTTCGCCCTTCTCGACCACAAACTACGGCCAGACGGTAATCTAGCGCCACTTCCGCCCGATTGCATACAGCTGCACCGGAGCTGGCGGAAACGCCGGCACAGGCAATTGCCTTCGCAAATAAATCCCACCACCCTCAGCTCAGACGGTGATGGCCGACCGATGCAGCATCACCGCGTGCCGGTACCCATTCGCTCGGGGTCCTACTATCCGACCGGACCTGGTTTGACCGGGCGCTGGCTAATTGTTTGGTCATTGTTGATCGCCGACACGGGATGGGTTTATCGTTTAGTAACATAAACATAAACATGCCAAACCGATACCAAACCCGCTGTTCCGCGTCATCCGGAATGGGGAGTCCAGGAATGGGAAGAAAAGGGGGAAAACGAGAGGCTCTCAGAATTTGCGATCAGCCGTGCTTTGTTTCGAGAGTTCTTTTGCCGTTCCCTGCCGAACTGTAGAATCTGCGTTTCGCCAATCCGCTGCCAACGAATCCCAAAAAGGGACAACGAGTCTGCCTTTGTTTGAGATGCTGCGTGTTTTTTCCTCCTCGTTCTCACTGTTGCAGCACTCTGGACATCAGACAGCAGCAATCTGGACGGCGTTTAACGTTTTTTATCCGTACGGCGAGCAGTTTCGGTGGTTATTGTACGGGAATTCAAATTAGATGATATTTATGTTTATACTCCGCCTGCAGCAAGACCCCCCCATTCCCCGGGCAAGTGATGTCCCTCAGGCAGCAGATTTCGCCCGAAGGTTCTTTATCGTGCCGGGCATCATTAGCATCCTCATCATCATCGTCGTCGGCGTCGTGAGTGCCCTTTTTCTTTCGCCGTATCCTCGCCGTTTGCTATGCACACAGCAAGACTTACGACCTGCCGCACACCAAGAACCACCAACAATGTCCTTCGTTATTGTACGTGTGTGTGTTTGTGTGTCTGTGGGAGTTCTCTGATGTATTATTTCATTTAAAGCACACGTTTATCTGCTTTCGTTCGGTACTTTTTGCTCCGTTCCTGGGTCCTTCGCTTTTGCGTGTCGTGCTCCAATTCTACGATGCTTTAGTCCTTCTATATTTTTAACTTAATTTTTTGTTCTTTTTTTCCTCTCTCCTTTACCTGTAACGTGCGGCGTTTTCACTTTCGTACGCCACGCCACGGTTCGATTTATTTCTCTTCATGAGCTTGCGTATTCCACCCGATCGGCGAACCAGATTAAGGCTTCCATTGTTTTGCGATTAATTCTGAGCTCAGGCTCATGTGGCTGTGTGTCCTCGAACCGAACCGAAAACCGTCAGCAGCATAAGCAGATTGTTGCTCGATGCTTGCGTCCGTGAGGGAGCCACAATCACATCATCTTGGTGGCGGTGGCTGTGGTCGCTCGGCGCGACTTCAATCCTGCGAAGGAAATGAGCAGAAAATGGAGAAATAAATACAAGAACAGGAACGGTTTAAACAGTGCCAGTGTACATAGGATAGGTGCCTTAACCACAACCACACCGTCCAGAGCGGCAGTGACGGAATGACTGAATTTTCAAGACGCTTTGACTCCCGTTTTTTTTCAGTTCCACTTTCCGAATGAATATGTATGCTCCGGCGGAGCTATGCTAATGAAGAATGAATATTAAGTTTGTTAATGAAAAATGATAATACAACTACTATTGCCACGGTTGCCGGTGGTGGTTATTGTTTGCATTTTCCATTGCAGTGTTGAGTGGAAGAATTTTTCGTACTTCTTCAACGCTTCGCTCCCGCGATGCTGAGAAGGATTGTGGAGAGGCTGGTTAATAAAATAAAAGCAAGGGCTTTAAGCAAACATGAAACTTTAAAACGCTTTCCCGTTTCAGAACGACCTCAATAAGAGGTGTTTCCGGGAGCTCATCTCGTCAGCTCAGCATGCCCGATATTAATCATGAAAATTGTTCGGTTACACTGAATCCATTCGTAACCTCAATTTCTCAACCGGAGACTGCAAACTGCCAGCACCGCGTGTGTCATTCATCGTTCAATTTTCAATGTTCTTCAGCAAGCATCACCAACCGTAACATCGAGAGAGCGGCTAGAAACAATGCAATGTGGCCTCCGGTAATGCTCTCCGTTGGCTTTGCTTTTGTCTATGCTTCGAGCTTTGGCTAAGACGACGCGCACACACTGGTCCGGAAACATCGAGCGTTCTCGCATGAGCTACACTTCCCTATCTTGCACCTTTCCACAATGTCTATTGTGTGACCTGCTGCTGACTGTTTTCCGTCTTCACCGACTCACACACGCATGGTGGAAAATTCGATTTCGCTAGGTCAACACGTGCGCCTCAAAACCGTTGTTCGCTAAAAACCTTGCAAAATTGGTGTGCGAAGCTAGGGGAAAACATTTCCAAGCCTTTTATAAGCCATCGAAACCGCATCGCACTTAGAGAACCGATCAATGGTTTAAGACATCGATCCATGCATTGACCGAGGAAGCCTAACGTCCTCCCATACTTTGGCTAATAAAGATGCTCGAGATTTCAGATCCCGACCGGAACCTGGATGCGATAAATATTCAATTTGCAAACATCCCGGCACAACTCTGGCACACTCTGTACACGCTTCGCAAATGTATTCCCCCGATGCTAATGGGGCTTTCGGGGCAGTCGTTTGTGCCCTGGAGTGTAGAATCTGTCGCTCGCTTAACCGAAGAGCAGCATCACAAGCCCTTGCAACGGAGCCCAGTAGCTCACCACAGCTGTATCTGGCAATGTGGCGGACGGTAGGACGAGTTCATTTCGCATGCACACAAATCATTGTTGCCTGTAAATGGCGATGCGACTTTTCCGTCGATGTGCGTGCGTGTGTGTGTGTGTCCTCTAACTTCCAAGTTCGATTGCACAACGCAATCGCCCGGCTACACCAGGCACGTCTTATCTTATCCTCGTTCCAAATGCACCGTTCCATAAACATTAATGATGTATGTGCGCTTCCGATTGGCGCTACTCAACATTGTGACGCTCGCTCATGGAAGGTTCCGCACCGCCGAGATGGATGTGGAGAGTGATTTTGTGGAAGCTTTCTATTAATAAAGCCAGGTTTCGGGTGACCGTCAAATCGGAATACCTTGAACTAGCGTGTGGCGATAATGGCATGTGGGAGGGTTGCCCGGTTGATGGTGCTTTTATGCTGCCACGGTCATACATCGGAATTCCATTCGGTTGGTAGGGCCGGGCGCATGCTAATTGATCGAGCACGTGCGTGCTGAACGACGATTTCGAGCAGCCCTCGAGCAGTAGTCGAGCAGCCAAGACACAAACCTACACCCTCGATCAGCGATGCACGATCCGTTTCGTCACTCGGCAGCATAGCACAAGCACAAAGAAGGCTACCAACAACCAGAATGTATCGGAAAGAGCGTTTTCGCTTGCATTCGAAGGTATTTTCTCGCTCGACAGATCCTTGATAGATTCTACCGGTACACCAAACGGAGCAATACGATGGAATGTGGCACACGCTACACGGCACTGTGGACATGTTTTCGAGCTAGAAAGCAAAGGAAGAAATATCAATAAGAAAACCCTTTCGTAAATTGTAGAGCTCGCCACAAATAGTATACCAATCAAACCACTGCAGCAAACAGTCGGCATGAAAAAGATGTCCACAGCAGGTGATGCAAATGTTACCGGCCAGTAGCTCCCAACAAATCGGACAGATAACTTCCGTGATGGGAGCTGCTGCTTGGCAGTACTTAAGCAGCGGATGTGGATCTCTGTCTTCTGGTGCGCTTTTCATGCTAATTTGTGATTTTTTTTACAACTAAAATTTGGAACACTTTTTTCCGGGTTCAAAAATGTTTTTGTTTGGATCAACATTTTGCAAGGCTTCCTACGATGCTTAGACGAGGCATTCTTGGCATCAGTACATTACGCAGTTCTTTTTGAACTTCTCACTTTCGCGTCCTTGCTTTCATTCGTTCCTTCATTAATTAGCTTGAAATACATTTTTAATCCTCTTAAAAACCCTATCAGCCATATGGTTATATCATCAAGGACTCGCCCAACTTCGAGAACCCGGATATTAATGATGTGCAGCGTAACTAATTACACTCGGAAAAAGTTAGATCTAGTACGCAGGTGTTGCTATTGGGAACCGCTCGCTTTTCTTCAAAAGTTATGGCGAAAAAGTTTAAAGCCATCTCACGATCATCGCCAGGAAAACTGACCATGCTTTTAGAAACGAGGATAAAGCAAATAAATACACACTATGCAGAAAACTTTCCATGCTTATTTTCATCTTCTCCCCTTAGCTGTTTCTAGACGATGTTAGGCAGCTCCTTCCTGCATCAACCCAATCTAAGCGTCCTTGTCCGAGCTGCAAGTTGACGATTCCGGAGGTGAAAGCATTTCGTTGTCAAAAGCTACACCTTCCATCGTGCGATCCATCCAATGCAGTCGTCGCCTATCCGCAGCTGAATGCAGTTTGTGTGTTTCTTTACCATTTTCTTGTTTTCCTACAGCAAGGGGTCTCCCTGTTCCATGCTCACCATCATATTTACCTTACGGAGACATTTCTCGATGTTCCAGGCCTTTCAATAGTGGCAATTTTCCTTACCAACCCCCACGGTGCTCGGCCGGTTGGTGAAACACACCATTTCCTTCATTCGCCGTGAATCATTCATACCCGACCGAGAAGCAACCGAATAGGGACGGTCGTCCAGTTCGGCACAAATTAAAATGAACAACGTTTAACAACTTGTAGCAAAGCAAAAGCGGGGAAAAACTTGCGCCATTCGCACAAGTAGCAATAAAGTTGCACCATTCCAGCAGCCAAACGTTTTTCGCACGAAAGAAGTGGAGAAAAGTTTGCTTCAATTAGCATGAATTATGTGATGCACCAGGCAGTGTGCTGCAAACTACCCGAATCTCTGTCTGTATGCCCGCTGTCGATTGTCGACAAACGGCAGCGAAGGACATTTTTGTGTTCTCTGTTATCGCCTCCCATTAATTGGGAAGGAAGAGTTTTCTTTCAAACACAACAAACTTTTCGTACGCTGTTTACCGGGGGAAAAAAAAGGTGGAGAAAAACTTTTCCTCCCACCTAAGCAATTATTAAAAAGGAAAAGCGTACTGCAACGCGATCGACTCCCGGTCGCCTGTCCGCAGCTCGATCGTTTGGGACTTCAACCACTCCGGGGGGCATGGTAAGCGAGGTAAGGAATAAAACACAGCATCCTCCAAAAGTCCCTTTACCGGAAGCAGGAAATGGATTTTCCATCGAAAGCCACTCTGGCGTGGCTCACGGTCGCTTCACGGTCGTTTGGCGACACTGAAGCGCGACACGTACACGCACACTTTCGATGTTTCGATCATGACAAGCTCAACATCGAAAGGAAGCACGAGGGCGATAGAGAGAAACAGAAACTCCACAATAGAGCCTGGATTCCGCTGCTGTCGGTACTGTCTGGAACTGTGAAACTGTGGAATTTTTGCGGTAGAATGCACGATTGTCGGGAACGGATCGCACCGCCGAATCTGGGAATGGCCGGGGGACGACTACAATGGCAGGCTGGCGGATTCTGCGGTTGGCAAGTACGAAGTAAATTTAATTTGAAAGTAAATTTAATTCATCCATTGTTGACACCATTATTCTGTCGGTATGAAAAGGGAAGCGTCTGGTGCCCTTTTTCCTACGGATAGGGATAGGCTTCGATAGGAAAATTCAAGAACAAGGCACTTTCCGGGTGGACCAAAAGAAAACTGATTAAAACACAATTAAATCACTAACAAAAGAAACGCACGTCAGCAATAAAAGGGAAAAATAAAATATGAAAATGCCTAAAAGAAAAGTAGACACTCAAGACGAGTTTTAGCTGCAAAGCGATAATGAATGCCGTTAATGTTTACAAGCAAATGTTGTGAGCCCTTACCAAATCGAGACTTTACAAAGGGCAACCAATTCGCAAGAAAAGAAACAATTTTCGCAGAAACATTATTCCCGTGCCGTGTGTGCGTGCGCGTGTGTCTTGCAAGAACTTCCGCACATCCTTTGTCTTCCTCGCTTCATAATCCGATCACGTTTTCCCGCGCAAGCTAAAAGGACCTAGTACGAAGACCTGATGCTCATCGCTGTCATCCGTTTCGTTCCTTGGAATCCTCGGAAAACGGCGGGAACTGGTACTTGCGCGGCATAAAAAGAGCGCAAAAATGATAATATTAATCCGATTAAAACTGTTGTAAGACGAGGTTCCGTCTTCCTAGAGCTAGTCAGTCGTCGTTGGTGCTCAAGCAGACGAATCCTTGAACGGCGAACGGCGGTTCATCATTATTTTCTCCATCACCGCACAGAACACATTATTGTCGGGGGTCACAGAAAGCCAAAAGGGTCCGAAACCGAAAAAGAGGAAGCAAAAAAAAACGCTCCACACAAAATCACGTCCACCCGAGCAATAGCTAAGCTGTGGATGCGGAAATTAAGTTAAGCTTTCGGTTGCCGCCGCCTTTGCCTTGGTCGTTGGAAGTAAGCTCGTAACACAGTAATAGAGACACAGTGCTGCTAGCGCCTAAAAGTAGGCAAACCGAGCCGACCATGTGTCAAGCATGGTAATGGTGAAGACACTTCAACGCCACATGCTGGCAAATCACACACACGCACACACGGACGACACCAAGGAGATATGATACTCCCCGGCGGACCTTGTGGCGTTGGATGGTGATGTCCCGTTTATGTATGTGAGGTGATGAGTGTGTCATGATTAAGACATCGCTTACCATCATCAGACACACACACACACACACACACACACACACACACACATACGAGAGAGGAGACTGATAGCGATCTCTTTCACAGCTCGTCGTTCGTCTTTTTGCAACATAGGAGAAGGTGGAGTTTTCCCCCTTGCCACTTGCCAAACTTCAACGGCATCCTGCCGGCGGAATCTTTCCCTGGGGAGTCTTTTTTTTTTGTTGGTTTGCGCCCGCGTTAAAGAAGCTAGCTCGGTTTTGAAAAGACAACACAAGGCGACAACACCGGTTGCGCCTGGGTTGCTGCTGGGTTGAGCGGTTGGCCACGATGTAGGACAAAAGCGAACGGCACACAAAATGGCTCCCCCCGGAAGGCGTCCTTCGGTGTTGGGTTCGTTTTCTTTTCCTTTTTTTTAATGTCACTGGGACAAATTTTGAAGATGCATTCATCGTCGCTTCCCGTACCGGTGCACGTGTACGTGGGGTAAAACAGGAAAAAAAGCCCGACTACGATGACGAAACGTGGTACCATATTACCATAGAATGAGCCTGAGCTGAGCTGTGCAGCACATATCTCGGGCGTCCTCTATGTCCTACGGCAGGTATCCGTCGCCCTTCGGTTCGGTCAAACCAGCGCCGGTCGGTCCCGGTTAGGCACGAGCAAAACGTGTCACTTTCTAGCCATTTTCTTCCCGGCCCCGGCCACCCCGTCACTCCGATCCAAAAACGAGCAAAGGAATCCATTTAATGGAGGCGCCTTGTCACTCACTCGTCGCACTCGTGGCTGCGTCTCGGCGAACGGGCCAGTGTGGATGACTCAATTTGCATAGATGACTGCGCCAGATAATGCGCCCCTGCTCGGGGTTCCCATGATATTACAGCAAACGTGTATGGCCACCACGGGGATGCTACATCGTCAGACCCGGTACCAACCACCGCATCATAAACCACTCCAGGAGGACACTCTCGCACACACAGTGGTACCGGAGGGAACTAATTGATAAAAGTTAGCACCGACACTAACGATACGCAAGTGTCATAGAGTACGTAAATGGAATTATAAGCTGGCAGATATGGAGCGAGCAACATGGCAAGTGAAGTTTGGCAAGATTTGCTTTAAACGTTGGTTAGCCAGATACAAACGGCCACCCAACACCAACACACCGGGCGCTGGCCATAAATATTAATTTCAAAGAGTTGTTGCACGTACAACCAAAACAAAAGTATGTACGTTGGCCCCAAAAGCGGTGGCAGTAATTTAATTAATGCGAATCTCATTCTCGCTAAGAAAGTCTTGTTTAAGATGGTTTATTGATTTAAATGCCCTTCCCTTTTCCCGTTACCCCGCTAATCTCAGCGTTAAACCCCATCGGAAAGCTCTTTTAACATCTCTATCCAACTCGTGGCAAATCGACTGCCGCTTCCAAAGAAGCAGTTAATTTCTGATTAAAAATTCCATTACGAGGGTCGGGTTAAGGGGCGGTCTCGTGCCTGGCTGCTGTCCGGCGTCTACCGGTGGGAATCGAATATCGGCCAGCAGCGATGTTCTCTAACGCCCCCCGTCCCTCAGCTTAATTCCGTTTGAAATATAGCACGGCTCGCAGGTCGTTCCGGATGCTTCGGTGTCCTTCTGCCCATGGCACACTTCTGACGCTCGCACACTAATGACTATTGGAATGGCGGAAAGAGGAGCGATTCCTCTGGCCGCGCGCTAGAATGCGAATGAGAAAGTTCCGACCATAAATAAGATCATAAATCAAACTTTAACTTTCACACCTTGCCTACCGCGTGTGCACCGGAGAGTTCGGTTATGTTTCAGCCAATTTACATCGGTGTACGATCCGGTTCATGGAAATGGAAACGGAACGGTGAGGAACCGGGCGCTAGGCACGGGTATTAATTTCTCAGTTGGGTAGCTTCCAATAGTTTTTCCAGGAATTCCCGCTGTATTGTTACAACATTCTGCGTTCCCGTTACTCAACCGCACATGGCGTGACATTTAAATTGCATTTAAAAAGTAGGCCCCCATTGCGACTTCGGTTACTCTTTCCCCTTCTCCTTCGCAACGGGATGTGTCACTAGTTTATGTGCATTTAGAAATTTTCACACCCATCGCGCTTTTACTTCCGGCCAGAAGCATAAATCACAACCACCACACAGCACCTAGTAGGGACTTGGTCACCGCCCGTACGATGGCCGGCAGACGATGCCGCGATGAAGACGCCTAAAACGGACGAGTACAACACACGAATTACGACCGAAATTCGGTGGCCCAACGTGGCACTTCGGTTACACCGAATGGGGCAATAAGCACTTCCGCTGGAACGGTTCCGTTCGCCACAAAACCCAAATGCCCAAATGAGCTCGTAATGCTCAACTTTTTGCTGCCGGAAACGACCGCCAACCCGTCGGAACCACACGTCGTGCACATTAATCAATCCGTTTGCCTCCCAACCATCCCAACCCCCGGTCGGGACACACAGACTTACCTAGGAGCTTTTTTTTTGTTGTTGTTTGGCGAATTCCGGAAGTAAAAGCACTCCAGCAGGATTTCGACACTGGTTCTGCACCGCGTAGGCAATATCCTTTCCTTTGCCACAAACACGTGTGATTGTCGTCACTCGCGAGTAAGATGATGGCCACTTACAACTACCACGCACCACTGGGACTCACTCCAATTTGGATTTTACAGGGAGATTGTTCACAGCGGATGAATCTCGCGCCACTTCAAGGACTACTACACCGTACGCATATCCTTTTACAGCTGCGTCCAATCACAAAAGCACGCGAATCGCATCGCGTAAAGTCCGCGTGTGGAAAATGGTAATGTTCCGCCAAGCAAAGACACCGACACCGAACGCGACAGAATCCCCCGGTGGACTGGCCCATCCGAATCGGGTTAACCTACCGCAACCAGCAAAAAGGACACCGACGGAATGCCGAAAGCGGACCCGATCCTGCTGGCGACAATCATCTGTGCAGTGAAAACATTCACCCGAACCCGTGTCGTCCGCGTTGTTCTTGCGCACTCGGTGCGGGTTTCTGCTAGTGCTCCACCGATGGTGGATGGTTGGTTGGCAACACGGCCCCGTACGGTTTGGCGCTTCCTTGCATCCTTGCATGTGCTGAAAGAAAGACAGGTTTGTGAAAAAACGCAACAACGAAAATAGACAAAACGCAGTAGTATGCACACCATTTTCGAACACTAAAAATATACATAACTTATAGGAAAATATGTAAATAAATAGTTTTATGGAAATTCCAAACGGCGGGCACGTCTAGCTTTGCAATGCTCGATAGAGCTTGGTCGATTATCCGTTCTGTTCGCTTATCCGGGGCTTGACGGCTCGTGGTGCTGTTAAAAAGAGAAAGAGCTACCATTGCTGCTGTAGTAAAAGAGAGCGAAAGAGAGAGAAACGATGCGAGTTCGCAGAAAAAAGGATCGAAGGAGAAAAAAGCTCTTTCTGGGATTTGTTTTGATTGCTTATCAAAGGCAAATACACGTCACAAGTACTCTTCAAAGCAAAAAGGTAAAATACACAATAATTATTGTAAATCTCGGTACGCCTTATTAACATGTTTCGATTCACAATGCTAAAACAAACCGTCAGATGGTTGTGGAAGGTCCCAAAAAACGTAAGCCGCTGCGGCCCGATTCACACCAACATTCGCCGCCTGGAAACGATGATGTCACAGCATTCACGGATGAGAGGTAAGCGTATTTGCACAAACAAATAGCTCGCTTGCTTCAACTTTACCGTCCCGTACCATTGCAGTTCAGACGAAGAACTGGAAACGTTTTACCGCGAAGGTAGTGTGTACCATTCCCAAGAAACGGACGATAACGAACGCATTTCGGAGGAGGAAAGAAGCGCTACACCTGTTGCACGGGAAACCATGCCTAGAAGGCGCAAACCATCGCTTCCTCCAAGTCCGGCATCCATCCACACGGATCGCCGCATCAGTGTGGACCGCGAAACCGGCGCGGCGAATAATGACAATCTATACATTGCCTTGGCGGTTATCATTGGTTTGCTGATCGTCGTTGTTGCATCTTTACCATGGTTAAACACATTCTTCCGGCTATTTAGCAGTTCGAACGTGTCATACGCCAGGAAAAAAGCTTCCTGTGACCATTTCCAAACGCTAGAGGAACGTTTTCCTACGTTGGACGAAACGCTTTGGGACACGCTGTACGCGAGCGTGCGACGGGCAACGGCTGATGCTGCGGTCCGTGAACCCGGAACCGTTCTGTTCCTTCACTACGGAAGAACAAGCATCCTAGAAGGGTTCATGAGCAGCGTGACCAACATAACGGCCGGCTGCTTCGGTGGCACGGAACCGATCACGCTGGATGGTAAATACTTTAAGCGGTCCGACATCCAGACCGACTACGGAGTGTTTCTGGCAGAGCAAAGGCACTCTTTACTGCAGCATGGCGTACTGGTGGTGCGCAACATTGAAGATGTGCCGGCACGGGCGGCTCAGGCATTTCACACCATATGCGACACCCAGGAACCGTTGGTGGAAAGGTTGGTCATTTATCTCACGTTGGACATGGTGAAGGCGGCCAACGTGTACGAACCGAGCAAGCAAAGTGCTACGGCAGAGGCGGAAAGTTTGCTACACAGCTTGTGGAAGGATTCGCTAGAGCCGGCCGTTCTTCAGCCATTGATTACCCGGCTAACGGAAAGCGTGTATCGTATTGTTTGATGATTGTTACCACACTAGCTTAAGTATCGGTTATGTTCCAAACGAAGGTTGTGCGAGAGATAGCTCTAGTTGATCTTAATGCAGTGGGAGGATGTGTGTGCAAGGCATGTGACGACGGTTCATAAGTTATACCGAGTATTGTATTAAACTGTAAAGACGCGTTCCGGTGGCCGAGGCGGTCTTCACACGGCAGGACCGGGCGGGCTATCGGACGTTATCCGGACCGTTCTCCTCTAGCAAGAACTGAGTAACAAGGGCAAAACCAAGTAGCAAGTAATGAAACTATGCGATATAATAGTATTAATCGTGGAAAATCACGTCTTTCTTAATTTTGTGAGGACCAATAAAGCATCAAGAGTCGATGAAGGATTTCATGGAATCGTTTAAAATCTTTGTCATCAAATGGACACTGTCTCCGTCTGCTCTGTTGACATATCTCGTGCTCTTGGTGCTCTCTCGCTCACTCTCTTTCAAACAACACACACACACACCATCGCACGTCCGCGACCATCTGTCAAAAAATCACATCGCAATAGGCGAAGACGACGCGCACCGGATCGCGTACAAACGCTCGCAACATTTTCACACGTTTTGTATTGTTATTTTACGTGTTTTCGCGGTAAAAACAGCAGAAAACACCCACCCAAGTGCTGCCGACCGTATGATGGCAAAGGAGGGTGAAACGATCCGTGTCGACAAGGAGCTCGATCTGTCCAATGCGGGCCGTGGCGTGTGGCTCGTCAAGGTGCCGAAATACATTGCCAACAAGTGGGAAAAGGCACCGGGCAATATCGAGGTGGGGAAGCTGAAAATTTCCAAACAAGTCGGCCAAAAGGCACAGGTATCGCTCACACTGTCCGACGCGGTCATAAACATCGATCCGGCCGAGGAAATTCCTCGCGACCATCGGCTCGATGTGTCGGTCGTGACGAAGCAAACGTTGGGTGTGTTTTCGCACGCCATCACGACCACCCGCGATGATCCGGTGCCGGAGTGCGAAAAGCAGTACATGGAGGGCCGGATCGTGCAGAAGCTGGAATGTCGTCCGTACGCCGATCACTGCTACATGAAGATGAAGCTTGAATCGATCCGGAAAGCGTCGCAACCCGCGCGGCAGGTGAAGTCGCTCGAAAAGATCGTGCACAACTACAAACCCGTCTCGGACCACAAGCACAACATCGAGGACCGCGAGCGGAAGAAGGCCGAGGGTAAGAAGAGCCGCGACGATAAGAACGCGGTGCTGGACATGCTGTTCAACGCGTTCGAGAAGCATCAGTATTACAACATTAAGGATCTGGTGAGGATCACCCGGCAGCCGATCAGCTACCTGAAGGAGATCCTCAAGGAGGTGTGCGACTACAACATGAAAAATCCGCACAAGAACATGTGGGAGCTGAAGAAGGAGTACCGGCACTACAAGGAGGACGACAAAAAGGATGACGACGCCACGAAGGACACGATGTCGGACAGCGATAGTGACTGATTGTGATATATCCCTTTCGCAAAGAACACGGGTCTCAAAATGGGATGTTTGCGTGTTGTTGTGTGTGTGTGTGAGAAAAACGTTTGCGAACTGATGCGTGATGTTTATTCATCGTTTGTTAACATAAATACAAAACAAAACAAAACCTAACGAACAAACAAGGCTAAAAGAGAAGATGAGCATTTGCCAAACCTGAGCGGGTTATGTGCTGCGGCGTTACGGCGGATCCACGAAGGCATCGTGTCGCGTGCCGCAACGACAGGCCTAGAAAAATGGGACAAACCCAATTCTACCATTTCGAAACAAACGTGTACACGATGGATGGTCGGAAGGAGGAAGGTTTGGGGAGTTTACTACGATGCACAAAAGCAGCACGCGATACCGTTGCACGGATCAAAGAAACAAAATCCGTTGATCCCCGCCGTGGCTAAACCTCGCCAAAGTTAAGGTGGCCCGTCTTTTGTGCGTGCTGTTGCGCCTCGATTTGGCCCTTCAGGAAGCAGTCGCAGTCTATGCACTTGAGGGTGAACTTGTTCACATCGGTGTACTGGCGTGCGGATTTCGCTTCCTTGGCTAGTTGCTCCGCTTGCAGGTACACTGATTGGTCTTCGATCGGGAAAATCGTCTTTGGTGGTTCTCCCTGTGGTGGTGAACATGCCCAGTTAGTACAGTGAAATGCGTTCAATCGCAAAAGGGCTACTCACATTCGTTGACTCCAGGTACAGAGGATCGTAGTGAATGCCATCGAACAGAAGGAATGCACGCATGCCGTAGTTTTTGTCTTCACCGAACCGATTGATGATGGCGTTCGTGATGTCGACCACGTCAAACTCCAGACCGTAGTACGCGGTCAGGATGGACACTTCGATTGCGCCGCCCCACGATTCGGGCTGCAGTATCCAGGCACAGTACTCATCGTTGGGACGCCCTAGGATGCCTTCGTTGTACTCATGCTTGTCTCCATTCACCGTACTCGCAATGATTTGCCTCATGTACTGACTGCTTTCCGGGTCAACCTTTCCCGTGATAACGTACCCTGCGATAAATGGTGATTATACGTCAGGGTGAGCAACCGTAAACTCTCTACAATGACGAAACGCACACGAGCTACGTAATCGTCGGCTGGCACGCAGCCACTTACCTATGCTCGTGAAAAGGCACGAATTGTCCGACGGGACCACCTTCTTCAGCAGGATACCGCTGCTTTCCGTGCCCTGGGCGGCCAGCTCCTTTGCTAGCTTCTCGTCCTGCTCCAACCGCTTTGTCGCTTCCAGCTGCTTGCGCTCTTCCTCCGTCAGCGACTTTTCCTCCACGATTAGCGTATCCCCATTGCTTATGCCCGACGCCAGCACCTGGCTGGCTTCGTTGGAAAAGTCGACCGGTTTGAACGGGGGAAAGCCAAGCACGACGTGCAGTGCGTCGCCCGGAATGTTGGTAAGCTCGGTGATACGCGTCTTAAGGTCACCGACGGTCGTTGTCTCTGCCAGCTTGCTCACAATATGCTGCTGGCCCGATTTGGTTTTGAGCTTCAGTGAAAACCCCATCCCAGCACACCTAAGCCACTTGTGTTCCGCTACACCCCGACGCTAATTTTGAATGCCGAAAGACGAGTTAGTTTGCGACAAGCTACACAAGCTGAGTCATGTAATTTGGCTCTGTGATAAATTTTCGATTTTCCAAAGGCTCCTCAAAAGGTGGGTTTTTTTTCTCTCTCTTTTGTTGCTTGTTTTCCCAAAATAAATTAAAAATAATCAACAATGACGGCTGACGTTGCGCAAGCACAGGCAGCAAGAAAATTTTCCTGAGTAAATATTTTGCAAGCTAAAACGGCTTCCCTTTTCAGCCTTCGTTTGATCGCGTGGCAGACAAACCACTTATCTTGATGCCTCGTGGAGGACTTTTTCAAATCTTCTGACCAAACATATTACTGAAACGCGTTTCTAATAATTTTAGTACTTGTTTGGGTATTCTTTAGAACATATTTTTTCACAAAATCTATTGTTTTTTTTTTCTATTCTCATCATTTGCGCTCTCTCCATCGGCAAAACGTCAAAATATCCATTTATTTTGGTGCCACTTCGCGGTCAGCTGTCACGATAAGCTGTTCTTCAATTTGGTTGATTGTCCCAGCTCATTCATTTCCCAGCCCAATCCAGGTGAAATCGAATCCTTCTGAATCAAAATTCCCGTTCGCCCGATCTCTCACAGCATTCTGTGTGCCTGTCGTGTTCTTTACAGCATCATGACGCTGCTCATTAATCCCCGTCGCCCGGAGAAGGTGCACCGCTACAAACCTGTCGACTCGGCCAACCAAGGTGCTGGCGTTGGAGACGATCTGATGCCCGATTACATGAATATCCTCGGTATGGTTTTGGACTGAAACCGCTTGCTAAGCTCCATTCAATAATGTGCTCCTTTATTAATCGTTTCCATCGCCGTAGGTATGATATTCTCAATGTGTGGTTTGATGATGAAACTGAAGTGGTGCGCCTGGTTGGCGCTGTACTGTTCCTGCATTAGCTTCGCTAACTCCCGGATTTCAGACGATGCCAAACAGGTACTGTCCTCGTTCATGCTCAGCGTAAGCGCCGTAGTCATGTCGTACCTACAGAATCCAACCCCAATGACACCGCCCTGGCAATCGGTGTAGTCGCTGTAGGCCAACGGTGGTCGGGAAGCACATAATCCTATGTCTAAAGCACATAAAAGAACGCAACGCTAATTGTTAAGAAAACTTTCGTGTAATAAGAAGAAACACTCCGGTGTGGTGGTAATTATAGATCGGAGGAATGGTGTCCATTTTCACATGAGAAACCGAGGGCGTAGAGAATTGGCCGAAACAGGTATGTATTAACTAAAAGTGTTTGCGCTGTTTTTCACGTAAAAGCTGAACACAGAAACGTGCATTTAAATCGTCTGTCACGACGGACAAAGCCGGGATTGCATTAAAAAATTGTAGTCCCTACCATCTCAAAACCCTTGACTTCGCCTAAAGTTTCCGGAAGTCTGTGATCATCGCCGTGATGCTTGAAAATATTTAAAAAAAAATCTGGTCGTGCCACTCCACGGCCAAGTATTTTATAAGACCCGTCAAGTCTTTTGAAAGTCGTCTTCATGGAAGAAGTTGATGGAGCTGCACTGATGCATTTGCCGGGAAGGTAGTGTTAACGAAGGTGCCATGAGCGTTTTAATGGACATCTGTAGCAGGCCTAGCCTGTACAGCTGATTGTAGTAAAGTCTCTTATTAGTTAAGCCTCTTGGACTAGAAGATCGATTGGTAGATGTAGTCCTTAAGATGAAGAGTCCTCAACGACGAATATCTTCTGAAGTGCGATGAGACTCTTTGAACGACGATATTCCCGTGGACAATCGGCGCTGAACCCAGTCCCGCTGTGATATCGATTTGTAAAACTGTCCCTCAGCCTTCAAAACCGATGGTAAATAATTTGAATGTTTATTTGGTTCATACCAGCTCAAAGAGAACTTCCTAACCACTATTAAATACAGTATCCGAGCGCCTTAAACCCAGCGGCTTCCCCTATCGGAACGATGCCTCCGAACTCCGACCTCACCGGAGTATTCCGTTTTTTTATTATTATTATTTGCAAGCAAGCAAATCCACATCTCCAGTGTACTGGCTAAGTTTATTTACAAAAAAAACCACACGCACAACAGAGCGAGTCGCACGAATCGCCGTTACAGAGCCGTCGTGTCCTATTTGATTACATCGCAGTCACATTCGTTATCCAACTTTTCGTAATTTTGATTCATACACTTCTTGATGGTTGCTTTCGGCTTTGGGCGCGCCGGCCCGTCCGGTCACATGCTGCCCCCGTGGATGCTGCCCAGCTCATCGTCATCCTCCTCGTCATCATTACCACCGGGCGCACGCTGTCCATTACTCTCCAAGCTGTGGCCCGGTTCGGGCATCGAGTTATCCACCAAAACATCCGATAGGTTGTCGTACCTGTTGCCGAGATAAAGAGAGAGGGAGAGCGAGAACCGAAAGTGAAAAGCAACTTTTAGCGAAACTTCTTCATCGGACGAGATTTCGGATCTTTTAATGTTGAAAACCGCAGCGGTGGCACGATTGAACACAACATCTCACACGTGGAGAAAGTTTCGCCGACTCCGGTAATCTCATTCCTCATTTCCAGGAAGCTGGCACGATCCGTTACGCGTGCTCTGGACACATTAACCGCGGAGATTGCCATCTTACCCCATCTTGCCCAGAGGCGCAACGCGGTGCAACCCGTGTAAGCATTAGTAGCACTACTTACTTGTCCGCGTGCTCATCAAAGTGGTTCAGCAGCTCGTCGTCCTTGCCGTGCGGTCGGAATTTGCACACCGTCAGCAACCGCAGCATGGCCAGCCCCAGCAAAAGCCCGCCTGCCACGTGGCTTAACCACAGCCGATGGGGCCACACGAGCAGCGCTATACCTAAGGCCACGTACGGAAAGGTCAGATGCCAACCGCCACAGTACCGGCACACGCTCCAACACTGGTAGCACCGGGACGAGTAGTCATTGCTGGCAAGAAAAGGAATTTGAAAACGAATTACCGTACGATCCACAGAGAATATGAATCCTATTAATGCTTATCTCTTGCTGCATGCTCATTACAGTATCTCATTATGACTCCACTTCTGGCCGCTTACACGTAATACAATAGGTTAATTTTAATCTGTACTCAGGCCACCGCCACCACCACCACCATCGCCGGGAAATCGTTTTTCGTGCCCAGTTTTCTGGCGTGACTTTCGATAATCGCGAACGTCGAACGTAATTTACCATTAAGCTTAACAAGGAGCGCCAACCGAACGTGGTGGTAATTGCTTGTAATTATTTGATTATCGAACCACGCCTGGATAAAAGGTGCATTATGTTGCAGCATGTTGCACAGGCACACCCAGACGGGGAAAGCTCCAACAGTGTTCCGGTAAGGACAATTTCCCATCCATTAACCCGTATCGTATTGGTCTAACCACGTGTTGTTTGGACCATCATGTTTGCGTTGCAATAAATTATCCATCTTGCCAGGCAATAATTCTCGTGAAAACGATTACCAAAAAACGACTATCAATATTTACAAACACTTCGCTTCTGGGGAGAAACAGGGACACTCTGTATCAGCCGGAAATACCCTTTCGTAGCCGAAAACTAATCCTTTCCCGGTAACGGGCGTAACTAACTATTCAGCGGTGCGAAAATAAGAACTTTTTCTCCACGTGCTACCCATTGTTTGCCCCAAAAAACACACACACACACACACACACACAATCACTCACACCCGAATTCTCCCTTTACCACAAACAGCCGGAACCGACCGACTTCCTATTCCCGTGGGGGACACACAGTGTGGTCCTGCCATCAACATGATGGCCCGCGGGAGGGGGGGGGGGGGGGCTGTCCGGGTTTCCACTGTTCCGTTAAGCGTCCGGTTTTGTCCGGAAGCGGTCATGTGTAAATTTGATGGACAGAACGACACTCGCAGTTGGTGGGCAGATCAAAAAGAACCTCCATCTTGGTGCTGAAGGATGAAGCACGTGTTTGTGTGTCCGGGCCGGGAAGGGTGTGATTGGGGAGAATCAAAATTAAAATGTTTCCCGCCCGTGCGTTGTACGGGCAGAGAGTCATGTGGCTGTTTTCCAAAGACAAACAATAGACTTTTATTTAAATTGTAAAAGTGTGCTGCGAGAGTCATTAAGAGCGTGGGCCGGTGGTTAAGCGTTCGTAATCAAAGAGTTTGCTGTAGCGTATGCGTTACAAAACCGGTCGCAGAATACCTAAATGATAAAGTTTTGACTAAAATCTAGATGCGTCAGAAAACAATGGTCATCACTGGGCTAGGCGATTCTACGGCAGTTAATGACACCATACGCCGTCGCTAATGGGGTCGGTTCATTGGCTGAAGTGAGAGCGGCGCCGGTTCTTCACACTGGGATTCGATATCCGGATCCCGTCTTCAGGTAAACTAAACGGCCGAACAAGACCTCCAGAAGCTGTAGAGCCAAAGAAGACGTTATCGTTGTCCTTTAAAAACATAAAGGTCCTCCCAGTCCTTGGCAATTAAGTTGCTTCTCCGATCTTGCCCACGGATGAAAATTGAAGAAGGTCCTTTGGTGATCACAGCTTGAGAGAGTTTATTCGGACGAGGATGGCACGCTCGTCAACCCAAAGAAAAATTTTCAGCATCGTGATCATAGCTGAGCAACTGAGTAACTGCCTAGACACGGACGGTTACAACTGAGGACTTTGTACAAAAATACCGATCTTGTCCAGGATCTTCTTCCAGGTACTGACAGATGCTCTGGTGCTTAGTCTTAAGCCGTGTCGTTCTACTGCTCGATGGTTTGGGCTAGATTGATGTAGCACACTTCGAATTGTATGTAAATTATTTGAAATCCCATAGACAACGATGGCCCTTCGAGCGACGAGATCCTACGAAACGTAGATCGTGGCCTCTGCCCGGTCCAAGGTCCCTTTGTAACCCCTTTGTAATCTCTTCGTTGGTTTCTCATGAGTATCCTGACCGCTGTCTACTCCTTTACGAGACCACCAAACTTTCATACGAAGTTCTTCGACTTTTTGGGCAATAGCTGTCCCAACTCATCTAACAACGCTCCAACATTTAATGTAAACCTGTCCATTTTCTTAATGCACACGGTACCAGCCCCATCTAGTGCACCGTCCTCAACAGTTTACCCTTTTAGAACGAAAGTGTTCGGGAATGCTATTTTCGCTGCCATTAACAAGCACCATTGCATCGGCCAACTTTTGATCGACATCGACCGGGAAGGAGGGAAAGACCCGGCATCAAAAGATCCAAACAAAAGAGCAATATGGTGCATTCATGCTGCGACTGGCTCACGGAAAGTAACTGACTGCAGCTGTCGGATGCTGTCCCGAAATCCGCCCACGGTCTTCCCGAGCTCCCAATATCCCATTGCTTCAGTGAAAGGATTATGATATTTACGGCACATTTCGTGCCGGTGCACCAAACCTACCTTTTGGGGGATCTTGCCGCAGCAGGAACACACACTCGCTGGTGGGTTCGATATGACACCCCTCCCCTCCCTTTTCCCTCCCTAGCGAGCTCCCAAACCCCCGCTGGTGGTGATAGATTATCTTCCCACCGAAAGGGCTGCTCGAAAACGCGGACCGGCACGGAACTTAGCCGACAAAGACAAACTCCGCACCGTCCTTCGATGGGCGCTGGTGTGACATTTGTTTATGATGGGCACCGGGCGGGGGGGGGGGGGACGTCGAACGAGCGAACGACAACCCCCCCCCCCTCCCCTTTTCCCGCACAGCATAATACACTAAGTGCACATTGTTTATGCAGTTTTATGCCGCTTGTCAGTATTCCGGAGGACAGTAAAGCAAAACCTTCAACTACAGCAAATGCTTTTTCGGGGGTTGGGTTTTTTTTGCTCATTCTCTTTCAAAAGGGTATAAAGGGAGGATGATTTACGAAAAAGCTTCCCGGAGAAGGGGGGCCATAAGGATGGGTGGACGTGTGTGTGTGTGTGTGTGTGTGTGTGTAGTACCCATGTAAAATGGGTGGCAATGAATGAGTGAGCAGATTTAATGTTATGTTAAATTTACTGGAAACGACACACCCAGTGAACTGCAGGTGCTGGTGCAGGCCTTTTCGGACGACTAATGGCGGCAGGACCTCCCGTACGTTTCAGTTATAACTATTGTTTTGCGTCGCTATATAGCTAAACGTTTGAATGCATCGGTGATAAACGAGCTGCAGAGAAAGAGAGAGAGTGCGAGGGAATGCTGCAGCAACATTGCACGAATATTGTTACCGGATGTTCTACGCTCCGAAAGGTGCATTGCCGGGGTGATGAATTTGTTCGTGAAGCTAGCTATTATTGGGTACAATTTATCGTAGCGTATATTGCCAGAATTAACACGAAGGGCTACCAGTCGGCTCAAGAACAACATGGCACCGCACTGGTGAAAAATTGTGGTGCAGCATTCGAGCGGGAAATTCTTCAAACTATTGCTGAGATATGGGACTGTGAATCTGAGCCTCGTGATTGGAATGCTGGCAACAATTATCCCATATGCAAGAAGGTAGATAAGCTAGCAATTGCACTTGTCGAAGAGATGGTTGGAAACAATCAGAGAAGATTCTGACTAGAGATAACATCAACTGATCAGATTTTCATCATGGCGAAAATCATGGACAAGATTGTCATAGACATTTTAATACGCCAGGACTGCATGGCCAAGGAACTATAAGACGCAATGTGCTATTACTAGGGCTATTACTTAGGGTCCCTTGTCCACAACGCTAAAGGCTTCAGCTCTCGGTGGCATGGGCTTGCCTGCCTTCTCTTCAACCTGGTGCAGGAGAGACCCATCCGTGACTCGGAGGTGGAAACTACGGAGACCATCGTCTATAAGTCAATCTCTGAGACATATACTGTGTCCAAAACTGAACTTTGGAATGCGCTGGTCATGTCATGAGAGCGGCACAGGACGACCCAACCCGTAGGCCCAAATTGAGATGCAGCTGATGCGTCCGGCCGATAAGTAAACAGTGGCTTTGTTTTGCGAGTGTTTTGAAAATAAGTCCCCCCAAACACACTTGATCGCCGCTTCTGGCGCCATCTTTGGCCCAACGAGATGATAGATAATTGTAATAGTTTTTGAAGTCGTTTCGTATTTCACGAGTCTCCAACTTTTGCTCGATAAAATACCACTTTAAAGCAAACGGCACCCTCGCGCCATCTGCCATCTTTTCCGTCGCGCTCAAAACTTCTAACCCACAAGGCTGTATGCGCTTGCTTGTGTCTATGCGTTGCTGTGTTTCACTTTTCCCCCACTTCCGCAACCAGACACCACCGGACGAACGAAAGAATGGCCCAAGACGCGCTTTGCCAAACTCTTTCTTCTGGGTCTGGGCTCTGGGCTGGTGGGTCGATTCGCGGACTTCACTTACGCGCGATCCTTGATGGAAGGCACAAACGGAGCCGGTGCACACAGAAACGAAAACTCGAGTAATTTTTGTCCACTTACAGAAACTTACTTTGTACACAGCACTATGAACAGTGTGAAGAGCCATTTGATTTCCAGCAAGAATATCACTGCCGAGGCCACACTGAAACGAGAGAATGGGCGAGTTGTTAAACTGGGAAGCATTACAATACGGCACAATACTCCGCAGCACTGGAGTGCTGGAGAAAATAGGAAACTCCCGGCAACTTTGAGTCTTGGAAGCGGCAGGTCTAGAAAATAATAGAATTGTAATGAAAAGATCGGTTTTGTTACGGTGCCAAGGGAAAATACGGTGCGGTAGGATTCGCGTACAGGAAGTGCCGCAAAAAAAACTTGGGGAAGGTTGGTTTAGAAGCATTTTTTTTGCGTTCCCTGAGGTGGTCTGCTATGGAGGGTGAACGATGCAATGATGAATTGCAGTTTGCAGCAAGGCGTTGCCAGCGCCAAACAAAGTGCGGATGTTTTGCCACACTTCGCGTTTGTCTTTCTTTCGCATTCGGGGTCAATTGCATTACGGTGATTACAGGGCGATGTTGGGAACTTACGATGTTGGGTGGGGAAAAACCCCACCACTCACGTCTGGGCACGAAAGGGCACGAATCTCCCTAGGCGCAGTGATGGTAGTGTAATTAAGAGATATTCTCTTCAAACGATTCTCAGGCTTGTGACGAAACGGAGGTGATCCGATGGGAAGGGGCGAAATGCACGCGTCTAGTCCGGTGGACTTGGTTAGATAATTAATTAATGATGCATCCAAGATGCAGTAAACGATGCATGTAAACTGGCCTACTCCCCTACAGCACAGTTGTTGAAACACTAACTGCTCGACAGCACTGCCGCACGAAGGTTTAACATCCTTAAAGTATGCAATCCCGCAGGAAGGTATAACGAAGCTAAGATTTAAAAGCCCTTTTTTCACTAAGCACTTTAGCCTGTCGACAGATATGGGAGATTTTAACCTACCAAAGTACCCAAAAAAAGAGGGTTCTCTTTTCCTCACCCAATCGATATAATCGTGCATTAAAATTCGCTTTCAAAGCGTCGGCCCCTAATGTGGGCTCTTATCGCAAACGTGCGAAACGGCTTAACCGAACCGATGCCGGTTGGAGATCGGTACCTGGGAATCCAACCAACGAGCAACGGATTCTCTAATTCCTTGCCCGCTACGAGGTAAAAGCACGCCCAACTGCATTCAATGTAGTACACATTCCTCCAAAACAGCCTCAGCCCACGGGGAAGTTGCGAACTCACAGGAATTCAGACATTCGCCGCATATTAACGTAAAACCGATGGTTCGAGCGAGAGAAAACAATTACTGGAATGTTCCTGTAACTGGAAGGGAACGGGTGCTTGGTGGGTACGGTTAGAAAGCAATTACAGCGTTGACCAAAATCTATCCAATAGAACTAGGGTGAGCAAGCAAGAGGGAATGGTAGGCACCGAAAAACTTGCATCATTTGCAGAGGTGCAGAGAAAGGATTCGGTAATTGTATGGAAACGTTGGCCCATGATGCATCCCCATGTAGACGGCGGTGAATACGGGACCGTATCTTCGAAAGATAAACTTAACAATCGGCTCCGATCCTGTCGTTTGCTGGACCGTACGCGTGCACATAGAGAGCATCGGGAGATTGGAACCATTGGGGGCATTTTTTGCTTTACTTTGCTACCTCGCCCCGGATATCCTGCCCGGGCGAAGGAAGGAAGTGAAGAAGCAACTTACATAATATAAACACCTGCAGTGTAGCCGTGCACCATTATGTCTATCCCGACGCCACTGACCACTGAAACGAGGATAAGGAAAGAGAGAGAAGAAAAGTGAGAAAGAAAGAAAAAGCAGTTCAGTTATTGAAACAGCATTATGGGGAGTATCGGGCCAGAGTAGTTTCACAGGACACACCAACACACACACACCCTTACATATGCAAACATGGAAAGTTTTCGTTTCATTAGGAAAATGCACTTGCTGCGTACTTTCAATCACGGGTACAGTGTTTCTCAACTTTTAATTCCCATAATTGCTAAGAAAACAATTGTGACTGCTATAGTTTGCTAAGTATTAGTACAGATTCCACACACGCACAAAGACAGACACTTAAAGTTGCTTTTGACAGCTGGCAACAGTCAACAGTTTCAACGCCTGCTTTAACGATCTTCATCACCGCATCCTTGGATATTGAATCGCAAATCAACTCACACCCGGTCACTTCCCCAAACCAAACGTGGACTCCGAGTGGGAAAAGGACATTTCAAGTAGTAAAAGCAGTAAAACCAGCAGAAGAAAAACTCAGCTTCCTGCTGAGGTTCGTGTCTCGCACGTAGACGTAATTGGAACGGTTCATCGCTACAAATTGATCGTCCGCTTTTTGGTTTTTCGTACCCGGGGCGGCGCAGGCGAATGTTATTGTTCAGTGTCGCACTCGCCTCCTGCAGTTACTGGCTTTTTTTTTTTGTTGCCTTGTCTCGTTTTTATAGACCCACTACGATATTTTTACAACGAACTCTCCTTTCCGCTGTTGGCGACCACTACAACAGTCATCAGAGTTTTAAATGGATTTAGTTTTGGCTAGCAAATAAACCCCTAATGGATGTTATTGGTTACTTTCTCGAAGCGTTAGTAGTCCATTGAAAGTGGGAGCCTTTTGTGCTGCGTAGAAAGGAGTTGGGAAAGGAGCTTTTAAGAGGTCTTCCAATAAAAACAAAAAAAACGAAATGGTAGCGGGAGCACTAAAACCCTTACAGCAGTTAAAAGAATCGACTTGAGTTGGTGCTATAATTCGATTCCACGATTCACTACGCTCGCTCCACTTAACTCACCTGTCAGAATCCTCACCTGTCAGATGCAACTGTTTACCACCGGAGGGAGCGGCTTTTGTGTTTTGTTTGTGCGCTCCATTTCTTCGCATCCTGACAGCTGCTGCACCAAAGTATCACTTTGCAGGCATCTATCTTTTGCTTCTTGCTCCGGGGGGGCAAAAAGCGTGATCGTAATTAAGTTTTGACACGCTGCAATTTGGAAGGCCAGATTTTCAGCATTATTTCCATTTTCTTGCGAAACAGAAATTAACGCTCCTTCCGTCTGCGTGCAGCATCTCAACCATCCTGCAGCGCCAGCTCCCGGGACGATACAACGGCTGCTCGGCGAAACCATTTCCACCAGCCGGTCGTCGGAAGAGCATGGCAATGCAATGTTTAAACAATTCCGTGCACTTGCACCGAATGTTAAATATCCTTTCGGTTGGAGGAACAGGCGAAGTTTCGTTTGATCGCTGAATCCTGCTGTGTGTCCACCCGCCAGAATTGCAGACTGCAGCGCCACTGAACACATTATGACACCACCTTCGAATAATACTTTTCCGAAACACGGAAATGACAGGCGGCCATTGTTCTACTGCGAGTCTGTGAGTCTAACGCCTAAAAGACTAATGCTCGGGAAGGTACCCTGTTGGCACCGATCCAAGCTCAGCGCGAATACCGGTATTTCTGTTGAGTTTAATATAATACTATCATGATAGGGATGATAAACTTCAGCCAATCGGAAGCAAAAAGTTAATCAACTCCTTTTTCAAGGTTACCCAAAAAATGTTGGCAGTAATAGTTGGGCCTCAAACACGTTTTATTTACCCCACTGCCATACGGGTCGAATCAGTGCAGTAGTGACTACGTGGCTTCTACATTACTCCCAGGGGAAGAAGCAGCAGAAGCAGTCGATGCGTGATTCGCCGTTATCTCATCATGCACGTTGCGTTCGTTGATATGTGCAGACACGGCTTGCTCACCGTGCCCCACTGTCACATGTCAACGTATCAGTTAAATCAAAATCACTTAAACACACGCTACCCGGTGCCAGCAGAGTCATCAGGCAGAGTCCTGGTTGTTCCCTTCCAAAGCAAAAGAAAAAAAAGTGGGGGTAAAAGGCCATTTAGCGCCGTGCAATAGGAAAGGCAAAATGGGACGCGCGTGGTATTCACTTCACAACCGTGCGTGTACTCTAAGTATCGCAGGCCTGCGGGGGTTGCTATTTTGGAGCTCATACACCACAGTAAGCCACAAAAAAGCGTACCGAACGACAAGCTTAGGACAGGATTTTATGTTTTGCGATCAGGCAGGCTAGCTAGCTGCCTTACCCGAGAAACGTAACGAAACCATAAATCATTGGATTTGTTATACTAAAATTTTTCGCCGAAACGAGGGAGAGGCACAGAACAGGGTGAGGAACGAGAAGGGACATAAAGGGTAACGTTTTATTCTTTTCCCTTGTGGTGTGTGGTGTGCGACAGAGAGTGAAAAAAAAAATAGAATATAGATGACAATACCCAAAATGCGAAATAGGATCAGGGTGGCGATATTTTATTTATGAACCCTCGTCGGATGCGCTCGTACGGCTGTCAGTTTGAGGATGCAGTCGGGATGCTGCGGGACATGTTGACGTGTCGACAAAGCGCGACAGTAAATGTTTAAATACTGGCAAAGCTTTTGATGTCTCTGATTCTTCCATCCGTTCCCGAAAATAGCGCACCCAAGAGCGCATACGAGTGCAGCACTGTTGTTCCGGTGCAATTGTTAATAAACACACGGACCGTGTTGCCCACGGGTTGGCTGACTGGCTGGGCTTGCTGGTGGTGGGGTGAAACATACTCACAGGGACGCGTTTCTGCAGATAGCTGCCGTCCACTGCAGGTGACACACAGACACAGGCAGGCAGTTGGCACATAAATAATGACACTCGGGACAATGCGTCCAAGAGTCAGTCCAAGGGGGAGCTAGGCCTTCGCCGACCAGAACCCACCCGTGTTTGGTACACACATTTGTTCGATAAATCAATAGCGTGTTTGCGTTGACATGGAAGGCGTTCCGAGAAATGTGTCTTCCGACATCCGAACATCCTCGCCGGGTCTTCGGGACCAAAAACCGCGGCAACCACCGCGGTCGGTTGTTATGCCGGTGACACGGTTTATTCCGAACGATTGAACGCTGCATGCGCCTGCACGATTTACTTCTTCGGTAAGCGCGACGAAACGAAGAAAGAAAGAGTCAAACATAAATTGAGGACATCATTTCCATTCGGCTTTGTCGAGAGGAAAACCGTATGGAGGATGGAGCGTTTGGGAAAATTGGTAGGCGAAATTGTTTCAAATCATTCGAGACGATAGGCAGTTGGTTAAGCGGTAAATACTTTCTGTGCATTTGAACGGTACCGAGCGGGTGGATTAAGTTGTTTTCAGTCAGTTTATGTCGAGCTTGGACAGATTTTGCGGTTATTGAAGGACTAATGAATCGCTTGTCGACAGAGGAAAGAAAGGAGAACGGATTAATCCTCTAAACTATAATAATAGTCTAGTTCTAAACTCTGCGGCATGAACCTCAAAGTAGCTATGTAACTTAAAGCTAAAGTATCCTGAGATACTTAGTTTCTTAGAAATCCAGGGTGTTTATAGCAACTTATTATTATTTTAACCTAGCAATAGAAGCTTCACCTATTCACCTTTCACCTAGAAATCATCTGTTACATGAGCAATTGAACAAAAAAAAGGAATATTAAGTCCTGTTGTCGGAAGGAAGAAAGAGAATATGTTTTAATTTTTCCTCTGTACTAATGTACTTCCCTATCTTTAACTCTGTAGTATAAACTTAAGCTAGCTATAAAATTTCCATAAGGCAATCTTTGTCTAAAACTTAAGTAACTTTTTAGTATTTAATTTAATTTTTTTAGTTAAAAACAGTAAGCCATTAAAGCTTGGTGTAAAATCAAACCAAAAAGATCACAAAAGCTATACATCATTTCTTACAGATCAAAAGATACCAACGACCAGTGAAGCTTTAGTAAGTAAAGCTATGGTCTGTGAGCGACTAGTCATATTATCAGGTGGTCAGAAAAACCGCCATAACGGATTGGTAGACGATGGCGCTAGGCTCGGATTCGAGGATTTCGATTGTATTGCTCGATAAGAGTCAGTCAAATGATACCAACTGCTGGATTGAATTGATTTCATTCCTTTGTGGTTTACTAAGAGCTTTATAAGGAGGATTTGTGGTGTAAATCTTAACATTGCCTAGTCGCTTGTCTGTGGCTAGCGCAAAGAGTGCATTTTAATTCATATCCAATAGACTTACTATTCAAGTTTTCAGTTCTTCGATTCCAAAATCAGCTATAATTTTTTATTGCATAGCAAAGAGTATTGTACAGCTACTAATTTATAGTATCCTTTTTATAGCTAAGCATTGCATTCTACAAATAAAAATGTCTAATACTTAA
This sequence comes from Anopheles stephensi, assembly GCF_013141755.1. Classification (NCBI taxonomy): domain Eukaryota; kingdom Metazoa; phylum Arthropoda; class Insecta; order Diptera; family Culicidae; genus Anopheles; species Anopheles stephensi. Next base: position 6,904,145 of record NC_050203.1, read on the forward strand.
ATTTTATTACAAAAATCCTATCTTACATAACCAAATCAATTAGAGATAATATCAAAAGAAAAACGAAATTGTACTTAAGTTGTCATTCTGTGGGACATTTTAAAAGCATAATTATTTCAAATTTTGTGCTTCTACTCTTTCACGAAAATAATGAACAAAACAACAAACACACGACCAAAGCACGCTTTCTGTTCACTCAAGACACGGAAACAGTAAGGTTCATTACAACTTCCCACCACCATTTTGTGTGTGTGTGTTAATGGGGGAGGGGGGGCGGTGGCAACTTTAATTCCTTTTTCCATGCTTCATCATTATGCACAATTTGCAAAACACATGCAATCACATACAGAGCGCGAGTCGTAAAAAGACGCAATCCTAATTAAAACGGTCTACCATCGTTAAAACACAATTTAGTCCTCCCGCAAAACCCGGTGCCGTAGCCCCAGGCTCCACTCCAAAGAAAAAACCCACCCCACCAAAAAAAAAAGTGTGACGCTTAATGGGCACGGGGTGACATGCGGTGGACCTGCCCACGTTTGCCACGTTCTAATGATGAATCTGAATGGAGCCTACGTTACGATTACGTTAAAGGTAAACCAGCAAACACGCAAGCATCTATTAAGGGGTTCAAAAAAAAAAAAGTAAAGCAAAAATTAGAATCACTCACTAGACCCTTTGGTAGAGGGAAACGCACAACACATTCTTTTCACCTCACGGAAGCTTACAGGGCACAGGGCAAAAAAAAACAAAACAAAAAAGAACCGGAGGCCGTAAATACCTTAGCTTCGTGACGGATACGACGTACCGGCAAAGTACATTCGAAAGCAAGCTCGAACCTCTCCGGTTGTTTGCCACTGTGTCGGGGTTGTTTTTTGTTGCTTGCATACATTTTTAATTTTGAAGTGCATACATAATTTCCATCACGGTCGTCGCGTGCCATTCACGCCCTCGGTTGGGGGGGGGGGGGGGGACGAAGATCAGGAACGGGACTCCTGCGCCGTATCTCTCACTCTTGGCGTGGTGGCATTAAGCTTACCGTTTCTTAAGAACACTTTTTGGATTTGTTTGACTTGCCGGGGCGGGATTTTCTTTTTTGCCTCCCCTCCCGTTCGCAGTTCGACGTTGTTTGTGGCGATGTACTTATGGTTTTGCCTGCACTTGAGATGCACCAAACACACACACAGAGACAAAAAACACGCTTCCTGGTTTCGTGTGACGCTCGTTGGTTAGTGAAAAGCTTTTGCTTAAAATATTCGTAACGAAAGATGAAAGCTAGTGAGCAGGATGGTGGAAACCGTCCGCCATCAGTACGCCACGGGTGTGCATGGTTAGTGAGCGAAGATTACACTCCAACCTGGTGTGTGTGTGTGTGTGAATTTTACATGCATCTCGTCCCAAACGTTGGACATCTTTGGCACGTTCTTCGACAGAGCAGCGTGCGGGCACTGTGCTGATACTGATCGTTTTACTAAATAGGTTTATAGTCCCCGGGTTGACGTGTTGCTTTTAGCGTCCGGAGTCCAATGTAAATATTGGGAATCGTCGAACCGTCAACTCTGCAAACCGTTTAATTATTTTACCGTGTACCAGACCTTACTGCTTAAGCTTTCACTTGAGCACTTGAAACTTTCCCCTTTACTGACATCCAAGTAGCTGTGATCGGTCGCTCGTAACCACAACGAAAAATATAACATCCTTCGATCTCGGCCACATGTTGTGACGCGTTGCTCTAAAACTTTGCTAACGAGAAATGCTTTCATTTCTCGGCTTGCTTCCAACGTCACATGTAACTTAATCAAGCAAAATGAACAAACACCACCAACGGGACTAGATCCTCTTAGTCGTCGTTGGTCACCTGACTTCCGCCGATGTACCCTCGATATTTATGGCATGCTGCGGTATTCATTATCATGTCAAAAGCTCCCCAGCCCCCATTGGTTTATAGCTAACGGCAAAACTTTGCACCCAAATTCTACCGAACTCCCCATACGGTGCACAGCTCGTGGTAGCTGGTGACAAAAATTAGATACCGTGGTTTATTAACAACGTTTCACACCATCGAGTGATTGATTAACTTTTCGCAAACAAACCCACTCGTGCGCTCGTCGAAAGCTAGTGCTGCAAAACTTTCACCAGATTTTCCTTTCACACCATGTGTCTGTACAATTTGTAATTTGTAGCCGCAGCACGCCTCCCGGTGCTGTGCGCTCTACACTTCTTCGTGCAGGACATCTCCGTTTTGTCCTTTTCGCCTCGGTGGAAGGTTGTAGCCGTATCGGTAACGTTTCCTTGCGGACTAATTTCATTTGTTTCGATCGGCTAGTGGTGCGGCGAGAACGACCGGATCTCGGGACGGCACGAGACGACGACGACCGAGAACCGAGACTTCAAGTTTCAAATTTATGTCCGTCCCGCGGGAGAGATGCACAGACTTTCTTCGTATTTTGAAACCCGGTGTTTTCTTTCCGAGCGTATGGAGTGTTTATCGCAGCAACCAGCAGGAACGAGGCGAGTCCGAAGCCTTTCGGAATGAAGTGTGCCGTTCTGTCTGGATCTGTTCACACTTTCGGAATTTGCCACGGTGACGGTAGTCGAATGGGTGTTTGGAAACTAGTTTTCTAGTAAATCATATTAATTGTAACGCATTTCAGTGCTGCATCGCGAAAAACGGATGCTTTTTGAGTTTTAAGAGCGCTTGGCGTACACAATCTTGCTTAGTAACAGCGTTTACAGCGACGGATTGAGCGATCCGAAAGACTTGTTCTAAACTTGTGTCTGTTTGTTGGGTGCAGCTGCCATGCTAATGGTCTATTAAGGATGCTATTAGACGAACCATATCTGTGCTCTTAAAACTTCTATAAAACGAAACTACTACGAGTGCTATTGGCAAACATTTTCTGGGGAGGGGTTTCCCCCTTTTTTTTCATCACAAAGTCAAAGTCAAAATCCCAAACGGACAGGAACCGACTTTCGTTAACTTTGTCTGTGGATTTTCGTCCTATTACTTTCCAGCTGTTTTCTTTTCTTTATTTTTGGTTTTTACTTCCCTCAGACCGGTCTCCGAGGGAATACCACACACACACTCACACCCAACTATAAACCGACAGTAGAAACAGATAACGATATTGGGTGCACCAATTTTTCCTTTCCCATGCCGGGCAACGGGAAAAAGCGATGCGATGTGCGCCATCACCACCGGGCCAGCAAATGTCGTGAAGCAAATTGCAGCAATTTACTTGTGCCCTGTGCACCGGCGTTGTTCGCCCATCGTCATCATCGTCCGACGGGATGCGGGGATATGTACGTCCAATATTTCATCAGCAACGGATGTCATTTACTTGACAAATATCATCCGTTTTGCCAATTGACCTTCCGTCCATGGCGGACGCGCCGTCTTCGAACGCACGGTATCTCATCAATTCTTGCGCTGAGTTCTGAAGGGACACTGCCGCGGACGCCAGAACACACCCACCGAGCAAACAAGACGAAGTTCGATCGTACTTCTTTGAATCGCCTTGACTTTGTGAGGGTTCACGCTCGCGCGGCGGTATTCGAAGGCGATAAATTGCTCATAAAATGACGCGTTGTAATATCTCATTACCTAGAACCAACAGCATCTGACGCTTGACGCTTGTTTTTGTGATGCGGTAAAGCTGTAATTGACTTAGCTAAGCTGCATATTATTTACTCGCTAATTGTTCGTCGTCGCAGCGAGAGAAGATTGAGTACGTAGAAGATCGTTCCGAGATGGCTTACAAATGCGCATTGTGTGCGCAAACAGGTGCAAAGGTGCAACCCACATGTCACTAAGGTCAATGCCGCCGTCGTCGGTCGGCAGCGACTCGATTGAAGCTGGAACTTGGATTATCCAGTGTTTTTTGGTCTGTAAAGGGTGTGTGGGAATTAGAATAATTATATAATCTTGCCTGCATTTGAACTACAGGATTTAATATTACAATTTTCGAGCATGCATTTAAATTTCACGAATTAAACAGTAGACAATTAAGGATTAAGATTAGGACTACTCGACTGTTATACACTTACACGAACTACTCGAATTACATGTAAATCATTATGGACAAACGAATACACAGTTGCAAACCGACCAGCGATACGAGTGCACACAGTCTCACTTCAATCCTCAAAATATATCACAACCACCCCCTTTCGTGAACATTTTCACATTTGTTGGTCCTTCGAACCGGATCGTGATATACGGAGAGGAAGTTTCATTCTGCAACCAAGAGTGGAACTCGGTATACGGAAATTGTGCAAGTCATTACGTGACAAATTCGCCATCGCATTCGGCCCCGCGTCAAGGGCAACGGTCGGTTACACTCCACCATTTCGAATTTCGCGCCAACGAGTTGTTCGTTACCGTCGTGTGATATTTCGTGTGATATTTTCGAGAAGCAATGGATAAGAAAATCAAGGCAGTGCAGTTGAAGAAAAGGATTGCTGTGGAAAGCATTAAATCCATGGAGCGGTTCCAGACGGATTTCCAACCCAACGACGCCCAACAGATTCCGGAGGTGTTAGAGAATTTGGAATCGCATCAGGCAGGGTTCTTCGCCGCTATTTCTAAACTGGAGGAACTCGACGAAAGTGATGCAACAATCGAAGCGTGCATTATGGAGAGAATCCACTTCGAGGAACGTTGCAGGAAGCTGAAATCATTTTTACGTGCAAATCAACCCAAGGAAGAAGGAGCGGTCAACGATACGACAGGTTTGGCTTCGTCGACACTCGCTTTTGGTCGACCGCACGCACCAAACCTACGCTTACCCAAAATCGAGCTTCCAACGTTCGATGGAGATCATACGAAATGGCTGTCGTTCCGCGATCGCTTCCTTGCTATGATCGACGCTTCGCCTGAGCTTCCGTCCATCGCAAAACTGCAGTACTTACTTTCATCGCTAAAAGGAGAGGCTGCACTACCCTTCGAGCACACACCTCTAACGGAAGACAATTACGCAATCACATGGGCTGCTCTGCTTAAACGGTACGACAACTCGCGTCTACTAATCCGTGAGTATTATCGGAAAATGCACTATCTCCCCGGAGTGCATTCGGTGTGCGTGGATAAGCTTTCCCACTTGGTGGATGAATTCACGCGCTTCGTGAACGGATTAGTGAAGTTAAAGGAACCGGTAGATTCGTGGGATACACCGCTGTCGAATATGCTGCTTATGAAGTTAGATCGGGAAACGCTGTTGGCTTGGGAAAAGCATTCGGTACACTTCACGCGGGACAAATACAAGGATGTGATCGAGTTTGTTCAAGATCGGATCCAAATCTTGAAATCGACCAACACTTTCGTGATGGATCAAAGCGCTGGTGGTACCAAGGTGGCCGGCAACAGTCGGCAGCCAGTGCAACGACGGTTCATCGCGTATGCAGCTACTTCTCGCCCGGCTCCTGTTCCTTCGTCTGCCCTCATCCAACCGCCAAAGTGTCCACTGGAGTGTTCCGAAGGTCACACTTTGCGCAACTGCCCAGTGTTCACAGGTAAAGAAGTTCAGCAACGACGAGACATTGTTGCAACGAATCGACTGTGCTGGAATTGTTTGAGCAGCAATCATCAGGTGAGGGAGTGTAAATCGGAATTTTCGTGTCGCATATGTCGGGAGCGTCATCACAGCTTATTGCATCACACTCCACGCTACACTCCTCCCACAACGGTTACAATGTCTGCTCAAACGGATGACGACAATGTGTTCCTTGCAACGGCAAACATCCAAATCAAGGATGACTACGGCAACATCCACGAAGCAAGGGCTTTATTGGATTCGGGTTCCACATCGAATTTCATCGCGGAAGACCTAGCTCGAAGGCTGTTGACCAGTCGCAAAAGGGTCAACGTCGCTGTTTCGGGCATCGGCAATTCGGTACAGCTGGTCAAGGGTTCGATCGTCGCCACCGTTCACTCCAAGACACAACCCTTCTCAACGGAAATGGCGTTCCTGGTTCTGGACACGCCATGTACAAACATTCCTACTTCACCAACGGACATCTCTTCATGGGAAATGCCGGATGTGGCATTGGCGGACAGCACCTTTAATCATCCGGGGCAAGTCGATATCGTCATCGGAGGCGATACGTTCTGGGAGCTGCACACCGGTCGCAAGCGCTCTATTGGCAGAGGCAAGCCGTGGCTGATTGAAACCCGTTTCGGTTGGGTTGTCAGCGGCATCTCTCATCATATATCAGCCGGTCCGCGGCTGTGTCATCTTTCTGCACACGATGCCACATTGGAGGAGATCCTGCATCGATTCTGGGAGAGCGAAACCATAGCCGAGGATCCTGTGCTATCGGTCGAGGAGAATGCTTGCGAAAAGCATTTCGCTGCAACAACTGTTCGCACTACAAGTGGAAGGTATGTCGTTCGTTTGCCTTTTAACCCCAATCCTAATGTCGTTTTAGGAGAGTCGAAACAAATAGCTGATCGTAGATTGCGTAGTATGGAACGGCGGTTGAACAGTAATCCTACAATGAAAAAGGAGTATGCCAAATTCATGAGAGAATACGAACAGTTGGGGCATATGAAACGACTTACCAGTCCTGCAGATGATTCGATAGATCACTATTACCTTCCACACCATGCCGTTGTTAAAGAGTCGAGCACAACCACGAAGGTTCGCGTCGTGTTCGATGCATCGTGCAAAACGTCGAGTGGTTACTCGTTGAACGACAAACTCATGGTGGGACCAGTCGTTCAAGAAGATCTCCTATCGATCATCCTTCGGTTCCGTTCTCGTGCCATCGCATTGTCTGCCGACGTAGAGAAGATGTATCGGCAAATTTTACACAGTCCCGATGATTGTAGATATCTGCGCATCCGGTACAGAGAAGATCCTGCTGAACCCATCTCAACCTTTGAACTACAGACGGTTACGTACGGCACAGCATCAGCTCCTTTTCTAGCTACAAGGACCTTGAAACAAGCTGCTATTGACAACAAGGAAGAGTACCCGCTGGCAGTGAACGCTGTCCTAAACGACTTCTACGTTGATGATTTGTTAACGGGTACCGATGATATCTATGAAGCGATTGAAATGCAGAAGCAGATATCAGGCATGTTAAATTCAGCTGGTTTCACACTGAAGAAATGGGCTTCAAACCGCACCGAAGCATTGCAAACCGTGCCGTCTGAAGATGTAGCAGTTCAACTAACGCATGAATGGAAGGATTCGAAGCAGGTTTCCACGTTAGGTATCATGTGGGAACCAGCTGCTGACACTCTACGTTTTCGGATCGATATACCACCTACACCATCCCGCATGACAAAAAGGCTAGTTTTGTCATACATAGCTAAAATATTCGATCCCCTCGGGTTGCTGGGTCCAACGATCATCATCGCCAAAATGTTCATGCAGCAACTGTGGGCTCTAAAGCAGAACGGAAGATCGTGGGATTGGGACAGCGAGCTACCATCGCACCTACAGCAAGAATGGTTGAACTTCCACTCTACCTTATCCTCACTGCGCAACCTGAGAATACCACGGTACATAGCTCAACGCACGGCCACAAGTCTGCAAATACACATCTTTGCTGACGCATCACAACTAGCATACGGCGCTTGTTGTTACATCCGCGCTGAAGGCTTGGAAGGAGTCACCGTACAGCTGCTAACAGCCAAGTCGAAAGTCGTCGCATTATCTAACTCACACTCTATAGCTAGGTTGGAATTATGTGCAGCGCGATTGGCCACACTCCTACACGAGAAGGTGATTAATTCACTGAAGGTTTCTGCTACTACAATCTGTTGGACCGACTCAATGACTGTACTTCACTGGTTGAACTCCGTACCAAATCGCTGGAAGCCGTTCGTAGCCAACAGGGTGGCTAAAATCCAGCAAACTTCCGGCATACAGTGCTGGAAGCATGTTCCAGGCACCGACAATCCAGCAGACGACATCTCGCGTGGCTTAACACCAGAGAAACTATTGGCATGTGAACGCTGGTGGCACGGGCCACATTGGTTAGCACGCAACGCTGAAGATTGGCCACAAAACACTTCACCACCAAACGAGGCTGAGAGCGCAGAGGAGGAGAGGTTAACTTCACCACGGGTTGCAACAACATCTACAATCTGCGAATTTCGGAACAGGTTGTTTTCCCGAATTTCGGCTTACCACACACTGCAAAGGGTTGTTGCATACGGCTTGCGCTTTATTCATAACGCGAAGCTTCACAAGGGAAATACGGCACATTCAAAACACATACCACCTCTCACTACGGACGAACTCAAGGCGGCAGAACTCAAACTGTGTTACCTATCACAACGAGACACTTTCTTCGAGGAGATACAAGCCCTACAGAAGGGCAAAGAGATTCCAAAGAACTCCAAACTGAAGTGGATCTCACCCTTCATCGACATCGACGGGATCCTGCGCATCGGTGGCCGGCTCACTAACGCACAACTAACAGAAGCAGAAAAACACCCGGTCATCTTATCTTCAAAGCACCCACTTGCCGCACTACTAGCTGTTTCGATTCACTTGCAAAAGTTGCATGCTGCACCACAATTGCTGCTATCTACTCTGCGCCAAAGATTTTGGATTATTGGTGGTCGCAATTTGTGCAAATCCGTGTACCACACTTGCCACGCGTGTTTTAAGGTAAAACCAACACTCATCAAACAAACTATCGCCGATCTGCCAACATCACGCGTCACACCAACAAGGCCATTCTCGGTATGCGGAGTGGATTACTGCGGGCCAATCTACCTAAAACCAACCATCCGCAACAGAAGTCCGATCAAAGCATACATCGCTATTTTTGTATGTTTTTCAACACGAGCGGTACACATCGAACTGGTTGGCGATTTAACCTCAACAGCATTCATAAATGCACTTCGTCGTTTGGTTGCACGCCGCGGTCAAATCAGGGAACTTCACTCCGACAATGCAACCACATTCAAGGGAGCCGCGCACGAGCTGAATCGCATCTACAAGATGCTTAAATGCGACGAACACGATCGAGCTGCAATATTGGATTGGTGCGCGACGAATCAGATGAAGTGGAAATTCATCCCACCGAGGGCGCCGCATTTTGGAGGTTTATGGGAGGCAGCGGTGAAAGCAGCTAAAAAACACATCATTAGAACCATCGGCACTACAAGCATCACGCAGGAGAACATGCTTACCTTGCTTGCCCAGGTAGAGCAATGTTTAAATTCACGGCCAATAACACCTTTATCCGATGAGCCGTGTGATTTAGAACCACTGACACCGGGCCACTTCCTTGTCGGTGGCAATATGCAAGCGGTACCAGACATCGATTACACCAATACGCCGAGCAATCACCTGAAGGAATACCAATTGGTACAAAAACATCTCCAATCGATTTGGGCCCGATGGTATCCGGAGTATCTGCAACAGTTACAAGCCCGGGCCAAATATTGTTCCGGTAAAGCAGCCGTCCTACAACAAAATCAATTGGTGATTATTAAGGAAGACAATGTTCATCCTACCTCTTGGCCCATGGGGCGCATCGTTGCAGTACATCCAGGAAAGGACGGGGTAGTTCGCGTTGTTACACTGCGCACTGCTTCAGGGAAGCATATCGTCCGCGCAGCTAATCGTCTAGCTGTTCTACCAAATCCAGACCCGCTAAGTCATCTTGAAACCACGGAAACCACATGCACTGATTAATGCGCACTTGTAAACCACGCTACATTGTTTACATTCACAAGTGTCAATCACGGATCAAGATAAACAAACACACGCCCACACGCACCCACATATACACACACACACATGATAACAGGCAGATAGGAGATAAGCATTGCGTCAGGAGTACACGATTAGTTTTGAATTCACATTTGCATGAAATTTAAAGAAGTTCCTTCTTTGGTGGCCGGGAATGTGGGAATTAGAATAATTATATAATCTTGCCTGCATTTGAACTACAGGATTTAATATTACAATTTTCGAGCATGCATTTAAATTTCACGAATTAAACAGTAGACAATTAAGGATTAAGATTAGGACTACTCGACTGTTATACACTTACACGAACTACTCGAATTACATGTAAATCATTATGGACAAACGAATACACAGTTGCAAACCGACCAGCGATACGAGTGCACACAGTCTCACTTCAATCCTCAAAATATATCACAACCACCCCCTTTCGTGAACATTTTCACAGGGTGGAAAAAGCCTAACCACCATTAATCACCTTATGCATTGGTCTGTCCAATTTATCGCTCCCGCCGGAATGCACAGCGGAAAGCGCTGCGAAATAGAAAGCCACCATTATTTATTGCAATTCCAACGCCACCGATAGGTGCGAGGTTGAATAGTTGTGTTTTATTTGCCGATGCAAGAGTACAGATAAATGTTATTAATTTTTGCCCGTCCAAAAACTTCACTGCATTTGTAAGTCGCTGGGGAATTGAGGATGCCCATGAATGGAGGGTATTAATTTCACCAAACTTTTGCCTCTCGTGGTCGAACGCTTTAAGCATGACACGTTTGGTGGTTGTACGTTTTACAGCGAGCGAAAAACATAAACAAAATCCCCCTCCAGTGGCTTCTTAGATCAAGATTACGTAGAAAAAAAGGCAGGGGTTTTACAGATGGTTTCAGCACAGCAAGGATTAGACGAACGGCAAAATTCTTGGATGATATCACATTTGTTTCACATAAGTACAACAAAGTATTGCAGCTTAATATAGATTCTAGTAATTGCAGTTGTTTTTATTTGATTGCTCTCATTTGTATGACTATCATCGTGCTAAGTGTTCGACCAAAATACGTTCTAAATCTCATGGCTCAAATCGCCGGCTGCTGACACTGTGTGCTCAGAGACCTTTTTTTTTTGTATTGACTTTTTCGTCGAATTTCATGGAAATTTATCCCAAACTTAGAGCGTCAATTACTCTTAGAAAAAAATCGTTTGATGTCTAGTTGTACGGTAATAGGGGAAAGCAAGTGGCCCACTGATAATCAGCTACATACGAGTAAAAACAAATCACAGAATCCAAAAGCTTGGACAAACAATATTTAGAGAACCTTACAGCTCCAAGTTCATTTCACTAGATGTAGAAGATGCTGTGGTTACTCCATGATCCATGAACGTGATTAATTTCTGAAATGCCCAAAATGTCACAAAGTCACAGCGGAAACCCCTGCAATATTACTACCCCGAAACTGCGTCACACGCTACTACGATCGTAAATAATGTAGTAATTTATGGCCTCAGCAGGGAGTCCGGATTTCCCAACGCACGGATAAAACAAAAAAAAGGCAACCCCCCCCCCCCCCCCCCCCCCCGATCATACCCCGAGTGCATCCGACTTGGGTAGCCCCATTTAAGAAGCACCGGCGCTTTCTGCAGAAATTTTGTTGGCCACAACGCAACAGACCTAAGAAGGAAATCCCGGAGTCGATTAACTTCACTGCTTCACACACACATACACACACAGAGGCCAAAGTTTTCGGTGCCAAAATAATTGAAAAATGCGTCTCGTGAAGCGAAGCGTGCATACACATGGGCTTGGGAGGCGAGTTCGGAAGAAAAGAACGCATCGTGTAGAAAATCGTATCTTACGCCTTGGTGCACACGGTACTTTAATTATTTCTCCCCCCCCCCAAACCCCCCCCCCACCCCCGTACCACGAAGAAATGCGAAGAAGGAGACAGACAAAGAGAGAGAGAGAGCGGGGAGAAGAATTTTTAAACTCAATAAGCAAATGGAATGGGGCACAAAATTTGTGGCTAATGCTTTAACAAGCAAAACGTATCTTAATTTGTATTCGGTAAAGGAAACTCCAAACCGTAAAGGATGTTGCACAAGAATGCTTTAACATTAGTATGGCAACGCGGAAGAAGACGCATCGTGTACGGGGCATAAGCATGTGGCCCACCCTTGATGATACTCGAAGTCATCGTAGCAGAAAGCGGATAATATGAGCGCCGGGTATACAGTACCGCCATCTCACCGCCAGCCCTTCATCGCGCCTGCATTCCGGCTTCAATCGAATATGCTCCGTTGTCTGCGTCTTTTGTGGTGTTTGGAATTAATATTCAACGAGCCGTACAAAGGACGCTGTTTACTTCACGCTGAAAATGTCTCCACCAAAAACAGGATGTCTCCACTGCTGCTGCTGCTGATGTGCAGACGGCAAGTGCCTTTGATGTTGGCCAAAGTTGGCGATTTGAAGGCATGTGGCGTGATCTATCAATCAGTACAGCGCCGCACATGATGGGAATGGCGCAGACATTCTAATAATGACCCTTTGATCCGCATCGCAATGAGAATGGCCGATATATTGAAAACACTTTTAATAAGGCAAACTGAAGTAACTCCAAAGGAAGAACCCTGAGTCAGACGCGCTCCAGGCGACACTGTTCCTTGAGAAAACAGTATCCCATTCGAACGGTGCCATTTATTCAACAGGATCACCATATTAAAACAGCCGAGCCATCGATAATGGGTACTGCTAATTGTGAACGTTCTTCGGTCCACATTGCTCATTCTCTCACAGCATGGCTGTCACGCACAACCTGTAAGAGATATACATTTTATGCTAAAACAGAGAAGCCGCTTCATCTCCTATCGGAGCATCCATCATCCCGGTGAAGCCCTCGGTGAACGATTTCGGCGCTGCCTCGGCCAAACAGGCCACGGCCATCGTTCCTGCACCCATCAGGCGAATTAGAAGTTTTGCTTCAAAAAGAGCGATAAATAACGTTGATGACCAACCGGGGTGACATGTACGCCCAGGGAAACCCACACAATGCGGACCGTCCTATCGGTCCTTATTCGCCTCCATCTCACAGGTCATAATTCACCGCCTAATGAACACGGCAGCACAAAGCGGCGAGTAGAAAAAATATGTGTATATACCTAGTACAGTACATTATCGGACAATGGTGCAAAATTTTAATGCTTCTTCAAATAGCGAAACTTTTCGTGCAGCCAAAAAAACTCTGGACAACATCAACATTCCATCCAGAGTGAAGGCGAACGCCAAAACAAAAAAAAAAACCTAAACCACTGCGTCAAACATACCATAAATTTACTTGTCCACATTTATCGGGACTTGCCATTGGGGCCGAGAGGACAGTGAATAGACTAGAACGCAAAAATCACCGGTGAGAATGATCCGCTTGTTAGGTTATGCACTTAACACGTGGTCAGCTGTGTCCTGCTCGCTGCATGCTAGCCTTTCCAGGATTTCTCATACCTAGTAGAGGAAGCTGGACAGCAAGGCGGAGTAAGGCATAAAAAAATGGTTACATCTCACCCGTCCTCATGCTCATGCACATGGAACAATAAACGGTTGCCATACCCAGTTTTGTCGGATATTATACGGAATGGAAGTTCGTTAAAAGTTTGCAAACGGAGTGATGGTCCGGAATTCGGTGCGAACTAAAACACAGTCACACGTACCAATGCCCAACGAGTGTACGAGTGTTACTTTACGATACTACTGCTACCCTTTGTGTGTGTGTGTTTTTGCTTCTGGATGGTTAGTTTCTGGGGAAGTTTCTGAAGCGGAAACATTTTGCTCCGTTCGTTTCACCTAGTTTCGATTGAAAAGAACATGCACATGCACCTGCTATGCTGTGGGGAATTCTGAGAAGGGGCCCTTGTAAATCAATCGAAGGTGTAGGCAATGTATGATCGCTAGTAAATTTAAAAACTACTCTATTATCGCTCGTTCGTGGGCACACATGGTCGTTATTGGTCCATTTTGGGTGGGACTTGCCTAATGATTTTGGACTCACTTGGTGTGCTGCTGAGTTTCTCGAAACTGGAGAGGCAATTATTGGAATGCTAAAAATCGATCCTAATGGTGGTTGGCAAACTAAAAGCTAGAGTTTCGTAGACCAACGCACGAGAGCTTTTTGACATCGTAGGTGATGAATTTGATGTTATCACTTTCATTCTACTATATTTAAACTATCCTTTTTGTGGACATTGTACTCCATATAACCATATCTTTTCGTCCTAGGGATGTTTGAATAGCTTTAGTGTCAATGCAATGAGACATCCAGCGATTTTCTCCAAGAGCAATTGTCGGCAATGAAATTAGATGAAATTCCTTGAGCTCATCCCAGAACACACAATCTCAGTTGGCTTATTGCTGGATGTCTAGCGGCACGGTCACGTTGGCAACACAACTGGCTACTTAGACGAGCTGTCATTTTTATATTCTTTTTCACTACAACAGACACGAAAAATCATTACTGTAAGAAAAGCTCTAGTGCAGCAAGCTTTTTAATTAGTAGATTACCAAAGAAAAAGCTCTTGAAAAAGCCAGTCGATGTTTCTGGTGAGAAATACTGGCATGAAACTTGAGATGAGACAGACTCTCACTAACTGACATGGATTAGGAATAAGGAAGGAATATTAGGAAGTCATAGATCTGCGATCATGAGTGATTTGAAGGGATTATAATCATTATTTTGTGAACTAAAACTAAGAACCTGCCGAACCTCTATTAAATAAAAAGCTTTAGACCTGGAAGCTTTTTCGTTAGTATTGGCGAAGTTTATCTAGCGACTGTGGTATAGTAAATAGAGATGAGATTTGAACTCTTGCCTTTGCTAATGCTGGACGTGCCATAACATTCAATATGTTATTAAGTGATCAATTGTTAACAACAAAGCCCATTTGATCTACGTTTTCTCTCTCCTATACTGAACATCCGTCAATGCTCCAGGCGCAAGAATATACAACTCCGGTTTGATGAATTAAATATGTCATTCAAAATTGCAACACATCTGCGCATCTGGTCACAACAAGAACACTGGACAGAACTCTGGATTGAATTCCCGAGCACTCGAGTACACGCACCATCACGAATCGCTATGAATATTGAACGTTAATTTGTTTTTCCACTAAACCGCAAACGTTTCCCACCCTGTAGTGGCAGCACCAATGCTGTCATTACATCAGATTGTAAGCTCTCGATTACTCGAGACTCGAGGCTCGTGAAATTCGGTCCCCCGGCGAAACAAAACGGCGAAAAACGAAACCCCCAAGAGTAGAGCCAGGCTGGCCACCGCCATATCCGTTTGCTGGTGGATTGGTGGATCCTTCCGTCCATACGAAACTTACCAATCGCTGTCACGACGCCCCAGAGCCGTATCAGTGGCCGGAGACAGTGGCATGGGCCGCCAAATTGACGCCGTCGGTTTCTGCCGTCCATCGTGGTGTCGCTGCGATCTTCCGCCGAATCGCTGTCCGTGACTCCGCTGCCCTTATCACGACGACTAGTGTTCTTTCTTCTCACCTTTCTTTCCTATTCCGCTGTTTTTCCTTGAATGGCCTTGAAGCTGTTTTTCTCAAACACACACACACACACTTTGGGTCGTTGTTTTTTCTTTTCGTTTTCTTTAACGCGAAAACTTTTCGCTCCGTTTCTCACCGGAGCATAAAACTTTCGCGCGGAGGCCAGTCACGGGGAGAAAACAGAAAAGCTGTCGAAGAAGTCTGCTGTCCGGCTCTGCTACTTTCCACTGGATGGGCTGTCGGTTTTATTGTGCCTTATTCCTTTATCCGGTTGACGTGTGCGCCTTACAGTAATGAACCACTTGTCCTGTCTGCGGCGGTACAGATTATCGACATCGGATTAACGGAGGGTGCCCGGTTTTTTTTCTTCCTCCCGGCATCCGGTGTTTTTCCCCCGCAATTGCCAAACACGAATCCACACTCCACTCACACATTCCTACCGAGAGCGGTCATACGATGGTCATTTTTATGGCCGGTTCCAAAAATCACCTAGCCCATTCGGGGGTTGCTGCTTATGGTTCGCTTCACTCTGTGTGCTGTACGATGACACACTTGGGAAGACTTTCCGTCACGCACTGAACCAGTACATACACACACACTCACACGCACGTACGCACACAATTCGACGTAATGAAAATTGTTAACAGCAGTACTGCCATTCGGCAAATAGGGGTCGTTTTTACGGGGGAGGGTGGGGCTGGGTGGGCCAAAATTTATGTTTCATTAGTCAAACGCACACAACCTTCGTGGGGGTACGGGCGCGTGTCATAATGTGAAACATTTTATTGCCCATCCGTCCCCAACCGGGCTACTAACCCTACCGTCACATTCCGCCAAAACATAATTATGCTCGTGCAATGCGGAGAAATTTATTTTCCCCGATGAAACAAATCGCCGGTGTACGTTGACGCATGTCCCGTGTGTGTGTGTTGTTTCCTTTCCGTGTTTTCGGCTAGCGAAGGCTTTCGGTTGATTGGTCCGATCCCGATTCTGGATACGATGGTGGTGATTGAATTCCTTTACGCTTGCTTTGTGCCGCACGGATCTGGAAATGGATGGAAAACAACAGAACCGTTGAATAGGTGCCTTTTTGCCTGTTGGGTGGAAAATGATGGGAAAACTGATTGAGGGATGGTGGCCCTTTTTACGCAGCAAAAAAAAAAGAAGGGATCAACAAACATTTTAAATTGATCAGCCTTTGACAAAACAAGCCGCCGGTACGAAACGAAACACACAGAACAATGCGCACCGTTGCGGGAAGGTGGGCGTATTAGTGGGTTCAGAACAGGAAAACGTCCTCAAAATACACACAATAGATAAAATGGAATGTGTACTACAAAGAAACATACGGCAACAGCAAGGGAAGGACAAGCAACCTGAATAAATCGAGTAAAAGATGAAATAACGGTTACCCGGGTTGATGAGCTTTTTTTCGCCTTTACAAGGGGATGAGGAGTTGGGAGGGAGAGGGAAGTTGAAATGACAAATCGATCGATGTACTACGTATTATAGTCTCTCTCTCTCTCTCTCTCTAGCACAACTACGCTCCCTTACACAGATCAAAAAGATCAAACAAACCGGTCGCGCTGAAGCAAGAAAATAGAAAAGCATGGCACCGAATGTGAATATTGCGTCAAATGTTTATACGCAACGGAGGGAACCTCCGCACGAAAAGGAAAACAACATCAACAAGCTCGATTTTCACCCTACCACCGACACACACACACACACACACTAATACATCGACCTAATTATGAAGGAAATTTTAGTGTTGACTGTGATTTTAGTTAAGCAAAGCAAGGGGTGAGAAAAAAAAGTTTGCCATTTTCACACAACTGCCACCACCATTCAACTCGGTTGCGTTTGCCGAGTCCGTGGCCTTAAAAGCGCGAACACAAAAAAGGTGCAAAAAGGCACCCCAACTCGGGAAGGCGTTATGAACGAGCCAAGTTAGATTGTTAATTGACGTGCGATTGGGCGCTTGTTTGAAGCGATTAACCAGGCGAACCTGAGGAACCTGAGCGGTGGTGGTGGCGGTGAAAGCATCAATCGAGGTACACTCCCCCCATCTCACTCACACTTGTGCTCGTAAGGTTCTGGGCCTCACCTTCACACACTCATCAAACGCCGGTATGGGGTTTTTCGAGAAGTTAATCTACTCTTCCCTCGATGAAATTATGCCACTTGGTGGTGGCAAAAACCCGGGGGTTGCGGGTTACCTTCCTCCCTCCCATTTCTTCCCATTTAGGTGTAAATCGCGTCCCGGTTTTGGGTTTAACAGTAGCACTTAACACTCGATTTACTCATTTGCTACACGTGCGCTTCACAACCCTTACTCGAACGCACGCAAGCCGATGCTATGACGGTTACCAAGGATACATTTGGTGTGAGCTTTCGAAGGGAAGAGAGTGAGAAAAAAAAAACAAACCCACCCAAAGAAGCTTTGATGAGGTGATGGCAACAAGCCGATTGTAGTGGTAGTAGTAACAGTGTGGGGAATCAATTTGCAGCAGCACACGTTTTGTTTTCAAACAAACTTCCGTACCATAAATTGATATTAAAATTTTACACAGCATTTAACGGTATTCAAGTGAATGTGTGTGTGTGTTCCCTCAGGGCTGGGTAATAATATTGCGTGAGAAAAACAATTTCGCACTCGGGACAAAAAAAAATTGACTACTGTTTTGGGGTAACTTTTGGGACGATCGTTTACTGTGGGGTTTTCTTGTTTTATGCTCACCTATTCCTTTTCCCTTGCTTTTAATCTTGAGCTACCCCTTTGTTTTTGGCGGGGAAAAGAAGACGCATACGAAGGTGTGAAACTTCTTGTGACGGTTGCGAATGTTCGGTTGCAGCAACTCGGTGGAGGCGCCCAGCCTTTGGTAGAAAACCAAAAAGTCGTAAGGTAAATTGTATTTCCTTTTCTTTTTTTTCCACTGTGTTTGTATGACTCCATACACTCCCTCAGCAAAAAGGTGTTATGCTCTTGTTACAATTGTGTATGTGATCTAATTTTGTTTTTCTTTCCCCTGCTTTGCGCTTTCCCTTCCGCACCGTGCTCGTCACGTTCCACCGTTCCATTCAATCGAGCGAAAAACTTTTGTCAAAGTAGGGTAGTTTTCCGATGTCTTTCCGACATCCGTTGCTACGGATCACCACCGGTCGCCAACCATCACGCCTACTGCGATGCACTTCTCCGTTCAAAGGCGAACAAAATTATAAGTCACTTGGCACACGACAAACAAACTGTCAAAGATCAATGAACGCGGGCGGTTGTTCTTTTTTTTCTTCGTTCTTTCTCTACTCCGCCGAGTGGAATGGTACCTTTTGGACATCACCTTCGCTATAAAACCAATAACGCAAATGGTGATGGAGTTTTTCAACAGGAAAACGAAATTAAATTGTGCTTTTAGTTTTTCCTTTCGTTTTCTTTACTTCCATTCGCCCAGCACCAGCCGACGGGCAAGCTGTAAAATGGATGATAATGTTGGCCGGTTGCGTGTCAACCCCATTAAATCTTCTAGCAAACCCGTTTGGCAAAAACATTGGGGCAAAAGCTCATGCATAGCATTGTGAGTCGAGATGTCCCGGGGGCGTGAAATTTAAATTATTAATCTCTTTCCATGTTTTTCGTGAATTGGTTGCTATTCGTGTGTGTGTGTGTGTGTGTGTGTTTGTGTGTGCACAACCATTGTTTTCTAAACCGATGTGGCGCTAACGCTCGACGACCGCAGCCAAGTGGGCGTAAATAATTCATCAAATGCACCCTGGCACACTACTGCCGGTGTCGGTGACACAATGGTCTATCCTGCCGGCTAACCCTTCTTCTCTGGACATCTTAAATTATTAAATAATCATGTCAGGCCACCCCGGCTAAACAACGCGATTATCCGTTTCGAGAGCCCAACGAAAATAGCTTTAACAATTCACAAAAGAAGATGACCAGTGTTGTGGATAGATCTTGGAATAGAAATTAGCATACGAACCGGCCCGGAACGGGTCCCGGACTCACGCGCTAAGCGACAATCAATGGAGAATAAAACTGCACCGCCAGCAATTGGACACAATTCGGACATGGACATGACCAGGCAAACCGAACCAAAACAAAGCCCCATCCGACCCAGAGCATCCCAATCCACATGGAATTGAACATCGTGCATCGAGTGTTTCTCGAAGAGTCATCACTGGGCAACCTCCGCCACAAGAGTAAACCTTCCCCCAGGCCACAGCAACAGGGGATAGGAAGCGGCAAAACCCTTTTTTTCAGTTTACCCCTGTCAAAACGAGTTACCAGCAAGGCGGATTGGAGGATATTTTGTTTTGCTAACAAGTCACTGTCGGAATGGGCCAAAACAAACCCGAGCAAGCAAGCAAGAAAGAGCGAAAAACCACACGGAAACGAAATTGTTGCCGGATATTGGCGTATGCTGGTAACTTAATTTAAATCTCTATCGTCGCTTGCCATTTTGGGCATCTTTTTTTTGTCGCGTCACCTAACTTTTGTGTGGTGATTTTGTGCTCTGCCTTGGTTGTTGTTCCCTTCGGGCAGGTGTTGTCGAGCGTAAATTCGAACTGTATTATTGTGTGTTTCATTTTATTCGACCGGCGAAGAAGATGTATGTGTATCGTTCTGCGTATCTCTGGATCTCACACACAAAACACTTCAGCAAACAGGCAGGCAGATAAGTCAAAGTCTCTTCTGCTGGAAAACCCTTTTTTCGGGTACGAATGTTTCCCATCCTCCCTTAGGCAAGATGACAAAGGTACAAAAAGAGGTAAAAGTACATTTTTATATGCCACAAGTAGCACGCAGGACGCCTACCCGCAAGGCTGCACAATGTGACATAAAGGCGAAAACAATTACTTGGATGCAGATGGGGTGGGGGAGCAAAGGAAGAACGAGGTTAGTTGGGATAAAGTAATTGCGTATTGTTCTGGCGTCATATACAACAAAACGCAACGAGCTTATGAGTGCCATCGCCACAAGTTTACCATTTTCTGCGTATTTGTAATAGAAAAAAAGTAAAACCCAACTACATAATTTATCTATCCGTCAACCTTTGCGATGGGTTGGATTTATATCCTATTAGTCTCCTATTAGAGTGTGCGTTATTATGAGCGCTGCACACTATTAATATGAATCGTCTTGTCGGCAGCTCAAAATTCCACCTCGTACACATTCTCAAATCATGCAGGAATGTTTCCTCGGAAAAGCCTCGCCGCACCGGAGACGCTTGCTGTGCATATCTACCTTGCACACGTGCCCCACAGATCATATGCTAAAGATAAGACAATAATACAACCTCAAGACATGAATGAGCTACCAGGCGTCTCCATCGCATCGTGGCAGGGAATGCAGCAGAGCCACCCCGCAAAAGGTGTAACGATGATTCCCGGGGCCTGTTTCACTTCCTACAGGATGTCAGAATACTAAACTTTCTTATCTTCACATTATACATTCATTCGCCCGGCTGAAAAGAACCGGCTTTTCCTGGTGCGACTAACGAAGAACCGGTGGTCCTGTACCGTGTTTCTATTGATACTCGCCGTCGTCGTTGTGGTGTCGGAGATGTCACGCTGCACTTGTTAAAAAGCGATGGGTGGGAACTGGATTCTAATAAACATCCCCTTTACAACCGGGAGACAGCTGTCGTTGTATGAAGTAAGTGCCCTTTAGAAAGGGTGTGCCGTGCTACGGTTGGCTTCCGCTGCTTAACAATCTATTTCTAGCTTGTCCGCTTAAATGACGGTAAACGGTTTCAACCAACGCGTTCCCGAGGACGAGCTGCGACTGGTTCGAGTTATAGCAGTGGGTCCACCATCCACAACACTAGTGCTAGCCCTAGCCGGTAAGTGGTCCAGTTTCATCGTCCCTATCCACTGGCCAGTATAATTGGAAGCGAGACGCGCGCACCAACTTATTAGGTTCCACGTTGGCAAGGATGATAAATTTTATCCTTTCCCTTCTGGTGACACGTTAATATATAAAAAACGAATCAAGAACTGGCCAAACAATGCTACCGACTGCAGCAGCCTGCGGTTACCGTCCGTAACGGATGATTAAACGTAACCGATCAGTTGTAATTTGACATCGAGTAACGAGAGATGACGCGAGAAAGAAAAGGGAGATCTAAATTGGAACGATTATCTGGACACAATCCCTTTTTTATCCCCCCCCCCTGGGGCTAAAAGCTGAGCTGGGTAACCATAAATTCAATTTCTAATTTTAAAACGTGAAGCGACAAAACATGTTGTCCTGGTTTATTGCTTCACCACGGTTGCTTTCCCATCTCCATCATCCTTTCGGTCCACGTTACAACTCACGTATAGAGACCGCCCATTAGCCCCCCCACCGCCCATTAGGCAATCCCTTGACCAATGATGATGTTTACACGTACACGTGGATCGATCTGTTTCGCAAACTTGGTTTTGCACATTTCGGTCACGTCTGCCTAGCCTGCGTGCGAGAAGCGAAATGGAGCCATATTTTCTTGCAACCGTTGCATAATGGGTCCAGCGCACCCAGCACTACCCCGGTCGGCTATTGTTATATCTCAGTTTAAAAGCGTGTCGTTTTTACTCCCCTCCCCCCCCCCCCCTCCCACCTAACGCTCCCAACAAGCATGCAAAGCATGGGACGCTCACGAGGAGACGGAGAAGCAGGACGGTCGGAAGTTTGTCAGACATGTCAGCAGACATCAGCAGACAGCATCAGCAGCAGAGCGAAATGTGATAACGCTGAACAATTCCACAACAACAGTGATCAGTCGTATCGACGTGCCGAGAGACATGCAAGCACATCACATCACCCATCATCGGGAAAAGGAACAACTGCTCGGTTAAAGCAGACAGCAGATCCTTTAATTGGGAGTTGGAACCATTCGGTTCTGCTTTTCCTGTTTTGCTGGTTTCGGATTTCTTCCATTGCTGTTCCGTGTTTAAAAACGCTAGCAAACCCCGGTATCAGCAATCGGCAAAGGGAGAAGAAGAAGAAAAAAAAAGACACAACATAGGCATGTGTATTTGCTCGTTCTGTGAGACAAACGCACGTCCATCATCTCGGTGCGGCGTTGTATGCAGATCAGGCAGAAGTAGAAATTCCAATCATTGCACAATCCCGGCATCCTGTAACGGATACGTACACAACAGACGCACAACGGTTCGACACGTTGTTACTGAAGCAGAGCTGGATTGCTGTTTGAATTCAAAGGGATGATCTTAATCATCCAAAGTACATAAGTACATAAGTATAACAATATTTAAAAAAAACTTCTTTGGATCGCCTGATAAATGAATAAATCATTCAGATTACTAACCTCAATCGGATAGTAAAAAGTCCGAACCTAGTACTACCAACTTTTCACTTTCTTCTCCATGATCACGTGTGTTGTTAGCAAACACCACTGTAAGATATTCCACCTGTACGGATCAAAAACACTAAACTCTCTGGTACGGAATTCTCTTATCTTGCACTTGGAATACAATTTTCCCATTCAGATTGACACATTTGCACATTCGGCGAACAATGCACCGGCTTCCTTTTATACACCGTTCCTCTTCCAGTGTTTATCCAGCACAAAACACACCACGCCAAACCTGCCAAGCACGAACCTGACCGGCAAACGACGGTACACGACGGACAACGTTCCTCGACGCAAAGCAGAACAAATCTGAGAGCTTTCGAATGGTCGACCGTACGTTAAGGGGCCCCAACACAAAATGCCTTGCATGGTGGTGAGCTATTGCGTGAGAGGCGACTCCACGATAGAGAATACGCTCCGGTGAGATGAGGTGGTGAGATGAGGTGGTGAGTTAGCGATTGTGAGAGTGAGATGTGAAGCGAACGCTCGGCTCACCAGCGAACAGATGCGACACAAACAAACGAGAACGTCTCACATCTTTTGTGGGGTGATATTTAAAAAAAAGGCTCCTAAGATAAGGATCTACGAGAGCCCAATACAAAGTGGATAGTTTGGGTTTAACATTTTTTGTTCAGCTCACCAACTGTGTTATTTAACTTTAGGGAAGTTTAAAAGAAGACCCGATGGCTGAACCGATGCTGCTGTTGATTTTGGCGATCCACTGGGGATATGGTAATTGTGTCAACGTGCTGTAAACTCTTTTACAGAATAGGAAACGGAAAACCAACTCAATCGTTCGGGGAATAGAAGCATCGTTACACACCGCCCCCGTCTCAGTGTGTTTAATATTAATTCTTTCGACTTGGCGTTCGCACACACAAAAGTACATTCGCAAAGAATTTATTAAAAACTTCTTCATTCCATCATTGATGGTTCCGAGTGGTCGTGCAACAACTTGTTACACAAAGTTTCCCCATTTTACACGAATTAATTAACTGGTCAAAACTGCGCGGTTGTCCGCAGCCATCTGTTGCAACTAGCAAGTGGTCGAAACACCTTATTCAAGCTTTCTTAACACTTTTTGCATCCTTTAGCTCTAGGTAAAGTAACTCCCTGCTTACGATCGATTGGGACAGCTCGATGGCTAACATGAAGAAACCAGTATTAAATCCCATCAGTTAGCAAAACTTGGCTAACTTGCAACCACTCCAGGGTTTTGCAGTGTCAAGGAGATGAAAAGCATCTCTGCCTTGGTAAGCCTTCTCCAGCATAATCAACAGTTTCGATCAGTATCCATAATTTATTAGGTCAAGGTAACAGCAACAGCTACATCATCATCATTGGATTCCGAGGACAGCCCGTCGATGAGAGCAATCATCAGCTCTACAGTGACAATGAAGATTAAAGTTAATTGCTTCTACTCAGAATTTATCATTAACCTACCCCCCACCATTGCAATGTAAAAGCCTTAACACCCGGTCGGGGAATTGCCGTTGATCTATCAGCTTTATGATAAATTCAACAAGCTTTCCGCTGGAATAGGAAGTAAACCAACAACTGCCGTCCGAACGGAACAACCCCGATAAGGCTTACTCACAAAAATCATTACTATCCTTTCCATCATCTTTAAACACACACACACGGTACCCCCGGTTTATTTTTTGGGGGAAAGATGAAACGAAATGACCGGAAAATGATTCCTTTTTTTTCTTGTCAAACGCAGAAAACAGGCAGCCAGAACGGAGGTTTCTCTCTAGCTGGCGCACAAACATATGCTCGAAAAGCAATTGGATTATAGTTTGCGGTATTCCCTGAGGGCGACGATTATGTGTGGGATGTGCGGCCTGACGCTACGGTAGCTCAAGTCTCCGTTTAGACAAATCAAAGGGTATCATAGCACATCAAAGATGAAATTCTACCTTCTTTTGCCGAATAATCCAAGGCAAGTGTGCTGGTAGTTACATTTCTAGTTTGAACAATTAATTGCAGTTGTAGCGTAAAGCATCAAAATGTCAACAATAAAAGGAATTTTTTACACACTTCAAAGTATTATAGTAGAAATTACTATTAAAAATCAATTCAACTTACCTGAAACCATCGACGCCATTTTTATTGCCCACCGTTTTGTTGAATCCGTGTCACGTTAAGCTTCATCCTGGACCTAACGACTTCAATTCCTTCCCCAACCAGTTCACCAGTTTCTCATTATTGCACCCTTTTCATTCGACACTTCCAGCGGCCATTTCATACGCCACTATATTTCTAGCGCTAGGGATCAACCCTGTTATTACGAATTTAATAGTAAAGGAGAAAACAAGATAAATAAAACACTCATTGGACAGCCGTCCTCTAACCGACGTAATCGTTATCATCGTCATCATCATGCTCATCTTCATCGTCATGGTCGGCATCCTTCTTCTTGCGTGTGTACGCACGCTTTGAGGTGACCGGAAGTTGATCCGATTCCCCGTGCAGCAGCGAGTTCCGGTAGGTTACCAGTGGTTGCCAATCTTCCGACCGGCTCGATGGAATGCCCGCCTTTAGACGACGGTCCAGGAAGGTGAGACTGCAGGTGAAGAGAAAAAGCAAAATCAAACACAATTGACCATCCATTTTCGTTCCCTTTCCCGGTCGCCTGTTTGACACGTACATGAGCTTTTTGTCCTGTTTGATCAATTTGTTCGTCAATTCGGACAGCACTTCCAGGAAGGCGATGCACGGCGGTGCAGCGGACGGATCGTCCTGCTCTTCGTTCGATGACGTCACGGCAAAGTGAATGCCAGCGCGATGGAACACGGTGATCGCTTCCCGGTT
Source organism: Anopheles stephensi (assembly GCF_013141755.1). Lineage (NCBI taxonomy): Eukaryota > Metazoa > Arthropoda > Insecta > Diptera > Culicidae > Anopheles > Anopheles stephensi. The sequence goes on from NC_050203.1 coordinate 6,929,575, forward strand.
CTTTACCGCATCCAACCCGAACGAAAGTGCGAAGCGTTTGGCCAATTCTTTAAGGTCTTGAAATTCTTGCGACGTACGCAAAACACGCCCGTCGGGTGACATTTCCTGCTGCTCTTTGAACATCTTCACCAGGCTCAAGCACATCGTCATCGAGCAATTTACTTTGTTGATTTCGCGCGTTTTGCCCAACGTTGTCTTGATAATATCTCCGTACTCATCGTAGTGCTGTAATTTTAAAAGCAAGAAGTTTAAGAAAGGACTGTCTTTTACATGGAAAGCTTTAACTTACCCGCAGATAGTGCTTGAAAATGTCTGCCGCCGCCTTAATCGGGAGAATATTGTACACAATGAGCTTACAGTACGCCGCCAGAAAGCTTCGCCGCTTGTGCAGCTCCTCGATGCGCGTCTCGTCGTGTCCTTCTTCCTGTTCGGTCGCAAACACCGTCGTCTGGACGAACTCGTTCAGCAACAGCTGCTGCTCCTCGTTCGGCGAGTACACGAGCGACTGTATGTTCTCGTCCGCATTGCTCTGCAGTTGGTCGGAAAACACTACCAGCAGATCACAGATCGACATAAATGCTGCCTCCTGTACGGACGATTCGCGATCGTACCGAACCAGATGGTTACAGGCGCTCAGATATTTGTGCAGATTGCGACCCAGCTCGTGCGCTTCCTGTGGCACCTGCGAGCGGTCACGTGTCGTCTCCAGATGGTACAGGCCCCAGTTGATGGAGAAAAAGCACGCCTCAATGCAGTACACGAGTGCATCCTTCGGAATGCCCGTATCGGGCGACTTGCCTCCAATGCGCTCCTCGATGTCCTGGTACAGCGAGTCGAACAAATTCCACGGATTGAGATTGTGGCTTGCGAACAGCGTGGACACTTTCTTCAGCGAGATGCTCACATTGTACACCTCATCTTCGTTCGGTATCTCGTCGCCTGCGATCAGCGTACGGTAGTCGTCGATCGCTTCCCGGTACCGTGTGACACATTCATCGATCACGTTCGAGCGCACCACATCGCAACGCGTGTAGATCGCACTGCCTTCAGTGCACAGGAATTCGAGCGTTTTGGCACACGTCTCAAGCACCTCACGATCCACGTGAGTGGACATGACGTGTGTCATTTTGTCCAGCAATGCCTGCAGATTCGACTCCTGCCGGGTGGTGGTAAAAAGCTCAATATCAAAGTACTGAGGGATAGCTAGCAAATTCGTCAGCTTCTCTCCGTCGGCGCTGTATTTGTGGAGCAGCAGTGGCAACGTTAGAATGAAGTGTTCCGTGAGACGCTGCTTATCGTCCTGCACCTGTTTGATTTCCTTGGCGCTGAGAGTCATCTTGCGGCTGCTGCCACGTCCTACCGGTGGTTCTCCCGTTGCCGATTGACGCACAGCACTGACCATAATTTCGATCAGCGTCGATTCCTGTTTGTTATCAAGCATTTCTTCAAACTGACCCGGTTCTTCTAGCAAAAGATCCGTGTAGCATTCCCAATCCTTCAACATCGGATTGGAATCGATGAACGAATCGACCAGATACGCACCGTGTTCGTGCAGTTCTGATTCAATAAAAAACTGAACCAAATCACGGATCAGGGGCGTATTGGGTAGACGCAGCTTGCCCCGCCTTGTGTACATGGCCGGAGCATTCGGATCCTGACAGAAGAGCCGAACGTTCAAGAATTCTGCTGCCGCCTGGGCGACTCCGCGGTGCGAAGAGTACACCAACTCGTACACGATTTCGCTGTCCTTATCCGTCAAGATATCTTGATGACTCCTACGGACACAAAAAATGGTTGTTTAAGTATTACTTCCTCCACAGCACGCAACTCCAGCATGAGAACTTACTTGAGAATATTGATGACCAGCTTTACCGCATGTACAGCCGCTTCGTACTCTTTGTCCAGCGTCATCGCTACAATACGATCCTTAAACTTGGACGTGAACAGCTCCAGCTTTCCCTTCAGCTCCTCGTTCTCGTACAAAGGCAGCAACGCCTGCAGACACTTTAGCCGCACGTCACCCACCTTGTCGTGCAGCGTCCAGCCGATGTACTTCAGATACGAATCATCCAAAAAGTTGGATGAAAATTTCATCATCCAGATGCCAATCTCGGACATGCAAATGGCCCGGATGTCGGGCAGCGTATCACGATAGCGATGCACAAACACGGACTTGAACATGTACGTCAGCATGTTCTTGATTTCGTCCATATTCTCTTCCAGCTCGGTACGCCGACTCATCAGCGATTCCAGCCGTTCGGCCGCTCGCTTATCCCGCGGTTTGGTCCGCTCCGTGTCGTACTGCCGGGCAGCCATATCGAACTGTACGGAAACAAGCAGCGCCACATCGACCAAAGCTGTCATCAGCTTCATGGCGGCCAGCGTTGCCGTATGGCGGAACGCTCGCACCTGCGAATCGGACAATCCGGTCAGCAGTGAAATTACATTATCCATCAGAAACTGATCGTAGATGATGGAGTACTGGCACTGCTTCACAAGCGTCTGCACAAAGTCACAAAAGTTCATCTTGAACTTTTTCCACTGCTGGCCGGACATCATCAGCGGGTACTCGTGGCTGTCCTCGTCGAACTCTTCCGTCATCTTGCGAATGATTGCCGTATGTTCCATGGCTTGCTGCATCTCGGGCGTTATTTTGCCCTTGCAACCGCTTGCGTGCACAAAGAAATTCATCAAAGCAATCAGTGCCGAATCCTTGTCCAGCTTGTACCGGGTGATCCAGTCATCCACGATAGTCGTGATGGGTAGCTTCGAATGACGCAAAATGTAGTACAAGCTCGACTCATCGGTCGTACTTTCCCGGTCCGTTACGACAACTCGCTCTTCCCGTTCCTCTCGCTCACGGTACACTCGGGGCGGTTTTTCGTGGTGTTCTTTCGGAACCGTTTCACGCGGTTTGCGTGGTGCCTTTCGTTTCTTCTGGTGTTGCTCTTTGGTGAAGAAATCGTCATCATCGTCATCCTCGATGATGGGCGCCTTCAGTGGGACACCGCCGCGGGCACGCAGTCGTGTCATACGGCCACGGGACGGTTCACCCGTTTCCTCCGGATGTGCACCATCATCGTGGCCACCCGACGACCAGCTTTCGTTGAGTGGCTCGCTACAAGGCACAGTAAAAATGGTATGTAAAGTTTTGCAAATGAATGTGAAAACTCCCCCACGCACTGACACACTTACGGAGGGTACAATTGTTCGGGCTCCTCATACTCCACAGGAGGATCATTCATGCGGATGCGTTTTCCACCGCGACGATGCATCTTTTCGTACGATTTTTGTGTGCACTATCTTAAACGACTTCAGCAACGGTGAGGAACCACCAGAAATAGAAAGTTCGGCTACTTTTTCAGCTTCACTGCGAGTTGGCGTCTGTTTTGCTTCGCTTGTGTATAAAATTTTGTCAGTGCTTGCTGTTTTGCTTCGCTTCGTTGCTGTCATGGCGACGAGCTGAAGTTGTGCCCATGCAGCAGCGGATTCTATATCAATAAATTAAAAAATAAGATTTTATTTAAAAAAGACATTCATAAATGAACATTATCATACTTTGACATGAAGGATAAAGGATTGTAAAATTTTTAGAAACATTTTAGTTACAAAAATATATAAAAACAATTCCATTCACTCCCACTGTGCTGCCCTGACAGATTTGTAAACAAACAACCCTAACCTGCAAATGTGTCACCAATCGGTTCGGTGCCTCGGTCTTCCCATCAGCCGGTGTTGTATAATATCCCGCCAGCGGAACCATTCAAAACAATGGCCTTCCGGATGTGTTTTCGCTCCAAAGTGTTGCCCCGGGACCATTTTATCCGGCGTCCCACCGTCGGTCAGGTGCGCAACGTATCGGTAAACAGTACGGGGCCGAGTTCGAAAGAAATCCGGCGTCAGTTCATAGACTACTTTACCGTCAAACACAACCATCGATTGATACGATCGAGCTCGTTGATTCCGTTCAACGATAGTACGATCGCGTTTGTGAATGCCGGCATGAACCAGTTTAAAAATGTCTTCCTTGGGACGGCCGATCGGCCCTGCCAGCGGGCGGTCAACTCGCAGAAATGTGTGCGTGTAGGTGGCAAACATAACGATCTGTCTGTCGTCGGTACGGATAGCTATCATCACACGTTTTTCGAGATGCTCGGCAACTGGTCGTTTGGGGATTATTTTAAGCGGGATGCTTGTGCAATGGCCTGGGATTTGCTCAAGAATGTGTATTGGATTGATATGGATCGTGTGTACGTTACGTATTTCGGGGGAGACAGCAGGTTGAACCTGCAGGCGGATGAAGAGTGTCGCGAGATTTGGCTCAGTTTGGGGTAAGCTTCATGGGCGCCATTGAGCTAAGACCGTTTAATAGCATCGATTCTTGTCTTAATGAACTAGGGTTCCTGCGGACCGTGTTCTTCCGTTCGGTGCACGTGACAATTTCTGGGAGATGGGAAACTCTGGTCCCTGCGGTCCATGCACCGAGATACATCTGGACCTTTCAAACGAGTACAAGAATACGAACGCGCGACAACACCTGGTGAATGCCGGTGTGCCAGATCTGACCGAGATTTGGAACATTGTTTTTATACAGTACAATCGTGCGCTGGAGGATGGCACGATCAGCAATCTACCTCAACGGCACGTGGATACGGGAATGGGGTTGGAAAGAGTGGTTGCCCATTTGCAGGGTAAGCTAAGCAATTACGACACGGATCTATTCGAACCGATCTTCAGGCGTATTCAGAAGGTAGTGCACAATTTCTATTCGGAGGCTGGACAAACCTAATGAACAGCTAATTGTATCTTCAGGTGACGAAAGTGGAACCATACCGAGGAAGCTTTCGGTTCACCGATAGCCACTACGAACTAGACACTGGTTATCGAATTATGGCTGACCACAGTAGAATGATCACGGCTTGTTTGGCTGATGGAATGTTTCCCTCCCAGAAGTAGGCACCCGTCGGGACTTCAAAAGCCGTTCGAGAATGATTTATAGAATACTTCTCTTATTGCAGCCACAAACTACGTCGCATCATTCGTAAATCGCTTGCCCTAGCAAATCGTACCTTCCGCCAGCCGGAACTGTTGTGCGAAACCATCCCCAGCGTGGTGGACGTTCTGGGCGATGTGTATCCCGAGATGGGCCGGAATCTGCCCACTGTGTTACAAATCATCGAACACGAACAACACTCGTACAGTGCGCTCAGCTCTAAAAGATCGGCCGAAACGAATGCGCTGCTGAAACAGTTTCCTCAGCTAGAGGAATCGGAAGTGCTAGAACATCCGGGTCTTCCGGGTGCAATGAAAGAGCTAGCGCAAACTAAACCCACCCATCTAAAGGGAGCCGGCATACACAAAATGTACGACACGTACGGGCTGGACGAGGAGCTGCTGGTGAAGCTGGGTGAAATTATGCATTTTTCACTCGATTTTCGGGACTACGAGCAGTACGTTGGTGCGCTGAAGGATGGCTACAAGCACGAGCTGGCCACGAAGCTTCAGACGCGTCTTTCCGCCTATCAGAACCTGAAGGAATCGATCGATAACACTACCCTAAAGCCAACACGTACCGAGCGTAGGTATAACTATGCGTTCAATCAAGAGAAAGGCATTTACGAGGTGGCACCGTGTAAAGCGAACGTGCGTCTCCTGCTGGACGATGAATCCCGCGGTCAGCTACACATAGTAACGGATCAAAGCAATTTCTACTGTGAAGCTGGAGGGCAACAGAGCGACACGGGACGGTTAACGATGGGAGGTGGAAAAAGCGTGGACGTGATCGCCGTTACCGATCACAATGGGTTTGTGATGCATTCCATCGCAAAGCAACCGGATGTCACACTGTCCGTTGGTGAGCAGGTTGAGCTGCAAGTTGACGCCGTCCGACGGACACAGCTAACCCTTCACCACACGGCAACTCATCTGCTGAACGCAGTCGTACGCAAAATGATCCCACTTCCGATGTGCCAACGATCGAGTGCCGTTTCCGAACGAGGCTTTCGGTTGGAGCTTGCCATCAGTGGGGAAAAGATTACGCTAGACCAAATAGCTGCGATCGAGAGTGAAATACGGTCGCTAATCAAGCGAAACGAACCAATCCGTGTGGCGGTGCGCAATGCCAGCGAGCTCGATTTCGCCACCATTACAACGGTCCCGGGAGAAACGTATCCCGATCGGGGGCTGCGAGTTGTTTCGATCGGCGAAGGCATCTCGCGGGAACTATGCTGCGGAACACACGCTACCAGCACGGGAGAGCTGCACGATTTTGCCATCACGAATGTAACGCAATCGAAGAATGGATGCTTTACGTTTCACGCCATCGCTGGACCGGCTGCCGGGAAGGTTCATTTCCAGGGCGCACAGATCCAGAACGATGTCAGCCAGCTGCAGCAAGACGCGGATCAGAATGAAACCCGACCGGAGGACATTACGATCATCGAGACGCGGATGCAGCGGTTGAAGAATGTGCTGCTCACCGGAACGGACAATAACATCCACCTGCCGTACTGCGTGAGACAGCGGTGCTTGAACGTGATCAATGCGCTTTATCAGAAGTTGAAAGATCGTTCGAGAGAATCGCTTCGCGAGTTGATCGACATTGAGATGCGCAATCTGATGGAGCAAAGGCCGCCGGCGAGCGATCGGTTTATTGTTCACTTTCTTGAGTGTTCCATCATCCTGGAGGAGGTGCAGCTGAGCAAAGCGACCCGTCACTGTACCGATCGTCCGATTCTGGTTGTTAGCATTACGGACAATCAGGTGAAGGCACGTGCAACGGTCCCACCGGCGATGGTAACCGATCGATTCAATGCGGAACGATGGTTGGCGGTGGTTGCTCAAATGTTTAAGGCACAGACGGCCGCACCGAAGGGACAGAATGCGGCCGAGGTGTGCAACATGAAGGCGCGCAAGATAAAGATGATGCATTTTGAGGCAACGCTGGAGAATGCGTTGCGGGCGGCCAAGACTTACGCGGAGGACCACTTCCGTTAGTGGTCCGATTGGGAAGCAAAGGGCACAAAAGGGCAGGAATAAAGTTGATCGAAATGCTTTTGTTTTGTTTAAAATGTCAATTGTTTTCTACCTGGGGCAAAGATAGCTTTTAGATTTTCCGGCTTTCCCAGCTGTATTTTGCGTCTAGACAACTAGCTTACATTTCTTGTTTGATCCTTAGCTTAACACACGTAACGTACGCTTCCTCCAAACCGGCCACGCCCCTTTACGCCTTGCCACTGGCAGCCTTTTCGCGAGCCTTCTTACCCTCCGTCAGGGCCAGTCGTTCCTTCTCCGTGAGCGGAGCGAGCAGCTTCGTCACCACACCCGTACCGAGCGTAATGTGTCCGTCGCGCAACGTAAACCGTTGACCCTGTTCCAGCACCATCGGTCGCATCAGCCGGAGCTGCAGCTTGGCATCCTCGCCCGGCATAATCATGTCCTTGCCAGGAATCTGTACCTGCGTCGCACAGTCCCACGTGCGCGAGAACATCTGCAGCTGGATGAAGCTGGTGAACGGCTTGTGCCGACCGCCCTCGTCCTTGCTCAGAATGTACACCTGCGCCTCGAAGTTATCGTTCGCCTTCATCGTGCCCGGTTTGCACATCACCATGCCGCGCTTGATATCGTCACGCTTAATGCCACGCACCAGTGCGCCGAGCTGGTCGCCGGCGTGCGCTTCCTCGAGAATTTTGTGGAACATCTCAATACCGGTGATGGTTGACTTAATAACCTGTAGAAAAAAAAAACGGAACGATCATGTTAGAACAAATGAGAACACGCGCGAGAGTCTTTAACGCCTACCTTATTGTAACCGACAAATTCACACTCCTGACCCTTCTTGAGCATGCCACGCTCCAGTCGGCCCGTCACGACCGTACCACGTCCGGGAATGCTGTGCACCGATTCGACCGGCAGCAGGAATGGTTTGTCCAGCTCACGGACCGGTGTCGGCACATACTTGTCCACCTCCTCCAGCAGCTTCATCACGGCATTAGCACCAATTTCCGGATCCTTACCCTCCAGCGCACACAGTGCCGATCCCTTGATAACCGGCACATTATCACCATCGAAGCCCATCTCCGACATCAGCTCACGGATTTCCATCTCCACCAGATCGACCATTTCCTGATCGGCCGCATCAACCTTGTTGATAAACACCACTATGTGGTTCACGCCAATCTGTTTCGCCAGCAGCAAATGTTCCCGCGTCTGCGGCATAGCACCGTCCGTGGCGGCCACCACCAGTATCGCACCATCCATCTGTGCCGTACCGGTAATCATGTTCTTAATGTAATCCGCGTGCCCGGGACAGTCGGTATGGCCGTAGTGCCGGTTTTCCGTCTGATACTCGATGTGAGCCACGTTGATCGTAATACCGCGCGCCTTCTCCTCCGGCGCATTGTCGATGTCGGTGTACTTTTTGCTCTCGGCCAGATCCTTATCTGCCAGCACCTTGGTGATGGCTGCGGTGAGCGTTGTCTTGCCGTGATCGACGTGCCCGATGGTGCCCACATTACAGTGAGGTTTGTCACGCTTGAACACTTCCTTCTCGGCGTAAAATCTGACCGGCACGGCACGAATAGCCGGAGACGACTTTCGCACCACATTCAGCCCATTGCCGGCGCAGAGAATCTGGGCGACCGTCTTGCGGGCAACTGCAAAAGCAACCAACAGAAAGGAGAAGAAAACAAATTGATTACAAAATTAACCTCACTTTACGCGATGGCAAACAGTGGAGATGTTTGCCGACAGAAAACATTAGCTGGCAGTAGTTTATAGCGCCACAAACACTCACCCGGGCTGAGCAGTGCTCGTAGAGCAAGGTACGTCGACATTTTGTCTACCAGTCACGTATTTTTCGGACTTTTGTTAAATGCAGAACGAACCGGACAAACCCGGAGCAGCAGCACGGAAAATTTTTCACTTTCTTGCGCAAGAACAACACCTCGGTTTGACGTTTCTCCTTGACGGTAGCTGTCACAACCACGGAACAGTGGGTCACTTTCATCAAGCGTAATTACATTTATTCTTCTTTAAATTATTTTTCAAGCATAAATTAATTGAAAAACCATGAAACACAAACTAAATTTTAAGAAAATAACAAGCAATAAAGGAATACTCTCAATCCTTTCATTTATCTAGAAATAAGCGAAACCCCTTCACAAAAACAGCCCCTTTTGCCGCATTGTTTTGCGTTGAATAGAAATGTCGCTACATCACGGATCAACCGAGCCGTCCTTTTGACGTCCCACGGTGCGTGGCTGTGCACACGCAAAATCGGCAGGTCTTCGGGGGCAGAATCGCGGTTCGCGATTTCATTCAAACTCCGAAAAGAAGACGGTCTCGCGGTTGCGTGCGTAGTGCTGTGTGGTGTGTGGTTGCGCGATACTTTCGGTCGTCGATCCGGGTCGGTACCTCCTTTCTCGGTGGGTTCTGCTTTTTCTATTGTGTCGCTGTCCCCGTGCCAGTATCCTCCCTACCACCGTGTTGTTTGCCTTGCTCTCATCATCGTCGTCGTCGTCGCAGTTTGCAAAACTTCCAATCGCAAACAACCAAATTAGCGTGCGATATCGTGGCGAGAGGTGGCTGCCAAAATGATGGAATACCAGTGAAATAGTGTTTTTGTGGCAATGTTTAGCGAAACATAATAGCATAAAAAGGGCAACGGTGATGGTGTGCTGCGTGTGAAATGAGGTGGATTTTGTGTGGTTTAATAGAAAACCGTCTTCATGCATGATAAGCTTTAGGGGTGAAAAGGTGTTATCTATCTCGGCCGCAGCGTCTTATCCGATAATGGGAGATGATTGTGGTGCATGAATTGGTTGCAGCAGTACCTGGCAGTGAAGTGGATCTCTCTCTCGACGGGCATTCCCTTCTACTTGTCCACTAATGCGCGTTCTTGCGAAGGGTTTGCGGACATGCGGCAGTGTGCATACCCGCCCCGCAGGCACATCAAACACCCTACGGTGTAATGAAAAAGTGATTTTGCAAAATGGGACAATGGTCAATAGGCATCGACGGCACGAAGCGAGAAAAAAGCAAGTATGACGTTGCCTGCTTTGTTTGCTGACTTCCGTGTATTGCCGTTTGATCATCTCGTCGTCGTCGACGGTCAGCGGCTCAACAAAAACTTTTTACGTAATCTCCATGCTGCTGCATGTAACAACAGTGCGGTTTGCCTACTACGATGAGATTTATTGAGGAACGAACGCGCGATTGCACGGCCAAAGAGAACCATGTAACAACAACAACAACTGTGGCCTATCGAAAGACTTTCAACGTGAACAACGTGAAAGAACCGGTATCGAACCCTTTTTGGACCCCATCATGTAGGACTAAATTTCCAAGTCAAGGAAGCAAGATATGGCAGACAGAGGAATTCTAGGTAGATCCGGAATCCGTCCGTTCCAGGCGAGAGGATTCCGATTATAAATCCCCAGAGACCGCAGAACCAATTTGGCATAAAGTTATTGAAGAATTGTCAGTTTGCTGAACAGCTAATTAAATTTTAAAATTTTTAACAATTCTAAAATTGTCATGTAAATGCTCCGGCGCGATTTAAATTGTTTGTCTTCAGACTTCTTTAGATGCTTCAACCGCAAGTATGATATTGTAGAGCAATCCCAAAACTTTAAGAACCCCTCGTCTAATCGGAAAAAGCTAAACGTCTAACAGTATTGAGCCATTTTCTAATTAGAACGCCCCCCAGTTCTTAGGTAATGAATTTGCATACTAGATAGAGCAGCTAGTCTGGTACACTAAGGTTGCCTGTAACTGATTATCATTAACGATGAATTAGTAGCTTCCGCAATAATTCTCTACCACTATCACCGAGGTGACCCGTTTACACTACTCAAACACCTCATCATGTGTTAATTTCCATTTACGAAAATGAAGACACAAGGATAACACTAGCGCTGGTGGTGTTTGGAGGGCCGGATGGTGCGAAAGGAAATGACACCGTTTTCTAGCTTCCCATCGTTGGTCGGGGGTGAAGCGACCTACCGGCGATACTACTGCTATAGTCGGGTTGCCACTAGCCGGCATACCTAAGGACAACTTTTAAATTGTTTGTTCAACACCGAACACCGTTTTATGTGCCTCATATTTCCTACACTTTCCATTAGATACCTGTGGCACGGCAGAAACGGCCAAAACATTTTCCTCGCATGGCCTTTCATTTCGGGTTGGCGAAGGTGGCCAACCATTATCGAAGTTAAAAGTGTGTCTAAAAAGAAACAACAGCAAAGACTCGTTATCGTTGCACCACGATCTACTACTACGACTCTTACTCGTGGCGGTCGAACAAATCAAAAATAAATCCTCCTTACCAAGGACCTCGTTTCCCAAGTAAGGACCACCTGCTCCAGAGACCTTTAGCGAGCGTTACTTACCCAACCGGAACTTACGAGGTACCTGCCGTTTTTAGCGAGCGTTTTGGTGCTTCCACAGCGCACAAGAATTTTCACCTAAATATCACCTACTACGACTACTACAAGCTGCAATCTTGCTTCCAGTGCCAACATTGATGGCGTTGGGTCACGCTATTTGCCGCTAAACGCCGCCTACCACCTCACTATGGGTTTGATGGTGGACATTGATTTTGGGTAAACAAGCACCCGAAAACTCCAAGAAGAGTTATCGGACGAACAGGATTTAAATACATTTAGCTAAGAGTGAAGTAAAATAAAATTGTGTACATAGATCCCATGTGTCCAGTATGTGGGACGTTTCCCTAAAATCACCAGAACCAATTCCCACTGTTAAGCTCCGAAGCGGTCGAACATCATCGCTCGCGGGAATTCCAGGACAATCTCCCACAGGGGACGAAGTCACGTTGCATTGTTGCTGTACATTTCCACATTTGAGATTGATTTCGCTTGCCGTCGTCGGCGAGGAGGCCCTTAAAAGACGTCATTGTTCATAAGTAGTCACGGTACGGCGCTGATTTGTTGCCATCGTGTAACCTTTTTTTTGGCAGTAGCCGATGGATACCAGCCCCTCAATACCAATGACTCCGCCTTCCAAAGCCCTTGAGGGAAAAGGTTCGTGTGTGACGACAAAGTATAGTAGTCCAAAGCGTGTCCGAATTGTGTGTGTCGTTTCAAGGCCACTCCGTGGCCAAATACGGTATTGGAGGCCCAAAATTTGTTTTTTTGTTTTGTCGGTTTGCTTCGATTTATGTTGCCCAGTCCGGCGTGAAAAACTGTTTTCCAGTCGTGAAGTGCATGCTTTCCAAAGCGTACTTGGATCCGGATAAAACGAGGGGTTTATGGTTGTGTTTTGTGCCTAGCCCGGTTCGAAACGTTGTTTTACTCTTCACATCGTCTTATATAATTAAAAACTTTTTATTAATTCAATTTCGTAGCAATAGAAAGTTTACACACATTGAAGCTCATACACACCCGAATGTGTTAAGATAAAGGAAGCGAGCAAAACGCGAGTGATAGGAAGTGAGCTCCTGCGGTGCATTACAAAAGATAAACGGGTGAAGCACACCGGCAACCCATACACACGGCCACCAGTATCACCATGCTCCAGTGGACCGACAAATGGAACTGATCTGATGCGCAACTGGTGGCCAGAGATCTCGCGAGATCGCGCCACTGCCAAACTGCCCTGCGCATCTCGTTTGCTTACAGTGTCTCAGTAAGATTCAAATTGAAAACGCACCGTCCCAGTGCATTCTCTTCCCTTCCAATGATGATGGATGGGGCCGCTTTCAAACCGAAGGTGGACCTGAGCGATACGCTGGGCGAACGACACGGTCGCGAAATCGAAGATGATTTCGGCGGCAAGGGTATTGCGGTCGTTGTGCCCGATCGTAGTGCCACCGATCAGCAGGAAGGACAGCTCCAGCAGACCATGGTTGGCGGTGCCGCCGTCTACCTGACGGAAACGTTCTACATCAGCTCGAAGAAGAACACCGTGTTCGAGGTGCGGCTCACCGATAAGGGTCTCTGTCTGAAGAAGCAATCGAACGGTTCGACCAAGGAGCAAACCATCCCGCTAAAGGACATCATCGGATGCCGGTGTCTTCGCAGCAAAAGAAGATCGCGCGGAAGTTCCTCGTGCACGTGTGCTTCCATCTCGAGCTCCCACCAGCTGAAGGTGGTCGAAGAGAATTCGGGCGAGCAGGACGAAACGGACGTTAGCGCCTATCTGTACATCTACGCCTACATCCTCAAGCGCAACCGTCGCGGTGGCTTTCGCGAACGAACCACCATTACCCTTCGCTTCCGGTCCTTCGATCGCTACGAGGATAATAACCGTGAGGCACAGAAATGGCGCGCCTCGATCAAGCACCTGGTGGCGGGTGAGCCGGTGCAAAAGTTCACCTACCAACCACGGGATACGCGCAAAATGTTGATCATACTGAATCCCAAGTCCGGCTCGGGAAAGGCGCGCGAAATGTTCCAGCAGCGGGTGGCACCGATCTTTGCCGAGGCCGAGATCCCGTACGATCTGCACATCACGAAGAAAAGCAACTGGGCGCGGGAGTTTGTGCGGCTGCGGGACGTGTATCTGTGGCGCGGTATTGTGCTGGTCGGGGGCGACGGTATCTTCTTCGAGGTGCTGAACGGACTGTTCGAGCGGGAAGATTGGCAGACGGCGATCGACGAGCTGCCGATGGGAATCATCCCGTGCGGATCGGGCAACGGGCTGGCGAAAACGGTGTCCTTCCTTTATGAGTAAGTATACGATGCATGATGGCTCCCACTCGACTCGTATTCGATCTAGTTGGCGTTGAAGTTGTCAATTAATGAATGCCACGACAGCGAGAGTTGATCTTTTCACACCTTTGTGCGGAGAGCCGATTTCATGGTCGTCCTCTTATGAAATCGCCTTCGACATTGTACACTAATACAAAACGCTGAAGAATTATAATTACAACGCGTGGAAGGTGTATATCGCTGCGTTTATTATAGATATATTCGCTGATATCGTTTCCATTTAAAACAACTATTTATTCATGAAGCTACCTCCTTTTATTGAGCTTTGTACAAAAGCGCTTCGACTGTGCTTGGGACAAAGAGGCCGGACAGGAAAACAGTTTGTAGGAATCATAGCCATGACTGATGTAAACATGGGTGTTTGAATGTTTTTTTTTCTGCTTACGACCTGACCGTGACGATCAGCTGCTCCATCGCTTTGAGCACAGTATGAATGGAGTTGGTCCTCCAATTGAGGTTTATTGTAGATTTCTATGTCCAATTACCTTCTGCCAATCTGTCTGATGTAGGGGTCTATTGGCAAAATCCGGTCGCGCCCTTTTGGGGGCCGAGAGATCATATGAGGAAAAAGCGGTACAGGACACTACAGGGTGCAGGGATTACTCAAAGAGATAGAGAGAGAATGTTGTAAAGACATTCGAGTTCTTCAAAACTTTCAACTTTCTCAGTCAAGAAAGAAGTCTTTAGTGCAAACCAACTCGACTTTTGTGACCCTAGCGGTTACGAATAACCACTGATGACGTGTTCAAATAACATCTGCACAGAACGGGGTTGATCGACAGTCGACGATTGATCGGTGGAGACTCATCGCATGAATCAGCCGTTTTTTTTAAATGCATACTTTAGGACCGATTGAAGATAACATGAAGGGCATTAGGCATGCATGAAATTGTACATTGCTAAGAACGGTCATACTAACTCTTGTTGGTACCAAAAATGAATTTCAAGCATGCAACCTACATCCGGGGTGTTTGATGTGAAGTTACAACCGCCATTTGTTTTAGCCTGGTGTGCATGCAATGCAATAATATCTCACCACCGCCACTGCCACTGCAGGTGCATTACTATCACGCAAACGAATTGATTTATGAACACATGATTCTCCCCCCCACTTAATTTACACCCTGCACAACACACTCACATGGGTGTTCCAACCCCTGGCAAGAGCTCGAAGGAAGATAATTATTCGACTAAGTAATTGCACCTCCAGGAACCGAAATGTCAGCCCACGTGGTTGGTTTGGCGGTTGGATCCACCCTTGGATGAGGAGGATTGCGGGGTTTAGCATCACCGGTGACCGGAAGTAGCACCCGCCCTAATAGCACGCTAGAACGCGATCGACACTCCACACCTTAAAATGTGTTTTTTTGACTGAAGAAACTCGTCCTTATAAAACCGGAATGTAAACGTTTGTTACCAATTTGAATCTTCAAAGTGAATTTGAATAATTCTCCAACGCGTGTGCACGTGTCCCGTGTGCATTATTCATGTGTCTTGATCAAAATCTCGTTATCCGCATCCGCTGCCACGCTAAAGAATCGTTCTCCACGACAGTCCACCCGTAATCCAAACGGCTGGATGCGAAATCGGGTTTGCATTATTATTATTACCGTCAGTACACTGCTTCCGGGGCGTGTAAAAGGGAACGAAGGGTTTATCATCGATCTATCAGTATGCTGGACAGAGTCGGGGACCTTTGGGAAGAGAATGGTTTGCTAAACTAAACAACTATACGCTTCCGATACTCGTCGTCGGTACACGGCTATCGGGTACGATTTCTGTTATATTGCAATGTCACTTCGCTGTCGCTGAGATAAGGCTCATGTACCCACTTGTATGTTGTACCCCTACGAAGGATCCAGATATTTTCCTGTTGACGAAGGGCGCGGCGGAGAGTACCAGGTTTATGTCTGGTTGTGTTGTGTGGAGTGGAATTATTGCGTTTTAACGACACGGTTCTGAAGCGATAAACTCACCCACCCGTCCCAGGGGAGGATTGCCTGCGGCCGCCGCCGTTGGTAACCTTGAAACGATTACACAGCCAAAAGCGCCGTGTATCGCCCGGTATTATCGTCGTTACTTCAGGGATGATGCTTTTTTTTGCGTCCTTTCACTCAATCCTGCTCTCGTTGATGCGCTTCTTTGTGCAACCAGATCTCCCCATCTCTGTGTGCTCTGAACTTCACCTTGTGATTTGCCAATAAACGAACCGCGAGATGATGGGAGAACTCTGGTGCTCTGGTCCTCTGGTCCAGTGGTAGAACAAGGTGGAACGGCGTAAATACCAATCAGATCGCTCGCCGTACCAACCACGCGAGCAGTCACGTTCAAGGATGATCGTAATCTTCGTTCGCCTTTGTTGTTTAATATTTAAGATTTTGTTTACATGCAATGGCCACGTAATGATTACTATAAATAGGGCCGTGCTACGACGGAATAGGCTTCCCTGCTTTACGCAGTGGTAAATACTACCAGTTACCTCTCCTCTGATGCCTTTTTGTTCGTATATTATTGATAATAATGTTCTCCTGTTTTAGCAAAACAGTTATCAACGATCATCCCTCGAGGGGTTGGTAGAAAAACAAAAAACCCCACGAACTACTACCCTACCGGACACGAAAGGACAATACAATCAGCAAAATAAAGCTTTTTTTTTGCTCGCGTCGGTAAATAAATCCCTCGTTGATCCGAATTGGCAAACACCACTCACGTCATTTGACGTCAAGCATTTGCCCCCCTTTTTGCCTGCTTTCTGCCCGGGGGAGCAGAATCCACGCGTAAAGCGATGATCAAGCATTTCGTCACAACAAGCACCACAATCTGTTCGCCAGCCCCGGACTATCCGGAACTCATCCCTTTTTTTTTTTCACTTGCCAATTGTTTCCCGCTCCCGCTGGCGTCAAAGCTGCAGGGGGAAAAAGACACAGTCGGCCGGCGAGATATGATTCCCCGGGTTCGTGTCGATGAGATAATGTTGACGTGAACCCCAGCACGCTCCCGACCGAATCAGAAGCAGAATCGGATCCGGGTGTCGAAAAATGAACCTAATTCTCGTTTCGACCATTTGGATTCATTACGCTCGTTGGGATGCTAATGGGCTTTTGGTAGGTGTCGGCAGGCCTTCCCCAAGGTGCTTGTGTGGCCTAGATTTGCTACTATCGGCGCTTAAAGCAGAGGGACGCACCAGAACGTTGAGGTCGATGAAGAATGGATGAACCACTTTGGGTTTGGGTGTGTTGAGTAGGTTGCGGCCTCCTATCGATTTTGCCCAGAATCATCAACCGGAGTAAATTTGACCGCAAAAATGCTGGGTTGCTTCTTGCTCCGACCATAAGAACCATTTACTGACACGATCGCTCTGGGTGTGCACGCAGAGAGGGTGAGCAATAAAAGGCACACTCTGTTTGCAAATGCCGGTGATTGGCCATTTTCGATTTCAAGAGGTAACCCACTCGGCCACAACTACCCCACTCAGAGGTGGTCCGACTGAGGGGGTAGACACCCTTGGAAGAATTTAGCAGCAGCAGCAGCAGCAAAGCAGAACGAAAGAAGCGAAAGCAGTAAAACACTCCACCCGGCCGGCCTACCGAAAGGGTGGGCCATGGTGGTGTGTTTGATCGATTTGGTTCGGAGCGGATTACATAATGCCTTACCAGCGCCGAGTGGCCTGGCACCGAGCCAGCAAACCGATGAAGTGGCGCCACCGACGATGGGTCGACGAGATAGTGTAGAGGCTGTCCTGTCCTCCGGCTCCGGTGCTTTTATCACTTCAAGAAAATTTGTACCACTGAAGGCATTAGGGAGAGAGAGAGAGAGGGAACGGGCGCGCGCCCATTGACACACTTGACAAACCGGCATTTTGTGTCGGACGCTAGTTTTGCTAGTCCGCGCGTAATAACGGCAATGGCAAACTTTTGCTTTCAAACATCATTTTGCACTCCAGGGCGTTTTGGAAGCCTACGGTGAGCGTGGGATTTCCCGGGACCCCGGGAGGTAGAGGCACTACCGCGCCAAGGTTTTGGCTGGAGATGCAACAGTGTTTCTGTGGGTTTGCGTGCTCCCTGGCAGTGCCGTGACATATCCCACAATCGTCACCATCGCGCTATTCGAAAGCCCGTGGTCGATTTGCTCGCGTTGATAAGATACAGCCCTAATCAATGAGGACAGACAGGTGTCGCACTGGTTGTTGCCGTTGCTGTCCTCGAGTGCTCTAGAGAGCCAGCTGAGGCAGCTGTTGCTTCTCGCCAATGGTTCGTAAAGCCCCACCTGTCATACTGTGCTTTGAAAAGGGGAAGTAGGACGGCTCCAACCTTCCTACCCGACGAAGAACAGGAATCATGTGAGACGAATGACGCGGTGGTGTGTACATGTTGCCCACATTAAATCGTTATAGAACAGATTTAATTTACTATCGAATTTCCGTTAAATCATGCTATCTTCAACGTTCGGCGTCTTTATCGATGGGCGGTAGTTTTTTTTTCTTAGATCACTACAACCCACAGGCCAACCGTAATCACGTCGTTAGGGGTAATCCGATTTAACGATGAATCGGTAACTTACCGGCACGGCATATCTTTCACGAGCATTGGGCAATGTTGCCTTCGTTTCAGGGAGGGAAAGATTTAGTAGTGTATTTGATCGCTTGAAATGGGTCACATAAGATACACAGTTGATGGTGATTATGATGAAAATGGGACAACTGAAAATTACCATTACCATTGCTTGGCAATCTTCATCGATTTACTAGGTTTTCGGGATGAGGTAGTAAAGTTTAGATAAAAAATTTATTTTCCTTGGCAATCTCGAGCGGTCTCGGGCAGCCATTTCTAGCTTTCAAGATAGTCAAGTCCTCGGCCACCGAACCGCTCCTCAGATCATGTTTGGCCCAGGATATTATTTTCCAGTTGGACAAAGTTTCAAAGTCAATGCGACGAGCAAGAACACTGTCTGGTGGCCAGAATCCACACCACAATGACTTTGTCATTCTCCAGATATTCTTCTTCTTCTCTTCTTCTTCTTTGGCACTACAACCTCGAGAGGTCTCGGCCTGCCATTTCTGGCTTTCTGTGACTTAATTTTACCCGTAGAAAAGTAGTCAGCCTTACGTACGGGGAGGCGGTCTGGATGGGATGGGAGATGGGCCGCCCAGATGTTCTACCAGGTCAAGATATCCCTCACTAATTGCTTACTTCTCACACAAGAAAGAGCAAATCTTCAACTGGTGTTCCCCGAATGTTTAAGCCGTAACTTTTCCGTTAAATGGCCGAAATCGGAGATGTCCCTGTTTCGATAAGACTCACTGTAACATAAACGTGTGTACCGATACGGCTAATAATGGATCGACGCTATGACCTTATGGCGAGAAAGATGTACAATAACATTACATAAACTAATCGGTGGCATTACGAAATTACTGGTTTGTGCGTAATCGACAAATTGAATGGTTCGCTATCAAAACATAGAAATCAGCATCAGGCTGTGTGGGTGTGTGGTGTGGTGTGATTCTGTTGTGTAGATCGATATCGAACATATGTACCGATATATGTATCAATATACTGAAACTTCCCGTTTTCTTCTCCCTTTTTGTTCCAGAGAGCCGTTCGACACCAAACCCGTACTGGCGTCAGCTTTAATGGTAGTTAAGGGAAAACATTCCATGTTAGACGTAGTTAGAGTCGAAACACGTTCCAATGTAAGTGTTAGGAAGCGATTGGGAAGGCCTACAGATATGTTCCTAACGAACTGTGTTTCTTTTTTTTCTTCCCTTTCAGATTATGTTCTCGTTTCTGTCCGTCGGATGGGGTCTCATCTCGGACATCGATATCGAGAGCGAACGGCTGCGTGCCATCGGCGGGCAACGATTTACCGTGTGGTCCGTTCACCGGCTCATCAGCTTGCGCACCTACCAGGGCAAGGTGTACTATCTTCCGGCCTTAGTTAGTCAAACGAATGGTGGGGATGGCGTGGGTGGCAACCACCCGAACGGTGGCGGAATCGGCACGCTCAAGCACAGTGTCAGCTACAACACCACGCTGAACTGTCGCGATTGCCGGGGGCTGACGGGACAGGACGGTGGTGGTGGTGGTGGTGGTACGATCGGCGGTAGCTGCGATGCCTGTGATACTAACTTTAGTGACGTGCTGTCGCTGGAAACGGGCACCAATTTGGACTCGTTCCGGCCGCGCATCGACAGCTGGTATTCGGCCACCTCGCGCAAAAGCACCTACTTCTCGACCGTGGACAGCATATACGAGAGTGACAAAGCTTCCAACGACGATCCGACGCAGAACGGTGGTGGCCCGAACGGGGGTGTAATGTATGGGCCACCGTCAAGGCTTCCCGCACTAACTGCCACGCTTCCGGACACCTGGCA
Source organism: Anopheles stephensi (assembly GCF_013141755.1). Lineage (NCBI taxonomy): Eukaryota > Metazoa > Arthropoda > Insecta > Diptera > Culicidae > Anopheles > Anopheles stephensi. The sequence goes on from NC_050203.1 coordinate 6,949,681, forward strand.
GTCGATTGCCGGCGATTTTGTGATGGTGCACGCCGCCTACCAGTCGCACCTCAGCACGGAGTGTTACTTTGCGCCCCAGTCGCGGCTAAACGATGGCATCATCTGGCTGCTAATCATCCGGGCGGGTGTTTCGCGATCGCAGCTGCTCTCCTTCCTGCTCGGGCTAAGCAGTGGCACGCACATTCCGATGCAGGCGAACGAACACATCCAGATGGTACCGGTTTCGGCGTTCCGGATCGAACCGGCCGGTACCGCCGGACACATGACGGTCGACGGCGAGAAGGTCGAGTGTGGCCCGATTCAAGGTGAAATTTTCCCGAGCCTCGCGAAAGTGATGGTACCGAAGTAGAGGAACGGCGGTAGTTGTGGTGGGGCGCGTGCAATATTGTGCACAGTTGCATTGTGTTGCAGCATTCCACTTTGGGTGTGTTGCTCTGTTTATGTTACCATATGTGTAAGTGTTTGTGAGCGCCGGTACTCTCACGACTCTGTTCCGTTGTGTGGCGAGGAAAGGAAAAAAAATTGTCGTATTATTTTTGTTAGCTGTGTGTGTGTGTATACCGTTGAATTGTTGGGCTTGTTAAGAGCAGGTGTGCAGATGAGTACGTTGTATTTATGTATTCACGCATCTTACTGAACAGTTGTAAACATTGCATTCCATGCTTAGCTGTGTACAGCCGGAACAGGGGAAAAGATAAGGAAAACACATTCGTGCCAAAACTTTATTCCGTTTGCCACACCTTGAATTGGTATCCAGAGGAGAGAAAAAAAACCATCTCCTCCAGAGAGAGAGAGAGAGAGAGAGAGAGAGAGAGAGAGAGAGAGATCGAAATCTTGTTTGCAAACTACGTTCCGGTAATTTTGTTTGCTTTTTTTTTTTGGGAGAAACCCTGTGCAGGTTGGCCTAACCTACTTATGTACCGCGGTAGTTGTGCACGATCAATTAGAAATGCGAACAAACTCATATCAGCATCAACCACGCGCGAGCGGACGCCGATTATGGAACGATAAGCAATGAACCAATTCTTAGATGCTACTGCGTATTTAGGGAAAATAATCGTAAAAAGGACGTTGGCACAGTGGGTAGCTTGGGTAAGGATTACTGCACCCACCACTAGCAATACATTGCCATCAGGCCGATAGAAAGAGCGCGAGAGAGAGAAGTAGTGGGGACCCAAAGTAAACCAAATGTAGAGTGAAACTGAAACTTGAAATGATAGTAGACCATTTTAAAACGTACAACGTAAGGCTCCATATATTATATATATACGCGCAGTATAATTCCTCACGCGTACGGCCGTAATGATACGCCTCCGTGTAGCGTACAGACAGACAGACAAAACTAAGCAATTTAATAATAGATCATCGGCAGTGTTGGGTTGGGAATACGGTAAGCGATAATGATTTACACACGTTTCTAGTAGGAATCACACAGGAAAATCCTCCAGCATCCTTTAGCAGATTAAGCATAGCGTAGTAAAATGTGAAACAAATTACCCTTAAAGAGAGAGAGAGAGAGAGAGAGAGAGAGAGAGAGAGAGTTAAGGTGTGCGTCAGTCAGAGGCTGTTCGGGCGGGATGAACTGCTGTGTGAATCGGCAGAGCAAGTAATCGGACTAACAAAAATGGTTGTGTCGGATCCGAATCCGTGCGGGTGTGTGTAAATATTTCCAACGTTCCAACTTGCTAATATACCCATTTTCAATGCGATAGTTTGATACCTGTAGTCAAGTCCTTCAATACACATACCTCCTCTAAGATAATATCATATGCGGCGCGACACAACAGTCAGTGTAGGTTAGATGATTGTTTGTAATTCCTTTTCTATACTATTCCGTTTTCACTCCCATCAACGCCCCCCCCTAACCCACATTTACATTGCCTAGTTTAGTCAGGTGCACCTTTTGCTGGTGTGTGAAAGACGTAGAGATTTCGTACAGAACCACGCACAGAGAACTAGCTCGCGCGAATCCCTTTTTGGAGCGCAAGTATTGTTACATCTCGTTTATGTACTTCTTATTCCATGTGGCATACAAAAACACCCACACATCCACAAATAAATATACACATATACACAGCCAGCCGTCCATGAAATAGAAACAGATGAGTTAAACCAAGCAAAAAAATTAATAAGAAAGTGAAGAGGGCATGTATATGACTGTGATTCGTTACGATTCAAAAACAAGGCGTTTGCGTTGTGCGGTGCAAGATTGATTGTTTTCTTTACGGTATATGTTTTGTTTTTCGTTGTTTGTAAGGAGGTTTAACAAAGCAAAGAGAGAGGAAAAAAGCGAAACAATATATTCCAGTTTGAATGCGCATCATGTTGAGTTTTGTTGCTTGCTAATTCGTTATTAATTATTGATTATCATCGTGGGGAAACAAGGCGATTTATTATTACCATTACCATTAGTGAATAGTTAATCAATTTGTACTATAAATTGATAAGAAAAATTAACACAACGTGATTGAGCGTGCTTTTTATTGGTAACCCGTTGCAACGCGAGAAAGAAAATGCATGAGCACGTGTGGTGCTGCTGCTGTTGATCGATTGGCACGTTTTGGCGGTTTTTCGAGGTGTGCGAAATGTAAACAACGCAGGCACCACAACAATCGATGAAACGCGACCGGGCAACAGTCGACGAACCGATGGAAAGCGCGCGCGCGCTTTGTTTATAACCTCGTGTTCATTTATTTGAACGAAAGGCGATAGAAATACAACACGAAATCGTATAATAATCGAAGAAAAATATTAAATTTACATGAAACAATAAACCACAAACCGATCGAATGGCAAAATGGAAGGAAAAACAAAACAGTTTGCCTGCTGTAGAGTGCAACAATTGTTTGACAACCGTTTTGACAGTTGGTTCAGGTCGTTTCTAGACCACCGCCTGCTTCACGCACACACCGCAGCTCAACGGCACACACGCAACGAAATCCACAACACCATTAGAGGAAAAAGTGCGTTATTGTTGACTGTCCGAAACAACCACGGCCCGAAATCGCTTTCCAAATCAGCTGTAAATGTTTTGTTTCTTGTGGAAAAGCGAGACTGCCCTTGAATCGCCGCTTGAAATCGCCCAGATTAGCCGCTATAACCCCATGTAAGCAGATGCTCCAGTATCGGTCGGTGTACAAATTACATGTGAAAACGGCAGTGCGCTTGGAGAGAGCAACCCTTGCTGCCTGCTGGAGTACGTAAGGTAAGTAGAAATTGGGTCGAATTTCGCTTTTTTCGTTCGCCCTGTGCAGTGCATACGTCGCTCGGTGTGTTCTTCACGGTGCACGACGACGACGACGACGACGGTGCACCTATCCCGTGTAGAGCCAATTGGCGTAAAGTCATCGTGGCTTGTGTTTATCTTTCGACCGCCGTGATTATTCTAGACGGTTCCTTGCGGTTCTGTACGAAATTAGTCGCAAAAGGGAGAGGGAACCCAGACTGATACGCAAATGCAATACAATTAAATGATTGCGTGTGGCATTTCGATGCATGCAAATTAGCCGATTAGCGGGTTCGCTTCCAATTAGTTCGATATTATTGATTTCTTCTAAGTGAGAGTGCGTTAAATTGCAGTATGTAAATTATGTGGGGTATTCGTGTAGCGGTGCGGTAAATGCTAATTATGCTTTCTTCCTTTACCGTGGCAGGTTGGCCGTACCACCGCAACATGGCTGTCTATTGCTGGGGTAACACAGCGCACGGTGAGCTCGGTCTCGGCGGGATCGAGGAGGAACAGGTGAGTGATAGGAAATGCCTACTAGACCCAACATCCTCGCTAGGGTATCGCGCTTCAATCGATTGTTTTCTTCCTTGTTGTAGGTGATGGTTCCACGGCGGATGGAATGGTCACACGCGGGAGATGTGGCACAGGCGGCCTGCGGAACCACACACACACTGTTCCTCACGAAGGAGGGCAAAATGTACGCCTGCGGCAACAACGATCATGGTCAGCTGGGCCACGATACCGACACGCTACCAAACAAAAGGCCACGTATGTCCAGATTTAGTATGTGAACTATTCTACCACCGTTTCATCAATCTCGATTTTCCGTTCCAACATGTTCTGTTTTGTGTGTTCTAATCCGCCGTCGGGACAAGCTTTTTCGTTCGTTTTTGACACAACCTTTTTTTTTTTTGCAAAAACTCATCCGCTCCAAAACGTCGCCGGCTGCAAAAGAAAACACGCTCACTATGTTTGTGATCCGTTTCAGAGCTTTTGGCATCGCTGGAAAACTACATCATCACACAGATCAGCTGTGGCACGGCACACTCGCTAGCGCTAACGAACTGGGGCCAGGTGTTTAGCTGGGGCTCGAACGCGGTCGGTCAGCTTGGGCACGATACGGAAAATGGGCGACAGCCGACACCACGCACGATAAAAGCGATCGGCGCAAAGCATGTGGTACAGATTGCTTCCGGCCAGTACCACTGTCTGGCGCTTACCAACAATGGAGAACTGTACGCTTGGGGATCGAACTCGTACGGTCAGCTCGGAATCGGTACGACGAATGAGAAGGTGCCGTTACCGACGCTGGTACAATCGTTGGCCGGCGTGCCGATAGCATTTATCGCCTGTGGTGGAAATCATAGCTTTGCTGTATCCAAGTAAGCGGAGCCTTTTCTTTCACATCAAAGCAACACACTGTATTGGATGGATGTTTTTCGTTGCAGATCTGGCGCAATATTTGGCTGGGGCAAAAACACCTTTGGCCAGCTGGGGCTGAACGATCTGAACTCGCGCTGCTATCCGACCCAGTTGCGCACGCTGCGCAGTCTAGGCGTACGGTACATTAGCTGCGGCGATGACTTTTCCGTCTTTCTCACCAACGAGGGCGGCGTGTTTACGTGTGGGGCGGGTACGTTCGGGCAGCTCGGGCACGGTAGCTGCGGCAACGAGATACTGCCCCGCAAGGTGTTCGAGCTGATGGGAAGCAAAATTACGCAGATTGCGTGCGGCCGGCGACATACTCTCGCGTTTGTGCCTTCCCGTGGCAAGATATATGGGTTCGGACTGAGCGGTGTCGGTCAGCTGGGGATCGGAATGCTTGGCAATTACAGTACACCGCAGATTGTGCGTGGACCGTGGGTAAGAGTGGCCGTTCCTTTTCCGTCGCAGGATGTTTAAACTGATACCGGGGGGATCGCATTTTTTTGTTACAGTTCAAAACCGAATTCGAAGCGTCAGGCTGTGATGAGGAAACGCAAATCACTGTGAATCGCATCTTTTCCGGCGGCGATCAGTGCTTTGTGTCCGTGCTGGGAAGTGACGGTTCTGCCGATTTCCGCGTCTACGAGTGAGTGGTGGTTGAAGAGAGGTCGAAGCTATTCTATATTAATCCAATCTGTTTTTTCTCCCGTTTTCCTCCGACAGCAATACTACACAGATTCTTTCACTCTCCCTCGAAATGGGAAAGGAACTAGCGAAAATCGAACCCGAACAAACGGTCGAGCAAGATCTGATGTCCTCGGTGGAAACGATCTTCAAATCGTTGGCCTGTCTGAACGGGTCGCTGCTGCTGCCGAATGACGAACATTTTTGCTGCACCTCCAAACACCCGGGCGTGGACATGGCCGTGGCCGAGGAAACGTTCGACCAGATACGCAAAGTGGAGCGTGAAACGATTCGCACGCTGATTCGCGAATCCATCGAATCGGAGCTGCTCGGTGCCTTAACGCCTTCGCCGGCGGACGTAGAGACGCTGCGGATCTATCTGCTGCTGCCGCTGTACCACGAATTTATTAACCCCAAACACTACCAAAAGCTGCACACTCCGTTCGGACAGTCGGTGCTCAAGCTGGCCAAAAACGCGTACGAAATCGTGGTCAACTGGTGGGCCAACCAGTCGAAGGAGTACTTCGAACGGATGGTGGAAAACTTCAAAAGCGCCATCCTGTACATCATCAGCTTCAAGCTTTGCCGGGTGGTCGAGCCACCGGCCAAGCAGGAGGTACGATACGATGCCCATCTTGCCACCATGCTGGACATTGTCGCGGTCCTGTACTGGATCAACCACCAGAAGCGCACGCAGAAGCTGCCGTACGAACAGTTCCACATCAACGAGATCGATGATCTGGTCGACATCCGGCAGGATTACATGCGCTGGACGACGGACACGAAGGGTGTCACGTTTTCGCTCTGCAACTATCCGTTCATCTTTAATGCCGCTGCCAAGATGCTGCTGCTACAGACTGACCAGATGATGCAGATGTACCAGGCGATGCAGAGTGCCGCGACCGTCAACCTGCTGTCGATGCTATGCTCCCCGATGCCGAGTGCCGCCTCGCAGTACATCGTGCTGAACGTGACGCGGGAAAACATTGTGCAGGACACGATCCGCGAGCTGTCGCACTACGCCGCCAGCGATCTGAAGAAACCGATCAAGATCAAGTTCTGCGGGGAGGAGGCGGAAGATGCGGGCGGCGTGCGGAAGGAGTTCTTCATGCTGCTGCTGCGGGACATACTCGATCCGAAGTACGGCATGTTCAAATCGTTCGAGGATTCGCGCGCCATGTGGTTTACGGAGGACTACTTCGACAACGACGATAGCATGTTCGCGCTGATCGGCATACTGTGCGGGTTGGCGATCTACAACTTTACGATCATCGCGCTACCGTTCCCGCTGGCACTGTACAAGAAGCTGCTGGGCGAGGAGGTCGATATGCAGGATCTGAGGGATTTGGCGCCGAGCGTGGCGAACTCGATGCAGAGCATACTGGACTACGGCGAGCCGGATCTGGAGGAGGTGTTCGATCTGTGCTTCACCACTACGCGGGACTATTTCGGCGAGGTGCAGACCATTCCGCTCAAACCGGACGGGGAAAACGTTCGACTGACGCAATCGAACAAGTAGGCATCGGAGGAGCAGGAGAAGGATTGGATGGCACTCGCGCTTATTAACGCTTTCATCTCTCTCTCTCTCTCTCTCTCTCTCTCGTAGGCAAGAGTTTGTTCAGCTGTACATTGACTACGTGTTCAACAAAGCGGTTGAGAAGTCGTTCCGACAGTTTCACGCCGGCTTTATGCGCGTGTGCGGTGGTCGCGTGCTGAAGCTGTTCAAGGCGCACGAACTGATGTCGGTGGTGGTCGGGAACGAGGAGTACGATTGGCTGGAGCTGGAGGAGAACGCCGAGTACAAGAACGGCTACAAGTGCAGCGATCAAACGGTAACGGACCATTGCTTCGATCCTGTGGCTAGGAATAGTGTTTGCGTGCAGCTGCCGCTAAAAATCGCGCTTTACCTTGCCCTTTTTTTCCAGATACGGTGGTTCTGGGAGGTGTTTCACGAGTTACCATTGGAGGAGAAGAAAAAGTTCCTTCTCTTTCTCACCGGCTGTGATCGCATCCCGATCATGGGCATGAAGGCGATTAAGGTAAGCGAGCGTAAGAGCAGCCGTGTATGTTCTGAACCCTGTGTCTTTTGATAATGCATTTACACGTACAGATATACATTCAACCGACGCCGGACGACAAATTCCTACCGGTCGCGCACACCTGCTTTAATCTGCTCGATCTACCTCAGTACCAGACGAAGGAGAAGCTCAAGTACAAACTGCTCCAGGCAATCCAACAAACGCAAGGCTTTAGCTTGGTGTGAGCGAGAACCAGGAGAGCTGGTTTTAATACACACACACACACACACACTGTCGGGTTGGTTTTCCCCCTTTATTTGTTTCGGTAGCCCACCCGTGAATGCTGCTTCATTTCACGTTAATCTGTAAGGGCGCGTTGGTCCCATGTTGGTTTTTATCCCCGAAGCAGTGGCGTGTGCCGATGATGGACGATGAGTGTACGATCAGAACCATGGCAATAAATTCGTGAAGCAATAACGCCCAACTGCTGGATGATTGGTGTAGTGATAAAAACAGGTATTTGATTTTATTATTAGCTCTTCGTTCTCTCTTTTTTTGGTATTTCATTCGTTACATAATATCTCCCTGAAATATGGCCATCTAAATGCGTGCAAGGAATGCGAAAACAAGCGGCAAGCAAGCAAGCAAGGCAGGCAGACAAACAAGTTCAACAATTTGGTGCACAAAACGTAGCCGGAACACGCTACTGGGGGATACGATCCCTCAGGTAGGACATGATCGATTCGGTTCCTTTTTCCAATATTTGATGCCGCGGTTGACGGAAACTGTTGCCGATCAGTTCCAGCGTGCTGAAAGGAACGATTGCAGTTTAAGACAAGCGACCCACCGCTGTGAGCAATCATCATCTACTCACGTGATGTTCTTCAGCGTTCCCAGCATCGGCGGTACGTGCTTGATGTTATTGTTGGCCAAATCCAGCGTGGCAAGCCGCTTCAGCGCGCCGAGCCCATGCTCCGTGGCGTCTATTTCCTCGATTTGATTCCCGCTGGCAAGCAAAATTTCCAAACCGCGCAGCTCGTACACACAGTCCGGTATGCGCTTGAGCTGATTGCTGACGACGTTCAGCTCGCGCAGCGTGACTAGCAGCCCGACCACCTCCGGCAGATCGGCCAGCTGGTTGTTCGATAGGTTAAGGTAGCTGATCTTTTCGAACTGTGAGAAAAAGGCCGGCACGGTTTGGAGCAGGTTGAAGCTCACGTTCAACTCCGTCAGCAGGGAGGATAGATTGGTTAGTCTGCGGAAAAAAAAGAAGGAATTCAGTCGCGCTTTACTAAAGATCCGGTTTCCATCAAAGGGTAAACCTTACCCTGCCGGTACAGCGGTTAGCTTGTTCTTGCTTATATCCACATTGTAAACGCACGCCTCGAGCGCATCCAGAAACACCGCCTCCGGTATGTCGACCAATCCCTTGGAGCACACGATCAGCGCACGGCCCTTGCGCATCTGATACACGTCCGGAAAGGTGCTCTCGGCGGCGAAGATGGAACTCTTCACCACCGACGACGAGCCCGTTTTGCTTTGTGCCTCAAGCTTCCCCTTGCTTCCGTCCCGCTCTCGCAGCGTTTTCAGTATACGCTGCGTACCGCACTGAATAATATCGCGCCGGATCGACCGGATCGGGTTGCCCTCCACCTGCAGGCTAACGAGATGGGCCAGCGTGGACAGACACGAGGGCAAACTGCTGATCGTATTGTTCGACAGATCTAGCCTGGTCAAGCTGGCCAGCAGCGCGATTTCGTCCGGCAAGCGTTCGATCTTGTTGTCGCGCAGATCGAGCACTTTCAGCTGGGGCAGATTCTCGCAAAAGTCGCCCGGCAGCGTTTTGATGAAATTGTTCGAAATGTGCAACTCTTTCAGTGCTTCGCAACCGGTAAAGTCGGGCAGTTCGTCGATGTCGTTGTGCTGCACGTACAGGCACTCGAGCCGGCGCAGTTCACCCATCACGGGCGGCAACTTCTTCAGGTCGTTCTTGGCAAGATCGAGCTTCTGGAGTTCTGGAGCAGCGTCGAAGGGAAGGCAATGGATTAGTTTGCGCCTGATTTTGTTTTTCCAACCCCACCCCCAGGGCGGGTACTTACTGCGCAAATTAACGATATCGTTCGGCAGTTCCGTTAGGTGGTTATTGTTCAGCGTTAATTGCTGCAATCTTACCAAAAATCCAACGCCACCGGGTAAAGCGTTAATGCTGTTGAACGAAACGTCCTACACAAAAAAAAAAAAGCGATTGTTTAGGGCGGTTAGAAAGCAACTTGCTTTGCTGCAAGATTCTCCCTTGCGAAGCTTACCAATACTTCAAGCATAATTAGATCGCTTATGTTCGGATTCAGCTCGGGAAACTCATTGTGCGAAAGGTTGAGATGCTTCAGCTCCTTCAGCTGAAAGAAGCTGTCCGGCAGCTCGGTCAGCTTGTTGCGGCTGACGGTCAGCTTCGTTAGCTTGGTTAGCGCCCCGATCCCGCTCGGCAGGCTTGTTAATGCATTGTCTTGCAGCTGTAGCAATTAGAGTGTGTGTGTGTGTTGTTGATTAATTGATAAGAAGGGTTTAGAAGCGTGACTGACGGACTCACATTCAGCACGGTAAGATCGGCCAAATTCTGTATGTTTTCGCTGATCGTTGTGAGTGTGTTGGAGCTTAGATCGAGCGTGGTAAGCGATTTCTGGTTCCACCAGCTGTCCTCCTCGTTCGACCGATCCAGATCGTACCGCACTTCCTTCTCATTTTCTTCCGAATCGCTTAAATTCCACACCTTTTCGGGCACTGTTTTAGAGAAAGAGGAAGAAAGAAGCGTTTAATTCACAAACTTAATAAAAAAAATCGAGTTCCATCCAATCGAAAGTGCAATCATGTTTCCCACAACACTCGACGAAGAAAGGGGTTTGTGCTTTTGCTGTTACCACGAATTTTCCGATAGCGGCGCTTAGGATAGGGAATGTGAGTTCTCGTTCGTCTCATGGCGCCACCGAGCACTGTACTGTACTAACTTGTTTGCTGATGATGTGCTGCAGCACAGGTACAACCCGGAGTACCGGATGGCCAGTTCCTTCGATCGGAACAAATGAATTAAATGTCGTCAATCAAAAATGATTCCCTTCGGCGGCGTCGGTTTTCGCGATTAAAACGGGCCTGGTTGCCGTTCCAAGGGCGCCAGTGGACTGGTGGATGTTCGCGAGTGTACGCCGTACGATACCGGATCGAATGTGTGTCCCGGGGTAGCAATGAACCGTGAAATCACAATCCCGTTCGGGCCGCCCGCATTGCTCTGGAAGGTCACATCCAAGGAGGCTGGGGAAACTGTAGCTGAAGCTCGGCGAGTATAATTTTCATCCCCGGAATGGCGCGCAATGTAAATCACCCCCATAATCCATCATCCGGAACGTAAGCGCGGTTTCGGTGAGTGCGCCGCCTCGCCATGTGTTTTGTCATCGATCTTTAGCGCCGCGCGCGATGATGCAACTGCCCGTGCTTCGACGAGCCATGAAATGGTTATTGCATTGTCTGCCGGATTATTTATCCTTGGCGCTGTGCACCACACACCATCGTACCTGTCGCCAATCCTTTGCCCGATAGATTCAAAACTCCACTCTTGAGCGCTTGCTTGATCCGGGCCCGTGTGAGTAGCTGGCTGTCCTCCTTCTTGTCTTGGAAGTGAAACACTGGATTCAGCTCCTGCTCCCGGATTCTGCTGCGAGGAATCCGGCTGTGTGCCTTCATGACTGATGATTTTGCTCCAAAAATGGTGTTAGCCTATTCGTTGTTTTCACTCACTGACCACTCTGTACGCAACTGTGCTGAACGTCTCCCCCCCCCTGCAACGAGAATTGCGAACCACAACAAAACACCAACAACACAAATCCCGAACACGCATACTAGCTCAGCTGTGGCGCGTTTATAACCAGGCCGGGTTGAGTTATGTTGTCGCTGTTTATGTTTTTCCTTTTTTGTTTATTTCTTTCGTCAATAATATTTTTGTGCAAGTGATTTTTACCGTTTTCACTAAAAACTATATTTCTTAAATTTAATTCCACTTTCAAATTGGAAAAAAGGAAAGCAAATGCCGACCAGTATAACAGCGCCTGTGATACGCCACATGATAAGTGCCTGGAACAAACGTCAAAGATACCCCCCCCCCCGGACGTGTTTCAAAACACTAGCAAATTCGCGTTGCAAACAGCAAGGCAGGCGTTGTGCAATTTGTACAGTTCTCATCTCGCGCAGCAGTCTCTGGCAGTCAGAGGCAGAGCCAGACATCGAACAGCAATTACGTCCGAGGGGGTAAACTAAACTAATTGATTGTGCGTTCCTTTTCCACGAAACGTGTGTGCTCCGTGCACGGGAAAAGGGCAAATCAAACACACACCCGATCAGCTGTTTTGCCCTGTGGGGCGATGAAAGTGAGTGCGAAGCTGGTTTGTTGTTGCTTCTTTTAAGTGAGTTTATTTTTAGTGCAAATGTGGTGCAAAAGAAAGAATGGGGAAAAAAGTAGTAAACAGCATTTGTTTGCCTGTGAAAGAAGAATTGATTTATGTCTGTGTTTTCGAGTAAAGAAAATGCTCTCGGTCGGAGCAGCATCAACAGTATGGTCCACCTCCCATAGCAACCTGTAGTGTGTGCGTGTGTATGTTGTGTGAATCGCCCCCACCTCCCGGTCTAGTTCGCAGTTCCCTCTAACCTTTTGCAAAACCAAACACTACACTGGCGGGTGCCAAGGTCGATGGTGTGAAGATTTCGCGATAATCCTTTCCGAGCAAAAATCAAAGCCACGGGAAATACATTTTAGTGCCAGAAGCGGTAGCAAACACTTCCACTAACGGGTGCTTCGATCGGTACGTTTACGGTTCGAGTTCTGGGTTCGCAGCGAAAGGTCATGCGGTGAGGCGGGTGTGAGATGCAATAAGGCATCACACACGGTCGCAAATAGACGTGGAACCCGTCGATTTCTTGATGCCGGTAGTGCGAGCCGTAACCCAGTTCAGTAAACTTTATTAGCTGAGGATTTCACGCACGATTTAGAAGGGCAGCAAATTGTGTGTCAGACCGTCAGTCAGCAGGGCGTCACAACTGCGTGCTGATAGTGCGGTGTGAACACGCACGTTGATTGTTTAATTCAATCGGCATCTTCCAGAGCGGCCTGGTGTGACACACTTGTTCCCTTTCGCTGACGCTACCGACAGAACCACAGCACGACGGACTGGAACTTTCGCAATGGGTAGATGTGCGGTAATTTATGTGGTGTGGCCGGCATGGCGCAGTGTGGAAGATACATATTGGCATGAACAACCAAGCAGGCTAGGCTAAGTAGAACGGTTTAAAATAGTAGACTGTTTGTGGTGCTTAGCAACTTAGCAGCATATTAGTTTCAGTAGTTTGATAATTCAAGTGTGCTCAGTTCTTCTATTGTATTAAAGTGTTACAATTGCTCTTTCTCCTCCAGCAGTGAATGTGAAGCGTTAGCGAATAGTGCAAACCGGTGACACAATGTCCGCGTTGTTATTGCCTTCCCGTGCGTGTGGCGTCTCAACGTGAGCGTAACCTGAAATTATCGGCACGCAAACGCGTTTTGCGGAATAAAAACACACAAACACACGATTTGTCAAGCGAAATAATGTCCAACTATCCGAGCTGGGATCAATAGACGACGACGACGACGCCCTGTGTGTGTACTGTGTGTGTGGAACAAACGGTTCACGATTTTTGCCCCAATTTTAGGGGTGCACCTCGCTCACAATGGTGAGGCTGACGAACGCGGCCATCTAACAGCAAAGTCAAACAAAAACAATCCCGTCCAGTCCACCAAACCGTCAGTCGGTCCCCCCCCCCCCTTGGTCTACTCCCCGGTAAAACAAATACGAGATGGACCAACAACTTCAACAGCCACCGCATTCGGTGCCACTGCACGGCAACAGTAACGTCAGTCTGCTGGCAACGATGGCACAAGCAATGCGACACCTTAATGCCACACTCACGACAGCGAGCAGCGACGGTGGTGGTGGTGGTGCAGCCCAACACGACCACCACCCACCGATCGCCACCATCGTGGGGCTGCCGGCACTACTCGAAACGGTGCCCTTTCGCAACGACACGAGCGGCGGTGGCTTCATTAACCCGCAGGACAACACCGACGACGACGGTACGCCGACGATCTCGATGGACAATCTCTACCCAGCGCTGATCCAGTGTTTTGCCATCATCATTTGTGGGTGAGTAACGGGGGAAACAGAGAGGGGGAAGGAGGGAATGGGAAAAAGGATCGATTTTCCTAGTGCCGCGTTTTCGTGGCGTCATTGTGGCTCCATAGATAGGAATGTCAATTTTCCGCCCACGAACCCGGATGACGCACACTCAGGAGTAGATGGGTGGGAGGAAAATTCAAAACCGACCACCACAAAGGAGCCTTAGCTATTTGTGGGTGGGTGGACTGGTGGCACATTGTTTCATGCCACCCCTCTCTCTTGCATTCCTGCACGCAGAAACACGAGCAGGAAAATATTTCCTGCCGTGGTGGCTTCTTCCCAGCACTCGGTCAACGATAAAGGGGGAATTTTCATCCCACGGCCAGCATGAGCGAAAATCGAGCCGACGACGACTACTACGATGGAGTGCGGTCGATAAGAACTGTTTGTCAGCGTTGTTTAATGTACAGGCAAGGCGGCTACTAGATATGGGAGTATCTTTCTCGTTGTAGATGGCTTCAAGTGCACTGCTGTAAGCCCTCCTCGATTAAAAAAATACAACAGGTGCTGTGCCCCTACGGGAACATAACGATTCGTCAGCAAATTACCATTTCGGTTGCCCTTTAATGACCCCTTGTTGTTTGCTATAATTTTTTTTGTCGGAGTCGGAATAGTTTCCCAAACAATCCAGAAACGCACATCCAGTTGGTGAATGACAACACCGAGCTACCGAGCAATTTCCGATCGTTGCGAAATAAGTGTGTTGAATGCAAAAATGTAAGTGCCGGATGTCAGTGCGTTGCGTTAGTTTATGAGTCGTTTTTTTCCTTCTATCGGTAGCTGCACCACTTACGATATCCGTAGGGCGTGTGGGTTGGATGGTCCTCTAAGGTTGATCTAAAACGTTGGGAATAATTTATTAAGACGGTACTTTCTCTCAAGCACGTCGGTTTGTTTGTGAGATGTGGTACCGCGCATTAGCATAAATTAGCATGTTTTCAAGGTTTTTTATTGACGCACTGACGGCACTAGCAATAGATAAAGAGGCATCATGTTGGAACTTACCAGTAATGTTAGGACCTTCCGGAGCTCCGTAAAGGTTTATTTCTGGGTCTTCTTAAGGATTTGATGCCTCTGCCTTTAGAGTCAAAGTCTCCTTTCAACACGATCGAACTGGATCGCCCGAAATACATGATCTGTTCTCTTACTAACTCCCTTTTGCTTTAAACCCAAACTTCAAGGCCTTGCGGAATCTTCCCTTCAAGGCTTTCTTTTAAAAAAAACCCCCCGCGAACTAGAAATGGGAATTCCATGCACAACCGAAAAAGCCCCATCTTAGTCGGCATGCTTCGCCAAGGTTAGCCCGCGCTTCACCTTCACCAACCATTGATCCCCAGACCGGCAAGACGGCCATTTACCTTGACTTGCCTGCCGGAATATGATGGATCCTGCTAAATCCGTACAGCTTCTGTTTCTTCGCATACGTTGACTCAGCACTCGGGGCCTGATACTCGCGCCGCCCCAGGGACATGCGGTTTCAATTAGGGCAATCAATTTACCCTGTCAACGCGCCGAGATCTCCGCCGGTTTGCTTCCGATTTTCGCCATCGGTCTGGATACCGTTGGTTGTTTTTGAAGGAAGCGCCCTAAAGACACACCGCTGCGGCACTACCGAGCGTCTGAACCTTTGCGGCAATGGAATAGATTGTTCAACAAGTGCAATGATTCATAATGGTGGTGCGGGGGCCTGATTATCACTACGGTGGGTTAGGTTGAACACCATTAAGCTAGCACACGATTTATCTCGAGGCCAGTGTTACTTCCCTTACAGTGCGTTTATTGTGACGCAGAATTTGTCTTACTGTAATAAGCTTCTATTCGCAGATACCTCGCCGGACGATTGAACATCATCAGCAACTTCGAGGCGAAAGGTCTCAACACGTTCGTCGGTACGTTTGCGCTTCCGTCGGTTATTTTCCTGTCGCTGGCGGAGCTGGACTGGAGTACGGTGAACTGGAACTTTCTGCTCTCGATACTGATCGCCAAGACGATCGTGTTTTTGTCGGTGGCCATTATTTCGCTGCTGGTGGCACGCCCCGTCAACTATGGCCGGGCCGGTTTGCTTGCCGTCTTCTGCACCCAGAGCAATGATTTCGCGATCGGCTATCCAATCGGTAAGATGGATGGGGCGAGATTGAGATGGTAGTAAAACTAACACAAAATTATTCCCCGATTGCAGTGTCGGCACTGTACTCGAAAATTCATCCCGAGTATGCGTCGTACATCTATCTGCTGGCCCCGATCTCGCTCGCTATCCTCAACCCGATCGGCTACGTGCTGATGGAAATCTCCAAAATTAAAGACAAAAATGCAGAAAATAATGTAAGTAAAGGGAGCAGCAAATCATCTAACAAACGATTCAAATTGAATGATTTGATTTGTTCGTTCCGTGGGCAATTGTTGGGAAATTAAGCGTTAGTTGGTTGTTTTGCTGCCACGTCCAACGGAGAATAACAATACAGCGTTGCTGCTGTTAATGTGCTGCTTGTCGCTAAACTCGTTTCAAGCGGAAGTGCAATTAACACGGGATGGTATTATCCGCTACACAGCATCCGGCTGATTGACATCATTGTCGCTCCATTTTTTTTTCTCCAATAAAAAGCTCTGTTTTTCTGTTCTACTATAACAACCTCATTTTAAAGAGGTTCCAGGTGATGTCCACGTGTCCTCGCAATATATCTTTAGTCCTTCGCGGGGGGAAGTGAATTACATCTTCGCTACAATTTTATTCCTACTCCTGCATTACAGACGGCGGCGAATGAAGAGGCGCATCTACCACCACCATCAACATGCCCCCAGCTGGCGGCCGAAAATCGACGCAAGATTCTCAAGGGAAAGGCACTGGTGGTGATCAAAACGGTCGAATCCATTTTCTTCAATCCGATCCTCCTGATGACGCTGCTGGGTGTGATCGGTGGTCAGATCTTTCCCAACGGATTGCCCGTCTATCTGTCCAGTGTGTTACGGTCGCTGGGCAACTCGTTCTCGGCCACCGCACTGTTCCTGCTCGGATTGCGTATGGTCGGGAAAGCTTCCACCCTTCAAGGCCCTGGATTGATCCTGCCCGGGATACTGATCCTCGTGAAGCTGCTCGTGTTTCCGCTCGTTACACGCCAGACGGTGAACATCATGAATGCGGGCGCCAACTTTAGCGAGACTACCGATCTGAGCACGTTCGGCTTTCTGTACGGCACGTTTCCGGCTGCACCGGGCGTGTTCGTGATTGCTTCACAGTACAACCGGGACGTGGATTTGGTAGGAAGAGACCGTGTTTTGCACTCGCTTTTTCAGCTCCTTTTCCTTACGCTAACCATCCTTTCCTTCCCGCGGCAGATTGCAAGCAGCATGGTTGCATCCACGTTCATCAGCGCACCGTTAATGTTCATCTCGGCGAAAATGATCACCATCACCAACCTGACGCCCGCCGACTATCTGCACGAGCTGGACAAGTTTTCGTTCGACATCAGCATCGTGGCGATCGTGGCGGGCGTGTGGACGCTGGTGCTGTTTGCGCTGACGCGCAAGGTGAAGCGAATGCCGCACCGCATCACGTGCTGTCTGCTCGTGTCGCAGCTCATCTGCAACGTGGGCGTCATACTGTGGTCCACGCTGGAGCAAAACAGCCGCTGGAAGATGTACCTGCAGTTTTACTTCTTCACGATCGGTTGCTACAGCAGCCGGCTGTGGACGGCGTTCCTTGCGATCACGATACTGTTCCTGCAGTGTCGCAGCCTCTGCTTTGTGCTGAAGCTGTGGCCCGTGTTTGTAAGTACGCTCCCGCGGTGGATGGTGGTGGCCATGGCTCTAAACCGAAAACTCGAACCCTTTTTCCAGATTGCTGCTGCTTGGGGCCTTCCGACGCTAATCGTTTCGCTGCTACTGCTTCTCGACACCAAAAACATTCTTCCGACGGAGAAACGTAATCCGAGCTTTCAGTACGGAAATGCGCAGGCGGCCATTGCCGTGTTTCTGCTGGTGATGTGCTTCATCGTGACGGTGGGCTGTTTGATATTGCACCAGCGGTTCAAGAAACGGCACGAACGCTATCTTACCCTTTCGCGGGAAGTTTCATCCCCGGACACGGACAGCAGCCCGGTCACTACGAGCTCGGTGGTGAATCTGTTGGCCGGTAATGGTGGGGGCAGTTCTACCATTCACCAGCGCAGACGCCACTCGGTCACGTCGAGTGATGATGAAATCCTGCCAGCCGCGATCGTAGCCTCCGGCTGTGGTACGGCAGCGGGGAATGGTGGCTGTGGCGATGGGAAAGGAGGAGGAGGAGGAGGAGCAGGTGGTTGCTGCAGCAGCTCATCCACTACCATTCGCACCGTGGTAGACATAGAGGATCTCGCCATCGGTGCCAGTATTAATAACGATGTAAGCGAAGCCGGTGGTTCGTCCACGATCCAGTCGAACGGTATGTGTTCGGCACAGTTTAACTGTCCAGCGGCCGGCAAGCAGCAGTGCCAATCGTTGATCGATCGCTACCGGGAGCAGGCTAGCGATGGGCTGGAACCGCTCGAGTACGACAAGACCGGCGATCAGCAGCAGATACTGCGCCACATGGTGCTACTGATTCTCCTGCTCTGCTCAATGTTCGTCGGCCTTTCGCTGTCCGTGTGGACGCTGATCATGGAGGGCATGTCGGGCATTTACGTGGAGCTAACGTTTCTCGATGCGTTCCTCAACTTTGGCCAGTGCATTATCGTGCTGGCAGTGTTTGTTACGGACACGGGCGAGCTGCTGCTGCCGCTGATGAAGTTCTGGCGCAAGGTGTGGTACGGTGCGAACCTGCTACAGCTGCCGATCTGGAGCGAGCTCAGCACGGAAACGCGCCACATCTGCGACCAGTTTACGACGCACCATCTGGAGATCTGTCGCAAAGCGATTGCGAAGGACATACGGTAGGAAAGCTCAACATGGTCGCCTGAAACCGAACTTTGCTAATATACCCATTTACTTGTTTTGTCCCCTTGGCGTGCTTTGTAGCTGGCGCATCAAAGTCTATCGGCGGGTGTTTTACGGAAGCGCCTTTGTCGATTGGCTGCTGGAGGTCGGCCTGGCCAAGGATCGAACCGATGCAACGCACTACGCCCGCCGGCTGATTGATGGACGTGTCCTGCGGCACATCAACAACGTGTACCACTTTCACGATCGCAATCTCCTCTACACGTTCTGTGAACGGCTGTAAAAAGGCGGAAGAAGGCAATGGCGTTGTAGCGGGGGGGAGGGGGTGCGGAATGTCCCACCAATACACCATTTCCGACATATTTCTGTGCAGCCAATATCGCGCTCAGGATGCCTCCTGTGACCCTGTACCCTGATGCGATAACAGAAAGGAATGTGTGTGGGTGTTTGCCGGGGTGTTGTTTGTCCCCCTGTCCCCCTTGTACCCCTTTCCTTTCACCTATCACCACCACCACAAACCGATAAGCTATCATGAAGAGACGATCAATATAGTTTTGCCAAAACATAATACCCCCCCCAAGATGGACGATGGACGGTGGTAAAATAGGGCAGCTTTTTAGATTTTACTGTTGTATTATAAAATGCATGTTAAGTTTAATTTTAATGCGTCGTGTTTAGTACATAGCTTTCCTTGCTCTTCTTCCGTTTAGTGTGTGTGTGTGTATAGTAGTAGAATGGAAAGAGGGTGGTTGATGCAGCCACCGTGTGATAAAAGATGGGAAATTAATCCCCTCTAAGCTCAAGCAATGAAGCACGAATGCGGCTTTTGTATTTTTTTGTTTTTCGACAGGATTATGTATAGTATATCTTTACGCACACACACACATACACAGATTTATACAGTAGGATAACGGGGGGGGGGGGGGGGGGGGGGTCGGGAAGGAACTGTGTGCTATGCTGCATCTGACAAACGAAGAAACACCAAACAATACACACGGGTTGAGACATGATGCTGTGCTGTGCTGTGCTAGTGAAAATGCTGTAGAACAGAGAAATAGTATTGCTGAGGAAGGATTTTGCCAATCGGGTTCTTAACAAGCGAAAGCGAAACAACTAAACCTATTGTGTGTGTACCTATACGTAGTATGTCGTATCAACAAATGCAATATTTATTGTCTATAAAGATGAAATAGTTCTAACCCAACACAACACACAGCTCGTGTGAGTGAGTGTCGCTAGTTTCGGAAGGAAAGAAATGATGGTGAAAGGAAGGCTGAGGATGCCAGACTCATCACATCTCGCTAGGTTTGTTGGTTGGATCAAACGCTGTTTGACCTCAACATAGTTGGAGTTGGAGGAAACCGATAGCTCTGTCGTTATGATGTGCTCAGCTCTGAGTAGTTCTACGTACATGGAGGTACCGACATCTTCAAGATGGCCTTTCAATTTCAGGATATCCTAAGAGCCCTCAACCAAGCGACCGCAACACCTGCGTATCACCATCCATACGACGGCTCACTGTCCTTTTGCTGTAACTTTCGACCACAGCGACCGAATTCGCAACACTAATCGATCGTCTGACGCATTTATGACGCTCACGCAGCTCATAAATTGTCAATTATCGCAAGGTGGCTGCGGTGACTTTAATCTGCTTCACTCATTACAATACACCAGAGCATGGCGTGGGCACGAAACCAATCGTCTTGGTAGTGTAAACGGTGAGCAGCAGTATATGACAGAAGAAGGAGCAACGTTACAATGTTGCAGGCTAACGTACAGCTAAAAGGGTGAAGTTGATAGCTCAGAGCACTATCATTCCGAAGGAGTCAATAGTTGTACGCTATCTTATCGAGATGTACCGAAAGTTCGACAGTTTTATTAGTTTGGCCTTTCTTTTCTTTTGGCCGGTTCAAACCGGTGCCAAGGGGGGTAAGTCACAGCCGGCCAGTATATAACTGTGCCGGACAACTGCTAGCAGGTACGTTTAGTTCCTTGTTTCATCCTTAACAGCTCGTTCGATAGAGTTCGATCCCCGTTCCAGCTATAGGAAGTGACCAAAGCCGTTTGGATCATCATGCAGAGTAAGGGTCCTTTGTTTGTGGCCGAAAGTCCTGCGATAAGCTGAAGCTTTTCATCCATTATCCTTCTTCAGCCGTTCTGTTCCTCGCCGCTATTGCGCTGTTCGTTGCGCTGGCCTACGGTCAGGCAACCACCTGTGTCCGTGACGATACCGACGGACGCCCGCTGTGCAATGCGGCCGAAGTGACCGCACGCCTGTGGCGCAACAACTGGGACCCGACCGCGTACTGGGAGTGTACGGCTGCGGGCGTGCCGGCTGTGGCCCGCCGTTGCCCGACCGAGGGAATGTTCGACAGCGCTACCCGCACCTGCATCAACTGGTTCGACTGGGTGTGGACTCCAACGTGCAAACCACCCAGCGCGCTGATGTGAGCCACCTAACCCGACCGAGTTAGTAGGGCCTGCTGCCTTACTCCACGGTCCACCAACACATCCCGCAAGGCAAACACACACACACAAAATAAAGGCTGTAGATTAGAGAGTTTGGCCAATTGTTTTATGTTAAACCGCATCACATTGCTCGTACCATCCAACCGAATAGCCGTTACGTCAGTGTGTTGGGAATGTCTGCATTGCATGTTTGGTGTGTCCCAGATGCCGCTACCAGGTGATCGGCATGTAAATTCCACCCGACGCACGGTATCAATCGGGATCGGCAACAGCCACCGATGCCACCGATACGACGGCGCGGTACAGCGTTTCCGGTCGTGTTTCCATCAACGGTGCGCGATCGGTTCATGGCAGATGAAGGTCAGCCTGTGTAAAAGGTAACACAGGCCGCCGCAAAAGGCTCTGGACTGGCGCTATCGGCAGAGGAAGTAGAGTAGAACGGGAACTAACATTCTGCCGTCGATAGATACGTATCGGCAATCTGATCGAGAGTGAGAGGCTTCTCGCTATCTTATCGGCCCTACGATGCCCGCGAGACGCTATTCTTTTTGGAGACTTTTTGGAGACATTCGCTGGTAGAGGACTTGCCGTCCCACCCGTATATAACACTGTCCCGAACGACTGCCAGTAGTCAGTATCGTTCCTTGAACCATTCTTAGAAGCACTCTACAACTTGTTCACCGCAGCTCGCCGAAAATATCACCATGAAGGGTAAGCGGCGTACTGTTTGGGCAACGGTAACGCAAAAAAAAACCCCGTTTTACTCACCTTTTGTGGCCGGTTTCTTCCCTCAATCAGTCGCTCTGTTCCTTGCCGCTGTCGCACTGTTCGTCGCTCTGGCCCACGGTCAGAATGGTTGCATTCGTGACGATACCGATGGACGTCCGCTGTGCAATGCCGAGGAGCTGACCGCACGCCTGTGGCGCAACAACTGGGACCCGACCGCGTACTGGGAGTGCGAGACGGCCAACACGGAGGCTACGGCACGCCGCTGCCCGACCGAGGGAATGTTCGACAGCGTGACCCGCACCTGCATCAACTGGTTCAACTGGGAATGGACTCCGACGTGCAAGCCTCCGAGTCGCGTGTAAAAACGCAAGGATGGTACATCTCCTTTCTTCCTTCCCCCATTTTCCCCGCCACCGTCTTGACCCTCTTTGCACGGACATCCGGAACGCGTGAAGGATCTCCCCACAAAGCAACCACAAATCCCGGCAACTGAATAAAGGCTGTAGATTAGAGTGCCAATTTTAGATGCGCCATTTTGTTTCTTTTTGTCCTATCCCATAGGTTGCTTCGATGTAGAAAGAAATGATTCATCATGATTGTATGGCGGTTGCACGAACAGCAACGGAAAACGGGCTGCTTTGACCACTCCAATCACTGGACGACGGTGTACACACCCAGGGGGATCCAGTGTGCCAGTCTCCATGCTAGACGCAGTACAGTTCCAACTAATGAAATTTCTGTCACTCCCACTGTCCAGAGACAGTGTTTCGGGTAGTAGTTGATTATAAAAATTGATAATACTGGTGCTGATGAGTACGATAAAAAAACCGAGACACAAACGGCAGAACATGCTTTTTTAGCTTCGTTTGATAAGATGGGTGTACTACGATACCGATGTGGGCAAGAAGCACAAATCAGGAAGGAAGCTCGTTCGTTATTGGCTGGTAAACAGTTTTCTCAGAAGCAACAATTAAATTACCAACCTAACGCATGAATCACACGTCCCACACATCCCGGGGTAGCTTTCAATCATTTGTCAACTGTATCTCATTCTCTTTATTAGCTTTGATGTTCGGACTTTGATACCTGCAATGTGCTGGCTGGCACGTTGCCCACCAGACAAAAATGCAACCATAATGCTTGCTCTGGTAAAGAGCTTGTAAAGAAGTGTGTTAGCGTCTGTGTGTTTATAATAAGGCGTTCTCTCTCTCTCTCTCTCTCTCTCTCTCTCTCTCTCTCTCTCTCTGTTGTCTCCCTGGTGGAGACGGTTAAGAATAAGATAAAATGCATACAACTATAACTACTAAAACAACTCGTACATCGTAGAATCGATACCTGAATCGATCACCCACAGTTAGTAGTTGGGCCCAGTGTCATTCATTTCGAATAGAAGCTGCGCAACGGTACGGCTCGACTCGACATTGCTAAGCGCTACACCGGCCAGGTGCGCTTCGTACATGCGGAGACTTCTGCAGATGGACAAGAGTAGGAGAAAAATGATTAGTTTTGCGCGTTTTGATAGCAGGGATAGCATTGCCTCGGTCGTACCTTTTCGCTGAGTTGGTGTACACAACCAGATTCCGTAGGATGAGGGCGGATGTGAGGCGAATGCTTTTCGTTACGGGACCTTCCATTTCATCCTGTGGAAGTATTGTGCGTCTTAGTGGTGTTGTAAGGCAATTTTCAAACTAAACGAAACTACCTGGAACTCCTTTGAGTTGATGTAATCCATAGAATAGCGCTTGATCGCATGCATCGCTGCTGGCCCAGCCGCGGACAGTTGCCCCGGTCCGTTGGTGGTCGCGCTTCCGGCACTCTCGGCCGCACTGCCCGATTCAACCTTCGTGCAGGTGGCCGGTGCCGGTGATCCTCGTTCGCCCGAGCCACCCCCGGCAGCTGCAGAACCGTTCGCACCCGCCGCATTACCACCGCCGCCCGAGCCCGATTGGCGCACCAGCGTGACCGGGTACGGTTGAACGGGTTGCTGCGGTCCACCGGCAAGCCTCCTTTGAACGGCCGCTTTGAAAGACTAAATAAAAACAAGCCCCGCTAGTTAATAACAAATTTCATTTGAAAAGAAAAAAAAGGTAAAACGTTACTTACATCCACCGTACAGTGGCGATCGAGGATGTGCGTCATGAGCGAGAATCGCTTGCGCGGCAAATTGTCGCACAGATTCGGTCCCGGTCCCCACTGGCAGTAGATGTCCGCACTCACGTCGACCGTATCGGGGCAATGCACCGTGCAGGCGTGCCGAAACACTTCCGTTGCCGATTGGAACTTTTTCCGTGGACAGCCGCGCCAATCGCACACCCACGGCCAGCTCGGCTCCACGTCCTCCTCCACTATCTTGGCCGGATCCATGGCGGGAATCATCTGGATCGAGGTGCTGCTCGTACCGCCCGTCGCAACCGACACCGGAATGGTGATGGTGTTGGTGATGGGCGCCGATGATGTAGCTGGCGGCGGCGCGATCGGTGCCGGTGCCGGTGTGGATGGGCCCGGTGTCGGCTGGCCGGCAATCGATGCTACGGGAGCTGCCTGCGTTGCGCTGGTTATCGTTGCCGTTGGGACGCTTCCACTTGGGTGCGTCGGATACGATGTGATCGATGATGGTGCACTTGTGACGATCGTTTGCGTGACTTGAGTGGCCGCTCCGGGCGGACGAACAACGGCACCTGGCTGATGATTATTCGCTGGCGCTATCTTTTGCTGTACGACTTGAATGATTTGCTGCTTGCCACCGGGCAGTCCGGGGGTCGGTGGCGGAGGTGTCGATACGGAGGCGACCACCGTCGGCCCTACGTTTGGCACCGGGACAGGCTTGGCGGGTACGATCGATTGGGATAGGGCTCCCGTTTGTCGCTGGATCGATAGGCTCGGTGGCAGCTGCTGCTGTTGCGTGGTAATTGTCGATGCCGGTTGCTTTTGCTGCTGCTGAACGGTGATTATCTGCGCCGGATTCTGTTTCATGGTCGCGTGTATCAGGTGCTGTTGCGTCGGCTGCGGTTGCTGGTGCAGCACCTTCTGCACAATATGCTGGCCCGCATGCTGCACCGTGGCCGGTTGAATGATTTGCTGCTGTATGATCTGCGGACCGCCCGAACCGCTGCCGTGTGCGCCGTGGAAAACGATCTGCTGCGTGGGCGCGTGCATACTTTGCGTTGTCGAGGGCAGTTGTCCCTGGGCCTGCACCAACGTTCCACCCGGCTGTTGAATGAACTGAATCGTCTGCTGACCAACCGGGCCGCCCGTCGATAGGTTCGCCTGCTGGATGATGTGCTGCTGCTGCTGGCCGTGCACATGCCCGACATTCGCGTACGGCTTTATCTGGAACGTGCTTCCGGTCGAGCTGGTCGGTTGCAGGGCCTGCACCTGGTGCAACTGTTGCGGCGGCAGTCCCTCGAAGCTGATCGTATTGCCCTGCGCGCTCGTGGTGATGTAGATTGGCTTCTTTTCGATTATTGTCCCACCACTGCCGCCGGCGATCATGGTGGTCCCGGTCGTGCCACCCACCATGGAAGGTGCGCTGGACGTGATGATCGTCGTACCACCCGATACCGACGGTCCGGCATGGCTGACGATCATCTGTCGAGGTAGCTGCGTCATCAGGATCTGCTGACCCTGCTGGTTAAGGAAAATCTTTTGCGTCTGTCCCTGGCTCTGGGCCATCGCTCCCTGCACGGTCATTTGCTGCCCGATGCTGCCCGACCCGGACGGTGGTTGCTGCTGCTGCTGCTGCTGCTGCTGCTGCTGCTGCACGATGATGATCGTTTTCTGCCCACTGCCTCCGTGCTGGCCTTGGCCCTGGGCGAGCAGCACCGTTTGCTGGAGTTGCGGCTGGGGTTGTGGCTGCTGTGCCACGACGTACGTTTGCCCTTGCGGATTGGTCGCTAGGATGTACTGGGTCGGTTGCTGGTGTTGTGCCGCCAGTACGGAGGAGGGTTGCATAATCGCGCCACCCGGGGCGGTCGCCTTTTGCAACTGTAATGCACCGCCACCGACCGCATTGTGCTGCAGTATGATCGGTACGGTTTGGAATCCACTCTCCGTTTTAATTGTGGCCGTCGTTTGCGATGTTAATTGCTGCTGCTGCTGTAGCTGGGCGGGATTGCTGGTGACATTTGCCGTTGGCGTGGAAATGATCATTGGCTGGGCACTGTTGGGTGTGACGATTATCTGTCGCTGCATCGAAACGGGCATTGAAATCATTTGCTGCTGCTGTTGCTGGTGCTGGTGGTGGTGGTGCTGCTGCTGCTGCTGGTGATGGGTTATTTGTTGCAGCTTCATCTTGGCAGCATGCTGTTCGGCCTCCTGCGCCGCCGCCTCGTCCATTTCCTCGCCTTCCGTTATCGAACCGGCCAGCTCGGCGTACAGATCGGCAGTCTTTGTACCGCCTTCCAGCCGCTTGGCGGGCGGTTCCATCGACGTGTCGGTAAGATCGAACTTACGCTTAATCGTCGTCTCGCCGGCAATGATCATTTCTCCCGGCTTCTTTTCGAGCAGCTCGGAAAGCACCTTGTTGGGCAACAGTTTGCCCGCGGTGGTCGCATGGTGCTGCATCTGCTCGTGCGTGGCGGCGATCGTTTTGATGATCGTGCCCTGCTGGACGCCCGGTTGGCTGAGTGGTGCTAACGGTGGTGGCGCATTGAACGACGTTTCGTGCGGATTCGTTGCCGTGATGACCGTGTTGGTGGGCAGCGTGCCCGGCTTGATGGAAATGGTCGAATTTCCCACCTTTATGTTGGTCAGATTGTTCGGGTTGTTGGACGTTACCACCACCGACGGGTTGATGGAGCTGGTCGGGTGCAGCTTCTGTTCGATCATTTGCTTCTGCTTTTGCATCTGCTGTCTTTGCGCCACCTGTGTGTATTACAGTAAGGATACAGTAGTAAAGAATTGTTATCACAAACAAATCCAACGGGCAGGTACGGACAGTCCTGTAAAAGGTTAAATCATCGTTATCACACTCAAGCACACACACACGCAGGCACACAGTTACGTTGAAGAAAATCGACCATTCCCAACAAATCGCAAACAAGCACAACAACATTTTCATTAAGAGTTTAGTACAATCCGCTAGTTTGAACGAAATAGAGCTTTGTTTCGGCTTACAAATCCATTAACGCGGGCTCAGAAAACCTGTCGAAGCTCAAGGAAAAAGTATAGCATTTTGCTAAAAGTGATCAAGTACTACGGTCTTACTTTCGATTTAAACTAAACATTGAATTGTTAGTTGAAAATTTAACATGCTTTTCCGGTGTCGACAAAAACATGCACACGTACAGCCTTCAGCAAGATCGGTGGTACAGCGTTGTTGAATGTAATACGATCCTTCTGCGAGTTGAGATCGGTTTACAGTCAATCAATCTTTACCATCGATCCTTACAATCACACACACACACACACTCAAGCAGTCTTAGTTGCGGCCTACGGATGTTAAACGCTATCTTTATGTTACTGTTACCTGATGCACGTTAACATTCGGTGCAATCAAACAATTGGTAGTAGGAGAGTTGGTGATGGTAGTAGTGGACAAACTACTGGAGTAAGGAGCAGCAGCAGCAGCAGCAGCAGCAGCAACAGCAGCGGCAGCAGCGGCCGAGCCAACGGTAGCAGCGGAGAGCGTACTATCGGTGACCGCTGTCGTTACCTTGTTCGCCAGCAGGCTCTTGATCAGTGCGGACGGGTTCGTCGTCGTCGAGCTGATCGTGCCGGACTGGTTCATGATCGTGGTCGTGCCGGTGCCGGTGTGCAGATGGGCGCTCGGGCCCGGACTGCTGTGCATCGTCGTGCCCGCCGGCTGTGGCGAGATGGTCGTCTGATTTACCACAATCACGTTGTTCTTCTGATCGCTGCTTAGCACCTGCTGGAGCAGCGGAGACGACGGTGTGGTCGGTATGTACTGGTGCTGTTGCTGCGAAATAAGACAAGAGACCAGACCATTGGTTAGTTGAAGTCGTGCGTGTGGAAGCAGATAACTCTTTCGACAAATCTCGATCGGCAAATAATAAGCAGTAATGGAACGGATGAGCAACTTAAACGCAACGAAAAAGGATTAGCGGCACTTCCGGAAACCTCGGAAAATGCAGTAAAACACACACGCACGCGCGGAAAATGCAACGAAATACAAAGCTAGAAGCGAATGTGTAGGAAAACACAAAATGAGCGAAAGCGACACAACATAAAACTACATCGAGCGGAACGGTATGGAAGGGAGAGAGCTTTCTTACGCCGGTCGTAGCTTTATTGATAACGACACTTTTGCCACCCATCTGTGTGACAATGATCTGTTTGCCGATCGTTGCAGATACTCCCGCCGACGTTGCCGTGCTTCCCACGCTTGGGGCCGATTGAGCTTGGGAGAAGTGCAAGATTGCTTTCGGTTGTACTGGTTGCGGTGAACATTTGACCGTCTGCAGCGGTATCGTTTTGTGCAGCACGGGCACGGACTGTGCCGTGTGTGGTGCTGTAATGGGATTGGCAGAGCTGCTGCTGC
The DNA here is from genome assembly GCF_013141755.1 of Anopheles stephensi. NCBI lineage: Eukaryota > Metazoa > Arthropoda > Insecta > Diptera > Culicidae > Anopheles > Anopheles stephensi. Next base: position 6,977,893 of record NC_050203.1, read on the forward strand.
TCGGTGGTGCCATCGCTATAACCGACGACGAACGAAGCGTTCCCTGTGATGGTAACGGGGTAACGTCCGGCAAGCGACCGCCGTCGTGGGCCGTCGTAACTGTGCATCGTCCGGAGGTAGTTCCCACATTACTTGCGACTGTGTTTGCTTTGCTGGCTGTGATGGCTGTGCTGGTGGAGCTCATCTCCCGACCGACGAACGTTGCGCTGTGCGTTGAAAGGGTGGTGCTCGCAGCAGTACAACTGGTGGTGGTGGTGGTTATTTTACTATGGCTTGGCTCGTCGTGCTTTGCCGGCGTAACGGGGTTACTACTATTACTACTAGTGCCTGGTCGACTGGTCGATGTACAGTCTACGGCCGGTGTCTACGAGAGCCCCGAGAGCGAGTGAGCATAAATAAAATGTAGGAAAATATGTTAGCATTGACGTCTTCGGCTGTTGGAAGTGCTGTGGATACGGGTGGACGCAAGGTGCGTGGTAGGAAAAAAGAGTACGAACAGTGTGGAACTTGAGTGTTTGGGGTCGCCCCCTTCCACTTCGCAATTTTTTCCTGCCGCTGCCCTTTTGTACAATGTTAGTGACTCTAATGGAAGCATCAGTTCTTGGATGGTTTAAAGGAACTGAACTTTAAACAGACTTATTCTACAAGAGGGAGGACCGTTTTGCTTGCTACTTTTTGTAATCATTTTGCTTGTAAATTGTCCCAATTGCTGTTGTTCAATACTCACCACCACTGTCCCTTTGTGCACGATCGGCAATGGCTTGGGGCGCATCCTTAAACCCTCGTAGTAGTACCCGATCGTTTCAACGCCATTCTGCTCCATCTTCAACTGCACCGGACCGACGGTCCCACCAAACACGGCGCGCACACACCGTGGAAAGTGTGACAGCGGCACAATCACTTTACGGCCCAGCTTTCCGTTCGTCGCCAGATACAGCTTGTACAGCTCCTGCTGCTCGATACGAACGGCCGGTGCTGCTTCGAACGATGCCCGCAACCAAGCATAGGCAAACTGTTCACTTTCCTGCGCTTGCTGCTGCTGGATGTGTTTGGCCGCAATCGACGACGGTGCAGCGGCAGGACTTTGAATAACAACCCCGCCGGGTGTAATGGTTTGTTGCGCGTGACCCGGGTGTCCCGGTTGGGCGGGCGTGTTTGTTGCCGCTGCTGTCTGCTGATTCGCAACCGTGCCGTGCGTTACGGTCAATGACGGATCGGCACGAGCAATTACATTCACGGGAATCTGTGGCGAATCGGCAGCGGGGGGACGTGTAACGCTTACGATCTGGGGATTATTGGCAGCGACGGCGGTTTGATTCTGCTGCACTGCGGGTTGTGGAGCCGCCGGCTGAACCATCTGTTGCTGAGCTGGCTGGACGACTGGCGGGGAGGATGGCACTGGTTTGCTCGTGATGGTCAAAGAAGGAAGCTTTGGTACCTCGGGAGTGGGATATACAGCGTGCGGATTGGCATTTATCTGCCCACCAGCTGCATCCTTGTGTACGGTCAGCTGCGTCATCGTTGGCGGAGGATTCGGTTGGCCCATCTGGCCATTTTGAAAGTAAGCGCCTTGCGCATGATGTGTGGCCATGTTTCCCGGGATGGTTTCAACCACACGCATCAGAATGCACGCATCCGGACCGTAGCTCTGTGCTTCCACCGTCACCAACGAAACGAGCGTATCGATCACACCCCGGATGTGCATGATGGCATTGCAGGGTTTCTCGCCCATCGAGGTGAGCGAGTAGATACATTCCAGCGTGTACAGCAGCAGCATGATATCGTTCAAACACAGGAACAAGCTGATCTGATCGTACAGCTGCTGGTTGAGACACCGGTTGAGATTTTCTTCGTTCGACTCTTTCTGGGCGATCTTACTCAGCACCTCCAGGCAGCTTATGATAACACCCCGATCGGCACCTTCCAGCCCTTCGGACAGCGTCGACACAAGGCACCGCGTCACTTCGTCCGACTGCGGATCATTGATATCGATTTCGTTCGCGATGTTCCCGAGCATGTCCAGCCCAAGGTGGTGCAGGTTGTTCCATCGCGCATTTGCGCACATGATGAGAAAGCGAATGAAGGTACGGTTGCGGCCCAGTAGCTGTAGATTTTCCTCGTTGAAGCTTAGATTGCGAAAGATGGAAGCGATCTGCAACACGCGCTGTCCAATGTAATCGTTCGTACCGAGCCCCGTCCCAAGGCTGAGAAACGTGCGAAGCGATGCCGTATTCAACCGTCCGCTCATGATCTCGAAATCACTCTCCTTTTCGTCTTCATTTTCATTGCCCGATTTAGTGTCCATCTCTTCCGGCTCCTCCTGATAGATGGATGCGATCAGTGCGCTGGGATCGGTGCCCATCTTGGCGAAGCAATCTTCCAGCGACAGTTCCAACACTTGCGGCTTTTCGAACAGACACTCCTTCCAGAAGCGTTGCAGCGAGTTCTTCCGAATGTTGGAATAGTACTCGTCGAATGTGTCCCGCAGCGAAAAGTGGTTGAAAACTCCGGCATGGGCCAGCAGCGCGTACACCAGCCGCGGACACTTGTCCACCTTCAGCGTGTGCTTGTTTTCGTTCGACATAAGCGTGCACACATTAATGGCGAAATCCTGCTCGTTCGGTAAAGGGGACAGTAGCGACAGGATCAGCTTATCGTACTCGGACGCACGGTACAGATCGTCCGAAAGTTTCAGCGACGAGCGCATGCCCTCCGGCACATTGTGCTGGTGATGGTTGTACACGGACGGTGTGGAGTGCAGCATGCGGACGGACCACCGTCGGTGCAGTCGCTTCTCGTCATCATCGTCCTCGACCGGATCTTTATCCTCGCCGTGGAAGTTGACCCGTTCGTATCGATCCAAGTAGCGGATGTAGATTTGCTTGAGAGCGATTTCACTGTTTACGCAACGGGTCGGTAGGTCCAGCTCTTCTATTACCTCGCACCAATCCTCACGGGCATTTACCTACGGGAAGTACACGTTTTAATACAAAACCGGCCTACTTTACATTATAAGCCAATCCTCACCTTCATCCAACCGCCTCTACCAATAACGATCGAGTAGAGCTTGTGCAAATCGACTTCCTTTCCACTGATCTTGGGCAGCTTCAGATACGGTGTGCTACGGAGAACAAAAAAAAAAACAGGACGCCATGTAAGTGCCGACACGATCGGTATGTAAACATTGCCGCACAGCCGTTCGCTGCACTTACCCGTGCTTCCCATGGAACATCTGCAGATCGTTCAGAAAGCTGTACTTATCCTTCTCGAACGTTGGCTTTGCAACAGACCGCCGTAGGTTTTGCGATTTGGCCGATTCTTTCGGCGTTCCGGCAGTGTTTCCGGCGGCGGCCCCGCCACCAGCACCGGCAGGCTGTCCTCCGCTGACGACGCTGTTGCAGCTAGCCATGCTCGCATCGTTCGTCGTCTCGTCCACCGCCATGGGCGGCAGGTTTGTCCGTTCTATTTTCACTACATCGGTCGTCATTGCGCTGATTGCATGTTTTGCTTTCGATGCGGAAGATAGTTGTTGCTGAAACTGATCTTTAATTTCCACTGCTAGCAAGTGACGAGAAGCGATGGAGAAGCGAAAACCGAGCGAATTCGGACACAAGCCAAGCGACGGCAGCTGTCAAAAATGTGCGGGCCCGCTTTGACAGCTGCTGTCAGCGATTTGAACAAAAAACTTCAACTGCCGTCAAAACAAGCAGCAACGACCAAGTGCAGCGGGCTGGCGATTCTTGGACCGGAGTTGGAAGAGATCCGTCTTGTTTTTCATTGTTTTACACGTGATTATAGCTATTAATACGGGTGAGTTGGTGGTTAAAACATTGTGAACGGGATGATGAAGGTGGTACGAATGCATCAAAGTCAGCGACCACTCATTTTGTTTGCACACTGAAGGGAGCTTACGAAGCTTCCCAAGATTGGTGCATTTGTTGTGCTAGAAGTGTAGCTGATTGCACTACCTCTGAGTTCGTTGGCGAGATGGACTCTTGATTGATTTAAAAAAAAAACGTAGGTTCGGAGTCAAATACATGACCAAATAATGATTATGTTTCTTTGCTCTAGTCCCACTTGCTTACTGTACCCTTCGGAGAAATGAAGCGTGCGCAACCTTCATTTTTGAATGCGATCGAAAGCAGCGTTGATCGCCGCCGTCGTCCTCGGCCGATCAGTCGCATTAGGTTGGAAACATTACTGGCTGATGATCGTCAATCGTGTGTGTCTTTGCCCCAGGGATCAACGATGCCGCATGCCGACGCCGTGTTGGACGAAGTGTTTGGGGACCAGTATGAGCCGGAAGGTGCCGTGATGGAGCCGAAGGAGGAGGAAACGGTGAAGGTGTGTCTGCGCTTACGGCCCTACACAAAGATGGGCGGTCGCATGTCGTTCAAAATCAAGGAAAACACATTGATTGCCCGCTGCCAGGGTGAAAATCTGTCCTCGTCCGAAAAGCACTACACATTCAGCAACGTGTTCGAGGACAATGTGTCGCAGGCGGAGGTGTACGATTGCTGCATCCGGCCCACAATCCGTCCGACGCTGGGTGAACCGGGTGCTACCTTTCTGACGTATGGAACGTCGGGTTCCGGCAAAACGTACACCTTGCTGGGGAATGAAGGACAGCCCGGCATTGTGCCACGATCGATTGAGCAGATATACGAGGAGCTGTACGATCACATTTCGACCGAGCCAAGTCTGAAGATGGAATGTATGAAACCGATACCGCTGAGCGATGAATCGGTGCTGGATGAGTTGCGAAAGCTGCGAACCATCAAGACACGGCTGGGTCAGGGATGCGAGGAGAGCCAGGCATTAATCAGTGATATCATCCAGAGCCAGCATCAGTTCCAACCGCTAGACATGGGAGACAAGCGTGTGTTCATATGGATATCGTTCGTTGAGATTTATAATGAAAATGTGTACGATCTGCTAAACCTGGACGGTGACTACGGGTGCAAGCGCAAACCGATGAAGGTCTTGTCGAACGATGGGAATGCATACATCAAGGGCCTTTCCACGCTGTACGCTGGGACGAAGGAAGACGCGTACAATTTGCTACAGTACGGGTTGCAGAGTGCCACATACGGTGCTACGGATGTGAACAGTAACTCCAGCCGATCGCACAGCATCTTCACGGTCACCGTCATCACGCACTCGGTATCAACGCAGCGAATTTCCCAATCCGTTTACAAGTTTTGTGATCTTGCCGGGTCGGAACGGCTGAAGAAAACGGGCACCTTTGGGGATCGTTTGAAAGAGGCGCAGAAAATCAACACTTCGCTGCTGGTGCTGGGCCGCTGCCTCGAGACGGTTCACAAGAATCAGAAAACGAAGAAAATACACGATCTGGTGCCGGTGCGCGATTCCAAGCTGACCATGATCATTCAATCGGCCCTGCTGGGCAAAGAGCCGATGACGATGATCGTTAACGTGTATCCGACGGAAGAGTTTTACGATGAAAATTTGAACGTGCTGAACTTTTCCTCCATCGCCAAGCAGATCGTTATAAGCAAGCAGCCGAAGATCATGAAAGCACCGCACAGCACACGGTATTCGTTTTTCCTCTCACAAGCGATGGGCAGTCCATCGTCGAAGATCGACACCAATCAGCTGCTGGTGGAGTACGAGAAGTAAGTGATCGTTGGCGAATAGGTGGGAAGTTGGTATTAACACAGGGGAATAATGCTAATTTCCTTCGTATATATTTCTTAGCTTAAAGCAGGAGAACGACCGTCTGATCGCCGAAGCGGAACAGAAGAATGCGGAGATTGATTGTCTTCAGAAGAAGTTGGTCATACAGGAGTTTCAGCTTCGCAACGAGCTGACGGATAACTTTCAGCAGCATTTCGCTAATATGGAAGAGTCGTTCCAGCTACGCATCCAGAGTGCACAGGAGCTGGCCATACTCCCTTTCAAGCATCAGGTAGCGTATTGTAGATCACATTTCCAAATAAAATACCTCAATGAAACATTTTTTTCCCTCAGATGGCCTCGCTTGAGAAGAAGCTCAAATCGAAAGAGCAAACGATTATGGAGATGGAAGACGAACAGGACGATTATGAAAGGAAGCTGAAAGCGTACGAAGAAGAGCTGAACAAGTATCGCTTGCAGCAGAGCCGTGTCCGAAGACTGTCGGTTTAGAGAGAGAGAGAGAGAGAGAGATAGTAAAGCGTCTTCATTTTTAAACACTTTTTGAAAATACACTCATTTCATGTTTCATTTATACGCTAAAACGGCTTTTTGTCATTGTTTCCCATGTTGAGTTGAAGCAACGGACATTTTGAAAATAGCAAGGATAAATCGAGCAGCTTTTCGCCCCATTTGAAAATCGAGCAGATTTGCTCGATGTGCTGCACATCTGGGAATTTCGGGTTGCTCGCTGGCCAAAACAACAATGCTCCGCTGTCAAACGTCAGAAAAGTTGTGAACAAGAGCACAACAAAACAGACTTGTAAAAAATGGTGAATGAAAATAGTCAGAAAAAGGACGAAGTGAAGGAAAAAATGGATCTTTCTTAGGAGTATCGCCGTTAGATTAGTTGTAGCATCGTAGTGTAATTGGCTCTGGGGAGTAGAATAAGCGTCGTCCACATCATTCCATGCAAATCGAGGTCAAGCACTTCGCACACACGACGGCGAGGTCACAGCGTTCCAGCGTTCCAACGGGAGAAGCTAATTGGTGTCCGCGGTTAGCATTAGCAGTAAAATAATTGAAAGCAGATACATCTACTCGCCCACCCGCTCCACGACGGCAACCGCGACACGACGGTGAGGAAAGTGAACATGAGAGACCGCGGTGTCTCTGCAGCTGGTCCTCGCAACCGAAGACAATGGGTGCTTTTGTTCTCGCTGACGTACGTCGTCGGATTTGTGCTGCTAGCGTCCCTAACCACACCTAGCTCGGTGTCGGCGGTTTCAACGGCGGCCGGCTCGTTACGGCACGGCGATGACGAGGATGTGTCTGGGGACGAGGAGGAAGGGTACTGTGCGCCGTACAATGGGAAGGTCTGCAAGCGATTCATAAACAGCCGGCAGGTGTGGTACAGCCGGGAGGATGGAACCGGTGGTTGGGAAAATGAGAAAATTACCACCGCACTGTTCGACGATCTTATCACCGATTTGCCCCAGTACTGTCGTCCGGCGGCGGAGGTAACTACCGGCAACCGAGTGACTTTACACACACACCTTCAATACAATACTAATTTTCCTATGCTTTCCCTTTAGAAACTGCTCTGTGCATACGCTTTCCCGCAGTGCGTCATCAAGGACGGCACCACCATACGGCTGCCGCTGTGCTACGAAGATTGTGTAGCAACGTATCTGCAATTTTGCTACAACGATTGGGCACTGATCGAGGAAAAGAAAGAGCGTGGTGATGTGATCAAATCGCGAGGCCATTTCCGTCTGCCAAACTGCGAAGAACTGCCTCGGTACAACAAAACGGCGAAACCTCCCATCTGCTCGCACGTCGGTCTGACCGAACTCGTCTCGGAGGAAGTGACCTGTAGGTGTCATCAAAATCGCATCTTCAGTTCGCATCATGATTTACCAATTCCCCACCGACCTCTTCTCGTTTTCAGATGACTGTCGTATGGGAAATGGAAGGTTTTATCTTGGCACGGTCAACGTAACAAACACCGGCATCCCGTGCCAAAAGTGGGACTCACAGGAACCACACTCGCACCACAAACCGCCGCTGGTGTTTGCCGAGCTGCAGGACGCGGAAAACTATTGCCGGAATGCGGGCGGAGAAGAACCGACGCCGTGGTGCTACACGACCGATAAAACCGTCCGATGGCAGGCTTGTGATATACCGCTTTGTCGTAAGTGTTTTGGTTCATGTTGGAAAATGGACAAGAGGTTAGCATTCATTGAAATGTGTTTCTTTCAGCAAACTCCACCGATGCCAGTGATATTCGAGGCAAAATAGACATGACAATGGAATCGGTCTTTACCCCATCGATGATATTCCTGCTGTCGGGCATCGGGTTCGTCGCTATCGTGCTGCTCCATCTGATGGTGTTGCTTTGCTACCGAGTGTCCCGCCACCGGCGCAATCGCCGACAGTCGGGTGCGGCTGGTTACAACACCGCCGCATCGCAGGATGGGCAAGGCATCGATATTAACAAGCTGCCGTCGAACGTAAACTATCATCGCACGGGAGCGCAGCTGAATCCGAAGCTGGAAAAGCTCGAATTTCCACGCAACAACATCATCTACATAAAGGACCTTGGCCAGGGTGCCTTCGGACGGGTGTTTCAAGCCAAAGCGCCCGGCCTGGTGTCCGGTGAAGATTTTACGCTAGTCGCCGTAAAGATGCTAAAGGACGAAGCCAGTCAAGACTTGCAGGTCGATTTCGAACGGGAAGCGTGCCTGCTGGCCGAGTTTGACCATCCCAACATAGTGAAGCTGCTGGGCGTTTGTGCGATCGGACGGCCGATGTGCTTGCTGTTCGAGTTTATGGCTCGCGGTGATTTGAACGAATTCTTGCGCCAATGCTCCCCGTTCGCGCAGCAAAACCGGGCGGACAGCATCAGTACGGAGTTGTCACACGGCGATCTGCTAAACATTGCCCATCAAATAGCGTCCGGCATGGTGTACCTGTCCGAGCGCAAGTTCGTGCACCGCGATCTGGCCACCCGCAACTGTTTGATCGATGACCATATGGTGGTGAAAATAGCCGACTTTGGGCTGTCGCACAAGATCTACCTGCAGGATTACTATAAGGGGGACGAGAACGATGCCATCCCGATCCGTTGGATGCCGCTGGAAAGCATCCTCTACAACAAGTACACGATCGAGTCGGACGTGTGGGCGTACGGTGTGTGCCTGTGGGAGATATTCTCGTTCGCCATGCAGCCGTACTACGGGATGACGCACGAGGAGGTGGTAAAGTTTGTGAAGGAGGGCAACATGCTCGGCTGTCCGGAAAATACGCCGCTCACCGTGTACGATCTGATGCGCAAATGCTGGAGCCGAAAGCCGAACGACCGGCCCAGCTTTCACGTGATCTACCAGAAGCTGCAGCAGATACGGGCCGATTTCGATGGGAAAATGCTGATGTAGCCACAGCAAATCTCCGCCTCTGGTGAGTAGTAGCAGCGCAGACCCAACACTGCCGTTTGAAGAGGAATTTGTGGCATTTGTGTAATATGTACAAGAACGATGATGCCTGTACCTATAATCGACAACGGTTTACCAATTTCCAAATGCTTTATTTCCGTCAGTAAAGTCGAGTAAAGACGAAGCATTTCTTAGGTCATAATTTCTGCAGGACAGAGAGCAAGAGCGTATAAACGATCGTCATTATGATGATCCCGTGCCATTCGTTTTATGATTCCATTTTCATTTTCATTTCGTTTGAACGTACATGACAAACATGTTTTCCTCCAATGCTCAACACACCACAAGACTTGCCGTACACGTGTTTATCTCAGCATGTTGTCTCAGCATCAGACTGCCTGAAAATCGGAAATCTCAGTATTTTAGTTATTATTTATTAACAATCATCCCTTACATTTGCATCCGTACCATCAATATTTCGAAATTAACACGAATATTTATACAGTAGTTTGTATGTAGCATCCTTCTTAAATTGACGCATACATTTTTAAAGCAACCGCGCTGACTGTATCGATCGGCAAAATACGGAAAAAAGACCATATCGAGACCATTAGTTTGTTAGGTTCAGGTAGATGGTTTTCGCTTATCCAACTCAATTCTTAAGTCTCCTTAGTAATAAACAATCGCTCCCCTCCTAAAGTTAGCGGTTTCGGCGAAGATTCGTTTTTACCATTGTAACATACATACACAAAAGCGATTAAAGCGATGATGTCGTCCTCACATCTTCCAGCAGTGTGAAGAAGTAATGTAAGATTCTGCCTCCCCCCCCCCTCTCCTCATAGCATGTAAGTGATACACGCCCCAGGACACAATAATAATAATAATAATGATGATGATGAGTATCAATTTTGATAAAACTTATGGCAAACAAGGGGGAGCAACAGGGAGGAGGCAATCGAACCATTTCCGCCCTGGAGCAAATCGAAAGCAATTATAAGCAACTGCGCGGGAAGTGTGAAGAATTGACCAGTTTTTTAGTCGCTTGTTGCATGGAAAGTAGTGGCTGGAAGTTCCCGGTTTCTGGGTTAAAGCTGGTAGCCAGGGGAAAGGATGTGTTAGCTCGTAAGTACCTCCCGTAAGCGCCTCCCGAGCGCCGATTGATTAGATTACTAAAGAGAGCAAAAGAAATAGAGAGAGAGGGAGAGAGAGAGAGAGAGCTACTAGTGTAGGATGGGGTTGCTAGAACCCAAAGACCATTTTAATTAATGACTGGCAAACTGGTGTTTATAGAATTAGAAGATTGCATTAGAGGAAGGAGCAGAAGCGCTTTGACAACCAAAAAAAAAAGCGCTGGAGAAAGAAAGCCCCCTCTCCCCAACACCCCCCCCTCCCCCTCCATGGGAAGGCATTATTACTATGTATGATAAATCATCCCGCTGCGTACCAAGCACGGGGTAGAGAGCGTGTTGTATTAGCATAACTTGAAAGTAAATACAGAAAGCAAACGAAGGGAGAAACAGCGAAACCGGATAAGAGTGCGAACAAAACAGCAAACCAAAAACGCAGCAGCATCACAAACAACAAACCAAGTGGAAAATAAATATATATATAAATGTGTTCTGTCTCATCCGTCGCGCCGTTGGTGTTCCCTAATTACGGGCCGGTCGGGCGGGTGTGTGCGTGAAAGAAATGCGAACGCTGACTAATCGAAAGCGCCGATCGAAACGTCAATCTGAAACCGAGCCGAGCACGTGCTGTGTCGTCATTGGAAGGAATTTCCTTGCGTATTTACATTCGCGCACGCGCTCGCGCAAAAACTCGCCCGCGAAAGCGGCCAGTTGTGAAGCACGATCGCGCAGCTCAATCGAAAGCGGTCAGGTGAAGTGTAATTGGATGATGCTTTATTGAAGTGCTGGCGGATCATCATACCTTGTGGGGTGGTTGGAACAGCTTGCTTGGCCATTCAGATACAAGCCATAGCGTAACATTGTATAATTATGATATCTGATAACAGTGGATTTTCATGTGAAGGCCCTCGGACGATTAATTAAGAAAATCAAGGAGCTTAAGAATCAGGACATCCTTCCGGGTACTTTGGACGACGAAGTCCTTTTTTTCCTAACGACGATTGGATAAGAGTGATTGAACAGCGTCGCTGTGTCTGTCAGCAAGACCTCAACAAATGAATCATCACTCCAGTTTTCCAAGGGATCCGTTCCTACCGACCAAGACTACAAAGCAAGCCCTCTTTCTTTAATTAAACAACGTGATGACCCCGATGACCGATTCGGGTGCTAGAAATGGATAAGGGGTCCAGCATCGTAACATAAATCACGCACACAATTCACGCTTCCCCTGGTTCGATATTCGCGCTCCAGTCACGTGTTGTGCTTTTTAACGTCATACAACTACGCTCCAGCAGAAAGTGTATCCCGAGGAGCGAGATGATTCAGCGACCCGAGGAGGGAATCCGTCCAGTTCGTTTGTCCGTATTTTTACCGTTCCGTAGTGAAGTCGGCGGGGGACGTGTGTCAACAGTCAGGCTCGGGTTGGTTGAGTTCGCGCCTTCGCTCTACCGCAAAAAAAAAAAAACTGGAACCGAACCGACGGTGTGGCGCCAACGATCCGCTTCGCGGGCCAGACCAGCTCGTCGAAACGTCATCAAGGCCGAAGGCTCGTGTCGGTCGGGCGCGTGTTGGTAAGGCGTGTTCGCGTATGCGTGGGCTTGACGAAGGCACGAGCTGTGAGACGGCGCCCGTTCTTAAGGAGGAGGAGGTCCGGGAAAAAACGCACGTGCACCCGGTGTGGCATCATCGTACGAACCGTGGGCATAGAGAGAGAACGCGATAATACTTTGCATACATTTGGGGTGGTGGAGTGGCCGTGTCGCGGACTTTGGGGGAGGGAAGAAATATGCTTTCTTCGGCGGTGCTGCTGCTGCTGCTGCTGCTGCATGGTTGATTGATGAACGATTGGAAATATTGGAAAGCGGCGTATTTCCCATGGGCCAAACCAACGCCTAACGGAAGGCGCGTCGCGATGGGGTGGGGGTGTGTGCGTAGGCTCGGTTTTGTTTGTTTGGGTGCTTGTATAATTTTATTCATTTACAGATTCTGCATAGTTAACACCTTGTCGGTGCCGAACCGTATAAGCATGGGATACGGTTTTTTCCCATGGGGGAAATTTTATGGGTGGGTCCGTTACGGTCAATATATGTTGTGCTGGAACTGGTAACATCCGGTTAGGGATATTAACATACCGTGCTCGTGGTATTGATTAAGAGTGCTTATTTTTATCTGATGTGATTTTACTCCCCCCAGACGAAGTGATGATTACAACGCGATGTACACGAGATCATGTCTATCAAAACATGGCAGGTGCTGATGTTGAGAGAGTTCGAATGGCAATCCTTCTTCTTCTTGCTTGACTACAACAATCATCGAGATCATTTGGTCTGGTATTTCAGACTTTTTGTGACCTGTTCTGGATGGGATTTGATCCCCGGTGGTCGTGCCGAGTAAAGATCGGCGTCGCCATCGCCACGGCCACCGGACAGCCCTCGAATGTGGCAGTAAGGGACCTCAACACCAATTAATTGAAGTAGAAAATTTAGCCTACATTTCAAATCAAACATACATTTTACTTAGTCAAATATTTACAATATTTTCTTCTTCTTCTTCTTCCTTGGCTCTACAACCTCGAGAGGCCTTCCATTTTTGGCTTTCTGTGACTTAATTTTATCCGTAGTAAAGTAGAAAGCCTTACGTACAGGGAGGCAGTCAGGATGGGATTTGAACCCCGGCCCTGCCGTGTGAAGACCGGCGCCGCTGTCGCCTCGACCTCCGGCGACATTTATAGTAATTTAGTTTATCAAAAAGGCTTCGTTAAATAAATTTATTATAAATAATTCCAATTTCACGTGGATTTCTGGCATTTCTCTTAATTGGATGTACTTATATATGATACTATTATGCCTCTGACCAGTTTCAAGTGATCAAGCTAAATTTTGCTCTTAAACCAAAAGCTCTTGAAGCAATACAACTAATTGCACTGATGGGCTTGGAATATCTGACTCACAGTTTTTAGCGCCTTTCTGCCCAGCTCGTTGCAGAAAAGTGCGCCGATCTCTGGAGTAAATTATTTTTTAATGCCAATCCATTGAGTGTTGATCGTTCGGATTCGCTCTACAAATCTGTTTAATCTAGACAACGTCCAGATCGGAACTGTCAAACCAATTTTAAACCCAGAAGATGTTTGTACCTGTAACCTGTAAGCGATTGCACAAAATCAATTTCTCATTGCCGTCGGAAGAACTCAAAAATGTACCCATCTGCATGTACAGCGTCTTTTAAGAACGAACGTGAGATTGTTTATTTTCCGCCGAGGTGGTTCACAAAAAAAAAAAACAAAACAAAACCATTATTAGTACAGAGAGCTAGTTTCGACGTCACTTACTGCTACTTATTATCACACGAGATTGAAACTATCACAAGCCTTAAATGCATAACTCGCAACGCGTTTGTCGAGAGTTTATTGGACTTCCGTAGCCCAGCGCCATGCCGGCGGTCATGTCATGTCTGCATCCGTTGATATCCGTGCGTAGCGGGCCGCGCCCATCTACCAGAAGGGATTGAAGTTGCCTGCCAGCCGGTTCCAGAGGAACCCGATGTTGGTGGACTCCATGGCGTCGAAGCTCTCGTCGGTGATGGTTGCCGCGAGATCGTAGATGATCATTTTCGCCTGGGTACACGGAGGAGACATTGTAGAAATTAGAATTGTTGGTGCAATGGGACCAGCGCGATAGTGCACCGAAGCGTTCGAAGATCACTTACATCACCATCGAGCAACGGTCTCGGGTTGCCGGCGATCGCCGACGGGATGTTGTCGTCCTTGTGCCGGGGCGCATCGATGATGTTGGGTTTGGGCATCGGCAAACCGTCGGCAGTTCCAACGCCTACCAGCAGGACGATGGACAGCTGCATCAGCAGCAACAACGCGATCACTCTTGCCCTGATCTTCTGCATCCTTACACCGGGGATCACTTCACTTGGTAATACTTGGTTTTCGCCCGACGGAGAATACTTTTCCGAAATTCGACAAAATTCTTACTGACCCTGAGCTTGGGGTGCCGGGTCCGTTTTATAAGATCCACCAAAACGCGATCCACTCGGACAGTCTACCCATCCCATATGCGTCGGGTCGGTGATCATCGCGCTATGTATTCGATTCGGCCGCACGGTGACGATCCAGCGGTGCGTCGTCGCAAGTACGAGCGCGATTGTTGTTTACATACATTCCGCGTCTAGCGTGTCACCGAAATTCTCGATGGGCTTCACCGGCATCACGAGCCGGTTACCCCAAAACCGTCCGCCTGTGCTCCCATCTCTTCAGCTACCCGTTCCAGTCGGCGATGCCGGGAGCCAAACGGCGCAGGAAAGCTAAGTGTCCCGCGAGACAAATCTCTGCACGTGCTACGGACGATGTCGTCACCGTTTGCGAAGTGTTCGATCGGTTCAGCTGCGAGTTCCGAACCGTCGCGAAACGGCTTCAAACCTCTTCAACAGCTCCAATGCAAACACGAGCCGTCACAAGCGTCAGCCACAGTCAGCCGCAGTCCTTGTCCGAGCCGTTTCAGGAGTGGTTCACGGGTGGATCCCACAGCAGACCTCCGAGTAGAAGCCTGCCCGTGCGCTGTTTGGTACCGCCCCCCGAAGAAACTGAGGCGAATGGATCGATCGATCGAACCGCTCGTTAGATAGAGGAGTGTCGAGTAGGAGTAGTCTGAGCGTTAGAGTCGACCGTTTCACGCAACCGACCACAAGCGCGTGTCGGTCCCATCCATCAAGGGACGGATTACTGTCTGTTAGTTGGTGAAGCAGTCTCAGTGTCCTAGGATAGGTGGTAATTTATGTATTAGGAGGTTGTTTTTGAGTGAAGTGGTTTTTTGCACAAAATTGTACAGTGTTCAGCTTTGTGTAGAATTAATAAATCAATAAGTATAAAAATATCGAACAACATTGGCTCATAAAAACATATCGAAATCTACAAAACAACATCCAGAACAGAGTTGGAAATGAAGGAAGAATGAAAGCTACGCCGGTATTACCCCGATTAGATTTTTAATGATAGAAGCATTAACATTTTATTATTCATAAAGAACGGCCTGGCCGTATTGCTTAGAAGCATTAACATAAGTGACGCAGATTTAACTTCTTCTTAATAACAATAGACCTTTTTGGGCATGGCCTGCCATTTCTGGCTCTCTAGACTTATTGACACGTTGTTGGCTAGTCTAGGGGGGAACGTTGCGGATGGGATTTGAATACCGGTCCTTCTGTTTGAAGCTTGACGTCGCCGTCGCTCTAACCAACTCTACCGAAGCGTAAGATTTAATAAAAAAATGTCTTATATACATAAAATTCTCAGTTTTATTTTCTTAAGTTGATTGAATTAGAACTTAAGACAAAATAAGTTCTTATTCTTGGAGTTTTTAATGATCGGATTTTTTTTTCACTTGCTGGATAGTCTTGTACCAATCATGTCTTTTTTGGTTAATACTTTTAAAGGTTTCTGTCATTTTACATTCTTCTAAAATTTCTGTTCCATGTTGAGCTTCTTTCACTACCAATTTAACCAATTTTAATTTAAACTAACCATTTTGAATTTGTATAATAATTTTTATATATATTTTTGTTTTTTTTTGTAATCGTCGTAAGTATATTAAGAACTTAATGATCATTTTGTAAAATAAATTCTTTTTTTTATATCAAACATTTATTGAAGTCTCACAAATAATGGTCAAAATAAACTTTTCTATTATTGGTTTTAGGTAATTATTGGCTCTGGGCGTTGCAGTTCCGTTGGTCCAGCGATTCGAGGCCCAGTAGCGCACAGCGTCCAGCGTAGTCCACCTCCAGAAGCGCAGAGCGAACCGAGTGAGTTAGCGCTGGATGGATTCCAGCCGGACCAGCGGACGAGCAGCGGATGGCCACCGTACTACTGAAGCGTATTCCCAAAACCGACCGCATCAAAGAGCAATATAGCATTTTGATGCATACCGGATCAGTGAAGTCGCGAGCTATTTGTTTAAGTAAACCGATCAGTTGGTTGCCCTTAGTGACGACGTGCTCCAGCTGGTCGTGGAAGCTCAACTTCTCGTCAAGGAGCACTCCCAAGGAGTCTGACACAGCTATTGCGCTAATCGTACACTAAAGGGCACCGCTTTCTCGCAAACGTAATGACGACGACGATGATATTCTGAGTTGGTATTCTGAAAACAAACACACTGCAAATAAGAAGCTATTCAAGAAGGAATATTATCTTCTAAATACTTCAACTTAGACCTCAACCACAACGATCACTTGCTGCATGCGTAAGTAAATAACTCTTCACACTGTTCGTAATTGTTGGAAAGACTTTTTATTGAAGGTTCTCTCTACCACTTAAAATGATTTAGCTTTTATAAATTCTTTGTTAGGTGACAAATTTACATTAAGAGAATCATACTCTGTCTGGGCGTTTTTACAATTTGAGTGGAGTTTTAGATATATAAACTAGAGACCAGGTACAGGTGGACGAAGTTGCTTGCAAGCTAGAAGCTCTGAAGAGACGCATACGACTAGTAGTATCCATAGCCGTAGCCGTATGGGTATCCACCGTATCCTCCGTATCCGTATCCTCCATAGCTGGGATAAGCGCTGTATCCGTAGCCTCCGTATCCACCATATCCGCCATACCCGTAGCCACCGTATCCTCCATAGCCGTACGAAGGATAGTAGTGATGGTAGCCGAATCCGAACGTTTCCGACTTGTCCATATCGTCCTTCGCCTCATCGTCGGCCGATACAGCCTCGCCGGCAGGAGCATTAACTGCTTCCGCTACTTTCTTCGCTTCGATCGCGCCCACAGCCCGTGCACGGCGCACCGGGAATGGAGCGAACTGGGGTTGAACTCCGCCGAACTGAGCTCCGGCCGGTGCAGGCTGGAAGCCCGGTTTCGTCTGTGGTGCGGCACTGACCAAAGCCACCAGGGCAAGCAAACAGGCAAACTGGTAAGCAGGAGACAAACAACAACAAACGAATAAGCAACATTGCCGAGCGAGCGTGTCCAAGCGTCCTGTTCTTCTTACCTTCAGCATAATGAAGCAGAAATGTGTCTTCTCGATCGGTCGGTGGTTCGATTGGTTGATCCTCGAATGCTGTTGCCCTCGGGAGGTACGACTGGAAACTGATACCGGAATGGGATCGGAGAAATGGTTTTATACCAACCCGCGCGCGTTCTCACTGACGTCAGCAAACTTCTTGGGTAAATATCAATTTATTACATTTCGGCCCAAAACACGGGCTGAAAACTGGATTCTGCCCGAGCGGCGGATGGCTTAGCGCGTGCGCTACGACTTTCGTTCCCGCTGCCAACCTGTTCCTTGTGGCGAACGCGCCATATGCCCTAAAATTCGTAAATGTCGTCAGAAAGCAGACACGGTAAAGTCCAAAGTCAGGAAAGCCCGGTAATGCCGAAATATCACGCAAGAATTTCGTTCTGAACGATTTATTAAGTTTTATTGCAATCTATTTGGTGGACAATGTGATACGCAATCATCGCAAATTGTACCGCATTGGATTCTAGCGCTCTGTTTGCCGTTTTCGTTAACGGTGGAGTGTGAAAAATGAATTGCATTTTTCCGTTTTAACTTTCGGGTGACCACATTTATCGAAGCATTATTGAACGATGAGTAAGTGAGTGGGCCCGGAGCCAGGTGAGAATGAATTTACGTAAAGCGAGCGACAGAAGCAAGTGACTTACATTTTTGTTTCCCCTCTGCACGATGAGTATGATTCATTCGAGCCAGTCTGGCTAGAACATTACCATTATGCAAGTCATTAAGGGCGCGCAATAATGTCGCGAATTGCATGAACGATGATTTAGGCTGCTGCTATTTAGATGACAAGCATGGGACTCAGGGGGGCAACTCTGGCAAATAGAAAATGATCATTGATGCTCTCATCCCTCCTGCTTTTTTCATTTAATTACATTTACATGTAATTTTTACACTAATTTGAGAAGTTGTTGTAACTCGAAGCAGAATGCGTAGGCACTCTCCCACTTTCATAATCAGAATAATGAATCAGCTTCTTCTTCATCTTCCTTGGCACTGCAACCTCGAGAGGTCTCGACCTGCCACCATTTCTGGCTCTCTGTGCCTTGGTTTTCACCTATTGCAAAGTAGTCAGCCCTGCGTACGGGGAGGCGGTCTGGATGGGATTTGAACCCCGGTCTTGCAGTGTGAAGATCGGTGCCGTTATAGCCTCGGTCACCGGACCGCACCACAATGCTCATATACTGTTTAAAAATTTTCAAAAGTTTATCGATCAATCTGATCTCTCTGCCTGGTCTATCTATCGATCTGTTCTATGCTAGATGATCTTTGAATTCTGTTTAAGATTTTCCAACGATTTTTAATGGGGTTTTTTAATTGTAAAGGACATATTTGTAAGGATACAACCTGGATAGTAACCGTCACAGCTACTGGTTGCTGTCCTACCCGAAGATAGACATGCGGTAGATATCTGTGTGAAGCGACAAGTTGGCTTTGGTGTTTATACTCGTATGTTGGCTAGTTAATAAAGCTACAGTTTGATACACCACACCTCGTATCGTAACAATATTAATGATTTTATAGACATGCTTAACACCACAAAGCTGGACAGCCCTAGTTACGAGAGAAATGTCCAAATAAGAATTGATACTATATCGTGTCCGGTTCTGACTTTCCCATTAGAATGCCATTAGGCCGTGTCTGGATTTTCCAACAATTTTGATCCCAATTCTTCTTCTTCTGCAACTTTGTCGAAGAACAGTACTTATAGTCATTTTCTGCATGGGAATTGGGAATGATAAGAATTTAGCAGTTTCATCGGCTAGTTCAATTTATAAAAGCCAGACTACATGATGCGAGATGCCAAAAAGATTTCGGTTAAACGGGGGAGATTTGCGATTTTCTTCCGCCAAAATCATCTCGGTTCATCTACCCGCGTTGTTTAGGGCACTTCATGTTATCGCTCTCTCTTCAACCGAAAACTACCATGGCAACGCATGGAAAGTGACAGAGAGGGCTAGAGAGTAGCGAAATCTTTCCAAGATTTCAGCTCGAGGAGGCGAAATCTTTTTGGCATGTCGCATCATGTAGTCTGGGTTTTCAGCATGTGAATTCCTGCTCTGGAGCTCCTGATTGGTATTTGGGTGTGATTGGTAAAGTAGGAAGAATAATGAGTGATTTTTTTAATTGTCTGTTAATTGAAAAAATATATGGATTTAGTTGGAAAAAACGACCAAGGGTTTCTATTTTGATCACGTTGAAAAAGCTTACGCTGAAGTCAGTTTATAAGTCAGACTCGGATGGTGTGTAAGAAAGATGGCTCGCTATTCCCAATCCCGGCTCAGGATTATGAGCTACACAATTAATACACTGTTAAGTATGTAAGAAGCACCTAAACGAACAATTCTGGTTCGGTAGATCTTATGAAACTTCACCGTGGGTTTGGCTGGGTCACCGTATTTCATCATCTGTGTTCATCGGGTTTGGATGACTTTATATCGATTTACCTTAGCAATATATTTAACATAATGATAATGATAATGATAATGATTTAACATTCATGATGCTGCGCAATAGCTTTGCATTCGCAATAGCACATCCTCTGAAAATTGTCTTACGTTGAGATTTATTAAACAAAACAAGACCACCAATTCTTCCCCATCAAGCCGATATGTATTGAATAAAGGGTAACATCAAAATTATCTAACAGGGCTCTTACTAACTAAAGGCAACAGGTTAGGACATCCCAGACAAATCTATTTCTAGAGATAAGTTTCACTTTTTACGATAAGCTTGCTACGCTTCCAGAACGCACCGAAATGAATCCTAATGAACATACTTCAAACAATGACGCAAATTTAGCCCACCGCTGCAGACAATGCAAATGAGCCAAATATCCAGACGTCACGGTTCGCTCCCGAGAGCAGCGGATCGCACCGTACCGCGTCAATACCGGTTTTCCCAATGCTACGCTGTACGCTTTCCCGTGCTAGGAAGGAAGGAAGCATAGAAATGGTCGAGTTTGTATAAAAGGAATCGATCCGCCCAAGAACGGCATCAGTCAGTAGAACGAAAACGCTCCCGAACGGTTCCAGTGAATCCAATTCGCTTACTCCATCCAAACCAAGATGATCAAGGTGAGTGGATTGAAGGCAAAGTGCAACTCGTGGTGCAATTAACGTGGAACGATCTGGAACGTAATATAATGGTGAATTGGGGTTTTTATTTCGTCCCAAATAGTTCATTTGCCTGCTTGCCCTCGTCGCTGTGGTGGCCGCGATGCCCAACGCACCGATCGAGAAGCGTGAAGCAGTTGCACCGGAAGCGGTGAAGGTGACGCTCGAAAAGGATGCTCCCGTCCCGGAAAGTGCGGTCGAGGCCAAGGACGATCTGGACAATGCCGAAACGTTTGGCTTCGGATATCGCAAGATCATCCACGTTGGAGTGCCGTACTACTCGGGCTATCACTATTATCCTCGCTACTTCCACGGCGGCTATCACGGTTACCATGGATACGGACACTTCTGGTAAAGGTAGTGTTTGGTGATCCAAAGGGGTGAGGATCAAACTGTACATAACGCAAGAGAGTGAGCAGCTTCATAAAAATAAAACCACAATACTGTGAGATCAAAAGGAACACATTGGAATACTATTTTGTTCAAATTGAAATAGAAAGAAATATTTATATTTTGAATTCTAGAAAGTGATGCTTGTAACAGCTTCTTAGAGTTATATTTGAACTCTATGCTAAACGCGCCTAGTGGTTATGCTATCCGCATTACATTGCACGCGACACATGATCAAGATCAATGCGATGGTTGATCTAACGTAAAGGAAAATTTAGAAGTGTAATCATGAGTAAAAAACCGTTTCAAATAGGGTTTTAAGGTTTGTTAATTCGATTAAATAAAAAAAGCATCTCTTCAAAAAGAATTTTAAATGCTTTTTGCATAGGATTTCCACGATCTTTAATGATCATTGAAAGATGAAATTAAAAATGCAATTTTAACCTATAAGCGTATTTTAATGAAATAAAACTTAAAATCAAACAAACGCGATAGTGCTTTTACATTCCACAAACTGCATTATGGAACACTTTGTAAGATTGCTCTCGAGTGAATCACTGTCCTTTCCACATTCCTGCGCGCTAATGGCCCCACTTTTGGTTCTATTTTCGTTTCTCGTTTGTGTTCGTGTCCCGATCGCTCGATCCTTCTTTTCCCTGGTTTCTATCTTACTCCTCTCGATCTTCACTCTCCACTATTTTTACTGTCTTAAGACGCTCTCCAACTTTTCTTGCTTTAGAATTACAATTTAATACAATTATCTATAGCACTAACTGGCACATAAATTTGGTGACAATCGTACGGCTTTATACGCTTCATTTCACAATGTGACGTCATAGGAATGTGTCACATCGGATTTTTCAGCTAGGGACCATCCATCCACCAACACACTCGAAACCGGTGTTAGACGCCGTACTCGGAGGTGGGGATATAAAAGTCGCTTTCTAATCTGGGGCCGGTATCAGTCCAAGAACCATTCTCCCGGGTGAAACATCGTGAAAAGAAGCGTCGGCCAACATGTTCAAGGTGTGTAGAACTGAAGATGGTTTGCTGGTAAAGTGATTTTGGTGTGATGATAAAGTGTTTTCGGGTTTTCTCTCTCTCTCACTCTCGCTTAAGGTGCTGTGTTTGCTTGCTGTTGTCGTGGTAGTGTCGGCTGGAGTTGCCCAGCCAAGGGCCGCTTTCCAACAGCCTCGAATCGTGCGACGTGAAGCGGTTGCGCCAGCAGAACGCAAGGAGCTTGTGGAAGCCGTTGAGGATAAGGATGATATGGAGCAGGCGGAAACGTTCGGGTTCGGATTCCATAAGGTGGTCCACGTTTATCCGAGCTTTTACCCGGGATACTATGGATACGGCTATCCCGATTACTACTACAATTACTACGGACCGTACTTCTAGAGCACAGAGAATATGTTAATAAAGCCTGCCGAACCACCAATTCTGCTGATGTGTAATGCTGGGGGGGATTGGGAGTCCGAATCGCTCGTGAATTGTTGGCTGAAGTTTCCTCTATTATTCGACTGGGCTGGCAAGCAGTTTGCTGTATGAGGGATAATATTCGAGAAAAAGACTGGGGTTTTCCCAAAACGAGATTTTTAATAGCCCGTTGGTTTCTAATTATACTATATAAACGAAATAAATTATGGATAAACCCACTACCCAAAAGGCTTGTTTGATGCAGGGCAGCTGACACCATCGTATAGGTACACGCAATTCCATGCATTGAGTAATGATTGAAGTTACACCAACCTATTCAAATTATACAAAGGCGAAAAAAGAGAGAGAATATGCAAAAATTGGCTAGGTTAATTGTTTATCCTTAAACAGGGAAAAAAAAGCGGCTGTGATCTTAACGACTTCTGAGGGCATTGATTGAGGATATTGAAACTACGTAGTTGGATAGCCAGCCCTCGCTTGCATATTTTATTACTATTATTATATTTACAGTAACCCTCATTTAAGTCTTTAAGGAATTACTGTATTAAATGCGTGATCGAAGCCATAATTGATAAGGCAAATAAATATATAATTATAGAGTTTTAATTATGTTGTTACATAAAAATATAAAATAACACAGCATTCAAACATGGACCTAAGAAAATTGTTGAAGAAACTGAAGATTTATTATAAAAAAGTAGTTAAAATTATATTTCTAGTTCCATGTCGGAACTTGCATGAGGCTTGGGCAGCATTTGTAGTGAAAATCAAAACAACAAAACCACACCAAGGTCGCCACGAAAATAAACAAACAGATTCCGATCAAAGTAGGCGTTATGTAGTCAAGAGTATATAGCAGCGGAAAACTTTACATAGAAAGCTTACGTACGTCAGAGAAATGCACATGGGCGATGGGGAATTTCTCCTACTGAAACGATGCTTTCGGCTTTCGGTCCTGTGACGTCAAGCCGAAACGGGATTTTTGGCAGCCGGAGTGCCGGGTTCGGTTAGGATAGTATAAAACCAACGGTGGTTGGTTCAGTACAGCATCAGTCGAGATTCAGCAATTGCATCGTGCAAGAAGCCTTCCAACTCAAGTCGCGTATCAGTTCTCCAGAAAAAAATCAGTCCAACATGTTGAAGGTGAGTTGGAATACTTCCTTCGTTTGTGTCGGAGAATGTGTCGGCTAAATGTGTTGGTGTGTTTGATTCCTTCTTCCCAATAGCTCCTGTGTTTGTTTGCTGTGGTAGTGGTCGTAGCAGCGATGCCCCATGCACCAGCATGGCCAGCACCAGGTCCAGTTCCAGTGGGAAGAATCGTGAAGCGCGAAGTGAAGGAACCTCAGAGACTCGATCTAGAACAACCTCAGGAAGGAGCTGGCAACGCCGCCGTTTCCGCTGACGATGATATGGATAAGGCAGAGACATTCGGGTTCGGCTACCATCACTACTACTCCTACCCCAGATACTACTATCCGAGCTATTCGTATGGATTCTATCCTCGATACCATTACGGCTACTACTGGTAGAGCAAGTAGTTATGAAGCAGCTTTTATTTATTGAAAAATAAAATAACATTTAAACAAACAAACATTCGACTGGGACAATCTAGAATGAGTTCGATACGCAAGAATTGAAATGCTTAAAAAATCACGAGACCATCCGTGAATTGACGCAATAAGCATACAAACTCGATCAAGTGACATCAACGTGCGAGAAGCAACGAACCCACCCACGGATGAATAATACGATCCACATCCGAATGATGCATTTGAGTATTGTTTTTGTTTTGAAAATTGGAATAAAATATTCAAAAAACGCTCACGAGTAAAAGTTGGCAGACTGTCTAAAAATACTCCACCGGCAGAAGAAACGGTTAATCTAATACCGGTTTGGTGGTTTGGCGTTTTAGTTTAGTTTCTTTTTTGTGGTGCTGCAGATCGCAGATGTGGTGCAAAAATGAACGACAAGTTCATCCAAGGGTTCTTCATATGGGATGAAAATCATACCGAAAGGTTCTAGAATCTAATCTAGAGGTCTAGGATGATTTATCTTTAGTAAAATTGAATCGTTTGATGGGTAAGATTATTCATGTAGGAGTCCGTTACTATGCACGTTATGACGTTAAAGTATTGTGGGACAGGAATACATTCTAAATCTAATATTTTAATTTTAAATTTCATTTTCTCGCACGTTTGTTGCTCATCGTTTTCCGCTGCGTTTAAAAGAATGTTCGATTTTCTCCCTCAATAAAGGCATTTATTTAAAAGAAAGTACTAATAACATGATTGTAAGTAAGTTTATTTATTAATTCAAATGTTTATTTTATGCAATGGAATGTTTCTAGCTCTGTTTGCCATTGCAATCTTGTTAGAACTTTCCTACGTACAGCTTACTGGGAACCCCCCAAAAGAAATGAGATGAATCATCAATTAATACGATCGATAATGTGGTTTGTAACGGCTTTTATCGATCGACAAACGAATGCTAATTCTCTTGTTCGATGAAAATATTTGATTTGTCAATTAACAGTTGCTTGGTTTAGTTTGGTCTGGTAGGTTTCGGTGCGGTTGAATCCGGTCTAACTACCTATTTACAGTTTAGTAGATTAACAATAGGCTGTGAACTCGCTAAGGTTCTATGGCAGGGTTATGTAAGCCAATCATCTAAGGGAGCAAGGATCTCCGAATTTCTAACGCTTGTCTATGATGCCTTTATGGAATTTTTTTCGTACCGTTCGGATTTTTCCACATAGAACGGTGGAAGTCAGCAAGGGTTTAACCAGCCAAGGGTCACCGTTCAAGAGCCCAAATTTGTTTGACTACTAGCAGTGGAGGTTCCTGAGAGTAAGTCGAAAAAATCAGAAAAAGCTGTTGAAGTGACAGTTGATTTTGACAAGTCGGATCGATCGGATCTGACGGATCGGAACCTAAAGACTATCATGGATACGATCATGAAGAGTACGAACCAGTGTACTATCAGCAGCAGTATATTCAACAGAAAATTTACTACTTTTCATACAAATGTGCCGTCTGTTGAAACAATAAAGAAATTTTAATTTATAAGAACTAATTGTTGCAGTACAAATCGCAATTGAGTTGCACCCAACCTTGGCCGTTTGTTTGCCATTGCTGTCCTAACCAAAAACCCAACCTTATTCCAGTTCCAGGGTGTATTTCCCAACCTTATTCCAGTTGCATCTGCTAAACATGTTTTCTATTTTTAGCATTTGAGCATTCCGCATTCATCGAGTCCTGGTACCGATTTGAGCAAAAAAAAAAAGATACAAAACGATCCAGAACTCTCCATCGGAAGGGGAAGGTCCCGTTGAAGTTGTTGACAGTATGCAGCAGAGCGCTTTTCTCTCTCCTGATCGACAAATTCATATAAGGTGCGAATTTTACATAGAAAGAGGACGACGCATATTTTGTTAACCTTTGCGCATGGTGTCGTATATAGCGGAGATATAAACATAATGCTACTTTCGCTTGGAATCGACTCGATCTTGTGACGTCAAGCCGGCACGCATTTTTGGGGGATTTTTGGCATTCGGGCGGCAAAATTGGTTTGGTATAAAAACAACGGTTGTCTGGCCGGTACAGCATCAGTCGAGATCCAGCAAGTGCAAGAAGCCTTCGTACTCACGTTTCAGTTCTCTGGAAGAATCCAGCTCAACATGTTGAAGGTGTGTTGCAATACTTCCTTCTTTTGTGTCGGAGAATGTGTCGGCTAAATGTGTTTGTGATTCCTTCTTCCCGACAGCTCCTGTGTTTGTTTGCTGTGGTAGTGGTCGTAGCAGCGATGCCCCATGCACCAGCATGGCCAGCACCACCAGGTCCAGCTCCGATGGGAAGAATCGTGAAGCGCGAAGTGAAGGAACCTCAGAGACTCGATCTAGAACAACCTCAGGAAGGAGCTGGCAACGCCGCCGTTTCCGCTGACGATGATATGGATAAGGCAGAGACATTCGGGTTCGGCTACCATCACTACTACTCCTACCCCAGATACTACTATCCCAGCTACTACTACGGATATTATCCTCACTACGATTACGGCTACTACTGGTAGGACCAACCGAGTTGGAGCAGCTTTTATTTATTTGAAAATAATATAAGATTTAAAACCTAAAACAAGTCCCCAAGAGCTTTGAGTTTAAATTTTTGTCGAAAGAAATAAACAAAAAAACTCAAAAATTCCATACCATTTGACGCCCCAAGCATGCTGGACGCTAACTCGATCAAGTGACATCGACGCACGTGGAGCAAACGAACGCACGATCCACTTCCGCACGATGCGTTTCAATAGTTTGCCTCGTGATTCGTCGTTTTGAAGGATTGGAATTTGTTCGAAAAAACGTTCACGAGTAAAATTTGACACCCCGTCTAAAATTACTCCAATAGGTTATTCTAATACCGGTTTGCTGATTTGAGGGGAAAAAACCTTTTCCGTGTTATCGCACACCGACACAAAAAATGTGAAGAGAAGATCGTCGAAGGGATGCTATAAAAGCTGCTGCTGGCAGTAGAAAGCCCATCAGTAAATTGGAACAAAACTATCCCGAAGGGTTCGAGCGGCCAGAAGTTATTTCGTTACGTTTTTAAAACAAAATGATCAAGGTAGGTGGTGTCCGGTCAGCTAGTGGATTGAAAGATCGGGAGAGTAATATATAAAGGCGAATTGGGTTTTATTTTCGTTCCACACAGGTAATGTGTCTGCTTGCTCTCGTCGCTATGGTGATCGCGATGCCCAACCCTGATGAACCGATCGAGCAGCCTGAAACTGTTGCACCGGAAGCAGAGCATGAGGCGCTAAATATCATATTTGCTCCCGTTGAGGATAACTATGGCGCGACCTTAGAAGAACTTTTTCGTCAATTATAGGCTTCAACCAATCAAACTTTACCTTATTTACTTTATGAATACGCGTAGTGAAACAACTGTCAAATGCGTGATACGCATCGCTGCGCGTGCGTAGATAAAATCGGAAATTGGAATTAAGTGAGTCTCTCTCTCTCTCTCTCACTCTCACTCGCTCTCTCTCTCTCTGAATATTTTCATAAATTTTTGAAATAAAAAGCATTCCTTTTTACTTAATCAAATGTAATTGCGAAGTAAAAGTCTCAAACAAAAAATGTAAATCTGGGTTCATGGAACCGATCGACTTGGGGGAATAGAACCTCTCACCCACCTTTACAAACCTTGTTGGGATTTTCCGTTTGTAGATTTTGCACCGAAACGCAAAACTCGTTTTTTAGTACGACAGGCTCCCGGTTTCCTTCCGTCCCGCCCGTATCGCACCATATTAATTAGCACCAGCAAATCGGGAGGCTGGTCAAAACTGGAAAACGTTCAGCTTATGTGGATCAATCGATGGAATTCCCGAATGTTAAATCACTTAGCGTCGTTTGGGCAGTACGGTGATGGCGCCGGTGTGTAACCCGATGCACGATGGCTAGGGAACTAGGGAAGTTTCCCGGGCACGATTGGAAAGAATCCAGGGATTAGGTTCAGGGAATGAGAATAAATTTCGCATATCTCTTCTTCGGGTTAAATAGGAGAGAGACATGGTAGGAAGGAAGCAGCCCGATAAGGAACCAGGGAGGTGAGTGTGACGGCACTCGCGTAAGCACTCGTCACGGTTGTACCTACTAAATCTGACTCACGAATACTAACACTAAAACAAAGACACATACAAACAGAACTTATTTGCGTTTAAGTTTATTTTCGAGACTAAACCAGTTCTTCGCTGAACAGTAAAGTTCAACGATTCCCATAAAGTTGATGACTTCAAACGACTTTGGTGGGTTTTGATCCACCCCTTGTTTTTTGGCACGTGCGATTTTTGCGAAAAAAAGAACTGCGTCTTAATTATTTGGAATGAACGATTGAATTGAGGGGACTTTGAGGCATCGTAATTCATCGTTCAATCAATTTTATTATACGACCGAGGGGGTGTTTGGTGTTTTCGATCTGTAAAGTTTTGTCTCACCTAGGTGATAAACACTGAGTAATGCGTTGGCAAGGCGCCAGAGAGGCAAGAACTAAAACGATGTAGAGTCAAACCGACCGCAAAGAACATTTGATACATTTACGTCATTTGCTTGGTAATATGTGTTTGTGTGAGTATATAGAAAGGCGTCATTTACGCATTCTTGGGATGCACAGCAGCTTTGTATGTAGCTTTGGGGAAAAGTATATAACGTTACACGGGCTTATACGCATCCTGTGACATCGAGGACGGATTTGGGAACGCGATATAAAAAGGACTGTTCGATCGACGGAGCAGCATCAGTCGTGGTCCAGCAAGTGCATTCAGCAAGTTCAGTTCTCTCGAAAGAATCCAGCCCCAGCAAGTGAATTGCGCAAGAAGCCATCCAGTGCCAAAAATCGTTTCAATTCTCCAGAAGAATCCAGATCAACATGTTCAAAGTGTGTTAGATTTTTTTTCCAATTTTGTGTGTAAAGAGCTATTAAGTTAAGTGTGCTTTTAATATCTCATTCCCAATAGGTTCTGTGTCTGTTTGCTGTGGTAGTGGTTGTAGCAGCGATGCCCCATGCACCAGCATGGCCAGCAGCACCAGGTCCAGCTCCGATGGGAAAAATCGTGAAGCGCGAAGTGAAGGAACCTCAGAGCATCGATCTAGAACAACCTAAAGAAGGCGCTGGCAATGCCGCCGTTTCCGCTGACGATGATATGGATAAGGCAGAAACATTCGGGTTCGGCTACCACCACTACTACTCCTACCCCAGATACTACTATCCGAGCTACTACTACGGATATTATCCTCGATACCACTACGGTTACTACTGGTAGCTGGCCTCTGTACTCGGCTGTAAAGATTTGACAACGGAAAACATTGCAATAAATTATCACTTGTACAGAAACAAACATGTTCTTGTCGTATTTTTTTACCAATGGTTCGAAATGCTTCTTTAACATCTTCTACGCCTAACGACCTCTTGAGATCAGTCTACCATTTCTGGCTTACTAGACTTATTGACTTATTGATGCTACGTAGTTGGAAAGTCACTCCTCATCTTGTGAGGAAGGTGATCCGGATGGGATTCGAACCCCAGTCCTGTCGCGTCAAGACTCCATCATCGAGCGTCAAAGCAGTTGAAACAAGTGAACGTCGCTTGTATGAAAGAGAATCCCTTATGGCTTCAAATGGATGATGATTTCCGCGTTTTATTTTTACATTTCGACACATCGTTTATGGTCGATCTTGACCTTTTCAGTCTCTTTTACGTCTGTGAGCAGCTAAATTTAAGAAGAATCGGGGATTTACCTCAACGACTTGTATACTTGTATAGATGGTGTTCAATCAAAAATAAAATTAATAAAATAATTTATTAACCAAAATAATGCTGGTTTTTGTTGAGTGTTAAGGCTAATGTATATCTTTAACAGCATGGATTCCTCTTTTCACTCCCATTCGCCTTTTATACCCTCAATCCAACCACCCGCCTGGAAAGTTCCATACAGTCTTTTTCGCTTTCCTCGGCTCCACTCACTCTATCATAACATCCGATCTGCAAATATCCTTACCCTGATGCCCCATCCATCCCCCCCCCTCCTTCCATATGCATATAGGAAGACCGGATGCAAGGAAGAACAAAAGATTACTCGGAAAGATCGTAAATAATTCGCGAGAATTGGGCTGTGTACACATCGGTCAGGGTGCGTAATTAGTCATGCTGCGTCTTCTTTGCATTGCGGTCTCTATCCTCGCACTCCTTGAACAATTTCGCAAAAAAGGGATACATGCTAATTAGCCAGTTGTCTTCAAAACTTCTTTCATCAGAGTTGTCTTCAAACCTTCTTACACCGAAGTTGTGTTCTAACCATCGGGTTAGATCGGGTTCTAACCATCGGGTGTTACACGTCACACCAGCAAATCAAGTGTTATAGTGAAACCAATCCATATTGCTTCAATTCTATTGTCAAAACATTTGGAATTAATTATTACTATAGTTTTTTTATTATCCATAGAATTTTTTATTGAGCCTAAGTTCTTCAGAAAGAGGCAGTCGAATTTTAAGTGCCAGACAAGATTTTGATTTTGAATTGAACACATTCAAATGAACTTTGCATAATTGAATTATTTATTCACATACGAGCAAATAATTGAAGTAAACATCAGTAACACAATTGCCGTCTCAATTTCACGATCAGTTGCAGCCAATATAGTTTCTTCGATTCTTCTTTCTTTGCCTAACGACCTCTCAGGTCATGCCTGCAATTTCTGGCTTACTAGATTTATTGATAGCGTATATTTGAATAGCCAGTCATCACTATGGGGAATCGGCTCGGGTAGGATTTGATCTCCGGTCCTGCCGTGTGAAGACCGTCTCCGCTGTTTTTTCGATTAGTTTTCTTAAAACTGTTATCTAATTCCTGAACTAAAAACCTACCGCTATTCAAGCGAACTAAACGATTTTACAACACACAACCCATTGTGACAGTTATTAATAACACAGATTAAAAAAAAAAAAAACACTCACAAACTATAACACAACCCCGTCGCGTTCACAAAATATTGCGTCTGTTACACATTCTACTGTTTGCTCGTTACTAATTTATTTAAATTTTGCCACTCGTGATCAAGAAACCACGCACCGCACCGATCCCATGAATCACTCCGTGGTTGCTCCGCGTGCGCCATCAGCACCCCGTAAGTTTGGCCTGAGCCTTCGGTACTTCACACGCAACGGACTCATCCCCAGCATCGCTTGACGTAATTTATCCTTTATATATATATATATATATATATATATATATATATATATATATATATATATATAAATAATTCGACAATTAACCTATGATACGCGGCAGAACACGATTTTGATCGCCACCATATGATCGAACGGAAATACAGTCACACGGCCACAAAAGCTGCCAGTTCCTGAGCGGTCTCCTTTGCGGTGGGAAGAATTAAAACTCGTGACGTCAAATGTGCGTTCTTTGACGTGATGGAGTGCCTTCAGTGTTGGAGCATAAAAGCTAACCGCTTACCGGCCAATTGGTATCATTCAATTGCAAATCGCTAAACCAAGCGGATAAAGTTAGAAGCTGAGACAGCAACTCAACCATTCTCACTATGTTCAAGGTAAGGGTTTTACAAAAATGGTCCGTTGTACACTATACACTCCGATTCTAATTATCTTATTCTGCATTACAGCTACTCTGCGTGTGCGCTATCCTGGCCGTAGTTGCCGCCTTCCCGGCAGAAATTGAGCCACCAGCAGCTAATCAGGACGGAATAGCACAGCGTGACGGTGCTGCAGAGATCGTCGGTCGGGATGCACCAGGCGCCGAAGCAACCGTGGAAGCACAGGACGATATGGACAAAGCGGAAACGTTTGGCTTCGGTTACCACAAATACATTCACGTGTATCCGAGATACTATCCACGGTACTACTACGGTGGTTTCTACCCACGGTACTACTACGGACACTACGGTCACTACTGGTGATGCTGAACGCATCAGTTCTTCTCGTACGATTACGATCATTTGTAAAAAAACAACAATTTATCATCATTTTACGCTCGAAAGTAAATAGAAATCGAAATAAAAACTTCTAAATCATAAAATTTTACTGTAAACTTCATTAAAACACCACAGAAAGCACATTCGAAAGACGATATTCACACGATCACCGTTGCCTGGAAGAGTTGAAACCTTGATCATGCACAATACACTAAGATCACTTCGTTGGCACTTCACTAAGCACTGCGAGGCTCTGTCTTTGGAAGGAATATTTTTACCCCAAGACACTCGTACAATTTCACCACCATTTTTCCAAGACTTTAACGATAAACAAGCATTCAATTTGCGGACACTAAAATTTAAATCAAAATTTAAATTCTTTCGAATAATAATCCATGAACTTTACTTCAAACGAAGGCCTCGAAGAGTATTTTCTAGAAAAATCCTTTTATCTCTTATGACCTCTTTTACGTCGTATTTTTATAACTCGTTTCTCCTTGAAATATTTAAAATACCTTTAAAGTGAAATCGTTTCTAGACGTTTCGCACAAAACACTTCCTTCCTTCCCTATGGTTGGGGGAAAAATGATTAGCCATACAAGTGGTTTAATATATATTCCTAAAAACAACCACTACCAAGATGTAAGTAACGCATACACACAAAACCCAACCCCGG
Organism: Anopheles stephensi; assembly: GCF_013141755.1. Taxonomy (NCBI): domain Eukaryota; kingdom Metazoa; phylum Arthropoda; class Insecta; order Diptera; family Culicidae; genus Anopheles; species Anopheles stephensi. The sequence goes on from NC_050203.1 coordinate 7,010,228, forward strand.
ACATCCAGCCCTACGCGTATACAGGATCGATCCAGGGATGGTTGGGCCTGCTATTTACGCTTTTCCCATTTCTTCCCCATCTGTTTGTATGTATAGATGTGTACATATGATACACTACTACTGCTAAACACTATATTATATCAACTACCACACGCAAAACAGAGAGCCCCATGTAGGGCTGCATGGGCGAACCACATTTCTAATGCAGTTAGACATCCACTTTACGTGCGCCATTTTGAATAAACTGACTTGGTAGACGGACACTATATTAGCATAAGCGAATACGATACACAAACATGTGTGTATACCGGGCAGAACTTTCTTTCCTTTATGTGCTTTTGTACTGCACAAGCTCGGTCGCGCACAGTGGTGGCTATAGTTATAGGTGCGCAGACGCTTGTTTTTCTCCTGTCGTTCCTTCTTCATTTGGGTAGATCGAGTTGGTTTTGTGATAAAGCGTGCAGATTAAAAATATATTCCATCGTCTCCGATCCCCCAAGCTTCCTACACTATCGATCAGTATATGTGTCGATCCTCCCCGGCAGATCAACCACCCTCCTGCGATCCTCCTGCAGCTGGGAGAATCCCTGGGGATGAAGATAAGTCCGATTGACGTCAATGCTGCCAATTTGCTGTAAACAAAAGTTTATTTTTCGGTCACATCAACAGAATGGTGCGAAATGGAACTGGTAGAGTCGGACGCGCAAAATGGCCACGGGCGTTGCATTCCAACGCCGAACAATAAAAAAAAAATCAAGCTAAACGATGTCATTTGATTTTCCTTTTTTATTTTTGGCAGCCTTGGAAGCTGTAACATCTTCTTAAGCCAGTTCCCTTCCGTGCCCTTCCCTTCCTTATGGTTCCGCCCGTCCATTTTAGCGGCAGCGTTACACGAGAGCGGAAGAGGAAAATTAATGTTCGCAGGTCGATACGTCCGCCGGGTTCGCATGCGCAGGGTCGGGACCCGGTTTGAACGTGCGCTGTTTGATCCGTGCCCGTGATAGGTTTGCCGATTAAAAACCTTTTTTTTTGGGACTTTTGGGTCGATTTTTACAACATTTCTTCGCTCAAAACTGGTTTAGTGACGCAAAACGCGCGGTACGCGTGTAGGCTTCGAGTATTTTGCGCGAGTAAAACTGGCTGCCTGGGAAAAGGGAAGATGAGTGTTGGCTTGCAATTTGAATGGCGCTACTCTGGAACTCTGGAACCGGTATGCGATCTGGTGCGTACGTTCTCACGTATTGTTGAGTTGCTGTTGAGTTTGGTGATAAACACTCAAATTGATGTGAATTTATGACTAATTGCTCTAAATCGATACCTGTTAGCGATGTTAAATGGATCGAAAAATTTTAATGGGGTATATAAAACAAAATCCTAGCCCTTCAAAGAAGCCACCGTTCCAACAAAACCGGATCGCACTAAATGTCACACCGTCACGAAAGCAGATCGTCGTCGTCGACTATCAGCTGTAACACATTCATCACAAGTAGCCAACAGAATTAGGTAGCATCCATAAATTTCCATGTTTAGTTGGGTCGTTCGGGTCGCGGCACCGGTCGGATCCATTTCAATTTGTGCGTTGTATCACGCAGATTTATGCAAAACAATCGTATTGGGCAGCTTCGCACAGCAGTTCACTGACGGGCCCACACCCACCCACCGGCACCGGGTTGATGGAGACGTTCCCGGTGTACTGTTTCGTGGTGATTTTTTTTTCTGGGGGATATAAACACAAAACTGTAAAAGTTTCAATCAGCCAACCGAACACGGCAGGGCACTGGGGAAACTGGCGAATAGGAGGAATGAACATAAATGACTTTTTTCTGAAAAGGTTAACCGTGTACGGCTGATTGTGAGTTGCAAAAGGGAATGGTTATTTTTAGAAATCTTTTTAGCATTCCGATCCGGTCCGTAACGGGTTAAGCTTTATAACGCAAATAGTGTGCAGAACGCTGCGTTGTAAGTATCTGTAAGGTTTCTCTGCTTTTGCTTTCTAAGCATTTGCGATAACAGAGGATTAGTTAGGGCATTATGATCATGATTGGAATTTCGGTAGAATCCATTTTACTGAGCGACTTTTATTCGGTTTACAGATTATTAGGAATCTTTTTAACAATCCTTCAGTAAAAAAAAATAGTCAAAAAGAATTGGACTCAGTTTTATTATGTGATCGATCGATTAAACAACTCATAATACCAAAACTATGCCAAAAAAGTCAAATTGTGAAATTATAAAAGATATGGGGAGTTTTTCTAACACCAATACAACTAAAGTGGAAAAGCACGTAAATAAAATACGAAGCGAAACACACTCATCCCGCTTATACTTTGAAATTCAGCGCACATTTGAATGGTGTTCTGCGGATTGCATACTGTGTAGGCGCTTAAAATCATCGAACAACATCGAAGCGTTGCTGTGTTGCAGGGCTGGTAACTTTAAGCAGTGATCGACAAACTGTCATTATGATGTAGAAAATTTAAATAGAAAAAGATAAAAATAAAAAAAAATAACAAAATTCTGATATTTTGCAAAAAGTTCAAAATTACGAATGAGAATATTTAATCGGGTTTTTAGGTGCTAATAACTAAGCTAATAACTGAGGAGTAAACACATTTGAAGACTCATAACAAGATAAATATTAAGGTAAATAGCATTGTCCAACAGGGTAACGATCATTGCGGACGACTGAAATCACACCTCCACCGGTTGACAATTAATCCGCAACGTACAATAGACCATTGTTTAGCTGCTTTATTGTGCTCATCGTATTCTGGAACATACTACCTGTTGCTCTACGTATTGATATTGAACTTGAACCTGAATAAAATGTGGTAACGCGAAAAAAAACGCCCCATTTGTAATTGGGACGTTAAAGTGTTTACATAGAGAAGCCTCCGGGAACTCAACGCAATACCATGCTCCACGGAATTGTAAGAGGAACTTCAAAGTAATCCTGCATTTATTTCTAAGTAGCTTCTGTTTCCAGCACCGTCTTTTCATCCTAATTTATCTGCTAGCGGTCGCGTGCAAAGTCACCCACCAGCAGCCACTCGAGCAGCAACCGGTGGTCACCCTGCTCGATGCGGAAAAGAACCCGATACCGGCCATCTACAACACACCACCCCAACCGCCGGTAAAGATACTGCGCGAGGCGAGCCCCATCACGGAGAAGGAAAGCATGAAGGTGTCCGACGATTTGCAGCAGTCAGCATCGTACACGTACAGCTACTACCGGCCAGTGTACTATCCGGGCGTGTACTACTCGTACTATCCGCGGTACCGCTGGTACAGTCCGTACTATTACTACAACTGGTGGTACTATTGATTGCCGTTTGTAGGACGTTTCAATGATACTCGGAAGTGGCATGACACCGTCGTAAAGATCGTTTGCGTCATTAGTAATATGATTGGATGTGAGGGCACACACACAAAAAATGGGTCCAAAATTAGATGTTTACCCACAAACGGACAGAATCGTAGCAGCACAAATCAAGCAAAAGGAATTGAATCAATAATGGTTAATGGAGGAGGAAGAAAAGGAGTTTAAACGCAACCCTGACAATTGATGGCAGTTTTGTTTTTTGAGTTCTGGTAGTTGCGCCAAACAGCACAAAATTCGTTTCGGAGATTTATATCGACTCGACTTTTAGCAAAAACAACCACATGCACCACTACCACATGTTAGCTGACCACATGCGTGAAGAAAAGGAAGCCAACACGTGCCATAGTGCCGCCAAAGTTAATGGAGCAATAGAGCGTAGCGTTTAGGTGTGTGGCTAATAAAGCAGCACTGTGATGCAATTATCCGGTCTTAATTTCCTGTACAAACTGCCAAGTGCGAACGCAACCTTCACCTCAAACTGAGACACCCCGGCGATGGTTCTGGTAGGCAGGTTGACATGGTCCATTTTTAAGTTCGTCCCAGTTCTGATCGATCGGAGCGGCAAGCGGCTTGTCGGGGGCCGTGCTAATACGTTCGGACTACAGTGAGTGACATATGGAACGCAACACAGCGCCGCATTACTACGATGAAAACCGGTTTATTCTGATGAGCAAAAGTATCACAATATGGTTGAATGAACGCTTATAAATACGTGCTGTAAGGTACGCCAATAGTAAGGATGAAAAACAAAAGAAAGCAACAAACGAAACTGACGAATAAATTTAGTTTGGTTTTCGCTTTTGGATGCGCGCCTTGCCTTTTTCCTTTCCTCCACCCTCTCTCTCTCACTCTCTCTCTCCCTCTGTCTCCCTTTTCTCTGCCCTGTCCTGGGTTCTCCAGGATTTCGCCTCTCCAGAATTTAGTGCACATAGTTCGCCAAAAACGACAATCAGCCTCACAATGCAACGAGTTCCGAGCGGTTTCGGGAGGGGCGTTAATGCACCACGCCGCCACGTGTTCGCATCGCCACGCTAATGGACCTGAAATTTTGCGAAACTCAGTTTTCAGGCAGTGGATCATCGAGATCGTCCAGCGACAGGTTTGTCTTGGATGGGGCAGACGTGGTCGTGTCAGTCGTTTCGGACGAAGATTGAGAACTCACCGGCGTTAGCGAACCGGACACTTTCAAGCTCCCGGTGTACGACGTGGACTTCGAGTCGTCCGACGACGAGTGGCTGCTCGAGTAGGACTTGTACGCCGGATAGGACGGGTGGGAGGAGTAGGATTTGGAGGAGGACGTACTGTCCCAGCCCGAGGAGCTGTGCGAGTTGCCCGAGTTCTTGGCCAACAGGAGCAGCTTACCGCCACCGATACCGAGCGCAATGCCCTTCACGACCAGCGCACCAATACCCGCAAGCCCGGTAAAGATCACTGCAGGAAGAGAAAGAAAGCCGGGATCGTAAGCGAGAACTGGCCGGGTGAGTCTGTGACTCCGCTCGCTTCCCTACCTGTCTTCGGGTCGATGTGGAAGGCAGACTCGGCCGTTTCGAGATCGTTCGTATCATTGTCCTGTTCCAGCTGTTCACTCCACACCAGGCCGATGATCAGGATCAAGAGCAGGGTGCTGCTGCTGCCGAACAGTTTCATTCTGCTGCTGGTAATTTGCTTCACAATAATGCACACAAAACAAACACGCACAATGCACTCGAATGCAACGTCAAACACTTGAACTCGCTACCGTAAACAGGGCTGCGACTGTCCTGATGATGTATCTGCAGGAGGATTAATAGTGTGCCGAACGATCGGATCGAGCAGAGGATCAACACTGTACACAAATCACTGCCGTGCTGCTGCGAGCGACTGACCCGAGGTTGACCATCAATGTAGCTTTTTATACGACGCAAAGCAGCAACAGCAGCATCATCTTATCGACCAGCGCGGTTCAGCCCAGCGCGATCGCGCACGCCGTTCGAGGATCCTTCAAAACGCACCGGCCAGCGTACAGCCCGTGGAGCGTGAGGCGCCGCGCCGCAGTGAGTGGGGATGAGTGACGATTTGGCCGAATCGAAAGAGGTGCATTAGGAGCGTCCACTAGACGCGGACATTCGGGGTTTCGTATTTTGGGTGTCGCGGTGTTTCGCGCCGTTCGCAAATGCGATCGTCCACAACTGGGGCGAATTTTAAAACAAGGAAGTGTATTGGCGTGAAGGCTGGTTTTTTCTTTGTCGGGCCTTTGAGGTTATGTTATTGGTCGGCCATACCCCAATTATATTGCGCTCTGGGACAGTATTAGCTGGCCAAGAGGTTTCAACACCAACACCTACTACGGAGAACGGCTTTGACAGGACAGCGTGTGACATCGCGCGGTGACCTGAATAAAAAAACCGCCACACACACACGGTTGACCCACTAAGACGAGCCACCAAAAAGCGATGACCCATTAGCATTATGTCGATAAGGTGGAGATGGCTCACTCCCCGAGCTGCACATAACAAGCCGTGATCGAGAGTGTTCACGACGAGTGATCGACCTTGGCGTACTGGAGTCGCTGGACCTGCCATTGCCCTTTGAAGCATCCAACCGCCCGCAGCCCGCGCAGCTCGGTTCATTTGCCAAATTCTTCTGCCCCAACACAGCTTCGTCCGCGGGATTCTCATCGAGAGGATAACGTTGGGCAATGGTCGTCGATAGTCGTGAAGGACCCACCGCCACCTTCAACGAGCGCCCAACCATTCCCCAGAAGGATACTTAACCTGAATCAGCCCCGAAGGCACGTCCCGCCAACAAGGGTGCAAGAAGCATCCCGAAGTAGTATGCTTTGCCGCCACGCGCTTACTCATCATCTGCCCGTGGCCGTTAGTTTCCGTTAATTGGCAGGCTCGCCGGGCCATAATGATTGCATTTGGAGAGCACACTCACTCGAGTTTGTTGTTTTCGCTGCTGCTCGACGGACGCCGATGGGAGGGAGTTACCAGTTACCAAACTGCAAACTGCGCCACGCGGGTACATAATCGGTGACTTCAAGATCGCAACGCTGCAACGCACCACAGATTGAAGGTTCCCGATAAATCGGAACTTTGTTCGGAAAATTACTGACCTGTGGCCGAGGTGCGATCTCGCAAGGGTGTGTGAGTGGGGTGCTGTTGTTTAATAATTACTGTTTAGTATTATAGTATTGTCGTGTGACTGGCATCTTCGGGCAATGGGTGAGGTCGCCCGTTCAAAGCCCCATCTCTTCTACCAGGGTAAGGTGGCATAGGTTTGCTGTCAAATTAGCTTCACGCCACGATTGCGATGCACAATCGGCTTGGTGGTGGCATATGAGCAGCGTTTCGTTCCGATGATCACACGGCTGACGCCATTTCACGTTGTCACCGACCTGCCTGCGTGCAAGATAAGCGAACGAAGTAGGTTGTGACCGGGTGCGTCCACAAACTAGTTTTTGTTCCAGCTGTTTGGGGGTTTTGCATATTTGTGATCCGTATTTCGACGGATGTAATGCAATCGAATAGGGGTCAACGCTTCAAGTTGGTTGAACTCCTGGCCGATTATGTGAATGGGAAAATACGTCGACAAAGTTCAAGAAAAGATGGTCGAAGCTTTGGAGAGTATTCTTCAAGCATGGTTGTGGAGGTAATACTCTCGATCTTTCCTTCTGCTTCAAGACGGCTCACTAGCGAGACGGGTCGTGCGATAATCTAGTTCGAGCATAATTTATTCCACACGGTTATATAACGCATCGCTGTGACTCAATGTGTCCTTGAGTTTTCTATCGTCGGTGGTAAACCTTGAAAAGGCACCAGCTGGTTGATGAACCGGGTGGGTGCTAATAATGGCCCAGTTAAGGGATTTTTTTTCGTGAGGGATGGATCATGCTCATTTTCATATTATGATCGTATTGGTATTGGGTTGAGATGCATTTGGAAAGTTCAATGGATTGCATTGGACAAGCTAGTTAGTGTAAGGTAGGTGAAGCAAGAAATGAAAGTTTATATTTGCTCCAACGCAGATGTACGAAATTGTTATTTTATTTACTGCATGCAATATTATTTTTATGGCAGTAAATTTCAAGCCGACTCGGAAATTTAAGATCCTCGCTTGAAACTGGACTCTGGACTGTTGAATGACGGAACGATACCCGGGATAAAAAGGTCTTCACGCCGATTTCTGCAAATATTTATTTTTAAATTTTAATTTAATTTTAAGCAGAACGTTTAGAGTCTATAAGATATGTTCTGGTAGTATAGTGATAGCGTCGCCGATCGTCACACGGCATGATCGATGATCAAATCCTATCTGGACCGTTCCTCCATAGTGAGGACCGATTATCTGACTCTCCATCTCTCTCTCTCTCTTCTTGGCTTAACGACCACTGGCTGGCCTTCTCTGGCATAGTTCGATAGTTAGTCCTCACACTATGGGGGAACGGGCCAGATGAGACTTGAACCCCGGTCCTGCCGTGTGAAGACCAGCGCCGCTGTCGCAACTACCTTGCGTCGATATATGCCTTTGACGTGGTATTATTTGATCTAGAAGGCCTTGATATAGCCGGCATGATCACACAAGTCGTTAAGTCAAGAAGAAGCAGCTAATCAATCGAAAAGAATCCTCGACATAGAAACATCCCATGCTCTCATATTACGCCTCGGAATAAAAATCTGTGGCCATACTCGGTAGAAATAGGCAGCGAACATGTGCTTGGTTAGTCACCAATATCTCGATAGAGATTGAGTCCTTCACATTCACCGATAGAAAGAACATCAAAGGATATTATATTAGATAACGATGAGCGGTGATGGGCATTAGCTCAAGGCGAGAGAAAAAAAATGAATAACTTTTGGGGAAATATATTCACCGATTTTTTTTTCTTGATCGTTCAACGGATGCGAAGATGTGGAAAAGGACATCAAGATTCGAAAGCGGATCTTCCGGCTAGCTGACTTTGGTGCGCCGTGGAGGTCAGGAAGTTTTTGAATATCGATGTCGCAACTTTGTTCGAGGTGATCGACTCATGCGATGCGTGGAGGAGTGTTCGGTCGGTTCGGACTCGCTCACCCTGCCTCTTTACACTCAGCGAGCTACCCGTGTGACCGTTTGAAGTTTAACAATCCCAAAACTTGGCGATAGAATTGAACCTCGATTCTTGTTCGCGTGTGCATATTCTACCCAGCCACCGCTACACGGTCCACGGAACCTTGAAACCGGAGGCGCAAACAAATTTACAAACCTGCTAATGTATACAGCCAATTACGTACGATCAACAGCAGCACCGTTGCACACCTATAGGGGCAGACGTTGGGCCATTCAGCGAAATGGGTGCAGTGTCGGAGTGTGCGGAAAGCGCTAGGCAAATTTTGAATCAACACAATTCCGATCGCTCAACAGCTGAACTTCATTCATTCGAGTTGAAGCGATGGGTTTTGAAGGCACGTTGGGTACAACCGAACTCACCAATTCCGTTGCAACAAAACACGGCCACACTAGTTAGCACTAGTGTTTCACACTTCAAAGCGCCAAAACCCTTGGGCTTGCGGTTGCGAATTTCTAAGCCTTGCGTTATGCAATGGGAACAACAACAAAAAAACACACTGATAAAGCTCCCATTTCCGTCGCCTGTGTTGCGTGTGCGAGAAAGCAATAATATATCTTCATTAAATTTTACGACCTCAAAATTTTACCCAAAAAAATGTTTGGAAAAGGCAGAATGCTAAAAATAGCAACACGGCGCATGGTGTGTACCGTACGGGGGACTTATGAATCCCTTCACTTCGTTTGTGGTATAGTAAAACATAAGGCGCTCATTTCTTCTAAAACTACCCCAATCTTAAGCCTAACCCCCCCCACCAAGGCAGGGAAGGTTTTAGTTAAGCCGATTCCAGTTTTTTTTCTCTCTCTCAGGGAATCCCCTCGATCTATCATAGCTGCGTGTCCCAAATCAGTGAAATATTTATAGTATTGGTGGTAACATTTGATTCCAAACACAAATACACCATATTGACGTCAAACGCAAAGAAGCAGAAAGAGGTTCGTCGCTTGTTGCCAGTTCGGTTGGCAGGTAAGAACGAATGGCTTTACAGCACTGCCCTAATGCCACTAGAAACAATGTCGTAATCATAACCTGTACCTGTGACTGTGCTAACAAGCCAGCCACTCCATGTTAAGCATGGGAAAACAAACCAGCCCCCAGCAAAACCCTGCCGCGCGTAACACCAAGAATGCGCCGATGCATTTAACCGTGCAATCGTCGTAGTAAGTAAATGTTTGTAGTGGTGCGATACACATTCGTCAGCTGTTTTTGTATGTGGTCTCTGTCTCGCACTCCGTTGCTAGGTTGTACCGTTTCCACTGCCAGCGCCTACTACTAGCCGTGCCTACTACTATGATTTGTTGCTGTTTCCTTTCCATTTGGAATCTCTCTCTCTCTCTCTCTCTCGCTCTATCTCGTGCACCTTTTCACTCTGTTTCCCTGACACTAACTCAGATCTCAGCGCTACTTCCCGTCACATCCGCACCGGTTTCTTTGCGTTTCGCGTTCGCGGTCGTCAGGTCCACATAAATGCTCAAGGTCGCCACCGTGTGCCATCGCCTGCAACAGCGAACGGAATAGTTGTAGCAAGTGTTAGAGCGAGAGAGCGCGACGTTGTAGTTGGCTGAGAGCGAACGGATCCAAGTGAAGCGTGCGTACGCGCACATGGTTCGGTGTTGCGTTTTTTCGCGGTTCACCATCAGTTCGCGCCGTTAGTTCTTCGTAGATCGACCGCTTTCCGTCGTCGTTCTTGGTTTCGTTCGCTGTCGGCGGAGATTTAGAAGCTTTGCTTCCAGCGTGTAGGTTTACGAGGACGTAGGCGATCATCATCAACATCACCATGTGTACTCGTGATATGTGTTCGGTAAGTAGCTGCAGAGGGTGAATGCTTCAGAATATTCCCTAATCTCAAATTCCATCCCCCAAAACAGCAAACGTTGATCACCGTGGTAGATGGGCTGGTCAACGCTACAAAGTCGACGCTCGAGTTTGCCGAGGCCAACAGCACCTTGATCGAGTTGCCCAACCAGTCTGACCTCTCCGGCGGGCTCGTTCCCGATGCAATCGTCGACGGTTCCTTCGATCTGCTAGTGAAGAAGTTTTGTAAGTCCCCAAAAGTCCCTGTTGCAGCTTTTCTTCAGGATTGCTCACCTTTTCACCTCTCTCTCTCTCTCTCTGTCCAGTTCGTGACCCTCGTGTTCTTCATCTATCTGGTGCAGATCGTTAGGTTCCTAACGCTGCCGCTGCGCGATCGGCTCGAGCAGCGCGAGGAAGCGCAACGCATCAAGCGCATCTGCATGATCATCGTCAAGGCCATCCTGTCCGGGAGCGCAGGCTGCTGAGCTTCTGTTGCGTTTGCGTGTGCGTGTGCGATCAATCTGCATCTTGGAAGAGTTCTCCGTGTCCACTTTTGCGTGATGATGGACACAATTAAAGTGTCATTGTTTTACCAACTCCGAGTTGCGGTTGCAGTGCTTCCTTATGACATCGACCGATCGTGAGCGAATGCGTGTGTGTGCGTGTGTTTTATGATGCAATTTCCTCACACGCAGCATGTGGCCGTTAGTGACCGGCGTGCGGCCGTACGTGCGACCGTTTATTACAGAAACGTGCGTTGAAGCTTAAAAAATGAACTCCTACCCCTATCCACCCTACCCTCCAACCGTCGAAACGGGGGTGAAAAGTGTGCATGTGTGAATGCGTGTGTGTGTGTATGTGCGTATTATTTACAGTTCCATAAGCATAGCACGTGAATTAATTCGAAAGTGACATTTTTGATACGTCGTTCGGCTGCTGGTTATGTGCCAGTCCCGCCTGGGTTTTGTTTTAAATTTGCCCTTGCTGTGATTACGAAAACACACCGAAGCTTTAGTGGCTTTGTTTTGGAAGTTGATCGTGTTTTGTTTTTTCGTTTTTCCCGCTTCAACGTGACCCAAAAGTGATACAACACAGGAGCGTTAGTGTAAGCGTTAGATGTTAAGCCTTCACTGTACGTGACACCCGGGGCTGTGCTATCTGAAACACACACGAGACCGTAAGGGAAAGAACTAGTTAGCTACCGCTACTCATTAGCTGTAAGGACTTTACCAACAAAACAGTACGAGACTGAGGTAAATGCCACTGCCATGCGGGGGTGTCGAGTGAACCGAAACGAACAGTGCAAGTCACTGCAATAAATAGAAACAGGTGTACTGTTCGAATGTTTTCGCTCGCGTTTCATAACGTGAAACGAGCGTGAAACGATATCGTAAAACCCATTACGAAAGGAGTAAATAGCGATCGTGCGTTACCAAGAACCGGCCAACTTTAAGTAAGCAATCGTGTGGAAATTAGGCCTCCTCCTGAGACGCGCCCATAGTCCGAAAGTGCAGCGAAACTCACCCTATGTGTTGGTGATCTCGTCGATAAGCAGATGCTTGCTTCCCTTGGATCCGGCTTGGAAAAGATGATCGCGCGCGTTTCATGAACCGGTTCTTATTGGACGGGAGGAAGGCCATGGACACGTTGACATTGGAAACCGAACATCCTTGTCCGTGGACCGATCGTGAGGAAACAGTGGAAAAGTGAATGCAAGATAGGGAGTTATAAATGCAGTCATTAGTATGCAGTCAAGTCATAAAGTGCAATGAACGGATGAAGTCACTCGGGGTTTGATCGGGACAAGACATGATGGTGAGAACTAGAAGAGATAATAAAGAGTGTACAAGATGAAAAAGGAGCGAAGTTTATAGATGAGATTGAGAAATTGATACAGCGCGATCAAGAGCTGTAAAGGTGGTCTTTGGTCTGAGCAGTTCCCAGATTTGCAATTGGTTTATGGATGGCGATGGTGTAAAGGAATACACTTACTGCTACCACGATAGGTAATTGGTATTCTAAAGTAATCACCCTCCTATCGCAGTTTATCACCTCCACAAGCAGCTGAACAGTCGTCGAGGTAAACAAATCCCCCAACAGGTCGGTAAACAACACCCTTCTTCTTGATAGCGAGAGAGAGAGAGAGAGAGTCCCATCGATGGGACCGATTGGCGAACGCGCTATCGGTAGATTAGAGGTGATAACTACCTAAAAGAGCGCTATAAAAGTGCTTCACGATAAGACGGAACCCTATAAATGATTCCTGAACTAATCAAGCCCTTTTTCTAACCGGATAACATCCTCGCGAAGGCAGAGCTTCTATGACGAGCGTGGTCCTGCTTCGGTCTTGGACACTTATCAGTGGTCCCGTCTATCGCTATCAGATAATGCACCATTGGTTACGCACCGTACTGACCACCGGTCCGCGCCAATCAGCCCCGATAACGACCCGACCCGTATCGACCGGACGTCGAAGCTGGTTATCACCGCCCGGCCGGACTTCAGTTGCTTACCAACGGTACGTCCGGCAGGTTGGTAGCGCATCGTATCGAATGGAAATAACCGAGTCCTACCGGAACCTTATCGCGCTCGTCATCCTGCTGCTAGTGCTGCCCGAAAGTGTGTACCGCGCGGGTCGTTCCGGGGGGGCGACAGCCACGGCCGAAGACCCAACCGACTGTGATGTGCTCGGTTGTGGTGGCAGCTACGCGTGTTACGGCAATGGTTGGCCCAACTATTTGCCCCACCGGCCGGGCGAACGGTACAACATCCCGCTGAACGCCTTCCACGTGGGGTCAAGCTTGCAGCAGGGCCAGCCCGAATGTTTGCTCGGCAGCGCGAACAACTATCTGCCGTGGGTGACACAGGATGGAAGGCTTACGGTGCGCCCGGGCCGGCATGCGCTCGATATGTCGAATTTGCTGCTGAACGATCGCGGCTTCACCAGCTTGGTGCAGAGTGTCAGTGCACTGGTGCCACTTGAAGTTAGTATCCGGTGGGAAAGAATTCCATGACGCGTTTGTCATCGTGCAATGAAGAGTGCTCTGTAGTACGTAAGACGCGCCTGCACGTGTACGGTGAGGTGAATGTGTCGAGTGTGTTGCCGCGGGCGTCACTTACAAACGCGTCTGCGTCCGATGTGATTTGATGCGTGCGCGAGCGGTGTGCAGATTCTGGAAGCTCTGTGCAAGTGACATGGGCTCACAATCAGTGCTTTGGAGCTATCGCCGGAAAATGATAACGAGCGAATGTTTTTTGCTTGCCGTTTTTTTGTTATTCGTTTTTATCAAAGGTGTTAACAAGCCAGGAGGAAGAAAGCAAAGCGCAATTAACCGTTGGAAGAAGAAGGGCGCGATAGGGGAGGAAAAGGGAGTTCCGTTCGATAGACGATGCTTGATGATGATGATGCTTCGATTTCGATTTCCGTAACCTTGGCAACGAGTGTAGCACATTAACGAGTTGATCTGTTGGTGGCGCGGCGCGTGCGTGATTTCGTGTGTGAGAGAGAGAGCGAGAGTGAGGGAAAGAGCTGGACGGAGAGTTGAAACGGTTGATAGGGAACCGGTTAGAGGAAGAAATTGGATAAGAGCTTCATTTGTTATATTTCTTATCACAAATTTCAAAACAAACGTCGCCATTATATTATTCTTCGCTTGTCTGTTTCTGACCGATACTCGTGCTCTCATGCCAGAGTTCGCATTATATGATCGAGTGCTACGCTACTGGATGTACGTAATCCAACCGACCTACCAGAGACAAACATTCCACCCAAAGCATCCACTTGTGAATGTCTCAAAAATAAGCTACTTGAACTACGATCCACCAGGGCAGGAAGAAAGTCCTTTAAAGCCGTGCTGAAGAAATCGTAGACTAAACCAAATCACCCCGGAAGATAACATTCATCCGCAGTAGCGATCCAACCGGAGCAGAACAGAAAATAAGTAGAAATCCTTACGCGTGACTTGAACTATTTTTTTTTTCTTCGCCTAGCTCCACTAGGGCCGTGCCGTGCCGTGCTCACCGCTATACTTGGTGCCTCTGATACGGTTATCGATAATCTGTGCGAATTAGCGCTATCTTGATGAGGGATTAACCTGACAGACTTTCGTGCACCGTTTCGAACGGGTTGTACGTCGTGTGGCCATTCGAACGGCGGAACCCCAAAAAGCAGGGATCCTAACGCCCGGTAATCTCCGGCAACCGAAAACAATCAATCGTGTTAAGTAAAGCATCTACGCGGGCGCGTGTGCGTGTTCTTGTTTTTTATTCGCGTGTGACTTTTAACAGTAGGTAGATCAAGAGTGCGTCAAGTTAATTCGAATACTTCAATCGCCCCCAACAGGACGTGCAACATCTCTCACTGGCATACAATGCTCTAACGCTCGTCCCGTCGCCCTCGCTGAAGAAATTCCCAAACGTTCGTCTACTCTCGATGAGTGGTAATTTCTTTACCGAGTTCTATGATCACTCAGGTAAGTGTGTATCGTGCTCAGGAAACTGTCTACGTCATGCTGACTTTGTCGTTTCCGCTTGTCCACAATTTCAGCCGAGCACAACAGGCTACCGCAACTTACAAAACTGCGCGTGCTCGATATGCGAAACTGTAGCCTCCGGACCCTTCCACCCGACTTCTTCAAGAACGTTAATCTACAATATCTCTTCCTATCGTTCAATCACATCACAACGCTCCCGCCCGAGATCTTCTACCCGCTGCGCAGTTTGCTCCACCTAGACCTGTCCAACATGGACACGCGCCGCGTCGGTGAGGAGCGCATCGAGAATCCGTTCATGAAACTGATCGCCGGTGTCGATCTTCACCAGGACATGTTTTTCCCACTCATCAATCTAGTGTTTCTCGATCTGTCCAACACTCGGCTCGAGTACCAGGCGTTCATTGCGCTGCGGTCGGTCCAGCGGCGGGTGAAGTACGTCAGCTACTGCAACATCGGGCTGCCCGCGATCGTGGACTATTTGTTTCTGGCGAAATCGATCGAAATGCTTGACATTTCGTACAACGTCGGCGTAGCGCAATCGCTCCACTCGGCCAGCTTCACACTGCTGGCCAACAGCATCGAGGTGCTGTACTTCAAAGACTCGATGGTGCAGCAGCTGAACTGGTTGGCTCCGTTGCAGAAGCTGCGCGTGTTAAACCTGCGCGGCAATATACTGCGCATGCTGCATCGGGAAAGCTTCGCCAACTTGAGCAATCTCGAGCAGCTGGATCTAAGCTACAACTACATCTCGGCCTGGAACCAGCAGGTTTTTACCTCGACCGAGGCACTGGAGAGCGTAAATCTGCGCAACAACAGTATCGTCATACTGACCACCGATATGCTGTACGATTTCTCACGCCTGTCGGCGATGGGCCTGGGTGGCAATACGATCCAGTGCTCGTGTAACTACGTCAAGTTTTTGCGCAACATTCTCCACAACAGGACGGATGTGCCGGGCGCGTACACGATTTCGGCGGAACCGTTGATCGTGGGTAAGCATGGAATCGCTCCCAGCGTTCCATCGACCAAGCTTTCGCTACAGCACGTTCAGCTGTTCGATTACGATGAGTCGGAGTATCTGTGCATGAACTTTACCAGCAATCAGAAGCTCGATCCGCTGGAACTGGTCGACTGTATGATACCGGACGATGAGCTGATCAATGCGGATCTGCCGGAGCTGGAGGCACCGGTGGAGCAGGAACATGTCAGGAACTATGCACTGGTGTACATACTGGTCAGCGTTGCGGTGAGCTTCCTGATCGTGTGTGGGGTCGGGCTGTTCTACTACTGGTTCCACATAAAGTACTTCTTCAAGATCATTAAAAACTCGGCCGTGCTAAGCTTCTTTAACGACGACAAGCTGTATCTGGACAAGAGTGGACTGCTGAAGGAGGCCGACTTCCACTACGATGTGTTTGTCAGCTACAGCAATGCGGATCGGACGTGGGTGCTGGATCAGTTACTCCCGAACATGGAGGGTGTAAGCCAGATCAATCTGTGTTTGCATGAGCGGGATTTTGAGGTGCGGTTGAACAAGGCTTTCAAGGATTGATTCAGATAGGTCGTGATTAATACTCGATCATTGTTTTGCAGGTTGGATACGGAATTTTGGAGAACATAATTTCGTGCATGGACCGATCGCGCTGCCTGATGCTGATAGTGTCCGAAAGCTTCCTGCTCAGTCACTGGTGTCAGTTTGAGATGCATCTTGCTCAGCATCGGTAAGAATGGCTTGTGTTTCTTTGCTTGATTGGTAATATTAATGCTACGATCTTCTTCCAGATTGCTTGAAACGCGTAGAGATGAACTCATCCTGGTACTCCTTGAGGACCTTCCCAAGCGCAAATGTCCCAAAACGCTCAGCTATCTGTTGAAAACGAAAACGTACATCAAATGGCCAACGAAATCGGCCGACGAGCAGTTGCTGTTTTGGAAGCGATTGCATAAAGCGCTGCTGGCGGCAAAAGGATAGCATACTGTCAGGCGCAGCAGATGTGAATTCACCACCGAAGAGCGTTATTCACCACGGCAGAATTCACCGCTGTAGAACAGTTTCGAAAGCGAATCGTGTCGAAGCGGTTGGAGTGCTTAATCTACGTACAACATAAATTGTTAAATATAAATCACACACACACACACACGCACTGCTCATTATTGACATGTTTTGTATACTGCATCTCTGCTGAAGGAATATTTTCTTTAGCTTAATAAATAGTTTTGTTAATTTTAATCTGTACAAACTTCGATTGTTGGTAGTTTTATCACCACAAACAACGAAACAATACACCATCGCTGACATTATCGATCGTAGTAGCCCACGCACCGGTGGGAAAATATGTTTTATTGCACATCATAGACACCAGTGGTGAAAACAACATCAAAACGACCGGCGCGAAACGCCCGCCACGCATGATTCAAACGACTTCAACGCATAAACAAACGACGAACCTCGCTCGCACGTTGCCCTCGCGGACGCCAGCCGGCTTGTGACTGCGGCTTGTGAGTTTGTTTCACTATGCAGATTTAATAAGCCGGTTCCGTACACACGCGCTGGAGACTCTGTTCGGCTTTGTTTTGATTGCGTTTCGCGTGACGTCGGTTGGGTGCGAGCTCTCGACGCCTCGGAGGATGAATCATTCTGGACGTCAACAAACAGCTGATATGGAGTGGTGGTTGTCTATTTTCGATACGAATTGCAACACAAATCGATATCAAACATCTCAACTCCTACGCCCAGTTTTAAGAGGACCATCTGGCATTGAACCAATTTCGGTGATGTTTTCTTATAAATTCAAGCGTTATTTCAAAACAACTGAAATAAGCATCGTTGAACCATAAAACCTTCTCAAGCTTGTGATTCTATTTCTCCGCTTCATTCTCTTCTTCGTTTGAAGTTCTTCCCCGCAAGCCATTGAACCTTTCCTTAACTACTTCGGGACTTGAGAGCCAACCTCATCAACTGCCGCTTCTGGACGTTTGTGTGGATATTTTGCTCACTCATGCAATGACAGAGCCGGGTCATGCTGGAGTCTTGCAAAGTCGGTCACTTTGATCACGTGAAGGTGGCGGTGAGCTGCTTTTTATTATCTCCCAAACTATTATCACCATCATATAGGTTTTTGCTAATTTATTGTGATTTATGGATAGTCGTTATTGGTTTTACTAAGCGTTAGTTTCTTCAAGACGACGTTCCTGGTACCCTTCAACGGCACATTACAACCGATCAGATTCCTCTTCCTGGTTTCCTCGCGTGAATGCTCTCCCTTCACTCATTCCAATTCCTCGCTTCCATCTTCTTTCAATTCTCTCCTCCTGTTGGCACTCATTTATCTTCTACACGCCACTTCTTGTCTCTTGTTCTCTCGTCCCGACTAGCTTTTCCCTCTGCTTTCACGTCCAACAAGATCGATTCCGCGCGCATCTTTCTTCTGCTGAATGGCCCCACCCGCAGACACAGGCAGTCGGTAAACATCCACCGCACAACATCCCACATCTTCCTCCCCGGGATTACTCACACGCGTCCGCCTTGGAAAACCTGTAGCTGTGTGGCCCAGACGTTGTATTTCGCGCCCCACGGGTTTGGGGATTTTTGGCGATTATTGTTTGGGTTGTTTTGTTTGGCGTATAAATAGTACAACGGGCCGTTCGGGTAGACACAGTTAAAGTTCGACACTCGTCAAAGATACAGTTCGTGCAGAATTCCCTCGTGAGACAGGTGACAATCAGGTCCAACGACAAGAATCCCAACCATGTTCAAGGTGTGTAACGTGCAGTGCAAACAGACCGCGACAGACGATTCTTTGGCCAGCGTGATTTAACTGTGGCGTGTGACATGTCTTCAGTTGCGCCAACAAGTGATGAGCTAAAGTGCTAGGCGTTAATAGGACGGTTTTCTTGATCCCTCACCCACACAGCTAGTTGCCGTGTTAAGCTGCCTGGTGGCGATCAGTCTGGCCATGCCGGCTGCGGAGCTCTCGCAACCGATTGCAGCCTCGGAAGTCGCCCAGAACGGTCCAGCGGTGTTGGTCGTTCAGGAGGACAGTGATGATCTGGCCGGTGCCGAGACGGCTCACCACGGATATGGAGGCTATGGTGGATACGGAGGCTATGGCGGTGGCTTCGGAGGCGGCTATCCGTACGGTGGTTATGGTGGCGGATTCGGTGGAGGTTATGGTGGCGGCTTCGGAGGATTCGGAGGAGGCTACGGACACGGCGGATTCGGTGGATACGGTGGCCATGGACACCATCACCATCACGGATAAGAACCCGACGCAAGATCACGCCAACTCGATTCAACCCATCTGTTCTACCTCACTGTGATCAACATCCAACCAAGTCCATTGGAGCTCATGCATTTATCCGACAGCGTCCGACGAGGACGTCGCCATGACCATCGATCGCCCGAAATGTTATTTATTACAACTGGATACCATCTTGTATTGCGAATAAACGTTCACCAGTTTTAAGCATAAAAATGAGATTTATATCTGTTTTATTTCGGTTGCGAACGCACCGTACAAATGTATTCGTTTACACTTGGCTCTTGGTCTACTGAAAGAACATACAGACGCGGTGGTTAAATCGAATCAACATTAGTCAATACACAGGTCCATTTCACATGACTGGTCTGATTATTTATATACACATTACGAAATAGGGGTATTTGAGCAAAACAAATTGATAATGATAATAATTTTGGCAATATTAAACTTTTTCGATAAAAATCGATAATATGACTAGAAAAGTTTGTAGCAGGAAAATTGTCTATAGGACAATAAAAGGGAGATTTATATAGACTGTACTAATCATTTTATATCCCAATTAAATATGTATGCTTAATGAGATTCCTCACTAGTATTATAACTTATATATATATATATTTTTAATGTATTTGTTCTTAAGTATTATGGCTAGATACTGCACTTCCACTAGTTTTATTTTATATGATAAAATGTATAAAAATAGTATAAAAATATGATCATTATTTTTTTTTTAATGTAAGCTAAAATTAGTTCAAATATATACATATTTATCACAAAAATAATTTAACCACTACTTACAATAAATAAGATATAAATCGCAGCCTTGTTAAACCCAGAAGAGGACAGAGACCTTACTGATTAACTGGTTTGATGAGTATGTTAATTGAACAGCTTTTAGGCTAATGAAATTAACAACTTTTTGAAGAGGTTTTATGCTAATGAGTTCCTCAGGATTTGACACAGGAAATAGCAATAAATTACTATCACAAAACCTCTTTGTGCTAAAGAGATCAAAAGCCATCAAGAGCCTTAGCCACTTTGGGAATACTTGAGCATGTAAACCCGGTTTAATAGCTATTGAAGGAATCTTAAAAAGAGTATAAGTCCTAACCAAATTTTTCTTCACACGAAATCTGCCACGAAATCAGCCAATTAAATGTGATGAATAAGAAGCAAGTTTCATTTTTATGCTTAAAACTGGTGAACGTTTATTCGCAATACAAGATGGTATCCAGTTGTAATAAATAACATTTCGGGCGATCGATGGTCATGGCGACGTCCTCGTCGGACGCTGTCGGATAAATGCATGAGCTCCAATGGACTTGGTTGGATGTTGATCACAGTGAGGTAGAACAGATGGGTTGAATCGAGTTGGCGTGATCTTGCGTCGGGTTCTTATCCGTGATGGTGATGGTGTCCATGGCCACCGTATCCACCGAATCCGCCGTGTCCGTAGCCACCTCCGAATCCTCCGAAGCCACCGCCATAACCTCCACCGAATCCGCCACCATAACCACCGTACGGATAGCCACCTCCGAAGCCACCGCCGTAGCCTCCGTATCCACCATAGCCTCCATATCCGTGGTGAGCCGTCTCGGCACCGGCCAGATCATCACTGTCCTCCTGAACGACCAACACCGCTGGACTGTCCTGGGCGACTTCCGAGGCTGCAATCGGTTGCGAGAGCTCCGCAGCCGGCATGGCCAGACTGATCGCCACCAGGCAGCTTAACACGGCAACTAGCTGTGTGGGTGAGGGATCAAGAAAATCGTCCAATTAATGCCTAGCACTTTAGCTCATCACTTATTGGCGCAACTGAAGACATGTCACACGCCACAGTTAAATCACGCTGGCCAAAGAATCGTCTGTCGCGGTCTGTTTGCACTGCACGTTACACACCTTGAACATGGTTGGGATTCTTGTCGTTGGACCTGATTGTCACCTGTCTCACGAGGGAATTCTGCACGAACTGTATCTTTGACGAGTGTCGAACTTTAACTGTGTCTACCCGAACGGCCCGTTGTACTATTTATACGCCAAACAAAACAACCCAAACAATAATCGCCAAAAATCCCCAAATCCGTGGGGCGCGAAATACAACGTCTGGGCCACACAGCTACAGGTTTTCCAAGGCGGACGCGTGTGAGTAATCCCGGGGAGGAAGATGTGGGATGTTGTGCGGTGGATGTTTACCGACTGCCTGTGTCTGCGGGTGGGGCCATTCAGCAGAAGAAAGATGCGCGCGGAATCGATCTTGTTGGACGTGAAAGCAGAGGGAAAAGGTAGTCGGGACGAGAGAACAAGAGACAAGAAGTGGCGTGTAGAAGATAAATGAGTGCCAACAGGAGGAGAGAATTGAAAGAAGATGGAAGCGAGGAATTGGAATGAGTGAAGGGAGAGCATTCACGCGAGGAAACCAGGAAGAGGAATCTGATCGGTTGTAATGTGCCGTTGAAGGGTACCAGGAACGTCGTCTTGAAGAAACTAACGCTTAGTAAAACCAATAACGACTATCCATAAATCACAATAAATTAGCAAAAACCTATATGATGGTGATAATAGTTTGGGAGATAATAAAAAGCAGCTCACCGCCACCTTCACGTGATCAAAGTGACCGACTTTGCAAGACTCCAGCATGACCCGGCTCTGTCATTGCATGAGTGAGCAAAATATCCACACAAACGTCCAGAAGCGGCAGTTGATGAGGTTGGCTCTCAAGTCCCGAAGTAGTTAAGGAAAGGTTCAATGGCTTGCGTGGAAGAACTTCCAGTGAAGAAGAGATTGAAGGGGAGAAATAGAATCACAAGCTTGAGTAGGTTTTATGGTTCAACGATGCTTATTGCTCTTGTTTTGAAATAACGCTTGAACTTATAGGAAAACATCACGGAAATTGGTTCAATGCCAGATTGTCCTCTTAAAACAGGGCGTAGGAGTTGAGACGTTTGATATCGATTTGTTACGCAATTCGTATCAAAAATAGACAACCACCACTCCATATCAGCTGTTTGTTGACGTCCAGAATGATTCATCCTCCGAGGCGTCGAAAGCTCGCACCCAACCGACGTCACGCGAAACGCAATCAAAACAAAGCCGAACAGAGTCTCCAGCGCGTGTGTACGGAACCGGCTTATTAAATCTGCATAGTGAAACAAACTCACAACTCGCAGTCACATGCCGGTTGGCGTCCGCGAGGGCAACGTGCGAGCGAGGTTCGTCGTTTGTTTATGCGTTGAAGTCGTTTGAATCATGCGTGGCGGGCGTTTCGCGCCAGTCGTCGTATTACATTATTAATGTTGTTTACTCCAACGCCATCTGTGATGTGCAATAAAATGTATTATGCCAATGGAGCATGGAGAAGGGCTACTGCGATTCGGACCAAGCAGTGATGCTAGCAACCGACATAAACCTGAAAAGATGACAACAGAATCCGTGGAGGAGACTTGGTTTTCGCTGGTTTTTGCGGTCGCTTCTCACAGAACCGTAAAGATCCGGTGCGATTGATTTGTTTGCACTTTAAATCGTCGAATCACTCACAAAAAAAAATCCTGTTTACTGTTTCCGTAGGGGTTTTTCCCGAGCGTAACAATGCATGGAATATGGTTGTGGCATCTTCAGAACTGAGATATTCGCATCCCGACCGTTCTTTTGGGAAGCACCTTGGAAGAGAGAGAGAGAAAAAAATCTCGATTCAATTGCGCAACATGTGCAAACAAGTGGGTGGCTAATGAAGCCTCAAAGGGCTCGAGCGCGTACTAAAAACTACAGCTCTTCAGGGCCAGTCTTAAAAAAGGCACGATTGAATGATCGTAATGACTGTTTAAGTGATTGTGTGTGTGTGTATTGTCACTCTTCTTCTTAACCCTAGCCACCCTGGAGTGTGCTGTTAATGACCCAATAGCATCCCGCGAATCACAAACACACACACACTCGATCGATGGCCCATTCGCTTACGGATGTAGCTGATCGTTTTTTTGGAAAGAACGTTTGATAATGATCGTTTTTTGTTTTGTTCCGATCCGATTCGAGCTCTTCTTGAGCGGAGGCCAGAAGGTCGGCAAACCGGTGGATGAGCCGCAAATAATGAGGTGGAAATGAAGCTCTTCAAAGACACACTACACAAAGACGGACTTGACAGACCGCAATGATGTCGGAGATGTCGTGTGGAGCTTTCGTCGGATCAATCTCGTGCTGTGTTTTGGGCGATGTGTTTTGCCTTGTAACATGTCTTATCGGGGATCCAATGGGCTCAAAACACACTTTGGCACCGTTTTGCTTCTCGGTGGTGCGTCTTCCGACGAAACGACGCAGGGCGATCTAGGATGGAGTTCTGCTACCGTGACGAACCGAGACATTCGGTAGCGATGATTCGCAAAGGTTCGCACATCATCGTTGATGAGTTCTTTTTAATTTGTTTTTCGTAAGTGGGACCGTTCTGACGGAATTATCTTTCTTAGCCGGACGGTTCGAAGGGGTTTTTTTGAAGATCCGTGCGAACGAACCTGTCATCAGGAATTAATAAATGGTTGATAAATAGAAATTGATTGCAAAATAATAACAATCCTCAAACTATAAAAGGGGAAATAATTTTAAAGCTATAATTTAAGCTAAAATCACCACTTCTGGTTGCCTCCTTCTGGTTATTTCCATCAACACAATAAACTGGAGAAAATGTTCCCTTGATCGTCGAACCGGCGATCCCGGCGAAGATTAAACCCGGTTTGGGTGGATACGACGATCGCTACCGACCGACGAAACCGTACCTAAATTGATCAAAGGAAGATGATTTTCCAATCATGCCTCGAGAGTGTTGCGGATTTATTTTAATTCTTCGAGCAAATATAGAAGGTGGAATGGCCTGTTTGGGTGAGCGAAAGAGAGAGAGAGAGGGCGAGAGTTCGTTTCTCGTTTGATCATCATTCATTTTACACTTAACGCTTTTCAATCGAATGCGTACTGTGACTTTCGATATTTTCGGGACCTGGAGTTGGCCACCGGGAAGCCATCGGGAAGAATATATATAAACGCGCTGGAGGTCAGATCGGCAGCGATTAGTTGTGTTCTGAACGTTCAAGGTGTCTGAGGAGTTTGAGTTCCAAAAATGAAGAAGGTAAGCTAAATCAGATTCTTCATCATTACAGATCGTGTGGATTATTCGATTCTAATTCTGATTCATTCCAGGTTCTGCTGAGCTTCTGTGCCGTGTGGTTCTTAACAAATGCTGCCCCAACGCCGGAAGATCCTGCCAACACGGTGCAGGGAATAGTACCGGTCCAAAACAGTCCTGTAGTTATCCTCGACTCCGATACTAACTTACCCGAAGAGGTCGATCTGGAGGGCGCAGAAGCAGCTCACTTTGGTTACGGTGGAGGCGGCTTTGGACGTGGTGGTGGGTTTGGTGGTGGATACGGACACGGAGGTGGCTTTGGATTCCGTAAGTTTGGCGGCTTCGGAGGAGGTGGCTTCGGCGGACATCATGGGTTCGGAGGTGGCTTCCCGGGCCATGGGTTCGGTGGGTTTGGAGGGGGTGGTGGTGGTTTCGTCGTTGGCGGAGGCTTCATCAAGGGTGGCGGATTCTATGGCAAGAAATGATCGTCCGAGTACAAAATAAAGTTTAATTAAGAATAACCCGTAGGTGGTGCGCCTTCTCGTGGTGTGTGATTGAACCGTGTCCGGACGGACGGATTCGCGAATGGACTAGGAAAACCGGTCTCTGGTGGTCGGGTCTTTTAGCACCATTTTTCCACCCGGGAGTTGCGGTACAAATTGCTCACCCTGACCTCCTGGCCGGGTACGGTACGTACGTTGGAGATTCTTCTTTATTTGTGCCATCTTCACCGTCGCCCTTAAAATCGCTTACCATGCTGGCAGATTCTATTTCCCATCCCCCATTCATCATCAACACAGCAAAAGTTTTTGCAGGCATCGTCAGCCTCACCGTTCGATATGAAAAACGATTTTAAGCACAGTTCAACCGCGTGGGCTTCGTTGTGATTGCTTTTTTTCCCTATCGCGCAATGCTTCGCCACTGTTGGGATGGCTCGAGTGCGCAAACGCGAATCCACCGCTTGGGGGCTAGTGAAGGCGAACGAGAATATAATCAGATGCAAATTAACTGTTTTACTGCTGTTTTGCATCGGGCGAATAACATAAGCGAATGGTGAACTAGTCACAATAAAACACTGATTGCATACTAACTAAACTGCTTCGGAGCGGATTGAAAGGAAGATGGCTTCATATTCACACAAATCATCGCACCTGAACTGCTTTGAAGTATCGACAAGTGTTAGCGGTAGGGTAATAAAACCCACACATAATATGTAACATCGAACAAAACCACCAGAAGCATGAGAAAAAATAATGACACTCGTTTTTAGTACACGTTTTAGTACAAGCAGTTGGTGTTGATTTCAAGCTAATGGCATAGTAAGTAAATTAATTTGAACGAATATTTTGCTAAGTGTAACTCAAAAAACTTAAAATTAGTTTCTATAATTAACTTACATAAAATATACAAAAATAAATGAACATACCCATCATCAGACGAAACATCAGCCTCAAATGATCGCATCACGAGCCATGGCGATCTTAAGCTCTGTTTTTATCTGTGAATAAAAGAATGAACAGTAGTGTAAATAGATAAACAGGCGATAAATAATTTTTTTTACGTTTTTTTGAGGCTTTAAACTGACCCCAGCTCTATACTTCCATCCCCATAACTCACGGCCGTTCAGCGTTCAGTAGTATCGTTGAAATCGGCGATTGCATACTTTCAGGCGTTTAACGATAAAAATTTGAAAAAAATCGTTCCCAACTAATTCGTTACTTCGATCTTAAACTCAATTTAAAATTCACGTCGCCCCTAAGTATCTTGCCATCTAAGCCTGTTCCCCAAGTCGTATCTCATACAGGTGAATGTTCATCAACCATGACTCATTTACATGACACGTTACAAGATCAATATTTGCAACACCAAAAGTAATACCTGCCGACTCCCTGACGGCATTTATTCATCACCCGGAGATCAGATAGCAGATCAAACAATAGCGTGCCTGTCGCACCTGCGCACTTCACCGTTTGCGATACATCAACGATGATACGATAGCTGCGGCTAAAACAAAACTCACCAAAGCCTCGTTTACCTTTCTGTCCGGTGCATTCAATTACACTTCTTAACATTTCAAGCAAACGCAACATAACGCCAGAAGCACCGCGAGTCGCTTCTCCAGCCACGGCTCATGCGATCCTCCCGGCTCCCGAGCGCTCAATTTGTCAGCCGCTCAGATCATTATCGTGGCATTCATTAAAAAGGCAAAAATAATAGCATAATGCTATCGACCGGTGGTGATCGCTTGGCCCACCGCCCTTTTTGTGCCCCGATTCACAGCTCGCCGTTCGGTGCATCTTGCGATCACGGGAGTGGCGTGGACTTGGCTCCGCCCGGAACGGATGTCCCGAATGGACGGGCATTAACATTTTCACACGATTCACGGATAGTGCGCGGTACGTGAGCCCGATCGGCTGCGTAGTTAACGAGATCTTCCAGCAATCGATGAAGGTAAAAGGGCCAAGAAGCGCGGGTAGTTTTATGTACAAAAAAAGCGAATGGTATTGCGCCGTTTTTATTTCAAGATATCAACAAGAACTGTTTCGCAACAGTGCTGGGGCAGTAGTTGAGGGGTGCTTCGGATGTTGAGGGACGTACGCCACCGTTTACCAAGCGCTGGAACCGCTCCAGCCGCTTCCTCCGGTGGACCATCCGCTGCCACCTCCGTAGCCGCCGCCTCCCGAGGACCAGCCCTTGCTGCCGCCGCTCGATGGCCAACCCTTGCTCAGACCGCCCGACGACCATCCGCCCGATCCTCCCAGGCTACGGCCCGAGCTCCAGCCACCGCCTCCGTATCCACCTCCCAGTCCGCTACCGCCCGACGACCATCCGTGGCTTCCACCGTATCCGCCGCTACCTCCCGACGACCATCCCTGGCTTCCTCCGTATCCGCCGCTACCTCCCGACGACCATCCCTTGCTCACACCACCCGACGGCCATCCACCAATGCTGCGACCACCGCCGCCCGAGCTCCAGCCGCCCGAGTGTCCACCACCGAGACCGCTGCCTCCTCCAACGGACCACCCGCTACCGCCTCCATATCCACCGCCGAACGACGAGCCACCGCTGGACCATCCCTTGCTGCTTGGCCATCCACCGCCACCGCCTCCGTAAGAGCCACCGCCGCTGGACCAACCCTTGCCCAGTCCGCCACCGCCGCTGGACCATCCCTTGCCGTATCCGCCACCACCACCGCCGCTGGACCATCCACCACTGCCTCCGTGTCCACCACCGCCGCCGGACGAGATGATGATCACCTTCTTACCGCCGCCACCTCCATAGCCACCGCCGCCGCTGCTCCAGCCACCACCACCACCGCCTCCCCAGCCAGTTTCAGCCGTTTCCAGGTCGGCCGAACAGAGGGCCACCGCCACCAGGCAGCTCAGAACGATCGTTTTCTACGGCAATCGGTGGTAACGAGAAATCGAAAGCATTGATTAGCGAAGCGGATTACACAACAGATTGGGGTTTTTTTTAGAATGGCTCGCTCCAGTTTCTGTTCCGGGGAGAGACTTCAATTATCAATTAAGTGAGACGACCATTTCTTGAGCTATAATTGAATCTACCAGGCGCGAAGAAGCGAAGTTAGAACGATTTCAACATTTTGTTCAGGGGGATTACGTTAGAAGAACTGGATTGCTTAAGTTGGACCTTTCTGTCCAGACAATGTTCCAAAAGCCTTTAAAATCCTCAAAACCTTGCAAAGATATCTTGCCCAGATATGTCAGACGAAGGATTTTTAGGAACCTGTTCCAGGTTAAGCAGAATCTCTTCTTCCTAGAATAACTAAGAACAGAATCCTCTAACTTCAATTCTTGACCTCCTTGTAAAGCTGCAAGACTTCATCTCAAGAACTCTGTAATATTTCATTCAGAGCTCAGAACCAACAAGGCTCAATGTGCTCTCTGTAGTTAAAAACTTTTGTACACTCAATCGATATTTCTTCTCGTTCCCAGTCATGCACTGAACAACAGAACGGAATTCCTTATAATGTCTTTTATCGCCCACATGGCTCACAACACTCCAAAACGCACCTTGAACATCCTCGGATACGGATGCACTCAACGCCACTGGACGCAACTACACTACCAAGCTTCTGCTCGACTCGGATGCTGCTACTCGGATGAACTACCCAAGTACACTATGCGTCTAGTGGAAGCGGGTGCCGGCTTTTATAGTCAAAAATAACGTTGAACCCGGCGCACCGGCTACCACCACCTGCCCGAAGCACGAACACTTGCTGCAGATGCTGAAGTCGACCGCCACGGTCGCACCGCTCCCCTCTCCCCGTCCCCCTCCCGGTTGCAACAAAGAGCTTCCTTCACAGAGATCCGCAAGATCACAGGGCGAACTACTGCGTTCACTTTTAGTACTCCAAGCCAAAGCCCCCTCGTCACATTGCCTCACGCCTCCCAAAAGCGTCGGGCGAATCGTCATCATCGCACCGAGTTGCCCTCTCTCTCTACTGAACAGCAGCCGTCGAGTGTAGCTGGGAAGCCCCCGAAATCAACCGTGATCGAATCCGGCGATACTCGCGTGCAAAATTGGCCCCACAATGGGGTGACCCCCGGGAGCATTTGAATCGTCGGCGGCGCCTTCTGCTACGCCGGCTTCAAGGAAGCTTCATCTTTTCCACGGCTTCCTTGTTGATAGAGCAGGCAAGAATGATGGGCTGCTGAAGATCGCGCGATCACAAGAGAACATAATTATTAGCTCACAAAAAAGCCAGCTCACAAGTTGTTCAGTCCTGTAGCCGTATCCTGACGAGTTCCGTAAGCGATCGATCGATGAGGTTGCTATTATAAGAGCGTACCCGAGCGTTATGGTTTATTTACGCAGTCAATTAGACGAGAAGTTGTTGGTGGCTGGAGGACGCTCTGTTCCTGCTCACACATGCTCACATAAATCAATTATCGCTGTATCGCAGGAAACGGTTCGGTTGGTCAGCTTGAAACTGATCATCCTTTTGGTCATCCCCGCTCATCATCAGCCGGAACGGGAACGAAAAGTGAATGTTATTTGCATTCGACCAACGCGAAAAAAAAGCAAAAATTGCATGACGACCCACTGGACGAACGAAGGATGGATTTCTGATTGATTTTTGCAGATTTCCATTCTGTCTCTCTTCTGTCTTCGTTTAGTGCTCTTCTTCGTAAGGGTAAATGGTGATCGACACCCGTTTAATGACTTCCTTACTGCGTTTTCGTCATCGCCGATTTCAATCGCGAGCGGTTTTAGTTGTTTTTAACCACTTCTACATAAATTCACCCAAACACAAAAAAACTCGCAGCGCTTCGCACTAAATGAACATAAATCTGTAAACAGTAATTTTCAATCGAAATCCAACGTTCAAAAAGGGAGGTAAGCAGGTTTTAAAATCAATTTGGTGTGTTCTGTGGTCTGCCACAACACTGTAAGAGCTAATTGATCAAATTATACACTTCCACCGGGTAGAGAGGGTTTGGGTACTCGCAATTCAAATATATGTACGCCCAAATCGTGCGCCCGATCGATCTTGGTGGCACTCGGCTTCTAATTCGCCTAGATCGCAATCCATCATCGATCGTGAGCTTCAAGTTATCCACACACACACACACAGAGAGAGAACTCCCTTAATTAAACACCTGATCAGAGAACGCGGGAGTTTTTGGACGACTGGAAGAATCGTATGCCGTGCCGTTATCAAGGGTACACGGACAGAGTCGCCGCAAGTGAACGGGCATAATTTGTACTTTCGTTCAATTGATTCATTGGCAGCTGGTAGGTACAGCCGCGGTCGTCTATATTACGCGATCGCCGTACCCTTTCTCGGCACTCGGGGTTTTTGGGCACCGTTTTAAATGGATCATTTATTTCTGTTTCCCCGCTCGGTACGATTGCAGTCGCCAGGAAAGAATTAAAGTACCTTTACGTGCCTCCGGTTTTTGTTGGCATTGCACAATAATAACCGACGACAGTGTGGCATGGGAGGGACGACAGAGCGCGACGCAATGGCGATGCGCCATCCATCAACAATCACAATGGTACCGAGACGACAAATAGTGCTGAAGCGTGTGTGGACGTATGAGTGTGAGCTGAAGACGGTACAAAAACATTAATTTAATGTCACACGGACGGTAAAGCTCTGTGCTCTCTGGTGAAGAACATCAATTTTTGGCATTGCACAGAATTGATCACGCCGAGGAACGGAGGGGGGGAATCGCAGAAGAGGGGGGCTGTCTCTTTTGTTTCGCTAATGGGAGCCACATCAAAGTGGAAGCCCTCACACCACTCACGTCAACGATCGGATAAGAGGCTCACCCCCCCGGTGTGTGAGAGCATCACCTCCTTCTGAAAGGAGCCTTCTCCAGAAAGACTTCAGTGCAGGGCGTGAAGAATTGCATTAGAGCGGCCCATCAAACGGTTTTAAGGTTAATTATGATTTGCTAACCATTTTCCATCACGCGTTCGTCCCAAACGGACCACACGATTGAGACCTTGAGAGGAAAGAAAAGCGTGGCAAACGTAACAACACTTAGAATGACCCGAATGAGTGTGAAGTGCATCTTGTTCGATTTGAACAGATGCTGATTTTTGCAAGGAAAAAATAAGCGTACAGCTCCCGGTGCGGGGCTCACACGTGAGCGATAAGATGATATCATCGACAAGATCATCAACATCGCCAGCTCCCGAAGGGGGGGTACAGCATTAGCGGTTGGCTGCTACCACGGTTGCATAAACACAGATTGACACATTGCCCAGCTAGAATGGAATGTAGGGAAATCCCGAGGTCCAGTGCAAGCAATATGCAAAACATCACCACCCGGAGGGTCATCAATTTAGGACTCGTAGGGGACATCCATCACACTCGTCTACTTGGGGAGTACTAACGGGGGTAAAAAATACTTTTAAAAAATTCTATTTTAGTAATGTTTTTTTCTGTGGTTAGTTTAAAACACCCCATAGCATCATTATTGATTACATCTCATTAATCTTGCCGTACTCCGCGAGACCTTGAGACCTGAAATACTGTACTCGAAAGCAAAACCACCGCAAGACGCATCCAGTAATTGCTCACACAGATTCGCTTCCTGGTTCGGAGCAAAAGGGAACAGAGTCCGGTGTCCGGTATCCGCTTGAGGCTAGCGTCGGTAAGAGATTCCCACGTTTTTAAACTTCAACTGAAGCATGAGGGACTTTCGAGATGTGAGTTCCGCAATTGAACGATACACGCTTGTCAGAACGCACAAAGTGTCAAGCATTCGTAACGGCAATGAGCGTTTCGTCAGGCGGATCCTCATTAGTTGCTGAAGGAGGGGAGGTGATTACTACTCGTCTAGAGAGGTGTTTGTACAGATTGCTTTAAAGTATTAGATTGGACAAGTTGAAAAATAATTTTGCTGAGTATTATTTAGCACTTCAACATTATTCTAGAATCTGGGACTTCATATTGTTCATACAGACATCTGGACGCTTGTCTTGCGATCTGAAGAACAGTGTATGGGAAAAACAAATACAACTACACCACATCACACACAAGGGTGTGACATAGTATCGTTTACAGTTCTACCAGGAAAACGCACGGTCTACTCCCAACACACCGCAAGCACTTCGGTATGCAAACATGGCGCAGAAGACAATTAATCACTCCCCCTGTTACAGTGAGTTACAAAACCCACTCACACCAACCGTCCGTCCGTCCGGAAAGCGAAAGGGGTTCCGTTTCTGCAAACGATGCTCACTCAACTGCTCCAAGTTCAAGTGGTTCAAACCTTTCGCACCTGTTCTCAGCATGATTAGCATTGCAAGCGGCGGCTTATCAGATGACCTCCTCGCCGAAGATGCAACAAGTGTAACGGATTTTTGAAAATGATCATTATTTGACTGCGTTTTAAGCTAAATTATTTTAAATCTTCCAAGGTTGCATGATACGAACAACAAATCAAACATCAGTAAAACTTTGTGGGTTATTGTTTCGCACCACAACACCATTCACCGCACACCAGGATGTGAGGATGAGGTGGCAGATTAATTAAAGCTTAATCGCTTCTGTTCCCTCCCTGAAGCTGAAGAAGGCTCCCCCGCGGTGCCGGAAGTTCATCGAAGCAAGCGTGTGGTGCGTTATAATTATCCGGTGGCATAAACGATGATGGAACGCCACAGACCGGCGTGATCTTGGCTCTGTTCGTGTGAGCAAACTCATCTTTGTTGCATTCAAGATCAATCTGGGGCGCTGCTCGTGAACCTGTGAAAAGACTGTGTGTGAGCGGGCGATCTGCAGCACGATCCAATAAAATTGCTTAGTTGTTCATGTTTCCAAACATTATTACCCCGGCACCCGGCGATGAAGAACACCCCCCCGTCCACAAAGCTCAAGTCCGCTTTGCGTCCGATCTACTCTACCCTACGGGGTTTTATGAGGTAGAGAAGGAACGTAAGGTAATCGCCAGCGATCCAGAGATTAACGACTACATCCAATTGATTATCATCATCTGATGGCGTTAATGATACCCTCAAGACTAATAATAATGGTTGCGGCAGAGGGAGAGAGGGTCGGCCACAGCAACGAAAATCATACAAAATAAGGTTGATGTGCATAAGGTCACGTTCGCCGGTCGGTGTTGCACGTTCACGTGCAGTCACACATGCGTGATAAAGGGCAAGAAGCGAAATGCATCTCCCGACGAGATGTGTCATAACGCCGCAAGCTTCCAACGGAGGGGTTGGGAAATGGGAATCGCGGGAGGCGGCTGTTGTAACCATCAGAAATTGATTCATTGTTTCATCCGGAATCTTGAAGGGTGAAGTCAGGAATCTTGAAGGGCTTGCCTGATGCTATTTGGTGAATTAATTGGCAGTCGGCTCTGACTTGTGAGAGATTTCTTGTCGTTTTTTAAAGAGGCTTTAGGTCTCTGAGCATCATTCGCTGCAGCCCTGAGACCCTCTAGCTAGTGTAAGAACTTCATGACTCCAAGGAACCTCCACTAAGGAGGATTCTCTTCTAGAATCTTCACGGATACCAGGACGATCTTTTCAAGCAGGATATTTGTTCCCCAAGACCATGCGAAACGCGTGATCGACGAATCATCGTGCAGCGATACCCCTTCGCCTATCATGCCCCCGGTAAGCCGTAATAAGCCCAATATGACATAATGGTAGTCATACTGGCCTTATTTTCATAGTAACGACAAAAACAGATTAAGTAACTAAATGAGGTTAAGAATGAAAAAAAGAAAGGAATAAGAACAAATCATTCGTCTGCTCAACGCTTCAATAAAATCCAAACAAAAGCCAATAAGCCAGCCAATAAAAACGAACTCAACACACACACACACAACCTTAAAAATAGCAGTAAAGAAAATGCAAATAGTAAGTAACGCAAGGGGCGGAAAAAAAAGCGCCCGCACCAAACAATCCGACCCTAATGGACAGGGCAAACTGACCATTCGCAACGCGTTTTCATCACCTTCATCGCCTTAAAGACAGGGCAAAATCGATTCGCCCCGGACCGAGGCGAGCCAAGGAAGGTCCCCCTGTATCTGTTGGGTGTCGAAAAGCGAAAGAACCGCAGCAGAATGGCAGATGAACTGGCTGATTTATCTGGACCGAAAATGGTGGTCTCTCTCTCTCTCTTTCTCTCTCTCTGCCGGTGCCTTCCTTGAGCGTGTGGAAGGTCGCGTGTCCGTGAGGTTATTTCCCTACGGTGAAGAGGATTAGCTTCCAACATGAATGTAATGACATTTTCCCACCGCTCCCCCTCTTGCTTACCTGTCTTTCTCTGTCCGCTCATCCGTCAGTCGTGTGTTCGGAACCAATTCGGAAAAGGCCATCCATTAAATCGGTCGCTTTTTTTTTCTTCTTATTCATCGCTCCGTTTGGTGACGTTGATTGATGATGGTGGTACGGGTGAGGTCTGTCACACACGCCGGCAGCGGTGTTGACGGTGCGCCTAGTTTAATTACACTTCTGGTGGCCAAATAACTGCCCACTCGCTCGGTAGGCTAATATTTGGTCACCAATCTGTAGCGTGCCTCGTCTCTCTCTCTCTCGCTAATGATCATCGCTCATCTCGTTCGAGGCACGCGTGGCCGGGTGTCATCATGAAGCATCGGAACGTAATAGGCTAATGTTGGTCGCCGTTTTTTTGGATGTTGGTTTTGTTCGTTTATATGTGTATGTGTGTATGTTTTTCAATTTCAAAGGTATTCTCGGTTGGATGTGGAGCGGCTGTTCCTTCTACCCTTCAACGACCTGCTTACATATGTGTTTAGCGCCGAACCCGCCTCAAATGCCTGACTGCGATCGTTCTGGTTTCAGATCAGGACAAAACCCTACGTAGTGATGCCTGTCTGTGGCTGTGTAAGTGGGTTGTTCTGGGTTGGTAGAGGTATAGTACAACACGCGCGCCTGTTCGTCCATCCACACTCGGGGAGAGTCACACAATACTTAAGATATAATACATACTCATATCAATAAACGCCGCCGACCACATTATCACCCCCCCCCCCCCCCCCCCATCTTCCCGTCTCATTATTGTATGGCTACTGGTGTAAAGTTGTGTGCGAGAAGGGTTACACGACCGCCTCTCTCTCTTTCTCTCTCTTATGCATGTGCATACATGTTTGTTTAGTCTATTGTTGTGTTTATGTGCCTTGCAGTTGCACTACTTATACTTTATATTCACTGCCAGCACTTGACTCCTCCTCACTCTAAGAACGTGTACGCGTGTAAATTCTAATCAATAAATGGGCTTTGTTTGTATCACATATAAATTGTACAAAAAACCTATCCTACCACAAGGAATGCATTTACTTAACATACTCTCTCTCGCTCGCTCTCTCTCTCTCGCTCGCTCGCTCTCTCTTGCTCGCTTGCTTTGTTTTCTTCCTTTGCGATTTTGTCTTTTTCCTTTTTGTTATTAACGAATGTATAAATGTGTGTTTTTATATCGCTCCAGAGAATGACGACACGAACAGGGTTTTCCTCCAATTCCCTGGTACAGCAAACTTTACTGTGTGCTAGGGAGAGTCTTTCAATATGGTTTTGTTCGGAACACAGTTGTTTGAATTACCTGTAGACATGGGTTTGGGAGTAGCAATAGGAATAGCCGGGTGCTGGATGAATGCCGGAGCAGAGAAGCCAGTGTGCCTTTAGTTAATAAGTGAACAGCGATTTGTGGGTGTCTGTGTGTCGTTCTCGGGTTTCGGGGTTGGAGGATTCACATTACGGTGACAAAGATCGCGATCTGTATCCCTGAAGAAGGATACACAACACTACTGGATCGTCGGGACAATAAAGTATTGTTACAAAAATATACCTAACGAGCGCGCACATGCTCGTTTCGAATTTGCTTTGCAAGCTACTAGAAACACGAAAAACACACCCCCACACCTTATCGATTCTGGCTTATCTTGGTGTAGCGCTTAAATTATTTTGTAACACACATACGCACGGCAAATGTACACACACATCGGGGGAATTGACGAAGGGGATGGACTAGCAGCAACGGGAATCGACATCATTTCGCCCCCACCTACACAAGGGCAGGTGGCAAAATCGAACTTTGTGGGGGAATCTGTGGGGTGGCTGCTTTTTGTTAGTCTTTTGGGTCTTCTTCTTTTTTCCCAGCGCAGCTTCGAATACTTAATTTCCTCATGTATACACACTACGTTTATATCACAATCACAAAATGAAATACATAATATAGGTACTACCACTACTAACTGCTGCTACTACTGGCCACAGCTCGAGTGCGTGTGTGTCGGTCGGTCGGTCGGGGTTTTTGTCCCCGGTAGAAACGGTTTTGTACGACGAACGACCCGATACAAATCCATCATACGCTTCTAGTGCGTTATTGCACGCTACCGATTATTGTTCACAACATCTAGCTTAATCTTATTACGCCTAAACGAACAATTCCCTAGGTGCGTGTGTGTGTGTGGTTTTTTGCTAACGAGGCAAACACAAGACACTTGTCCGCTTTACGGAAGTTTACTCGAGCGGTGGTCACGAGGATTTGTTCTTGCTTTCACTATTGCTTAATGATGCCAATTGTGGTTGTACAGCTCTTCTCATTTAGCAATTTGAGTGCGCTCCAGCGTGTCAGTTTGTCAAAATGAAACTAAAAAACAAAACGTATTCGAGACATGTTTTCAATTTGAGTAAACTAAATCTTTCTGTGAATATTTTTCCTCCGATAGTTTTGACTAAACCGAGGGGAATGCATAATACTGCCGAAGCAACGTAAACTAAATACTGTTTTCGAACAATTTTTTCTAACCTTTGAACTGGGTTAGTGTTTCTTTTGCGTGTCAAAGTGTGATGTGGAGAAGCTTCTCCGCCGTAAGCAGTCTAAATCGTAAATACACTTATCCAAGCAGGCCCATTCACAAAACCGGATGCCACCCGGCCAAAATACGCGTGTCGTTTAAGCAAGAACACTTTGGTGATGTTTGTAAACTAATCTCCAAAAGTTTCACTTAAATAATACGAGATAATAAGGAAATTGATCCAGAATCGTCAAACTAGGATAAAAACCTACTTCTACTCCCCCCCTTCTCCCCCTCCCCCCCGTTCATTGCACTCGACCTCGAATGGCCTTAAAAAGACAGGGCTCTCCAACACACTGGGACTGGCTGCTGCTGGGGGCCGTTTTTGTGCTGTGCCGTATCACTTTGTTGCTTCCTCAGCAGGGGATTTGTGGTGCAAAACCAAATGTAGGAACACCGACCGGTGTACGGTGGGCGGTGATGTTAAACTTAAAGCAGGAAAAAGTCGCGCTCGCATCGCTGTCTGCCTAATTTTCGTGACTACCATCGATGAGCGATTCGTGCTGCTCCTCCAGGTCCGGTATTCGCACGACGTTCGCCTTCCGACAGTTCCACAACCGTCGGTACATGAGCTTGCCAAACTTTAGCAGCGGATCACAGTCGTCGAACTTGACCAGAAACGCGACCAGCACGAGCGAAAGGAACATGGGCAGCGAACCGAGATAGAAGAGCAGCGGGTACGTTTTACCGTGCAGCACCATATCGAACAGCATGGCTAGCGGGATCTGCAGCGATATGGCCACCGTACCGATAAGCGATGACGTTAGAAAACAGCCCCTGTGCAGGAGAGCAAATAGCGTGTCATTCAATGTAGATAGTGCATCAGCTGCGCGCTTACCATAGCCATAAAGCTTCCGACAGCACCGTGCCGACAAGCCCGTTGACAAAAAGTACAATAAACTGCCGTCGCGACGGTAGCTCAAACACTTCGAGTTGGGAAAAGTTTAGCACGAACAGCAGCGGCCAGAGCAGTAGCAGATTCCACAGCCCCACGAACCCAAAGAACAGTGGGATGCTGATCTTTTCCTCGGTGTCGCTTTTACGCTTGACTAGCACCAGATAGGACGCGTAGAAGAATGCACTTAGTAGGGCGAGCACGATCCCGCGCGACATCTTCGGTTGATCGATTTCCGACAGCGAAACCATCACCTGTTGTTGGAACGAAAGCGAATGAAATATTTATTGGAATCATTTTTCTCAAACGAAACGCGGAACACACTTACCGCTCCTGCCATGCTCAGCAGGACGGCGAAACATTTCGAGAAGGTAAATTTATCACCACACGACGACGGGAACATGGCGGCCAGGATGAGGGTGAAAAAGCTCGAGCTAGAGCTGAGCAGCGTTACCATTGCCGTTTCACTCGGTTCCAGAGCCAGCTGGAACATATAGTTGGCAATAAACCACTGGCAGGCGAAAGAAAGGAGAAAAGCACGAGAGGTCGTTAGCTTAATTGACTCACGAACACACACACACACTCCGAGACCGCTTCTGCCTACCAGAACACAAAACAGTAGCGCCGTTCGGGCCGTTTTGTGGTGTGATTTTTGACGATGAACCCGCAAACTGGCAGCGTACGACAGGCGCGACATCAGCGCTTCGGACGCTTCGTGTGGGGACATTTCGCGGACCTCGGTCACCTTGCTGAACCGCACGCTGCGTATGCTAGAATCATCGCTTTCCGTACCGGACACTTGCGAGTCCGTTTTGATGGGCACGAAGGAAGAATCGCTCTGGAAAAAAGGACCCCCGCGATTGGGTGTGCTAGAGTGGCTGGTCACGATGGGGAAACCGACGGCAGGAATGTTTTATTTACCAAGCTAGACGTCCCATTGGCGTAGTATCCTTCGTCCTCCTCGATCGTGTCCATCAGCTGCAAAAAACAGAACGGTACGGTCGTTAATCTATATTCACGAGATGCAGTGACTTTATGGCAGTGCCGAGGGGAGTTCGTTCTGTCGCACGCTTACCGAGTAGTTCCCATTCCGGGTGCAGCTTTCCTTCCACGGTGCTATCAACCCGAGCACTATCAAGTATATGGTGAACATCGACGCTTTGAAGTAGGTGCAGAAGAACGGTTTGTCGTAGTTTTCATTTTCGTACAAGAACTAAACGAACGGGAATCGAATAAAACATGGCTTATATTGGGGTGGACCGACAGTCGGACTAATTAAAGCAGGGGGGGGGGATCTGCTGCTACCGACCTTGGTTAGTTCGCTCGACGAAACCCATATAATATCGACCAGCACCAGTAACACTATTCCGAGCACTAGCTTTTGTGCTTTGTTTAGCATGTTTTCCACCTTCTTACGCACCACGTGCCAACCACGTGGTGTATACCCGGGGGCTGGGTTAGCGATCGGCGGAATAATGGCACTGTGTCAACCTTTGCTATGCCGCGACCCGATTCGCACCGGTGCAATCGAGCCGAAGAAGTTATTACACTTAATTAAGAGTAGATTTTGATTCGTCCTTTGTGCGTGAGTGGTGGATTATCGTGCGTTTCTACGAACATGCTTCATTTCCGATCGGCTGCTTTAAAAATTCCTGTATTGTTATTTTATCTTTAATTGGGTCCCCTGAAATGAATGGAAATAGATGAAGAGTTAATGGGTGCGTCACGAAAAATATGTATTAATAAATGAGAATTGAGATGTGCTCTGAGAATAAACAGCATTGTTAGTAACTAATTATTTAATTTTGTTCTGTTAATTACTTAACAATATAAACACAACTTGTACTCAGTGTAACCAAGGGTTAGTTAGTATCAAACCCCCATGACATCAATCAAACCGTGTCCTGTGGTATATCAAAGTAACCATATGTTGACAGCTTTTTCCCCGTTGCGCATCATTTTCACACACCAAGAACAGCCTTCAACAGCCCAGAATTACGACACATTATCCACGAACAGTTTCACAAGCTACCCCAAAACCTTATTCGATTTCACTGTAAAGTCCTAAATAAACATTGGCCCCCTTAATCGGTCCACACCAATTACCCGGCATTTACACTTTTCCTGCGAGTATTTTCTTTTTATGATCCGTTGCTCGGTACTCCAGTGCAAGAGGCCTACTAGCAACACGTTCTACAATAAATTCATCCCGTTTGTTCAAACGCCAAAACGTACGTATACTATTTGCACTTTTCATCGCAGTTGATCTTTCCCACCCCAATCGGCGGAGCGGCCAACAACACCGGGACAGGGAGCGGGATATCAATGTAAACTTTGATGAGCAAATTACACTCATTCGAGTTGAAAGACTGTCGTCTTCTTGTTGTTGTCCACCGTCGAGCCCACAAAGGTGTAGCAGCACGCTGTTTGTGTGGTCGCCGCGTATCCGTGACCGTGCGCTGCTGTTTTGCGAACTTGGACTATTCTCGTCTGGGGGATGGCACTAATTTATGCCCCATATGATACACGAATGACAGCAAACAACAAACGCTGCCATCATCCAGCGAGTGTGTGCGGAGAACAAGTATACAGTGCCCAAGACGTGAACAGTGTGAGGTGTGTGTGTGTGTGTGTGCGCGTGTGTGTTTCCCGGTCGTTCCAAAACGTTTATCGTTCTCTGACCGCTTTTTACGACTGGCGTCATCGTGACGTATGTGTGTGCCCCTCCGAAACATGGTCCGAAACCCGTGGTGGAGCAATGTTTACTCTCGTGACGTAGCGCTTCTTCTCAGAACAACACACACACACATCGCACGCATTGCTGCCCGCGGCCACATGCCAATGAACTGCGCTGATAAAAGGGGGCCGGATAAAGGGCCGCCAGCGACGGAATGGAACGGCCCACCGATACCACCCCATGGGAATGTGCGATGCGTAGCGAACGATATCCCAGTCCCATCACGTTATTACATCGATTGACGATCCGATGGCCCGCGGTGGAACTGTGGTAATCACAGGAACTATTATAATCGCACGGCACCGCAACCTTCACGGATCGCCCTTCGGAGCGATGCTAATGGAAAGTGTAAATAAAACCCATCGTATCCCGATATACGGTACGGAACTGGAACACTATCGACCAGACTGGCAGAACCGAACCCGTAAGTACGATTAGTTGAATGTTGCGTTTTATCGTACGACTAGCGTATAGGCACAAACCTTTGAACTAATTGTATCACTAAATAATGCACTGGGACACTCGCTACGCACGCTGAAACACCGTAAAAACCGGGCGACTGTGCGATTTGATGAGAATTATTGTTACTTTTCTTTTGTTGTTGAAAATACATTGCCAATCTGCAATGTCGGTGCGAAAGAGAGCGCACGCAACGGTTTACGGCACCGGGTTGAACGATTGTGATTGGATTGAGAGTATTCGCGCGGAATTGTGGCATTTGATTTTTTCTTTTTAGTAAACAAGCGAAATGAGAGAAACGTAGATATAAATAACTGTGCAGTAACCTCATTTGTGTTTGTGGAAAAACGCAATAAATTAACGAAATAACTGAAATGCTCACCGTTTGCGAATTTTTCATACTCGTTTATGGCGCATAGTTGCAGACTTCAGCTTGAAACTAGTCGTCCCTTTGGGAACGGACATGATTTCAAAATAAATAACGGCCAGCCAATGATCTGGAAGGTTTTGTGATTATTTTCAATGGTTTTTTTTTTAATTATTTGTGTGACATTTTCAACACTTCTGTTATTCGGATTGAATCGGGAAAACAACTTAAAGTTCATGGTGAAATATGGTTTAGTTTTTATTGTTTGTACCGGGTTGGTTCGGTCCTCGCTAACACGCTATCAGAAGGCTAATAATGTCCTCAAGATGGCGCAAGAAATTGAAGAATGATTTTCAATTCGTACCGTCTATATATGCCACTAATCTAGTGTAAGTAATGCCAAGAGCTTGGTTTTCTACGACACGCACGCTACACGTGCCGTGCCCTCAGCTACTAACCCTCCGTAGAGAGGGACGATCGCACACGCTCTCTTTCTCGCTAATAGTTACAGGCTATCTAAAAAAAAATATTGAAGTAAGATAAAATTCTCCTTCATAAACGTGTCCCTTCTTCTCCCGTTTGGCCACTGCACACGTGCCGGTCCGGAAACGTGCAGGATCGTTCCATCCGCGGGTGCAGTGGTCCACTAGCGTTAAGTAACCCTCCTTGAGGCATTGGCCCTGTTTGGCGCGTTCTAACTGTCTTTCGAGCGAAGCAAAATGTGAATACATATAACTCTGTCTCTCTCTCTCTCTTTCGCTCTTCCTCTCTATGTGTGGAAAATATAATCTGTTCATCAACAACAAACATAAACGAAACAAATTCATCCCTACACACACAGGGTGATCGGGGCTCTGTTCTGCTGTTTTGGCTTGGCCAACACTACAACACAACTACAACATCAACAATCTCGTCCCACCTTTACACGCCGACACAATCGAGCTTTAAATACGTCACAAAAATACACAGTTTCATCCATCTCGTTTGAGCCGTAAAAGAGTTGTCCTTGCCACAAATAACCTTCCTTAGTATCCCTGATCGCTGGCCACTGGCCGGAGCTCTTGCATTCCATTAAGTGATGTGAGTTTTTTTGTTGTTGTAAGGAGCAAAAGGTAAATGAGACGGCAACCGAAAAACGGGGGCCACTGATGTGTTCTGGATTTGTAATGCTACTTTTGCTTTTGCTGTGCGCCTTTTCCTTTACCAACCAGCAAACGTTTGGCGGGATGACCGCACGCGTGATTCTCTCATGCAAGTTCCTTCGCTTCCTGTAAGTAATACTGATCACAGACTGTTGTAGACACGCACACGCACACTCACACACTCACTCAGTTTCCTCCCTTTTTCCTTTTTGTTTAGGTTTGATCGGCAAGATCCTTCCGCACTAACTTCCTCCTTCCTGCGAATGCCTCTCCCCTTGTGGGATAGCGGCCCATTTTGATTTATGCTACTTGTTTTATCGAATTTCCTACGTTACTTCTAATAATTTCGTTACGTAAAGGAGAGGTCTTTAGAGGAAATGTATAAAGATATATTACGTGAAAATTGTTGTCAACAGTTTTGATTCGGTGTTGTATCGATCTTTTGCCTTGCTACTGCTGCTGGTGCTGTTTAGTTATTATTGTAATAAATATATCTTGCTGTTTGCGTGTCGCTTTAGGTCTTGTGTTTAGTAAGACGAGCGCTCGTTCAAGACGGAACGCAACGCTCGGTAGTTAAAATCATGAAATCAATCAAATTAAGTCTTTATCGTTATTCAACGATCGTCAGCTTTCAAAGCAAAACCAATGCTCCTTCAAGAATGTTTCTCTGTACTGCGATTAAGCAGGAATTGGAGCCTGTTCGTAGAAATCGGGTTCATCCTCTGCACCTTCGTTCGGTTGACTGCCGTCAAGCTGAAAGTTGTCCAACGAAACATTATTATTAGTCTACCCTTCTGCTCGCTAATCAGCATTACTTACCGCACGCAACTCCAGCGGAGAAAAGACACTTTCCAGCTGCTTCCGAATCGGTACCATCATGATCAGGAAGAAGGGGAATGCCAGCGAGAAGGGAGACGATTTGACGGCCCACAGCATGGCCAGTGCCAGTATCTGCACGAAGGTGAACAGATGCATCTTCCATGTCGGTACTCGCCGCACGAACGGCACTTGGGGATGATGCTTCACGGGCATTAGGTACAACCGCAAGCTTTAAGGAGAATGGAAAGTTGAGCTGGATCCTTCGACAGGCGTCACTATTCACCGACTTACCGTTCAAAGAACTGAACTCCGCTCATGGAAGCTATGCC
Source organism: Anopheles stephensi (assembly GCF_013141755.1). Classification (NCBI taxonomy): domain Eukaryota; kingdom Metazoa; phylum Arthropoda; class Insecta; order Diptera; family Culicidae; genus Anopheles; species Anopheles stephensi. Next base: position 7,053,408 of record NC_050203.1, read on the forward strand.
CATGTACAGGAACACTCCGAACAACACTGACATCGGGATCAAGCGCAAGATCGGAGCCATCGTTACCGAGAGTCCCACCATCAGCGACACGAAAAAGCCAGAAATTCTTTGCTCCTTCACGTCCGTAATGTGTGGCGCATCTCCTGGAGCATGAGTTCTGAGGAATGCATAAAAATACAGAATCAGAGTTAGAGTGAGATCAAGCTCTCCGGCAGGAAGATCTTCATCGGAACTGTATCCTCACCTCGACATAATGGTGACGGCTGACACGTGCGTCACCGAACGGACAGTGGCGGCACAATGCCACGGCATACCGAAGAACCCGCAGACCGTGTTGAGGAAGCACAGCAACACAATGTCCATGTGCAGCCCGGAACCCTTCTTCAAGCCACGCTCCGGCTTGTCCACAATCAGCTCGGAAATGTGCGTCTCCATGAAGATCAGAATGTACACCAGCAGGGCGGGAATGCCGGCCACGAACGGTAACCAGCCAGGAACGCCTCCGAGCGGAATGATCCATCCACGGCGTGTTTCATCACTCGGCGAGAGACCCTCCGGCACGCTCAGCTTCTCCGTGAACACCTCCGGGATCATGTAGTCCACCAGCACAAACAGCGCGATCGAGATCGGTACTCCAAAGTCACCCAGCGCACGACGCGCGTTACGGCCGAGGAAGTGCGAGTTGCGGAACAGCTTCAGATAGTACGCCAAGGAGAACGTACCGAGGGTAAGGATGGTACAGAACAGTGCCGTGTTGGGCCGGTTCCGTGGTCCAATACCGTCCTCCGGGATGAGCAGGTTGTCGGGATCGACCGGAATTCCCAACGTTGCGTTCACCACCGTCGTAAGACTCTCGGCAAGCAGGCCAGCCGCTGTGGTACCGTTGCCTTCCTCCAGATACGGCATCGGCAACGGCTGTGGCTCGGTGATGTTCTTGTACGAATACTCCGCCAACAGTGGATGGCGTTTGTACACGGACACCAACTTCATGACAGTTTCCACGATGTAGATCAGCGTGATGAGTGCCGAGAAGATTTCCTGGGTGAAGCGCGTAAACAATCGCACGTACACGCTGCCCTCAAACGCGGACACAACCAGTGCGATCACCGCCAACCAGCATCCAACGTACACCCGTACCGTCAGGAAGTTGAAGTCGTTCGAGATGCAGAACTGATTCAGCGCCTCATCAAACAGAAGTAGAGGACCGGTGGTGCCGATGATCACCAACGGCTGGCCGGCGAGAAGATGAAACACCAGGCCCACCATCGAAGCCGACACAAGCGTTTCCGAAATTCCAATCAAGTTGTGCGTCTTGTCGGAGGACAATCCTCCAAAGGTGATGGCCGTCGAGAGGGCCGCAAAGTACATGAAGATAGTCGCGGCCAGCGTTTCCGTGTTGAGCCCGTCCATGATGTCACTCTTGTACATCGGATACCGTCGCTTGATGTCGTTGATCAGCCCGCCCCACAAACGGTTCGTCTTTTCGAGCGGATTCTTTGGCGGTTTCTTCCCATCGCCTCCACCATCGCCACCGCTCGACGCCAGCAGCTTCTTCTCCTCCTCGCTCGTCAGCAGCTGCGACTGTTTGCTCTTGATCTTCTCGTCCAGTGCTTTCTTCTTGCGCAACCGGATCATGTCACTCTTCGCTTTAAGTTCCTCGAACGGAAGCAGCGCCTGGCGTTCCCATTTGCCCGGCGGCAGCACGATCGAATCGTCCAGGAACTCGTTGATGGCGGACAGCAGCTCGCGCCGATCGTCCGCCTTGTAGGCGATGTCGTGGAAATGCTCGTTCGACATGAGCGTAGCGATCGACCGACCAACCTCATGGTAGTCCAGCTCGGTCTTCTGCGGGCCGAGCAGAATGAACAGGAAGCGTACGGGGATCGGCACTTCCGTAATGCTCGGCATCGGTATACCTTCCGCCAACCGCACGAAAGCGATCGTCGGTTGTTCGAGAAAGTCTACCGCGCCGACGAGGACCGTCGTCGCTTCGGCACCCTCAGGAATGCGCTTCAGGATCGATTCCTTCTGCGTGCGCATCTTGATGTCTTCCTGGGAGGAGGTGTACGTTTCCTCGTTGATGTTGATCCTCGTCTCACCATGCCCACCGTGGCCGTTGATTTCGGCCGCCGGCACAATGCGAGGCTTCTTGTCATCGACACTCTACGGCGTTGGCGGGAAGATGATGAAGATTGAGAAAGATCAAGTTAGTACAGGCAAATCGGATGAGTCTCGTACATGGAGTCAGGACTAAAAGAACGGTATAAAAGTTCGTTGCAGAAAAACAAACTGACTACGGAAAAGCATGGACAGGACAAAGGACTATTCTTAAGGTTATAGTGTCTAAGCAGTCAAGCGATCAAACCATCCAACCAACCAACACCATGCATCAGAACGGTTGAACAAACAATCTATACATGCAAACAATGCCCAAACGATAAGCGATAATCATAGGTGTGTTAGTGTGAGACAATACAAGAGGCAACTGACGGAGGTATCTACAGGGTTTTAGTAGAGCTGTATGAGGTATATCAATTATTTCTAACAAATCCAATTAGGAAACAATAAAAAACTGATAAAAATAGTCTAGAAATATCAAATAAAAGACTGTCTATTAGGCTCTAAAACAAGACCGGGAACATTACTATATCTGGACAACTACACAAAGCCTAAAGACTAACAGTATCGAACAAACAATTCACACTAAGGAAGGACACGCGAGCAGCCAACTCTGGTAACTCTAATGCTTCGGGGTAACTCTAACAAACAGTAGGACATTAGCAGGCTCCACCTTTCCTCGCGAACAACAACACTAACAGTATGGAAGCTACAGTCAAGTGTGCGAGAGTGTTGGCGAGGAAACTCAAAACTGGTGGAACACACAACAGAGGGAAACAGAGCAAAAAAGAGAGAGAGAGAGAAAAAGGAAAACAGAGGCAAAGTGTATGGGTGTGAAGAAAAGGGGTCTGTTTGGGGAAGGAAGAACACTGCCGGCGTGGGTGATAGTTTAGTTCTTTGCTTAAATCAGTTCGATATATTAATTGATTTACAACTGTCAGCGATAAAGGTGAGTTATTTCGTCGCATACCAACGGCACAGGTGACCGTGGTTAGTGTCACCGGTGCTGCTGCTGCTGCTGCTGCTGCTGTTGCGGCCGAAGCGGCTGTTGCGGCCGTTGCCGTGCTGCTGCTGTCCTGGCTGCCGGAACGTCTGCACCGGCCATGGTTGGATGTGTGCCTTGCGTGACGGTCCTTCGGAGGACCCGGCTGCGGTGTCGGCGGATGGTTGCGGGAGGAAAGGTTCGGACTCTGACCGTACACCGAGTTCGGGTGCAGCGAGGGCGGACTGAGCGTGTAGCTCTGGGTAGGGCTTACGAAGGAATTCAATCGCCTAACGCCTACGATCACCTCGCCATTGCCACCGTCCTCGGCACGCATCGACAGTGACTGCGGGGCGATGAAAGCGAAGGCAACGGGCAGGCAGGCAGGCAGGATACACAGACAACAAACGATGTAGGAAAAACGAAATCGAAACAAACGACATCGGTTGAAAGGTAGAACGGCCTGCGTTTTTCATTTGCTGGCTTTATGAGGCTTTGCTCAAACCCGGCTGAATATCTAAAACGGTTCCGCTCTACTGAGTGTTCTGGGGTAGCTGATTACGGAGGACGTTATCAACCCCATCCATGTAGTGGAGTGAGTGCGATTTCATGTGTGTGTGTGGAATTTGTTGTGGCTGCTTGATGCGATATACATATATGGGCAGATGGTGTACCGAACTACACGACTAGATGAAGCTGATAGCAATGATGTTGATGTTGTTCACGAATTTGTTTTTGGTGGCTTTCGGGTGCGATCCAGCCAAAACAAAAATCAATCAATAAGAGACCCATCATACATACGCACGCACATACACACAGTTACACAGACCCCATATGTTGCAGGGCTCACATCGGTGAGGACAGTCTCGTACACGCAAAGCCAAGCACACGATTGATACGGCCATTCACACAACACACCGGCCATTGCTAACCCTCCAATGAGTGAAGACAGCTGTAGGAGTTCAAACCTAACTTATTCCACTAATAAATTCGTCACTTGAATAACAAATTAATCAAATGCAACGCCTGATCACAGGATAAACCACATTAAATCCTTATTAATCCGCTCCATCACCACGATCAAACATTCAAGGGTTAGCCGATATTGGAAATCGGTAACGGCCGTTTTCCCGCACACCAGTTTTGTTTCCCCTTCCCCCTCCACCATTACATTCCCAAACGTGCCAATATATACACACACACACACACACGCACAGCCAATGAGCGATGTTGCTGCCCGGCAGCACCCAATGTTAATGGCGTGTGTACATATACATATTTTCAGCGCGATAAGTCGCTGCCGACCGGCCATCGCGGACCGGCGACAGGAGGGACCGCTCAAAATGGATTACCAATTGTTGTGGGCTAGTGTTTGTGTTAGTGTCAGTGTTGCTGATAAACACCAAGTGTTCCATGCTACGATCATACATACGAAATGCTAGGTTCTAAAAGTAAAACGTAAAAGTAAAATGTACACAGTTCGGGTAACGAAAAGGATAATCAACGTGTCGGTTGTGAGTTGAATGAGCGTGAGCGTGAATGACGCCGGGTCCGGGCGGTTGAAAAGAAGAAAAGGACGCGCTTTTCAAACGCCGGTTCCATAATTAGAACGATTCAATTAACTTAATCGCGTTCGGGGTTATCCTTTTTCCTCCGTCGCTCGGACGAGCGGTGGTAGATCCATCAGGAAAACTCTCAAGGACTCGTGGACCGGTGGGCTTCTATCAATCACTCGCCTTCGTCCTGTTGTGAATAAATAATTTGCGCCTGTCCTGATGTCCTTTTCACTTCCGGCCCCGGACCCAGGTTAGGAAGCTACCGATGTTAATTAGTGAGCGAGCGAGCGAACGAGAGTTTGGTGTAAAATGCGTCGTCCTAAGTAGTGTCTGTTGTATGAAATGGTGTCATAAATGGGAATGGTGTCGGTGTGTTCCGGTCCCAGGAACTTCCCATCGCTCCCACACTCTCTATCGGTTTGCATGATGGGACCACTCACCTGAAGACTCGTGTAGCTGCTGTACTTCCGCTTCGGACCGAACGAGAACCCGCCGTGCGAGCTTTCGTTGACGTGCCGATGGCGCAGCAGTAGTGCCCGCATGATGACCGCCTTATCATCCTCATGGATCAGCTCATCAACCACCATCTACCACAGAGAGAGAGAGAGAGAGAGCGAGAGAAAAACATCTTCTGTTAAGATTGCCACTTTCATCTCTCACACGGCCCACCGTCCTCAACATACCTGCTCGACCACTCGATAAGCCACCGAGGGCAGATCCTTCTCCTCGAGGTCCATCAGCACGACGCCCGTCTCGAGGCAGCGGCGCAGATTCAGCAGCGAGTGGAACGATAGGGAAGCGACGTGCGGCCGGCCCCACCGGTCCGCACCCTCCTCCACGTCCTCCTCGTACTTGATCCAGCGGGCCGTCTCCTTCCACTCCCGGTCCTCCCCGCTGCCCGTCAGCTCGTCCAGCTGCACAAACACCTCGTGCGGGCTGTGGTCGTACATCTTCTTGTACTTGCTGGACGGTAGCAGATGCTGCAGCTGGGGCGTCTCCTTCCGATTGATGTTCACCAGGGACGATCCGGACTGGGCGCTCACCTTGTGCCGGCGCAACGCGCGCGGATCGTCCGACCGGTGGGACGTCAGCTCGTCGATGTCGGCCTCTTGCAGCGTGGCGTCCTCCGGCTGGACCGAGATTCGGCGCCCGGTTGGACCACCCTCGGTTCCGCTCTGCCGTCGCCATTCCGGGTGATACTCCTGCAGCGAAAACTTCCGCGACTTGTGCGGATGGTGGCGTCTGGGCGAAGGGGACACGAACGCGGGATGGGAAGTCAGTAAGCGTTTTATTTTATTTACGAAAAACGAAGACAAATTGCTGCTCTGCAATCCCCATTTCCTTCGGGCTGCATCCGAACGGATATTGAACGACAATCATCAACGTGAAATGGGTTTTGTCATGCTGCCGGGTGACGGATAAAGCGTTTGGAAGGTTTGATAACAAAAAAGTAGAACGAAGCGGACTTTTTTTTGTATAATAAATTCGCCTAATTAAAATAACGTCGAGAAGCATTATCAAGACAACATAACAAACTATTACAGTAGTTCTCTTCCATCCTGGGACACCTTTAAATGTAATCGATAAGTGAGGCATTAAGGCTTTAAACCAGTAATTTTAATAACTGGAGATGCTTAAACATGAAGTCTCTATATTAGTACTAAGAATATCATCAATTATCCACATTTGAGAGGTTCATAAAGCAATACAGCGGACCTCGTTTCTGAAAAAAAAAATCAGATGTCCCAGATAAGATGGAATCTACTGTAGTTACTTATTATTTTAAATTTTTATGATAAGAAAACAATAATTCGAAATTACAATACATATAATAAACTCAAAGGCATGCAAGGCATTTGCTTAACGCAAAGTAGACTGAAGGAACATCCAAATTCCGATCGAAACAAGCTCCTTCACTAATCTTTTGCTACGGACGGGTTTGCTTTGCAGTAGTTTCCTTTACGATTAAACGCAACACATTGTTCGACGAAACGGGACAAAATGGGTGTTAAAAGGATCATCAGATTTTTTCTTCCCTCCCCAAAGGTTATGAATATTCGTGTTGCTTCTCTTTGTAATGCCCCGGAATGCTTTAAGCTAGTTGCAAAAATGTGTTTAATAATAATACACACGCATGGACCGAGTATCCCATTTCCACGAAGAGAAACACCAAAGAATGTTTGACAATACGGTAAGGGTGCTCGCTTGAGTGGTCTCCATTGTTGCTACATCATTGGCACTCGCTGTCCAAGCCATCCATGCCGAAGGAGAAATATTCTTCTCAACCCATCCACCCCATTACTGGCTTGCAAGCACGTGGGAGATATCCTATTCAAAGGATACCCATCAACTTGACAACATTCTTTAGAATTAGCTCCACAAGTTAAACCTCAAGAAAGTAGGGACAACACTACTGCCGATTGTGCTACTTACTCCGTTCGTCGACGACGCTCTTCGTTGGTGTCCTCTAGCGGTAGGCCATCGATCGGAGCGCCCTTGTTTTCCTTGTCAAAGTGCACGTTTCTCCTTGCGCTCGTATCCTACCCGAACCCAGAAGCCAGAAAAAGGAATGTTGCTAACACATGTCCAGCAGGAGATAGCTCGCAGTCGTGCTCGTTCACCGGCCAGTACTTACCCACTGTTCACCCTGGACCGTGCCCTGATCGACCACCGGCTCATCGTGTACGGTTTCGCTGAAATCGTTCGACGTGTTGTCCGCTAGCGTGGTGTTGTTGGCCGTCGAGGGTTTCGTGTCCGTCGTCTCGCTCTTGGACGAGAACGAGATCGGGCTGGTCGGGGCGGTGGTCGGCGGTGATGATACCGGCGGCTTGCGGCTCTCATTGCTGTGCGCACTGGTGTTGCTGGGTTTGTTGCTGATCGTGGTGTTGTTGTTGGCGGTTGGCGCGGTGTTGCTAGTGTTGCTGGCGCTCGACGTGGTGTCTTGATGCATTTGGCGGTCCGCGCTGTCCGGGACGCGTTGCGCTTCGTCGTACTTGAGCGGCGAGTTGTCCAGGATGACTTCGTCCTGCAGGCGGTTCAGTTCGAAACGTTCCTTCTCGGCGGTCGTACCGAAGACGCGCTCGATTTCATCATCCAGATGTACCTCGTTCGGGTCATCATTGCTTGTCTGTGGGCGAACGGAAGACGGAAAGCCACCAAACCCTTATTAAGTGATGTCACTTTGTTTTGTTTATAAATAACCGATTTTAAAGAATTTAAGATATAATATCCCTCGAATGCTTTACTCATCGCCTCAACTTGTTGCCCAGATTATCAGGCCTAACCAATCTAAATCTAAATGAATCAAACAATACCGTAACAGAGCACGATTAGCCGGATGGAGTTTAGCAACGGTAACAACAAGCACGGGCACACGCCAATCACCGAGACCGGCTGTGCAGCGCGCGTTAAAACGTAGTTGCTACAAGTCACGCGATCCTGTTTTATCGAACATCCAGTCGTCATCCAGTGATTATTCGGAACATGACGGAAAAAAAATGCTGGACGCTTTTCCGGCGAGTGTTCCAAGGGAGGTGGGAGTTTCGGTGACAAACGATTCCAAGCGTTTTCGCTGCTATAATGGACGGATTTCGGCACAAGAATTGCATGGTTTATAAATAAACTATTACACGCGAGTCGTTCGAATTCGCTGCCAAAATGTCGACCGAGACCGTGACAGTGACATTCAACCGTTTAAGTACGCGCGTTACCAAGCAACCGATGCGAAGGGAGTGTTCTATCGGTGCACAGGTTGATCGATACACCTTCATGATGACTTTATGTTTTTGGGAAATCTAGTTCTCTTTGCTCTTGTTCAAGAATACTTTTAAATAATTAAAATATTTTTAAAATATAAATATTGCAACACAATAGAGTCTCCCCTTGATTTGGCAGGAAATCACAAACTGCACTTGAAAACAGGTGCACGCGCCATGTTTAACCGCTGGCTAATGAACCGTGCACCTGCACCTGCATCGAATACACCCTTTTTGCTTACGCTGGCAGAACCAGTCGAACTGCTGGGCCACCCTTTCACGGTGCGCATCAGGTGAAATCCGATTCGAATCGTTACGAATTGTTTCCCCGGTGTCGTGGAATGAAATCGTGTAGGCAGTAGTAGCAACCAGCACCAGCAGTGCCCAGGTAACTAACGTCATTTCGTGCTAACTAGATATACGCAAACTACGCATCGCATCCCTAGAGCGCTTTTCATTTTGCTAGTTTTTAATACCTTCCCGGAACTCTATTTCAGGTTCGGTACGCGCGTGTTAATGGTGGGATTTTGATTAATTGTGGGCGAATAAAATATGTTGCTTCAGACAAATTCGACGGCTTCGCTTTGTCGGTGGATCAAACGTAGCGCGGGAAGGATGCTTGCCGGCCTGAAGGCTTGCTTCGAACGGCACAACAACAATGTTCATTGTGCACCCGTCAATTGTGCTCTGCCCTGAGCGATGAAGCCAGCTAAAAATATGGTTTGCGCTAGGCAAGGTGTACAGGCTTCGGTGCGCTGTTAAATGCTAGGTGGAATTGCAAGCCAATAAAGTGCGTTTAATAGGAAAATCGGAGTACTTTTGTACGGTTGAATGGAGGCGCCTGGTAGTTGAATGGAGGCGCCTGGTACTTCGATGGAGGCGCCTGGCATTTTAATTGTGAAGTAATAAAATTCAACTTTTCAATTAAATTCAATTCAATTAAAATTTCATTTTGTTATAAAGTAATAAAGTTATAAAACGGATTTCATGTTGACCAAAAAAGGCAACAAAAATAATTAAAATGATATTGCAAAACAGTTTATATCAAAGAGAAAAATATAAAAAGCACCTAACGAATTTAACTACTCAACAAAATCGTTAGAAAACGCAGTCATGCGAGCAGCACGGAACAGTCTCCGATTACTCACCACAACTCTTAACGATGCTCCATACAACCACCCTTAGCGTGTGCTGTAGTCTTTTTCGCTCCCACTTCACTGCTCAGCTCAAGTGGATACTTCCTCGACAGACGCAAGCACAACACACTTCTAATTACTTTATCAATATGGTACGCACTCAATTCACCACTATCAGAGCAATTACCCAGTAGCACGGCCGTGTGCTTGTCTGTATCGCGAAATTCCTCGCCTCGACAACCAACGGTAAACCCAAGCCCAAGTGGTCGGGATTAAATTGTTCCCACCGTGATTTCACCGCCCAGTTTTGATAATTGTCTGTCGATGCTTGATCGGCTCGATTGAAGTGCCCGTACCGAGGAATAGGAAAAGCACGTTTCGACCACTCCACACAGAAAACGATGTTAAGGTTAGGACACGGATATCATCACTGCCAGCAACCGGGGCATTTATTTTTTTCTGCGACGCATTGTTTTATCGACACTAGCTCAGAAAAGGATCACCACTGAACCGACTAGCCTTGGAAGAGTAAAATAAAAAATATTCACTGTTAATCGCACCGGCGGAACGTAACGAGACGTGTAACGAGAACGCAGCAATGGGAAAATCAGCCTGCGTCAGTGAATCGATGCGATCGCGCAAATTATCAAACGGCTCATAAAACGCACCCAGTCATGGCTTCATCCGACCATCCGGTCGCGACGCTGACTCTCATTAGCATATTTATTTTATTATAATGAAGTCCTTCTATGCTGCCACGCGTCCATGCAAAATGCTGGAAGCTTACTGTCGTCGTCGATTGGTTTAACTAATAGAACCTGGGGCAGGGATGTAAGCAAATTGTGTGAGATAGTTTTGCAACAACGGTGTAGACGACGGTATGACGAAGTTACATGATGAGATTGTATCCAACGGTCGGTCGATGGTGGAGGGAAGTATCGACGCGTTGGCGACACCCAGTCGGAGAAAAGGGTTTAATCATATTTAAAGTTGATTGGTCAGGTTTGCAAATTGGAGCAGTATTTTTAATGAAAAATAGTCTGAGTTTGAGTTTGAATTTTGAAAAGGAAAATTCTTAAGAAGCAATCCAAAAGAAACCGATCCGATCCTTCTTTGCATATCAATAACAACTTCCCTCGAACACACTTCAAATAAGCAAAACAAAAAACCACCAAACAAACTTAAACAATCACGCTACGAACGGTCCATTCACGACCAGCAGACACGCGAGGCTCGGTTGTTTCGCTTCCTTTGGCCTTCGGAACCGTCCGTAAACTTGAACGAAACTGCCCAGGTCAAAACGACCATTTGCATAAACATGAACATAAATTTGCCAGTTTTAATCCCCCTTCGCTTGTGTCCTTGACCTCTCGGTGCACTCCCCCCCCCCACACCCCTGTACACCAAGCCCAATCTCGACACCCCGAAATCGATGACCCTTTGACCCGGGGCGAGTTTTGGGAGCGATTGTGATGCTCTTAAAAAGCAATTTGCACGATCTACCGATGCGCTTCGACACATGGCGAATGTGTTGCTTCATAAACAAAGCGATAAATAAGCTTAATAAACACCCCCTTCCGGGCACACAGAAAGAATCTTCATCGCGCAATAAATAGTACTAATTGGGGTGGCTTCAAACAGAAATCGCCCCCTGAAATCGATCGTGCGATTTTAACCCTGAAACGTGCGTGCGATGACGATCGATCGTTGGACGAATTACTTGCCGCGGTAGGGTCACGAATCAATCAGTTAAACTCTCATCTCGCCGTTTAGTATGCGCAAAAACAAAAAACGCTTCCCCAGCTAGTTTTGGGGCGGTAATCGAAAATAGAACTGTTTGCAAATATTTTGCTTTGGTTACGGAATCACGGTCCTTCGCTCGCCTGCACCTTTCTCCTTTTCCTTTTTTTTTGTACCACAAATATCAACCACAAAACACACTAACGTCACCAGAACGCGGTACGCTCGACGGTATTTCCACTTTAAAACTACAGAAGGCTCCGTGGGAAGACAATGTTGGCATTGATTTTTTTCCTTCCTACCGGAAAGGTGTGTTTAGCTTTTTTTCATTTTCCACTCTAACGCACTAGTTACGCTTTGTTTCTTTGCGGATAAGAAGGACATTGGAAGATAATCTGTGAGTAACCACCACAATCACATCTCAAAACAGAAGAACACAAGAAGAACCGCATCCAATTCTCACTACATTCTACACTCCTTTCCGTGTGAATCACTTTTCACATTTTCGAATAATGTTTCCCCTAAAACACATGTCCACCAAACACCTCTTGTTTGCTCACTAGCAAGCCTTCCGCCACCGGGACACTACCACTAACACAACTACTGCTCAAAGCTTGTCAAGTTGTGAAAAAGGAAAAAGTATGGGCTCAGCCTGCCTCGATTACTCCGACCAAACAGGCAGACAGCAGCTGCAGAGATGTTTTCCCGTCAAGGTTCCAGCCACATCTGACTGAGCTCGCGGTCACCCAGTGCGACCCACATCTTTGCCCGTTCGGAGGAAATCTATTTATCAGGGAAACTCTCCAGATTTCCTCGAGTGCTCTCCACCGATGCTCTTCCCTGGTGGCGCTGAGGTGGTTGATGTGCGAGCGAGAGAGTGAGCGAGTGAGAGCTACTGTTTTGTCAACTTTGGCCACCACCACTTGCTACCTGCTCCATCGGGAACCTATCTGGCTCCCCGATACTGCTGGGTTTGTTGTAGTCGTTCCGTAGCGAGAGGAACCACTCGACGGACCACGAGGATATTCGGTTCGATAGAATCCGCGAGAGGGGAGAATCGCGTTACAGTGAGAAGCGATATTTTGTTGAGAGTTTTTGTGAATTATTTATTATGTGAAAATACATTTTATTGGAAATCAGTTTAAAAACTCATTCAGTTTCATTCAGTAAAAGTGATGCTTACTGTAGATCTATCTCACTACTTCAAGCGTTCATCGTCCATCGTGAGAGAGCGAGATGCTCACACTTGAGAGAAACATTCTCACCACAGCTCATCAGCTCACACACTCGGGTGAAAAACTCATCTTCACGACTGTCACGACCAAGCGGCCGTGGAAGGAGCGTTTTGAAACATTTGCCAATAAACCACTCTCTCTCTCCCTCTCGCTCTCTCTCCCTCTTTCAACTCCTCCAGTTCGCCCTCTTGAGGAACCACCATCTCAACCTTTGTTTTTCACGGGCGCGCTCTCCGAAGTTCAATGTTTATTCTCCTCTTCTCCTTTTTTCCACAGCCGATCGGGGGAAAACCCGATTCAGCGACTATCTGGGGCAATAGCACAACCCGTGGCGATGGTCAAGGAAGGCACCGAACAGGCCTTTTCGCCCAATGCTGGGAAAAGGGAAAGTGAGTCCGGCTTCGGTGAGCTCGCGGTTTTGCTCACTGCGGGAGAACGAACGGGTCAAGTTGTTTGCTGCAATTACGGAGGTGGTTTGTTCCCTCGCTCGCTCACGCCGGGGGGAAACTCGCTCGTGAGCAGTGGGAAAGCAGCTCGCCACATACACGCTGGACACAGCTGATATTGGATTTTTATTACGTTTTTTTTGTTATTGCGAGGTAAAATGAACCTTTTTTCCTCCGGTTCTCGAGGCTCGACCCAGTGCGGATGAAGCCGTGGCTTCGTCACTGATATCTGACTGTGTTGATTGCATTATCAGGTTTGTTGTGCTCTAGTTGTGGCTCGGAACATGTGACCCGTATATAGATTTGGATCTGCTGTATTTTTGGATCAAACGAAATTGATTTCGCCAACGTTATTTATAGCCATGTTTTCTTTTATCTACTGTCCTGAATAATAAATGGGCTAAAGAACTCAATTACTATTTGCCGTTCGTAATTGTGCCAATATTCTTCTCACGACAATATATCTTCACACCCGATCTCTAATATTCTCCACTTGTTTATTCATGCTTGTCTGCATTGTTGTGCCCGAGAACAAGATACTTCCATTACTGGTGGACGCGACATCGCTCATCCATGTCCCAGGTCGGACGGCATGTGCTTCACTTATTGAAACAATCCATCAATCATAGCCAACGGGCAGCGCGACAGAGAATAGAGCTCATCCTAGCGCTGGACAAGTTGCTCTGCATTGCGCTCTACTACTTCGCCCTGTCTGATGAGATGAGTTAGATTTCATTTTGCCGTACGTCGAACACCATTCACAAGAAGAAAAAAAAACCCGAAGTAACGTGCGCCACTATGTCACCGGCACACACAATTCGGCATTCATCGACGGATGCTGTGTTTGTCGTCAGTTCTGCCCGTGCCACACGGTCTAGGTCACCAACCAACCGATGTGCCGGACGATACACAGAGGGCACACAATAAAGCCGCAAAGCTAACACGACGACACAGCCATAAAGCTTGCCGCCCGTTAGCCACGATGGATGAGTGCAAATATGACTCTGGTGGCTGTTGCCACTGTGTGCTGGGCCACATAGCAAAAAACAAAAAATCTCATCCCATAACTCGTACATAAATGAGATTTACCAGCAGCAGATGAGTGAGCAGGAAGAAGGACGAAAAAATGCGCAACGCAAAAAATGGGTTCCCGGCACATCCATAATTGGATGCAAGCTGGACGGCAGCCTCATAAATGCAAGCCTTCCGAAAGTGACCTAGTAGCACCGGGTAACGGCGAAAGTGATTTGCCCACCCAACGGCTGGCTGCGGGAGAACTTTAAGCTTTAATAACTCACAATCTCACGGTACTGGTCTCGCGCGTTCCAGGATATGGGGCTTCGGAAGGCCCGGTCGGCGGCAGCAATCGTTAGAAAACGGTTCATTGTTTCACTGATGTCACTTTACACTTCTCTTCAAGTCACTTTAAAAGGCTTTGAAGTGACTAGCCTTTTTCGTTGGGGAATTCTTTCCAAAGTTCTTCAAACTTCACCTAGAGTGCGATCTACCGATCTTGCTGACTTCAGCAACGAAACTGAAATGATCGATTGTTGGGACGATGAGCGTAAGGGATCTGATCTGTTTACCGGGTCGCCGAACGAAACGTGACCACCAATCGGATGCATCACGAAATGTTAATTTCGCTAATTGAGCCAACGTTTTACTCCCCTTGGAAGGGAGCGACGAGAGTGAGCGGAAAAAAACCCCGAAAAAAACACAAAAAGCTCCGTTTGTTAGCGCTGATCGTTTGGAGTACATTATTGGTGACGTATTGTTTAGCACCGTGGCACAAACGTGTGGACGCTTTCTGTTAGAGCGCGTACAAAGGCGTGCTCTATGCTGGCGAGTCGAGTGTGCCATCAATTATGAAACCAGGCAATTCCGGTCCGCCGTTTCTTGGAAAGCCAGAGAGAAGGTGTTCTATTTTAAGGAAGACAAACATTGGAATATTTCTAAAAGTGGCCGTCACGAAGAACTGTGTAAATAGTTGCCCCTCCGATGCCTATCTTCAACGGGGCGACAATGACTGTCGTGTTGCAGAACTTCAAGGTTGCCCCGGTTATTTTGCAAAAGGCGTTCCGCTTTGTACTTCCAACAAATTGTTTAACTTTTCGGTAAGAAACATATACATGCATAGAAAGCGAATGCATTTTTGATGCGCCATAATGACTGGCCATACACAACAAACTCACACCCATCGTGGGGTCAGGGTTGCGAGTCCTGCACAGGTGATTCGGCGATGTGCTAGAATCGATCGATAGAGCTTATGGCCAAGGTCAAGTGCAGAAATGATTATCAGTGCCGTACCGGTACCGGGTCTGTGGTACGGTCAAAATAATAATATTGGCACTGTTGAACCATTGCAAGAGAAATAGTAGGGGAGATGAGTGTTTTAAAAGGAACTCCACGTGGCTCGATGGAGACGCCTAGTGCTTCACAGCAAGTTGATTAAAAATTTAAAATCCCTTATCCTTTTTTAACTGATTTTTTTTAGGCTGAAGAGAGTTAAGTTTAATATCCAAAAAATTGCTACATACCAGAAAGCCCATTGCTTTAAGCTTTAAAATAGGAATGATTTTACTCATTTTAGCGGCTATTTCTCTTTGCAACAACAGTTTCACTTAAACGTTTACTTTGTGCACTATCAACTCACAACAACAACAAAATCACATTCGATACGATACGCTTTACAAAACTTTACTTTCCCTGGCATGTTTATGTTATGCCCGTGTGGCTAAACTTCGCATTACACTTGCACCAACCATATCCAATTACACTTATCGGTGGACCTGTGTCCGCTGCGTTCCGTTTCCGGCCGGAGCCATCGAGTACTGACTGGTTGCGGATGCCGGCTAGAAGACACTAGTCTGGGCGCTCGGTACGATAATAGGCGTCCCACCCAACGAGCCTCCACCAATAAAGACAACGACGACGACGACGACAGCACGTGGGAGCGTCCGTTGTCTCGTTACGTGTGGGTTTGTGTGTGTACTGCGAAAGCCTTCTCCTAGTAGCCCTGCCCTTGCTTAAATTAGTTGCCTTACTGGTGAGATGCAACATGGTGTGGCTTCAATCGGAACAAGCAGCGTATTTTAATATAAATGGTAATAATATTACATTTTAATGAAATTCTCAATCACATCCATCAATGTTCGTGAAGATGATTCGCTCGCGGGGTAGTGGCTGAGGGCCCACGAAACGAACCCACCCTGTAACGCGTGAGTCATGGCCGGCAAACCCTTCGGGCGCAGTTTGCATTTACCGCGTTTGCCCCGGGGTAGATCGATTTTCGCGTCGCGGCACCTGACGTATGCAGGCCGGCGCGACGAACGACGCAGCACAAGGCAGAAATCAATCGATATGTAGGTGCATTCCACGCGGCTGAAACGGTGCCACGCAGCTTACGCGTACGCAGCACTTGTTGGAGGTGTAATGTTGTCCATGTCTACTGACGAGAGGCACGCTCGCAAGCATGCTATTCATATGCGATGAGCTAGATGACGCTTTAAAGAAGTGCGAACGAGCGCTGCCGAAGTTCACCGAGCATGCCCCTTATCAAGTGGAAGTTTGCACATCACAATAAACGGTTTGATTAATTTTAGACGCGTGTATAAATCACTCGTAATCATTCCGCGGGTGTTTTTGATTGGCAATTTGCAGCAATTAAATGAGTCAGTTGATTGTTTCGATAAGCCAAAGTAGGATCGCTTTGGACGTTTACGAGAGTCTATAAATTCTTTAGATTTTTAATTTAAAAATTCCATCATGTCTCACTGGCACTGCAATGAAAGCAGCCTTGACATCTAGCCAAACATCTAGAATTTAACAGCATCCAGATAAAAAGGTCTAGAAATAAGTCCCGAAAAAAACACGTCCCACCGCGAGCTAATTTATGTCTCACGTACGTAAAGCAATCCGGTTTCTCAAGAATCTCGCTCTTCAGCAGCTCGTAGAAGCCACAATCAATCAACCTAAACCCTTCTGGCTGACTGGCCGGTTGGGCTCGCGTCTAATAAAAATGACTACCTCTTGCTTATCGGCAGCGGAGCAACTCACGGTTGCGTTGAGCATTACAATGCGTGTGTACGTTTTATTGCACCTTCCGATTATCAAAATTGTCGTCCAAAGCTGTCTCTCACGTTCGCCCTCCCGAAAGTGCGGAGATAATTTAACAAGCAGATGAAAGATAACGCACTACGATACGTTACGATGCCCAATGTAACGCATGTGTGTTACGAAGTTACGAAGGTTAAGTGCATCATAAAAATTGTCGCACAGAGCTGTTGGCTTCATAATGAGTTTTTGCTATAAAGTGCTATAAAAATCTACTTGTACTTCCTACACTGATTGGAAGCGAATGTCCATAGCGCAATTTGATAAAAAATGAACCCAGATGCATAAATTGGAAAGCAAGTCACAAGCGACCACTTATCAAATCGCCGGTGTGCAGTAACATTTTTTGCCAATCCTTTTATCGCTGTGAATCCCACTAGATCGATAAGGGTTTCTCCTTCTTCCTTTTGGCAAACCAAGTTAATTATCAAAAAGTAACCAAAAATCCGTATCTTGGAATTTTCCGGTGAAAGTTACATCAGTCCCCGGCAACACACAGCCTATTTCTGAGCACCTGAGTTCCTATAAATAGCTGTGAGGAATCGCTCTCGCTTTTCAACTTCACTTACCTCCTTGGTGTGGAATCCCAGGAAGGACAGTTTCCGCACATTATTGTCCCGGCGGCTCATGGCTGCGGCTGACACGTCACTGTACACACTCAAACTCTTGCGGCACTAACCAGAAGAAGTTTTTTTAAATTAAGTTACACAATCGAACACAAGCACTGCAACTGAACAATTGTTTTGAATTGCGTTTCACTTTACTTGCACTTTTAAAAATATTTATCTGTAAGGGAATAATGTTATAAGAAAATAGTTAAAACAGTCACTTTAAAACCTTTTCTCCTTAAAAATAACACAAGCCACCGGTAATGCACTCACAGCGGTAACCAAACTCACAGCAGTGAACCGACACTTCACATCCAAAAAGCAAGAATTAGAGCGCGCGCGCCCGACAGACACCAAGAAACAGTACGATCTCGAGCCAGCACGTCGCTGCTACTGACCGCACGTTCTGCTCGCAGGGTAACTTTTGCACATCGCCCGCTGGAACTGATCTTCGCCGCGCCCGGGACTGATAGGGAGTGGGCAGTGGGCCCTCGCCACGCTTCCTCTTTTACGGTCATTACGCAAGAAATCGGGCACACCAGCAGCCCCGACTAGTGTTTTCGATTATCTTCCCGGGCACGAAGTATCTTTTGCCTTGTCTGATAATGAAGGGATGGGGGGTGCTTCTTACGTGCCTGGGAAATTGGTGAGGTTGTGTGTATCAACAGGTTGGGAGCTAATTGGAAGCCGATGTGTTGTACGTGCGAGCCCGGCTTTTTTTTTTTGCTGTGTGTTGACATTAAATTAATAATTTCCCCAAGAAACCCGGAAAGCACAAACACAGCTTCGCTATCTCGCCAAAGCCACAAAGTGAATTAAGATAAGCGAGCATTGAATCACCGTTCAAAGCGAACCTTCCAAGCGCATGGTGGATCTGTTTGATAGGTTTCACTTTTGTCCCAATCTCCCACTATCATCACACACCTCAAAACGAGAGGTTGATCGGCTAGTAAACACGCCTAATCCATCTTGGGATTAGTTGTTAGGGTCTTTTTTCTTCTGTGGAGTGATTTATTTCCTACCGGAAAACATTCCGACAACTGTCCTTGACGGACGCTTGGTAAGGGATCTTATCCGACTCGTTTGCCTAGAACCACCAGCGTTTGTGGCGTTGAAGGCATTGCGTACTCACTCCACAGCTGTGTGACAGCTGTCAAAGCGCCGAGAGAGAAGAGGACAGTAGTGGGCAGCGGGAGTAGTAAACACAGGCACCAACCATCCAATCGTCCGCGGCATCAATCGTTCACCAGCACAATGATGCGTAATCGTACGTATCAATTGAAGTATGATTGATTTCATTTATTGTCATCATCGCGCTGTCCTACGGGCCATTCTTTTTGCTTGGGTTTTCTTCGCCCTGTTTTTTTTGTTGCAAATAAACATTCATTGTTGTACTTGCCCGACAATTGTACATTATTATGTCCACGGGAGTTGAGTGGGGATGCGGGCATCCCTCCGATAACGCACCAATCGTACCTTAAAACGTGCTTCTGGTATTTACTGTTTATTCAGGCACCAGTTCAAAGTAGACCACGTCGAGTGTGCGTTAAATTGACTGCCAGCCCCGCACACCGAAAGGGCAACCGAGAGGTTGTTTGCTAGACTAGTACCGCGCAGTGGCAGACCTCCGGAAGGGAAGAGGTCGTAATCAATTTTTAGATATTTGCGTGAGGCGTTGGAGGATTACAAAATAAATTCAATTACCGTTCGCTTGCTTTGCCTGCTCCTGCAACTCCGGCTACGGAACGGAATAACGGTTTGGCCAGCTTAATCCGAGTTAATGCCACGCGGGGGGGTGGAATTCTTGTGGAAGAGAATGTGTGTGTTTGTCCTGCAAATATTTAGCTGCTCGAGGTCGTTATTTATAAATTCACCAACCGTTTCATCCCGATAGTACCCGGTGGGCAGTGCAAACAACAAAAACAACCCAACTTCCGTGCTGTTAAACAAGCAGCAAAACATGCCTTACACTCTTGACACTGCCGTCACTGTTATCTCGTGGTGGCACGTGACTCTAAAATCAAACCACCAGAAGCCTTACATCAAATAGTCGATTGGTGTTGCTCCGTTGATGATATCGAACGCTGACCGATTCATAAGCACAATGCCCTTTTTTTTTGTGCAACTTCAACTTCCACAAGACACCCGCTTCCTACGGCACACGTCCGTCCTATCGTTACGGTTAGGAGAAGGCTCCAGTGTTCGAACCGGCTATCGGTGTTCGGTATCAGTAGTTGGTAAGATAGAGCGAAAAAAGGCATGGCAACACGGAAGGTTCCTAACCGATAAGGTGCATGATGATTGATCGGTTCTAGATCTTGGAGATACAGACACATAAACCTCAACCCGCGCACTTCCCATCGGGGGGGATTTTTTCTGCGGAGGAATAACAGGTGTCGGTGAGCTTTGTGAGGTTTATTTCGGGTCAAAAACAAAGAACCCAGTAGAGGTGGGTTTTCTCGGTTTGGAGGCTTTATCCAGGAAGAGAGCTATAAAACTATATCAGTAGATCATCAGCTGCCATAAAAGCCTTTTCTGGGGCTAGGGAGAATAGTTTGGTGGAGGATTTAGTTCGGGATAGGAAGGAAGAAAAATATACATAATCCTCCAGATTTTATCTCTCGCTCTAAATGTTTGTTCCCCAACAAAACTGCACTTGCAATTAAGAGGGAAAACAAATGCCCATTTACAAACTTTTGTTTCTGAAGCAAAGAACCACAACAAACATCATGGCCGCCGGGTCTCTTCGCTTCCCCATCAAACGGGCCGCCAACATTGCTTTGGGCCAACACAAGCGGCAGCTAATTTCTTCTCAATGATCCACCCCTTAAGTCAACAGTCAACAGTCGGGCACCGAAGCGACATTAATTTGCCTCAATTAATTTCGTGTTCGCCCGTATTGCGTCATCCGGTGCAAGGAATGTATGGCTCCTAGACGTGTGCGGGGCTGCGGCTTTCCATGAGCGGCTCCTTGCAGCTACGATCGGCACCATCGAGCGATCGGTCGGTAAGATCGAACGAGCTGGAGCCGGTTTTGGACAGAACCGTTCGGTCGGTCGGTTTGATTAAGTTCGGTTGATTATTTGTAATGGAGTTGCGAGCTGCCCCATTCTGGCCGGGCGTTTGATATTGCGTCTCAGCATCCTTGGTGGAGCGATACCTTGAACTACAAACTGGACATTCACTGCTGGAGAAAAACAGCGCGCCCGCGCTGTTTTGTTTTTGCTTCAACACTTATAGCTGAATGGTTTTTTAGGCCCATCATCCAAGAAGCGTCATAATAAATTATAAATTGCCCTTTTTCGTTGTCCAGCGTTAGCACGCGAGATGGCCGATGATGGTTTTGGCTCACTTAAGGTGGTCGCAATAAGTCACCATTTTGTAGTAAGCGGGATACCGGGTTGATGATTTTATTGCAACTCGCGGCAGACGAATATTACAAGCGTGCCGTGCGCTGTGAGCACCCGGGTGGAACGAAGCAAATTGATTGATAGAACTTGCTGAGGGTTTATCGCGTGATTATTAATTACTACAAGATGGCCTTTGCGATTAGACGGCAGAAGCGCACAAGATCTATTTGCTGTCCTACTTGTGGCCATTTTATTGATAATAGATTCGAAGTAATAGCTAAAATATGCTTCAAATAGTTTGTTTGCCTCCCTCCAAAGCATCAACTTCCAAAAAGTCGCCATCATGTGTCAGCCAAAAATTGGAAGGAAAACTCCTACCAGCAAATGAAGCGTGTAATTCCACATTCCACATTCCTCACGGCCTTATTCCCAATAAGCGTGACGTGGCCACTCATACGCTCGTCCCACCGCGAGATGAAAAGGCAGCAGCAGCAGCAGCAGCCCGAGCTAAACGGCTTTGCGTTCGCAACGAAATGGACACTAAGTGGAAATGTCACATACCGCATAAATTAAGCATCCAACGGGCGCCATCCGCACGTTCCACGCCCCCGGGGAGGTATCGTGTGGTGGTGGAAATGGGCCGTGGGTTCGGAAAACCTGAGAAGGGAACAACACACCTGAGAAGGGAGGCCAGGGAGAAGGGAAGAGTGTCTCGAGCGCCGGTAGGAATTGAACAAGTGCAAGTGCATTTTATCGTGGCTTGCACACATCATTGCCGCCACAGCAGTGATAAGACCGTTTGCTTGAGGAGAGGAGCTGGGGGGTGGGAGGGGTGGTCGCGGAACTCGGTGACAGCGACGGGAAGAGTATAGTAACGCACGTGATAACTCATAATGGGCTGATGGATGGATGGCATGATTGGTCACATCGCTGGACATTTAGCAATCATTGTCCACCACCGGGTGAGTGGCGTAGATTGAAAAGTTGGTGGGGACTATTTTACGTTAAAAGGCGATAGGTTTGGGAGGTCATTCAAATTAATAGCTTACAATAACTATCAGAAAATAGAATCACTAGACTATCGGCGGGAATAACGCTGTAGCTTTCTTGGAAGACCCCTCCCGATGCCCTCGTTTGATGATCTATCGTCATTGAAATTGACAGCCTTGAAGCAGGTGTTAATACGACAGTTAATGCCACTGCGAAGCACAATAACAAAATTAGTCGGAATGGGATGATCGATCGTGATTAAACTGTCCAGTTTTTTAAGGCGTTCTGGCACATGATAGGACCGGTCGTAGGACTGATTATCCTACTTTTTTTTATTCGTAACGAATGGCCGTACTGATATTAATAATTCTGCTAAGGAAGACAAAAATGACAGACTTAACTCCTCTCCAGCATATTGTACGAAAAAAGACTATACGATCAATATGGTGATCACTTCTTCGCTTGATGCTCACTACGCTTAGCATGAAAAATTCTCAACCCAATTTTTTTATCTCTTCCCATCACTTATCAATCTAGCTCACCAGCTCGCTGGACACTAAACTTAAACCACCGAGTGGTGCCGTTTTATCGGTCACACACCAGCCCATACCGAGCGTCCCAACCGTCGACGGGGTTGAATGACAATATTATCGCCCAACCGTCACCAAATGCCGTCCGTGACCGTCAATTTCTCGGCCCCGGAGGCCTTACATCTGGGACTGACCGTCAGTTGCGATTCGATGCGCTTTTCGTACCGTCGTAAACAATTGAAGGTTGCCCGCAGCCACTCGGATAGCGCATTTTATTTTATCGCAAACATATTTCATCACAAAACAAAACAAGAAACGGCGTTCTCATCTATCGGGGGAGAAAGAAAAAAACTAGAACTAGAAACCGTTTCGATGACGAACGCAGCCACATCGGAACACATGCGGAAGCAAACAGAACAGAACCGCTCCCTGGTTGAAGTCTTAACTGGCGGCGGCATTTAGCACCAGCATTATCGGTGCTATCTTTTTGGGCGGTTGTTTGTTTGCTGGTTGAATTTGAACGTGAAATCATCATCAGACACACACACACACACTTTACTAAACAAACACGTGAGTTGGCTGAATATTTTAGCAGTGAGTGATTGCAGATGTCAAACATCGTCATTGTGTTCAACTTCGGACGAGCCAACCGATTCACGATGGCACGTGCGGTCGGGGGACAACATATTTCACAGGCGAACAATTGTAGTCTGATTCGGAAACGTTTGCAACATTGTATACGCAACAAAGTCATTTTTCTGTTGTGTGAGAATCGCTGCTGGTAGCGATTGTTTGGTGTCATACGCATGACATGGTACGCATAGTTAGAGCTCTCTGCTTTATGGTCTTCGCTCTTGATCTAGCTCCAATTTTCCCGTAGATCATAGATTCTATTGGCACCCCTTGAGATGGGTCAGTTTCTTCTCCACAAAACCCCAGCGACACAGCGATAAACAAAGCTATTGCGCAAGGTCAAGCGCCTTGCCAACTACCCCACAAGACGCCACAAGGCTGCAGCCCGTTGTTTGTTTTGTTTTGATCACACATCACAGCTTCCCTCCAATAACGGAACAATTTGTCTAATCGACGTCTAAAAGATCGCCATCGTCTTCGGGCATTTTGCCCGTCACCGTCGTCTCACAAGGAGTCGCTGTCAATTGGTCACGCGCACCGATCAATTGATCTGTTAGTGACGACCAATTGACTGTAAATTGCTTTAACCTGAACACATTAATCTCCCCACACACACAGACACACTTTACAGCGCCATATAAAGAGAGTGAGAAGAAAAAAAAAACACTGCTGCCCAAAGATAGTGTCACTCTGCGTTAACGATTTTGCTTGCGTGTGTGTGTGTGTGTGTGTGTATTTTGCGCGAAAAGCGGAAGAATCTACACACGGCCCAGTATTGGCGTACCGGCATCGATTAAAATCAATGAAACAGCAATAAAGCTCAATCTACCCATCACGTTGTCGCGGTCCTGCCCGGCCCATCCGAGGGCAGGAAAATAACTTGCCAAATGCACTCTGCCACCACTGCCCGCGTCCTCTAGTCCCTCCCTTCCCTTAGTCGTTGCTCTCGACGGGAAACGCGTCAACGCATAAATGTTTTGCTTGCTCCGTAAATTGTTGCTGACTCGAGACTGCCCGAGGATCGGATTGCACAATTGCTAGCAACGGAGTCACGTGAGTGAGTTGCCGACTGGTCGGAGATCCTGGAGCGATAAATTGACTCATCAAGAACATAAATCGGTGTATCGATAACTGGCGGCAAAACTGGATGACCGCCAGCCACGTGGCAAAGCAATTTTTGCTCTACAATTTAAAATCAATTCGATACAAATTATCACCGCTTGGTATGATAGTTTGAGTCGTTTTGTTTTGAGCTAGTCATTAGGACTCGCATGACGTTCAAAATCAGTTGAGATCGATTAAAATCATCCGTCATTCGCCTGCAATTAAAATATCATCTCAATCCCTTTACTGGGGGAAGAATAATTCAACGGAGCAACATTCATTTGGCTGACGAAGCGTAGCGCAATTGAGCATCGGAGCTACTGCTGCTGGTACGTAATCACGTTTTTGACCAACATTCGGAACGCCCATGCATGCACGGCGCGTGGTGATACGGGCTTTTGCTTTTAATTTCAGCACCATTAAGCAGATCCTGTTTTGCAAACGGAATCAAAATGTAAACAAAAAACAACAGCCAACACCATCGATCGTTGGTGATCGATGGGCGATTTGTTTCGAGGTTTACGCATGGGAGGCGCGTGACCCTCTTGGTCGTGCCGGAATTCCATTCAGGTGCCAGCACGTCACGGTGGGTGACGGTTTTATTTTTTGCATGCGTTGGTGCAACCCCATTTAAAAGCTTTAGGGCGTATCACCTAACATCGAACAAGACTGTTAGAGAGGGAGCAAACACCTTGCTAGAACAAAGTTCTGTTCGGTGATCTGTTTATAGTTGTCAACGACTTTTCGAAATGATAATTTAATTCAAATTTTAATTGGATTGAACGGTAAACTGAGGCTACGAAATGTGTGGCAAGATCTTTCGCTCGTACGCCATCGTACCATCGCACTTGAACGCATGCCAAATGTAACGCGCTGGAACACATGCTAACATCAATTAAATCTGCTGCCAACGGCGTGCGTCATATTATTCGGCAGGAACTGTGTCTTTGCATTTCCTGGACAAGCGTTTTGCTGGTTTTGCCCCTAAATTATGGCAAACATCCGGCTTACAAAACGCTGCAGGGGCAGCAAATTTCCACCCCCCCCCCCCCCCCTGGGATTAGTCCACACACACAGAGACAGATATTTTACGTTCGAATGCAAATTTCGACTTTGGCTGTCGTGTGTTAAGCTTCTATGCGGAACGCTTCTTCTACTGCAAATTTCTGGGAACGACCAATAAAGCAGTCATTTTTAATAACGTCCCATTCCCACAACAGCAAACAGACGTACAAACTGGGTGCGTTTTGTTTTTTGTTTTGGGCAAATAAAGCGAAACGATCCAATCCAATCGGTCCAAGATAACCTGTTACGCAAGCCGAAGAATGTTTAACTTTCCCGCCATCGTGTGCCCCTGGGACCCGCCGAAAAGCATCGGGGCTGCACTTCTGATAGTGAGCTCATCGGTCCAACGGCGAAAAACGGTCACCTTTTGGACCGTGGCTGTGCGATAGGGGGTCGCCAGACCGATGGGTGATTTAATTTATGGCACACACAAGCCAAACAAAGGCCCCAACGCAAAACAAACACCGGGACCAAACCGTTGGGAAAAAGAAGTGCTCCTCTACCTACCTTTGCGTTCGAGTTCGAGCAGCATACGAATTAGATGCTAAAAAGCCGGCATCGCAGATCAGATTGGCCCGATCAGCTAGGAAGACGGCTACTTTTTAAGGTTATGTTCTTCCGGAACGATTTGTGTGGGAAGCAGTCCATGTGCAGTCCGGCGCACAGTCAAGATAGGTGATTATTAGAACACAAGCAAGCCGTTCTGGGTGGAATAGTGAAATTATACTAAACAAGAGAAAGCGAAATGATAATCACTCGAATGTACACGGTTTGTTGCGCTTTGCAATGGTTTGTTTTGTAAACAATCCGCTTTTGACAGTTGCTTCCTCATGTCATGTTTACTTATGCTCTACTCAATCTAGTAGTCTGGCGGTTGAACGCCGGTCGGGTTGCTGTCGAAGAGAATTGGTGGCAAAAGATGCCACCGGAAACAGTGCGATAATGTCCTCCCGGTGGTAAGCTACGCAATTGCGGTCAGGTAACGAATAGTTTTGCATGATAAACCACCTTTTTCTCTCGATTCTCCCTAGCGACCAACGTCTCGCGGTTCCCATGGCAAAGGAGTGTCGGCGTCGCCAAGATCCATCCGCCGATCCCGACCCAACACGTGACGATGCAAAACCGGATTAACGAAACGAGACACCGAAGCAACGTTTCACGATTCCGGCCGAAGAAAAGAAAGAAGCAACTGGCAACGGTAGAACGCTGGCAGGCTAAAGTTTCACCGTGGTGATGATGAGCCGGCGAGTTCGGGTTACCGGGCGGCTTCCCGGGTGAGTGTCGGAAGCCGGCTGGTTAAAACGTGCCTCCGGGCGTGCCGATTTTGTTTCTTTCTATTTTGTTTTGCGTCCCACACTTACTTATCCGTTTGTTTACAATCCAACCACCAAGCACCCAGAACAGCGTGGTGCTGGAGCGTCGAACATTTTGCTAATCTTGTTTCTTGTGTTGTGTTTTCTTTTTCAGCCTGCTGCTGAGCACACAAATACACACGCACACGAGGAACGCATTATAAAGTGCAAGTGAAGGCATTCCAGGCGTGGGACCAGCAAACCAAACAGAGATGCATACGTAATTGGACTCGTAATGGAGAGGAATTTACCGAAATCACGGACCAGTGTATTCTATTACCCCTGGGAAAAAGGTGAAACGACCGAATCTTTATCAATGGTAACGCTTTGCTGTGCCGTATGCAAACGGTCGAGGTCATTTAAGAGGAGGGACCCTTTCACTTCCACCTGCTTCACCGTACCGTACCCACCTTTAACCGAAAGCACGCCAATCGCACGCCAGCCGTCCGAAAGTGCCGGGCGAAAGTTTCAAAAGCAATTTTCCCTCTCACGTGGGCTTTAAGAGCCCAAAACAACAACAACAACAAAACCCAAACGGCACCCGTAAACAATGCACTCAGCTCCGTTTAAACGTCAATCACGGGTCCGGCCCGTGTGTCCGCCCGTGTGTGTGTGGTTGTATGTAGCCCTAGCCAAACGCTCGCTCGCTCACACCGGGCCAGGGAATCCAAAATAGAAAACATGCCTATGTTGCACGATGTTTTCTCTTGCCCGATTAAGCGCCTCACCTCGACCACACAACGTTTTGTACGGCGCGGCACAAACAAATCTGCACGCAAAACTCTCCGTTCCTATCACTAAAAGTGGCCTTTTTTTGTTATGCCTTCTTTTTTGCAGCTATTTTACGCCCCTTTAAATTGCGCCCCCGGCGGACCATGGTATCTCCCAAAGGCTGGATGAATTTGCCAAAAAAAAAGCTTATCGAGAGATTTATCCCGGATAGAGAAAGGCAGAAAGGCTTCGTGAAAGTGCACGATACAAATGTCACAACCAACGGGCTGGAAATTGAGGGTGGTAAAAAGATCACCACCACCCCACTTAGATGCTCCCGCACGCCCAAATGACTCATCCTCACTCTGCAATCAAATGTTTACTGCAAATGCTACGGTTCTGATGTCACCACCGCCCCCGTTTGGTGCTAAGCGCACTCTGCGTTCACTTTCGATCGTTCACACCGCGGAATTCTTGCGTTTATTTTCGATGCACTTCCCGCATAGCGCGCGCTCCGGGTCTGACTAAATGTCTTTGCACCTTACGCACCGTATGCATTACACTTGCACGTGGTGCTCGATCAAACGGATCGGATTTCGGTGTCAAATTGCAACACACCTCGAACCGACACGATGATGCGGACCGACGACCGGTCGCACGGCACGCACACGAAAACACACCCTTTGGTGTGCACAGACAGCACACAGAGCACCCCGAAATCAATCACCTGCGGATGGGTACGGTTCTGATCCGGTTTACAATCTGTCCCCTCTGCTTCCCACCAGGACACACACGCACACACACACACACACGCTCACAACGGAACCGCGAAATCTGAAACCCGATCCGCCGACATCGGAACACACGCAACCGCGAACCAGTAAACCATTCAAACACCGATGATCGGAACACCAGCGGCAACAAATCATAGACGAACGATCTTCACACAAACGGGTTTGGATACCGACGTCAGCGCACTTGTTGGCGATTGTGGTGTGGTGTGTTGCGGCTGGAAAAAAGAGTCACGGCTCCGGACGACACAGAACGGCACACGTACGCGCGCGCGGCCAGCTAGCTTCGTACTTAGACTCACGCGACTTACACCGCGGGCTCAATGCGCTGTAGTTGGTCCGGCAGCATGGTATGCCGGAGGGTGATACGAAAAGTGACCCGCGCCTGGTGCGCCTGGCGATGAAATTTTATTCGATGTGAGTATGCTTTTCACTTTCTATGTAGTTTTTGACTTTTTTTATTAGAATATTTTATGTTAAAAAATTATTTAAAAAATATTTATATTTTCATTTTATCATTTAACCAAAACAATTATAAAACTTTCCCAGCTTATTTGTTCAGAGAAAGGTTTTAGTTGTAAAATTTTGTCCCGAATTTAACGAATTTTAATTTTTAAAAATTTACTTTTGAACCTACCCTCGCAGCATCATTCTTTGAATGCTGTTTGATGATTTACCAACACACAACCACATGCACTCCCCAACATTGACGCTGCTGATGGTGATGATGATTATGTTGCTGATGTTGGTGTTTATTCCAGAAGAAGTTCTTTGCTTTCTTTTCCTTCGCACTCGCTCTATCTCCTTCTCCCTCATCGGCACACCGTTGCCTACCCCATCTGCTTGCTGTTGTTTGCATTTTCCGTTTCAGCTTTCCTCTTCTTCGTCTTCCCCGTCGTTCGGTGTCCGGTACTTTTCCTATGCCTATGTGCCACACCATCCATCTTTCGCTGTTTTGACTTCTTTTCTTGCTTTATTACCACGCTTTTTTCTTAACTTTTTTGCAAAAATCTCTCTTCTCTCTCTTTTCTTTCTTTTTCGGGTTTTTTTTTTCTCTTTGCGCTGTGTAAATAGCATAAACGAGTGAGTAAAAGAGATGCGCTTAATCGTTTGCCTAGCGAATGATGAAGCTACCATCACCACGATTGATGATTTATGACGTTTTCCCATCTTCATTAACTCTCCCATGCAAAGTTACGACGAGTTATTGTTATTTGTTCAATTTTGTGTTATGTTTTACGAGCCACAAACCATACGCCGAAAGGCTGTTTTTTTCTGGGGTCTTTGACTAATAATCGTTATCCAGTTTTAGGTTGTTTCCGCTGCTTCCGACGTGTTCTGCGTAGACTACATTTAGGCGTAACCATGGCGCGTTGCCATGGTAACAGTTGCGTAGGAAAATAGAGCACGCGCACGCCATGCGTTTTCGCCAGTCACGTGTGCGAGTGACGAAATCCGCTCTCCGTTTGGTGCATTGAATGGTGCAAAAGCTAGCTTTCCTTATCAGCTTTACTAGTGGAATCGCTTTGTCTGATACGATAAAATACTCAAAGTAAGGAAATATCAGTATTAGGGTTTTATAAGATGCCAAAAGGTGTTTTGTAACACTAGCTTCGCCTCTAGAACAAATCTGTCGCGGAAAACGTGACACGGCAAGCATTTCGTAAATGTTTCGCCTTAAAACGCACAAGGTTGTAGCAAGCCGTGGCGAATTTTGAATTTTATTTTCTGTTGGCCCACTAGTGGAAGGTCCGGTCGCTGCATAAACAGGGTTGAGACAATGTTTGATTACTTCAAAAATAGAGAAAACGATACAAAAAAAAATGATATTTATGAGTAGGAACAGGATCGCTCCCCGAAACAAAAAATACCCAAACGCATGCTAATGAGTGACGTCGTGCGACTTAGTTCGTCTGATTAGATAAACGGTACGAAAAGCCTTTTCTTTTACATTGCACCGTCATGGCACGTTCACGAAATGCAACACCACGAAATTAGCACCAGATTTAGTGACGGAACGGGTTTCGCACGCCAAAAACTGCACCACGACGATCGCGGCCTACCTTCGTTTGATCCGATGGGTCCCGTGTGCGCTGCATCACGATTGCAGCCATTCAGGCGTAGTGGCGGAACAAACGCGTTTCCCCGTGCATTCAAAACCGATCAATGGATGGTGGGCACACGTTGTGTGCGAGTGCCGGTGAACGATTACCCATTAGCGCTTGTTTGCAAATTACCGGGGCGAGCTGGTTTTATTTTAAAACACGATAATTGTTTCGTATTTTCGGTTTAGAGCAAACGCCCCAATTAGCAAATCGTTCAACCCGTTTACACCGGTTCGGGGGAGATTGTACAGGAAAGCAGGGGGACAAATTTAACACCAATCAGGAATGGTGCCGCGTGGCAAAACTGTCTCAATGTCGATCGGAAAACCGTGTGGCCAACTTAAACCGCGAGCAACGGAGACTAATCTGGCGGCTGACGGCAGATTTGCAACAGTTCGCTAATTCTGGTGACGAAATCATTAGCATATGCGAGGAGGGATCATCATCAGCATCAGATGTCCTTCACTATTTCTGTTTCTTTCGGTCAATCGACTGGTACAGCTCATTTATAGATGAAATTTTAGTTTATTTATTCCATGTTCCGCGTTTGTTTGTTTGTTGTTTTTCCTGTCAGAATACATTCCTTTCCATTCGAGTTGGGGGATCACGTGTTCGTTCAATACTCACTACTCTCGTCGCTTTTTGCCAGGGACCAGTTAGCACAGGATCCCTTTTTTTGCTGCTAAACGTGTGAGTATTTACTTGGGGCGGTTGATTTCGCTTCTAAACTAACTTTCTCATATTGCCCATCTCCATGCGCTCGTCCTCGCGACGGGTGTTATTTATGGTTAGTGGTGGTTATTACGTTCAGCGTTTTGAAACGCGCTACAATTTTGCCTCAATTTCATCTTACCGAATGCTTAGCCAAATTTTGATTTCACTTCAACCCTAACACAGTAATCATCTTTACAGCCACATCCTTCACTGGTGCTTCACTGGCTTCAAAGGTGTTAGCTCCTTCCTTCTCCAAGGAGACTTTCAATTTCACCATTCGATTCGTGTCCACGCCGTCTGCTACCGCTAATGATTAGTACAAGTTTCTCACGTTGTTTAGCAAACGAACGCTAACTGCTTCCACGCTTTACAAGTGGGTGGTCTTATCCGGCAAGGGGAAGGCCCACGAGCCACGTAAGCCACACGTGTGTGTGTGTGTTGTCCGTGGCCAAACAAAAGGGGAGGGGGGGGGGGCGTTATGTGATTTGGTTAATGTACTACCGTGCATGAATGACTTGTGTGTATGAAACGCGCCTATCGATCATGCGTTACGAGAGCGTTACACGGGGCCCGTTACAGGCCCCGTTCCGAGCGATGGATGGATGAAGTAGTTGTAATAGTAGTTATAATATCCTAAAAAAACAAAACAAAAAACATTACAATTGGAATATCATTCGTGTTTCAGCCTTTGAGAATATGTTCACATGGTTTTGCTTTTTCCTTATGCGATCTTTTTTTTTTCCTGTTTGCTTTGCATACTTTGGGTAAGCCGGGGGGGGGGGGGGGGGGGGGAAGAAACAAAGGAAAGCATGAGAAAGGCTTTAAGTAACTAAATTTTGATGAACGATTGCTAATACTCGTCACGAATACTTAATTGATGCCATCACACTGGTGCAATATCGAGAGGAAAACATATAAAGAGCAGCATTAAAAGTAGTAAATGAATATAAATATTGTGAAAAATGAAGTAAAGTAAGGGAAAAGAACCCAAAGTAGCCCAAATCAGCTAATAATAGCGCGCCTGCCGCATTGTGATGCTACTGTTGATGGTAAGGGAAGCAACACTATTCACATTGAAATTATGATCCGGTTATGTGTGTGTGTGTGTGTGTGTGTGTGTGTGGGTATTTTTTGTCACTCTTTTTCTCTTCCTGCTCCTTCCAATTAAACCCCCATTAATAATGATTTGCCCCGTATCGTAACAGCTAGCCAATATCGTTTAGAGTCCGATATTTGTTCATTACATTACATAAATACATTAGCTTTTATGTTTTCTGAGACACAAAAGCAATTGGTGGTAGCACACACACACGCACACACACTGGTGACATGGGACTGGGACATGAAGCGCACGGGGACAGGTGTGCTGGGCATGCATACTTCCGTTTCCGTTAGTCTTGGTTGACTTGTCTTTTTTTTTCTTGCCTGCCCGCGTTATTAACAGGCGTTACTGATACTGCAGCCCCGTTATTAATGTTATTAGATACACTATATAATACACAAACATAAACGTACTACTGACGATGACTTGTTGCTGGTGGTGCTGTTGACGTATTGGGGATGCGTTCACATACACGAACGAATAACGATTCAAATGAAAAACAACAACAAAAAAAGAAAGGGAAACAGATATGCCAATCGTGCAGCATATGAGCAAACGAAAAAGAGAAATAGAGAGAAAAAATAAACGAAGCTACTAAAACAAAACAAATCCTCCAACAAAAGTAACATCATAACAATGGGTGTGTATGTGTGCGTGCGCTTTCGATGGCGCACGGGGGTTGATTGGTTGGTGGTGGTTGGTTGGTGGTGGTTTGCCATCCCATTTTCAACAACTTGCTTCTGCCTCATCGCGCGTCACGGTTCATTGGCGATCTAGATCGGTGGCAGCGCCCACAGGGTGGCCGTCTTGTCCGCCGAGGTGGAGAGAAACGAGAAATCGACCGGATGCCAGCGGCCCGATATCACCTTGTCCGTGTGCTGGGCGACGACCACCGACGGTAGCGGCATCGTCAGATCACCTTGCAGGTCGGTCAGCACGAGCTTGTTGTCGTACCCGGCGGTCAGCAGATAGTACGCGGAGGGTGAAAATCGAATTGATCTAAAAAAGGGGAAATAAACATTTTAGTTTAACCGTGCGAGAAGGTCGAGAAGGTATAGGTAGTAACGCTTTCGTAACGCTTTCGTAACGCTTTTCGGAGGTAAACCTTGGCATTCTCTTCTTCGATTGCCAACCTACCTAACGTCAGCGGAATGAGGTTTAAAGCATTGAATTGGTCGATTGCCTCGGATGTCGTACAGTACGCAGGAGCTGTCCTCGTGCCCGGACACGAGCAACCGGCCGGATGGGTCGACACAAACCGCCGCCACCGGCGAACCTTGCCGCGAGCCCGGTGACGTGGCGGGGGTAACCATGTTGACGCATCCGCGCGTACGCAGATCCCAGAAGCGTACGGTTTTATCCTACAAACAGACAGAGCAGAACAGAAATCCCACATCATTAGAAATCTTTCTAACCTTCCGTTCAAACGCACGCCGTTGAACTCACCTGCGAACCGGAAACAAACATAACGCCGCCCCAGTTGTACAGCGACAGCACATGTCCACCGTGCCCGCTCAGCGCCTGGAACGGGGTGGACGTTTCGCAGTCCGTGACGTAGATCTTGCAGTCGCCTGCACCGCCACTAATCAGCAGGCTCGATTTGTTGGAGCTGTCCTCGAGGAAGCATAGGTCGCGCACCGTGCCGTCGTGCATGGTCAGCTCCATCTCCTGGCCCTCGAGCTGCTTCTGCGTCTCGTTGAACCGCATCAGCTTGACGGTTTTGTCGTTCGAGCCGGTCGCTATGAGATCACCGGCCGGTGACCACGCCATACAGTAGATCGAACCCTTGTGGTGCTTCGTTCGCTTGAACAGTACGGTCGGCTGGTACGTGCTGTGGTCTTCCCTGTGGATTGGGGGAGGACAGACAAAATGGATGGATGGGTGAGTGTTTGGCAGTACAGGACGCAAGGATGAGCATCGGAAAGGCAGGCTCAACTAGGAGTAACTTGCTTCACTTTAAAGTAGATACACTGGTGGAAATAATTATAGAGGCAACAGTTCATGGACCGCAACTTTTCTACAGTAATGCCATGTTGTTTAGGACATTTTTAACTTGAGTAGGCATTTGTTGTGACTCCTGGATCACAATGCTACTAGACGAAAAAGGCTTGAGTTTTCTCATCGTTTTAGCTGCATTTAGCTGCATATCTCCCATTCGACTATTTTATAATTCTACAAAATTAGATCAACTATTTGTAGATCTTATTTTATTTTTTTTGTAGATCTTTTATTATTTTTTTAATAAGATAAGAAGATCAACTTATAATTGCGATGATGATTATATTAATAAGGATAACTATGGGGCTGTTCGGTAGCCGAGGCGTTAGCGGCGCCGATCTTCATACGACAGGACCGGGGTTCAAATCTCACCCAGACCGCCTCCCCGTACGCAAGGGCTGTGACTATCCAGCTACGGGTAATATTAAGTCATAGAATGCCAGAAATGGCAGGCTGAGACCTCTCGAGGTTGTAGTGTAGTGCCAAGGAAGAGAATAGAGAAGGATAACTATTTTTCATAGTTACACAGTAGCATACATAGATAGAATATTCATTCATAAAAAGAGACAGGACCAAATCCCATGCGGACTGTTCCTCCGTAGTGAGGACTGACTATCCAACAACGAGGCGTCATTATGTCTAGTAAGCCAGAAATAGCAGGCATGACCTAAGGGGTCGTAAGGCTAGGAAGTGAGAGATATATAAAAGTTTGTTACCATATAAAAAATTAAATTTTAATAAAAACTGTAATAAAAAATCTTCAATAAATTGTAGTTTTAATGTGGATATTGCTCCCACCAGATCTAAACGCGATCAAAAATTAATACTACAAATAATTTCCAATCTTTCTGTGCGATTTTATATCTAGACGAAAATAGCTGCAAGTCTAAGTAGATAGCCTTGCCTTTATAATTATTTCCACCAGTGTAGTGTAGTCTCTAGAGCAGCTGTCTTATTACTGCAAAAGCGCCCAATTTCGTTAAACGATTTAAATTGTTGCTCCTTATAATTAAACCCTTAATCTAACACATGTTCAATCTACACAATCTCTCAAAACATTAAACATTTATCATCCGCATGCATTCGAATCGATCCAATCATAATAGGTTCAGCCAACGGTCGAGTGGGGAGCGGCCGAGAGCAAAATTAATCACTAATCATTAACAAAACCTTTTTCTTCAAATAGAAACACAATCTCGGCTTTTTATCACTCCGATCAGCAGACTGCGATTCAATTCGATAAAGTGTTGCCCCTTTTTTAATCGGGTCTTAAGACTGTTGCTACCACGGCTTAATGATGTCTAAATATGAACCCATCACCAGCCGGATTGAAATCGTCCGCAGAACTGGATTTGCACCAGGCCACGCCACGCCAGACCAGACTAGCGACGGCGGCAGCAACATTGTTTAAACAGGCTTTTACTATTATTATTGCTACAGCTTCTTCTTGTCTAGTTGGGACAAGAGTGAGCGAGAGAGAGAGAGAGACTCCATTGGAAATCCACCGCCGTTTGCAAAGATTAAGCAAAAGCAAAGTGTAGCAACAGAAGGGAAAAGAAAAGACTAACAAAAAAAAAATGGAAAACTCATCCATTTCCGCTCACCAGCTTACAGTTTCACATCTTTTGCTGCGTGCACACACGAAAAACACGAAAACACGTTGATTATTGCTGTGGACTTTGTGTGGTACGGATGAAGGAAAGTCGTAGACGAAATGGGGAGAGATGGTGGTGGTGAAACTGGTGCAGCAGCAGAGAGGGGAAGGGGGGGATATGTTGGCAAGATGCATCCAGAATGTGTGATGACGCTGTTCCATCTCCACATGCAGGTTCGTGCACACGATAAAGAGCATGCAACGATGAATGTGCGGCCAAAAATGGATCGTGATCGTGCTTGGTGAGATCATCAGCCTCACAACAGCAATTAGCATTGGGTGTCTCATGTGCTGTGAAGAATTTGATAACGCCCTCTCATCACCAACAATCCCCAGCCCAAGCGCTCGTTTGGTGGATGATGCAATGGCGTGCAAATGGTGGTGCCGGTGCATTGTAGACACATGCATTGTCGAAATGGCGGACAGCCGATAGCGAAACAACCAAGTCTCTGAAGAGCTCTCTCCATGCGGTGAAGTAATGATCGTGGCGAGTTCTACAAATCTACAAGACCAAGACACTAGGATGGGATGAGATACGCTCGACCACAATGCTTACCTTATCTCCGATAGTGACGGATATTCGCAGATACGGAACGTCTTCGAGTTGGAGCCGACCGCGTAAATGCGCCCGTTCGGATGGAACTCCGCACACCGTACCGCCTGTACATCTTCCAGCGTCGTCACCGCCACAAACCGGGGTCGATTTTGGTCCGATTGCTACAATGAAACAGAGAGAAACGGTGAAGTGAGCTATATGCAAAACAGAGATCCGGCTGACGATGATTGAAGTCATGATCGATAAGTGATCTATTACGATCGCTCCCTTCCCCCGCGGCAAAAGGATACTCTTTTCTCTCCCGGGAGAGTCTGGGAAAAGTTTAATATTTAAGCTGACCCGTCATAGCGTCATGCTGGTGAAAACACGACCATTTAACTTGCCCGGCTGGCTGTGTTTCTCCCGCACTTGGCGCAGTTAACGATCGTGCAATTTACCCGCCGTAAACAACCCTTACTGCAGAGGCCTCGGTGCGGTGTCTTACGTCCGTTTTCTGGAGCTTGGACTTTCCTTTCATGACGACGACGACGACGACGACTCCGAGGACGTAAACTCGAAAAGGTGAACAAAGTTGTCAATAATTGCTGGTTTTGTGTCGTGTTTTGCATCCGTGAGAAGGTCAGTCCGCCCAGGATCGTACGATGCAACAAACGCTGCTGGTACAGAGGCTCCTCCTCTTCGGAGATCTTGCATCTAAGTACTACACTTACTTTCAGCCGTAAAGATTAGGGGAAGCGCACTTTCTTCCCAACACCAAACAATCGGACGATGTTGTCTTAATCCCGGGTAATCCCAACCCGAGCAGAAACACTTGCCGCTGCTGTTGACATTACCTCCGGTATTGTGACAAGTGAAAGTGTCATCGTTCGACAGGTTCAACATCATCATATGGATCCACCCTATCCCTCTCTCTCTCTCTCTAGTGCGCTCGCTCAGTGGGGATTCTGAGAGGAGATCCGGCTTGGGTGCGAGTAAAAAGTTTCACTTTAAATCGATTATTATTTAACGATTGCACCGGTCGTAAAGTTCCATAACATGGGCACTGGGAGTCGCCTGGAGGAACATTCTCCAATACTGGCCGGCGGCCACCGATTGCTGGACCGATCCGTGGAAGGAAAATCCACTTTCCCTTTGAAGCATCATTCCAAAAGCGTCCACCACTACTACCTGTCTTAAAGCGCAAACGTGAGGGATCTTCGGTGGCTCATTAGTTCGCCAGTATTGTTAATTGGCATTTTATCCGTTGTCAGTAAGAATTGAAGAAGAACAGATTCAAGTTTTCTCTACAATCTCTCAAAAAGAAGACCCAAATGTTAACAGTTGTATCTCAATCATTATATCTTGTGCTAAGTATCTCAAAGCATTATATTGTCATGTTGTATATCACAACTCTGAGCTATGTGGATAGCTCTTCTTCTTGGCCTAGCAACCTGGCAGGTCTTGCCGACCATCTGATAGCTTGCTAGTCTTATTGATATCTCGTGGATGTTGGCTAGTCGAGTCCTCACTACGGGGGAACGGTCCGGATGGGATTCGATGATCACCGGGCCTGCTGGGTGAATCGGTGCATCTATTCGCTAGACCTCCGGCACTCCGGCACATACATGCATAAAAAAGGCCAACTTCTAAGGATAACATATTGCCTCCAGACTTCTCGAGCAGACTTTCGGAAGTAATCTACGACTTCAGCAATAACTGTCGTAAACATAAATGCTCGGATAGGTCTGCGTGATTACTCATTATTTCGTCTGGGCTACAGGAGCCCTTGGATAAGGTCTTCCGATAGAGGTTTGCCCAAAAAATGCTAAGTGCACTGTGAAAGCCAGCTGGGAGACTCGGAAATGCCTCATTTCAGCTACTCGTATGAGTGATTCGCACATGGCAAACTTCGTCTACAATGGGTTTAGAGCTTCAAAGTCCAGCTTGTCCAGGGAATTTATCACCATTTAGACGAATTCTTTTATAACAAGATCTAAATTTCACAACGACAAAGTCTTGAGTTTCAAGCCCTCCAACAAATCAGATCTATAGCACTAAAGATTCAACGATTCAATTAATTCACAGCATCAGTCGATATGCAAGCTCAACAAAACAATTGCTCTCTGCTACTATTCTGAACTCAACTGTAACTGTTTCTCCCCCTCTCCATCAGCAATCGATAAGCACCCCCCGTATCAGCATTATGTAGCAGCTAAAGCCCGAAATTGAGCGATCAGAAAGCGACCACAGCATCATTCATAATGGCCACTATGGCGCGTGAGGTCATTGCGTTTTTCTTTCTCCATTCTCCAACTGACCACCCTGAGCGAGTGGTCATCGGCATCGTTTTTCACCGGTGAAAACACCCAAAACTGGACACTGATAATGATAGCAAGAAAACCAATGTTTTTCCGCACCCAGTTTTCATTGCCAAAAGAGTGTTACCACCTCACACACACACACACGCGGTCATCATCGCGCAATTCG
Organism: Anopheles stephensi; assembly: GCF_013141755.1. NCBI lineage: Eukaryota > Metazoa > Arthropoda > Insecta > Diptera > Culicidae > Anopheles > Anopheles stephensi. The sequence continues at coordinate 7,092,218 of NC_050203.1, forward strand.
CGCAAAATACGACGGGGAGAAAGTTCGCCCCGCCGATTTGAACTTTTCTTCTTCCGCGTTTGAGTGCTTTCTTCGGCGAGGTGAGCGCGGAAACTGGCCAATAAAACCGAGAAAACGAGGCGAGCAAAAATGAAGCAGCGCACAGGTTTTAATGATGCACATTGCCACTGTCAAACGGGTGACGCCGCATCGGGATGGATGGCGACTGTTTGCAATTAAAACAGAGGCGGCTCCTAAGGGCAGGTGAGCAATTTCGCATAGAAAGTGAAGTGATGCAGAGAAAAGCCCAAAGCCCTCTTGTTCACGCCCAACCCGCCAGAGCCCGTTTCGTCACTGCGAGTGGGGTCGTATTGAGTAATAAAAGTGCATTCGCGTCGGATGCACTTTTCCGTGGTGGTCAACCAATTGCTCGGGTTGTGTGTGTATTATTTGTGCAATGTTTCTCTCGTTGCTCACACTGCTGGAAAGTGTGATCCGGATTTCGGCCCAACTTTCCACCTGATTGCCGCCGTGAGTTTGTCAGCCAGTTGCGAATCGGTGATCGGTGCTTGGTCATTTACGTTTTCAACACGTCCAATTATCGCGTGCGCTCTGCTCGGCAGCTTTAAATCGAGCGTACCGAATGCTGTACACGATTAGCCACACCGAACTCCCTTCCACCTAGCCGATCATGGCTGCCGATTATTCCCATTATTGCAAATTTTGAGGTTTTTACCAACCTGGCTGCCAAAGGGATCGTTGTCTTAATAATCACGATACTAGAGAGATCAGGCGGCACCAGGCAGCTCTTTCTTTCGCGCGCGCGTTACATGACGACGACCAAGTACAATTCAATTGTTCCGGCGACTTGTGCAATCGGTGAGCGTAAGGGAAGAAAATTGCCAAATTGGACAACCACAGGTAGCTTTAAATTTAGTTTCACATTCGATTAGGGGAGCTAGCGAGCGAGAAGATTTTTCAAGATTTCGCTGGCTCCAATTCTGAGTCCGATTCTTAACAAGCGCAACTGTTAATCGAATGTTGTTCCCCATCGAATTTTCCAAAGCCAATTCTTTCCTTCGGCGATCATTTCGGTTTCTAATGTTCCTTTAACCTTTCGCACCTAATCACCTCTCTCTCTCTCTTATTACCTTCCAGATTAGCACCTGGCGTATACTCGACGCGATTCGGCTAATTTTCGACACCTTCTTCCAACCGGAATCGGCGCGCAAAGTTAACCATTTAATTTCGTTCCGGTTTCCGGACTTGAGCATCTTGTTTTTTGCAGACAATGATAAGCTGAAACCCTCCACCAGGCTCAAGTTGTTGCATAATTTATCATGTCGAAAAACCCGAAACGGACAGAGAGAGAGAGAGAGAGCGAGAGAGATGTTCAGAGCTGGTTCGGTTAAAGACTTTAGTCTGTTGCTGATAAGACGCGCTGTTGTGTGAATGTTTCATATCTGTAACATTTCTTTTTGTTGTTTCTTTTATGTTCCATGTGAGGGGAAGCCTAGGGGGGAACGATAATTGCGCCAAATCGTCTACAAGTGTTTTTGAACCTCCCCGTAGCCCCCACACACACACACACACACCGAAAAACTCCGTGGCAATTGGAAATTTCGTAACCGCATTTCACAACCGCGATTCGGTCTTGTTTATCGGGTCCGATCCGGTTGTGTGTGTGTGTATTTTCGAGTCCGGAAGTCTGGTTCGGTGAAGGAGCATTATCTTCCAGTGCACACAAATTAAAAGTGAGCAAATTTTTGGCGATCGTTGTAATTGCGATCTGTGCTCGATAGCTTCTCTTTAGGAGAGCGATCAATTACCGTCTGGCACACTCAGCGATCTCTTCAAACATAACGAGCTCAATAAGCTGATCGCGAGTGAGTGAAGTCAACACGCCCAACCTTCAATCAACCGGACATTTACACACGACCGGCGACACAATGATGTGACTTCATCAAGAGCCGTGAGCATGTGATATCATCCGCCATTGCATAATAAACTGCAACTCTCAATACATTTCCATCTCATTGACTGCATAGTACGGAACTAATGCGAGCGAGAGAGAGAGAACAGCCAAAAAAAGGTGTGAAATGGACGCATTTTTCCAGCCCATTTCCACCTGCGGATCGGTGGTGGTAAATCAAATTGTGCCACCACCGGTTTGAGGGGAGCGAACGCCGGTAGGTACAATGAATCGAAATTGAATACCATTAAGCAGCACAAACCCTAAATGGCCCAAAGAGAAGTGGGTCACCGACCAACCGGGTCATGCACACCCGGTGGAGAGCAGCCGATCTTGCGGGACGACCTAAACACCGCACAGGGAGAGGGGTGAGCATTTTCCTTTGGGCATGGGCCATTACGATTCTGATGCCCCGTTGCACCTCAGATGGGGTTCTCCGTGATGGTCCGGGAACAAAAAAGAGGAACAGAAGGTGTGTATGAAGTTGTTATTAGTTGCTCCACAACATTACTTCGATCTGCCCGTGGTGGTCTCTCTCTCTCTCTCTCTCTCTCTCCCGTTTTCTTCACGTCCACCTGTGTGCTGCTGGCCCAGTCTTCGAGGGTGCGAGGTGAATACACCGCTGCCGGTCATGCGCCCAGACAAGGTACAGTTAAATTGCACCCGACACCCGGGCTATGGGTGCCAGCGGATAGAGTGCAAGGGTTAGTAGATCGTGAAAGAGAGCTGAACATGATGGTTTAGATCAATATTTAGTCCTTTCAATTCCGGCCGACAGCCGACCGAGGAACCTGATGGCCGATGAGGAAACCAAGTTCGACGATTCTCATCTACCTCCTCCAGCCATCTGGTGTGAAGCCGAACCTGAAGATGGGAGAATTTCTGACCTTTAACTAGTACGCACACCAGACACCATCCACATCATTACACCGGTTCGAACAAGCAAACGATAAAAGTGCAATTAAAAAGAGTGGAGAAACATCATTAACAAGGAAGATGTAACAAAGCGAAAGATAGGTAAAGATAGCAGCAAGCTAACACTAACCCTATCGAAAATAAAGGCCCTATTGCCAGCCAAACGAGATGAGCCAATCCGTCGCGCACGGCTTAAACTACCAGCCAGCCAGCGAGTGGTTTATAAAGTGGTAAAGTAGCCATCCATTCCAGCAGGGCCCGGAAAACTAAAAACCGGGTCACCTCTGCCGTACAATCGCATCCTCATCAACCAGTCCACCCAGGGCAGGGTGAAAAGTTGGTCATACACTGGACTGGATTAAGTTAAGTTTATTGTTGATAAAAACTTAGGAGGGGCTTAACAGGTTTGAAACCTTTAAGAGGGAGAGGAAAGCTAGCCCATCTAGCTAGTCGATCATGACCGAAAACAATTTGGAGTTGCTGTCGATGTCGGGAAAATTCGATGTCCAGTGACCATCCTTGACGTTACGGCGTGGTACCGGTAAAATAATTCAATTTCGAGGCCGAAAAGATGGAAATTGAATATTTAACGACCCTCTCACTCTCTCACTGACTTCATTAAAGCTCGATGGGTGGTCTGCTCCGCATAACTTCATTAGCGAGTGGTACGATCGATGGACACTCGTTTAATGGTTGATCGCTTACTGTAAGGGCCTCCGGGCCGGGCCCTTGAACCAACCACCAAGAGACATTACTTTTGATGCAGAAAAAGTGAAACTTGCTGACCGGAGGAGAAGGCTCACTGCCCGCCATGCTCTAATACACCTCACCAAAAGGGTGACCAACAAGTGACCAAATTACCATACACTGATCGTATCCCGATGACAATGCCCATCACAAGTGCTGCTGCTGCTACTGCTCAAGATGGAACGGTACATTAAATTGCAAACCGATGTAAACCGGCCGATAACGACGCCGAATCGGTTAGGCGCCATCATAAAGACATTACCATAATTCTAATGGCACCAAGAGACGGTGAGTTTGGCATGGCGTGATGGATGGTTAATTTAACTGACCGGATGTTTGGGGTTTGTTTTGGGGGGGGGGGGGGGGAGGGGGGAGAGCGATGAATTTGCAACCGGTGAGTCAGAAGCGCGGTTACGATCGAAACTTTATGTGGTGAGTTTCACTTTTTTATGTCTTCAGCCATTTCAGCCTAATGAGGCTGCTTCACTGGTCGCTCCAGCCTGTGGTTCGTAAAGGAAATAGTTATAACTTTTTCTTCAAATTTAACACATATGTTCCCATACGTATGTGTGTCTTGACCCCTCCCGACAACTTCCATCCTGCTTTCGTTTGGCAATCAGTTGGTCGGTTTACCATTGTGCAGAAATGGTCAGGTTCAGGTGGATAATGAACAAAACTCATTTTTTTAACCCCACAATTTACCTTGATTTGATTTTTTCTTTTGTGTGGCCAAGCCCAATGGAAAAAATTGAATTTTCCTTTTATACTCTCAATGCAAATCGCTTTAAAAAAGGGCAAGTTTGGCCACAGGAAATGCTTTAAAATCGAAACGAAGTCAACGATTATCGGCCGCGAGTTCGCTCACTCATTCTTCCGGTTGCGATAGGCTTAAATGGCAGCAATTTGCATGCAAAAATGTATAATTCCAGCAGAGCGCTTAATCGCTTTTAGATAGAGATTAGGTCCCAGAAAAGCCCTCCAAAAAGTTAGAAGAGGCCTCGCTAGTGACCCGTTGTTGTGACCCGGCAGTGAATTCGATTTCAAAACAAGTTTCCCAGCAAAGGGAAACCCCCTGTTTTGCAATTTGTCAAATTAATGAACGGACGGCGTTAAATTGCTCGGCACTCGAACTATACAGTACCGTCGGTCGGCCGGCAGCCTCTATCGGTGTGAGTCGGTGCGTCATCCCAAGCCCTAAAACGATGACACAGAAAGCGCTTCTTCGCATCACGAAGCTGGTGGCACAAATTTTGTTTGTTTTGAAGTGATCCAGTGAGAAAAAAAGCAACAAACTAATAAATCCACTACACACCGAAGGAAGGAAATGAAGAAAATCACACGAGTGGCCTTATGAGAATGCCGGATGCGTCGTCCGGCAACAACAACGACAGGAAAGCAGACCAATATAAAAAGGCCTAATTTCAAACGCCACTATAGCACACTAGCTATAATAAACCGAGCTGCTGCCCGTCCCTCTCTCTCTTTCTCTCTCTTTTTGGACTAGTTGGTCCCATCCACTTAGTACCAGATTCGGTTCCCTAATACCGAAAACAATCGGTCAGACTCGGAACTGGAAACTCACACCTCAGCAGCGATCTCACCGAGTATATTAAATGGGGTTTATAACACCAAACCAAAGGCCTCCACGGAATGCGTGCCTCCGTTGCTTAAACCAAAAACGCGCAAGAAATTGAAAAAAGAATTTCCTAGCCCAACTAAAACATCCCAAAGCACTTTCCATGGTCCAAAGGGGGATATACATACAAGAAAATTCAACCATTCGATCGAGAGAAAGAGAGAGAGAGAGAGAGAGCGATACACAGCACCCTCCCAAAGGAATGTCTCACCATCGGAGGGCATTTTCCTCTTTCAAAACCGAACCCCCCGCACACGCGTGTTTAATCGAATTCCTTCCGGTTCTATTCACCGTAAACGCCCGGAAGAACAACGCACTGGCCCCTACTGGAAGGCCAGAAAAAGGGTCTCGCTCGTTAATTCGGACCGGTCAGAAATTGGTTCTCCCCGCGGTAAATTCTTTCCCCCGCCATCACCAACGAAAAACTGGGAAGGAAATTGGGCATAAAGATCTGACCAACAAAACAAAAAAGCGCCAAGAGCTCGCTGTGTAAGGTGCAGGAATCCCGGACATATACACACACACACACACACACACCTTCTCACAGGCTAGCCCAGAAAAATGCAACGGGTTTTTGCGGCCACAAAGAAGAAACAAAAACTCCTCAAAGCCAAGCCAAAAGGAGAGCAGCATATGACGCTGCGGCCACAGCACACATTCGACGACAATTCGCCGAGCGCCCGGCGAAAGAAGGTGTTTTACCGGTTTTGTGCCATATGTGTCAGAAGAGGAAACGCCATCGGAATCAATCAACTTGCCAGCCACAAGAAGATCGCCGCGAGGGAAGGGCGGTGGTTGGAAGATTTTAATTAACTTAGCGGATTGTTGTTGATGTATATTTTCACCAGCGTCGCGAATTGTGCCCCCGGTTGTGAGTGTCTGTGTGTGGACTAATAAATCACATACACACACGCGTAGCCACAATGGCGGTGCACCGAACCGGAAAGTTAATTTCGGTTTTGCTACATCCGTTACTTCCGGTGAATGGACGGTGGTGGTTGAAGAAGGAAGAAGGAACAGAAAAGGAAGAATTTGTCACAGACACACGGCCGACTTGGCGCCTGCGGGTACCTGATAGTACTGGCTGTAGTTGATGTCGACGTTGTCGAGCAGATTGTCCACCGAGCGATGGTTCTTCAGGGACAGCAGCTTCTTCCCGTGCGTCAGATGCTGGTTGTCGTAGCTATGGCCACCGTTGAGATTGTTGCCGAAGTTGTTGTTGTAATGGCGGAGGGCTCGTTTGCCGTTCGCGTGCTGCTGCTGCTGCTGGTGCTGGTGCTGCTGCAGCGGTGCCGAGGAGGTTGATTGGTTGGGGCTCACCACGCGACTGCTGCCACCGGCCAGCGACAGATTGTTACTATTTACACTGCTATTGTTCAGCTGCTGCGAGGACTTGAGATGGCTGCCGTGCGGGGACGCACCGGAAATCCCGCCGCCACCGCCGGCAGTCGTCGTCGTGGTGGCGGTCAGCACATTCTTTGTACGATACTTGTAGCTGTTCTCGATGATGAACCCGCTCGAGCCGAAATCTTCCATCGACTTCGAGCGGGATCGGGTCGAGGCACTGACGTTGAAGAACTGCTGCTGCTGCTGCTGCTGATGTTGATGGTGCTGCTGCTGGTGATGGTGCTGATGCTGGTGATGTTGCTGCTGCTGCTGGTGATGCTGCTGGTACTGTGATTGTTGCTTTTGCAACCGCTGCTGTAGGTAATTGTTCTGTTGCGTGGTCGAATGCCGCCTGCAGGGCACACAGTACCGTTCCGTTCGAACCGACGTTTAAAAAGTGGACGAAAAAAACAGCGACGAGTTTTTAAAATTCAGGCAAAACAACAAAAGTCAGTCACGCACATTAGAGGGACGCCTCTTTTCTACGCCAGGCGCGCGCGTGTTAATCGACCTGTCATTATGGTATGGAAGGAATAGGAAGGAACTGAGCGCTAGCAAACCTCGGAACCCTCGAAACCGGGCCAACGAAATGGCGAAATAATTTAACGCACGATTAGCACGCACGACATTCCGAACCGAATGGGAAGGATGGCAAACATGCAAAACGGTTCCAACGATTAGTTAAACACCCGTTGGCGTCTTGTGTTTCGCAACAGCAAATTACATTGTGTCTCAATTTTAAAAGCATTTTGTCATCTGTCAACCAGTTCCACCAGCGAGCGCTTGACTCTCTTTTGTGGGGCTTAAATTTCACACTCACAAAGAGACCAGAAGAAAAAAGAAGAATCTCTACAACAAAAAAAAGGAAAAAACTCCTTTGAGAAAGTAACAAACTAATTAATCATTCTCGTGCCACAATCCAGCGCTATCGAGAACGGTTGCTGACAGTTTATGACACATTGCCTAAATTAAGGCGCTTATGAATTATTCAGCTGGATCGCCCCTTCTCTAACGACAATTAATTGAACATTTTAATTGGACAAAATCTTTCATCAAAACATCCTCTTTCTGCCCTCAAAGCCAGGGTTTGCTTTCAATATTGGCACGTACTACACTTTCCTTTTGCCCTATTTTGAGCGCTCGATCGTGCATTAGCTGTGACATTCTACCTTCTGGCGAACTTGCACCGCCGAACATATCAAATCCAACTGGACCGGTTTTTCATCGCTTCGCTTTTCTCTGGCCGCCTTTTTGACGCCAAAGCCCGTTTTGAAGGTTCCAAGTGCAACCCTCAGCGTAATGTAGGCGAACGTGATGCAAAACATAAACTTAACCTTGATGCTGGTCCGGCACCGTGGGCCTACCCAGCCGTGAAATAGTTACCAACCGCCTCCGACATGACAGTTTTAGTGCACGAGGTCTTCTGGCTGATGCAAAAGTGTGCCAAAACGTACTAAAATCGGTATCACCGGCGAGCTGGTGGTGTTTTCGATCGTTAATCATCCGGTAACCCAACTGCTGCGGAAAAGAGATTAACTAACCGGAATGCAATTGGCACATCATGTGGCACAAAACGGCAACCAGAACTGTCTAACGGAAACACAAATTACCGATAGAAAAAAAAAGTATCATCCAACGTCAGCTAAACGCTTCGAGTGACCCGCATTCTTCGGCAACGGATTCGTACCGGTTGGGAATGTGTTTAATTGCCATCTCGCAGGTGGTTACAGGTGGCCAAAGCCACATCGATGACGCCATACACACGAACCGAGGGGCCAGAAAAAACTCCTGCCCCCGGAAGATAAATCGATTGAATTGTGTCCCTCGGGTACTCCACAGCCGCTCGATGTGTTTTGCATTATGCACAGTGACCACTAGACCAGTCATTAGTCTCTCTCTCTCTCGTTACTAATGGCCACAACACGATCCCGTTGCAGCCTGACATGCGCCTGTTGTGTCCCAATCAAAATGGTCTGCAAGTAGCTGCAAATCTACATCCGTTCCCTTGGGTGGGTAGCCAGAAAGAAATTCCATTACCGTTTTTTTTTCTCGAACCTGATCACGAGCTTTTCCGTCTCGCATGATCGCCACTAGACCTTGCTAGCTTCAGTTCGACCACTAGCGCTTCAATCCAATTTTTTGTGTTGCTCTTCTCGCGGTCGTCAGCAATCAAACCTGTCACAACTTTAAACCACATTGAAGGTGATGCGATCAGCCGGTATTTTGACGATGCGAAACCGGGGTGAAAGTAAGGTGAATTTTTGGCTTCAACTGCAACGAATCAGCTTACGTCCAGACGCAAACACACGTGCAGTCTTACGTCTGAGTTGAATTTTCATGCATCAAAAACGGAGCACCAGGTCTAATCAATCCCAAGTCACGAGGGTGCGCACTCCTAAACACAATCCAGTATTCGCGAACCTGTGCGTCGGATGTGATCGTGAAAGTGTTTCGGCCGGTGAGGATTTCATTGCTGACCGTTCCGAACCACTGCAAGCCGGATCAGTCAGGCTGTCAAAATTCGTAAATTAAGAATACCTCTGTCCAGTTTGATGGATGGGTTGCTTCACGCTTGAAGGAACGTGCGGAGAATTCACCTCGGACACGATGCACAGGAAAGTGAAATGAATCCTCCTTTTCACCACCATGACTGCGTCTTGACAAGCTTTTCAAACAATGTCCAAATTGATTCAAGTGTTAATAAGTAAAAAAAGGAAATTCCATATGAACAATTTGATGCACTGTTTGAACATAAAATTTGTAATCTTTAAAGTTCATTTTCCTTGCGATCCGTAACTCGTCAGGATTTGATGGGACTTTCCTGGTAACTTTGGGACTTTTGATCTACGTTGGTAGCTTTCTTAGTCGGTCTATTATTTTTCTCTTTTCTCCTTCTCCTTGGTAAGCTATTGGATTGGACTTCTAGCAGTTAAACTCAGGTTGGCTATCACCTTCAAATTCAAACTCGCTTCTCAAATTCTTCCTATTTCTCAAACTTCTGGGCGTCTCAGGACACTGAGTTCTGTATTTGGAACAACAAGGATCATATTCCGACCTTTGCTGCGTATTATTGTACTCTTGCGAAATGCTAAACTGAAAAATCTAATTGGTTGGATAATTTTCGACCAAATATTGTTTCAATCCTCATAATGAACCTGGATTTTAAACCTTGATTGGTGACTCGCCGCGTGGCTTTAGATACTTCAAATCAAATTGACGCAACAATGCTCGGTAATGCTGCAAATGACTCAATACATCATGTCCAACACGACGTAAACCTTTCGACAACTCCACACAAAGTTGCCGACCGAAGAAAAATCAACACCAATGCGCTCGACTAATTGCTGTTCAATCACTGATCACGCTCTATCGAGCTTCCCAAAGACCACAGGAAAAGCGCATTAACCAAAGCCACTGACAACGAAAACAGATGTAAAGGGGAAACATAATTTCCACTTTGATCGAAACCACACACCGACGCGTCCCGAGGGCTGTTTCAGATTTCCCAACTTCCAACCCGGAGGACACCTACTCGTCCCACCCGCCCTGAGGGCCCTCTACTTCCTTCCGTTTTCCTTCCATACATCCAATCGATTTCCAATGGTGCGAATCGTCCACCTCCCACCTTCCTCCGCTTCTATACCTCATCCGTCGTACAACCTCCATGTTGCTATCACTGTCGACGATCGCCGTCATGCCGGCGATGTTTTTCACCTTCCGTGCGGCAATGTTGTTCACCACGTAGTTGCTGCTGTTGTTGCTGTTGTTGTTGTAGTCGTAACCCGCCCCGGACGATGCGGCCAACGACGACGACTTGACGTTCAGGAAGAAGTCACTGTTCTGCCGCTTGAGGGCACCGGGCGGTGCGTACAGGTAGCGGGGCTGTCCACCACCAACACTGCCACCGTAGATGCTTCCGGCGGAACTACCAACACCGCCACCGCCTCCTCGCATACCCAGATCGGACAGTCCGGCGGACATCCAGCGCGATTTACCACTGGTCATGGACAGCATGGTAGATCCGCTGGCACCGGGTCCGCCACCACTTCCTCCACCACCACCACCGCCGCCCGGTATGCCGTAGTTGTACGTTGGTGGCCAGGGACGCAACCGCCGATCGGAGTAACGCTTCTCCGTCATGGCGTTCACCGGAAGGGCTCGATCGTAGCGTGTCATCGGGGCGGGTACGACGGCCGATGCCGACGACGTGGTTGTGGCCGCCGTCAGCACCATCTTCGGGGGGGGGGAAAACCCGCAAACAGGGACCAAGCTCCTCGAACCGTCTGAAGCGAAAGATCGTTCACTTTCGCCCGGTGAGCGGCCGGATGTGGTTTGCTTTTTCGGGGAAGAAAAACAAAACTCACACACTAAATTCTCGATTACCGCGCAATCACTACTTCGTAGACGCACACGCGCGACAGACACTCGATTAAAATGCACCAAAATCGGTCGCCATTTTTTTTGTTGGGGTGATAAAATTGTTGTTCACTCTAAATTTTGCTTCAATGCGAGTACACAAAACTAAAACCGAATCAATCACTAGGGAAAAGGAAGGAAAGATATCCCATGAAGACAATCAATTTAAACATGGTCACGATCAACTTCACTCGGTACGTTTGCTCCAGTTAAGTTTCCTCTCAAGCTTTAAAAAAAGGGGGTTGTAAAACTTCTGATCGCCTTCCTTCACGTCGTTCACCTCTTCAAAAGCACTTAAAAATTGTACGATCATAAATCCACATACCGCGATTGACCCACTAACAAGCGGCGGGAGGGAGTTTTCCGTCAACATTTCGCAAACATCTTCACATTTCTCATTGATTTCTTCAGCAAATAAAACTGTGGCAACTCTGCTTCACTTACACCACACGCGCTCACACAGACACTTGTGCTCACATGAGCTTCTTATCTTATCATTTGCAACGCGATTTTCCCAACGCAAAAGCACGCACGATGTTCCTCCCCATTGGAAAACCCGTGTATGGGGTGGAGGTCTTCGTTTGGTGTGGTGGTCTGTTCGCTTTCGAGCGTGATTTACGATGACGCACTCCCGCTTGTCTATCCGCCCGCTTGAGGTAAGCTGAATATAATGAACATCACACAGCGACTCGACTAATTTTCGACGGCGTGACCAACCACAGCAAGAAGTAACGAAGACACGAAAAAAAAAAAAACGAGGACGACAGCCACCGCGTGCCGTCGTGTTGTAACGAATGCAGGAATTTCCAATTTCTTCCAAAATGCCTCTCACCCGTTTTGGGGGGCCTTTTGGGGTAAGGTGCGTTATAAAAATATAAAACATAAACTAATACACCACCGAGTTGCGACCGAGGGTGACCATGATCATTTGCTGCGAGCTCTTCGAAGGGACTTTCCATGAGGATGAGTGAGATAGAGAGGTTTTGCGGCGCTCATCAAACCTGTACGGGAGGGTTGTGTTCCTCCTCGCCAAGTCTTGCTTTTCTTTACCACTTGCGCCTTCGGTATGCAACACCGGCAGCAACACTAACTAGTACCGGAACCTGGTGGGAAGCAGCTCGCCTCACCGATCAGCCTCGATCAAGCCCCAGAGTCTGGGGGGATCGATGTGTGTGTGTGTGTGTGTGGAAAAAGCAACCAGCAGGAACGAGCGCGCGCTAGCAAACGGCGAAAAACGGAACAGCGGCGATGTAACTGTAACGTCACGGCGTGCTTGTGCTACTTCTTCTACAGCCGCTAGCTGCATAGACGAGATCCAACGAGAAGTGTGTGCAATGGGGGAGGGGGAAGATACAGAGGAAGACCTCATTCTTGCAAGGCAGGCAACTTCTCGGGGCAACCTTCCAGGAAAACCTTGAGGGGTGAAGAATTAATCCAAACAAAGTGATCTTCAAGTGGGAAGGTGTTTCCCATTCAAGAAGCGGCTGATACGATCAAGATCGGAGTACACACACACATCCGAGACGCTGGCGACCATATCTTGCAAACCATAATCAATGGCTGTTGGCTTGACGAACAGTTATTGCTGGGCACAACGGCACGCCACGCCAACCTGTTTCGTGGTCGGATTTTTTTTTTCTTGCAGTGGTCCGGAGAAGGGTGCGCGCAGGAAGAATTTCCCGTTGAAGAACAGATTGGCACAGATATAATATGTTTTGTTCGAGCTTGCAGAACTGATGCCCGACTCTCTCCTACGCAAACCCGTCTGATCAGCTCTCGGCCGTGATCGATCGTGATACAGAATTGCGATCGATCGATTGCTTCACGCCCGGGAACTCTTCAGCCTTCTGATCGGTGGTGGTGCGTTCAGGAAGTTCTTCGTTACTTCTTGTTGCCGACTAATAGAGGCGTTGGCTTCCTTCAACCCTGCTGCTGCTGATTGCTACTACTTCTTGCGAGGCTTGCCAGCCGTCGTTGTTGTTGTTCCGTGTTTATTCCACCTTTCACCAGAAATCTTGTTCTTGTTGCGCTTTGCTACCGATATTCTTCCCATCATAATGCACACACGCACATAATCGATACTCGCAAGGCAACCTGTTGTGCGCTTGAAGATCGGCACTTCACCGAACCACTCCTCACTTCGACTTCACACGATCACGCAACATCTCTCTCTAAAGGAGATCGCAATTTACACCATTCTTGTGCTATGGTAATTTGGGCCACTTTGAACCACACGCTGAAGTAGGGGCGGCACATTCTCACACATCCATTTTTTTGCTTGTTGTGGGCACCCCCAAAAAGTGACTTCAACTTTTAAAAGGAGCAACGTACAGTGAAATCAATTCTTAAGATAAAGATTGGGAAATTGTTCCCAAACGGGACTTCAACTAACACACACGCGCGCTTATATGTGCACTGGACCACAAACCACACTATCTCTCGGGAAACACGCGCACACGCCCGCCTTGTATTGTAACACCCGAGGGGCACCCTCCACGAAAAAAAGCCGTCCGATACGCGTGAGAGCTAGCTGAAAACTGAGCAACGAATGATCCCGACCGCTAGCGCTGGAACGCGAACCTCTCCACTGTTTGTGCCACAGTCAACCCCACAGGGGGTGTGCCAGGAGGGTGGAAAACAGTGGTGTGGACTTGATTTTTCCACCTCTTCACCCCCTCTCTCTCTCTCTCTCGCTCTCTCTCTCTTTCTTTCCACCCCGTGCTTTCTGAACCTGCTCGCTCGCTGAAAAACGAAATCAAACAAGCCACGAGCCGACGGAGGCCATACATGCCCAACGCACAAGCTCGCCGTGTTCGGGGTGGAGTTTTTCTGTTTTTCGCCATACGCGGCACAATAATGGTATCATCATCTGGGCGATCGTTTCTCCAACAGGTTTGCCGAGGGGGGGGGATAGTTTGGCTGTAATGATTAGCCGAGCATCTGCTAAGCTGCTGCTGTGGCTCTCGGGGCAACTGCAAACTTGATCTCTTTAGGGGTCTGCCAATTTTCCCTCCTCTCGCGGAAAGCGATGGAAAGCGGAAATGGCTCTCCGTGGTTCTCTGTTTGTGTTCTCGCATTCTCAGTTGATGGCAATGATCCAGCTGGATCGCGGTTCACAGTTCCATTCAACTGTTTAGAACTCGGTTTCTATTCGTCGGCGTGTTGTGGGCCCAACAATGTGGACCGCATTACCTTTTATTGGACTCAATTATGAGGGGAAATTTTACTTTTCATTCTACTTTCACGCACTTCAGAATTCCGGTTTGTTGATGTTGGGTGGAAAAAATAGAAAGTTCTTTACTCTAGGTGACGCAGTGATGATGCTGGAACTTGTGTAGTTAGAGTGGTTTTCAGCTCATATAACAAGTTTAACACATCACACTCAATCTCAAGCCGCATATTTTTTTTAAATTATGAAGACTCTTGCCATCTCTGCCATCTAGAGCAGATGGATCGACACTTCCAAGTATGAGTAAGGGATGATCTTCAATAATATTTCGCGTTGATTCTCAACCACAATCGATGAGTCTCTACTTCCCCCAAAGCCATATGGCACTCAATCCAGCACTCGCCGTGCTAACGTTATCCAATAATTCCCTCCCGAGCGAAAGTACTCCCCATCAGCACCAGCTTCTCCGCGGTCCGTTCGCTCGTTTGCAATCTGATTACCGCTTGCTTTTAAAAAATCTGTATCACTTTCTAAACCGAATACTCTCGGCTGTACGGGGGCCGAACGCAGAATGAAGCATACATAATATGTTCCGATTTTGCCTCAATGAACTCTTTTCTTTTAATGCTGCGCTCACCGGTCTGGTCTCTCGCAGATGGAACTACTCAAAATCACGCAATAATTATACCTGCAGAGATGATTCTACGAATATTTCTGCTGCGAACTTGTTCACTCTACTCTCGTGATCGTAGATCGAGGCAGAGAGTGAAGCTAAAAAAAGTGATACAAATTACAGCGACAGACACACAAACACGCAGAAAACAACGCAGCAGGCAAAAGGACCGATAGCATAATGAGCAGAATGAGCTGAACAATAGGATTAGTTGCAGTTTTTTTTTAACTTAATTAATTATTTTCATGCAACATGCAAACGCACACATGGAGAAAGGAGAGCTAGGAGGATAAAAAACGGTCAAATCGAAACGAGGTAATTTAATATTTAATCCAGCGCGGCCCCGACACTCGCATGAGAAATTAGGATCGATCTCGGATAGAAATCCGATGCCTTGCTTTACGCAGTGCGTGCCTGTCTTGCCTTGTGGGGGACACAAACACACACACACACATAACAACGCAACATGCGTGTACTCAAATTATTGCGCTACAAACCGATAAAATATGCAAATGATGTTGCTGTTTCCCCCGAGCCAGTGATGGAAGCGCAGTCGTTTTCCAGCCAGGCTATTCTTCATTTCTTTCTCGCTCTCAACGCCGGCGGGTGTATTTAAATGAAGCGGGAGAGCTTCAGTAACCGGAAGAAACCGTTACCGGTGGTTGTATCATCAGCAGCCTTTTTTTGCTCCACCGTATCGTGAGATGTAATAACGAAATTTTCAGTTTCGTTCACTTTCGAAGTGCACCGAAAAATTTGCAATCGAAACCGGACCCCTTTGAGTGGTTCCGAAGACCACCCGCTTTACTAAGGGTTCCCCGGCTTTTTTTTTTTTTGATAACTTTTATGATATGCATTTTGAGTTGATCCGAACTCAACAAAGGAAAAAAAGGCATCGACAAAGGAAAGCCACTTGTGGCTCGTTGAACATACACACAAACCAACCCTAGACGCGTTTTGTTAAGCGATTTGTTTGCCTGTTGTCGATGAGTGGTAGGAAGCAGAAGGAAAACACACTTGGAAAATGTGTGTGAAAATGCGTGATAAAAAAAAACTGGTCAGATGCAGCAAATGCAGCAGACGGTATCATCGCGATCGCTGACTGGCTGGCTCGATCGATCGATGAGCAGCATTATGCAATGTAAAACTACCTTGAAGTAAAACCCATCATCATGCGTAAGCGAAATTCAATAACGCTTTCATCGTGTGGAAATACAAACAAAGTGAGGAAAAAATGGCTGCTTCTGGCCGGTACTCTGTTCGGATCGGGTAAACGATTATGCGAACGTTCTGATGTTCAACGCGAACGGTTGTTTATCGATCCTTCGCCACACAGCTGATAATCGAGATAACGATCGATTGGCTGTGTTGTGCAATTAAACTGTTTATAAATAAGCAAACCAAGCGCCGCAAGGGTTCTGGGCATACCGAGTTCTATGCCAAGCATAGAACTAACCCCAAGAGAGCTAAAGCCAATCGCCGATTTCGATCGAGGTCAGAGAAATAAAACCTAAAATTAAGAGAGAAAACACTAACCACCACACCATTTGAAAAGAAAATTCCTTTTTCAACCACACACACACACACATACGATCGATGAGAAAGAAAAACGTTCCGAAGGGGTAATCTTGGTGTTTGCGGTTGCTTGATCGTATTATGGTTATGGATCTGCCAATTCCCGACTCAAAAAAGGCTACTGCACATTCCAAATGAAGTGTGTGTGTGGGTTTGGGTGTTTTTATTTGTCGCAACCAGTGAGGCGAAAAGATTTACCAAAAGAAGAAAACGCTTTTCTTTCTCGAAAAAAAAATCCAACTCCACGAGCCACAATAAAAATTGAATTTTTACATTCAAACACACCAAAACAAGCTTGTTCGCCTCCCCCCCCCCCCCCTCCCCATGTTCGGTACACATTCAAGCACAACCACAGCCAGCATTTTTCACGTCATTTTCCAATGGAAAAGTCAATTAAAAAAGATGAATAATCTCTTCCCTTCGAAATTAGACAATGCCGCTGCCACCACCAACCGGCGCGGTGAGCGAAGGAATGCTACCAACCGGTACGGGTTAAATAGACAACAAAACGTCCCGGTGGGTGGTTTGGGAGGGGCAGAGGGTTGTGGAACCAGCACCAAATTAGATCGGTCTACCTAGCCAACCTGAACGCTACCGCCACTCACAACTCATGGCAATGGAAAAAAGCATGAGACAAAAAGCTAAAATTTCGTCTCTCAGACACCTGCTCTATCGCCCCTCGGGGCAAGATGCATCAGCATCGTTTGGAACGTGAAAATGTTCGCTTTCACTCGGAAAATGCTTCGCTGAAAAATCCCCCCGATGCGCAATGCGACACAACAAACATGACAAAACAAAAGACTTGCGTGCTAGTGGCGCTAGCACAAGCGACGAACCCTCGCCAAGTCACCGTTGCACGGGGATGAAATTATGGTGTCGTGTAAGGTCATTTATTCACGCGGAATTATATTCGCGCGACCAGGCACACAATCGGTCGGCGGATCGTGCAATATCTAAGCTTTATTATCCATTTCGGACATGATATGGCGGCTTCATCAAAATTCTTTGACCTTTTCCCACCTCTTCCTGGTGAAGCTAGCTGTGGAGACACTTTCTCTCTTAAGAGGGTACCTCTTAAGCGAAAAAACAGAGGCGTGTCTGATGCTGACACAACGTCGGCATTCGGGGCGTTGTGACACTAATGTGCCCCCGGCGGCACAACATTGCTATAATAGTGGTAATCGGCCCGACAACATTTTGCACCAACATCGCCCGTGTGTCCCGAAGCATTGTAACGCATTTGTACACCGCTTGCTTGCCGCTACTTCTCGCCGGTGTTCTTTTACCAAACCATTAACCATCGAACATGAAGAAATAGATCATCCTAATGGAATGGGGGGACAGACAACGGCTACGTATGTTAGGAAAAAAAAACAGCGCATAAAACTGAACCTGAGAGGGCCGTAAAATGATTAAGATATTTCCTTCCAGCAGGCAAACGATCAGGTTGTGGTTTTCATTTCCGTACGCACGCGGCAATTGCTGAACGTGACCATGATGATTGATTGATCTGTCCGCCTGGCGTATTTTTTTTATGACTATTATATCTTCACGATCGCTGGCGTGAAAGTTTTGGCGGCACGATCGTAACACGAATAAAGACATTTGCCAGCCCCGAAATGATTTTGATCGTAGCATTCACCCTTGATGCGCATTAACTGCGCTTCTAAAATGCATCAACAATTTACTACTCGTTCTGCCACATTTAATTGATTTAAAAAATATATTTTCCCTACCTCAAATGAAGTGTCCTCCACCACTAATTATCGCATCAAACCAGAACTAGGCTTACCCAACCGATTAGCCTTTCAACACTAGTTGCGCTCAATAATTTGACACCAAAATTGGGCTCTTTTCACACACACACACCAAAACAACTATTCATCCTTGATCTGGTAAACTAGATACGAGTTTTACCATTGTAAAAGCATCTTTCCTGTTAAACCAATGGACGGAAACCGTTTCCAAACTGTAACTGCTCGTGGCGCCTCAATGTCACACACGCACACATGGCGGGGCAGGGCTGTGGTTGCTGCAATTTGTCTAATTGCTTTACGATGGTGCGAGGCAAAAAACATAAACCGTTCTCACCCCGAACAATGCGTGCTGCTTAACTTTAATTCTCGGTTCGTTACTGTGCGCCACTGTGTCAATAGCAAACCGCCCTCAGCCCGAAGGATGATGAGTGGTGGAAAAATTCGCACACACACACTCACACACCGTGAGCTTTCCACCAAAAGATGCCATAAATCATTTTCCCTTACGGTGACATTGACGTTGCATCATCAACCTCATCGCACGGGCATGGTGCCGGTATCTGCTTCTTCGCCAGGGAACATTCATCGGAGGCCATTTTCCGAACTGAAATCGACAACCCCTATCTGGGGAGTGGGATTGTGATGGGAAATCAGTGAAGAAACAATGCCCAATTCCACTGCCAACCAACCGAAGAGAGTGGTGGGTGGTGGTAGATTTCTCCCATCCACTGCTGCTTCCCATCGTAAATGTGCGAAAAAGCAGATAAGATGAACCGCTTAGATAAAGCGAGTTCGGTGTAGATTAGTTCTCGCTTCTTTTTTTTCCTCCCCCAAAGTAATAGCTTCTTTTTGGTTTTGTCTCCCCCAAAAACTACCCCCCCCTCGAAGGTTGTTCGGGAGCGTTTGCTGGTGGCGTTTAGTGTTGATAAAAATTTGCCACAATTATCTCGTTTCACTTTCCCTTTTTGTTGGTGTTGGTTGCCTTGTCTTGGTGACCCTGGGTTAGCCTGTCTATCTCCGTGCTAATCGGATTTTCCGATTTTTGGGATTTATCTTCAAGTTGCTTCAGAGGCCGCGATTTTCTGCTTCATCGTTTTTCTCCCCTTGGTCTTCTCCTTCTCATAAATCATATTCGCACAGTCGCGGCGTGGTTTACAACAAAGAAGAAAAACGCTTTCCCGAAACGAACTACGAGTCGTTTGATAAATTGTGGTTTCGTGTTGCAATATGATCCGCTCGACCAAAAGTTGGATTGATGAGGCTTCTTATGTCATCCCAAAACTGTCCTTCGCAGTGCCGTTTTCGGTTTTGGGGGTTTTTCTACTCAGCGGATGTTAAGTAAAATTGTCATCGTTGACGAAAAATCTCATTTTCACAGTGGAGGTTTGAAGGCTAACCATCTCCCTATCTCTCTCTCCCTCTCTGATTGTCACTTTCCCAACCACCCGACAGCACTGTGGTAATGAAAATAATTCCTCTCACCAAAACCTCCCGGCGTGAGAACAATCCACCGGCTTGCGCATTCCGGACCCGAAACCGAACCGTACCGCCATTTTGTCACCATCGGGGGGATGGGTGGTTTTTTGATTGTTCCAGCGCTTTACTCAGTGTGAGACACATTAGATATGGATCGCCAGCTAGTGGATGACCCTTTTGGTTGAGCGGATAGTGATCGTCTTGTCCACTTTATCAATCCGTCATCAACCTGTCCTGTCCAAATTGCAAACCATGTTCCCCCCAGAGTAATTACGCCTAATTGAGGGTGAATCTCCCTCAATTAACCAACCAACCAACAAAAAAATCAGCCAAAGCTTCACATCTGTCATAATTGTTACTGGCTGCTTGTTTTTCGTTGCTGGGTGTTGTACGCAAGCATTAGGAAACATCGTGATCGTGATCCGAATCACATTCCGAAATCTGACGATGGCAACAACCTGCAGCAGCAGTAGCGAATCGGGCAAAGTAAGTAGCTTTCACTGGTTCTTTTCCATTCACCACAGGCCGGGCCGGTCCCTCTGTCCGACGCTCAATCGTCTGAACCCCAGCCAAGAAAAAAAGCCTTGGCGCCTACAAATTGTAAAATTTAAATTAGATTATCATCGCGATCGGCTCAACGTCTGTCGGTGTTTCTGCTTCGAGTGTTCGAGTGGTATTGCGCTTTGTTAGCCGCTGATCATACTTCCATAAGCTCATCACCAGGTTCATATATTAATTTTAAAATCAAATCGATACACCCCTGCCATGCGGCTTCGTATGGAAATTAATAACGAATCTATTCCACACTCACACACACACCGGCTGGGGCTTCTTTTTCGGCGGGAAAATGAAAGGCAAACCGGCATATCAACCGCACTCGGTTGCAAAGGTTGTTTGGAACATGTGAACCGCACATGGCCCCGCGTGGAAACGCATCGTTTTTCTCCCGCTGATTTAGTTTTTTTCTTTGCTTTTCTCCACGTTTCACCTTTTCTTTCTAATAATCCCGCGTAAAGGGAAGGCTTTGCTGTGTCTGTCTGTAATGATGCAATCATTCTGATCCAGAAAACGCAACGCACACACCGAACAACGAACAAAAAACTACACGCGTTCCCGCTTTCGGAATGTTTGGTTCGGTAATTTCATAAATCGAATAACTACCGACGTGTTTGGAGAAGGTAATTCCTTAAGTACAGTAACTAAGTAGCTCCCCCGTTGGAATGCTCCGTTTTGCTTCGTTCTGGGTTTTTTTGGTGTTGTCTTCTCCGATAGAAAACCCAGCAAAGTAGTAGAGGAAGAAAGAAAAACCCCCGAGGTTCACGGTGTAGAAGGGTTAATATGTTGGGCGGGTGGGCGCTGTTGATGAGCATAGAATTCTTAGTGGTACTGTGCAGGAATTTACCGTGCCCCAGAGGGTGTTTTAATGATCGTGCACCTATTGAAGGAGTTTGGTTGCACGTGTTCCACCCGTTGTTGCCGTTTGAAATTTTTTTTTGCGGGCAAGGAAAATCGCACGAGCCATAACCATGGGTTGGTTAATTTCTATTCCTTCGCCCAACCTTTTTTTCTTGCTGATTATGTTAACCACCTGGTACGTTCTTCGATTCCGTTTGCGTTGTTGATGTTGGTGGCTAACATGGCCTTCTTCATTCAGTGTAAAGCCCAACTGTGCCACGATCGTACTAACCTTGTACAGCCACTTGCTTGAGCAACTTTAACTATTTAGACGACGACAGAATCCCTCGCTTTTGCTTACCTGCAAATAAAAATTGAGGAAAGAAAAACAAACATTAGCCGATTGTTGCTTCCCTTCCGTAGGTGGAGTGTAACGAAATCGAAATTAATGGAACAGTAGATCACGTAAATTAAATGCCCACACACATACTGTGTGTGTGAGGTAATAGGCCACTCGCCTCTTTGTTTGCTAACTGCTCACAGCACTCGGCAGGCCACCCGATGAAGAAAACCACACGAAAGCGAGGCCCCAAAATAAACGTATCACGCTCGCTTGGATAACTAGGTGTCAAAAAGTATGATTGTCAAATTATTTGCTAACCCCCCCGGCCTACCCTCTAAGTCACCCTCTCTCAGCCCTCTCACGTGTGTGATGTGCCGCCGATCGTTGATGGCCAACTTTCCTCGTTAAAGCGAGACCTAGCGAAAGAAACACCACCTCCGCCACGAACGACGATGATCAGCAATGGGTGTGAAGGTGCGATCAACGGATCTTTCGGCTCGGTGGAGGCTTTTTCCATCGAGCCACCATTTTTCTGCGTACTACGCCCACCAAAACCTTTCTGGTATTATATCACCCTCCAGTCCCACTTTTCTCTCCCCCAAAAGGGACTTTGTTTTTCACTCATCTTCACCAAAACCTCATCTTCATCTTTTCCTCCATCATTTTCCTTTGGACAAAAGTTTTCTTTTCGTAAGTCTGTTACGAAACGGCGGAGGCTTAGGTTGAGACAAGAGAGTTTATGATCCGAACGTTAGCTCCTGCTAGCCCTTTCTGTGACACGAACGCTTTATTAGCCAACTTCGCTTTATGAGCTTCAGCTGCCCTCTTGCGGCAACAGGGGCGGTTTTGTTACATCCGGTGTCGATGGCTGTTTTGTTTCCTGCTAACTGGCCGTGACAAATTTTGTCGAGAATTATGTCGCAACCGAAAAGCTAATAAAAGCGTCAACCTGCGTTTGACCTGTTGCGAGCGCGCACACACGTGTGGGGCCCTTTTTTCCGGGCGATCCCATCAGGCTAGGCAAATTAGAGGGTACCACACCATCATGCTGCAGTTTTTCGGGGGGAAAGTTAAAACAATCGTCGAAATAAGCTGCGTATTAATGCGGGCGTTGCTGTCGTTGGAAGAGCGCTTACAGAGCGGTTGGATTTGTGGATCCATTCGGGAGGAATTTAGCGGGCTATTGCTAATTAGCTCTCGTTAACGTATTATCTGTTCTGGTTCGGTAGGGCGATGGCGATGGCGGGATGCGTAAATGAGCTAAGGCAGATCGGATTAAATCACACCCCGAAAAGTTAGGATGATGGTGAAACATGTGTTAGATAAATGCCCCAAAACCCCGAACACAAAACAAAACCTCCCAACTGGAGCAAATGCATAATGCTCTTTTGTGTGAATTTTGGGCCGAAATCATTATACACGAAAAAGTCACTCAAATCAATCCTCCTTTTTTTTCGCTCTGCGTCTCGCTCGCTGTGTCTGTCGCGGACAGCAAAATTAAAAGGACCATCATTAGTTTTATTTAATCAGGGCGGAGGATTATATAAATTGCATCGTTTGTCCAATGGCAGCCAACTTCAAAATTGTGAAAAAAGATGGTAACCAAACGGATCCAAAGCTACAACCCTGGAACGGGCTTTGGAAGATTGCATGCAACTTGTATAGTATCTTCCATACAAGCACCGCGCCTCACAAATCGCATGAAACTGTCACGGTGAGAGCCAACGCAACACGTCACTCATGTTGCGCGACACACACTATTTGTAGCAAGCCCTAGAAAGGAGCTGCAAAATACAATCAATTCATTTTGTTTTTAAATAAAAGTCCTCTTCTCATTTGAGTGCTTCAACGTAGTAATAAATCTCATCCATAATTCCCAGTTTAGTGCAAGCCTTTAAAATGAACATGAGCTTCGCTTGTTCAACACAACTTACGGGTTCACCGGTGGGGTGGACGGACACCGGACGACGTTGGCTTACTGCGCACCGATTTTGCCGCCACTTACTTGTGCACTAATTAATTTTACATGAGTTCGCGTACGAACGTGGGGGTTCGCTCGCTGTCAACCCAAACAATAATGGCCCCCCTCTTCCATATGTAACAACAACGCCGCCCTCTCGGGATCTGTTTGTTCGCTCTTCTGCATTCTGCATGATCGTGGGTGGACGATTATTCAAAATACCGCGAGCGTGAAGCTGCGATACATTCAGTTCCCTCGGGTTTGGCCCTTCCCTAACGGTTGACTACGAAGAAGTCTGCATTCCGCGCACGATCCGACGTTTTAGTACCGTGTGTAGTGCAAACGGATTTTTAATGAATTCCTTCTGACCGTTGGTACGCTTTCGGCGGCAAGATGATCATCCTGGAGCTGGAAATTCCTGCTCGAGGCACGAATATGGAACCGATGAGCAAAACCGACAGTAAACGTCGACGAATTGACACGATTTCTATCGCAGACGCACTGGTCAAGTCAAGACATATGCCAGCCCAGGTTTGGTGACGTTTGGTGACATGTTTCTGACGGAGGACACACGGGAGATGTCGTTGACATGTATTCCGAGCTGGAACCCGTGGACCCGTATATGGGTAGAGTTGAGCAATCAGAATACATTGTAGAGTTGGGACGATGTAGTAAGAAACCTTGGCCAGCAATTTATCAACAACGATCGAACATCGAATTTGTCGCCTGGTTTTCTACAAAACAACACACCAATCTTGATCAATGTTCATGGAAGTGATTTGTGTTGCGCGTGTTGGTATGCAAATGCCATGATTCTTCTCTATCGATAAAGCTCAACGTTGATCGATGTAAAAAAAACCATTAAACCAACCTCACTAAATAGCGTCACCATATCCGCGCCATATTTGACCCAACTACAACGAGGAGCGTCAGCGTGCAAACCAGCGTCACATGTTAAATTTCACACCTGCAGCTGGAACTTGCCACTGACGACGTCTATTATCCGTTGAAGCGTTAAATATTGACGTCTGCGTTTCCTAAAACAGACTCCTCCACCTGGTTAATGCTTTGGCAAGATCATCAAATAAAACCTCATAAAGCCCAACCGGTAATCAAGAAAACAAAAACCAGGACAGTTTCTGCTGTTTACCATACGCCCATATTAAAATGCTTGGTTCCGTTTTAATTGAGCTACCCGTGGATAACCTCCAGCAGAGCGCGCGTGTGATAAAACATTTCTCAACTGCACGTCAAACGGTCGCGAATTGCTTTACGACAAGACGCCACCGAACTCTGTGTGTGTGTGTGTTTCTCGCTGAGATTTTAATGACCCGCGTCATCTGTATCTAACGTTAAAGTTCTAACACGCGGACAAGGTTTGGCCGACGACAGCGTTAGTCCACATCCGCGTGAAACCGTTTACCATACAAGGCAAGAACTAGCAAACGTTCTGCGGATTATCAAGACACCCCGGACACTCGAAGTCTCGTGAAACGATCACCAAACCCATAGCCGCCGACTCCGAACCAGTTCCATCAAACCGTCGTTACACCAGCTTACAACGCGCGTCGCCCCCCGTGGCAGTGTGTGAGAAGGCCAAACATTCGGCAGCACCAGCATCACACGCTCACATAAAATCACAATATTTTGCCACACCATTTTCGGCTCGGCTGGCCAACATCTACTCTCCTTTCTAAGGTTCCTCGCGATACACACTTGCCACTCGACAATAGACTGGGCGAGACCGCGTAGCGTGAAATCGTCGTACATGGTGATGGGGCTGACGCCGTTAATAGGTCAACGAAATGGGATCTTCAACTTAAGTCAGCGCCATCCTGACCAAACGGTAAGGTCCCCCCCCCCCTATCCGGAGGTCCTCAGGCAGCAACAAGATTTTGCTCTTTACCACCTAATGTGCTCTCGCTCTCTTTTTAGGAGGGCATCACTATCCTTCAGCGCTTTATCCATCCATCCGTGCTCGTATCCATCATCATCGTCCTGTCCGGGACTTTGATCCGTTCAACTCAAACCCGTGTAAGGGAACGTCATCTTTGAGTCAATGACGAGTCAAGCTGGACAGTGAGTCGTCAAGCGCAATTTTGGCGCGTGTGGGTGAACCAAGCCCCGGCTTGCGTAAACGAACGCTTTCCTGAGGGGAGTGTGTCTTTGGGCAAATAAGTTTCAAAACAAAGCACATGTTCAATGAACTCGCAGCAAGCGTGTTTGACGCGTTGCCAAAAACAGTCATGGAAAAGGAATGGCGTTCGGTTTCATAATATCCGAGACCAGGGAGGAGATGATTCATTCGCCACGGTCCAGAATCACTTAGAATTAGCTAGTTGCAGCGAGGCAGTAAATGATCTTGCTGTACAGCAAAGCAGCTCAGGTAAGTTGATCGCTCTGTAACGTATAATTCATACCCATGATCAAATGAAACCGCCAGGTAAGTTGAGAGATCTTCCCCTTCTGACAGCACCACGGCTCTTTAGTACACCGGTCACGTTCTCACCCATTGTCCGGAGGGTGCATAAGAAATGATCGGAGGAAGTGTTGTATTACACACCGGGTACTAATATTCCTACATGTAGTTGTGATTGGAGAGCTTGCGGGTGGCATAACAGGACCGGTACAACCATACCAATTTGCATTCTTATCTTCCATCGTCATCGCAAACAACCACCCAGCTGCTGCTGCTGCTGCTGCTGGAACCACTTTGCGGGAACGGCCTTTAATCATAGTAATACTGTGATACTTTGAAAACGACATTTACCCACTCTTCCATCGCCTCATGTATCGAAAATCAGCTGAACGATCTACACCTACATGAGCATTTGAATTTCTGAAGAGCGTCCGGTCCTCTGAGTAGTTGATGCTCCTCTTTCGATCACCTCCAATCGGTAGCCTGTTAGAATGACAGCCTTTGAGATCAGCTGCTGCCAATCGTCAAAACACGTACACAATAGGGCTATAGCACAGAGCTATCTGATCATCTTGTTTGACATGGGTGATTCAGCATAAAGCAACAAGAACCTTCTCGTCAAACTTTCAGAACTTCCTCGTCTAAGCCGACTTCTTGAAAGAGAAGCGATATTTACAAAAACAATTTACACACAAGGCAAACCATAGGCAAGGTAAACAGGAACCCCGAAACGTTAAATTGCAACGATCGTGTTGCTCCGCGGTTCCAACAAGAATAAAAACCCATAACATTATCCCACGCATCTGGCGCCACAACCACCACCACACATCGTCGTCGTGATGGCGGAACCAATCAATCTGCTGCTGCCCCCGCCACTGGACCCTCTGCGCGCGGAAGAACTATCGAATTGATTCTTCGACGTCAATCTAGCCGAACGACCCCGTACGCTTCTTCGGACGAAAGCTCTCACCGGGGGCCTCGTGTTGCGTCAAGGAGAGCCTTACCCTTTCTACCGTCAATTACACCTTCGGGTGTGCAGCAATAACGAGGCGCACTTTTACCACCAACCAACGATCGTAATAAAACGATCAAACATGATCGTTACGATGCTATTTTGTCACTGATTTTTGCGCCGGAGGTTAATTACTGTGGCTTTCACCGGTTCATTACCGGATCGCGATCTTGGCTGACCTTCACGGTCGGCGGCCGAGCGGTAGACCGCCGTGAAGGACTAACGCATACAATGAGCAGCGTTTCCTTGTACTAACCTGGCGCACAATTGCAGCTCGTTGTACGGGATGCAACTGGCGCCATTCGTCAGCAAGATCATCTTCTGGAGCTTCTCCATGGGTGAAGAAATAGCTAAGACCCAACTATGAGATGAGATGAGAGGCTGAAGTTATGCAAGACAAGCGAAAACACAAAACCCTTGCAGATCAAGAGTCACTACAGCAGCCACCATGAAAGGAACCGTTTTATGATCCGATCTGATCCGATCCGATGCGGAACGAAGCTCTGGAAAGACACCCTAATCCGGACTACGGCGGCTGTCAGAATAAGCCTGTCAGTACACGAAAATGCAAAATCGCCATTTATTGTGCTCCACGCCCAGCAAATCCACAACGGTTGGGCGGACGATTCGATCGGATCATATTTGCACATACGCACACCGTTGATCCGGGTTGTTGTTTTTCGTCATCCGGCCACGGCCATGTGGGTGCCCAGCGATTCACGGCGATGAATTATTTTAATAGTAATTGCGCGATCGCGTGCACATATTCGCCAATGTCCGTGTGGCCAAGTATGGTATTATTCTAATGAATTACCTCATGGTTGACAGCATCGTCGAAGCTGTTCGCGAAACTACTGTTCAGCACCTTGATGCGATCGATATCGCTCGTACCGCCGCTGCCACTGCTAGCAGCGTCCTCCTCACCGAACAGCGATGATGCGTCCGAGAGTCGCCTCGAGTACCGACGGCTGGCGTCCAGCGAATCGATCGAGATGCGTCGGGAGAATGAGCTGTAGCTGGAATCGTTTGAGTTGCGTCGATTGTGACCATTGTGGCTGGGCAGGCCCAAACCGAGCGACGGTTTCGAGATGCCCGAATCGAACGATAGGCGCTTGGTCATGTCACACAGCTCGTGCTCACCACTATCCTCACTGTCCTTCGAAGGTGAGGCCGCTTTTTTCAGGATCGAGTGCAATTTCATCGTCGCCAAACTGTCATCCAGATGCAGACTGTTGCGTTTACTGTTCATGCTCGATCGGCGCGAAACTCCAGCCCCACCTCCACCACCAATCGAGGGCTTCCGACGAAGGTCCATCGTGGACACGGAGGTAGCACGCAACATCGACGGGAAATCGGCCGGATGTTCCAACGGTCTGTTGGACAGTGGTTTTATCGTGTTCAGCACCGGCATACTATCCCTGCGCCTCGGATCAGCAAACCCGGACAAACTCTTCCTCGCCGCCGGACTGCTGGTCGTGATCGCATACTGCTGCTGAAGATCACCAAAGTTGGCGATCGAGTTGCGATTGCCTAGTCGGCTTCTGCGCCGGGCAGCCATTTCCGCCTCCCGGCCTACGTTATAGATCGAACCGTAGGAGGGTCGCTTTCCCGCCCCAACCGTGGACAGATCGCCGATCGAGCTGGCTATAGAATCACGCCGTTTCACCGAACACACCGAACCACGCCGATGGCTCCCGTGCACACTGCACGACCGACTAGTGCGCGATTCAATAATTTTCACCTCATTTTCCTTCTGATTTTGGTTAAATATTTCCTCGATTTTCTTCAGCTGCCGATCAACGCCACAGAACGGACGGTGGCGATGATTCGCGTGCTGATGGTGATGATGGTGATGATGCACGTTCGCCATTTTAAGCGACACTCACAAACAAACAGATATTTATGCACACTTTCGACTGTACACTAAAATATCTTCCTGATCCGGCGGTGCGTTCGATCGACAGCTCACTTCATTAAACGATCGCAAAACGTGACTCACTGCTACTCGCTAAGTCGGGGCTGCACGTTCGCCAAATAAAGCACTCGCCCGGACACGTATGACGGAGCATCGGTGTGGTCCTCGACGATTGTCAACCGAAATAATTCACTAAATGCCAAATAAATTGGCAAACCATCACAAGCGAAAGCCTTCCACCTTTCAACCAACTTTCTGTTCCTATTAAGATCCTCCGTTATAGCTCAAATATCTCACTGCACAGCAACGCAACTTCACTTCATTCGCTCACGGAACGCGTCACCGGACGCGAAGTTTTCAAATTCCCGATGTACGCAACACCGGGGCCAGCGTGTCAGGAAGCTTCCGATCGAACGTCTCGAACAGAACTGATCCGTTCAAAACATTCTGTGTCGCAACGAGCGACACCGTCGACGACAACAACGACACAGGCAACGACCACCAGTCGCGTGAGTCGAGCGTTATTACTATTGCCTCTCAACTCGCGGCTTCGACACACTCGACGCTCGGCAAAGACGAAACACGGCACACCAGCGGGTACGCGCCTCGTCGTAGCGAAGAAGCGAGAGAGTTGGATCGCAAAAAAGTAATTGAATAAATCTCATCCATTCCAGAGCACGACGAGAAGATGCTCGTTTCCGGGCTATCGGGAAGCATGCACGGCATAAAAGGGCCGTTCGAAAAATGCAATTTAACGAATCCTCACCCGTACACGTGATTGCAATTTCTGGCGTTGCGTTTGGCAGGGCGCATTAAAATTAATCAACCAATGAATTCCTGCGGCGGCAGATTTGCATGTGCAATCAAAGCTGTATCCATGTCGATAGTTATCAGCGTAAGACCTTTTTTGGGCGGAATCGTCAATCCCTGTTCGCAAAACCCCTCAGCCTGACCTGCTCATGTTCAAGGCAAGCGCGTGTGTGGTGTGCATATTTTACAACCAGATATCCTCCCACGGGTATCATTCCTTTTGCTGCCTCACTTAGCTTTTCAATAGTTCACTTCTGTGCCCCTTGTGTGACATCAGAGCGTGCAGCTGATCTGATAGCAACGAATGCCCTTAATCCTACATAAGGCAACACGCCTGTATTGCCAATTGAGCTGCCCGTTCGAGGCAGGGCAGTAGCACTGCACTGGTACCGCCCCGCGTAACTAGGCCTAATGGTGGGCGACGTGCTCAAGGTTCGCACGGTGCTTACCGTTTGCCAGTGGGCCACTCGACCTCATCTTGGACTTGCTGCCACCGCAATTATACATCTTCCAGCAGCTGGCCACGCAACAAACGGAAGCAGAAAATGTCCTTTCGCGAAGCAAAGTTGAACATTCTTCACCGAAAGGAAAGGAACAGCAGCGAACAGCAGAGGGAAAAGACTTGACTTCGCTGCGTAAACGTTTCAGCTCCACTTCGTTCGCTACTCGAGAACTCTTTCTTTCGGCGGCGGCGAGCTGACTCGAATTGAGACTTCTGCCCGATCGACCATTAATCATGATTAATGTAACGAGGCCACATCGAACAGCTGAGATGAATGGAAAAGTGTCGAGTGGTTTAATTGGCGTCTGGAATGTAGCTTCTTCGAGCGTGCAAGGTTTTTAAATGCACCAAGGAGTTTTGCTTCTTTGCGGCCAATTGTGGCATAACACGGGAATGGGCAGCACTTTCATCATCGTCAAGAAACAACCTCAGTACAATTATAGTTCTCATTTCCGGCATTACACATCAGCTTACAGGGTTTGCCAAGTGAAGTTGGTCCGCATAACTAGCACGAAGTAAACATTTGTCAAAACTGCCATTATTGTGCATCTCAAGTGGAGTTTTAAGACCTGATAATCCACTGTATCGCAGCCCTGCGTAGACTCGGCACTCGTTTTGCGTCACACGATAAAGTCGGTCGATAGTTAAAAATGAGTACTGACTAATTTCTTGTCACAACCATGACGACAAGGCGTATGACACCGAATCTTTCATGCGCGGACCCACCGAACACGACCGAGAAATGCTTCAACAAAGAGGTAAGCAAATATTGGCTAACTTTTTAAACTCCAATTGACGGCGATGGCGACGACGACAACAGCATGACCCGACGCCAAGTAATAATGCTCACCCCTTCACCGGTAAGAGCATCGAATGCATCAACACAAACGCCATTACTTCCAGTGCTTCCACGGCAACAGTTGTGGGAGTGTTGTTTGTGGCCGAAAAAATATCTCAAGCCAGACAGTCTACGAACGGTCGACGAGCGTGCTTGGTACATGCTCAACGCATCCATAATCAATTCTAAGCGGGCCCGATCGTTAAATGGTTTTGCTGTCGATACGTGTGTCACTTTAAGGGGTATGTTTGATGTTTTTCTTTTTTATCTCCAACGCCATCGACCAATTATTGTGAGGACATCCTACACTCTACATCCTACAGGGGAATTTTACTGCCGCTAGGCTGGAGCAGCAAGTGGATACTGATCAATCAGTGCAGTATGGGAAGCGATCGTCTCGTAACGTTAAGCGAGCGCCCCCTCGCTCATTAAAAGACCCTTCATTCAAGATTTAAATTAACCGCAAACGGCGCCGGTACTGGCGTGCTGCCGAGCTGCCATTGCCTAAATAATGTCGCCAGCTCGTAAAAACGTCCCTAACGAAAGAGTCGTAAAGTTTGCGACAGTAAGCGATCGCATCAATCTCGCCCGGCTGATGGCAAACATTTAACCCAGTCAGCGGGATTCCGAACCGGAAGCACACGGAACGCGCGCGCCAATGATATTCATCTCGTTGACACTAACTGCCCGACGACACACGCACACGTGTCCGATCGAGCACGATGGCGATGGCGGTTGATCATGAACTTGCCGTAAAAGGGTTCGACGGTGGCATAACTCCACCGGATGATGTTCAACAGTTCCCTCCGAATGGCATTGTGAAGGTATCGGCCTTCACCAATCATGATCCCCCACAATGTGACGTTCCGCTGCCCTTAGGTGTACGTATTATGGCCGTTTTGTTCATCCACTCCACGGCGAGAGGTGTAGGATGTTGAGACTGGCACCCATAAGCACTGCGCACATAAACTTAACGTCGATCAGCGTGCGCCTGGACCTGGATGACCTACAAAATGGCTTGCTTGTGTACCTTTGTGTCTGTCTTCCGTTGCGTACAACAAATGAAGCATGCATACAACTTTGCACACAATACTAGCACGAAAGCAAGTGAGCTTTGTTGGAAACGGGAACATTTCTTCGCGCATTATAGTTCCTTCCCGAGCAAGAGTTTTGACAAGCGCGGTGTCACTGAATTAACACAATTCCACTCGGCTAATCCGGCTCCGCCTCCGATACCAAAAGCCTGGTTCGAGCGATAGTGGAAAATGGTAAAAACGGGTAGTTTGAGCGTCCTACGCGCACGACAGTTCGAGCATTTGGAGAAGCAATCCCCGTTTTCGAGGCGCAAGGTGAGACACAATTAGAAACAAATCAAAATATATATTGAACACGAACGCGGGAGAACCAGTTTGTTCGAGGGGGTTTCCTCGAAGCTGTCAAAGGTGGGAACACATTTTGTATGCTCCACTTTATCAGGAACGCCAACTGACGCCAAGATTTAACGCTTTACAGTTATTACTTCCGCGGTCGGGTTGCGTGCTGTTGAGGATATTCAAATGAATTCAGGACGGTTTTAGCTTAATTTACTTCCACCAATATGCAAACTTTAATGGCTGTCAGCTCCGGTGGCGAGGTGGTGGTGGTCCTCCCAAATTAACGATCGTCTTAAAACGCAAAATCAATTCATTCAGGACGCTTAGACGCTGACCTATTTGACTTTGCCGGTCATAACTGTGCAAACATCCCACACAAAACCACCACAAGTGATGCAGCAAGATTCGGTTTCCAGCAGTATTCAGCTGGTAATCCCCATCAAATGTTGCATCCCAGAATCAATCTACGATCGCTTAAAGTGAGCTGTAAACTCAAACAACCTACACACCAGACTATATCACCTCAAACTTTGCTACAATCGCACTAAAACCAGTACGTTTAATTTGACCAGTAAAGCCGTCCCGAAATGGAAGCGCTGCTTACCTCATAATCCTTGTTCCCGATCACGTCTTCCGAGGGATGCGCACCCATTACCGCCGGTGCTCCATTACCGTTGGTGTGGTTCAATGGTACTGCAGGTGCCGTAGTTCCCGCGTTGTTCATATGCGTCGGCGGAACGATCGTCGGATTACCGTTCATAATATAATCACTTTCCTTATTCTGCTTCTGCTGCTTGAACTTTTCGTACAGTTCACCGCCACCGTTAGCACTGGCACTGTTACTGCTTCCGTTGATTGTACCGTAGCTATTGGGCACCACCGGAGGATTGTGAACAGGTTTCACACTAAAAGAAAAAGTATAGAAAGACATTTCAATTAAAGCCTTCGCTGGATGGTCTTCTCGTTAGAACACTTACGCTGGTTTAGGCTGATCGTAGATGACTCCACCGGCGACGCTGGCCGGAGCTAGCGGAACTCCTGCCGGTAACGGTGGAACCGGACTGTTGGCACTGTTGGGGCCGGCGGTACTGCCCGGCGTTGAGATCGCTGACGGTGGTACCGACGTTTGCGGTTGGCTGTGATGGGGCAATCCCGTCGGGATCGGTTGCTGCGACGTCGTCGTTGCTATCTTCTCCGACAGTGAGTCCCGCCGGGAACTCTTGGCAGTCGAGTTGGTCGTGTTGGGACTGTCCCGCTCGGCACTGTTCTGATGAATGTCGCAAGCTTTGACCACCGCACCGGCCACTGCCTGCAGATCGGGCGATTTCGACTGTACGGAAGCGATCTCGTCAATCGAAGGGAGTCCCTGCTGGAAGGCGAACAGACAAAGAATCAAACGTCAAACGTTGTGCGGTGTGCGACAAAGGGGATGCAGCGAACTGTATGTGGCCCTCAGTAACGTGGGGGCTGGAATAAATGGGAGCAGCGAATCGCTATTTGCATTTGCAACGGTGGCGAGACCTTGAGTAATGGCGTGATAATTACAACGTGTATGCATGCCTACGTCAATGGGATCACCCACGTGGAGCAGGTACTTGACAGAAATATAGATCTTGCATGTGGTTTAAATGCACACTGAATGATGCGATGGACGGATCGTGGTGCATTACAATTTAACTGGACAGTCTAGCTTGATGCCAAATGAATCAGGTAGAGATTCTTGAACTTGCATTTAACTTTAAAATAAAATATTTTTCTAACAATCATTATCTCCCAGGTACTCTTCATCTCACTAGAACCTGAATCACAAATCGTGGTAAAACGTTTTTTTGGCTTTCTTGTCTTGAATTCTTCGAAGCTGGATATAGTTAGTCTTTCGTAGCTGGATGCCTTTCCTATTATAGACACTATACGCTCCATATCACTTCTTCTTCTTTGGCACTACAACCTCCTCTAGACGTCTCGGCCTGTCATTTCTGGCGTACGAGGAGGCGTTGACGGTCTGGATGGGATTTGAACCCCGGTCCTGCCGTATGAAGAACGGCGCCGTTATCGCCTCGGCCACCACCGTTGCCGCGTGAGCACGAGGCTCGATTCACACTTGTAAAATAACTATAAAATAATGATTTTTTTATCAAATCCTTGAAAGCCACCACACTTACACGACACTCGACCTACTGCCCTACATAGAAAGAAAATTCACCTACACTCACGCCACTACCATAAGCACGAACATTAATCCTGAGCCAAATGGTCAAAACGTGATCCCCAACTGCTGCTACTGCTCTGCTTCCGGTTCGTGCAAGTGAATCGCGATAACTCCCGTTCCCGGCACTTTGTTTTTCCTTGATCCGCGTGTTCTATTTCTCATCGCGTTTATGATTAGCTGCGGGGTCATTCTCGCCGGCTTCCTTTCACAAAATAGGAATCAATTCGGGCGAACAAATATTGACACTTGTTACAAAGTGCCCTCTTTGCTCAGAAAGTCATTCGGGATCATCCGAGCTTGTTGTGTGTGTGTGTGTTTTTACGATGGGTAAACATAGTTTTTTTCACCGCTTAGCTCTACATAGCCGGTGCTTTTCATCGGCTTTTCACATACTTATGCTACGCAGCATAGAAAAAAGAACCCCGATGTCATTCATCATAGGAACGAAAGCGATAAATTATTTCTGTTTTGTGGTTTGTTTGCACACTTTCCAAGGAACGATGCACTGGTTCGCTTCGTTTTCCACCCTCTAGGTGTTACATTCCCGTACGCACCTACACAGTGACATGCAGCGGGCTAGATAAGTAGTGGTGGTACTCTCTTAAGACAGCATTCCTCCGTTCGTGCGCCGACGGAGAATGCTAACCATGCACAGGAAAGCATAATCCACGTGCCGCTGTGATGATGTTGTGCTGCGAGTCAGTGACCGCAGTCGGGCTTATCACACAAGTAACGCCTTCGTATGTCCCTAGCACTGATATCGATTTTCTTACCCTACATACCGCTCCGAGGCATATTTCAACCCATCGAAACAGAAACCCTGTCCACAGGTTCTTGCCACACGAGCCTGCGAGGGTCCACTACTGGAGTGGCGTTCCTGGGTTGATTATCGTTCCTTAATCTATCACCTACTTTTTCCCTTCCTTAATAATTATGCTTCAGAAACCGGTCTTTCCTTCAAACCCTTCCCTGTCCGATAAACAAGCCCTAGCATTTGCGGTGGTGCGCCGGTACCGGTTGCATAATTAGAACGTAAGAAATATGCAGCAATAGGCGGCAGTCAAGGGACCACCCGACACAGATCTTCTACACATTGCGCGGCGAGCCTCCCGCCATTCGGAACGAACCTGATACTCCGCAAAGTTACTGCTCCGGTACGTTTCGCCACCATCCCCGTTCTCGAATAACCGGTCCACACTGGAGGTCATCAGTTTGCCGCTGCTCGGTTTAATGCCTGTCAGGTGAAAACTGGCGAAACTGGAACGGGACATCGGAAACGATTCGTTCGGTGCTTTCGGGTCTAAAACGGTATCGAGAAAAAAATGTTGTCGATCACATAATGGGCCTCCAGCTGCCAGAATCCGCGGCCAGCGGAACATCAACTTACTCAAGCAGCTCGACACGGCATCCAGCGAAGGCAACAGCGAACGGGTCATGATGTCGGCGGCACTTCGGGGCCGCGTGAATGGCATCACAGAGTGGGGGAACGTTTTCGGTTTGATTGGTGTGATGAGCATGTGCTCGGTCCAGGAGGTTTCGAGCGAGGGCTTCTCGAGCCGCTCCACGTCCACGTTGAGCGTTTTCTGTTCGAACGGCACCGAGAACGTGTCGGCCGGTATGCTCTGCAACCAGCTCAGCAGGGAAAGATCCGAATCGGTAAATCCTGTAACGCAGCGAGGGGTAACACATGTGTCAGTAATGTATGGAAGTATATGCTTTGCCGCAAGAAAGGAAGGTCCTCATTTGCATTCCATTTTATCCTAAGCGGAAGCTATGAATATTCTTCACCTAGCTGAAGTATTTCCGGCAATTTTGCGTTTTCGGAAGTTCTTGCCTCCAATCGAGCGAAAGTAGGACATCGATAAATTATCACTAATTGCGTAAATCGTCGTCCAGCAACTCACCTATCGAACCGTCCAACACTCGTGAGAAGTTAATTTTCTGACTCGCCGCATCGGCCGCCCCGGTCGCCTTCACCTGACAGTAGTTTACGCACGATTCGTACAGCACACCCTTGATCAGCAGCTGCACCAATCGATCATTCTTCGCACTCAGCATGCCACCCGCCGATCCGAGCTTCTTGTCGCCGGGCAGAAACTTCTCCACCAGCGGGAAGATCTCCCGAAAGCATTGCACGCGCGCCTTGCTCGGATTCCAGTCCCGGTACTGCATGTGATCGCCGAGCTTCGGTAGCGTCAGCAGCAAACAGAGCCCCGAGTACTCCTCCTTCGAGGGGCACAACTTCTCCAGCTCTCCCAACACCTGCACCACCTCTTCAACCGCACCCTCCACATTGTTGATGAGTGGCGGTCCGGCCGCTAGCCCACCCGCTTCCGATTTAATGCACAACAGCTCAATGTACTTGTGACGCAGAATGCTGTACTTGAACTGCTTCATGTCGAAGTTTTGCAGCGCCTCGAGCGGCTGTATGAACTCCACCACATCGTCCCACTGGCCGTCGAGGATGAGCTGCCGCAGGAACAGCACATCGTCCGAGTACTGCCCATTGATGACGCCGGTTTCGCGCTCGAGCGAAAGCTGTGAGATGTGCAGTTCGCGATTGTTCAGAAACTCCAGCGCCAACCGCACGATGTCCTCCTCGCGGAGTGATAATCTCGCCGGCGACATGATGATGCTCACATTAATAACGGGGTTATGTTGGTTGGTTGGGTGCGAGCAGGATTAGTCCGGAGGGCGTTCGGATTACTTTCCAAAAGGATAGGTCCAGACTGTTCCGAGAATTCTGACACCAGAGAATCTGTGGAATGTAATGTGAGGAGAAGAAGAAAGGATATTAAAATTCAAAATTGATATCAAATTCCATTCGCGCCGCAGCAACGCTTAATTTATGACAGAAGGAACCAATCGAAATAGAACCCTTCGAGGGAAGTAAACCTAGATGGGCTGATGATAAAATTCCCTACCAAATTTTGAACAGCTCTACTTCATCTGATAGCCTGAGTAAATGAGAGCACGAAAGAGATAAACCGGTAACTACAGTAGACCACATTCCGCACGAAACAAGACGACGCGAGAGCTCGATCGATTCAACAGGGCGAAAGAACTTGAGTTGCGAAACAAAAAAATCCCTTTCGTAACTGAGAACGACCGACGGCTATGATAAAATGGAGGAATGAAACGGTGCCTCTTCCGACAAGGGTTGCGCCCCACCATTCGGACGGTCGTTTATCTCTGTCTCGTTTCATTCGATTTCAACTGTCGCTGTGAGGAAGTAAATTGACAATGACTTAACCGCCTCTTATTGGAGTTGATGTCTGGAGCCCAGGAGAGCATTACATTTGCGAATATATTCGATGGCACGTGATGATGCATAAAACATCCCGGCCCGAAAAAGTGATATTGGTTTGGTGAATAATTGATATACAAGAATTGTTCGTAATAACTCAAGTTATAAAACATCAATTATATCCCCAGCAGAAGAAAGACTTAGCAACTTCGTCCAATAAAACAAACTAGAGCAGTGACAATTGACCCTCACCAAGTGCTGCAGAGGTACAATTTGGGGCACCAGGTTAAGTGCCCAGGTGGCCACTGCACTTGAATCTGAATCAACCCGGGCAGGAAAAAGTGCACCCCAACATAGAAAGTAAACGGGAGGGCTTGTACAAGAAAAGAAAGGAAAAAAAACAATAAATAAATACACCCCTTTGACCACAACACCAAAGGTACTTTCGCTTGGAAGAGCGGTGTGGACCTTCATCGCTGTTGGACCCTGCTCGTCTCTCAACACTAATGGGCCGGCCGGCCGTACGTTTACGACGTGGTGAAAAGCGGCTCGTCAATCAACAAATCATCTGGCTGCTGGTAGCGGGGGACCTTGATTTGATCGGCCACATACACCACTAGTTGCTAATTTATGCTCTACACAAGGGGTCAATAAATCTGCAACTCACCTCTCACACCCTCTCTCCTCTATCTTCTCTTCCAGTGCTGGGGGAGGGCGCTAGTGTTTATGAGAGCATCGGAAAGATCCGGATCAACATCTTACACCATATTCCCGGTTTATGTGCGCACTTCATCGTTGTTGGCATCTTTTGGCTGACGAGCGCAGCAGGGAAACCCTTTCATACATGATGCATGAGGCTAACATGTTCACTCAGAGCTATTACCGGCCATCAGATGAGAGAGAAGTTTTTCACGTTCTTACGAAAATTGGTAAATTATTGTACCACTTCCACGGCAGCAAACTTTTACTCTGTTTTATTGCCAATTCTCGGAAGTGAACACGCACCACTTTGAAGGATATTCAAGATGCGTGCCTAAGAGGATTAGTTGCTTTTTGTTGGACAAAAGAGCTATCAATTGATTGGCAGTGCTTTAACCATCCAATTTTCACTGAATGTTCTATTTTCGATTGGGAACCCCTAGAAGTCTTCTTTTACTCATGGCTGAATAGTATATCCTAGAATATGTAAGAACGCCACCTGGAACGATAGAATATCTGGTAGGGCTCTGCCACCTGGTCGCCCCCAAAACATGCAACCCTTTCGACCAATATCCATCAAACCAAAACCGATCATTTATACGACCTAAAGCCCTCAGAATCAGAGGAGGAATTCAGCTCGTCATCAGATTAGATAGGGGATGGAAGTACACCTTCCGGCTTCCCATCAAAACTCGCTCCCCCATACACTTCAACCCAATTTTATCGATTTCAATCGTTACGACAACGGAGCCGTTGATCTTGAATTCGATGCGAAGTACTGCCCTCGGCCCCCGGCAACGAACGACGACCACATCGTACTCTGACGAACCGTGAAATTAAAGCTGATCGTCTTTTGGCCGGAGCGCATAAGCGCACCACCGGAATTGTCGTGGAACGTCGCCGTCGAGGGATGTTGATCAAGCGAATAATTCGATTAGAATTAGATCAATCCGTATGTGAACGATCGGAAATGTTTTTCGGGGGTAAAAACATGTAGCATTGAAGGATGGAGCTTAGTGGAGTTGGGTAGACACAACTTCTAAAAGTAATCATTACAGTGATTGATGTGGAGAAGGGTCACACTATCTAAAAGGGAGCGAAATTTTTAGTTCATTTTAATTACAGTTTATCATCGCCTTTGCCTAAATTTTATCTCCCCGATCACCATTCGCGTATAAATAAAGCCGGCATAATGTTGAAGTTTATCGCGACTTATCTAATCATAACGTAAGAAGATATATTTTACTATTATAAGAGAATTGTAAAAAGACAGCAATGATAAAGTACGTCTTAAGCTCAT
The DNA here is from genome assembly GCF_013141755.1 of Anopheles stephensi. NCBI lineage: Eukaryota > Metazoa > Arthropoda > Insecta > Diptera > Culicidae > Anopheles > Anopheles stephensi. Next base: position 7,131,941 of record NC_050203.1, read on the forward strand.
TTAAAATCATAGCTTGGTGCTTCAATCTCAGAAACAGGAAGCCACACACACAAACACCGCGCGAGGTTTGTCCACCAATCACTCAAAAACCAACAACGGCCTCATCTGCAAGAATTAAAATGCATGAGCAGAGAGCGCAGAGAGAAGCAAAAGGCGAACCAAATGAAAAGAAAAGCGGAATTTGGAGTCTAGATTTTTCATTTAAAATGTAAAATTCGTTCCTAAAAAAAACACCCCCCGTATCCAAATGCAAATAAATGTCTAGTGTTAATAATAAAGCTCTAAATAGCAGGAGAAGTTGTCATCAGCACGAGCCCGGCCCATACTGTGTGCTGCCAACAAAAGACTCACCAAAATAGGACTTTCTTCCAGGCGTGTACGTGCTGCTGCTGGATTCTATAATTATCAAACCATTTTCTATCGTCCCGGAAAAAAACGGAAAACATTTCACACATTCTTATCTGTCGACAGAGCGTGCTCGGGGTCCCTATGCTCAGCATCATTTCCTGGAGCCGTTTCGGTCGAGACAGTCTACCGTGACTGTTGGAAAATGGTCTCTTCTGCTTCGCTTTAAAAGTGCATTCCCCAGACAGTACCAGACGAAAATATCGATTCGTGCCGACGACGAGTGGTGCTCCAAAACGGGTGCGGTGGCGTATGGAGTGGCAGAGCCAAGCCGAGACCTACGCGGAACAGAGAACGAATGGTGTGGCAACGCAAAAGCGTACCAAAAGAGTGGTGTGGCGTTCGTTCCACCCTCGGCAAAAGACGTCCGAAAATGGTCAAAACTGGATCACCCATCACTTCCGTTTCCGGAAGTCACACATACACAGCGAGGGTGAGTGGAAAACGGTTTTTATTTCCATTTTTTCTTATGCTGTGCGTGTGCGTGTCTCTGTTTTGACTTTTCTTCATTTCCATTTCAAATGGCTCACCATGGCAGCTCCCTTTGGTGCGAGTTTTTAAGTAATGCCAACTACCAACGTCACTCATTTAACGTTCCCTACACTACACTGTCAACGGCGTTTCGGGCGCCGTTCGTTCGGTTAAACAAGGCAAGGCCACAAATGCCGCCATTCGACGTCCAATCAACCGGTCCACAGCACGCGACGATGATGAACCCGGGGACGGGTTTGTTTACTCTCTCTCTCTGGGTTTTTTGTTTTCTTCTTCGCCAAGGGAAAAGCGAGACATTTCCACCAGCCGTTTGTTTTTTCCTGCCCTGCCGTCTGCGTGTCTGCTGACAGCCAGTTAGTCAGCCGCTTTCGTCACGTTCGATTGACGATTCCGTGTACAGTATCGTTTATGGCACCACCCGCCAGAGTTCTCCAAGGAGTTTTCCAAACCAAAATCGTTCCCGATCGATCACACGTATTTGTACGGACTGGTTGTTGATGGGAAACATCAGTTTCGTGATTGTGGACAGAAAACAAAACTAAAAAGCAAAGGAATCAAGCCCGATCCGTAGCGTCTTGTGTGTCTTCCAGCCAAAACACCGCCGATTGCTTGTGTGAATCAGCAACAGAAGCGTGTGCGGTGGAAGTCACCCGTAGAGAGCTCACATTATTGTATCATTTTTCATTCGATTTTTGCCGACGATGATGGCTTTCGTTTTTTCTTTTTCGCTCCCATTGCCCACCCCAAGACATACGATAACTAAATCACGCCGAGAATTAATCAACGAAAAAAAATAGCACCTAACAAAAGCAATAGAAAAACACTCGTCGTAACAAGTTTATTTCCATGTTCGATGAGTGGTTTTCCTTCGATCGGTCTCTAACGGCGACCGCGTGCATTGAAGGTGAAAATGGTATAGGGGTGGTCGATCGTATCCCTCCTGCCGGCTCACAGTGGGTGGTAATCTTTTGATGTGTTTTTCCTCAACACCCCACGAGAATGATGGGATGTCCAAGAACAATGAATGATTTATGTTTTTTTTTTTGTCGGTGATGTGTGTCTTACGGTAGCTAACGGAAAATTAGGAAATTATTTCTAATAGCCAAGCAACTGTGATAATATTTCACTGAGAAGATTTTGGGGAATATTAATTGAAAAGCAATTAAAACCATTTTCCCAATAAGATAAACTAGCTTACTTCTGCTAACCGCGTAGGTTAACGTGCATAACTATCATTAAAACACATTCAAAACAACCTGGTACACGGAAACATCGAAACAAAAACTTAATTATGCACCATAAAAAAGCTGTACCGTCTGGCTGTATGATTTCTCACCCAAATAAGTACCTTTTCGGATGGGAAAGAAAATCTCTCGGGGGCAGCAGTTTAACGTTGAAAACAGCCCCAGTTTCGCTTTGGTGGTTTACCTCTTCGTTACGCATCCGCTGGTCGCACGCAGCAAAAACCACCTTTGGCATACGATATGCGATCGCGAAATCACGCAAACTCGGCCACCGCTAATGGGCACCTGCATGACCGTACGCGCAACACAACCGATCGGACGGATCCAAAGACCGGACAATTATACACCTAGCCCGCGCTTCATCTCCCGGCGTTATTAATTATGCGTTGGTAAACAGTGATTGAACCTTCTTCTAAAGAGTGTAACGGAAGCAAAAACAAAGGCAGACGAAAAAAAACCCCCCACTAATCTTACCGATTTGCCGGCTTGCAGCAGACCAGCGAAACCACGTGAGGAATGCCTCCCTTTCTCTTTGAAGCCGGGGTTTGCCGGGGTTTTGCCTTGATCGTGTGATTCAGGCATTCGATCGATCATCGGTATTGATCGTGCTGGATCGTAACTTTCTTCGATTGGATGCGAAGATTTTGCATACTGCTATTATTATTTTTATTCGTATTATTAGGGTGGCCGTTTCCCACAGGTGGCCTCGAGAGGGAAACCCAGTTGCCCCAGCTGGCGATTGGCGACGCATTCGCTAGGGTTATTATATTGTTTTCACTTGGAGAAACCTTTTTTGTTTTTTCTTAACCATACCGCTAATATTGGATTGAGTGTAGACATCGATATTGTAGTAACGTATACGGTATAGCAGCTGTTAATAAATAGACAAAAAATTATAGGTTTATCAAATTATTTGGAGCAGCTACGGTCAACAACAGCAACCTTCGATGAACTCTGTCTTTAAGGGAAGCAGTTTGGAAACGTAAGAAGCTTTGTGATCAGCTGAAATAGCCGATATAGCTTTTATAACATCATCTCGTTTCTGGAGCAAAGCAAGAACGCCGAATAGGGACCAGATTCTGAGCGCAAGACCTCAGGACCCCGACGAAATTGACGAGGCAAATCAAGAACCTGATAGTTTTTCCGTTAAAAACTTGGGTTCTAGAGGTCAAATCTATCCATACTTTGAAGACAATCTTGGGCAAGATCCGCAGGTGATCCTCAGCCGCCTGATAAGTTGATCAATAATATACTAAATCCCCAGTAGAAGCTGGCCATGTCTGAGTAATCGGTAATAGCTCGAAAAGAACGCCTCTTGAAGAAACCTCTGATCCACAAGAATGCGGCATCCTAAGCCGAGAAGCATATGATCGTCTCCTAGGCTTCCTAGGCTTTAGAGGCCTCAGAGACTTCAAGAGAGTTATCGATAAGACAACCTAGACATTTTGTAAAATGTTTCTTGAACGTCCGTAAAGTCATCAGCATCTCTTGTATTTTCATCACCATCCAAACATAGCATTTGCTTAATACATACGCCACTCCAAACAATAGGAAGACAATGCCGAAGCCTCCACCTCCTAATCAACCAAAATATGAATACCACCCTTTTATTCCCCCAACTCATTAAACTTTATAACGAATTCCTCCCTCCACGTGAGCCACCTTCGTAAAAATAGATCACATCCACAAGATTGTGCCAATTTCCGTCCTGTTGCTTTACATTACGACCTATCAAAAAGCGACCCACACGACACAACATTCAATCGATCTACGGCTCGTGAATCGAACGCTCGTGAAGGGTGTCCAGGACAGAGAGCGCGAGACACACACGGCCCCGGTTTCCATGATTTCAGCATAAAAAAAACCAACCCACCTAACTCTCAGCAAAACCAACCAGCCAGCCAACCCATCCGCCTCCATCTATGGGTCGGTCTAACCGACCTACGCAAAATCACTGGTTGTTAGGTAAAAAAAAGAAACAAACCGATTGCAAATGGCACACATTTTGGACAAGAATTCTGACGCACATCGCACTGACGACCATTTCTCGCTACAAGCTCACTACAATAAGGAAGTTGAGGCTGGCGTTTATTTTTCAATTCCACCGGCAGATTGCAGCTGGTTGGAATGTTTCCTTAAACCCTATTCGAGCTCAAGAAGAACACATGGAGGAGTCTCGCTCGAGCGTGTGCGGAGGATCGTCACCGAACATTGTAGCTCATTTTTCAACCTTTCGTCTATTATTCTTGCTTCAGAGCGCCGGCAAATCGATCATCTGAGCCACGATACTAAACTCCGACGTGCTCGCTCGGGCTGCTCTGCTTCAACTCCGACCAGCTCGTCCGTCTCACCTCGCTAGCGTTGGTAATTAAACCGACCATCGTGGGACACAGCAACGGCGGCAGCAAGAAACAACGCCAGATAACGCGAAGCAACACAAAAAACGATCCACAATATGTAAAGTAATTACCTTAGAACACAACGATTGGATGCGCGCAACCCCACTTTAGCCGGTGCCGTGCAAATATGTATCATCTCCGCGGTGTGCCATATTGGCGATTTCGTTCCCAATGCTTCTGGTTCTGGTGGTGAGCATTAAAAACGCTTAAAATGCAGACAAATGAAGAGGCGCACAGCGGAGGCTTCTTTCGTTCGACGTGGCAGGTTGCATGTGTAAAATCACCTAACTTTGAAACGTTAATGAATGAATAAATCCCAGAATGAGTAAAGCGTGAAGACGTGCGCAAAAAAAAATGCTTCCCTCGGTGCTCTAAAACAACACTTAACAACAAGAACCATCGTTGTGAACCAAGCACACACACACACAGGGATCGGCCAGGCTTCAAGCAGAAGACATCGAGATCTTCCTTTAACGATCGCGCACGCCCCCAGTAATATTTCGCGTGGTGGTAGACTTTAAATTGTTTTTTTTGCTCTCCGCTTCCGATCCTTTCCCTTCGCTTGATGGCGCTTTCCTTCGCCCGATGCATTTCTGTTCATAATTTCTGCTCCATTGGCCACAACGAAACGGGAGCTTGCCCCCGTGGCCAGCTCTCCGCAGTGCTGCATGCGAGCAGTGCATCATACTTCGGCACGCGGTGGGTTATTGTTTTACTGCATGCAATCATCGGCTGCAGGTCCTATACACCACAGGTTCGTGCAATCGTCTGTGGCCATTGACCACAGCACCATATAGTTGCACACTGCCAATTATCAGACATCGGTTCACCGGACGGGGACCGGTCGAAATCGCCATGCAGCGTGTCGAGATCGGAAACTGGGCAGATAAGTAGCTCTCTGGGCAAACCTCCCAGAAGTTGAACACTTTGATGGGTGTTTCCTACCAGAAGTAATTTATTTCTCAAGAACACACATTACGGAGAGCGAATTTGTTTGCAATGCTTGACAGATTTTCATAGCGTCTAATGCGTCAAGTTAAAGGGCTGAATATCGCAGGTAAAGTTCTTCCAACTGGAGCTACTTCATAAAACTGGAGTTATTCATCGATTCAGTGTGGTCACAGATATCAAAGAGTATCAGTAATACAGGGTTTATTACTACTGAAATGATCTTCCAAGGGCTGATATATTAATCCAATGTCGCTCAAACCTTGCAGCAATGCTCATGTAGAATCATCCCAACTTCTTCAAAGACAATAACTTATGACAGATTTGACAGACATGTTGTGGTAGACGAGGTAGACGAATACAACATGGACGACGGTTGATTCCAGCAAGACTAAACGGCATAAAGACTAAGCGACCTCGAGGCATGTCTTACAGCGATTTATTTCGAAAACTGAAGAAATTGACAGGTCGACAGAGAGATCTTCCTGTGAGAATATCTGAACGAGTACACCAGGCACTCTCCAACATCTTAAGACCAACATCAGCTTATTGGCCAATATAAACTCGATCATGTAAGAAAACGGATATTGAAGGACCCAAATTTTAATTTAAAGAAGTCTAGGCACTTAATAGACGCCAAAGAACTTCAACAAAAAGCCTTCAGATGTATCATGATGAATATCGCTGTATTATTAAAAGTAATTTTTAAAACTACGCTTTGCAAATAATAACAACTTCACACTCGACAGATTCTTGACATCAATCCACCCAACAGAGAAGAACCATCCACCGCTCTTAATGATCGCCGTTCAGTAAGAAAAACTCTTCAATCAATTTTGCACGGCCCCGTACGACCGGCCCCAATCGTAAATTGCATCCCATTTCACGTCACTTACAGCTGTTTAGTGCATCCGGTGGAAAAGGAAGCCCATTTTCCCTCTTTTCCCGTCCAGTCAATCGGAACAAACCACCCGCATACAGTAGGATGACAAAGAAAACAGGAAGTTTCCCTACTGAACTCCTTGTTTTTGGTGCAAAAGCAGCACAGCGCTGTCTCAAGTGTAATCGTGCTGCGCGTGTCTAGCAATCGTGCCACGGACACGCATCTAATCATCGTCACCAACGGCACCGATGTGTGCGGAACTGTAAAAAGTAAGCTGACGCAAGCCTAATGACCGACCGACTGTTAAAGACGCTTTCCGGGCAAAACTAAGCGGTATCAGTGTTTCCATAAAATGGTTGTGGCCCCCACCGAGTGAAATTGCACCAATTTGCCAATTTCTTTACGATCCACACTGTTTCGCGAAGCACATACACCACACACGTGCACGTGTTTTCTCTCATTTTTATACAATCGCACCTAATAACCTTTTTCGGATACTTCAACATGATCGCCCATCGCCGTGGAGAAGTGAAGTGTTGTAAATAGACAAAAACCCCAGCTCGTGAACACACGTTTGCTGGCTTCGCAAGGCAATAATATTTGTGCTGTCATTTCCGACAAGCCATTGGGGAAGAAGAATAGAATTGCCGGACCCATCATAACCTGTCTTAAATTAAGCGTGGTAATAAAACAATTTGAGCCCGGCGTTGTGCCGACAAAAGACTCGCACATATCTTCAATTTTCCTCACCATGGGAAGAGAGTTTAAGGGCAATATTTAAATAGCCGACTTGCGACCATTAGCCTATTTTTTGGTGGGCGAGGGATCTTCCACTCCAGCTCTCTACGCAAATCTAAGATAAGAGGAAGTTTGTTTGTCTTGAAACACTCTGTGAAAAACAAAATCTGGTCTGGTCAACTTTATCAACGCGTCGTACAAACTGTGGATCAGATGTCTGGATGTCTGCGCGAGGTTTCGATCTCCCATCACATGACGATGCAACAAATCCCATCCATCCATACATCGAATAGACAAACCCACTAAACAACCACAAATACCTGTTGCCTCCCTAGGTTCTCCCTCTACCCACCACGATCACAGCTAATTTCCGCGATCCGCTTTCTTCGATAAGCGATCCTCGCTTCGTGTGCCACCCCTAATGAGCGGAGGAAAAGAGCTGAAGTTGCTGATCGCGCACACTCCCTGTGCGCTTCTTAATCATTGCTCCAGGCGGCTGCTTCCAGTCTCGCCGGCAAGTTTCACCCGGCCTCTGATGATGCATGAAATTGACAGCTGATGGACGTGTGATGGTACGCGCGCCCCGAGGGAACGGTTTCGCCCTGTCTTCAAGGACTCCGAATTCGAGTGCCTGCTGCTGCTGTCCGGTTCCGTTATCGGGCGTGAGATTTATGCAGACAAGGCCAAGTGGGTAGTGGGTCCGGTCCGGTAAAGGAAAGTGCACCGGTTTCATGTCGTTACGCAGGAAGTCATTACACTCCGGCACTCCACGATCAACGAGAGGGAGAGCACTCGCCTGCTGATGGCCGAACCGAAAACAACAGAACTAACTCTATTGTAGTACAGCTGCCAATGAAGCGATAATAACTAGTCGCCCAAATGGACAGTCTTATTAGGCTGTCTTCCTTATTTGGAAGAGAGGCATAATCGAGAGGCTCTAGGATTAGGAGGTTAAAAGTGCGTATAACTGTGACGGAATCATGCGTGAGATAATTACACTTTAAAGGCGTGACTTTGCTGACTTCCAGACACCAAAAATAGATTGTCCGGAACAACCATTACAAGCCAAAACTGAGGGCTTTTTCTAATGCACAAGATCCAGATTGAAATTAAGCAATAAATTTAGGCTCAATTTCCGATACAAGAAAAGATCCCAGTGAACAATTTAAACTGTTTAAGATATAATCAGCTTACAACTCCTATCCTATCCAATCTCTCAACTGTTTAAACGATTCCAGCTTAAAATGCATCTTTATTACCCATTTTTTCCCGCTTATCAACTCGCCGCAATCTGCTTGCGCTGCACTTTAGAAGACTTATTACTACAAAACAGACTCAATCTTAACTGTGTTCCATTCCATTTTGCCTCTTGCCACTCGTTAGGGCGCACAAAAAACTCACAATCTGCAACAGGGCGCTGTGGTGGATAGGCATGAAAATGCATTCGTTCTTCGAGCGAAATAAGCACAGCCCCCTCGTCTATCCGTATCCCGTGTCGCAAACCGTAACTGCATAAACAATATCGTTTCCTTCTCACCTCGACCAACGCCTGCAGGGTCTTCCCCTACCGGGCGTTAAGTAGCGATGTCGGCAGCAACACATACACGTGGCTCAGCACAGTAAGCAAGCGCAACACAATAGCGGTAAATGCATAATTTGTCCATCATTTATGAATTCATCCCTCGCGAAGCACTCATTCGCCTACCTTACAGTTCCCTTCTGTTCCCTCAACATCCCACTGGTGTATAAGAAAATCGAAACTCAGCATCTTTCCTTACAACCTTTGCCGGCTTTAAACCGGCACCTATGAAATGGTATTTCATGAAACCGTTTCCAAGCTGTCACAATCCCTCATCGTTTCCCCGGGCATGCAAGCAACCGCACCGTACTCAAACCATTGCTTGCTTTTGGCCTTGAGATCCAGGAAAATGCTGGGTGCTGACGATGGCAGTTCCTTGGTGTGTTTGTGTCGCGTGCCACGGAGCTACCAAACACCGAAACTGTGCAGTCCAGAACAGAACTGGGACACGCCATAGAACCAGTTCCTGCCTCGCATAACCTGGATCTCCCTCCCCCGAAGGGGACTCCCTTTTCCCGCCCAACACACGGATAGCAATGTTTTAAAGGTAAAGTATGGTGTATCGTTGACATGTTTCAGACCCTTAAACCGCATTAAATGCATAAAATCACCGTCAAAGAAATTGTGTGACTTTGAGAGACACTGGATGAAGATTTTAGACTGTATCAACTGGTTTTTCTTTCACGCTTAACTTCACCCAGCTTTTCCACCACTAACAAAAAAAAGAAGCAATTCGATGCACCAGAAAGCAACCACCCGATCCGTTAGAGCGGGTTTCGACGTTGCCCGAACACGTTGGAAAAGGAACTTCTCTTTCACGGTTATGGATCCTCCCCGTTTATGGATTATTACTATCGCATCGTTATAGAAGCCGGTAGCGCAGTGCCCTAATCCGGCAAGATTACTAAACGACGATTTTCGGATCGTTTGCGGATCACACCATCATCATCATGGAAATGCCTACAATGAAATCATTTTTAATGATGATCACGCTCCGATCGCGAATGGACTAATTTGGGAATTCAAATTGGACGAGGTTCGCTTGTCTCGTCCGTTCGGGATGCAAATGGAGCCTTCACCGATGGAGCATTTTCGGGTCTTATGACAGAAAATGGTTAGCATACAGATTTTATAATTATTCATGCTTCTTTTTGTAAGCTCTATTGGAGCATAGATGAAGCTCGTTCGTTTAATACGAATTACTCAGGATTACCGCATCACTGCAATCAGCCTAATTGGGTGTTGGGGTTGTGTGTGTGCTCGCTGTCAACGCCCAAACTTCACGCCCCAAAAGAAGGAAGCTCCAAAATCTTCTCCAACCGGTCAAACAATCCAGCAGCGTTGTCCACGGTCCCCCCCAAACAAGACGTTCTATTTTCTTCAGACGCGCGGGAATGCGTCCGGAATACTTAAAGCGTGTGAGCGCGCGTGTTGCATCGCATTTGTTGTAGAATATTTTGTTGACGAGCTGACCTAAAAATATAAACACACACACAAATCCCATTGATTCGGTGCCTTCCTTCCTCCTGTCCCCTTCTCAGCTTTCTCCAATCGCGATGGGGGCGATTATGTGCAAGGGTGTTGTCATTGTGTTGCGTGTCATTACGACCATTACGGTATTGTCGGGTACGTCGTGTACATACCTCCGGTCCCCACCAAAACCTCGAAGATCAAGGCGATGCGCAAACCACAAACCGCGCAACACACTGGGACGCGATAAAAAGCAACGGAGAATCGCTTCCTTTGCGAATGTCAGTGATGTCAAACTCTTATTACCACAGCCACAGCAGTTTGGTAATTGTTGTCAAAGATCGATTCAGACCCATAACGCTTCTGATCCAAAAATTCACACCAAAAAATCAACTAATTTTCTGAGACTACATAGCCAATGGGAGGACTCGAAATAAATTCGAAAATCCTATTTGTGAACATACCAATTCATCACGAAATCCTCGTTATTTAAGATAAATTAGACTGTGACTGTTCTTCTTGTTCATGTCCATGATTTGTAATCTTGAGGAGGTTCAAGAGCAAGATCTTGTATCCGTTCAGAACGTAGTGGCTCCAAGCTGTACCCTAGACTATACTCTCGACTGATATCCACTAGACCAGTTTTTGAAAAAACCCTCGACAAGACGATGTTTACAGCCATAAAATTGGCGAAATATTCGAAAAGTTGCTCGCCTTTTTTTTCAGGCCTTCCTCTGAGGGCCTAGCGTTTGACATGTCTGGTGTACACCAATACTACGCGAAACAAGCCGCTTTGGCATAGGATTTCGCGCAATGGAAAAGAAATGGACACACATCACTCCCGACCCGATGTAACAGTTCCGCAGACAGAGACTTCGGGCGGGGGCAAGATCATTTGGTAGAATCGACCGTTTGCTTTTCAAGGGGTAAACTGGTTCCGGACAACAAACCGGGACCGGTTTTTGTTTTAGGGTTATAGCGCGGTCTTGCCGTTTCGTGCTCTCCAACCGGGATTGGAACAAGGATGCCTACCTAACCCGAATAAGGAACACTATAAACGTCTTGAACTTTTGCTATTGAAATCTCGAACCGCTGACAAAGATCACTTCCTCCTTTCCCTTTTGGGTTTGGAGCGAATGGAAAAATCGATCGTTACGTACCTTTTTACTCCGCAAATGTGGTGTTTGTTGTAGCGGCCGGCAGACACGGGCAGGAAAATCACTCGGGCCTATTGTTTCTTGCCCATCGTTCGATCGCACAGTTGATCGATTTGGCTGTTGTCGATGAACACCTCCTTAGCTGGTTACCGTAGTGATGTGATGCTACTATGATGATGATGAAGGTGGTTCGAGATCGATTAAAGCTGCTTCCGACGGGACATGCACACAGACACGCACAAACACATTTAAAATGTGCAAACCATCTTCAGATTCGGTACAACAACAAAAAACACAGTCGCCGTACACACTCTTCAATATTACATTTCGTTTTCAACACCAACACACATAGGGTGTACACACACATACACAAACACACAATTCACTTTTTTCCTTCCTATGCTACACTGTAGTAGTAAGCGCTGGAAAACGGAAGGGAATTACTAAAGGGAGGAAGGCCCAAAATGAAGAAAAGGTAATGAATTTCACAATTCAATAGGAACAGGGAGCGGGGTGGTGGGGGGAGGTTGGGCCGGGGTTGGAGACTGATCGTGACCACCCTCTCACTCCTCCAGCACTCAATCGTTTTCCAATCGATTATTTTCGCACCCGTTTGGTAAAAGTGGGAGAAATTTCTTTTGACGATTTGTTGCTCGCACTGTTTAGTGAGGGTAAAAAGGTTGGCGCAGGACAAGAAGAAGCAGCAACGCCACCAAACTACACGCACAGCGAGCTGGCACGACCGAATGCATCCAATTTGCATACGATTTATGAAATTGCTCGTCTCGACGAACCCGGGCAAGACGTGGTTCGTTGTTTTCGTGGATTGCTTCGAGTCTTTTGCTACACTTCTTTCAGCTACTTTCCAGCTGCTCATCGCAACTGCAAATGCAGATTAATGATTGTTTTGGTTTCGGTTCGATTGCAGCTATTGGGCGCTTTTTGAGGCACAGGTACATTGGCCGCCGAAAGTGCAGCGCTTCTTGCGTAAAACGTCGTCTTCGTGACGCTCACCCATCTATTCACCCATGACCCTGAACGCAGCGAGTTTTTCCGAGCCGAGAAAAATGACATCACCCAAGAAAGGCGGTGGAAAGGCAAGCAGGTTGTTCACAGCACCCGAACCCCGTCATCGCCCACTACGATTTGCAACAGCTGCAAGGCAAAAGAAGCTTCCTACTTCGATTAAGGGTTTTGTTGGGTTGGACTTATCGAAGGGTGAATCACCATCGCGCGGGATTGGATGGCAACACCCTGAACAACCCTCTTGAGGGGGTGGTTGCGTAAAGCAGGGCAAGAACAGATTTTCCTTCATTTTTCGCACCACATTCTGTCACCATTCCAGCTACATACACACACACACATGAACGCTTTTGTTTTTGACTGCTAGTTTCTTCTCTGGAATCACAACAAAGGGACTGCTACTTCTTTCATTGCACCAAATGCACACACACGCACACGCACACGTGCGCTTATTGCGTCTTCACCGACATGTCAGGGCCTGCTTTTCCTACAGGGAAAACTACGAGAAAAAGGTGCATTTTTCCTTCCTACGCGTTTCATTCTTTCCCACCTGTCTCACACCGGGGGGACCACTACACACACTCTGACACACGCACACACACTGTGTGTTTGTCCGTTCGGATGACGGAGGACATATGTGTCCCCTACAGAGAGAATATGCACATGCCGGTTAATTTTCCCCCAAAAGTATAGGACTTTTCCATACATCTTGCCGCAAAGAAAGCAACACACCTACACCGACGTCATCGCATGGAAGAAGACATTTGTTTCACCTTGTCTGCTTTTTTTCCCTTCTCGATACAGCGTTCTATTGCGTGCGCTAGCTTTACGCTAGTAGCCCTTGTCCAAAAAGGGAATGCAGAGAAGTTGTCACATCAACGAGCACCACCCACAGAAAATGAAGGGAAACCCTTTACGCACCGATTCTCTTTTTTCCGATTGCACAGTCCGCACCACTTTTGTGTTTACACTGCACACCAACAACGCGCTGGCAACCGCACACGGGAACACTCGGATCGTCTTTGGCCGCACACGCGAAAAATGGAACCTGTGCAACCCCTTTCCCGTTCGGTGCGGTGTGGAAAACTTCACACGGAAAATCTCGCTCTCGCGCAATCAGAAGCTCTCCTCGTCGTTGCCACCAGCGAAAACAAACACATCTGACCAAGTTCTGTTGAAGAACGGGTCCCGCAAGAGAGTCACGGTTTTGACAGATTCGGATGGAACAATAGCGAACAATAAGATTGACAGTTGCCGACTGGTGGTGTGTGTGTGTGTGAGTGGGTTAGGATTGGGTGATGCTACACTTGCGATCGTCATGAAATTATTTATTCCATTTTTATATAATGAAAAATAAATCATTTCTTTTCACTTCTGAAGTTCTTTGTGCAGGGTCTCGAAAAAGAAAGCCACATGAAATCAATCCCGTTTTTACATTTTTTTTTCGTTGAAATTTTCCAGCCTTCTAAGGTGCGTAACGCTAGCCCGTTACTCCCAACAGCGTAGCGCTCCTACTCACACAGCAAGCGCTGTCTGTCAAACGCCGCCCGCACAGCGCAAAACACAACATAAACAAACCAATGTCAAACGAACCAAAGCTCGCAGTGTATTTGTAAATTTTGGACGGTGCCTACACTAAATTACGGCAAAATGTTACCCAGTCTGGTGCAGGGACGCTGCATACGATTAAACTGGAAGTCGGTAGTGTTTTTAATGATGTCGCTCATCCTTTCGCACATACGAATCACACAGTCATGTAAGTATCTCCATGCGATAGTAAGGTGGCGATTGTTTTGCAAGCACGCTGATAGATTTATGTTTCGTTCCCCCCCGCCTAACTAGCCGTAAATTCTAACAATCCTGAAGTTACTGTAAGTAGAAAGCCGTCGACGTGCTAACAAAAAAACCCTCCCTAATGATGATTCTTTTCCGTCGTTTAGCCCACCAAACTGGAAAAAATCAGCTCCGATACGGACCGGTCTGCCGTAACCATCAACTCGAGTGTAAGAACCATTGCAAGACACCGTAACGGGATCATTCTTTTCACCCCATGCACCATCTTAAACTTGCAGTCTAAATCATCTTCCGACACGAGCCACTGCCCCACCGACACACTCTGCACCGATCTGCCCAACTCTTGCCTGCAGTGCACGTACAACCCCCAGTGCATCTACGGTGCAGAAATCAATGTAACCTGCCTGCCGAAAACGAACGTAAACTGTCACGTGGACAAGCTGAAGACACCGATCCAGAACGAGATCAAGCGTACCATGATCTGCCGGTACTGCTACCAGACGGAACGCTGGGAGCATAACTGCGAACAGAAGGGTGGCTGCAACTCGATCGATTCACAGTACAAAACCAACTGCACCGTGCACCCGGAGCTGCTGTGCATGGGCCACCGTACGTTCATGAAGAAGATCCCGTGCAACTGGACACAGGGCTACCGGTGGGTGACGACACTGCTCGTAAGCATCACGCTCGGTGGGTTCGGTGCGGATCGATTCTTTCTCGGACACTGGCAGGAGGGGATCGGAAAGCTGTTCAGTTTCGGTGGGCTGGGCGTTTGGACGCTGATCGACGTGCTGCTCATCTCGCTTCACTATCTCGGTCCGGCCGATGGATCACTCTACATCTAGCCCAAGCGATCAGAACCAGCTGCAACAGTAAAAGCAAAATTGTGATACGTGTGACGCGTGTGCGAACTATTTAGCCACTAAATTGTATAACCTTCCGGTGAAGCCTAATATAACCCCAGGTGGATCGATCGGGGGACTTGATAAAACACGATTGATTCAAATTTTTCGATTTTTTTATTGCTTTTTTTCTGTTTTACAAGTTTCGACATTGTTTCCGGTGTTGTTTCGCAGCTGTTACACACACGTTCCAGAGAAACGTAATCGTCATTTGCGTTTGTCCCGATTTTCAGATGTTAATTGCGACAAACTGTTATAGTATTGGTTTGATGTTTTACAATCGCCCCCCAACTTGGTTCTCGTTTGTTGTCTTCGTCGGGGTCACTTTTCCACTCTCGAATCATTTCCCTTCGCAGGATGTTG
This sequence comes from Anopheles stephensi, assembly GCF_013141755.1. Classification (NCBI taxonomy): domain Eukaryota; kingdom Metazoa; phylum Arthropoda; class Insecta; order Diptera; family Culicidae; genus Anopheles; species Anopheles stephensi. Next base: position 7,147,338 of record NC_050203.1, read on the forward strand.
GCTGAAGGTTGATGTAATATACGATCGATCGACTCTGTTATCCATTATCGAGCATTATTAGCTTCCTGTTGCTTACACTTGCCTCCCGCTTAAGGATGTTCTTGTGTTATGCTTCTTAATTCGAACCGGGCATTTTCTTATCTTGCTTCCTTTAGCTCCTTACTACATCCCACCGTAGTTCTAATGACGGGTGTTGCTTTACACTCCTCTTATGTTGCTGTTTCTTCTCTATAAGTGGCCGATTTCACACACTACATTGCAAATATTATTATTAGTTATTTTCATAGTAGTAGTTCTCTTGTTCTTTCCCTCTCGCTCTCGCGCTCTCTCTTTCCTGTTTACGCGCCACAGGCAAACTGGCTCCATTTTTCAATGATTCACATTTTGCTTGGCTCATTTACCATTCCAAATTAAACCTTCCCTTCTCGCTCCTTTCTTCCCCCTTCCGCGCTTTGTTTTGCTTCCCAGCTTCACGCATATTATTTCTACATACAATAGTGTGTGGTGGTGTGTGTTTGTGTTTGCTTGGTTTCCTTATTTTAGTGATTTCTTTTGCTTTTCTTTTCTCCACCGCTTGCTGGGGTTTTTTTTCATTATCATATATTGTATTTGCATTTGTTTTATACCTTTCTTCTCATTCGCTTGTTTGTTTCTGTTAGTTTATCAAATTTTCGCATTTATGTTCTGCAGCTTCTTTACGGTAATATTATGATGGCCAATCAAAACAGCACTGCCTGTAACCGATGGTTTTTAAATGTGTGTGTGTATGTGTGTCTACAAAATTGTTTGCTTTTATAGGAGATTGTTAAACTATTGTATGTTGAATTAATGTTTTTTTCCACCACTTGCTCACTTTGCCCGCTTTTTGTTTGTTGCTTGTTGGTTAGATAAGAGCGTGGTTGTATTATTTGTTGCATTTAATGGTTTCTTATTTTCCCTTTCATTTTTTCTAGCTTACACACACACACACAACAGACACAGTAAATGTATTCCTTTTTTTGTTTCTATTAATAATTTGCATTCGTTCACTAAACCTTTTTTGTATGTATTTTTCTGTTTTATCGTATAATCGAAAACCGGTGTGAAGGAAATGAGGGGACTAAATAAAAACACAAACCTCTTAACTAGATTCTAGATAAAATTCGCCTCAATGATGGGGGCCGGATAAAAAGGATAAGGGCACCTCCCTTTTTGGCCGACCGGCTTGAAAATTGCACCATAATTATGCATGTGGTACACAGGGGGGAAAAAGACCCCCGAAAAAACGGAGCTAAGACAGCGTCGTGTCGGTCCAACTTTCGAGAGACTTCTCCCGCAGCACAAATGCTAAAAATATCCTCCGTAATGATCCCCGATGTTCGTGGGCAAATACATGCGCGCCGCACTGCTGTCTATTTTTTGATACATGCACGGGCGCGCTGCCTCCTGGTTGTTGGAGGCATTATTCCCTGATTAGCTGCGACACGATATGGTGATTGTTCAGTTTCTCAATATGCTACCGGCCAGCCATCGGGATAATGTTTATGCTGACCACCCCCCTTTTTGATCCCACCCGCACCCGCGCATATACGTGCGCCACACAATTGATAATGGTGGTGGTGTAGTAGTAGTTGTAGTTGTAGTAGTAATAAAACACATTTTTTTCTATTAAAAGCATCAAATCCAATCAAAACCATTTTTGTACGCGAGAATCTTATGCTAAGGTAAGGATGTAGCGCTGATAAAAATGATTTAAAGCTGGGAAGAGTTAAAACCAAACGAAACACAAAATCTAATGCACACATACACACGATAAAACACGATCTCTTCGGTGTGACTATGGTAAAAGTAGAGTGTAAGTAGTTCCGGCTTGTGTTCTAATTATCAGATATGGGGAAAGCAAAGCAGATTGTACGATAGAAACCTAACACACACAGGCACACGACGCGGGGACCCAAAGAGAAGGAAAAACTAACACGCGTCCTGCGTTATGCAAAGCTCAACCGCCAAGATGGCGGATCATAGCAACACGTGATCGTGCTTCACAGCACACCACGTGCTACTATGATGTACTTCAGATGCTACTACAAGTTTAACAAGTTTTTGGGCAGATTTTTCTCCCATTCTCTATCCCTCTCTCTCTCTCTCTCTCTCTCTCTCTCTCTCTCTCTGTGCTGTTCTGCTGCTATCCGCTAGGATTCCTGCTGCCATCCACTAGACCAAGATGGGTTAATCCGCGTCTGGTTGGTATGCACTGCTGGTGATGGTTAGGTTTAATCGCTCGTCTGGTTGAAATATTCTTTGTTATCATTTAGTGTAGAGTAAATTTCTATTGTAACCCTCCTTTTCCCACTCCAAATACCAACACCTGTCCATTTGTCACCGTCGGTAGTAGAATTGTTCCAACCGCGGTTACGCTTGGTTAGAGCGAGAGAGATAGTAGTTGCTAGTTGCTCTCTTGGTGTGGTTCGCTCGGTCTACTAATAAGGGGTTATTTAAACTCAAAAACTCAAACACACCTACTTTGTTACTCAAATGTTTGCCCGGTTTAATAGCTTCCGACCTACGCGCTCGCTGTGTGTCTACCGCTTTCCTTCCCTAAAGGCTTGCCTTATTATAATGTAGAATAGTAGTTGTTTATATTGTTTGCTGCATCTTTCGATCGAAATACCCATGCGTCGGGTGCCGTACGATTTGATGCGTTTGCCCAATTTTCCCTCCGTTCCTTCCACACACACACACAAAAGGTTAAAAACAGTTGAAGCTTCTTGAAACGCCGGGGGGATGTGGTTTTGTTAAAATCGTTGCAAAGAGTAACTAAATTTGGGACTAAATTGTTTTTTTTTTGCCGTGTGATGTCGGATGTGGGGGGGTTACCCCCTTTCTGTTGTAGCCTCTCTCTGCGTTAAAGTTGAAGCGCTGCGAGCTTTGCAAATATATGTGTATATGAACCGTGGGGCGGTGTGTACCGGGATTTTCTCTCAGCACGCACACACACGCACATCCCCACGGTAGGAAACCTGCCGGTGGTCCTGTTTTGTGTTCATTCATTCACACACAAACACACCAAAAAACACGAGCCCTTTCGCCCAGTTGCCTTGGGATTTTCCTACCCTCTATTCTAGAGCGAGCTGTTGTTAAACGTTCAAAGATATTATGCTTTCATCAATGTGTGCATCATCATCCTCATCATCATCATCATTGTGGCTGGCGCGGTGTACGAACCGATCCGGTCTCAGATCTCGCACACCGGCAGCAATGGTTAACCTAATATTATAGTGCCTGTGCGCGCTACTTTACCGAAATTGGTTCGATTTTCTTGCTGGTGGTGGTAGTTTTCCAATTCAGCTTTGCTACCTTCTAATTCACACACGCATAATGGGGTGGCGCGCGCGCGCACACACAATCGTCCTCCATGCGGATGTTGTTCTTCGCTGAAAGGACTGCGCGCAGCAGCAGCGACAGAAATTGTATTTGATCTTTAAACACTTCTATCGAAGAAGCTCTTCTTCTAGCAGGCTGTGGCGATTTACAATATTCATTTTTCTGTTTTCACCATTCTTCCCCAGGGATCTTGTTCCTCTATGGGTTATTAATTGGGACTGCTCCTTCTGCTCTTACTATTGCTACTACTCCCGCTCAAGGATTCAAAGATCTCCCTTCCTTGGTGTAGAGTTAGGTCAATTATTCAAACGTTACTTTATGTAGCTTTCCCCACTGGTTTACTAATTATTTGCTGTTTGCTTCTTCTTTTTTCTTTTGCAAGGTAAAGGATAGTAGTAGTAGTGTGCAATGTATGGTTTATTTATACTTATAACGCATCAATTCGCATCATTCGCAAATCAATGGATCTCTTTCCCTTTCTGCCTTCTTAATCTTTATCTTGTTAGAAACTGCACGCACCGGTCAGGAAAACAAAAGACCCGAGACTATGACGATTGTTTTTCACATTGCGCTCACGCTCGCGTTTTCGCTAATGCTTCTCTTTGAATATTCATTTCACGGGTTGGATGAACACGATAATGGATAGCATAAAAGGATTCGAGATGCACCCACGATAGTGTTGGTATAAAGCTCTCTGTGTTGGTATATTGATAAGCTTGGTTGTACTTACGCATCTCGTTTCCCGTGGACCGGAGATGGTGTCGCGCTCGGTCGTTGTCCAGTAGTCGATCGATCGTAATGGCGAGAGTTGCTCCTGTTGACTCGGTGCGTGGTTTTGGTTTTTTTTACTCGGGCCGTGCGCACGATGTAAAAGGATGATAACTGGGCGCGTGGCCGTCCGTCTCCGATGTTCGAGCACGAGCCGGCACTAGATGGTGATGCAGGTTAGTGGTTGTGGCATCGGTGCTGGCGGTTGCGGGGGTGGGGTACTGTTTAGGCCGAACTTTCGGTGGTCGTGTTCTGGACGGCATTGTTGAAGCCACCCTCGTTGCGCGGACGCTGCGGGTTGCGGCCACGGCGCGGGAAACGTCCACGGCCACCGGAACCACGGCCCTGCATGCCACCGCCACGGCGCGGTGCCATCTGCTCCTGGCCGCCACCGTTCTGCTGATAATCGGCCTGATAGTCCGACCGGTAGCCACCGCGGCGCGGTCCCGGTGGGCCACCCATACCACCACCGCGACCACCGCTACGGTAGTTACGGCGGAAGAATCGTCGCGGGCCACCGCCACCACGGCCGCCCTGGCCGCGCATGCCACCATTGTTGTCCTCCATCATGTTTTGGTCCATCTGCCCATTGTCGCCCATGTCGCGGCGAGGGCCACGGGGTGCGGGACGGGAGTAGTACGAAGCGTAGCCTCCACGGCCACGGGGCCGGTAGCGGCGGGGTTGTTGTTGCTGCTGCTGCTGCTGCTGCTTGTTGACAGACTGCTGCTGCTGCTGCTGCTGCTGTGGCTGGTGTTGCTGTTGCTGCTGCTGGGGCTGAGCCTGCATCTGACCATCGTTCTGCTGTTGGCCATCGCCCTGCCCACCTTCCAGCTGACCGTCCTTGCCGCGGGTCTGACCCGGGCGACGCTGTCCCCGCCTCGACCACCAGCTCCGGAAGGAGCGGCGCTTTTCCGCCGCGTACTGACTACCCTTGACCGGTCCACCCTCCGGTCCGGTCACGTTGGCCGCCTCGTTGCCCTTCTCGCCGATCACCACATCAAACTCGACATGTTCGCCGTCGCCGACCGAGCGGACGGCCTTCTTTGGGTTGTTGCGCGCAATCGCCGACTGGTGCACGAACACGTCCTCCTGCGTGTCGCCCCGGTTGATGAAACCGTAGCCGCTCTTCACGTTAAACCACTTCACGACGCCCGTCACCTTCGTTGCGATGATCTCTTTCTGGGGCTGTGGTGGTGCGGTTGAGGCGGCAGCGGTGGCGGCGGTGGCAGCAGGAGCGGTACCGGTAGCAGCAGCCGGCTTCTGACCGGCATCCTGCGACTGCGGGGCGGGCTGTGACTGTGGCGGTGGCTGCTGCTCACCGGAAGCGGTCTGTTGCGGCGGCGACTGCTGGGCGGCCTGCTGCTGTTGTGGTGCAGCCGGTGCCTGCTGCTGTTCGACACTTGCTTGCTGGTCAGCCATTTTGCGAAGACCTTCTAATTCACCCCTAGTAGTTCACACCGCAAACGTTCGAACGCTGTAGGGCACTGTCAGAAAAATGGCGACACCGAGGTCAGAACGGAAGCGGAAAATGTGGCGCGCACCCGGTGGAAAATGGTGGAAACTTACCGCTTGCTGGTACAGGGCACACTTTTTGGATGGGGCCGACGACGACTTTTTTCCGCTGGTTGCTGCGATGATGATGGTGGTGGCGGTGGTGGGTAATGATGTTCTATAACCTGCACGGTACCGTCTCGAGATTTTCGCTAGAGACGTGTAAGCTCGGATGTTATGAGCGGGTGTCCGCTGGGCCTGATTTTTAAACCTGCTGCTGCTGCTGCTACGATGTAGAGTTGTACGCGGTAGTCATACTACGCGGGAGCGAGCGTTTTCTGGATGATGAAAATTCCAACGTTTCTCAATTCGCCATCAAGAAGCAAATCACATTTCTTTTTTCGGCAGACCAAGATCACTCTAGGCACGGTGTGCGCAGCTTGGCCAATATGCGGCTAAACGTCAAATGTTCGCTTTGACAGCGGGACAATGGGTTCGTCCAAAATTCTCACCACGTGTTGGTGGGAGCGAAATTTTTCAAAATTATTTTCACCTAGCAAAATAGACTTTCGGAAAGAAAATTACCTGCACACACAGGAAAACATAGGAAATCACACGAGGTATATGGCCAGCAGAATCAGTCCAGTCTGGAAAATGCATTTGTCGATTAAAATAACAGACCACTGCCTCTGAAATCCTGTAGAAATGTGTCTAACAACCTTGTGTTTTCAAAATGGACATCAAATGAGGTTATGCTACCGGGAAAGGTCCGGCATACGGAATTCGTTGTAGTTCTGTGTTGCCGGCAAACAGTTACAATGCAATGAAGCTTTTCTTTGATGACCAAACAACAATTTCCAATTGTTTTTGTACAACTGTTTGCTAGAGAAGGATGGAAAAATCGTTTTCTTTATTCTTTAATAACGACATACGCTCGTATTTCCAACGAGTGGATCCTACAGGAGGGAGATACCGGCAACCCCCAACAACATTGTCTTAGGGCTCCTCGCCTATTTTACCAGTGTTTTTATCGGATGTTAAGTCACACTAATTCATCAGTAGAATCACTTTCACAGGATTTTATTTATCTTCACTCCGTTGTTCTTTTGCTTGCGTGTAGTGTTGTTATCAGCATTATTCCATTATTCCATATTCTCCACCAGCTGTGTGACCTCCTTTACTCGACCTTCCTTCCAGTCGCGTCGCTGCTGCATCCCTTCCTTATTTATAGTCTAATTTTGGGGTGGTGGAGTGATTTCCTTTCGAACTCTTCCTGGTTTGATTTTAAACGCACAGTACAATGTACAACACAATTACCCCGTGGGGAGGCGTAATTATTCTCACTTTTGATCGCGTCGTGTGCCCCTTTTTTTTCTTTTTGTTTTATTCTGACTTTGCTATCCGTTTTTATATCGTAATTTGTAGTTTGTCCGCGCCTTGGGCTACTCTTAGGATGCATCCACAGCACAGCAATCCCATAGAGAGAGAGAGCGCACCCAGAGGCACATCGGAGCATACACACTTTCTTTTTCTTTTTGTTTGCAATATTTTACACAAGCGTTTCATTTTCATGCGATTTTCCGTTTTTCTCCTGCCCTGGGACTGTTGCTTGTTGCTCGTCGTACCTTGCTTTAGTCAACAACGGAACGGAAAATAGTAGTAGTGAGTAAGTTAGGAGCAATTTCCGCTGCCCATTTGCGCCACACTAAATTGTAGATTATAGTTATAAATTAAACATTATAACATATTACTATTATGTATTATCACACAAATGTTTTCCTTCCTGCTGTCGCCATCCCATCCGTTTGCTCGCCATATTCATATGTTCCGTTGCACGTGTTTCTTTTCCGCCATTTTTTTTCTTCGGCTTCTGTAAATCACTTCCACACACATTGCCTGATGCACCAATGGTTAGATGGCATCTACACCAACAGCTTCTTGTGCACCTGATTTTTTTTCGATTTTGAATTTACAATTGCAACTCAGTACTCAGCTGCTATCTGCACTGTGAACGTTTTGTATTGTGGACCGAAACCAAATACGTGCTCGATCGTTCGTTATTAAATTAGTTAACCAAATCCTTAGGGTGAAAGTCTAGACCTTAACCGTTGTTCCTACTTTTACCCGAAGCAAAGACCTCTCTGACAGACTGAGCTGAACCCTTAAATAACCGTTCTGGCGAAGTTATCGGTAAAATAAGACGGGAAATGCATAAAACATAAAACGATCTACTAAACAGCCTAAAGACACGATCGATAAGCAGGAGCAGCGTATCTTGAAGTAAAGCTTGTAATAGTTTTCCTCTCTTTTTTACATTAAATTACACATTAGCATCGTCTTTCCTGGAGGTGTGATGCAAACCGAACTAAGAAGATGAGGCGAATTAAGGCAAAAGGACAAAACAAAGCTCAACGAATAATGCACATCGTATCGGGGGTAGAAAGCTAGGAAGTAGATGTCCAAGGACCGCCGTAATCCCAAAAAGGATCGCAAAAATTCGATGCGATGCTTTAGAAAAATTTCCAAAGAAAGCCAGCATCTGTTGGAACAAAAAATTGTTTGGAAACCCCCATAAAAGTCTATTCTTCTAAGAGGACAACACGTGTCCAATACGCGCGTGGCAGTTACTGTCGGAGGACTAAGGTTTGAAAAACGCGATCAATGCTTCCAGAGTCGTCTTAAGAATGTTATATTGACTCCAATAATTAATATAAAAATCGAACATCCATTAAATCATTTTCTTGCTAATTTTCCTGCCGCCCCCTGCTCGACGGTGGTTTGCGCGTTCTCAGTCTCAATACGCCACACTCACCTCGCTTGTTTCTTCAACTAGCGCGCAGAGCTTGTATACAAAAAGGACTCATTTGTAGGAAGAAGTTACGGAACGTACAGATATAAAACCTCACATGGAAAAGGAACAAAACTCCCCGAAAGAAATCATTTCTTACGAATGGAAGGATTAATATCAGAGTAAAGAAAATTCCTTACCTCCCTTGCCATGCTTCCGGAAGGATACCCGCGTGAGTGTGTGTGTTTGTTTGTCGTCGTCGGTTCACTCGTTCTAATTTTTGCGCGTAAAAATCGCCTTCGAAACCTATGAGGAGTTTTGCACGTTCCTGTCGCCTCTACAAGCGCCAACACCTGATCCCGGGGTGTTGTGCCAATCCAGCCAGGCATGGATGTTTTCGCTTCTGTTCTTCCTTTATCGTCATATAAGTTACTAAAAGGAGGCAAAAATGACAAAATATCAAAAATATGTTTTGCTGTGCTACAAATCTGTTCTCTCCTTCGCTTGCTTCCTTTTGTTTTGTTTTGTTTTCCTCTCTTTGTTCCTTCTGCCCTTTTCTTTTGTGATGTTGCTGCTGCTTCTTCTCATCTACTTTCATCTTCTTATCCATGCTTCGCTTTTCTTTTACTCACTTAACTACTGCTTTTTTCCTCTCTTCTTCTTCTTGCGATTGATTTCTCTTTGTTTAAGGATATTCCCCTTTTTCTTAATAACCATATTCATAAAATATATACTTTGTTTGCTTTGTTTGTTTGTTTTGTATCTTCTTTTGCTTGTTGTTGCTGTTGTATGTAATCGATATTCTTCTATTCTAATATTACTGTGTGTGTATGCATGCTCTTTTTGCTTCGATTGCTCGCTCGTTCTTTCATTCTTTGTTCTCATCCTTTTTTGCTCGTGTTTTTCTGATATTCCATTTGCTTTCTCTTTTTCTCTTTCACACTACTTTTTTGTGAGTGTGTGTGTGTGTGTGTTGACCCCAATATGCCAATAAGATTACACATTAAGCCATCGGTTAACGTTACTTACGCACTTTACCGGCGACACCATTCATCTATCATAATCGGCAACGCGATAATGCTGATTTTAACGAGTAAGTTTGAGGGGGTGGTGGATATTGGTAGTTTGTTTTGCTTTGCTTTGTTTCTGTCATCCACTGCTCTTGTTAACATTTTAGCACATTAGCCATTTCCTCTAATCTTGTTTCGGTGTGGCAAGCGCGAAAGATGATGAACGTGCACGAGTTGTTGAGAGTAATTTGCTTTATTTGCTGTGTTCCTGCTGCCTTCGCCTTTCTCTTGTCGTCTATTCTCGATCACTTGCTTCGCGTTTGCGGCGCCTGGTTGATTGGTGGCTTATATGCTATAATAGCCGCCATACCTGGTTGAATAGTAATGTTCCGTTCCTTATCTCTTACGGGTGTGTGTGTGTGTGTTTGTGTGTGATGCACCGGTTCTGCAGGCAAATTCAATTTGCTGCATTACTTAGCTGCTACCGTGATGATGCGTCGACTTCCTTTGTCTATAAATAATCAAATTTGGATTGTTTCTTCTTCGAGCGAAAATGAAACCAAAAATGCTGATCTCTCATCCTCATCCTCATTCATCTGTGCAGCAAATGCACACAATTTTACAGTAAAATAAATAATACTTCTGTGTGTGTGTGTGTTTGTGTGATGAATAGCGGGAGTGTCGGGGTCTCCCGAAGTCATTAAACGACGAGTCGCACAATAAAACAGAAAACGGAAAAGACCGGCATCACCGGGAAAGCGCAGTCCAAAACCCCTATTTGCCGTCTTAGGAATCCTTGGTCAGTTCCTTTTGGTAGGCGATCGGGCTGACGAGCGCTTTGAGGAAATCGTTCTGTGTTTTCAGTATCTCGTGTATCGTGTTGAGCCACTCGTTGTGCAGCTCCGGTGTCGGTGCGGTGCAGATATAGCTAAGACTGGAACGTTGCGGGTCGATTGAGCAAAGCGAGAACCGGTTGCCGTTTGTCTGGTCGGAAAGATCCTGTAGTGTCATTTTGTTCACCTGCGCGGAAAGGATATTTAGTACAAAAAAAGTGGGTGCCCCCCTCTCTTTCATGCCTACCTGTATGTGTGCCTTGTAGATGTAGTTGGGACTGGTGAACTGCGTCTTCTTGCCGACGATCTCGGCAAAGATGATGTTCTGCTCGAACAGAAACACGTGCAGTTCCTTCGGTTTCTGGGAGTTGTACGAGTTCTTATCACTACTTGAGGCACCCTCGACACAGTACAGTGGACCGTGCAGCAGCAGCTTGCCCTGTGTCGTTATTTTACCCTGCAACAAAAAGAAAAAAAGCGGACTCAAGTTGTAACACCAAACGTCTAAAACTCACACACACGCGCGCGCACACCATACCTCAAACTTTTGTAACCGCCCAACGTCCATCATATCGTTGGCAGCCTTAGGAACTACTTGCATTATATGCATCGCTTCCTTCAACCCTGGTACCTCCTCAGTGAGACCGGCCCGCAGAGTATGCTTCAGGATATCTTTCAACAGTAACTCGTACTTCATTATTCTTTGGACTGGTTTGATGAGCATATCTCCTAACTGAAAGCGTAAAAGGAGGGCGCGTTAATGGACGACTCCTCTCCACCCGAACCAAACGGCTAACACTTACACATAGTTTATACTTTAACTTTAAGCGTAATTCATCGAAGTAACTCATATGCTCCTGCACAATGTGCTCCGAGACCGGTTTGTTCTGACAGTAGACGACGTACATGTGCAGCTTTCGCTCGCTCCGCTTAATAAGCGACCCGAGCTCGTACGGATTCTGGAGACACTTTTGCAATGATTTGAGAAAATGACTGCAAACGAAACGGAAGAACAGTGGATGTATAGAGGGCGGGGGGTCGGTAGCTAAGGGCGCGCCATTCGCATACTTACTCTCTGTGCCACTCGTATATTGCTTCAATGTTACCAAACACCATCCGCTCCTTGCCACCCTTCAGATCGTCCGGGATGGGTACCGTGCTCGAAGGGTTTCGAATTTCCGCAATGTACCTAAACGATATGTAAGTTATTATTGCAATGGCAACCTGCTCCAGCACTGTGCCGATCACCTACCCATTTACGATCTGGGAAAGATCGTTCACGTACGCGTCCTCGGTGGTGACGAGTTCCCGCAGCGCATAGTTCCGCTTGCGCAGTATATCCTCGATGCCCTGCTCCTCGGTCAGATTCTCATCTGCCGCCTCGTTCTCGGAGAATTGGGGCGAAATGGCGGGCTTGGCGGCGATCGTGTGTCCACCGTTCAGTGCCATCGTCGAGCTGCTGCTCCCGTCACCACCACCACCGACCAGTCCCATTGCCATCGCCGAACCGCTACCATCATTCTCCAGATACTTTAAATTTTCCACCTTCTGCTTGACGAACTGTTCGATCTCGGTCAGATCCGCCGGCGCCTGGGCGCTCGACGGTTCCTCGAGCGATTTCAGCGATAGTGCCTTGGTGATCTTGTTCGCAGTGCCGGTCGCATCTTCGGAGGACGACGGTGCTGCGTTAGCGCCGCTTAAGGCGGATGCGGTATCCTGAATCGGTTTCATCGGTGGCGGAAGTTCAATCGCCGTCGCTTCCTCATCTTCCGCCTCGAGCTGTACCGCGGCGGCCGTCGCTGATTCTTGCTCTTCCGGTGGTTTTTCCTGTTGGTTAGGCTGTGTAAGAGTTTGATTGATTAGCATGAGAGCATAACAGGAAAAAAGCTGGTCTATCGGACTTACCTTAACCTTCTTATCGGAGCCCTTTTTGTTGATGAGAGACTTCTCCACCGGTGGAAGCTTATCCGATTTGCCGTGTGAGAGTTTCCGGAACTGTGTCGGTAGCCATTTTTTCCTGCCATAAACGAAAGCAAAAAAGTAAACAAACGTTAGACGAGTGATTCATCGACTGTGGGGACGCTCCGTAATCATCCAAGTCAATCATTTCGCAACGGTTATTCCAAGCGCAACAATTGGATCGCTTATTTGCCCTAGGTGACTATCTTGATAACACACTGTCCCGTGAGATAACATGAAAATATTGAATGTCGTATTTGTGGGAGCACTTCGCTCCGATAGCTGCAACTCAATAACCTGATCAAGAGACTGTGCAGCGTTGACCAACTGATCGGGAACGAACTTAAGCGCGAGACCGTCGTTCCGGCTGGTTTGGTGGATCGCTTTGCCTTGTTTCTACCCATTGAAGCTGTGAAAATTCCCAGTCCCAGGACCGTTCACCTTGAAGGGCTTCCGTGTACTGGAGCAGATTTTTCGACCGCCACCTTGAAATAGCACCTTCTTTCCCTGTCGATTTCGCCAAACCGATTCCTTGCCGAATCAGGCTTATCGCGATTGTGTGTGATTGTATTGAGCGGCACGCAATTGCGCTTATCGGCCGACCGCTTAACCGTCCGGTGGGCCGCCATGTATGGCCAGCGCCTTCCGATTTCGACCCCCAAACTTCCTCTCACACACATATAAGACTTCTATTTGGTTAGTTTTATGTCCCCTCGCAGGGTATCTCCCCCCCTATACCCGACCTTAGAAGAGATGAATGAAATGTTGAGTTATGAACCGAATTCGTATCGACCCCTGCTCTCCTACCTGCCCATCCCCACCGACGGTGGATGTAGCACCAGCGCATCGTCATCAACATCAACGAGGCCCTTCTGCTGATACTCCGCTTCGTTTGCTTCATGCCCAATCCATACGAGACGGTGACCACGGGTGGTTGTCTCGGGTGTACAACAATCTTGCCGGCAGCACGCAAACTGGAACCAACTTTGCAAACACAGTGCACACGACATGGCTACATCCCACGTGCCTCCCGGGAGACCAGTATGTAGACTGTCCCAACTATTGACTACGAGCCGTTCCACTTCTAGTCGTTCTTGGCCTTGTTACTCATTCAGAACTGCAGTCAAACGGCACAGGCACATGCTAAGGTGTGGGGCCCGGGCAGGGGTCTTCCAGCAACACCTTCACGATAGCAGCGAACGATCGGGAACCTTCCAAGAGCGAATCCCGAAATCTCGGGCGAATTATTTTAGATTCGCTACCGAGCTTCAAACTGTCAGCCGTGCGCGTCTTCCGTCTTGCGCTTGTCTACGCCTGTGGAAGGAGCTTTAATTACTGGAAGCAACAGGGTAAAAACAACAAAAAAAAAGCTACCCCAACCGATTCACACCGGACTGATAAAAAAGCCACCCCATCGGTTGTGTTGTGTGCGTGTCGTCCCATCATCATCATCATCGCCATCGTCAGTGTACAATTCCAAAGGGGAAATCATCAATAGTGGAGCACAAAACAAATGGGGAAATGAAATGGGGGAAAACAATGCGACATACACACCAACCCTCACGAAGGCTCACGACGACTCCACGCTATGATAGTGTCACCAGCGTTAGGCCACACACTGTTACAAACCGGGGACCTAACGCCGGAGCCGCCCGGTGGAGCAGTGTTTGGCGGGGACGTTATCTGTGGTCGAGTCACTGGTGCGGTACTTCCCTACATGGCCTAGACAACTTACCCGAACCCAACCCAACCCAAGTTCCCGGTCGCGGTTTTATCTGTTCGAGCTGCACGATTCGTCACACTCACACACACACCTGTCTGCAGTGGTGCGCCATCGTGTGTGCGTGCAGTCGGTGGACAACTGATTTTTGGCTGATTGTTAGTTGGACAGATCTCATCATGTGCTACGGGAAAAGAGAGTCTTATCCCAGCTCTCGAATGGTAAACGTGTCCGGTGTACTGTGCACTGTGGTATTGTCTTGCGAAGATCTGGACGACTTCCCACTTCTTTAGGATCATGTCCATGAAGTACGGTTAGCACCGATCACATCCTTCATTTATGACGTGATGATGTATACTTCTAGAACAAGCGGCCCCTTCAAGCGACTTCCTCTCGACCAATGTTTACCGCGGGTGCGCCAGACCTCAAAACCCCACCTCCAATCAACCTCCCAAACGTTACACACCCTGGCCGGACCACGTCCCAACCAGTGTATGTGTAAATATTTACAAAATCAAAATATTTACCACACACACACTTTCTCTCTCTCTCTCGCACACACGCGCGTTTTCCCACTGTGAACGAAAGTTGCTGAACCACAAAGCAGAGGGAAGCCGCCACTTTTATGCAAGAGCGCCGGAACAACATCCATTCGTCCGGGTGGTCACACACGGTCTGGGGGATTGTGACGCCGACGGACGAACAGAACCGAAAGTGAGTCTGGAGCGAGAGAGAGAGAGAGAGAGAGCTACCCCAGCTTTACTACTGCAATTTGCCGCGGGAATGGCCGCGGGGCTCTGATACGATTTGATGTTGATGGGCCCCATTCTCTTCTTTATGGTTCCGGGCGTCGGCGGTGGTTTGTTTACCACTACCGGGGTCCACTTTATCACCAAGTGTTGACACACGTATGTCGAACTTCCATCAACGGTTGGACGGAGCACAGCTTGACCCGGCTTGATGGTAGTGGTAGTCCATCCCCAGGTGCAGTTCCCCGGCCGGCTAGTCAAAGGATTGAATTTTCCGCCTTCATACTTTAGGAAGAAAACCTCACTCACTTGTGGAGTTTGGTGCAGTTGATGAGGTTTCAACATCATCCCAATTCAAAGAGAGGCAAGGTTGCAAGCTTTAGAGCTTTAGAGGGATATTTGCATATCTAATGCAATATTCGTAAACGTGAAAGGCACTCGATACAAATCACTTCATAACTTTTGACGTGAGCACGAAACTCTCAAAGCCCGTACCAATAAATCACCGTAATGAAAATGAACCCATCGCCGAAAACATCCTTGAATTGTCGCCTCCCCCCCAAGGGTAAGTTTAAACGTTTTCCGTGCTTAATTAAGAAGCATCGTCCTACACTTCCTTCGCTCTGCGCGATGATCGTCACAACATACTGCTATGAATGAACACCCGCGGATCAAACCCAATGGGGTTCATTAATCATAACAACACTTATGAAGCAGTAAAACAGAATAAAGTTCTAAACCGTTCCGTGAGGACGATCCTCTTCATTGCACTCCGTTGCGCAATAGCCGTGTGACAGTGGCGATATATGAGGGCCAAGGATCACCGCCGAACGGAAAAACTGAACCTCGCGTGAAACTATTTCTAAATTATGATGTTTTTTTTCCTCTCTCCACATCGGTTGAAATGGATCTGTCGTGAGAATATTAGAATGACATTTTTCACCCAGCCCGAGAGCGTGACATGGTCGAAGGAAAACTGTACCCAAATGGCCTTCTCTCCGATGGGGGGGATTGACATTTCGACGATATTCTGGTGAAAAATCACTCAACAAGTGTAATCAATTTTGTCAACATTAGGATTTAATTGGGTTCGCATTTCGTTCGAAGCTGGGTGGTATGGGAAAAATGTGTTCAATTATTTCCACCAATTTTTTCTCCCGTCGGCGATACAAGGAGCAGAAAGCTGGAGGACCTAACTGCGGGGGGGGGGGACAGGAGGTCCATATATACATTTCATCCTAACCGTGACACGTACATGAATAATTTGAACACCATTAACTACTTTTGGATAGTGGCCAACCCATTTTTGCCGACACTACCGCGCTCGGGGTGTGTGGAAAGGACATACCACCCCCAACGTTGGCACGATTAGTCGATCGTTTTATCGTGCCTGCAGCGCGAGAACACTGCCGACATCCATCTCTTAATTAACTCCGAACGACAAGGCTGTCGATGGGAAACGATCGTACTCGCTCGAGAGGAACAGTGGGATTGGACATTATGATGTTTTCTTCTGAGAAGCTGCGGGACAGCGCTTGTTGTCTTCAGAAGCGTAGGGATGATGCCCTTCTAATGGATGACCTCCTCCTCCTCCACGGGCTGACTGTCACGGTGGTGAACGGCTAATAATTAGTATCGCTGCGGCACTTTACACATTACATAAGCTCTGGTCGGTGTGCCGAACATCACACCGTTCTGTCAATTATTTTTATCTGCACCACTATTAGGTACAGGCCCTACAGTCAGGTGTGTAACAAAGTGTTTTCCCCCCATATTTCAAACATTCAAACAAACCTGCTTTAGAGTGACTTGAATGTGTTTCCCCGTGCCATTTTTAATTATTAGCTAGCGCCACAGAAACGCTTAAAAACGTGAGAATGAACCTGTTTCCGATTCGTAATCGGGCGCGTAATCTAGTCCAACGTTACTATCTGTTTTTATGCTCCACTTCCCCACACCGATTCGGGAAGAACCACATAACACGCTCTATGACGCTGTTTTCTTCCAATGTATCCACCGTCGTTAGGCACGATTTGCTTACCTTACACACACATTGCCCGCACATATTTTATCTTTGTACTGATAAAGTAGCGTCAGTTTCACGGCTGCACCACCCCACATGATCGTTATCGATATCACGGTTTTTGTGAACTCTCACACTCCACCAGTACGTCAGCAAAAAACCGCAACAAAATCCGTCAATCTGAAACCGGTTGAGATTGCTCACTGGAAGCTATACGCGCGTTTGCTCTAATCCAGCCGTCGGTCACATTAGCGGTGGGTGTTGTCACAATATTCGTCGCAGTTTTACCAAGGACACCGGAACACTGCTGCTGCCACTCGGTAAACAATCTCCGTCGCCCAAAGTCCGAATCGATGTCACCTTTTTTGGTCACCTTCCGGGAGGGAGGGATGATCTAGTGCATCACTGCGGCGTGTCGCGTGTTGCCGTGGGTCCGATGATCCGGGGCCTTATCGGACACTACACGCCGACCGACGATCGTTGTTTACCGCGAAATCTCAACACCAACAATGCTGCTAATTAATGCAACGATCAGCAAACCAAACCGGCTGAAGTGATCGTAATGTTGTGATCTTAAACACTGGATTTGTATCAGGATTCACACACTTGGACACTTCACCAAGAGCAATTCTGGACGTTAAAAACCAAAATCGCATCCAGATTCTACGCTTCCTGATCCACTACGTTTTCGCCAGTGCATCCGTTCACATCCGTAGCCGAACCGAGACTGTAGACAGCCTCCTGGGAGAGCAACAGATCGGACACAATCTTTGACACGATCGGTCCCGTCCCGGCGGATCCGGTAGGGGTGTGTGCTGGGACGGGTGCGGGATGTTGTGTTTTGCCCTTATACATTCCTTGTCTGTTTCCTAGCGCGAGCACACCGCTGCTGACTAACTTGCAGTCGCCGCCGCGGGTGGCGTAGGTGATCGCGAGATGAGAGTGAGAGCGCGGAGCTCGCGCATTTTGTAACGGCGCCTCCACTAAAAGACAACACCGACACAGGGTGTATCTTGCGGCATGATGAGGATGGTTTGTTGCTGCTACGCGTATTTTTTTTTTTAATTGCAAGAAACAGAAATAAGCAAAACGGGCCCCGGATCTTTGATCCGATTCTCTTGCCCGGTGGCATTGCGATCTTGCACGGTGCGTCATTTTGAGGACTTTGGACTAGATGTTTGGTAGAATAAATTTTTCTTCAATTTAATTATTTACCTACAATTCTATAACCTTGATTAATTAACATCCAACATATCCTATCAGGTGCTAGCGCATTTATTTCGGTATGATTAATCGTCTTAAAGAACGATCAGGAAAACAACGCGAACCATACGAAATTTAAACATTCCCCTTCTGGTATCACCGTCATCAGCAACAACAGCATCGCAAGTAGTTAATCTCAGTGTCACCCATCATTGCACGGTACATTTACAATGCAAATTAGAACGATGGCGCTCTCGGGTAAATAATCAAGCGCGGCGCAGCTCAACCCTCCGAAGAAAGTAAAACGAGAGGAAAATTAATGTGCGATTTTTCACACCCGCTCTCCCAGCTCGATCCAAGTGTGGTGGTGGTCCCCGTTTTTCGATTAGCATTTCCTTATCCGCTTCTAAAGGCCGATCATGGCGCGATAGGATAGGATCTTCGAGGCAGAGAGACAGGGAGCGCTCCAATCTCAGCACCGGTTTAATTACCCACGATCTTATGACGCTGTGCGCGCTGTATGGCTGGGCAAATAAAGGGGCCCACTTGCGGGCGCGGTTACTGTCTCCAAGGGAAGCAATAAGACCGTGGTCCATACCAACTTTCATCTCACGGTAGCGCGTCATCCTGGTAGAAACTCTTCAGGATGGATGGAGCGCAATGGTTTAATTGGAAGTCGAAAAAGGGTTCTTCGGATCGATGTTTTGACAAATTGTTCTCAAGAAACACAATCCTCGCACTTTCCTGGGAAAACAGCAGGAAGCGAAGCATGTTTAGAAGACTGACTTACTCACCCCATCATGCCTTGAAGGAAAACTGGCGTGAAACTGATAATTGAATGGTAATTAGTTCGCTGGGAAAACCGTTCTACAAGATGCCCTTCTTCCCACGGGTGCCTTCACCGCGAACAAGCGCATCGATGTAAATGGGGATGCAGCAACAGTTTCTGACCGAGCACCACCACCAACAACAAAAAAAAAAACGTACTGAAGCAACACAATTTGCATTGTCGGAGAAGGCAAAGTACATATTGTGCGTCACAGTTTTTGAGGAAATGAAACGAAGGAAGGAAGGCGTGTTACGCGTCCATCCAACGCGTCACCCCATGATCATCTACATCTTTGGCGACTGAAGCGACCCCGTCTTTGGAACCGATGGGTGGGTGGATGTTGAATGGAGCTATAATTAGGACTTTACCTTGATGTGTCAGACGAGGCGAAGAGTTGCAGCGTGCGACGGAAGCAGACCGAGACCGATCTGTTTGGGGCAACGATGCACACTAAATGGCAACGATTTCCCAAGAATTTCGTCTACCGGTTACCTAGCCAGAATACACAATATTACTCACAACGGGGCACACACAACAGCCTGATGCACTTTGGCGTGCAGATTTTCCAGGTATGCTCGTTAGGAGCAGTGCTGCACAAACGGTTAAGATGAATTGCATTGCATGCACGCTCTTGTAGAACAGGAACACACATATCAAGCATATGCGAGATGTCTCCATTAGGAGGGCCCGCGTACACGGCTTTTATCCTCGCGGCAATGGACAAGCATTACTCACGTGTCCGCTGCTCCGGATAAAGCAGAGTGCACCATAGATGACCCGGGACGAGAAAGGAACCGGTTAGAAGAGGCTTCCTGTCGCGGACATCCCATCTTAACTGACGTCGGGGACGGGGAAAGGCCACGGGTAATCGGACCCGGCCATGGCCAGATGATGAAGAGGAAAATTGCTGATTTATTACACTACACACGCACACACACACACACACACCAACACTCATTGTCAACGGCAGTGCAAGCCGAGAGAGGCAGGATTAACGTCGGTCAAATGGAGTCTCAGTTATTTATACCTCTATGAACAACATCGTACAACCCGCGTGTGTGTGTGTGTGTGTGTGGGCCAACCAGTGACTAGCAGTGTCCCCAATGACCAGGCTATAGCATCCACTTCACCCCACAGCAAGCGTTTCGAAAAATCCCCAGCAAAAGGAAGATTTTCATTCTAAAACCGAACCTCACACAGCCCTTTGGCATAGTACCGTCAAGGAAAAGGTCACGGGATTTGTGCACTGGGCGGCCAGCAACGAGCGCACAGGGCCCGGCGAACACTCTCGGTAATGAATGAAAACAGAAGGAGTCGGTCGGTTTGTTTAGATTTCGATTGGCCTACGGCAAGGAAGCTGCGAACCGAACCTCCGCCATGTTGCTACGGCACGTTGCCACGGCTTGCTTAGCTTTAACCTTCTCCTAGGCCTTTGGGATCGTCAATGGAATTTATAAATTTTAATTATCATTTCACTCTCTCAACTCCGCTTTTTTTCTGCTGAGAGCGGAGGATCAAGGAATGGAACAAGTTGGGAAATTCTTTTTTTTTTTGTAACTGGTTTGTACAACTCCATTCGAAAAATGTTTCCATCCTCAGGGGACACGCGTCTGATGGTTTTCGGCCCTGTTTTTGGTTCGCACTACTCGATGTTGTATTTTTTTCTTTCGCCCCAAAAGGTTAACCAGGTTCTACTTAACGAAATTGCTCTCAAGTGTACGATCGGCTAGTTGTCTGGGGCACCCTTTTGCCGAAAACCCGTCCCGTGAAGCCTTGGTTTATTAATTTTTACCACCTAAAACTCTACCATACGCGGCTGCAAGAAGAGTAGGAGCAACGGTCGGGGATAATCTTTATCGTCATCATCATCACCACGCTCTTCATCAGTGCTCGAGAGCTTAATGTGATTTAACCGAAAGGCCCGCCTCCGAATAGCGTTCCCCAAATGTGCTTTCAAGTCCAAGTAGTTGCTGCTGCTCACTTGCGCTCTTACTCGGAATCGGACAATAAATAGTCAACGCCCCCTCTCCTCCTCCCCACAGTCACACAACACCCCTATTGGTACATATTATTTCCGATTTGTGTATCCGGACGTCTGGACGAGTGGAAGCGCCCATCCATGCAAGGAGAGTTGGTTGCCTGGTGGTCAGGTGGTCTCCGACGCCCTTGCCGGGGACTACTAGGGCGAAGTTATTAGCCCGAACCCGATCAAGCTGGGGTGTGTGGTGTATGTGGTGTTTACTGGTGCGAGAAAACTTGAACGTTACCACCTTCACAACGCATCAACAGTTCATCCTCAATGTTTGCTGCCAGCCAGCAAAACGGATAGACGAACACAGAACACCCTGGAGAGCTTCTTCACTCCGGCAACCATTACTGACCACAACAGAGCTGGGTGGGAAGCCAGCGCTACCAGAGAGCTAGTTGAGCTTTCTTCACCGTTTTATCCGACACACTTAACGTTTAGCAAGGATCAGACGGAATAGTGTCCTTCCTCACTCGTCATCGAAATAAAAAGAAGGATTTCCACCCCGGGGTAATATACCAGTGTGTTTACCATACAAACACGCACACACCTTACCGTTTACGTTTACGACTGCTTATGGTGTGTGATGTTCGGCACACCGTGTTTTGTCGGTAAGGGCATAAAACACCGTACTTTGGCGTTTACGCCACTGCCACCACCTAAAGCCTTCTTCATTAGGCGCTGGCTAGTGACGGGGCTGACACGCAACACACGCCGCGTCGAGGACGACGTTCTTGACCGTTTGTCATAAATAAGGACACATCGCAGTGGTACTCAAACCGTGACGAGCGATGCGCTATTCATTCGCCAAAGGACGCCACTAAAGTCTACCCCTACTCACTCACACACTCGAACGCTCCACATCAATATTCTGGCAACGTTTTATCGAGCAGGACCATGGCTGCTGTTTGGGACCATCGAGGATAAGACACACACACACACAGACACACACGAACGAATGAAGCATTCATAAGGAATTTCGGTACATCATCCTGACCGATCCTGGGCAGAACGACGGGCTGGGCCATTAATTTTCATCACGCTTTAGCCGGACGCCACACTACAGGCGGCTTTGTGTCCTGTAGATTTGGGCCTATGGAGGACGACGCTCGATAAGAGCAGCCGTGTGGCGCGATATGGAATTTGTGAACGGATTAGTGAACGCAAACGCAACTGGCAAATTGTCGTCCGGCCATTGAGGTTATCACAGGTGGCCACTGGAGCAATAATTGCAATCAATAGAATACACTCTGTCGCCCAAGCAGCTTGCGATGGGCCGGGCATGATGGGATGGGCTAGAGTGAATAATCGTTTGCGAAAAAGAAGCCGGCCGGAAACGGAATGCACACCTTGGGGTGGAGGCAAGCGAGAGTGTTGCAAATCTGAAGGGCGTGTTCCGTATTTACGTAACGTCCACCTCTGCTGATAACGTATACTGCGTCGTAGCAGAATTCAGAGCGTTCTCGCGAGTTTCCTGTATGCATTTGCGGCGTGCTGACAGATAAATGTCCCCCTACAACGTATGGCCACCTATCTCACTTCCTTTCTTTTGATGTTGTTTTTTAAACGTCGCTGCAATAAGCTGTGAGTCCACCGAATATTGAATCAATTATAGTTGCCTATTTCACCAACAGTTTAGCGTGCTTGAAAAAGGTGGCTCTTCAGCACTTTCAACCAGGAATCGCGAGGACACATGGGCAGATCGCGAGCCTGTACACCAACGGACCTGATGCCTGTCAAACTTCCTTCAGGTTTCAGCAAGTCCTGATATCCGCCGCACACAGCACGCGGCTGGATGATAACGGCAGAAAAGTAAACACCCATCCCGTTCGCCACGGGTGACAAACAGCTGCCGACTCGAATGTGGTCCCCGTTCGACATGTGGACCATCGGTGCTGTCCTCCGTGGCAAGCTGGTAAACATGTCAGTCCAGCGCCGGAGCAGCACACACATACAATCGATTCGATTTTACTTTCCTCCGACCGGCCCGCTCCGGCTCGACTGCCGGATGAGCAGATATGTTGTGCTCTTGTAGGCAAACAGTGCAAACCACGGATCGAAAGACCGGCGGCGGGACCTCTGGCCTGCAGGCAAATGCTTCTGGTAACGTACAAGTTTAACCTCAATGGCGACAATCGAGTGGCTCAAAAACAGAAAGAGAGAGAGAGAGAGAGTCTCGAAAAAATCGAGCGACGTACAAAAGGCACTTTGATGAAAAGCAAACTCTAGCACGGTGTGGTGCATGGTTTTCACTTACCCGCTGAAGCCTTTCCGTTTGTTGACGGGCGACGTATGCTGGTTCGGTAGGATGCAATCATTTTCCTGCGGGACTTCTGCAAAGAGTAAAGAGCAAAGCACAACCGTACGGTTATTGTCTGTGTGCGCGATGTGTAAGTACGGGAAGGAGGGAAGGGATACGGAACAGACAGAAACGAGAAGCGATAAATAATGGAAAAATCGCTCCCAAACAAACTTGTGCATAGTGGCAAAGTTTTCCAATCGCGCACTATCGTATGGGATTTTGAAGTCGAGTTGCCGCCCGTCGAATGGCACGGCGATTGCAATTGCTGTGTGATTGAGATTTGCCATTTTGGCATCGGTCCTCATCGTTTGGAAGATTCGGGGCCGCTGTGGGCGAACGAATAAATAACTAGGTTAATAGAGTCCTCCGTAGGAGTGAGAGTGGTTCAAATCAACAGTTCATTATTGAAATGACCATTTAATGTTTGAGATTTGATTTTATGTATACTCTCGTGCCCGACGTCATACGCTCGTGCCGAAACCATCAGGAGCATTATGAATGGTCCATTAATAATTTCGCTTTGCACTAGGAAACTAAATCGCATCCACTTCCCGTCCAAACGCCGAGACGCCGAGAAGCAAAACTGCATTAAACGGCGCTCACAATCGGCGGCATTTGATGGCAGCTCTATTTTTAAAAAGTCATTAAGAATTATTGCCTTTCGCATAGCGCAGAAAAAGGCCCAACTCCGGTGTGACACGCACTCAGGCAGCGAAAGGAAAGGAAAACAAACGACCCAGCAGCAAGAGCCTTGATGGTCGCCTGCCAATACAAACTCACGACGATTGTTGCGCGCTGCCACTGTCGCTTCTGCATTTTGCATCACACTGCATCAGCGCCAATTGGCTGTCATTCGAAATTATTACAAGGATAGACACCTCCTTCTCCACCACCCCCATGGCGCACACGGGGGCTGGCGCAGTGAGCCCTGAGCTCCAGAGTCGCAATCCGGGTCGGTCTCGTTTGAAATCAAATGTAATTTATCATTTCCCATTTCCAGGCCGATGCGAGTGTAGAGTGCCGCTTTCCGTTTTCTTCGGCCATCCTACTACCACCACGACCAGGACCTGCGCCACTGGCCACTGGGAGAAGTTCGCTATGTTTACACTCTGGAGGGATTAAAAAGCGAGGGTACCAGAGCTGCTGCTGGCAAGGTGACAAACGATCGAAAGGGAGTGCCCTGTTAAGCCAGTGAGTTGAGATTGAAGTGAGAGCTTGCGGTTCGGTTACATTGCTGCAGCGCTTCATTTGCGTAGTTCCAGCATCATTTTCACGCCCTAATACTTTAATTCCCACCCAAGATCTGGAGCTCATCCGGCGGCGGGGAGACAGAGCGACATCCCAACACCTTGATCAATTGCTGTGCATAATCGGTACTGACGCCTATTCTGCCGGGAGCGCAAACATACGCACACATGGTAAGGCTCCACCACATGGGACGGTCAGTCCCATTTATGGAGCAGATTTAATTTAGAATGACTATTTTAGGACTTAATTGTCCACCGGTGTGTGTCGGTGGGTATACACGGCCACAACGTGGGTTCTCCGTCGGACATTTTTATTCTGATGGCCACAGCGAGAGAGCACCACAGGGCGATGTAGTGTTATTTAAGCTTGTACAAAACTGATGCTAAATGCTCCACTAGAGTCTTTAATTTAGCGAATGGAAATAGACAATCGGACAGAAAAAAAAGGATTCATATTTCCCATTCACCCTCAGTACTTCCCCACAGTGCTCTAGCTAACCTGCCCCAATAACGAGGAAATCGTTTGAAGATCCATCCCGCAAAAGCGAAAGCCATGCGAAAGTCAGCAAGGTACAGCAGCACAAGCAGAACGGGGGGAAAAAATCCCCCCGTCCAACGGTTCGAGAGACTCGTCAACTCGTCTGAATCTATTCGACCGAAATAATTAGCATTAGCACAACTGACCTAGTTAACGTGCGGTAGGTAGGTGTGCTTGTGCTTTACAAAGAACGAAGTTGGTGCCCCACTGCCCGGCGGGCATAACACGGCGCACAGATCAATATCGTACGCCCGTCTAACGATCTCCTCCTGCATTTACGTTCGTCGTATGTCCCCCGATCCAGATCATCAGTGTGTGCTCGAGGCAGCATTTTCCGGTCCCGATTAGAATCTTCAACCGGATCTAGTGAATAAGCCCGATCGGAAGAGGATAAATAAAAAAAATCGATTCAGCTATAGGAACATCAAAGCAAAGCGCTATTCAGCACGGCCGGCAAGATGACAGGGACAGCAGTCAGTTATCCGTGTCCTTTTACCAGGTCTCTCTTTACAGCGCTATCGGCACAAATGACGCCACTTGTGCGTGATGCTTCCTCTGCTTGAGCTCCGCATTATACCGCGAAAATCTACAAAATGACGCATAATGCGAGCATAAAGCATACATGGACAACTTATTTTTGGAACTCACTGTGGAGTTCGCTGTGGAAACTGTCGGAATTTCGCTCGGCCAGTTTTGCACGCGACCCACCGCCGTCAAGAGTGGGGCTGGTTTTGCTTAACCCCTTCCAATATTGCTGCACCGGGAGGCACGCAGCACGGGTGGCAGATGTTTTTTTGCGTACGGCATTGGATGAGGTGACCGTGTCTTGGGACACGCGTTGAAAACAACTCCGTGCCATAAGTCAAACTATCGATGATTTATCCCATATTTTGTCGAAACCCGCGCTCTGGACACTGGCCCTGGTACACGGACATTCTCCAAGGTATGAACAGTGCTGTGTATATATATAGAAGGGCTCGGTAGAACAGGTACAGCAGCAGCAGCAGCAGCCTGTTGTGTGCTACTTTCAAGCGAAATCAACTGAATCATCAATTACGACACGTCCAGCGGATGGAGCGATGCTTTCCTCTGAATGCAAAGCATTGTAATAGCAACTTGGCAAAAGATCAGGAACAGATCGCGATTAACTGATCGCGGTCATTAATCGCACTTATCTTTGTCCCACACGAGCGGTGAAACGCGGAGGTCACAGAGTGCATGGCACAAGTCATTGCCAACATGGCGCCAGCCGCGGGTCGTTAGGGGCGTCGTAATAGCGTTAAACTAATAAAGCTAGAAACAACATTAGGGCTATCTATCGTGATAATAGCAACGCTGTCGCTAGTCACTAAAATAGTCACAAGAGGTGTACGGTTCGCTTAACTCAATCTCAAAAGACAACCCCCATATACTGGCGTTCTAAAATGAATCCCAAAGCGGCTAGAGATAATCGCCCTTCGCTTTGTTGCTTGCCGGCGAAACGAATACGGCAACATAACCTCCAAACAATTAAGCACCAGCCGCAGGCGCATTGCCATTCCTGGTAATGTTTCTTGTTGCGTCGGCAGACACTCGAAGCTCCAATGGGGGGTGCTGAAAGAGTGCTGCAGCAACAGGCCCAAGAACCCAAGACTATTCCTTCTCCCCGGAGGGCAATTGCAAATTGGCATGTAATCTCGTTAAATGACTCGCAACACATTGGGTCGCTCCATCCGTCGTCGGTGATTCCGTTTTGATGTCCTCACGACGTTTGACCTACCCGGGGGGCAATCCCCGCCAACGCTCGATTCGCACGACGAGTACGGACGCTCTCGATCAAACGCTGCGCCGCTGAGAAGAAATCTATCAAATCGCGTCGCGCTACGGAAACTGCATCTTTTAAATGGAATGTTATGGTTTGCATTCGCTGCTGCTTGAACATCCAATTAAGCGGACAACGAACAACGATTCAATTAATAAAAGGCGGCTCAATCAAATAATTGCGACACAACAAGCATGTGCCGCCGCCGACTTACTTGCGAGACTGCTCATCAGTGTTTTAAAAACACGTCCTGCACGTCGGTGGGAATATAAACGCCCATCCAACATCCGTACACCTTCGCGGCTCATGCGGATCTATGTCTCGAGCGAGTAGAAAATGGTTTGTTTGGATAGCACTTTATCGGTAGGAGAGTAAAATCTTCTTCTTGATTGGCTCCCTCGTACAAAAAAAACCGCTTCCAATTCCCACGTGCACGTCCGTGAACGTGCGTACATCCGTTTGCGGGTAGCCGAGGTAGCCGAAGGTAATGTAATTCAATTAAATGGCCAAAGCCGATTCACCCTGGTGGCTAACCTTTAACCCGACACCCGGCTCGGACACGGGGGGATATTCGCCCTCGATGCTTAGCCGCCCGGTGCAGCACGGTTCTGTGCGAAGGATAAATAAATATTCCCCACCCAAACGAAAAACCTCGTCCCACGCACTGCTGCCCACCCATACTGATTGTGCTGAGGCGTGCTATATGTGTGCGCGGTGTCCAACTCCATTCAGAAGAAAGTGAAAATTGTGGTCGAAGATTTGCGCCCGGGATCCTGGGAGCCACCGCGCAAAGGCGTTTTGCACGGTGAGCGTGGGTAATGCGCAAAGGCGTTTTGCACGGTGAGCGTGGGTAATGCGCGAAAAGTGAAACCACCGGCGAAAAGCTTCGGTCATCAATCTTGGAGGAAGGTCCGGCTGAACCCATCGTGAGCCAGAGATGTTGATTCAACCGCAAGCCAGCGCGTCATCGGCCTATCTACAACCCGCTCCATAGCAGGGCAACACCAGGAGTCAATTTCCGGTAGATGTGCCGCTTCATCACGCACTGCCGGTGGACGAGTGTTTACACGTGTGCTTGCGCCACCCTCGCGGGAGATTCTGTGAGGCTAAACGAGACGATGATGGTGATTCGATTGCACCGGAATCGACCGTAATGAAATTGTGCGCTTGTGGCCGCAAACGTGGCCAAACCATTAGCCATTAGACCCGGCCAGCAACCCCGTTTGATATCGTGACCAATTAATCGTAAGCCCACTTCCGGATCTTTCCTACTCATTTCACTAGAAAAGGAGATGTAGACACAGAGAGAGGGAGTGAGAAAGAGAGAGGTGCATTCACGTGACCGAGCACAGCAGTTCCTCAGGAGCGAGCGAAAGGAGCTGCTGTCACCCCCCTCTCCCAGGAACAACACACCGACGACGAGAGCTGCTGCTAACTTACCTCCCAGGGTGTCCGTGTCGCGCTGTTTATTGTTCAATTTGCTATGGGAGGATGGCAACGGCTTCAGGACGGTCACCGGGACCAGTCCTTCCTGGCTGTCGGACGCATTGATCGACAGACGCACCAGGCAGAATTCGGGCGCACCCGAACAGTTCACGTCGACGACTTCGACCTGCTGACCTTTGCTGACGCTCAGCTCGGACGAGCCCGGTGCTGCCGTATGGTCCGCTATGACCCATGTCATCTCCGCTAATCCGCCCTACATGGAGAGAGGGAGTGAAAGAGAGAACAAACATTGTATTAGTAGTTATTCCCACACACACGCACAGAGAGGACTAGAAGGTTACGGAGAGCTACGGAAAATATCATCACGATTAGAATGTGTACTGACAGTGAGACCTGACGGGAACATTTTCCCTTCGAATCACGAAAAGGACATTACCTCGACAAAATCGATTGTCCGCTTTTGTTCCGGGCCGCTATCGATTATCGGCGAAGTAAATAAGTAAATTACTACCAGCTATGCTCAAGTGCTCGATCCAAAACTAAAACTGATTGAGGCATGTACCTTGCGGCGGGTTGGCTATCTTTGCCCTCAACATCGCCTTCTAATTGGACTCTTAAATGAAGCAGCAAAATTCTTGTGACACCAAACTGTAATTGAAAATTGAATGTTTTCTCCACCGGGCCCGTAGTTAGTGTTGGGATGGCGCTATTTCCCATTGCCAACAGTAACACAACTAGGAATCATTTGCTTTAACGAGCTGAACGACATGAACCAGTTTATCATCATTTTCGTGCTATTATTTTTGGGAAATTCTTTGCCACTTTAGCTGAGTGTTAATATAATTCGCCCTCGTCTCTTTCCGTCAAGCGATCCTCCTTCCAAAGTAACACGTTTGGCACGTTCCGCCCAGGCAGCAGCAGAAGGAGCAGGTTCCCGCTCCATTATAGCGAAAGCGCGAAAGTAATTTATCATATTTATAGATGTTTCATTTTGTCAATGAGCGGAAAAGATGTCAAAATTCGCCCGGTTGGCTGCCTATGCCGCTTTTGGGCAGGCAGGCGAGAGTGGATGTAGTAATAATACACTGAAATAGGTCAACATCGGTAAACGATCACAGTCAGGACGGTAGGGTAGCTGGTTTCACCCCGGCAGGGGTGGCATATTATGATTGGCCGGTGGTGTATTTCGGATGGTGTTTCCGGTGAAAGTTATAATTCTATCAATATCTTTAAAAACACACACACACAAACCATAGGTGCGTAGGTTCGCGTACGTACCTTCCGGAAGTGGATCGATACAAAACAAGTCAAGCATCAGGACTTCATAAATATCCGTTTCCCTGTACTAGGTGAGCTAGTTCACCGAGTGTAGGAGATTGGTCCTTTAGGAAGGGAGTCGTCAAATACCACCACACGCTTATTACAAGAAAAGGACACGAAAAACGTGATATTTATTTTAGGTTCTTGCCTAATGCGATTAAACAACGATTCATTCAGGCCCCCGTCCGTTTGACGTAATTATAATCGTCGATTTGTTGGCGAGTATTTGTGTGAGCCATTAAAAGTCACACAGCAGCACACCAGACCGCAAAAGGACTACACCCTTGTGTGCGGCCAAGCGCGCGCTTTGAGCGTTGTTCAGTGGAAGTCTCCGAAGCTTCGGCTTCCGGTGTGTGACGCACCAGGACCAGGGACCAAAAAAAAAAAGTTAACAAAACCGCCGTATGAGTTGTGAGCTCAATGAAGAGCAAATAGACGTGCAGCAGCGCCCATTGCTGGATACTGGAAACCTATCAATAGCGCCCGAGGAACCATATGGTAAATAATGACAGCGTGGGCCGCGCATCATGCTTTTGTATGGCGGTGAGTGTACACACCAACCAAAAAGTAAAAAAGGGATGCGAAACATTCCTTGTTTAATTTCTTTAAAAGCGTAGCAACGCACAGTAACTGGCAAGGGTGATTGTTGTTTGACTGATGAATGGAAAATTGTAATTTCTGGTTATTTCTGGTTATTGGAACACGCTTCATAGGTACTCCAAATCAGGGACAAACGTCATCAACGATTCATAGCCCTGCAATATCCTTTTTTCCGGTGCGACCCACAACTATCCATTAGTAATTATGTGGAAGAGGACACCCGAAAAGGTCCGTGTCGAATATTACGGAAGAAAGAAGCGTGCCTGTACTGGTACAAACCTTAATCCTATTAAACACATGTAATCCGAAGGCATTATAGCATAATCAGCTTCAAACAGCTAGAATCTTTTGGAACTCTTGGCAACCTCCAGCTATATAGAGCCGCCCTAGAAGATGGCACTAGCTGCCTACCACGGACGGATTCCTCCAACCGTTTGCGTACACTTAGCACATTTTCCGACCATTTTGTTGCATTCTTTCGCCAAACCTACCTCTCTCTCTCTCTTGGGGTGTCTTACCAGGAACCAAAGCGTCTTACCAGGAAGAAAAAAAGAAGCATACTCCAACTTGCCTGCAGGCCACATACGTTCCCATAGGTGCACGTACCAGCAAGCGCACGGAATGTTCACCAGGAGAACTTAGGTATGGTAAGCTGCGAAGAATGTTGTTGCGCCTGTTTCGCCTGCTGACGCGGGGAGAAGGATAAACGGCGAGGATAAAAGCAGGCTGATTGCAGGGCATGCACAATAATGTCGCGCAAATGTTTCACATACATACACATCCACTCGGGACGACCCCATTAGAAGCGCGACTGCATCCCCCCGAGAACTCACCACACCCAGCGTAAGGTAGCTGGTGCTCTGTACCGTTCCGTTTTTCTTTGGACGAGCTTACTAAAAACGAGATAACGTTGGTGAAACTCACCTCGTCTAACGTTAGGGCGGAAACGAACAAATTGATGTGATGGCGGCACACATCTCGCACGGCCAAGGACGAGATGACGAAACCATCGTTTGATCAACTAACCAATCTCTTGTTGAATTGAACGAAAGCTTGAGGTGCATTTCGGAGTGCGACGCTCACTTTGCTTACCGGTGGTTCGTCAACACAGAAACTTCCAACTTCTGTCACAAGATGGCACACAGATAAGACGAAGGCGAACGATTGATTCGGTTTTCTGTTTTGGGAGACATGCATCCCGAACGATGCAGTCAGTCAAACTTTAGAATTGCGGGAACTCTCTCTCTCTCACCAGCTTTCGCTAAGCCTTGGAGCTTTGGCACACTATTGGGTTATTTGTAAAACATGTGATTACCTACATAACACAAACGAACTCAATGGAAATACTTGAGGACATTCAGGGGAAAAAGGATGCTCCAGAAATCGAGCACAAAGGGCAAGGATGCAGTTTGCAGAATTTACCACACAAAAAAGTCCGATTGGATTCGGAGAAAAAAAGTTTATCCACTGAATCCAATGTTGCGTCCTGATCAATTTTCTATCAATGTGTAGATAGAACGCGAGCAACAAAGCACACCGTTGACTCTAATTTGATTACTCCGATGCACCACCTTTTTTCCATTTTTAAGCAAAAGTTTTCCCATTTGAATGAAGAAAGCAGAAAGCCCAAGTGCATTATCGATTCCGCGCAAAGCGTTCCAATAATCTACCGGATGATGCTTTCCCAATGCTGGGGCGCAAGGCGAAAGAAAAGCGATAAACAATAAAGCAATAATAAATCCCTCCTTTTTGTGGAGTCACGGGAGTCCGGGATGGTGGTGCTCGTTCGGAAGAATGCTCGCTGCCAGGAAAAGCCAGAACAAATTGTGTTGTGTAACTTTCCGCACCAATCCTGCCAGCCCATTTTTTCGTCCCTTCCCCCATCTTAAGTGAGTGCGCCTGCTGGTGGAAGTTCACGATAATCCTCACTATAATTGATAACGCTTCCGTAATCCCGCGATACGATCGGTTGCGCGAACTCGTATCCACCTTCTCACCAGGCCGGCCCACCAGGTTGCAGAAAGCATTGTGTTTGGTTCTTTTATTTATATACACACACACATCCCATCCCGAGCCCCGCGTAACTTTGTTGGCAGGAATCGGTTGCTGTTTGCACTTGCTTGCTCGGTCGCTCGGGCTCGCTTGCCGAGATTGGAAGCCCCAGCATCCCGATAATTCTCCGCATCCCGTCGTTACGTGTTATTGTCGCGCGAAATGGGATTCAATTTGCATGTGAGCGTGTGTGGGTTGTGTTGTGCAAGCGAGTGTAAAGTTTAATCAATTGTCAACACGTTCCGTGCACAGCTGGGTTTGGTAGAGCTGCCGTTCTGCTGCCGGGTGCATTCCACTCTCCACGTAATGCAATTATTAGATGCATGCTAAATGCGATTCGTGGTCGCACGGGCTGGAAGGATATAATTCGATTGTAATAATTATCCACACCACAACTAGTGCGCGCGGGTTGGTGTAGGGTAGAGCTCCAACAACGAATGCGACCTCCCGCGCGATTATGCGTGAGAAACGGTCAGAAGTTAACAGATCAACACGTCACCCGAGGGGGGAGGGCACAACACAAATCATCATCCGATTGGGGATTTCCAGTGATCCAGATGACACATGCTTTTTGGTGGTTTTGAATGTTCCAGTCGGATGTGTAAAGGGTGTGAGAGGCCGGCAGGTTCTTTCACACCTTGTTTGAGAGAAGTCAAACAGCACACTAATGTCATTATGCAAACACCAGTCGGTTTCCGTAAGATAATGCCACCAAGGTCATGACGAGATGAGTTACGTGATAAAATTCGTACATTCTTTGCTTCGGAATATCTAGGGACCGGAAGAATGGCGCAATTTTATTCTCATTGCTGAATCAAGATGGCGATTGGGAGATGCTGATCTGACTTTAACAGCTGGGATGAAACAGAGATAGACATTGGTCTTTCAATGAGTAGGACTCGGTTTCTAATTTCATCCTGAGCGATATGAGGCGGAAATTGCTGAGAACTGTCAAAAGTTGATAACTTAGAGATACATTAGAAAATTTGATACATATTAGACAAAAATCGAGATATAAAATTGGAGATTTCAACGCAAAATTTTAAGCCAATATCTGTAAATGGTCGGCATGACTTAGGAAGCCAACAAACATGCTTGATTGCCTTATTGAAGCCGACGGAACTGGATTCAAATCCTATCCTATCGATGTACAGAAATTGAACATCCAACTACCGCTATATCAAGTCGTGGATGTAAGAACTCGCAGTCCAAAACCTCTGGAGAGCATAGTGATTAAAGAATAAAGTTTCCTTTGCATGAAGATAAAGCATACGAAAAATGCATTAAATATTGATAAACTCTACCAGTCCCGGAACGACCAATTCTCACGAAAACCCCCCTCTCTCATTGCAGCACGAATGAATTAATAAAAACCGACCCGACGTGGTCGGGACGTGGACGCCATTGCTTACTTTGCGAAAAAATTGAAACGATCCCGGCGAATCGATCGTGTGCTGCCGGGCAAGGGTGGCATGCGACGGGACACTGCTCTGCCGGAACCAGGGGAGCGAAATTTTACGGCCACTCTTTTTCGTCGAACCGGTCGACGTGAGCTTGGACGGTGGTACGCCTCCATCCGTACCGTCCACGCCTCCTCCACCCTTGTCCACATTGTTGGACGATGCTTTCGACATGCTGGAGATGCTTGCAGTTGCACCCACGGCCACACTACACACGGTGGCAGTCACACCACACTTCACCAGCTCACACTCACGAAGAACTTATTCTATGCACCTCGGTGATGATATCGTTGCGGGAGATGGATAGATGATATGACCACAGCAGCAAACCCCGCCGGCACACATTATCAAAACAATTGTACGCTTTTAATGCACAACTTTCTTCGTAATTCAATTTTCACTTCACGCAGATAACATTCTCGTGCGACGGTAGATTAAATACGGTAACGCGGGTAACATTCATTCCTAGCTATTTTACGCTTGTAACGTCAATAAGTATAATTTTGAGCTTTTAGCTATTCTCTTCCTCTTGGACGTTGGCGAGGATGTTGATTATAAATTCTTACGTATGCAAAGCACTTGAAACACACTGTATCACACTCTTAACGCGCGCGTTGCTTCCGCTTGTCAGGTAAACTTTAACACTTATCACTTAAATCAACTGGTTGCTAAAGGTAACGAGAATGCCAAACTATTCTTTTTTAGGACGATTTATACTTAAAAAGGGCCAAGAAACCTTGACCTTAGCGCGAGTACCGTGGCACAATCACATGAAGCACAGTAGCACAATTGTTCCTTGCTTCCTTGCTCCCGATGCTGACACCAAAGCTTCGAGACACCGTGTGAGCACAACTTACCACAAACCACCACCGTTGTGTTGTGGAAAATGAGTGTGAAAGTGAAAATGGTAGAACGTCCACCCCGACGAGAGCCAAAACGGGGGAAAACGGGTGAAAATGAGAGCATTGCAAACTAATGTGTGAGAGGACTATTGGGCACGGGCAGGGAGGATACGCGTCCCATTAATTCTGTCCGAACGCTGGAAAGTTCAGAAGGAAAGATTTCAGCCGATACCATCCGCGGGGTCCAGGTGGATTGTGGAAATTTCTTCTTTGTGACGAAAATAAAACAACTCACACGCTCAACAACCTGCGGGTACCGAGGGATTGTGCATGCGGGAGGTACGGGAGCAGTCCGTTGATGGAGTCTCGGCATTCCGACGCCACTACGCAGTTTTATGACCAGTGTGTGAGTCCAGTGTGTTTTAAATAAAGAGCGAACGGACCAAATATGTCGCGCGAAGGCATATTTGTCTTCATTTATATGGGACACAGCAGCATGCGACCGAAGAATTTGGGATCATTGAAGATCCAGCAAGAAAAATGGCTTTGTTGTTTCCGTTTTCGTTTCTAACCGCTTGGAAAGCTTGTACACATGTTTCGGTGACGGAGGCGAGTATGTTTAACAAAAGCCAAACATGCCGCTCTGTCACAACTCACAACAGGATTAGTTCCCTGTGGCCGATTCGAGACTCGCATCACAGGACTGATGTACGCTTGTAAACACTGCTTCGACCTGCTCCATTATAAACAGGTGTGTCTCTTCCCTATCTCGCTTAGCTAAAAATGTTTTGCTCACACCCATCATCACCCAAAGGCGTCCCCCGAATGTAGTGTAATGGCAAGACAACAAAGCAACTCACGCTTTCTCACGGCCACTACACGCCTTCTGAGGGGTGTGCTGGTGTTATGTAACTCAACATTTCAGCATAAACGGCAGAGCATACACAGGACGGGGCCACACACACACGCTCAGACACACATTACACCAGCAGCAACAGTCAAGTGCCAATCATGGGCGGTAAAAGAGACCTCTTCCTTAAGTTTTGGCGAGGAGTCCGCTCGCAACCAACCCGAGTAGGCCCTTCCGTAGCGATTCTATTCGACAGCTCCCTGTCAACGACATTCACGTGCCATCGCTGGTGGTGGTGTTTGACAAGTATTCCTCTAAATCCTACTCTCCATCGCCTCCTGGTTCGGGCACCATTCAAGGTTGAGCCGTTACATCCGTAACGAACGCCAACCAGATGTGGGACGATCGTGCATTGGTTTACTGACCTACCGCCAGCACATCGGCGCAGTAGTTCCGAGCGTATCCGTTTGGCGTAAGTAAGACCAGGTCTAATAAAATTGCAAAACCATATTAAAATCAACAATACGAAACACAATCTCCTTCCAGACCGGTGCCTGCCAGCCCTGATTCGAGGATTCCCCCGAGGAAGAGAGATGGGGATCAACGTTTTATCGTCTTCTCTCTCTCTCTCTCGCTCTTCTACTGTTTATGCTCCCGTTCTTTTTTTATGTCTCATGTATACGATGGGAAGAAGGCGAAAGGCCAACAAAAAAAAAACATCTCCCTCACCAATTCCCCCATTAACACAAGGGGGAGTTCGTTGGTGGGATCCTTCTCCCCCCCCATTTCCACTGCTAGGCGTCAGCATCTTCTCGCTCCTGCATAAACTGGTCCAGCTTCCCGTCTCTCCATTTTTTTTCTCGCACCGGGTCCGTTATAATCACAACAATCTAATTTATGACCAACTCAACTCAAGGGTAATGTTTTCACTTTCCATCGGTCCCTGGTGGACGGCGGAGCGCACGATCATCATAGCGGCGTGTGTGTGTGTGTGTGTATAGCGGAAAATATGTGCGCGAATATTACCCCAAACCAAAGGCCTCAGGAGGAGGTCGGTCAGTTGAAATAAAAAATCCTCCCCCGGTATGCCGGAAAGTCCCGAGAGTTAAGGAAGCGTGTGGCAGGGAAGCAATTTTGTGTGTGTGTATATCCGTAAACCGGAGATCAATTTTTATGAGATTTTTAATTTTTATTTACCACTGGAAGGTGTTGGTTTCTTTTTGCTCTTGTTTTCCCGAACCACACTGACCACACCACTGGGTATAAACAACGCGGCACACAACACGCTGTGGCTCGCTTTTCCCTTGGTGAGATTTCCCATCCAGCATAATGAATTGCGGAGGGAAAAATCGATCTCACCCGGTGCGAGCGATAGTTAGTACGTATGGCAATTCAATTACCGATGCCTGATAAGATAAGGTAACACGTGCGATAAGCAAAAAAGTAGTTTATTGAAACAGGACCCAAATATGAAATGAAGCGAAATGAGGAACGTTTAATGGTAAAATTCATTCATTTCGATACTTCAATTAATTACCTAGAATTCACACACACGTACACACACCGATTGATGCTTGCCTGATTGCCATTCATTAAAATTACTAAACCATTTCCACCGGAGTTCGCAAAGAGTGAGTACCAAGAGTGGCC
Source organism: Anopheles stephensi (assembly GCF_013141755.1). Taxonomy (NCBI): domain Eukaryota; kingdom Metazoa; phylum Arthropoda; class Insecta; order Diptera; family Culicidae; genus Anopheles; species Anopheles stephensi. The sequence continues at coordinate 7,184,208 of NC_050203.1, forward strand.
TGCTGTGGGCAGACGTACATGCTATTGCCTACACACGAGTTCAACTACCTGCCTACACCTGACACTGGGTGGGTTAGACATCAACCTACAAACATTGGTCAAATTTTCCAACCCAACGATAGCAGGCAGACATGTGCACCACCACACATCATACAACGTGTTCCCGCCTCGCTAAAGGTGTACGGCAGGCAGGTTTGACACAGGCAAACACTTTGTTGCGTGTCAGAGAAGGTTTCTTTTGGTGGCACATTTGGCACCACCCTTCGGGCCGAGACGCGAAACACAAGCGAGAGTGCGGCTCATAATTATTCTACCCGATGGCAGGATCAATGACACACACACAACAAACAAGCTATAAGGCGACAAAAAACCGTTGTTTTGTTTTTGCATGCTATCCCGCGACCGACCACCTTTGCATGTTTTCACTTCATTTTAATCCATGTTTAGAGTCCACGGTTAGAGCGATGTGGTGGATTAGAGGCGCTACACTACTCGCAATGCGCCTGACATGGACACCGGCTCACGATCGGGTGGCGGCTGCTGCTGACCATATTTAGAAGTTTGGAGGTTGGGAAACATGCCACCAAAATGCCACCAGCCAAAACTTCACCTCCGCGGTGGGGAGGGTGGGTTTCTGCTCTGAAATTCGACCTGAAACCTTTTTCATTATTTTTGTTGAACGCGTTCGTCTCATTTCCAGTATCAAAAACTGGACCGCGATGTAGATCTCGTGTGTGTGTGTGTGTTGTATGTTATACATATGCCGATATCTCTGTACCATCTGTGCAAACAACAAGAAACCCCACTTGAGTGCTTGCCTCTTGAAACACCAACACCAACAACAAAAAAAAAACACACCACAGACACTCACACGCAGAGCACCAAAGTTGCTTCGCATGTAACCACCGTGCGCCATTCAACAACGGTTTCGTTCGCGTAAAAAGCGCGTAGGCGTCCCTCTTTGCGGGGTACAGTAAATGCGAAATTTGCCTTTTTCTTCCAACAACGCAACACAGCAGAAGAAAAAAACAATCCCTGAAGAAAAGACAAGGAATAACCAAATGTGGATGGCCACACGCCTGGTGTCGGGTTGTAAATACGTGCGAATTCTATCACCTTTCGACATCGACAGGCGGGTCACTTGTCGGGGGACAAAACACACGGCTGCTGTTACCAAAAAAACATGCACACACACACACGCAAACCGAACCGAAGTTGATTAATTTCCACTGCTTGTCAAACTCGGCGCGAGATAGATGGATCAAGATAGATTATGCAAAAAGGAAAAGGGAATGACAAAAAAATTAACCCCAACCAGCCACAGTTGGGACCGATAAGGACATGATTGTGGGGCAGAGGAGGCTAGGGAAGAAATAGGAACAAGGAAGATGAAAACAAGAGAGATACGAAGAAGAAAGCCGAGAGAGTGAGAGAAATCATTTTCGTGAGCGTGAGTGAGCGAATTGAGCGATTCGAAGGAAAACTCTCGCGCACGTGAAAATGAGCGAGTGCTCGGCCTGTGATATGCCGGGAAAATCAGAGGGACAATCTGAGGGGTAGTGTTGTTCCTGGGGGTAGTTGTGGTGGTGGGTGGTGGTCAAAACGGACACGATATTTGTAGTAGCAGCAGTAAGGAGCAAAAAGCTGGCACAATACAATTTAATGCCGTATGTTTCAGCTTTTCTTGGGAGGCTGAATCAAATTCGGAAGCGCATCTGATGCTCATCTCAGCTGCAATTGTCACACTTGTCTATGGGGGGGGGGAGAAAATACACCTCTCTTCCCCCCCCTTCCTTTTTCACTGTTTTCCCCTCTCCACCTTCGCTGTAAACCCACTGGGCGAACTCCTATTTAAATCTCGTTACAATTGCACGGGCGCGACGAGGGGTGGCGCACGGTCGCGATAAAGCGAATTTAAATTCACACAAATATTTGCCCCAGCAAGGGTGGCGAGTGTGGCCCCCATCGCCACACACCAAGAAGCGCGGTTTTGTTCTTTTAAGCACCACACGATACCACCTTTTATCTTATTGCTATCTCCCGTCAGCGTCATACGATGGGGGAATCGAGGATGATTTTGGTGGTTCATTTGGTACTTTCACATCATCACCGCATCGCATCGTACACCTTACACAACACCGTGCGATTCTCGATTTTCTTCTGTAATTCTCTCAGGGCTCTTCTCTAGTAGCATCCACTCTTAGTAGTAAGCGCCGCGGAAAAATGGAGGCGAGCTCCTCTTAAAACTGCCTCAAGACGCCGCAAATGGGACATACACGTATCAAGAGCTAACATTTTCACTTATTTTGAATTGCGTTTATCAGGCATCAAGTCCTCTGCAGCCAGTCTGTACCAAACAACAGCCACTAACCATGACCTCCACGAGACGCGCGACAAATTAAACCCGAGAGCCGACGCACTGGGATAGCAGGATAGCATTAGGAAATTTACACACGACGACCACGACGCAGCATCCGCGCCTAAATGCTACACACGCGAAGGAAAATCCGCTCACAGGGTTTTATTACACCGCGGACCGCCACTGCGACCCGTCCCGTGCGCTTGCTGGCGTTCCCTGCTTCTCTGCGACCGTTTGCGAACCGCGGAGACCGAGGCAACCGTTCGAACATAGCTCCGTGGACGCACTGATTTATGACGGTGGGTCGCCGTGGTCGTCGGAGCGCGTGTCACTCACTCACGGTAACACGACGGGTTCACGACGGTGGTACTCTAGCCGCGCGCTGCGAACTTCTGCCTGGTGAGTGTGTTGTGGTGGTGTCGCTCTGTGAGAAACTAAGGCGAACGCGTCTCCATCGCCAAGCTCACGGGTGCTCGCGTACTCTCAGCTGGTGAGATATACCTACGATATACCCTTCACGTTATCATTAGCGAATGTAACGAACGCTCTCTCCCCGAGTACGAACATCGATCACGGAGAGATGGCGCGGTTTACACGGTGTGAGCGTTACAATGTAAAGAGATCATCCTGTTCTCGGTGGGTTTGATTGCTCCAGGATAACGCATCGCGCGCGTGGGAGCATGGTCCCTTCTCTCGCCCGAAGATCGTGCACTTGGGAGAGCAGGACCTCCGCCAGGATATTACTGAGTGAGGTCTGGAAGGGAAAAAAGACTGCCAAAAATTCCCGGTGCGTCGTATTCACTGACGCAAAATGACAAGCGGGCAAACGTTGCGTTAGGTCTCTCGTGAAGTCACGAACAGAAAAGAGAGTGAGAGTACGAAACTGGGGAAGAAACACATCCCACCCAAGATCGGTCGGCATGGATAAGACCGAACGACCGAGGGTTCATGCAGGGGAGCCAAACACATAATGAATATTGGAGTTCTATGAAGGTACAGAGGTTCATTACTTCAGCCGAATGAAGAAGAATAGTAGACGCACTTAGTACTTGCTTCGACAATATTAGATTGCTTTACTTGGCTTTGTGGTTAAAGCCGAAGACTCTCTCCTAATTTCGATACCCCCGTGAATATCTTGTTCCGCAAAATCTTACCCCGGCACCGGGTTTTGAATGTGAATATTTTTATCTTCGCTTGTATCTTTCAATGGCGATTCTAAATAAACACCAAACCATTGTCTCTCCCTTATTCGTCTGCAGGCCATTCAAGATTAGAGCCTTATTTCAGACCGGTGCACCATACGTTGATTCAAACGACGATCCAACCGGCACCGTCAAACAACAATGGATGCTCTTGCTTGAGGAAGAAGCTTCTTTTTCTCTCGACCACCAGCTAACTGATAGGACTGCTTACCAGCTTGACAAAACTGATTTCTGGGAAAGATATCGAGCGTTACGAGGAAGGATACTACTTTGAAGGCAAACAAACCGCTGACGACGTTAAGCCACTGGATGCTACTTGCCTTTGTACTGGCGGGTCTTGGCTCCTTGCTAGCAGACCAACAGTGGTTGCTGCTGCTGCTGCTATCATCTTCCCTGTACCACCCTCTTGAATAAGAGGTTTTGAGGACTCGAGTGAGGACATTAAAAACTTTAAGCACTATCTTTGCTTTTGTCATCCTTCTATCTATCCGGCCAGTCCCTTTGCGCAATACTCTCGCTCTGCTCTATCTCGTTCAAATACTGTTACATCATTTTGTGCTTCATGATGTACGCGAGCTAAGGTTATCGGATTCGAAAGGTAATATTCCAGGCCCTATTTATACCGCCAGTGCTATCCCTTTTAATTCAAATAAGCGTATTTACATTCGCTTATCAAACTGGTGTAATTTTACTTCAAAAGACAGGGCAAGTTTCTTCAACTCCTTATCGTGTAATGCAGACGCAAACAAAGCCTGTGAACCAAACAGTGATTGGATGAAATCCAGGAAGTAGCTGTGTATGGTAACGCCTTACACATGAAGGGCCCCCGAAAAAAAAGGGACACGGAAAACACGTAATCTTACCCAAACGCACATCCACACGCAATACTGCTGCTGCTGCTGCAGTCCGCGTATCGGGTGAGATTCTTCTCCGAGAGAAGACTGCCAACACGTACAGCCGCCGCCAACACGTTACCAACGTGCACGGGAGGGGGTGGCAACTCCAGATAATGCTCCAGAGATATCACGCAAAATCAACAAAAACAAAGCACGAGCGAGAAAGAGAAGAGCGACGAAAGAGAAAGTGGCCGACGGAATAACAGAGAAAAAGGATTACGACGGCAGCGGCCTCGGCTTGGTCGAGAATGCGCAAGAAAAGGCGAACCAGAAGCTGCATAGAAGCGGCACGCTACAGTGCTGCGGCCACTGTCAACAGAACAGAGATAGACAAGCGTCGGGACGGAACTTGGGCCGTCGAAAAAAAGTGTCCTTGGATCAGAGGCTGAGAATGATAAAATTATTATGTAATCGGTAAACGCGCCCAATGGCATTCCGGTTTATTTATTTTTTTGGGAACTCCGCCACCTCCGTATTTGTTGCTTCCGTTCAGCAACGGAAAGCCCAAACAAAGCGGAAGCGTGGTTTGGAGTTGTTCCTTGATGGAGGCGCCTGGTCGTTTGTAAAATATTTTCATACTTTCCGACTATTTTCCAGTACTTCTAAGGAAGAGCATTTCCACCGGTTTTCTCGCCCGTATTCGCTCAATCTAACTCCCCCCGCAAGCACAGCTCACCAACGGTCAACATTAATTCCCAGCGCGTCTCTCATCACACGGAGCAATTAAGTAAAAATCACAAATCCGCCAAACAAACCGCGGGAAGGCCGCTGGCAGAAACTCTTCCCCAACACCACCGCCCCCATCCTTTTCGACCGGCATGACTTTCACAACACACTTCCGTTCCTCCTCCGTCCCCCGTTCCATCGGTGCCTTTTAATTCTGGACTGTTTTCTCTTTCGACGCATGCTCATCAAAGCGAGTCACCGGCAGCAGAGCACCGTCGTGTGTGTGTGTGTGTGTGTAGTTAGATCTCACTGTTGCATGCTTGGAGCATGGTACCATCTCCACCCATACGCCATATGCTCCATTTTTTCACACTTCCCTCCTCACTCGACCCTTTCGGCTCAAGTGTCCGTGCGGTGACGGCGTTTGTTTTCCGGTAGAATCATCGTAGAACGAACGGTCGTCATAATGTCTTTGGCTGGATTTATCCTTCATGGATGGATTTCGTTCACTTCCGCTCACACTCCTGGCCCCTTTCCTTTTGCCCTGACCAAGAACAACACTTGAATGTGAACAGGATTCATTATAACACCCTTGAAACTCATTACGGAATGCCAGTGCAGTCGACAGTTGTCTCTTTTGAGCTGAAGATGAGGCGATTTTTTGTGTGTGTGTGTTTCAACTTTCAAATGCTGTTGATATACATTTATGCTGTATTTCCAGGCATAAGGTAGACCGTCGTTCTTTTCATCCAGCCCGTGAATCGAGATGGCGAACCGACGGTGATGTAGTTTTCATCACCGAAACCCAACAATAATCTCTTTTTTGTGTTATGTTTTAGCTTACAGTTCTTCAGCTCAGTTTGCTCGTCCCTCCATATCTCCATAGAGGTTCGCAGCTTCAAAAGTGGATAAGGGGTTTGCCTTGGTCCGTCCTTCGTTCGCCAGCTCAACATCTCCGGGCGAAAGCAGCGGCAGAATAATGAGCTTGACAGAATAAATCAAACTTAGCATCACTTCGCAGCTGATGTGGCTGTTACTGTCAGATTTATGCTTTCCTGTAACTATTTATAGCTTCCACAACAGCAAAACACAAAGAAGCATCCCGAGAACTAGTGTAAACAATTGCTTAAGCCACTAATAGCGCATAGTTTCTACTGCCCCCATTCTACGAACGCCGAAGCGGTTTGGGCAAAGTTCGTAATTAAGACACACACAGCCACTGTGAGTGGCAGAAAAGCGTCGGAGGGATATCTCCCTTAACAATTCATTAATATGCTTGTTTGCGCTAATGTGATGCCGTACAGCCTTGGCTAGCTGGCTAGCTGGCTGGCTGGCCCGGCAGGGATGGCAGTTTAACACTAATTACTACAAACAATCTACAAAACACCTACCTTCTCACTGTCGGTCGTGTTCCCGGAACCGAAGCTTGCCAGCGAACTGCCATCCTGATCGTTATCGTTGAGCGTATCGTCTATGTCCTTCGATAGCCGCTGGCCCAAGTTCTTGCCACTGACCTTGGCCGGGGATTTGAGCAGCGAGAACGAGGTACCCGAGAAGTACGTTTCCTGCATCACCTCGCGCATTCGCTTCACCCACAGCTGCTTCGTCTCGAGGCTGTTCGCCTTCAGCACGATGCGAATGTCGGACAGGATTGGGGCACGCCCGGTCCAGATGGCAAACTTGCACTCGTCCCCTTCGATGTGCTCCGTAACGCCGAAATCTGAAACGAACCGAGAGGCCAGCAATTAATCCCCATTCGACACATGCTAACCTTCCTCGAGTGCTACACCTACCCGATGTGAGCAGCTTGTTCTTGTAGATGTACTTCACCGTCCCGTTGGTGTCTTTAACCTCCTTCGAGAAGAGAATGTACAGCTCGAACAGAAACACGTGCCGCTCGCGCCCCTTCTTGATCAGTATCTGCTTCGTGTCCCACACGAGGAACGAATCCTGCAGCACCACGTCACCCAAATTCTCGATCGGCATGTCGCACTGCTCCAGCAGCGACAGATGCATCACATCGTTCGCCTTCTTCGGCACGTTCAGCATCACCTCCAGCCCGTCCTTTATCTCACCCTGGCCCTCGTCACAGCACGACTGCAAATCCTTCAGCAGCAGCTGATACTTGGTGATGCGCTGCACCGGCTTGATCAGGTACGCCGGAAGCGAATGTTCGAGCTTGTGCTTCCGCTGCACCTCCTCGAAGTACGTACCGCCGTGCTGCACCATATAGTCCATCGACTGTGGCTTATTCTGACAGTAGTGCACGTACATGTCGAACTTGGTGGCCCACGTCACAAAGCAATGGCCGACGTCTTCCGGCATCGTTTCGTACTTTTCCAGCTCGCGAAGGAAAATTTTCTCGTGAAACTGAAAAATGTCCTCAATGTTGGCGAACAGTATGTGCTCCTTGCCGAGCAAATTGGTAGGCACCTGCTGGCCGCTTTTGAGTTCGCGCAAAAACACATTGATGCACGTCTCCAGATCCTTCACGTACGTGCGCTCCGTTTGCAGCAGCTCCGCCATGATGAATTCCTTCTTACGTGCCGATTTGCGCTTCTCTTCGTTTATTTCCTTCTGTACCGCGCCCACCGCTCCCGAACCCGCGGCCGCCGCATTCAGCTTCGTTTCCAGCGATGGATCCGAGTGGCGATACTCTAGCACCGAGCCGCCCGAACTCGATCCACTCGTGCCGGTGCCGGAGCTGGCCGAACACGGTCCACTACCACCGTCCCCGCCCATACCACCGGCACCGGGCACGGGCGAAGCCGCTCCGCCCACCGCAATCACGCTCGAGTAGGATCCGGCCGACGAGATGCCCGAGCTGGAGTTGACCGAGGAAATGGATCGGCTCGCGTTAAGACTACTGTTACTACTATTATTACTGCTATTGCTACTGCTAAGGTTATTGTCATCCTGTTGCTGTATGATACCAGGTAGGCCTAGAGATTTTTCGAGATTCGATCGGTAGAGCTCCATCCGCTGGCTAAAGTCCTTATACCGGTAGTCGACCGTCGCGACCCACTGCTTGATCGAGCTCGCGTGCGCATGGCCCTTCTCGACCAGCGTGTCAGCCAGCTGAATCAGCAGCTTCACACGCTCGCGCGTTTCCTTGGCCGTGCTCTTGAACTCGTTGTGCTCGCGCAGCAGCAGCTCCGACTCTTCCCGGCTCGAGCACAGTTTGTTCTTGCGCGACGATAGGTACGCCTCGCCGGTGTCATGTATCCACTCGATTGCCTGCTTGGCGGACCGTTCAAACAGCACGAACTGCTGGCACTGGTCGAGCCGCTTCTTACGCTGCGTCCAGTATTCCAGCACCTGCGTTTCCTGTGCGAGAAGCTTTTCGAGAATCGATTTCACCCGTGACTCACTGTTGACGGTCGTGGAGTTGACGTGATAGAACTGAAGCGACCGGTTCGCGTACTTCAGGAACGTTTCCGCCGTGCGGCGTGCCAACGTACACGCCTTCAGGAACGCTTCCTTCTGTTCCTGATGCTTCGAGATCAGCTGCACAATCTGTTGGCCCTTGTCGGTCGATCCGCCACCACCACACCAATCCTCCTCGCGCCGATACTCCTTCTCCAGGCTGTCCAGCACCGAGCACACCTGTTCGGCTGTTTTGAAAAAGTTCTGCGACGCCGTCACCAGCTTGTGCCGCTCTTCGGCACACGTTACCAGCTTCTGCCACTTCTTGGTCACATCTTCCGCAATGTCCTTGATGCTCTGCGGATCGTAATGGTTCGCGTTCATGAGCGCATCGGCACGGTACTTCACCTGCACGGCGGCCGTGTGCGTGCGCTCGATCGCCACCTGAAACTGTTCGTGCTCCTTGCGCAGCTGTTCCGCTTCCTGGAAGTTGTTCGGGATGGAAAAGTTCGCCATCAGCATTGCCTCCCCGTTGCGGATCCACGAGATCACCTGGTTAGCGTCGTTCTGGAAGTGGCACAGCTGCATCGATTGTTCCAGCTTGATGCGCTTCGCTTCCGCCATATCCTCCAGGTCCAGTTCGCGATCGTGCAAAAACTCCAACAAACACTGCACCCGGGTCTGGGCGGTATGGTTCGCGTCCGCCATGATCAGCAGCCCGGACGATTCGAACAGCTGCATCAGCTCGTGCCCCTGGTTTATCACCTGATAGGTCGTCGTCTGCATCTGGTTGACCGACTCGTTGTGCAACCGGAGAAACTGTTCCGTTTTCTGGAAATCCCGCGACACTTCCGTGTGCTGCAACTCCTCCGACCACATCTCCAGCTGGGACGAAACTTCCAGCGCATCCCGTTCGAAGATGCGCAACCGCAGGTAAAGATCGATCTTCATGCGACGCGTCTGCCACAGCCCCTCGAGATCGAGCCGATTCTTTTGGATGCGATCGAGCGCATTCTGAACGGCCGTTAGCGATCCCGAGCTGTCTTCCTCCTCGATCGCACGCAGCTCCTGCAGCAACGCTTCGCCTTGCGCGATGGCTTGCATGCACGTTTTAAGCGTGTTCTCTTCCTGCTCCTTGCACTGCTCCAGCATACGCTCCGTACCCTCCAGATGTTCGTTCGCTAGTTCAAGAGATTCTTCGTTCGTCACCTCCGCATGCAGCTGTTCCTGCCAGGCAGATATTTCCTTCTCGTTCGAGTAGAATACCACCGCCAGATCCAGCCGTCTTCGGCGCTTCTCGACCCGTTCCGCGAACGAGGCCACGTTCGTTTCGAGCTCTTGCGCGACGGAAAATATTTCCTGTGGCGATACTTCACCGGAACGGGCCAGTTCTTCCGCTGCGGCCAGCAGCTTCTCCGCGTTTCGGTAGGTGTTTTGAGCGACATTTTCAAAGTGCTCGTGGCTTGTCTGGTAAATGCGTGCCTTCTGGAGGCTTTTGCCGATACCGCGGTTCTTCCGCAGAAACACGTCGCCATGGTTCTGCAGCCAGTCCAGCACCTGCTTCACGTCCTCCTGGAATAGTCGAAGGGCGAGCTTCTGATGTAGCCGTAGCTTGCCCGCGTGCCACTTGCTTTCGAGCGCCCGGTGATGTCCGAGTATTTGATGTATCACTGAGAGTACGTGCGACGCACCTTCGCTGTAATCGGCCGCCGGATTGCCACCGTTAAAGTGGGAGTTATCCTACAAGAAGCGTTAAAGGGAACAGCGTTAGAATGTTTGTTATAATTAAGTGCAGGAGATGAGTTCGGCTTACATTCTTTCTAGTGTTGACGATCGGCGGTTGGTTGCAAACTTGCACCAGATGGTCGAGCTGGTACAGCAGCTTCTTGCTCGTCGAGTGCACCTCCGTGTACGCCTGGCACATCGCTTCGTACAGCGACTGGTGCGTACCGATCGCCGTCTCCAGACTTTCCACATTTGTCGGTGTCGGGATGGTTGCCTCGCACGCTGCCGCCCAACTGCTCACGCTCTCCGTGTACTGTTCCGCCTTGTGATGGAACACGACCGACAGCGTCAGCACGGCCGTCCGTTCGTCCAGCGTCGTGACGAAATCTTTCCACGTTTTGTCCAACCGTGCCGCCAGCGTGCGTATGTGAGCCGCCGCATAGTGATTACCCTCGTACAAGCGTGCCGCAACGGCCAGTATGCGATTGATGTTAACGCACACGTTGCGTGACGTGATGGCGAACCGTTGGTGCTCTTCCTGCAGATTTTTGGCGATCGCGTAGTTGTGCCCAATCTCGACGTACGTCTCCTGAAACACGTCCCGGTTGTGCAGGATCCAGTCGAACATTTTCTCACAGTCCTGCTCGAACAGCCGGAGCTGGAAGCACTGGTCGAGCTTCGTTTTGCGATGTTGCCACAGGTTCAGCAGCTGCTGCTGAGCATTGCGCGTCGTTTCGAGCTGTTGCAGCACCTGAAGAAAAAGAAGATGGTAATTAGTAAAACCTTTTTTTTCCCCAATAAAGATGCGTTAGAAAGAGAAACATAGCAAGCAATTAAAGGCAAAATGTGTTGTGTGCTTGTCGGAGTGACCCAAATACCGGATCTATTTAAATACAATTAACCTAGACATTGAAGAAGCCTGTCCGATACGGCAGGTACCTCTTACCAAGGCAGACAAATCCTACCCAAAACAAAGACACAAATAATAGTTTTATGATAGCCCGTAAATAGCTTGAGAAGGCCCATCGGCATGGTTCCACCAGCCTGGCTCACGACAGAACGAAGGAAAACTTTACCACAATTCGATTGACCCAGCGCCCCCGTAGTCTTCACTGATGCGATTAGAAGCAACGGGAGAAGGTTAACATTCCGTGCTAGACGACATTACCCGGCCGACACACACACACACACGAACCGTCGCTGATTGTCGTGATTCATCGGAGGCTTTTACAGGGGTTTTGAACCATTACATGTTTGCAAATTGGATTACATGAGCCAATAGCCGCACGTAAAGGAGTTTCATTACCAAACCCTGGAACCCGGGACTTATGAAGAACTATGGAAGAGAAAATTGTCGTTGGTCGCCATTGGACGACCATTGGGTGATGTTTTATATTAAAACAAACAAAAAAGTTCCCAAACAAACCATGCTCACTTCGACAAGGTCAATGCGCAAAGCGGCAAACAAAGTTTGTCCTTCCTGCACCAGGCCCAAAACTTTTGGACAAAGTGCAAAACAATATCATTCCGTCTTTGTGTTGCTTATTTTTTGCTGCATTCCCGTGGAAACAACCTGATGTAGCCTCACTGTTGTGTGGCTTTTGCCCACTGCTTCCTCCCAGAATCGGACACGAGTTTCTGACTGTGTGTAATGTCGTGTTTCGAACTGTCTGCAAAAATCTGGGCCATCGCCGTATCAAACCCTGCCCTCTGCCGCCCTCGCATACCAGGGGAGTGCTATGCGAATTTGAGAAGGCTTGTTTCATTCGAGTGTTGAATGTTTTCTGTTATTGAAAAATAAACCTCCGCACAACAGCAACCTGTAGCCGCCGTGGCATTCCCATCCATTAAATCTCAATCCCGGTTCTGGGGTAGGAGGGAAAGAAATTTCTAGGACTGCCATCATCGGCACAATACCATCTTTTTACCGGTGAACACAGCGCGTGTATCGTGTTTCGCCGTCGTCTGCCATTCTTCTTGGCCGGATCTGATGATAGAATTTCCGATAAACATTGTGTTCGGGTGGCAAACGGGCACAGCACAACGGGCGAGATAAAACTTAAGCGACGATTAAGAAGCTGCCATTCGCCCATTTTCTCCGCGAAACGCCCCTTTCTGTACCGACCACGATCGTTGATCGTTGATCGTCACTGTGGATCCCCGTGTCCACCTTGTTCCGATGGACGGAAGTCGTCACTAAAGGGAGGGGCGCGGACCGACCCGGCAGAAGCAGCGCGAAACATCACCGCCGGAAAACAGCGCGTCCATTATTGCTTTAAGCAGCCAACAACGCTCTACCACGGCAATTATAGAGCGTCTTCCACACACCCGGCCCCGCCACAGAGCTTCGTCCGCGACCGGCCTTTTAATGATAGTGCCAGCCAGATTTTTAGCATCAACGATACCATTTTTGGCGTGCGCGCGATCGTAGCAAAATGAGGGGTGTGTAAAAATGGAAAACGCTCGTGAAAGCACCGCTCGGAAAATTGATTAGATAATTTCCACAACCATTTTCCACTCGACAGAAAGGCCTCCAACGTTACTACGAACCTTGCGCGACACACAACACCTTTCCATTTCGATTGCATTCCATCGTTTGGCTTACCCGGCTTAAAGCAAAAGGCCCCGTTACAGGGAGTAAGTCAGTGTAAGTGTGCATAACGTGGCTTCCCGTGGGGCGGCGCATTTTAATGTGGCGAAATGTCGATATGGTCGAGAGACGGTTTACTGACGCTGTGGTTACTTGGCCGACGGCTGCTAAGCCCGCCACAGCCGGCCAAGAGATGCAGCGCTGGCTGTGAATGGCTGTGATTAAATCGGCCGAATTCATTGCCATCATTTTTTCGATGAATAAACAACGAAAAAGTGAAACTTAACGGCGCAATGGTATTACGGCGGCTAAACAAGCCGACCGAGATGCCGTGGCTTTGGGTAGCACTTACCAGCGCGAAAAACGGAACAGCAGCTTCCAGCGCAAACCACGGGTGGGCGCACGAGTGTTTTGCGTACTTTGATTCTTCTACCTTCCGTTTCAATCCTGGAGGGCCGGGTTTTTTTTTCGATGAAGTGGACCTACACACCTGCTAACGAGACACATATGCTCTTGACTGAGGGGCGCAAATCGATCGAAAGCTGCCACTAACTTTTTTCCAACCACTTCGCCGAGAATTGTTGCGAACGGCGATGGGAAGACAGGTGAGAGTGTGAGCTGCCAATCTTGCTTGTTACAGAATAATTGCAGCTCTTCAGCTTAATTGCTACTACTGCCAGGGAAAAAGGGGAAAATCTTTTCAACTTTTAATCAATATTTCAAAAAAAGGGAAAACGAAGTTTACTTTCCTCACTATACGTCGTGTAAGCTGTATGGCTTTAGGCCTTCAACTATATGTAAGAAGTAAGTCAAAATCGGAGAATAGTGACTCTGACATCAAAAGACTAATATCATGTCCCATCCAGACTTTTCTACCGTAGTAAGGACAGAGTATTCGGTTACTTGGCTAAACAACATTAGACTTGTAAGACATTCTATCGACTCCAAAACTACAATTTAAAGATTGACGAGACGTAGCCAAAATGATGATGGTGACATCGCCAGTGCAGCATCTTCACGATGAACTCTTTTGGAATCCCGGCCAAGCTTACCAGGCTTGTAAGAATGGCAATGGCCAGCATCGCATGGGCTTGCCTGTCTCCTTGTCAACCTGGCGCTAGAGAGAGCCATCCGCGACTCGGAGGTGGAAACTTCGGGGACCATCTTCTATAAGTCACTCCAGATCCTGGCATTCGCTGATGACATAGACATCATTGGTTTGAGGCTCTCCTATAGAGCAGAAGCTTATCACAGGATCGAGCGTGCGGCACAGAACCTCGGGTTGGAGATTAACGAGGCGAAAAGCAAAAGGATGGTGGCACTACCAGCCGCCCTGCTAACAAACACTGATTTACGCACGGGGTGATGTACAGATAGGTGACCGCACCTTCGAAGTCAATCAAGAAGAGGAGAAATATGATCCTCAATAGATCAGACAAAGGTGCAAATCTATCCTCTTGCCTAACAACCAACAAAATGAATGTGTTCTAAACCTCTTCTTCACCACAACAATCCTACCCAGCACAGCATAATGCGTCTATTGTTTTCTAATTCTATTCAAATTAAATGATTTAATAGGCTCGTCTGAACCCGCACATTCCCTGCTCGCATACGATCGTTTTCCAATTTCCCCCTTTCAGAAACCGAACAACACACCGGATATTGCATCTCATTGCAACTAAACCACCGAAAGGCGCCCTCTTCCCGATCTCGCCATAGATCTTCGATTTCACGGCTTGCGGTTCTGTTTAACGTTCGTCTTCGCAACACCGCAGCAGCAGCAGGAAACTGCGCTCACGCGTAGATCACACAGTCGGCATTAGTAGTATACCGCGGAGCTCAGAACCGCGTTAACGAACAGAAAATAGAAACATTACTACACACAACCACTCTCCGTTTGGTGCAGCAGCAGGGAGAATCCCGGTGAAAGAGTGCAGACAACATGAAAAATCAAAGATAGGAGGGAACCAAAAATCTGCCACACGTAACAGACAAGTGTGTACGATGTTTATGATGATGGTATGATTTTTGTGCCTCATTGTTTACACTTTGCTCTTTTTTTTTGGGGGGGAAGGAAGTCTTCTGCTTCGTCTGTGTTCCTCCTCATGAAGAACTCACAACAGTAGCAACAGGGTCGAGTAAACACGGACATTGCTTCACCAAACCCCGACAAACATATGGGGGAAGCAAATGGACACAATGTGCAATGTGGATGATCCTAACGCATCATCAATGGAGACGTCGCGTCTCGAGATTAAAAAATAAGACCGGATGGGTAATAACGTTTTATGGCCCAGCGGCAAACGAAGCATTGAGAAGCGTTCTTCCCCACTCGGTCGGTCGGTCGGTCGTGGGCCCCACAAAACTGGCCGAACAAAAGAAATGACTCAGCTGTTGCAGCCGAAGTAGCTGGCATATCAACGACCTCGCCAAGCACCGCCACCGCAGCTGGTTCGACGAAATCTAAACGAACCATCCACTCTGCCGGCCGGTATACCCACCGACAGGCCGAGAACTTCATTACGCAAATTCGATGCGCTTTGTTGAGCAATTCGGCTCGGACGCGGATGGCGACCTCGGAGGGTGGGTTTAGCGGGGTTGCAAACAAAAGTTTCCCTCTAACGCGCCTTGGAAAGTGAAATGATTACGTGTCGACTGTTACATTGCTACAGTACCGATTCTCATTCACACCAGCCCAACACAACCCTACGACCGGCGACGGGTCAGCTCTGTGTGTTTGTGCTCTTCGATGCGTGCGATGCTCTGGCGTGCGGGGTGGTTTGTGAATGAAACAAACATGAAATGTAATCCACTCGTGTACCACCGACAAATCCGACAAGGAAGGCAATAAAATAATTCACCCATAAATGTCTACCCCGAGCATTCACACCAAACGCTGCTCTGCCGTGTTGGATTTACTTTTCTTCACCGCCTATTTTCGAATCGATAAGTTCGCCTCCTCCTCCTTTTTGTCCGCCGGACAAGATACGATCAACTCCTTGATGCGTAACAAGCCGCATAGACATCACACCAACAACAACAGCAAAAACAATGACCCAAATATTTTCTGTCCGGGGCCTTTCCCGATCCTACTTTCGATTGTGCGGCCTCCTCCAGCCTGAAAGCACACTCTCGTGTCTAAAGTGGAGCAACGGGTGTCCCCATCTAATAAGCTAATTAAACACGTGTTTTCGCACCTGATTCATCGCCGACGTTACGTCCGGATTGATACAGTTGGTGGGCAACGGTGCCGAATGACAGCCGTCGTCGTTCCGGTTGGAGTAGGTCGTCAACTTTCCCAGCAGCTTCTGGCCCTGCAGATCAAGATCCTCGATCGGCAGCTTCAGTATCTTGCGCTTCATCTCGTTGTGCGCATCGATGCTGTGCTTCGCCCCATTCACATCCTCCGGACATTCGGAGTGGGTGAGATCTTCCTGCAGGTCATCGATGCGATCCAGGATGTCGCTGGCCTGCCACAGGAAATCTTCGAACGCCACGCGCAGATCGATCCACACCGCATGGTCGTAGTGCAGGAACCCTTCAAAGTCCGACGTTAGCTGCGACGGTTCCACCAGCTTCCCGAGCGACTGGATCGAAATCGTGGTCGTCTCGAACTTGTACTTGTTGCTGGCGATCGACGAACGCTGCTTGTGCCAGAAGTTGTCCGGCTTGATGATGACCGCCTGGTGGATGACGTCCGTGCCGAAGCTTTCCTGCAGCACCTTCAGTATCATCTTGGCGCTTGCCGCCGTATTGCCATTGCCCCGCATGTCCACGATGATGGTAAAGCCATGACTTTTGCTTTCATCGCTGATCGATGTTTTGATAGATGGTTGTCGATGGATCATAGAACGAGAGAGAGAGAGAATAGAAAGAAATAATTTAAATAAAAGTTCAAATCATTAGTATGCACGAGGCATCCGCCACTGCACGGGACGGATGGAATTCCAGTTCGACTCTCCCGCTGGTGAAGCGTACCGCGGGAGCTATAAAAAGTCCCCATCTATGTGTGTGTGTGTGTGCGTTTTTTACACAACCTTCGACTATATTTTGTGCTGGTTCTCCTCTTTCGCTTGCCATTTTTGTATCTCCGAGACCGTTTAACGCCCAAATCGTGGCAAATATGCTCACACCTACCAGAATTGAACGGGGAGGCAGCTCGCACGGTAAAAGGTAGGTGAGAAGGAAATCAATTTTGTACCCATCTAGAACTCGACCGAAACCCGGCGCTCGTGTGTGTAATGGTGTATTTCTGGCAGGAGAGATTTAAATTCGCACCACAGGATACAATCGAATTTTTTTTCCCACCCGTTCTTCCCACCTCAGTGCAGAAAAGCAACTTTGTGCGATTTTTTCCACAATATTGAACAGTGGGACTTAAGTACATTACCCCACTACTACCACCAGGACCAGCAGTCTGTCCAAAACTGGTGGCGCGAATTCTACCTCTCCCGGGGTGCGTTGGTGTTGTGCCGGGGTTGGTTGGTTAGCTAATTTACAAGTCCGGTCCACAGTCCGCAGCCGATGGCCGGCTATCGTTCAGACAAAAAAGAAGCGGAAGATTGACCGACCAAACAAAATAACGAAACCTAGCAAAAACGCGACGGCGTTAGGGCGGCAGAGCAAACACCGGTCCCCGATTGATTATTGGCTGGCTCTGGTTTGGCGTGGTTGGTGCAGGTTCTTTTCGCTTTTTTTTTTGTTTCGATTGAGGACGTAGTAGTACAGACCTCCTTCGTTGGTTCAATATTCAATTCTTTACCCCAGGAGGAAAGCTATAAGCAAGGGGCGCGCGATAGATGCCCTCGAATCAAATGGACAGAATTATTTTGCAGTGATTTTATTCTGGTCCATCGGTCGTTCAATACAAGGGCAGGAAAAGGAAGGAAAAATTACTTTTCTACATGCATCCCAAGCGGTCGGGTAATTGAACGCGTAAATTCGGCAACAACTGTTGTTCATAAATTCCCAATGTACGAAATGGCAAAAGAGATTGTTTTAAACAGTAACTTTAAAAATTCTGCTTTAAAGTACCGGATAATCAAGAAAGTGAAAATGAGACGGCTCGGTGGAAGAGACTATAAAGGGGCTGCTCTTCATACGGCAGGACCGGGGTTTAAATCCCATCCGGACCGTTCCCCCGTAGTGAGGATTGACTATTCAACTACATGGTATCAGTAAGGCACCACAGTAAGTCTAGTAAGGCAAAAATAACCTATAAGAGGTCTTTAAACCAAGAAAAGAGAGAATCAAGAAAGTATCCGCGTATGCTTGCACTGATATATTATGATGGCTTTAACTGTACCGAATTCCGAAGAAATGCGATATGGATACAACACTATCCGAATTCCAGAAACTACAATTATAAAGCTTCAGGAAAAAAACCCTAAATTCTGAAAGAAAATGTCCTGGGGTTGCTTACGCCATTCGTTCCTCAGTTCTGATATAGCCGAGATCTTCTGCAACGCTGCGGGTGATCATGCTTCAATTATAACTCGCGATCAAGTATGATCGTGTCCTGTCTCTCTCTCTTGTTATCACATGCTATCCTTGCCTCTAATATACCGAGTTCAATACTAATATTGACAGGACAAGCTCCCAAATTCCCTTCGGCTTGTTGTCATGTTTAAAGGTCCGATAATCTAGAAACAGATTATTGAAGTCAATGAAACCAGAAACGACTGACTAAGAAATGCCCAAGGGACAATATTCTCAACAAATTTAGAACTCAGATATTCCTTCCAAATTCCTTTCAATTACTTACAGCTACATGTGTTGGTTGTCGCAATCGATTAGGACCGGAACCAATTTCAAAACAAAAATCACCTCACGTTCTACATTTCGACCAGCTGCACGTAGCTACACGTCCACAAACACCATGTGGTCGATCTTTCTTCAAAAGCGAGACCCACGACCACGGACCAGCCAAGCGATAAATGAACGTTGGCTGAGGGGGCGCCGTCTCAAAAAACATTTAAAGTGGATCCCAATCATTAGAGAGTAACCCCAATCGATCCTTTCGAGCGCACCACCACACCACGGAAGCAGCAAGCGCAATAAATGATCTTTCCGTTCAAACAACATGAAAAGTGAAGTGAAAGCCCCGAGTCCCCGCGGTCCCTTGCTTCCCTTCTCGCTACCGGAATGCGGTTAGAATGGCTGAATTCACCACCCATCGCACGCGAGTTTGATGGTTTGCATATACATCGCATCCTCATCTCAAGTCCCTTGCTTCTAGTCAATGGGAAACCTAAGACCACGGTGGTGGGCAACCCTTTTGTTTTGGCGTTATTTTTGGACGCTCTTTCATGTTTGGGTCAGCGCGATTGCTTGTTAGTTTCGGCACTACTAAACCTCCTCCCAAATCAGTCACCCCATCCTCCACTCAAAAACTGTGCCACGCCAGCCATGGACAGGAAGAAGGAACACACGAAAAACTCTCACGGGATTATTAGACGACATATACACAGGCGTCATAAAGTAGAATATTGCCTTTCCCAAAAAAAAACAGAAAAGAACAACAGGAACCCCGCACGGAATGTTGAAACGTCTCAATTGCCGGACATCATCAACCGTCGACTCCGAAAAGTGGCAGACTCGGGGTTAATAATACTGCCGCCGCCACATCTCAATCCATTCACCCACCGGCGTAGCATTGGACCGGGTAAGTAGCATTGGAATTTGTGAACCGAAAGCCTTCATGCTCCTGCACCGGTGCTACAATAAATAATTCAAATTCGTTCAACTTTATCCGGCGCGTTGGGCCACCGGGGAGTTGGGGGGGGGATTGGTGGCGCCATTCCGATCCTAACTGCCCAGGAATGTTGTGTCGTACGTGTGTGCACTGAATTTCGGCACCGGAACACGAAGAATTGTTTGGCAAGTCCCAAAGGAGCTTACCGTAAGAAAAAAACTCAGTGAAACAAAATGTGAGCACACATCAGCCAATCGGATAGGCTCGACTGCGAAAGATCCCCAAAAATAGATGGGCTCAATAAAACGAGCCAATGTCAACGGGGCGGGTGTCTGGCTGGGAAGTTTGAAGGAACAATCAGTGGAATGTTACACTCTTTGTGCATCGTCGGTTTTTTTCTGATAGGGGGTTGTCTATTGATTATTGTGTGATCTTTTTGCTGCCCAAGTGCTGCCCGGATATAAAGTGTCCGGATGTGGACCAAATTGACCTACAACCTTTGCTCTCGTCTGGTCTTGGATAAGTTTTGCGCCAAGAGGGTAAGTTCTTATGGGATATTTTGCTTCTCCAACACTTGAAGCTCTTACGCCATTACTAAAATATTACAGGAGATTAGGTTTTGGGAGATGCCCAAAGCTCAACCTATCTTGGGTTAAGGGTCAGTACCGACTACAACCTAGATTTTGGGATTCATTCAAGGGTACTGTGGCAGTCAAATACTAACCAATTTCAGGCCTGATGATAAATATTGAGCAAAGCTTTCCACTCCACTTTTTAGTTCTCGCCCTTCCAGGCTGTTCCAGAGGACGATAATCAATGTGATATTCGGCCATCACTATTGCGCAGCGAATAAGCCTCACCAGGCTCCGCTCTGCTAGTCATGTCATGAAAATGACACCAGACGACCTAGCGCCTAAACTCTTGTTATAGGTACCCATAAGAGTGGCGGGCCTCCATGAGAAGCGATGCTCCATGCTTGATTATGAGCAGTCTAAAGGACTTTTGCTGCAGCCCGCCAGATCGCCAGATAAGTAAGCAAATAAAGTAATATACTCTGATCTGATCATTTTGCAGTTATTTTCAAATTACTTTCACGAGCACCATCGTATGCAACATTCTGCGCATCAGTGTTGCCAGCCCTGCAATTACTGCACTTTTATCGAACGAATTAATCTTGCTGTACAAAATAATAATGCATTACTGCCGAGCGAGCGTGCCAAATTAATGAGAACGCAACTGTCATATAAATAATTCATCATACAATTTACAAAAGTTCCTCCAACGCCCAACCGCTCGCTCCACCCACCTCCACTAGCACCATCGATTCTCGATCAATTGCCGAACCGTATCGGGGACCAGTGCGCGCCTGCATGTGACAGCGAGCGTGTGAGTGAGGGCGTATAAATTTTAAATTCTACGTACGCACTAGGGGCGAACTAAATAGCTAACAAAAGAGCACGGTTCGGAGGCATGAGCCGCCGTTATGGGTGGTGGTAAGGAGTACTAACTGCATAATTTACCACACACTTTATTGCATTATCGATCATGTAGCTCTAGTGTGGTGCATAAAGTATTAAAAGCCACATTTCGCCAATTGCCGGTGCCGACGCGGAGAAAAAGGCCGGCCCTATAGAAATTAGAATTAATCCACCGTGCTCTGCTGCGCTACACGGTTGCTCTATTTGATGTTGGAGTGTATGGAATTTGTATCACTTTGAAGCTTTCAAGGCTTAATAATGCATCGGGTGAAGTGCAGTAATGGTTGGAAAAGCGGCTTAACTAAATGCTAACAGTAATAAAGCTAAGCTGCCTTGGGTGCAATTTCGAACGGAACAGCTTTACTTCGCTCTGTAACTGTGTTTGTCTATACTGTCTGTACTGTGATGCAAATTAAAGAGGTAGAACTGCATCTGGCGACTTGCAGAACAATTTATGCTCGCCCTTCTGTACAAAAGTAAGAAGGAATATTCTTACGAAGGAAATGGAAGCCGCTTAGTCCCCGATTTTTATATCCCTAATGAACGATATATTGTTCAGTGCTCCATCAAACATCCTCCTTAAGAGGGACCACACCGACCGGGTGCATCATCATCATCATCATCATCATCATGTAGAGATGTCGTAATTGTCAACCAAACCATCGTTACATTTGCTGTCTCTCGCGAAAGAACCGCACTATACCGTGGGTACGGAAAGGCCTTAGGATGCCCTGCTCTGCTTTTGTCCTTCTCCGCGTACTGCTTCAAAATGGGGGGAGGGGGGGGGGGGAAATGAAAATCCCTTCCCACAAGATGGGGCAACTGTGGCGCGCAATGGGGGTTGACGATTCTACCCCTTTTTTTCGCTACGTACGGCAAATGTCGCCCAAAGGTGCAATAAGTACCTTTTTCCCACTTCAATCCAATTAGACACACCGACCAAAACGAAAACCCAGCGAAAGTCAACCGAACGCCAACACAAAGCGCACCAAGGCCGCACACCGTGGTGCCGGGGTCGGTGCGCAGGGCCGGCTGGCGGCAAGTGTGTAGTGTTGTTTTCGGTTTTTGCGTGCATGTTTTTGTTCCGCGGAAAAATCATCCACCCATCCATCCATCCATTCTATTGTCAGTTAGACTGCGGTCTGGCGGTCGGGATGGAGGAGCACATGAGCTTCCCTTCCTCATTACCCCATACTTACACGCCTCGAGCGGTGGGATTTATGCGTCTACTAGTCAGCACCACCACTAACGGCAAAGTGCACTAGAAAAGGCAGTCAACTGTGTTTGGACGGTGTGCTTTAAAAGGAAACAGTCGCACGATAGGGAGCCGTGTGCTTCTATTCATTAGTGCAGTCGGGCGCCACCGGCCTCGTTCCTGCTGCTGCTACTGCCAAGCGGATGTCAACCGTCAGGATCAGGGTGGCAAACGAATGCATTTCGAACAGGATTTATGTAGATAGAGAGCGCGAACATTTAAAGCTCATTGTTTGCTGGTTGCAGTTCGGGCGGAGTTGGGAGTTACGGATATGCAGCAAGTATGGAACTTTTCAATGAATTGACTTTTGAAACAGTAAATAAATATAGGGGGTTTGCAGCTCATTTACAAACGCCAGCAGCATTTTTTCATTTCTGTAAAGGACTATTTCAGCACCCCATTAATATTCCAAGTCCGTGAATATGAATTTCAGCTTCATCAAGTGGTATTTCAACAGTGCTGTCAAACGCGAGGCGGCATCATTCTATCATTCTATTCGCAAAAGTTCCTTATCTATATCAAAGCATTAAATTTATATGCTTTATATGAACACGTCGATAAGTTTCTCTTTGTCAGTACAGTCTGGTCGTTGCATGTCTATTACATTATCTGCAAGTCCCTGGGAGATAATAAAAGTTCTTTCCTCACCCTCTGTGGCCATTGCAAATGTACCACGTGCACGTCTAGCGATCTTTATTAATCTGCATTCCCAGCGAACTCACCCAGTCCGGTGGTTTTGCACTGCAGTTCCTCCCTGTCAAGTCGCAAAAAAGTGGCAAACGGTTCACCCCTAGGGTTCCCAGAATGTCTGCCCCCCAAAAACGGTGACGTGGTAGACCAGAAATTATTATACAGTCGGTAACGAACCACCAGTTCTCCACTGAGACAGCGGAAAAGACACGCCAACTTTACACCGTAGAAGTACTGCTACAACTGCTCCCAAGTCTTCGTCCAACCAGTACTGTATGCGAAAAAAAAATGAATTAATGCATGCAGTCGAGAACCCGGTTAACGGTTCCGGGGCCGAAAAATTAAACTGTACGGTACCCAACCAAAAAAGGGACGTCCACCCAAATATTCATTTTCTCCGCACCGGTATTGCAACCTCAAATTGCAAGCCTCACCAACTAGCTGCTATCAGAAAATCGTTCCCTAGACGTTAGTTCTTCAAAAGACACTGCGCTTGTGTAGCGCGACACGCGTGTGGCTTACCTCGGTATGTTGATGAAGTAGCTGACGACCCGCTTGATGTCTTCCGGTTTGATCCGCTCGCGCTTTGTCGTGGCCGGGAAGCAGATGATCGGTCCGCCCCGATTGTCCCGGCCGCCGGACAGCAGTGCGAACCGTTCATTTAGCAGCGGCAATATGTCCAACGCCCTTACCCCGTCCATCGTGTGAAGGTACGTGTCTCTCTATCTCTCTCTATGTTGGTCTAGGTAAGGGTGGCTCCGAACGTCTCGCTAGTTAGCGAATGACCTTTGGGCCCGCCAGCGAACAGATAAGAATTTAATTAATGAGCTCTCCGGCTCGCACTCTGAGTCACAATGGTGTCCTCTAATCCTTGTACGACGAAGATCGAGGATCGAAGGTAATCGAGACAAAAAATGGGGTGTTTTATGTTGGTGTTTTTCGTTGATCGCTGATGGTTATTATCACTGCAATTTGTTGTTGCCTTGGTGTACGGGAAATGGTTACTCTTTCTGTGTTCCCTCACTGTACACTCGCACTCACTCACACACTCATACACACTATATAGTAACCGCTCTTAGTAACGCTAGTAACGCACACTGCCGCGTATGTTTTGACAGTGCGCTTTTCTTTGATCCCTGTGGAGTGTTTTTCTTCGTTTTTCTTTTCTCTTTTTTTTGTCACGGATTTCAAACCAATTCACACACTATCACTGCCCTCGTACGCCAAGGGATGATAACGAATGCGTATAAATCAAGCTGCCTCTGGTTCGCTGATACTTGCTGCTGGCTGATCGTTTTCCTGTGACGCACGGTGGTGCGTAACCATCGTCGCAGACGGTGCTGTTGCTGTTTTGTGTTCGTGTTTCGGTGACTACCACCCTTTCGCTCAACCTCGACCACGCTGCTGCTGCTAGTGCGACCACCATCACCATCACTCCTCCGCATGCTTCTGCACACCGGCTGCTTCAATCTAGCAACCGGAGCCAAGGAACCGGGCACGATCACCATCCTCACCGCCGGCACCGATCGATGACGGCCGGGAGACGGCACAGGTGTCGCCCATACCGATGAGCCGCGGTGTCGCAAACCACAGCAACCACGCCAACGACGATGACGGGATGACGATCCTGCTGCTGCTGCCAAGATCGAACGAGACGGTTTGCATCGTATTGACGCGCGCGGATCGGTTTCCGGTTACTGCCCGTGCCCCTTGGGCGGCGGACGGCGGTTGTGGAGCGCGAGATCCGGTTGCGCAACCGCCTTCAAACCGGGAGAGCAATGGTTGTGTGGGGATTCTTGTGCCTAAGCAGCAACAAACAACAACGCACACGGCCGATTGCGCTTTCTATATTTGAAACACTTTTTCCTTCACTGCACACGATCGCTTCTATCTATTGGTTTGCTTCACTCACTTGATCGCGCACAACACCTGGTGCGTCGTCGTGGGGGAGGGACAGACATGCTGCCATCCCAACCTTTTATTTATTTACACACGCACAAGCAACACGGATCACATATAGGACACAAATAACAAACACACACTCTCACACGGGGGATATGCTGCTAGTGCACAGGTGTACAAAATTAAGAAGCGGCAAAAACACTACAAAGCCACTACTAGGCCACAATATTACGCTTGGAGTTATGTTATTAAACACTGTTCACTTCTGTATATGATGCGGATTATAAGCGATGATCACCATCGGGAAGGGGGTGTTTTGATGGTACCTAAAATAAAGAAAGATCGATATAAAGGCACGCAACATAACGAGGCTAATCGTGTTTTAGCTACACTGATATGTTTGCGCCATTTTTCGTCTGCAGAAGCGATTGGTTTGCAGCACGGATGGTATGGTGTGTATGAGCTAATCCCGTGTGTAATCTCTTATGGTCTGCTAATCCCGATTGCAATTTGCACTTAACACACACGATGCGATTACATTTTCCAGCTTTTATCTGCTACCGAGCACGATGCGTTGATAAATGGAATATCGTAAATTTAAAAACCGGCATACGTGCTTTATCTTGTTTGCCAGAGTACGGTGTGAGTGTTTCGTTGTATCAACATATCCTATCAGGAACAACATTTTCTGTGGAATGTATTTTTTTTTGTTCCTCTGCCTTCATTTTACATATTTTTCCACGCTCATCCGTGCCTGTGGAGTCTGTCGGTGTTCCGTGTCCTCTGCAAGGATATTAAATCGATGGTAATTTTTCGCAAATTTTCGCCCGCAAAACAAATTCCCTTTTTTGCTGTGAGACTTGTAGTAGCAGTGGCGCATCAATTCATCCATAAGTTGTTCCCATGGAAACCGTAATCGTAAATTCCAACCCAACCGGGGTACAGGGAAAAAAAGTACGTCGAAGAAAACACATTATTCAAACGCACACGAGCAGCGAGAGCAACAAAAATGCAATTAAAAACCACTTCTTCACCGTGGCCACGACGACGGATGTTCCGAAAGGGATTCGTCGTTCACATATTCATCGACCGATTTTTCCTTCATGTTGCCTGGCCTTCATTTTGCATGCGGCATTTTTCGATGTATTGGTGTGTGTATTTATACCTTGAAAATCTATGCTTCCGTCTGTGATGTTTGGTCCAATTTTTTCACGCTGTATCTCAGCTCAATTACCTCGGTGGACGAACCACCATACAAACGCACACACACAGCGGCGGGGTGAGTTTTCCTTTGATGGTGAAGAAAAATCACTAAATTAAGGTAAAACTATTGCTTTTCCATAGCCTACTACAACACTGTACCACTACTACTACTACTACTACTACGGAAGAAGGGATTTCTCGTCTGAATTTGATGCTCACGTTCACACGAATAGATAGACGGGGCGGCCCGACCGAAGCAACATAACTCTACGCACGCTTCGCTGATTAGCGACCAGCGCAAACGGTGCATTACTATTGCAGTGTACCGACGAAGAAGGAGAAGAAGGGGAGGAACCAAGCTCATCTTCAGGAAACAGCAGCAGGCATCCGTACATTGGGCGGGCGGAAAATGCAAAACCTCCTACTACCGCCGGGGTGGGAGCATCATCATTATTGAAGCCTAAACCTTTTTCACCTCGCCACTGCAAAAAGGCGATTTTTGTTTCCTTTTTTTCCATTAGTACACGGTTGTTTCACCACACATTTGTTATGCTTTTCCTGTACTGCACACACACACCACACACAGCGTTTTGTTTCACCTAACGAGTGAACTAAACTCTAATCAGTGTTGCTGCTTTACACAAATCGGAACACACGGAACTGTTCGGGTTTTTTTCTTTTTAGTTTTTCGGCGTTCGAATCCGCGGTCTTCCGTCTGCGGTTCGTCGCGATGTTCGTCTGTCTTTTGTGTTGCCTTTGCTAAGGGAGCTAACCAAAACAAAGCCATCATAACAGCAGCGCACGCACACACACACACATAGCAACACCATCAACGCCACTTCGCACTGTTTCCTGTGTGAGTGGGATGCGTGTGTGTGTATACACACAGCATAAATGACAGTTGAAGAAAACGATGAATAAAGATAGTTGTCATCTTGTCGATTTCATTTTTCGTTGTGCTCTTTCTCTCTCTCTCTCTCTCTCTCTCTTGAGTGCGCTCTCTTTCTGTCTCAACCCCAATGTTTCCGTTCGCTTTTTCCGCTTCCTGTTGCCGCGCCGGTGGATGCCAATTTCCGGAATGACGGTTCCATCCACGGGGATCCCCCCATCCCGGTGCGTTTTCTCCTATCCTTGCCTTTGCCGATGCAACGATGCGTGCACTTGTTATGAGACGAGGAACCACACAGCCTCATCTCAACACACTGAACTATTCACCCACTCACTCACTCACTCACCCACCCAACCACAATGTCTGGTCCAAGGTACCAGGCTGCTGTGATCGAAAGATGGAAATTAGTGAAGCGAAACTGCCCGCAGACGAAGGATTCCCGTTTTTAACCACCGCAACACGGGCAACATGCTATGATGAGCATGTAACAGGCAAAACACAACCTTCGAGGAGCAGTTTACTGCTCCATATTGCACTATTGGAGCAGCTCACACCTTTCTTACATGCATGCGCGCACACACACACACACTTACACAAACACCAACACTAAACAGAGAAGCCGCTAAAAGAAACCAAGAAACGCACTAAACAACTTATCTTATGCTGTTTTCTACCATTCATTCTTCATTTTTTTCCACGAGAGATTCTTTCAATCATCTCTCTCTACCACACACACACACATACACTCTTTAACAAAAACGGCGTTCTTGATCTCGTTACTTTTGTTTGTGTGTGCATGATTTCTGATCTCTTCTCGTTCGATCTGCGGACCGTTTTTATTCCCAGTCAAAATAATCGACCAAGAAAACGGACCGAAATAGCCCCCTCTCTTTCTCGCTTTTTCCCACACACGCACACAAGTGCTCTCTTTCCGTTTTCTCTTTCTATCGCGTGAGACGCATATTCGTTTTATGATCGCTCTCCTTCTTGCTTTTCTTTTACCGCACACACACTCTCTCTCTCTCTCATTCTCTTCCTTTCACGGATGGATGGCACTATGTGTGTGTTGGTGTGCATGTATAATGTCGAAACATTATGCTCGAAGAAACACACTTCCGATGATGGCGAAAAATCTGATTGAATTGGAATGGCAGGAATTAAATCCTTTGCGGTGTGTTTAGCTGTGATTTTTCTTCTCTCTCTTCTTGTCGGCCAATACCGGCCATACTGCTGGTTAGGAATTTCCTTATGTTTTGTTTTACGGTTCGGTATGGTGTCGGGTGCGATTTTTTTTTGCACACATTATCCTCACACCTTCTTCCTTCGCTAGCATCCTCTTTCTTCCACCCCCGTACATACACACTCACACATACTACAAACCACAACAGAATGACGGCTGCGAATGTCTTCTGCACACGAAAAATGCAAACGCATTCATCAAAAGTTTTACTTCCGACTGGCTTCCTGGATTAGCAGCGAAATATTTTACACCTCTATGAATCACACGATGCACCATTCTATAACTAACAAGCAATATGGATAAAAATGTCAAAATTACACACAGGGATAGGTTTTTTTGTTCTTCAACGCACTGCTGCGACTGCCTCCCGTTCAACTCATGTTTGTTGTTGCAGACCGTAGTTGGCAGCCCGAAATGGTCATTACGATCGATCCGGGGTGTTGGGACTTCTGCGTCGCTTTCACCCGGGTCGAGTCGGCGGGGGTGCACACGCAAAACTGTACGCAGACGGGACGGGACTCCTTCTGCGGTATTTCAAAATTGATTTGCTTCGGCAACAATCACGCGGACGCTGATGATCGAGCAATATATTCAATCAGCACACAACGCTAGCTGTGTCGCACACACAGACAGAACACGGGAAACAGGGCCAAACGATACGAACGCAAAATGTTTCGACACGGGAAAAACTACACTGATGGTCGTCGCTGCCGTCGCAGGAGAAAATGTACGCGTTTTCCGCGAAAACGTTGTTGGGCCTTTGGCTGATGGCAAGAGCTAGAGTGAGAGCTTGCGAGAGAGAGCTAGCGAGAGAGAGTGAAGGATCCATGTTGGATGACACTTTAGCAAGTGAACACACTGTGCTGAGGCAGTGGTCGTTTGAATCCCTTCACAAAATGAACATTTTTTATTTCTTAAAAATGCAACCATTGTACCATTTGGCTCATAAAATAAAAAGAATTATTTGCGCATAATTTTATAACAATTGCTCAACACATTTACGGCTTTTTTACTTGAAAATTGAAACCCGAAACCGGTTCACGGTTTTAGATCGTTTTCAAGAGCATCCATCTATATAAACCTTGGTCACAGCAGCTGTCAAATGTGTTGTTTGGCAAAACAAAACACAACTGCTGCCAAGTACAGTTTGAAAATACGTTGTGAGCGTCCTGCATCAAATTTTCCTCTTCAGTTCACCACAAAATGGCAATTAATCCCGAAAAGGAGGAGTACGAGCTGCAGTACTTTAACTTCTCGTCGGAAGAACTAGTGGCGCAAAGTAAGTCACCATTCAAATCATCATCTTCAAATGCATTCACAACACAAACTTCTTTGTCTTCGCCTCCTTCACAGACATACAAATGGTACAATCGCTGCTTAACAAATCACTCACCGTCTTCACGGAACAGTTGATCCAGAAGCAAAAGATCCCGGACGATCCCGCCACACGGCTGCGTGCCGGCTGCAACAAAACCGCCATCGCCATCTACAACGATTGTTTGCCGGCGATGAACAACCTGAACGCGCTTTATCGGAAAACCTTTGTCATACCGGACAACGTGTTGATACCGACGGACCTGTTACATACGCGCGGATACACGGAGGAGCTGGAGAAAAGTTTAGAGCAAGAGGTACAGACGGCCAAAGACGCCGTCATGCAAGGGGCCGTCTTCCTGGCCTCGCTAGAGGCCGAACTCGAGCTGCACCGAGAGCTGGAAGCGTGCTACGAAGCGGAAGAGGAAATAATTGAACAGTTGAAAGATTTCCAGGAGGAAGAGATCGATCCGGACGATGTGTCGGATCTGGTGAAGCGATTAGAAATAGCCGGTATCGTTGTGGATGGTAACGCACAAGAGAGCATCGTAGAGCTTGATAATTTTTTATTACAAAAATAATAGAAAGCATATGCTGCTTGATTGTTTCCCTATAGCAACCCTCTGACCGGCAGTGTGTGTGTGTGTACGTAAATCGTAAATCTGTTTAACACTTTTTTCTTCCCACAAAACTTCGAGAGGTCACAATGTGTATCGATATCGATCGAAAGGAGCGTGATAATACAAACTCGGTAACAAATAGGTGATAAAAACAAACGAAACAAACCACTAGCAAAGAAAAACCAGTCCCCCGCCGCTATCCCCGCAAATTGCACTTTTACAGTCCCGGTGCGACCACGTTGAGGAATTTCATGAAAATTTCCACCCCGATGAAGCAGGCCGCGTTGGCCGGGAACGCTCGCAGCATTACAGGCGTCACACCCTTGTACAGCGCCAGCGGACCTTCGCGGCGCATCAGCTCCCGGAACACGTCCCTTATTCCGTTCGGGTACGTGCCTTCCGGTGCCGTCTGCAGTCTCGATTTCAACACATCGGCCGGCATTCCAATCGCCCAGTTAGCGATTCCAGCCATACCACCGGCAAAGATCGTCCCCAGCAGTCCAATCGATGCGTCCTTCTTTTCACCCGCCTTCGGTGCCAGCGCCCGCTGGATGTACTCGTACGTGAGGAAATACATGCCGGACGCAGGGACATCGCGCAGCAACGTCGCAAAGGCGCCCTTGTAGATGCTACGCATTCCACCCTCGGCGTACAGCTGCTTGGCGCAGTCCACCATACCGTTGTACTTCTGGGGTGAATTGCCACCCTGCTGGATCTGCAGCAGACACTTGATACGCTCACCCGGCGCCATGACGGTGGTCGTGAAGATGCCCGAAAATGCACCGGCCGCAAAGAGCTGCGTGTAATTCAGCTCCTCGTCGGGAGTTTTCTGCTGCAACCGCTTACCCAACCCGAACCCGAAGAAGCTGACCGCGAAAATCGGTGCCACACCCGTGATCGGTGCCGACATGCCTTTGTACAGTCCCCGGAACCCTTCCCGGGCGATCGTTTTCTTCGCACAGTCCAGCGTTCCGGCGTACAGGGGTGCTTGGCCAGCGGCGGGCAAGGGCATCGTTTGGAGGCGCACCTTGATCGTGTCGAGCGGATGGCCGGCCAGCACCGTACAAATGCCACCGAACCCACCGGACAGGAAATACTTGATCGGACTCTTGTTCTCTGACATCGTGGCGCTGCCTGTGCTGATCCTTTCCCTTTTCGGCTACTATCCGGGTACGTGGGGGAGTGCGTATGCGTATGCGTGTGTGTGTGTGTGTGTGAGTGCGGCCGTTTGTGTGATGTAAACGAACGCAATCGACGGCAAACAATGGACCGTACTGTTGTGAGGTAAACGTTTTACGCACCGCAACAAAAACGTAACTCAAAACCAAACGAAAAAACTTAACGCACCGGGACGGCAATGGCTGTTGCGCTTCGTAACGTCGATATCTCACTGATGGTTCGCGTAAATATCACCGTGATATGCGGGAGGGACAAGGATTAACCAGTCTCTGCCTATTCCGTCCCGGGTTCAAAGTACGGCCAGATAACCAAAATATTATGACATTTTAGCGTGTGACGTCGACGGTCCGCACAGTGGGTCGTTCGAGCGGACAGGAAGATGTAAATACGCTTTTTAGTACCGAACGGCCGTTGTACTAAAAATCTAGTGAGCGCGGGAATTTGAAATTTGAAATTGAGTGGTCTTCGTTTATCTTCGCTAACATTTATACTATCCTGTACAGTAAAGGAAAGCGTACATTGCTTGATAGTGCGAATGAAGACTTGTTTAAACCGCAGGAGGGCATTTTCGGAACAGGTCTACTCGTCTAATTTCTCACGCAAGCATTCAACTGGATAAAAGACGAGGAGGGTTTTTAAACCACCCAACCCAGACCGAAAA
The DNA here is from genome assembly GCF_013141755.1 of Anopheles stephensi. Classification (NCBI taxonomy): domain Eukaryota; kingdom Metazoa; phylum Arthropoda; class Insecta; order Diptera; family Culicidae; genus Anopheles; species Anopheles stephensi. The sequence continues at coordinate 7,216,137 of NC_050203.1, forward strand.
TCGTCTGCAGGAAAAGATCCTTTTTCGAAGTTGTAACAATAAATCCTTCCTCAGCAATGCTCCTTCCTAACGGTTAACGATTTTCGACATCACAAGTTACAAACATATCCAGCCGGGCGCTAACTACCACTTTATTCGCAATGCTAATCTCACAAACCAAACTCTGCCCCGATAACTTATCGAATGCACAGCACTTCATAGTCGGTCACGCTCACCTCGGCGCCGTCGAACGGCAGATAGCAGCAACCGTGCGACGGGTGAATCTTGCCGGGCGTTTGCGATCCACCGTGGATCGCACGGCCCATGTACAGCGATTCACCGTCGGCCGTTTCGCCTATCTTCATGGCCGACTCCGGTACGCTACCGCCCGTTGCGTACTCCCACACGAACGCACCGTAGCGCAGCACTTCAAAGTCTTCCTTGAGGACCTCCTCGCCACCGTGACACACGAAGGCCACATTCTTGGTCGGGATCACCTTGGCCGGTATCATATCACCTTCGTGGAAGGCACGGCCGACGTAGATTACCTCACCGTCGCAATCGACACCGGCACGGACCATGTTCGGGGGAAACGGTCCATTGATGTTGCAGTATTGCCAGCAGCCCGCTACAAAAGAGAGATCGGTTCAGTTCCCATTAGTGCACCTTTGTTGAACTACACAGAAGGATTAGCGATTTGTACAGGAAGGAAGCTAAATCCCGCATTGGGCGGTGTTAGTGTTAGTTAGTAAGTACATTCGGAGACGTTAAGAGCCATGAGGCGGACAGGGTGGACGGAAGGATGGTACGGAGGTGGTTAGTAGTACCAGAAGCCGTTAAAAGAAGCGACAGTGTGGTTTGTGTGGGCAACGCTTATCTTTGTGACCGATTTTATCACGTACCGAATTCGTTCGGTACGCTTGCCCCATAAGACGGTGGCTTAACCGTTTCGCAGCACACGGACGGCGAGCTGGAAGAATCGGAAGATGAGCTGGATGTTCGAGCGACCCCAGCAAACGGTGCCGGGGGAGCTTCGGCTGGGTTGTACGATAAGTCCGATGGATTAGACAAGTAATCGGGATGAAATCCGTAATGTGGATAACCTGAGGAAATTGCGACATTTTAGGGCAGGGATTGACTGATCCTCCAACAAAAAAAAAAAAAACGGCGCATGATCTGTATTTTTAGCCCGCTTTATCTAAGTCAGTCGGACACGGGGCCAAGGGAGGGACGGCAGGACAGAACACAGATTAACAAGATAGCACCAAGTTCCGATGAAAGATTTGACAAAACGAATAACTTATCTAATCCCTTATCGGCACCAGTTGATGGGGCGAAACCGATGACCGAACTTGGGGAATTTAAGGAGCAATATAATATTTCAAAAACTTTGCTTTAACTATTGACATACTTTATCTTTTCCCGATAAAGTTATTACACTTTCGGGCTGTAAAATTATCCACAACACAACCATTCTCTTATCACACCGATTTTCTTCGAGAGCAGAAGCATTAGTTTACACTTTGCCTTGTTCGTTCTTGCTCCTGCTCAGTTTTCTGTTGTATCAGCTGGCCCCGGTGCTGAGGTAAGGCGGGGAGGCCTTCCTGGCCAACAAACACGCACACGCGAGACGTTCAGCTAACAATCGCACAGGAGAAGATGATGGGATATCACTTACCTCCGCTCATGATGATGCACTTGCCTTGGCGAAGGTCTTGACGAAGGAAACCGCGAGAGCTTTTTTTTTGAGGGGTAAACGTCTACACGCGACACAACGCGTCCAACAACAGCGGATCGGTTGATGGTCAAAGGTACTGTAAGCTGGCAACACCTTGCCGCACATCCATTTATTTGAACGTCTTAACTAAGAAGCTAGACGACGGGCACCGTTCGGTGCACGTTATCGCGAAGATAACTTTATCAGTACGATTTCTTTTCTGGGTGGCTTTCGTTTTTTGCAACCGGATGGAACTCACACAACAATCCAGGGCGAATGGTTTGATTGAAAAGTGCATACAAAACCGGAAGCTTTCCTGTTGCAATGGTTGAACGATATGGTGCAAAAGAAAAAAAAGAGTTTGAAACAGGATTAGGGCGGTACGGCGAGTCATCTTGCTCGTAGACATCGAGGTGACTCATGTTTGTTCATCACAGTATTGGTTTTCCTCCCCCCCCCCCCTCCCGGGGGGTGGGTTCTAACTCCACGACAACTCACGGAAACAAACAGCTGCCTTTAAAAGCCCCAAAAAAAACAAAACACCCGCTTCAATCAACAAAAGAGGAACCCCACATCTAGAACAATCGGTTCGCTATCTTCACCTACTGAAGAGCATGTACGTTTACGTGGCCCCACGTACACAGGGACAAACAGCTACAGCGTGTGATAACTGTACGCAACTGTACCTCATCATCACATACCTACAGCTTTCTTCATCGCTTTGATTGGCCAAAATGCAACCCGAAAATCTTCATCTCATCATCGTATCTTCCGACACAGCCTTCGCTCATATTCGGATGCTGCTAAATAGCAATAAAGCAAAACACTGGACCTTCTCTTTTCGCCTAAATAGCCATGTTTAAATAGATTCCTTGTGTACATAAGAGTTGCGCGCCGTCCGTACAGGCTGCCGTTTACCGTTCGCACAGCACCTCGTAGGTCGGGACGGACACTTCCGAACCACCGTACGGGATGTAGATGCAGCTGTGCGAACACTGCACCTTGCCGATCGTTTGCGAACCCTCGTGATAGGCGCGGCCCACGTACAGCGGTTCCCCGTCGGACGTGTGGCCACCGACGACGGCACCCATCGGTACCTGGCCCGAGGAAGCCGTATCCCAGATCAGCTGCTTGTGCACCAACACCTCCACCTGGTCGACGAACGTTTCCAGCCCACCGTGCGCAACGTACGCCGCGTTCTTGTCCGGTATCACTTTGGCCGGCAGCAGATCGCCCGCGTGATGTGCCCGTCCGACGAAGATCTGCGCACCGTCGCTATCTACACCGCCGGGTACCATGTGCGGTGGGTACGGTCCGTGCACGCTAGCCGGAATCCATGAGGTGGCTAAAACGAAAGGAAGCATTGATTGGTAGGCTTTATGCTCCTCTTCCAACTACTACTCCCAGTCCAACCCTACCCATTGTTTTCTGTTGGTTGGAGTTTAGTAAACACTACACCACACTGTACAGGCCGACACTTGACACTCTCTCCGGGGGCGTTCGATTACGATCACTAGTCGAACCGGGAATGGTGGAAAAATGTTTATATAGAGCCCTTTTTATCTCGTGCGGCCGTTTAAGCGACAGAAACAATAGTGTGTGTGAGTGTGAGATTGCTGCACACAAAGCAAAGTGTCGTTGGGCAAACAAGCAGGTATGCGAGACACTTACGCGACGGCCCTCCATCGCATCGACCATCGGTGAGCGAGGGTGAGCGAGATGGATGTGGATGGCCACATTGGTTATCACCAGCGGAGGAAACCACCAGGAAGGAACCGTGTTAGTGCCGGTGAAGAATCGGCGGGCTTCAAGATGCACCTTACACACATTAGTAACCCACTTTTGTCCGTGTTTTCGTGACATACACCACAGAGTCGTCGAGTCATACGTACCTTCAGTATCGGCAAGGTTTGTCGATACGAAACCCATTTATCGGTGACGATCGACACCCGTTCGTTACTCAACTAATGCCACTTCCTCCGATAACACCCAAGCTAATATTATAAACGATGCCACGCTTTCGGACGCACCTGGAATCTAATCTCCAACACACTCAATCGCTCACCGAGATTTCACTTTCAATAAATTTTCCTCCCTTTATTACTCACGTTTTATACCTTGAACCCACCAGCGTAGCATAGAGCCCGAGGGTTGGGTGGTGCTTATTCGCAACACGCCTTTACTCTAGCTGTAGCGCCCATTCATCGCCTTCCATTGCGATCTCTCCGCCGATCTGCTCTGCTCTGCTCTGATTTATAAATGTATGTAATGCATGTCTTTGCTTTATGAACCGCTTCTGGCCACATTATATAGGGTTTGCTTGTTCAAGAATCAAGAATACATGTATATAGGGAGTGTGTGTGTGTGTACGCGTGAGTGGATCCTTTTCCCCATTTTGTACGATCAACACGTACGTATATGCTAGGTTAGACTCACCATGGCCGCCATCTTTGTTACTACATATACTTGCTTCCCCAGATAAATTCTCTCTATCATTCCCGCAGCTACTACTGTGGGGTTTCTGTCCGCTGCTGCTTTTTGTTTTTATTTTAAATGCTTCATTTCGCTTTCATTTCCCTATATATAATTTTGTGTAACCAGCAATACTTGCTCTTTTTAGTCGAGTTACGGGCGCTTTAACTTAATTCGTGGTGATTATTTGCTCATAAACGGGAACCTACGGATGTCACTAGAAGCTTACAGTGAATTCAAGATTTGACAGCAGAAGCTCTTGAGAAGGCATTTCAATCCTGGAAATTGGGACCATCCATAAGGTTAAGATCACTTGCGTCTAACGACTTAAAAGATAAGAACAAATGTTACAACGTTTTGATAAACTGGACAGCATTTGTAATATTATCCCAAAAATACTGTAATAAAAAAAGGACAAGGAAACAACCACCATGAATTATGCTAAAAACCACCCAAGTTTCGACCTATGCGAAGATTGACTCGGCGCGAACTGGGAAACAGCAGCTTCTCTATTTATTCTCTTGTTTCCTGTCGTTTTGGCATACTGTATATATATATAATGTATATATATATTATAAAGCACACTAACTAGACCCCTTTCTCTCTAGTACCAGTACCTGTTCAGTATGTTACTCGCCTGTTCAGTATGTTGTCTGTTGCTTCCTTTTAAAAGTGTGGTATGTGCATCATTACCGCCCAATCCTTCCGATGAGGGAATCAAAAACGTTAGCCGTTCCTTGTACTTGTACTTCCCACTAGACGTGTAGTAGTTTGTATATGTTAACAACAATATTGCACACAACGTGCTTTTCTCGCGGCATACGTGCCATATGCGCGCGGTGTCGAAGATATATTTAAATGTGTGTGTGTGCTTGAGATGATGAGAGCTTTTCTGTCTATCCTTTTGCTGTGTCAGAGCGTTGAAAAAGGACCACATAAACATCGATTAGATCGCCAAATCTGATGGCATTGCGAGCGACTTGTTTGTCCGCTTCAAACTTTAAAGCTGCCCTCTTTAAACTATCTTTCTCTCTCTCTCTCTCTCTCTCTCTCTCTCTCTCTCTCTCTCTCTCTCTTTCCATCTGACTCTCTGCCTCTCAGATAGAAACTTTGGATCTGGATGACTTTCTTTTAATACAGAAAACAAACAAAACGATGATTTGACGAAAGAGATACAGGGTTGCTCAGGCCAGTTCAACAACGTAGCAGAAAAGCTTAAAAATATTGCAACATAAAAATTAAAAATTTAACATTCTTTGCTTTAAACGTTTATTGACGTGTTAATATGAAAATTATATAAAGTAATGGAGTTAACGATTAAAAATTAAAAAATAATAGTTAATATTAAAACTATTAGGAATTCTCAATTGCCGAGTTGAGATTTTACAAGGTTGAACAGGCCTGAGAAACCTTGTATTGACCTCTTTGCTGGTTCTCGGCGGCTGGCTCAATCTCTTCGGCAGACACACCACGCACTATCAATACACCATATTAATTACCATGATGAATGCCACAGTGACGGAATCGTTAGCAGTGGAGTAGTCACCCATCCTTCCCTTTGCGTGGCGTGAGTGGCTTTTGAGTTGTGTTGGGTGTAAAGTACATTTTGTGTTCCATTTGTTCTGTAGCGTCATGGCAGGATTATTGTACTGTAATTCTCGTTCTACCCTCTGCTCATCTGTGTAGTAATATTGTAGCCATCTAGTCATTTTCTAGACACACACATATATGGTTGTAACTGCGAGACATTTTGCAATTTTCCGGGTGTGTGTTTCAGTACCGTTTTGGTTTTGTTTTTCTTCTTCGATTTGAACGCACTATTTAGTGCAAGCGTGTAATTGATTTGCTTTTGCTCAGAGCTGCGGGTTTCCATTTACAGGTGGAGAAATGGTTACAAATTACGAACAAGAGAAGAGAAAGAATGTGCATGCTAGGAAGGGCTCAAGACGAGTAACGCGATTGCATCATGCGTTCACAGCATCATCATCTTCATCATCGGAAACACACAAAATATTTAAAACGGCTTCCCTACCCCCGGAAACACACGGAATAGAATCGAAAGCTTACACAACAAACCAAGCTTACCGTGAAGAACCAAGCCAACGGAACGGTTGTTCAAAGAGGGGGGGGGGGAGGTTCGACTACTCTTAGTATCCCATTGCTCTACTGTGGGCACTACTACTACTACTCCGCTGCCTTACTGATACTCATCATCACTGGACAGTAGCATCGTTTTCTCATTGTAGTTTTGGCTGATAGTCGACACCTTCTGCGGTACGACGCCTGCGCCGGGCATAAACTTTCGCTGGCTGCCAAGCGTCGGTGGGGCAATGTAGCTTCCGCCGTGTGCTCCGCCGGCCCCACCACCAGCTCCATTGCCGTTGTACGATCCCGTCGTCGCTGCACCGCTGCCCACACCGTGGCTCTGACCCGTTAGCTGATGGCTCGGATCGTCCGGATCGTACGAGGACACACGGATGCCTCGCGGGTTTTTGCCACCTGAAAGAAAGCGTACGAACAGAAACAGAAGGCTTTTCGGTTAGATTCGTAACAGCAAATAAATTTATATATTTTTTTTTGTTTTGAGGAGAGCATAGAACGTAAGACGTACATGGCTAAAGGCTACACAACGACATATTATTGGTAGCAACAGGGCGTAGTGAACAATAGAGAAAAGACGCGTACGCGGGCATTAAATCATGCTAAAACCGTATAAACGAGAAAGAAATAGTATACTTACCGACACAGACTAGCCTCTAAATCTCCATGCAATTTATTACATTTGCCTAGGTCAAGTCATGTCCTCGCGCGCACCGTGTACATGTATTTTATTTTCTTTCATGACAAACGTTAAACGTCTTAGTTGTAAATGTATCTCAACCGTTCAACAACATCCAAAAAGCTACATGCAAAAATACGGTTTATTATGTATTGTTTGTTGTCCTTCTTTCGTTTTTAATCGTTTACCTTATTACTTCCTACTGTGTATCCTTCAAAGTATCCTTCGCTTAATCACTACTTCTCTCTGTTTCCGTCTGCTGTTGCAGGCTTATGGTGTCCAAAAGTCCACGCTCACGATTGTAAAAACCACACTGTTTGATTCATGGTTACTGAAAATCACATCTACATTCTTTCCTATGATCCCAAAACTCCAAAGGAACATTCTCACATTTTCTCACAGTTACTAGTAGCAACTCACTTCTGCGTCTCTTAAAATCTCTCTCCCTCTCTCGCATGTGTTGTCAAATCAACTACAGCTCCGAAATCGGACTCTCGGGACTCTGGTCTGGCATAAATCTAATGCACGACACTGCAGGCTAAGCTTTTCTCTATCGGCGCCCGAAAAAAAAAAAACAGAAAACTAACAGCGAAAGCCAACGATACATGCAAGGCGCGTCTGGGTGTTTTGTGTAACTGGTAAAAACTAGAGAACAATCTCAAGCGCAAACAGACACACACACACATGCTTATTCTTTTTTTTTTCATTGCTGCATTTTTCTTTAAACATTAATTATTTACAGTCACACATTTGTAGGCGATTAAAAACGGATAAAAAAGAGGAAATTTTAAAATAAAAACAGATCGAACATAAAGGAAGGCACTCGCGGGGACAAGAAATGCATGCGGCAAAGGAGCGCAAAGAAGCGATTGCTCTTGCTCTTGCTGTTGGTGTTTGTGTTTGCAGGGTTTCTCAGACCAGTTCAACATTGTGACACTATACGTCAACAGCTGCTTTTATGCTGACCTTAGTAACCCTGCATATGCATGTATCGTTAGGCATCTCAAAGAAGAACCAATTGTTCAACGTGCGCTGAAGTGTAACCGTTTTTCTATATTACATCGATGTTTCTGAATAAGTACTGCTTTATTACTTCGTCACTTGTGTTGTGGCATCACCCACACATCCGCGTTTTGAAAATCTCGTTGTGTAACGTTCGTTTAAAATACTTTTTTAATAGACAACAAGGAACCGAAATTAAAATTTGTGTGTACAGCGCCGCAGTCAATAGCAAATTTCGTTAGCCTGTTTACTGCTCCTGCTAATGTTTTCTCTGTGTGGGTGTGTCACCTTTTTGTATGTTAAAAATATATTTGCTTCAAATATAATATTTCTCGCCGTCGCCGTCGACTATCAATATCTCGCGCGCAAACCTTTTTGTATAATGTTCCGATTGAGCCCGCCTGGATTCACAGGTATCAGCAATATATACGTTTGTTTAAATTTTATTTTGTGTTCCTCTCCTCCTCCTCTTCCTCCTTCTCCTTCGTTCTGGCTATCTCCTCCCTCTCTTTATCACGCGTACAACTAAATTATTTTAAACGTCTAAAGATAAAAAAAAAGAAAGAGTGGATTACGCTTTGCCATCCGACACCGGCCTACCGTGCATGCGTTCGTTAATGATTTAGAGTCTCTCGTAAGGCATCTGCGATACAACTTCTGAAAAGTGGGAAACAGGAATGGGAAATTTAACACTGTATCCTTCATCATCATCCTTAGCTGTTTTGTGTGATCACATGATGATATTCTCGCTGTTGCAAAACAAACAAAAAAACCGGTGATGTGAGCAGGCTCTCGCTGGCTGGGCATCATTTGCACACACACACACTCAACAGTTGCGCCGTGCAATCAATCAATCAAGCGTTTGCGTGGGCAAGACCATAAGAAAAAGAGGTGCGCCTGTGTGTGCCGAAAGAGTACCGACGGGTGGGTGGGCCAAACCTTCCATGTTTGGCCACCCCCAGCGGGACACAACATAAAATTATGGCAAATCTGAATTTAGAAAAGGTTTCCCGTGTATGGTACACCGTGATGGTGGTGATAGTGCTGGTGGTGGTGAACGCCACCACCACTCTGTACGACGTGCAGTTCTTCCTCACGCAGCTGGTAATAGCTTTTCAGGTACTGTGGGGCCTGAAATTGCTTCGAATCGCTGCGCTTCCGGTCGATCGGAGATGGGCAGTCTGCAAGTGATTTGTGGAATTTTATTTCCAGCAGTCCGTTCAATTTTCCAACGACTACGACGATAAATGGTTTTTCGTGTACTAGAGCGGGTACTTTTAGCGGGTCAGTGTACGTTCTAAATGACTCAGTTTCATAGCACAGCGGTCTTCTGATGTCATGTAAATTGTTTAGCAAATATAGTGGGGCCATATCATATAAAAAGGTAATGAATTTCTTGTCATGCATGTCCTTTACATCGATACAAAACATCGAACAGAATGAACAACATCAACTAGCATTCGGAAAAAAGCCACAGTAATAAAAAAATGAAAAAGCGCTAGCAAAGAGAACAAAATTTAAATAAAGGAAGTGAAGAGTAGACAGATGACAAAAAGTATATAAAAAAAAGGATCTTAAAACAACATTCGTGCATTCACAATCAGCGAGCATATAACATGTAACGAACAAGAGCTTGGGAACTAAGAGCGAAATTAGCCGTAGGATCTACCGAAACCGAGCAATCTTACCTGAGCTGTACTGAGTGTACTGTTGGTACTGCGGATGGAAGTTGTGTATCGCATCGGTCATAATATCTTTCGGGTTCATCGTTTCCTGTGGAAAACAGAGGCAGATGCGTGTGTGAGTGAGTGTCATCAATCTCCGACCACTACCGGTGTAGCGTGTCAGCTGTTTCCATACCTTTAAACTGCTCGAAATTGATTGCATCGTGACAGATCGGCCGTGTGCATCGGTCATGCAGCTTTGGGCGTACACCTGCAACGAGCAAAAAATAAGTTCTGTAGCAGCAAGCTCTTCATGCTGGAAGGAATGCCCTCCGCTTACCTGGTACGGGAAAGCATACCGCAGCGCGATGGCAGCGAACAACATTTCGATGCAGATGAAAAAGTTCTGATAACCGGCAGATACCGTACCAGCGGACGTGGTGGAACCACCCGCGTCAACAATCGGTGAGATGACCTCCGCCTTTTCCAGAATAGCTAGCCCAACACCTAAAACGTAACGGAGGATTTTGTTAGTGCGTGCGTTGCTACGATGGGTAAGGGCACCGCTCGGATTGAAGTGCTTACCTTGCCAGAAGGACAGGAAGATTACGGATTTAACGGTGCAGAACTTCAGCACCGGATCGAAGGGCGTCAGCAGGTCGCGGGTGGCAAAGTAGAAAAGGTAAAGGCCGTACAGGGCCAGCGAAACCGAGATGTTGTAGATGACGGTAATGTAAATGTAGCCTCCATCAGCACTGTCGGATGAAGGAAAGGAGAAAGCGAGCGAGAGAGGAAACCATGAAAATTCTGCCGAACGCATCGAAGACAGTCAGGCGCGTCTGGTTGTTATTTATAGAGCCGGAAACCAATGATGGAGAAGGGAAGCCAATGAAGACTATACACACTTGCAGGTCGAAAAATCAATTCGATTTGGAAAAAAGTTTCATAATAAGTGCACATTGAGGTGGTCTCGTAATTTTGAATGTCATACTGAGTTGGGAGGCTATTGTACAACCTTCTCACTCCACATTCTAAAAGGCTGTACTCTGGTGTACGCGCAACACCAGAAGAATGGACATCAATATTAGCTGACACGTAACATTCCTGTCCTGTATACACTTACACAACCAAAAAGGACTCGTATGCAACAGCAGCAGCTACTGAATGCTAATTCTGACCTATTTCGAGTTGCACCTTCCTGACCATGAAACTGTGTTCTAATCAATACCATTTCTCCATTACAATAACTGCCATTTGCTGCGCTGACGTACATTGGCCAAGGCTCGTGCTCGTCGTTATATACGTACCTCCAGTCACCGTCGTGATAGTGATTGAATGCCTGCAGGAAGATGATAATGAACGCCATCAGCGGCTTAACCAGACAGAACTGCAGCGTGGCCTGTTTGCAGAAACGCAAGAATCCGATCGTGTACGTCTTGCCGGCGAGGCAGCACGTCCCGTACAGGCAGGACGATTTGATCGGTTTGCCACGGATCTCCGACATGATGTTGCCTTCGCCACCCAGGTACTCGTAGCACAGCGACAGGAAGTTGTAGATTACGAACGCTGCAAAGAGGTGATAGGAGAGATAGGATTTAGAGAGCGTGAAATCCTTGTGCACGGGGAAGGCGTTGTGACGGTACAGTACCTTCGTAGCAATCGCGTACGGTAAAGAAGTATACATAGACGCTTTCCGAGTTGAAGAACAGTAAGCTGACCCAGGAGTAGGTGGCGTAGATCGGTACGATGAACAGTATTCGGACGATCCATCGTTGTTCCTGTGGGTTCGTGTACCATCGAAGGTGTTGATAGATCTGAAATAAGAGGAAGTGGACAGCCGCATCAGTATAAAAATATTTTTTCCCATAAAATGTTATGGTTCACTTCCGTGACCAACATATTTTTCTTATTTTACCCCCATTTTCCCAAAAGTACTTGTACCGTTAACCGTACCCAAACTGACCATCGCAAAGCCTCCGGTGACCGTTTACGTGTGACCCGCAATTTTTGCCAACATTACCAGGCCAAACATAAAACCCGACAAAGGCCCTTGTGCCTATTCCCCACAAGAATTTGGTTCAAATCTTCTGCACTAGCGCATTATTAAATATTCATCATCACACTGAAAGTGAAACATCAGCATGAAGCCACTAGCGGCTTACGAAGCGACCTGAGTCATGAAGACAAATATTTGGCATAGTGGTGATGCGGCCTGTGGCACGATAGCTGTGGATGGAAAATTTCGGTGTGACAAAAGCAAATGTCTTGATTTTGCTTTCAAAGGCTTCGCACCGTTTTTACTTCTGCGTTGGAACATCAACAAAAGGGAAGCGACATTGTCGAGCCTACCCATTAACGCGGGCCCCTGTCGTGGTAGCTCTCTCGCCTAATACTTAAAATGACGACCCAAAAATAGTAACTCAAAGCCAGCACCAGGAAAAAAATCTGAAATAGTGGCTGGAAACAAGGCAAACGGAGAGATAATGTAATAATACTTCCCAGACCATGATCCAGGGTGGTGGTTTTCTGGTGCAGCAAAACATTTCGCAGCTTTAAAACAAGCGCTTCGGACGGCTTTGCTTTCATTAGAGGGTGGTAGCCAGCCATAAGAAAGAAAAATTGCAAATTTTTCTTTCTTTTCATGGCTCTAAAGTCACCGGCAACCGTGTGGAGGCGTTGAGAAGCTACCGAGTGGGTGGATTTCTTTCCTCGTTACGAGATATTATGGGAAGAACAGGCAGATAATGTTCACCATTCAGTAGTTCAGGAGGGTGAAATCGCTTCAGCGACATCATCAGGGATGTGGTTATCCAATGGCATCTTCTTTTGCGTTGTCGCCAAGCCACGGTCTATGGGCCTATTTGATGTTGGTTAGTCTTCATTTTCTTGTTGCCGCAGCCGGATAGATTATGATAAAATGGTGCTTCGTTTTGAAGCTTGCTCAGCGCGGGTCCGAATTTATGTCTTGTCCAGAGACATCCACGCCTTCACCGTGAAGGCTTCAACCAAACGAGGGAAAACCTTTCCCGCGCGAGTGATGGGACACAGAAGATTGGGGTTCAAAATATGGTTCACCTTCTGTGCGACGGGGAGTACGGGTTTCCGGATGCCGCCGGTAACGTGGACTGGGAACATTCAATTTCGATCGTTACTTGTCCCTTGTCATATGGTTCGTTATCGCACCACAAGGCACGACGACGATGCCTAAACAACGATGGGCATTTGAGATAACAACTATTACATCGCCGATTAATGATTTGTAACAGCGGTGTTCGCTTCTTTGAACAAAAAGTTTCCATGCTTCTGCGAGTGACCTCATGTTCTTCGGACATATAAATCACATCTTGAACTACGAAACCATACCACATGAAACACACTCTTCACCGTTCAACCAAACACCCACTTTGGCCACACTTTCTGAACAGAACTACACACAAAAGAACCTAAACCCCCATCCGTTTTCCGCTATTTACATTGGTAAAAATAGCAAACACAGCAAACCAAACATCACAAAATCGATCAACCGCAACAGGGAAAAACGGATCCAGCGGAGGCGTCAGAGTCGGTGCGCGGTTGGTCGATGATATGTGTGATGAAAAACCTCGATTGAAAAATGCACTTCTGACCGGCACAGATGTTTGAGTTCATGTGTGTGGAAAACGCGCCGATTGCTTCATCGGAATGTTTGTAGAGCTTACGAAAGATGAAAGATTCGGATGTTCCAGCAATAATCCAGAGACACATCCAGGCTTGCTCTCTCTTTTGTGTGGTGATACATTTAGTGGTAACGGGCAACTCTGGATAGATTTAAATCCTTTACAACACGAATGTGCATCAATAGATCGAGTGCCGTGGTTAGGAAGTGCTAGAATCGCTTTCCACCCCAACAAAAAAAAGAAAGGAACGGACGAAGAGTTTAAATGAATATTTTATCGCTGAATAAATTGCTGCATTACACATTTTGATAATAGCGACATTTATCAGACACGTTGAGCAGTTGAGGCTCTTTGCATGTAATCTGTTTTTCCTCGTGGTGGAAGAGAAAAATTACCCACCCATTCTGCTGGGTGACTACGCTGCTGCTGCACATGTATAGCACACAGCCCAGCTTGAACAAACTGCACGCGATCATACTCTATGACTCTTTCGGCCCACACACACACACACACGTCCCACATTTCTCTTGGTAGACATTTTTTGGGCGCGCTATATGCTGAGGCATAGTTTGTTTGCGCCGTAGTGTGTGGGGTGGTGCTGATGTTCAAAAATTCAGTCATACGAGCTTTTCACCGTCACCGAGGAGAGGAGGAGAAAAGGATAACCCCAAACTTCACGTACGTAGCATGCAGGAAAGTATTAACGGCACGTACGGTACTTAATCCTGGAGCAATCTACCAAACAACCTTCTGGAAGAAGCTAAAAAAAAGTGAGTGAGAAGAAATATGCCCCAATATGTGGCCATTCGGCGTGGCATGGTTTTTGGGGTACGTTCTTTTAAAACCCTTATCGACAAATGATGTCGAGTGAGAATTTCTTGCATCACGAAAAACTAGAAATGATGTTGAGTGCAAAATTTTACATTCGAACTTCCCTTCTTATATGTTGTACTTCGTATTTAATATCCCTCTCAACGACATTCAAGGGTTAAAAGGGATAAGGGACATTTCTTTTACGGTACAACTGTCGATGAAAGCGAAGAAAATCGCCCTACACCCTTCAAGTACAAAATAAACATCGATTTTAGCTTCCGGCCACGTATTAAATGCGTTTCCGAACCTGCGCGATATTTCTAACACAACCCTTAAATACAACGGCTACATCGCATCGGTACGACTCTCTTTCCCAAGAATCGATTGAAAAGCGCTATTTAGTTTTTATTTCACTATAAATCTGCGTGAAGCAAGTTTTTCCGGTCTTTAGATTGCAACAAGCTATTTAAGTTCCAGAATCTCGTTTTGAATCTTTAAAGAAAGGATAGCGAGATGGTTACTCCCTGAGAGTAATCCTTGAGAAAATCTCCAACTTCCAGCATTCACTATTGAATCCACAGCACTTATCCCTCCCGAAGGACCCATTACATGATCATCCGCTGGTAATAATACAGATGCAAAAGAAACAAATCTCAAGAGATGTTTCTTGTTGCAACAATAACGTTGACAGTCGCAAGCATAAAACAAGGGAAATTTATAAAAGCAACAGTAAGTTTAACCGTCGTGCGCCGTACACAAATCTATGTCAAGCAGAATGGCACACTACAGTAAATTACTCCGAAAGAAGAGGTCCTTGAAGGACACTGAACGTGGGACGAGAAAACAACAGCATGGCCGGAAAAACATTACCGAACGAGGAGGACAGGACGGGGGTGGTAAATAGTGACCTGAAAACGGCAATGCACGCGAACTAATCTGTACAAACATGTAATTAGAATTCCTTCTGCCTGGAGCAGGGTACTTTAATGAGAGAAAATCGCTCTTCTGGTCATAAGAGTTCCTGACCACGTGAAACCTTAGAGAATACATTTTTTAAATAACACAGGACATGCAAAACTTCGATAAAAGTTTGCCTTATCGAGAAGTGAAGAATCGATAGCAGATAAAGAAGAGAGGTGAAGATATTATCAGGGTCGCATCACTCATCAGAAGGAAGGAGAACACTCTCCTGGTGAACATTCGACTGCAGTATGGCGACACCAGTGATAAGAACCAACAACCGAGTTTCGCTTTTAATGATGCGATAACTATCACTTAACAGTTTTTGAACATTAAGAAGACACAATTTCGCATTACTTGAGGATCTTGATCCTGGTCCTGGTGGTAATTTATTTAAATTAAATCATAATTTCCCAGCCCATCTGAAGGACATCGGCACAATAATGCATGTAGCACTACGGGTCCCAAATTGCAAAACGGGGCCAATAAAACGATGGCAACTCATAAATACTGGGCCACTAGTACACCAAGAGTGCGACAAATAATCATGCCGTGGCCGCGAGACTGCAGTGTACGACTCCTCGCACCCTTCCAAAACAGACGTTGTCATCAGCGACAGTCATCGATTTCTATACAGCAGCTTTTTGACGCTGTGTGTCCACGTTTGTGTACGTGTTGTTGTCACCGCAATAGTGAGCACATGTCGAGCTATTTTTCCAACCAGTTATGACTTGGCGGCTAATGAAGCCATAGAGCGATGGCGAGGAAGCCGTGCACCAACGTTGTGTGTCCGCGTTTTATTCAAGGCCGACTGGTAAAATGGATGAAGATTTAGCACCTTAAATTAGATGCTTTAGTTGGAATGCTTTCAGTGTTACATTGTATTAAATATTTCACTGCCTTGTTACCAGTCACTGACAGATCTCATTGGCGAATAATTAAAAGCTTCCTAATTCGCATTTCAAATTCACATCAACAATCATTACACAACTCTCACTGCTGTATTAATAATCAGCAATGGATAAATTTAGCCGCGAAAGTTGCATACATAGCAAGACCTTCCTCCCGAGGCACATGGGCGTGAAAATGAGCGATGCTCTCATCTGCCCAATCGCGGACCGATTGTCGCCAATTTTGACATAACCCAGCCAGCCAAACGGCACCATCTTTGACCAGGTACGCCGCCATAAAGTGAAAGGACGTTAAGGCAGCATGCGATTCGATTACTTCATGTACCGACACACGACGGGCTGGTGTGGTGACGACGATTATTACGTGAGAAAAGCGGTCTCCAGAGCTGTGTGAAAAACAAAAGTTGGCAAAGCATTACCAGGGCGACACGCCACATGTGGGATAGCACAGTAAAAGAAATTGATTGGGCAACACCAACAACTCACCAACTGGAGGTGTTGGCCAGTGTGGAGCTTTCTATGCAAAACCTCGATACATTTGGCCGACTTTTCCTGGATGTGACCGGGTGAGGTGGGTAATGTTTTGCATGATTTCCGCTTGAATGCGCACCGTGAGGTTGGCCAACGCTTCATCGGGTTGGCCTTTAATTGATGGTTTGGAAGTGTTGCACTACAACAAGAGGGAACGCCGCAAACACACAACGCTACGGCTAAGAATCCGCACTCGCTATCAAGGAAGCCGTCCAATGCGGCTTTCCTATACACTTCCAAAAAACATCCGATCGATTAATCGCGTGTCGGAGAGGGCTTCGTGTATCCTGCCCTTTTTTTCCCACCGAAGACACTCGCGGTACACAGCTCGGTGGAACTTCCGTAACCACATCATCGTGTATTAATGACGCGCGTTTGCGAAGCCCATCACTAACTAACCGGCACACACAGGTAAGCCATAATTCATTCATAATTCAATACCGCCCCGCTTGGGGTGGACGGCCCGGACGGGAGTGCTCTCGAGGGCTTGTTTTCGAACGGTTCGTTCAATGGGCAGGGGGACCATCTATTCTAATTACCGCCGTGAGAAGAGAAGTCTCGTTTATAGCCGACAACTTGAAAGGGCCCCGTCTGTTACACTGCTCGAGATATCTCTAATCACTGTGGCTCGTGGCTGTGATATTTCACGAGCACCAACAATTAACGAGCATTGTAGTCGGTCTTGCTGTCATAAAACCAACCCGTCACTTAGGGATCAGTTTGCGTTCTTGTGTCATACAGTCTCTTCTAACAGATCGCTTTAAACCTTTGTATTTTTTAAGTATTTACCCAAAATGTATTAGCCCCTTATCAAAACACATGTTTAAACCGTCATTTGAATTTCACTTTCATAAATCATCACCCATCGGCCAGAAGGCTTGACAGAAGAGTTAAGGCTCCGGAACTCAAAATCGATAATATCGATTACAAAGCGCCACTCCTGCCGGCTACAGTTTCCTACGTTTTTGGGGAAACCTGAGCATTACCCCACATCGAAAGTAAGGGAACACTGTAACACCTCAAACACACCTCAATCTGACGTGTCAGTAAATGAGTCACACACGCGTAACGCTTTACGGGGATTTTGTGGGGTCACACTCCAAGCGAGTAGTAATAGACGAATATCCCAACTAGGAATGCTATTACAAACTGTTTCTTCCAAAGCAAGAAAGGAGCTTTAAACTTTGGACTGTTCTAGTTCAGTTTAAATGCTCAATGCCTAATGACTTCCCAACTTGTCTCCAGGCGCTGTGTTAATGCAGTGGTTTTTTAGTGCTTGTGCGTGGCATGACACTATCCGTATCCGTATAGGCTACATCATCATCATCATCGTGTGCCGTAGTTTCGTGTCAATGGAAAATTTGTGCACCGCAAAAACAAAATCCATCCTTGAAAATAATTCCATCCGCAGCATGGGTCAAACGTCGTCGTCGTTCATCATCAGCCAAGTTTCGGAAAGTTTTATTTATTTTTTTTTTTTTGGAAAAGGCCGGTTGTCATTTTATTCTATTTTCACTCGCTCGAGTCCTCCGGGGAAGCAGCTCCCACATCATCACCATCAATCCGGTTGTCAACGAGGAGTGTAGGGAGCGGTTCTCTGCAGCCATGCTGTACATAAAGCATAATTTGTTTTCTATGGAGACGCACTAGCCTTCGGGTGGTGTGTGCACACAGAGGCGAAGACCAACCGGATTCCAACACAATTCTTCCTCTGTCGAAAGCCACAAAAACCACACGAAGCAACGTAGAGCCCGGTGAGGCGTAAAGTGGTGATTGTTTCTAGATTCAAATTATATCGCAAATTTATCGCAACGCTTGTTAAGAAACACTAAAACGTTTAATGCGCCACACGCATGAATAATTACTATTCGGTGTGTAGCTCTGTTTCTTGATATCCAACCGTAAAAATTGAGCTTAGAATTTCGTTACTAACAAAAGAGCTACTAAGTAACACGAATCACTCACGCTGCCTAAAAATATTCAACTCAGCTCCCCTGTGCAAGAGCAAGATAAAAGAACAGCAGGGCCGTAACACGACAAGCGAGTCGAATCGAGTGCCCGTTAAAGCGTGTAATGATGAACATAATTATGTTCACCTTCCACCCACATTCAAAGCACACACACACACACGCTATTCTCACTAACAACTGTACAGGCGTGACAGAAATGTTGTAATCATTAGATCAAATCGCGTTCGTTTTCTGATACACTTGTGCTACACACACACACCCTTCGCAAAGGGTTTAGAGAGAGAGCAGCTACACATACACTGCGTTACATTTAATGATCCGCGAGAGGTACGGTGCAACCTTTTGTGATGATTCACTACCCTTTTTTTCCTTACCGGATTTGTCGCTTGAGGTTGAGATTAGTAGCGATTTTATTTACCACCATGTTTAGCACTTCTAACACTGATTGGGGTGGGGGTGAGATGTGTCGTGACGCAGGTTTTGGGCGAAAAGAAAAAAAGGGAAAACATGTTTGAAGTTAAGCGACCTAGCTTTCTGCTGCTCATTAAACGCTTTCTCTCCCGGTGTAACCTAAATTTGGAAGAGCTAAAATTAAAAGCTCGTCGAATCGGGAAATTGCTTAATAAGAGCTTTGAGTCTTCACTCTACTGTTTTCTGCTAGTAAATTATTATAATTATTTTTTAAAGGCGTTCTGATACTTTTTTCGAAAAATAAAAATCTCTTTCAACGCCCTAAACCGATCGGGCACAGATCTTTTTTTTTTTATCTCGGCCATTTACTATAACTCCAGTCGACCATGACCCTGATCGGTTTGTGTGTGACATTTGTAGCATTGCGAAAAAAAAGACCATGCGTAAATGCGCAAACGGACACACACGTTGCTAACGGACACAATCTCTACACACATGTCTGTCGATCGCGCTGCAGTGGTTGACTGTGTTGACGCCAAAACACAACTTAGTGAAGATCGCGAACTCCACACCAAGACACGCACCAAGATCGCGCAATCCATACGTAGCTAGCTTTGTTGTACACCGAGTGGGAAGTTTATTTGGTCCGCGCATTTGTCACGCACCAACTTTGTACTTTAAAGTTGCGCAAACGCACGTGGTTGATGCGAGGAGCAAATGGCACGTGCAGCCGAGACTCAAACATGATCGAGAGCTTTTTTTTGCGAGGCCGACAAGATAATACTCTGAAAGCTTTAAATTAAAATAAAAAGTAAGCGGAACTCAATCATTTACATAAAATCAATTAGGTAAAATGTTAAAGCTTTTAAAATTTCAAACAAAAAAACCTTAAAAGCTTTTCAAAAGCATCTGTTCGACTGCTAAATTGCTCGGTTTGGAATATCTATTCACTGCTCGCAACACTGCTCGATTCTTTGGCAGAACAAATCGCCCCTTTTTACCCGTAGGCCGGATTCAACAGGTGTTTCCCGGTGGTTCTGCATCGTTCACATGGCATCATATGTTAAGCACAAAAATAAAACCTCCAAACGAACGAACCCCACCTACTTTCTTCTGAGCCACCATCACGTTTTGTTCATGCCTTACTTAACTTGTCTTCAAGAAACGAAAAGACTCTCTCCAGGTCGTTCAAACCGATGCTTCCCTTATGGGATGGAAGAACTAACCTATCAGTTAAGCATGATTGGTTTCTGTTTCTTTCGGCGTGCAGTGATGCGTAATAACAGCATTTACATTTCGTGCACCGGTCAGGTACTGGCGAAACAAAGCCAGCTTTCTTCGCCCCGGGTTCGATTAGCTTTTCGCGAATTGGCAAACACACCCTCCACACCATTGTGGAACGATCGTGAGTCGAATTTGGTTGTTGCTCAATATCGGCATGCCAAAGTCTTCGGCTGCACACCCCTGAAAAGAGCACCATCTTTAACTTCACAAGAGTCACGGTTGTTGCTGTTGTGTGTCTCCGGCTGTTAGTGGGCAAAAAGTTTGCCTGCAAGATGATCTTTTCCCCCGGTGGTAAAGAAGCTATAAAATGAACCGTCCGACTGGGGTGAGCTAAAGAAGAACAGCAGCAAACTGTGATATGCATGAACTTCAATATTGGAGGAGGATTGCAGCATTGGCCGGTAGGAAACGTGGTAGCGCTCCTTCTTTTTTTCCATTGGCCGACCGATGAGTTTTCTTTGTTGGCCAGAAAAAAACCGGTTCATAATATACCAGCTAGTTGGCACGATGTTCGAGAGCATCGATAAGTAAAACCGTGGTGGCAGTTGGTGTTTCGAGCGTTCCCGTGATCGAGTTTAGTTTAGAAGACGTCGGGTGGTTCCGTAAAGTTCACGTTGAATCGCGAAATCGTGCGAGTCTGTTCTTTGCTGTCCGTCCATCCTCCTTCAGTGTTTTCGGTGCTTCTCTTTCGTCCAAGAAGGCTGGTGAATTGGGTAGTGGCCAATGAAGTAGGAAATGAGGGGGCCTTATGCAGTTAATTTTAGGACTAGCCTCCCAATAGACCAAGACACCGCGAGAAGTAATAAAAAAGTAACTTTAGCAATTCATGCAAATTTTAATGAGATTGCCGCGTATTTAACATGCTGTTCTTGGGAACTGGAATAAAAATATTTAAAAATTACTCAGCAATACTAGACAAAAAGCCACATGTTACAGTTCATCAGATAAGAGGCCTTGAGATAGAGAACCGATATAGAGTATTGATAGTGAATTCACAAGGTACGCAACAAAAGATTCTGTTTCTCACGCCTTCAAACATCACACACACACACATCACCATCATCTCCATGGTTAAGTAATTCATTTCCAGGGTTAACAGTCTGAATGGTGATGATGCGGCCGATTTGTTCGAACACCAACCATATGCCTGGGAATGAT
Organism: Anopheles stephensi; assembly: GCF_013141755.1. Classification (NCBI taxonomy): domain Eukaryota; kingdom Metazoa; phylum Arthropoda; class Insecta; order Diptera; family Culicidae; genus Anopheles; species Anopheles stephensi. The sequence goes on from NC_050203.1 coordinate 7,237,444, forward strand.
CATTCCCAGTGAGGTTATGGCTCATTACAACTCCAATCAAGCTACATTTAAAACAAAGTTAGGATTTAGCTAAGCGTGAGAGGAGAGTCTTTTAAATCAAATAACCTCTTTGCTGTAGACTAACCCATTCCAAGCGTCACGTAATGGCAATCTGTCATATGTCTGCATTTGAAGTTTGGGACCGTGAGCAGCATCCCACCGCAGCTCTATCTCTAATGCCCAAACGATAACCACGAACAATCCGAAGCTGTTGTACATGTAAAAAGTGAACGACGCCAAACACTGTCGCTTAATCACCGTTATTCAGATGATTTATGAGTGCAAAACGATGCACTTCCATTCTACTCGATGATGCCGGCTAGTACACCGAGTGCGCATCTCGTCTGTTCGTGACACGAAAGACTGATCGTCGTCGTCCGTTTCCACGAGTGCATAAAGGCGAAGACGTTTGTCAGAGGAGACCGAAGCAACGGAGCAGAGCCGGGAGAAGCAATACGTGTGTTAACAAGCACCCATGGTATGTCTTCCAACTATTTATGCTCTGCTCGTTCAATAGTCGTGTCGGAAGAAAAGCCACTGTGCTTTTTTTGACTTGAAAAATAGATTTTCGGTTGGCTTGACTCTCTCCTAAAGCTTTATTGTACCAGCTTTAAGATGCAGTTAGAAGCGATGAACAGCTGAAGAAGCTGTACAAGGACATATTCGCCTAATGCAATCACAATGGAATGTTCACCGAGCTTTGATGCTATTTTACAGAAGCGATGTCTGCAAAATTCTACACCAACCAGAATTGCCGAAGGACCGTTTTCACCAAAATATGTTGCGTCATTTGTATGCATGGCAAACTATTCCACAGCAAACCACTGCACCAAAGCGTTCGACAACGGAAGTTGTTATGTGCAGGTTCAAAGAAAAATGCCGAGAAAAGAACGCTCCCCAGCACAGGAGCTGGCGACAACATATCAGCAGCAGCCACATTTACATATTGGCAACATAAAATGCACATCCCTTCCAGACAGGTTTCTGTGAAGGTGTTTATTATGGTTGCGGCAAGCATCTTGTTGATATGCTCACAAATTGGTTATCTCCCTCTTGTGCGGTAGTCTGGCAGCAAACGATTGAGTGTTTTTGGAGTTATAAAAATGCACTTAATAAATTGAGAAGGTCCTTGAAAATTGCTAAACTGAACGCGATTTCGGCATTCCTTATTCCTTGTTAGCCCTCATCTGAGAAACCTCATCAACACCTTCGTTTCTTGGTGGCTTCTTTGGCAAAAAGTCTTCCAATTTTTCCACTCCAATTGATGAATGGAGCAAACAAAAGCCCCCAAAAAATCACATTCTTCACCACCCAAAATTGATTGATTGGGTTCGTTTGTCCCACCTTTTTCTCAGAGGCCTTGACATTTCATCACACTCACACCCTCATCTCCGTTTGCATGAAAACCCCCATCAAACCGAAGACGGGAAAAAGCCAATGGAAGGAAAATCTCTCGCCGAAAAAATAAGACCGTTGTATAATAAACTCAACGCGTCGGATGCGTCTTCAAGCTCGAATCGATTAAGTGATGATTTTCAAACGAAACTGAAAGAAAAACGCCCACCAAGCCCCCCCAGATATAAAACAACAATATTGACATTGCGATCATTTTATGCAACTCCGATAAAGTTAGCGAAGCAAGACGACGCCGCGCAATCGCCGACAGAGCAAGCTTTCGGTTTTTGGAACCTCCTCCAAACCGAAAACGCCCGCATGTGTGTAGTAAACAAAACATTCATTTTATTGATCCCCTTCACTTAACAGCCATAAAAAATCGTACCATCCTCTAAATGGTGCACAATTAGCAGCTCCACTGTCGGATTTTTGTTTTTCCGAAAATAAAGGGAAAATTCACTCGTCCAATTATCCTAAGCACATGCACACCCACCTCCATCTATTGGAGGGGGGGGATTCGGTTTTCTCGTGGCATAACAGCATCCCATTTGGAAAAAAGAGGGGTCATAATTTATTTTCTCTCTTATGCCCCAACTTGAAAAGCTCCCGAGGTGTGTGTGTGTGTGTAGTTAAATCAATGGGCAATACTAGGTCGGGAAGATGGTCGTTTCCCTGGCAAAGTTTCGTTTGAACGTGTTGTTAATTGCTGCTCGGCAGAAAGGGATGTTGAATAATTTATTGCCTATGGAGAGTTTTAATATTTTGAGCTCTCTTATACTTTTCGGCGAAACTCCTGATGAAGATCATCGAATATTGATGCAAGTTTTATATCTGCATCTGCTAGAGTTAGAAGGGCCTATTAGTTCGCTTGTTTTATAGTAATGCTTTCAACAGACTTCCGGGTTAATGAGCTACTTCCAAGAGCGTCTAATGACAATCGAAAGCCAGTCTCTTTTCATTTAACCAACCCCTCTGAACAGTACATGATTTTCCCTTATGAAAGGCAGACAAACGGCCGTACTTTGCCTGATTGATTGATCAAATGGGACATCAGCAAACTACGGCTCCATGTGCTTTTCACACAGCCACCGTCAGCAAACAAAGGCAGAAGACGCAATATCAGTGCAGTGATTGTACGACGATTAGCAAGTGTGGTGCCTGTGGTACAGCAGAGTGAAACTACATTTATGCAGTGCACTTCTCGGGCATAAGGCAGCACCAATTATGCACACCTCGTTAGCGACGCGAACGAAGGAAAAGTTTATCAGACAAACGAGGATTTAATTCCAGATCATGGCACGCAGCAGCAGATCATCATCATCGCAGACGCTTGGGTTTCGGTTAGCGGATTTTGATCGCCAGCCAACGCCAGCTAGGGAATGATGCTTTCATCATCATCATCATCAACATCAGACCAGGATTGGTTACAATCTAAGCAGATCTGGTACATGCAGCAAAATGAAAAGCGAAGTGTTTTAAAGGTTCGTCCCAGTTTCTGCGTCACACACAGCATCACAACAGACCGGTTTGCTAAGCATCGTGCCAGGCAATTAGGCCATCTTTTCCACTTCGATCACCCCGAAACCTTCATACTTCACACGGTGTTTCCAATGTGAAAAAAACATAAAGCAAAACAAGCCTTCAATTCAAGGTTACATCTTTCGATCAAACCGATCAACCAACTGTATCGAGAGCGTCCTCCGCTCGAGCGACAGTTTTTGGAGGTGACTTTGAGCGGTGCCAGAGTCCGCCAGTTTGGCGGCGATGAATGGTGCCAATAAAGTTGGGTTGGAAGATCGAATTGTTCGATCGAAAGTGAAAATCGTTCCAGATGAATTGATTGCTCCATGAGCAGTATGAATGTGTTGTGGTAATTGGCTCTGAGAGGCTCTGTTCATTTAATTAGCTAAGAATGACGGTTTTGATGATGAAAAATGGGGCCTGTTTTAGAGCCTAACATTTGAATTGACTTTAAAGGATCATAGTGTGAGAAATAAATAGCATTAGCGTCCTAAGCAATTAACGGAAATAACTATACCGGTCAATGTACGTCATGCCAACCATCGATTTTCCCCTGTAACACTATTTCCAGCCACTGCCAGCCAGGTACAGATCAAACGACTCTTTAATCTAATTAGCCCCCGAATAGACGTTTCCTTCCCGCACACACATTTGGCGAACGTTGTAGTGGTTTGTTGAAATGTAGAGTAGATTTTTACGTGCCCAGGACTGCAAAACCTCCAGTGAGGTGAGGTGAGTCTCGGTTGAAACCACCTGGGACATATATACATAGTTTTCACACCCAGCGCCAACACCATTGGCACACTCCCGTTTTATCGGACCGGTCAATCGCTCAGTGACACACCACAACGGTGCCGAAAATAAATTAAAACTTTTCCTATTTCCGAACTGAAACGTCCGCTGACACTGACGGACACGGGTAAACCCTCCTCCCGGGATCAAATTTGACCACCGTAGGCTTGTGAAGGGATCTTCAAAAATAATGTTGCTCCTCCTTTATAACGGATAAAGTTTCGTTGTCGAGTGTCTATTAAATAGCCTATAGCAAACGGGTAAGAAGAAAAGGACAAGGGAAAATGCGTCACAGGAAGCTAATACCCACAACTACTACATAGACACAGCAATTGACACTCTTAGGTGTGTTGCTGGTAGATTTCTTATCGGTTTTCACCACTACACTTCGACGTTTCAAACGTGATATGGACAGTTTTGTCACGTGACAGCTGCAAAAAGGCCTCGCAGACTACAAGAAAAAGCTACAAAAAAAGATAGAAGGAAATATAATAGCGCAAATAGAGCATAGATAATATAAGAACTACGTCAGTTAGCTCAATGAATTTAACTGCTCGAATTTTGTATTCCAAAAAGCGACTCACCAACATATATCCATTCCTTTAGATTGCATCTCCGGACATTGATATTGTAAATGTACGCATTTAAATATGTATTTCAGAATCTTGAAGATCAATAGCTACTTCATCGTGTCTATCAGCGGCGTTAGCCTTAGTGATTGTCACATGGATTTATTGGCCTTAGACTTGGACAGCGAGCTTTGCATAACAATGTCCATCTCGTCCAGGATTATCTTCACTATTTAGATCCGGATGCTTTGACTCCGGGATCTAAGTTTCGCAAAGGTAATATAACCAGACAAACAAGTCTGAGTTTTCCCCCAGAACTGAGAAGATGTTGCAAAGCATGAAGCAGCTATAAATGATCGTCAGGATGTGTCTCACTATTTCTAGCTTCTTCACTCAGGGATACAGTTCACAGTTGCTCCAACGGAAAACAATAAACGATGGAAGGATCGCTAGGATAAAAGTTCATCGAGTAGAACATCGTCAAATCCAGTCTTTTTCGTTAATGTATCACGAATAAACCGCAAAACAAAGTAAATGTCTCTCAGTACAATTCAAAACACGAACCGTTATTTCATGAATACACACTTCATCATTTCGTTTTCTCCCCCCAATACTCATATGTTAGCATTGCAAACGTAAAGCATCGTACAGGTGAACAACAACTCGACATGGTCTAGGAGTGTGGTCTCGTTAGGGAAAACTTGCGGATACACCGCAAGAAGTGGGATAAAAGTTGAATAAAACCTGCTCCAGACAAGTCTCCCCACTCGAGGACCCTCGTGTCAACAGACACACACACGCACGTGAATGGATGTAAGGTAAAATTGGCTTTTGGAAAAGCGTAGCGAAGAGCGAACGTTGCACTGTATAATTCATTTGCTGTGAGACACATCAGGTACATATGTGTGGTGAAGCACCGTGAAAAATTATTTGAGAATAGAACAACCGCTCTAGTGTGCGTTGTAGTTGGCAGGATGCAAACGAACCGGCCGTCAAAAATCGATGCATGAATGCAACATGGCTTCTATTTCGCGTCCAGCTACCGCTAACATACCGTTGCAGGCCCAAACCATTCTAGTGCTGCAACAATAATAATAGCACCCGAAAACAATGCGGTACGATGCACGCACGACCGAGCGCTCACAAGTCCGTGACCGATGAACGCAAACCTACGAACGACAGCGAACGGGTGAATTTTTCGCCATTTCCGCATGTCACGCACGGATTGCCGCTTTAAAACGGTTCTGAAGAGAAGTATTGTTTGATTCTGCTTTTTTTGGAGGGGACGATCGCTGGGCTAGTGTTTGCCTAAAAATCAGAAGAACCATAAACAAAATAAACAAACCACTGTTTGCCACCAGAATCGCGGTTAGTCAATGTGAAAAAGCTTATTGGCACGGGCCGCCAATTTTGTAATGTAAAATTCATGGCTTTAACTACTTGCGTAATAATTGGTGTTTTAAGTTTAAAATATGCATAAAATGAAAGCAAAAACCCACAGGCAATCATTTTTACCACAAGTTCGATAACCCTACGTAGGAGAATGAATAGCACCAAACGAAGCTTACCTGCTGGCAAGTGATGAACAGTGCCATCCAGACGCAGATGCCGGCAAAGATTTGGGCCGTCTTGGCCTGCAGGAAAATGCCGTCACCGACATGGTTGATAATGGGATCGATCGCCAGTGCCGAGGCTGGGGCCTCCGTCACGCGCACCGCTATGTTCGCCTTGGCCGTGCTGCTGCTAACGGCGGCGACCGTGGCAGCGGTAGCATTGGCCAGCAGCTCACTCGCTGCCGGATGTTCCGTACTCATCGCTGCGATCTGAACTGCAACGCTGGTTGCTGCTTGCTGTTTTCGTGCACACGCACGCACGCGAAACCGGCCGTCCGTGTGTGGTGTTCTTGGCTACCCGTACGCTAAATCACGCTAAACTCCCACACTGCACGGTTCGTCGGCTATCCGGTATTGGAGAGGTACCCTTTGCGGTGTCGGATGCTGTGCGGGCGTTTCTTCTATCAGCAACAACAGACAAAGATCTCTCCGAAGGCAATTTGCTCAATCATACGCTCACATCACCACGAGTGTATGCCAAACGGGGGTTTTGCGATTTCGAACAGTTTTCACTACCTTGCACCAATCACTCCACCAAGAAGCAACACCCCCGGGGGTGGACCTACCGAGCACACACCAATTTAAATTCACTCACACCTTACGCCTTTGCTTTGTTCAATGGCGAAACTGCACATGCACTTGTCGAACACTTCCACTAAAAGAAAAACACCAACAAAAAAACGAGGTAAATGAATGGGTGGGAAAAGAAGAGCTAAGAAGATGGAAAAATTAAAACCAAAATGAAAATTGTGAAGCACTGGCGGATGGGTGTGTGTCGATCAGTTTTCACTTTCTATCGGGCAAACGGAATTCACACCCGCGCAACATACACAATTATTGGGGAAGATTTTGTTACTCTTGTGATTTGCCGCCACAGTTGTAATGGAATTGTAATTTTATACGTCGAATCACGTGTGAAACTTTTGGGCAACGAATCACACGTCTGATTCTTCACCGAGCTGAGAGGGGAAAATCCGGAGCATATCAACAACAATTTAGCCACATTTAATTTTGCAGCCACAATATGCAGCCGATCGACGAATTGCAATAAAAATTATGGGCTTTAAATTCATCCTCCTTTTTGCTATTTTACGAATCGTAACTAACTGACCGGTAAGTTGAGCGAAAAAATTCAAATTTTCCACTACAATGCGCCACCATAAAACGCGACGATGTCATCGTCTGCTGGTATTTAAAAAAAATCGCTGGCAAACGCTGGGAAACGCAAGGCGAGCGCGGCGAGGGAGGACAACGTGCCGTGAAAAAGGGTACCGTGATTCCGACATTAAATCCTACAATTCCACAAGATCCTCGTGCGCGAGAGATGGCATTTTACTACAACAACGGTATGGAGCATTTCCTTCGCCGCCGGTAAATTCCAGCAGTAGGTTGCCGTTGCCGTACAGCAGCAAGAAGCAGCTCATGCAGTAAAACGGGCAGTAGTCACAGTAGATTTAATTATTTACACATCAGCGCAATCGTCACTTGAACGTGGCGCTAAAGAAGATTATCCCGATTTACTATCGTTTTCTGGTGGCGGGCCGATAGATTGGTGCTGGTGGTATGCGTTGGAATCTACAATGAAAAAAGAGAGAAAAGGGGAAAGAACATCGAATTAGTATAAATGTTTCAGCAAGGATTAAAGCTTTCAGAGCATCACGGGAAACAGCAATAGCCCTAAATTACTGCAACAGATTGTAAACTATCGTGCGATCGTCGTTTAAAGATCAGTTTCACTTTAAAAGATGAGGTAATTCCAAGTTGATCTACTCAAAGCTAATCTTTTCCTGCGTTATTTAATCCTAAGCGTTTTTGTTTCGACCACCAGCTAGAAGCAGCAGTTCAGCCCCGAAAATGCGTTCAAGTCTGAGACGGTCGTCATCATTTTGTAACGGTTAAAGTGTTTTTCTTTCCTTCTTTTGTTTTTATGGTTGAGCTTTTGAAATCGCCACAATGTACATTCCACCGACCCAGTCAACCGAAATGCGGTGATCTTGATTACCATCGGAAAGGGGCTACAAAAAACACAGGCGCTTAACTAATCTTCTCGCCCTTCACCACTGCTGCGGACTGGAAGAAGGTTGCCAAAAGTGATCTCCTCATCAATAATTAGCCAATGCTACCGTAAGAAGCTTCGGCATCACTTACGATTATGCCGAAAAAATGCCCTAACATGGTGATCTTATTTGGATTTATTTGCAAATATTTTCTAGTCCAATAGAACCCTCACTTGGTTGTCAAACAACCAGCCAGATCGTATCGTAATACTTAACCGAAACAGTTATTCAAGTTGTCTCGCTGTTCTTAATGTGTTAAAAGGCAACGTACGTCCGTGGGGTACCGAGTGCTGTGTCTTGTCCTGCCGTTACGGTGGCCTTCAAGGCAAATTACTGAGGTCCGGTTTATGTGCGTACGTTGTGCTTTTTGCACAACATTTATAATCCGCTTCGTCTCGTGGCAAGACAGTGTACCAAGAAGAATAGCAAAACAACACAACGCAAGGGGTTGGCCAACGAGCGTTGGTTGCTGACAACAATTATAGTTGATTGTTATTTTCCGTTGGTTCTCTACGGGTGTACGGGTGTACAGGGCGTCAGCAAGCAAGCATCACCACACAAGCACAGACAAGGGTCAGCCACAACCATTTTCTTAACTCCCTTTCTTGGAGCTCATTTTGTTGGTAAGTTCGAAATTGTTTGAGCGAAAAAACAAACCCACCGATTACCATGGCAAAGGATCTTAAGTTCTCTCTTTATGATAATGATGGGCACCATGATATGGACAACCGGACCGGTAGCTTTCTTACTGGGATCGGAACCACCCAGAAAAGTGGTGTAATTTGTCAAACAACTAGTCGGTTATCGATATCAGGTGTGTTGTAATGGGTACGATAAGCTGTTCCTTTTACATTGAATTACCTTTATGACTTACACAAGTTAAGATGAACACATATCTTGTTTAAAGTATGTGTCTGGCAGTAAACTTTGAAATAAAAAGGAAGCTTGGAACGTAACAGGTATGAATAACTAAAGATTGGAGTTGTTAAAGTATAAACTTGCAAAGTAGATCATTTGGTTCTTTAAAAGACTTGAGGGTTTTAAGGGTTAGAGGGATTTTTTTTCCTTTCAGTTGTGTCTCTATAGTTAGCGCCTTGTTGGAAGATTTAGTTGTTATACAAATTTCTAGTCCTAGGGTCCCAAGTTTTCCACTTCGGAATTCCACTTTGTCCAGTATAATAAGTATTGATCTAGCGATCAAGTAATGATTGGAGATCTAGCTGTGGAACCTGTCCAAATACTAAACATTCAGTGACCTCGAAGACTCACTCCAAACATATCATTGTGCTCCAAACATAACAAAATCTATCAAACCCGTCTCAATAGACTAACCCAAATCTCGCCTATTGGTGAAAAATATTCAACTTGAACAATGCTTATCGGACTCCATCCTACATACGATTGCTTATTAAAACAAGAGCGAACAATATATTGACCAGATTAGTTTTAGGTTTAGGTGAAAGGAAAATAGCACTAATCATTACCCTCAAATAAGCCATATTGGACGGACAACATGCAACCCCCTAACAGCACATATGCGAGACAAATGCTGATAAGATAGGAAGACCGGCAACACCTTCCCGTTAACACTATCGATACCGGGGCTTATCACAACAATGTCAACTACAGTTAAAAGTTACAACAGATAACCGTGATAGAAACGTGATTCACTTCAGTGGCAGGAATGCTGAGTTGGCTGCTGAAGTACGCCATATTTTGTTTCCTTCCGAAGACACGCAAATCACGTTTGCCAGTTGTTGTTTTTTGCAGTTGGGCAAATACGATTTGCTACCATATGCCACGTAGTGGTCCATCACCAACCAGTGCGTGAGGTCATAGGAAGCTTCATTTTCACCTTTCCACCGACAAGAGCACCTTTACGGTGTGGCCCACATCTGTCACAAGACGGTTGAGAAGAAGTGAACGGATATTGTGGTTTTACTACTTCCAGCACAGCCAAGGCGAAGTAGGCCGGTGTCGTTCGCAGCATACTTTTTCTCACACACTCCCGTAGCCGTATGTCTCACCCCTATACGCATATTAGTCGGCTGTGTGACTGTGTGCGTTGGCGAAGAAAATAGCGCACGCACAGTCTAATATCCGTTTTTTTCTGATTTCGAGGGCTCTTATTACTTATGCGTGGGGACTGGACCATTCACCGCGAAGGATAGAGCTTTAGGAAAGGATTATTCTAAAATTTGGATTTTAAAGCTGTGTGCAATGTCATGTGGGAGTGAAAATAGAATCACAATCTCCGCTCACACTTACAACCAATCGTATCATTCATGCTAACATATGGTCGGCTGGTAGCTCCTCCGTATGTTTTTTTTACTAGGAGTCTGTTTTCCTTTCCGATGGACACACTCGCTCTGTCTCGAGGAAGTCGCATTCCAGCATGTTGCTAGCTTTACAGCAACACGGAATCGAGGTTATTCCTCGATGAAACTAAAATTTCACCCTCATGGCCAGGGTAGATGACGTAAGTGCGCTTGCTGTCCCTCGCATATTCGCATCCTTTTTGCTCTCTTTTTCTTACATTTTTTTAACGACACACGCAGCTGGACATTGCAAAGCTCTGCAATATAAGAAAACAACTAGCTCAATGCGTAGATTAACCAAAGTACTTACTTGTGCCATTCAACCACCACTCACAACACAACTCCCACGGATCGAAACTGTTTTAATGTCAACCGAACAGCACCAAGCCACAACACAGCCTCACCAGCAGACAGAGGGTTGACTCTGTGACGGAATTTTCTTTGTACACACAGCATCCTCAGCGCTCTTCTGGTGCTAATGCCCCTGCTGTGCTGCTGCTTTTGCACCACCGCTGGAGCTTTGTTGTGTGTTGTTTTTCGCTTATATTTCCTGTCTCACTTCTTCCAGGGTCGCTCACACATTTGCGTAGTAGGTGCAATTCGGGGTGGAAATATGGTTCTGGAAAAAGGAAACCTATGTTGATGTTGCCAATTTCCTTTCACACATACGCACACGTACACACACACTGCGTCTCCTTTTTGTGCTTCTGGAAGCGCTCTGCACAAGTTTTTCACTTCCGTATGGAACGAACTGGCTGCTGCTTTTGTTGTTTGAACTTTAGCAACCAGCGACCACCGTCACCACCACTACTACTACACGGGCACAACACGACGTCGACGACAGAGCACACGCATACAGCTGAGCCGTGCTGCGAATCGTCAACGCAGCAGCCATCGGAAATGAATTCAAGGAACTTTTTGAAGTGGGGGGGGGGGTGCTTTTAGGGACTCCCCAACTGGGGGGTTGTTCCTGAATTTCTTTTCGTTTTCGATTCAAACTTTTAAAGCTCACACACACTATAAATGCTCACAAACACCATAAATAATGCTTTGCTAATGGTTGCAAAGTCCCCAACTCCCCCCAGACACACAAAACTCGACCAAAAGCACCACATTCACTCGGACACCGTAACCTTCGTGCAGAATTCTGGTGTCGCTTTTTGTTGGCTTTACTGCCACTGCCAGAATAGCTGGGCCAGAACATGTTTTATCCTTCCAGCACGATTGTTACACTTGCAAACTAACCTTTTTCTTCTCTCTCTGTGGGAAGCTCGGCCACCGCAGCGCGATACAATATGTTGTGCAAACTTTGCAACACACGCACGTAAAATGGAAACACAGATTGGTTTGCTGCAGAGCGCCACCTTCACCACTGTTCTGCGCTCGGAGAAAATGTTGTGGGAACAGCGAAACGTCAAACAACGTTAAGGCTCGTTTCAACCTCACGCTACCCAAATCGATCATTGCAGCTGTCACCTTGCAAAAATCCAGTTTGGAGAGCTTTTTATACAAATACCTCTTAAATGATATGTAAAAAACATCAAATTTATCATAAAAAGTTCTTAAATTCTACTGAATAGAGAGAAATAAACCGTTTGGAAGGTTTGAAAAGTGACCGTTTGACAAGAAGCTCGAAATCGTGCTAGAATTGTTAATTGGGGAAAAAATCGAGCATCGATCTGACATTCGAGCTCGAGCTGGATCGTGTTTTGTTGTGTGTTTTTGTTCTCATCATCCACTCTCGATCGCTTTCTTATCAAAATAATTAAATTACTCATCATTTTCATGTGGTAGCCCGCTGTGCCACACTGGTCGTCTGCATTGTAGTGTTTCTAAAATGGCTTTAATCAACATCGATGGAGATCCCTGGTGAGAGCCACAATCCACCACAATCGAATTGTACTTTTTCAAGTGGCCCCTAATTGTTTTCCCCCTGTTCTTTATTGGCGCTTCAAGGTTAACGGAGCTGGATGCGTGCGAAAATCTCAGCAACGACATACAATCCCAGCTAGCGGCACGCAACAGAGAAAACCAGCTGTCTCGCGAATATGGCGTCCTGTCCGGTACGGTACGGGTCCGTTTGAAGCAGCTCGGCAGTGAGCTGGATCAGCTAACGCGAAAGCTCGGACTCATCTCCAACACACTCACCTCGGGGGAAGCCGAACGAAGGCAGCGTAGAATAGAAGCCCTACAGTCGAAGCTGATACAATTACAGCGTCAATTCCAGTACGTCGAACCAGCGGCCGCCCGGTCGGCCTTGTTCGAGACGGGTAGCAATAGCCGGGCTCGAGTAGCTTTCGCCGATGACGATGATGATGATGTGCCAGCACTGATCCCATCGCAAAGCAACTACACCGTGTCGGATTTGCGATCCCAACAGACGCGTATTCTGGAGGATCAAAACGAGGGCCTCGAAGCCCTATCGCAGGTGATCGCTAGACAAAAGGAGCTAGCGACCAGAATCGGGGGAGAAGTTGATCGTCACAATGGTAATTGCTCCGCTGGTTTATGTACAATTAGTTTAGAGCCTATTTAACATTCCCTTCAATTTGTTAGACATATTGGACGATTTGGCCCAAACGATGGAAACGACCGATGCACGGATCAACCGAGAGACGCGGCAAATCGGTGCAATCACCACACAGGACTCTACCTGGGGCTACTGGATCGTGATAGCTGTGCTGTTCGTTGCAATTGTGCTTGTAGGCATATTCTGAATCGCGCATGAGGCTCCTACTGTACACATTTATATAACCACAGTTGTTGCAGTTGTTGCAACCCCCTTATCTGGCGTTTATCTCAGTCTCAGGACTGAGGCACGAGTGTAACAACTGATGTACACACTCCATATCGCAATGTATTTTAAGCTAATACGTATACTATACTTATGTCAATAAACATTATTTACACAAAACTGGATGCAATCTTTTCGAAACAACGAACGATTTACTGACGTTTATCCTATTTATTGAATAAATCATTTGCACCGAGAACATCGATACAGCATCAATCTATTCCGTGCCATCCCGATCGGCGACCCCAAAGGGTCGCATTTACCATAAATTTCAATGTCGCCCTGACCGGCGTCCGTTCTGTGTGGTTAGCTTTGTTGTGTCGTCGGAAAGGGGGTTTTCTTTTTACGTTTCAATTATACTACAGCGTCTGCTATGCATAGTGCGTCTCTTTCCCTCATGCGTATGGTGGTTGTAGTGGACATAGCGGGACGACCCGGGGCGGGGGATGGAGTCCCATGGGAAGAAGAAACAAAAACAGTAACATTTTGTGTCCACAACATTTCCCCGATGTTAGGTGAGTCGTCCATCGTTTAATGACGGGATTTAATGCAAATCGCAAAGATGCGGCACGTGGGACAGATTGCCAACGGCACCGACAGCCAATTTGCTGGAAGCAACCTTCCTGGCGGCCTGAAACATACATAAACGGTCAATATTACGGTTTGCCGAAGGTTCAGAACTACAAAATACTTACAGCTTGAACATCACCAGCGGTGACGGCATTAACGGCAGCAAGCAGGTCACTCTTCTTGTACACCTGTCCAAGCAGGGCCGACTCTTCGCCCAGCTGGTGGTGCAGCGAGCTTTGGTTCTCGGTAATGTCGAGCACGGCAGCAACGGCCGACGCCTTACCGCGCGTCACATCCGCATCAGTTACGGAGAGCGATTTGAGGGCCTTCACACCAGCCTCAACCGCCTTGCCCGCGTTCTTCGCATCGCCCGATACGACGAATCCGAACATGCCATTGTCAGTGTATCCGTTGAACAGCGAACTGCTGTTAACACCGCTGAGTGCCTTCGTGAGCGCACCATTGTTAGCACCACGCTTCGTTGCCGGTCCGACACCGGCAGCGTACTGCAGCACCCAGAAAGCCATCGCTTCCTTCAGCGAGTTCCATCCGACGGCTTGTGCGCCAACAGCAACGGCAGCGCGCGAACCGGCACCTTCGCGACGCACCTCACCAGTGTTGAAGGTGGACTTATTCTCGCTACCGGCTCCCGATTCCAGGGCAAGGCTCTGGGCAAAGCCAACCAGCAGCTGATGATCGACACCGACGCCAGCAACGGCAGCACGGTTCGTGGTGCAGTTGGTCGCAAAGTAGTGCTGCATCGTCTCCGACGAATGCTTGCCGACCAGATAATCCGGGCAGAAGACCGAATTGCCCAGTCCGTCACGGAAGGCGGCCTTGTGCAGCAGCTCGACAGCCTGCACCTCAGTCGGCAGACGGGCCAGCTCGTTGCGGATGATCGGGGTCAGTTCGGCCAGCTCCCAGGGCTTGAACACCTGCCCGGTGGCGGTAGCTTCCAGGTACTTCAGACCAACCTCCAGCTGATCTTTCGTCACGGCGACACTGTACGACACCAGTTCGCGGTCGGCCGTAGTCGTCAGGGAACCGCCAGCCTGCTGAATGTTGCGCGTAATACCGAAAGCGGTGGCGGTCTTGGTGGACAGACCACCGGCCGCCCGCAGCACATGAGCCGCTCCCAGGCTATCGGCAGTTTCGTTGCGCGATCCGGCACTGTATCAGATTGTTGGAGGGAAAGAACCTTGATGAAGCTGACTCGATACGAGAAGCAAGCAGATGATTTCTTACCGGAAAGCGATGGAAATCCGAGCCACGGCAGCATTCGGTTCGGCCGACGATACAACCAGCTTGTTGGGCAAGGTGGTCGTCTGCACTTCGGTCGAGCCACGGCTGGCAGCGGCAGCCTGTGCGTGTGCAGCATAGCCACGGGCCTACAATGAAAGACACACAAACACATCCAAGCAGCCATTAAAACCCATTCGAACAACCAACCCAAATATTCCGCAATCAGTACAGTAAATATCCTTCCGGATAAAAAGGGATCACATATTATTTCATCACGGAGAAGAACAATTTACGTAACGAGATTTGACACTTGGTCCGTCTGGCAAGGGAAAACACGAAGGTGTGCAAATTTTTGCAGAACTGCAAACGGATGCTTACCGCGGCCGCACGGAGCATCGGAGTTTTCGAGGTAACGGATGCCATTCTAACCCGCTTAGTTTTACTCGCTGGAAGTTAGTTCACTGCGGCCACAGAAAGGATGTCCGGATCTTTGTTGGTGCTCTTCTCGGTCGCTCGGTCGCTTTCAGCTTTTTTTCCTTCCGCTCGGTTGAGAAAATCAGCAGAAACGTCACACGGGCGCGTTGACAGATGCATACCAAGATTACTAGATGAACCTGTTCTTCAAGGTGAATAGATAGCGTTTGAATCGTGTTTTTGTCCGTTGATGGTGTTTTTGCAGTGAAATATGCACAACATTCAATTTACGCGCTAAAAATGTTTATTTAGAGGAGTTTAAATTGCTTCTAGAGCATATCAAAAGCTTTAAATGGTATGAAAATGGATAGCACACGTATTGAATGATTCCGTTTGCATAGCAAATCCGGATCTTCAAGGCCTCTGTTTTGTTAACCTATGTGTGGATAACCTTACTCCTAATGTTGCCCTAAACGAACATTATCGTGAATGGTTTGTTATTAGCAGACGTCTCGATCGTAATTAAATTGAATTAAATATGATGAATATTAATTTTATGTCGTTTTACTCTTGTTTTTCAAAAGCTTCTCTATGAAGAGCTCAAACTGTCTTCAACTAGCTCGGTTTTTCGATATTTACCGATGACGCCCGCATGCGCCACTTTTCAACGTAGTGCATCGATTAACGAAATTTCCCTGAGTTCGTTCACTTCCTTTGGTGTAACCCTATTCGATCGCAAAATTATTCATTTTGCACAAGATTATCTCCTGCCAATAAATACTGTCTTTACTTTCTAAAGAGAGATCATAAGTTACCTTTTCGATAGCTTTTGATATGAAAAGCCAACATTTTGTTACGGCTTTGATTAACTTAATTTGCTTGAGAAACTCACAGAGTTCATTGCAATTGGTAAAGAGATAAAAATAAATATCCCTCCAGCGTATCCTGTCGTAACGATGCTGCCTCTTACAAACGTATTCTAGACGTAGCTTTGGTTTCGACTATCGGTTTGCTTTGGCCATTCGCGCCAATTGTCTCTTGTACCAGCCGGCGACGACGTTTTTGCTGCCATCGTTTCTCAATTGCCACACAATCTTCCGGCGTGATGATTGGCTTCTGGGGACAATATTTGGCGGTATGCGCATTCGTCCCGGTAGCATTGCACCGTGAGCAGACAAAATTTTGCAACACAGGGCAGGTTACATTGCCCCATTCGTCCTTGCAGTGGTGGCTTTCGTACTCTTCCCTGGTAGCTCCGTTGTTGTGGCAGAACACACAATGCTACCGAAGGAAAATGATGAAAATTGTGAAGTGCATTGGCGTATTTGTGTGTTTCGACAATCATAACATACCTTCGGATGGGAACCGTTTTTGCGCAAGTTGCGTCTCGGTCTATCCTTGGTGTGATTTGTAATGTCCTGCAAAACATTACATTCTGCGCTTTCGTTCGCCGGTTCCTCTACTCTAGTGCTCTCATCTTCCGTAAGAAGAGCGTCTTCCGATTGGCGGTTTTGCTTAATAGGATCAATAGAAACGCTATGCTCCAGAGAGCCCTGGTTCTCATCGCAAAACTCAGAACTGGAACCGTTCGTGGCAAATTCCTTTCGAATATCCTCCACTGCCTCTGCCAGATTCATCTTTTTTGCATCCACGATCAGGGAGTGAATGTCAAACTGGTAGCTCGATTTATTCACAACAAATTGTGTAAGCTCCGGATACCTTTGCAGGAACTTTATCGCACTTTCAAGTGCCGACGTCATGATGGCACTATCGTTCTGTTTGGTTTTACATCGACTTTCTGCCATTTTGTGTGGCAAAGAGGGAAAACGGGAGCTTCTTCACATAAAAGATGTTGTGGGGCCTATCAAGGATGTTGCAAACTGGCCAGGTTTAATAATTTCACACTACAAAACGAACACAATACTTAATTCAAAGATGCTTGATTGCAGGTCAACAAGGATAGTCACGAACGGCGTTACAGTGAGTCGATCGCCGCGAGCTTACGCACTTTGCAACGCCACTACCACGCATGGACATTTTGGGTATGAAAGGATTCAGCAAACGCGTGCACGGTCGCATAAACAGTTGGCGCATATGTATGCGTGGTATTGGAGATGGTACCAGCAAGGACCTAAGTACACAGCTACAAGTAAAACACTCCATTGCGCTCGCATATGAGCACAATTACCACTACCAGCTTGCAATTGAAGTTCATCTCAACCATTTCCGCCGCAACAACAATCACCACTAAAGCGTGACAATAAAAAAGGGTTTGTGAATCATAGAAAATGCATCCTCCAGTCAAGAAGATCGCGAAAACCATTTCTTTACATTCGGAAATTTTCTTTCCCGTTTTTCCACCGTAGAAAGGTTTCGTTAAAAACGTGCGATTTCTTGCGACGGGTGACATTTGTTTCGTTAAGTGATGGAACGCACGGTTCTGACGTTTTCGTTCAGCGATGATGTTTTCCAATTGTCTTCCGAGCAGAAAAAAAACACACACACAGCCAGCGCATAAAGAAGGCAGAAGGCGACGTCGTGCAAGTTTTTCCCTAGATTTTATAAAGTAAGGTTGACCACGGCCGTGGGTGCGTGCGCTCTGCAGTTTTGTTCATTCCATTCAGTGGGATCCTTAAACACTTTGCTGTTGTTTGTTTATTGTAGACTTACTACCGTGTCGGTCTTTGTTTCGTCGCACGTTCTTTCACGCAACAGAAGCTGATTGGAAGAGGTAAAATTGGATGGTTCGAGTATTGGTGATTGGTTTTTGAACGCAGTATTGTGGTATTGCGGGTTGTGAGTGCACGGTGCTGGAAAAGTGTGTGCCGGGAAATTATACCCTTTGAAACTATTATGTTATGGGGCTCTGGCCCTATTCCGGTGGGTGCGGCTAACGATTGAATCTGTCTGCTGCTGGAGGTGATTAAAAATCCCCATTTCATTGTAGTGTAAATTAAAATAAAACAAATCCGTATCTATTGTGGCGAACATCTTCGGCTGTATGTGACGCCGTTGCAAGTGACCGAGTGTATGGCTTTTGTGTGCGTGTATGTTTACTTACGTGCGCGCATGTGGGTATACGGCAGCAGTGTGCATATAGTTGGTGTTTTTGTTGTGGCTACGCAATTCCATGTTTGATGCATCGCGCAGCTTTGTGGCTGGTCGTGGCTTCCACGGTGGACAAGCAGTGAATCATCATAACATCGGGTAGTTGAATTGCACAGCATCATCATCATTACCGCCGTCTGCACTGTCAAATATGTACGCATTCAATTGACAGTCCGTAGCTCGTTTTTGCGAGACCAAATTAGAATAAAATTAAGCACTTCAACATTTTGGATATTAGCATCTGTGGAAGAAAAAGGTGCAAACAGTGAAGCACGGGCACGGGTTACCATTGTAAGGTGCGATATTTCACAGCCCTTATGGGGTTATTACACGAGGAATTTTTTGGTTAGTGATTTTCTGTCAAATAGGGCGTTTGACAGAAAAAAACCCGCTGCCCGTGTAATAACACAATATGCTGCACAGATATTTATTGCCATCATCCGAATTATTTTACATTTGAATTGTCCATTATTCAAAAATGGAATGAAATATTTATCATTAACACGTATCGTACCCTGCCGGGCACCGACTGACGATGCCATTATGATAGGGATACTTTTTCGTGACCGACAGCACTTTGGTCAGACGAACATTCGGTTAGAGATTCTTCGGTTCAAAGTGGTCCCAAATCGCTCTCTATGCATTAACAAAACATCGTCATCAATATTCATCTTAAATCACACGAAATAAACTGGACAATAATATTCAATAAAAATTGCGAGGCAAAACAACGCTCCCAAAATGTAAACAATCCTCACTTTGACAGAAAAAAACCAGCGCGATCGAAATCTGAATTGAGCATGTCGAATTCATTTTTTCAGACCGGCATTTATCTGTCAAACGCGTTTTGACAGAAAATCACCGATGAAAAATCCCTCGTCTAATAACCCCATTAAGGTTGTATCACTCGAATTTGTGAACTGGAATAACCCATACGGTGTAGCATTTTTTTTTTTAATCTGCGCAGTTCTTGTTGTTGTGTCGCATGTCTTGTCTGCAACAGAATGTGTATTGATTTGTGTGAGTTGTACAGTGAAGACGACAGACAGAAGAATACCCTCATAATTAGTGCTGATCATAGCCATGACTGTCTCTGCATCAAATCAGCTGAATACATAGAGCAATCCCATCCAATGCGTGGTAGATCCCATCCATAGAGGATGTGTCACCGTGGTAACACACCGTGGTAGCCGGTGGCGGCGATGGTGCTGTGCCAACGTTGACTATGATTTATGTTTGTGCGAATGCACCCACAATTGCACCTTACCGACCGGACCCGATGCGGAATTAAATATATGTTTCCCTTCGCATCGTACTCCCCATCTCTTTCTGTGTTTGTGTGTGCGTGTTTGAGGCGGAATGTTTGTGTGAATGCATCATATTGATCGTTTGCAGGTGACCGGAACCGTGTGGAAAACCCGTGCTCGGTTGGCTCGAACCAGGGTCTACGACGTACGCGCTAGATAGAGCTCGCATTTATCGATTTGTGTCCGCCGGAGTGGACCGGAACGAACCCGGCTGGTAGCGAAAGCGGAAAAGAAAAACCGCCCACCTACGGTATCGAGTGTGCGTGTGTGTTCATTGCAAGTGTGTCCTCGCTGGGCTGGTGTTCCTGGTGCAAGAAGAAAAGTCGAGTGCCTGCCGGGGGCTACCGTGGAAATTAATTCCTTCAGGGGGGAAGTTGAAACCCCAACTCGTGTGTGTGTGTGTGTGCTTGCTTGCCTGCTGTGTGCCAACCTCTACCTCCGGATCTTCTTGCAGGAGGCAGCATTAGGAAGTTCGAGTAAAAATGACATCATTCTTCAACGTCGGTGCCCTCGGGGGTAACCCGTTTTCGACGCCCGTTGGGCAGAAAATAGGTGAGTTTTGCATTTTCAGTTGTAGGATCATTTCCAGCACTTTCTACGAGGGGGCGCCATACGGAGATTATTATGTCCACCCGTTAACACATACCTCTGAGGTGCGCTGGAAATGCACGTCATGCTCAAAAACCTTAAAGAGATTACGCCAGCGGCCATCAAACTCGCGGCACTTTTGGGTGAATGTCCAACGGTGTGGTCGGTCGGTCACCCCACTGGGCAGCCCATTACGAAGGAACTGAAATCGAATGGAAAAATCGTGCATTGACATCACATTATGATGGCAGTATTACTACTCCTTCTGGTGTGTATTAGATGCGCTGGCTTCGTTGTTCGGATCACTGCATGCACGTTACGGTCGAGGTGGATAAGTGGCGCTATCTCTCAGCACTGGGGTGTAAGACGCCCATCCAGGTAACAGAGGTAAGCTCGGCAGTTGTGTGTGCGACACGGTGAGCAACAACATATATACACAAACACTACAAGCTGGACAAGATAATGATAAGAAGTATCCACAGGGAAAAAATGCCATTAAAGACGCACGATTCTGCCGGAACAAATTAGAACAAAACGCAAAAGAAATCATGGCGCGCTGTCTTATGTCTCACCTTCTTTGCACTGCTAGAACTTTTCGCTGTGGGTTTATTTTTGCGGTTTCACACAGGGTTTTTTGTTGCTGTATTTGCAGTGCACGACGAGAAGCCTTACAAGTTTGTACAAAAATTCGCGGGTTGGAACTGCGCTGAGTTGTACACAGATGGTGATACTGAGGAGAGGACACCACAAGAAGAAGATCGGCCTCCTTTGACGCATTTTCTGTGGTTTGCATTGTTGTCAACGAAACCGGGCTTGCTTTGATGACGAGCCATCATCGCTCCGCTGGAAGACGAAATGCGCTACGAAAAATACGCCATGCGCCAGTTGTGTGAGGAGGAGGTCGCTTAACGGTGGATTTAATTTTTATCCCGTAATTCCCGTAATTTAACTGGCAAAAAGGGAAAAACGAACTTTTAATGCTTGAAACGTGAATAATGAATAATTGTACCGCGCCTCAGCAAGAACAGTGATTGATTTGTGCTGTATATATTGTGATCGATTGCGATCTTGATCTTCAAGATGCTTCCCGATGAGCTGTAGAAAGAGTTTCTACACATACACGCGTTCGCTCCACCACTGCTCACATGCTTTCTGGTTGAAACTATCGATCGTTAAGCAAGATAAAGTCAAAATGTAATAATAACAAAAAAGTTAGTCGCAATTAGCGTCAGGCAAGCGCGCGAAACCGTTACAAAACATCATCCGTCCCTTCCCAGCGCTTACATAAATCACTCGTGTTTGAGTTGCACAATTACGCCGTTAAAGCGTGAAGAAATTTAAAATTTTCCACAAACTTATGGAAATTTTCTTCGCTCTGCGTGGTGTCGCGGTTATGTTATAAATTGCTTAACAATTTAAAATAGTGTTAAAAAAATGCACCAACACATACGGTGAGACACGATCGATCATGCTCGGGGTCGGGATCGAGAGCCGACTTGGGTGATTCACGCCAGCCGTTGGATGATGATTGGGCCCTATTTGAAGCATTATTCGGTAGTGGGCGGAATGGTGAACAGAGGCAACCCAGGAGGAATCCAGGTGGAACGCAGCTTCTCGAACACAGTAAATAAAAGAACAGCAACTAAACCAACACCAATAACATTCATTCGGCGGCGTAAGTGGTTCCGGAGCGCGTTGGCGGTGGAAACTGCATCTGTTTCACCGTTCCACTCCAAACAATAACAATTGCTGTGCCGGCGATGATGATTCGTCGTGTGGGCTTGGTCTAGGTGCATATATGCCACCCTGCCGCCCACTGCCCAACCGGAAACCCATCCCCGATCTTCTGCCTCTCCCTTGCGTTGGAGGGGGGGTTTATTTCCACGAATTAACAACACACGCGCGGTCGCGACAGACGGTCGTGGTCGTCGTCGTCGTCGTCGTCGAAGTTGGTGTAATGTTTATTCACCGCCCGTAGAAGAAACCATAGTAAATGAAACCATCATTCATGTGACTCCTCCAGGCCGGGAATTGACACCACCGACAGCTTGGTGTTGCTTTTGGTTGGAAAATTGACGATGGTCTACCCGACATAGTAGCGAGCGGTTAAAGGTTTTCCCTTTCCTTATGTGTGGCCGGCCGGTGGGGGTACTTTGTGCGCCCGGGACACAATGCAATGATGCGTGAAACGCCCCGTGACAGGCGTTCCTACATCGAGCGTGTGTCTACAGTTTCAACATATTTATGCGGCTGCCGGGATGTTCGGCTAGTAATGTCTCGTAATGTCCAAACATTCAGTGAGATTATCAGGACGATGTTTAAAGCTGCTATCCTACTTAGTGCCCAAGGTAGACTAATTTTGGAAGGCTCAGTTCTAAGGGGGGAAATTTTGTAAGTCTAAGTCTCTTCTATAGATCATAGATTCAAACGTCTTTGAACATTTGAAATCCTTGGAGGAGTTTGTATAGCAATGCCGATCTTGTTTCGGATCTCCTTCTCCTGTTGGACGAAAGTTCTGATCCTTGGGCTGATCGGGTGTTGTACCAAGGAGACCTTAGCTCCACTTTTCCTCAACCACATGGCTTGGATAAGTCTGAGCCTTCAAAATTTAACATTCCGTCATCTACGGTTGCACTTGATCAAGCCAACAGGCTTGCTGTGCTCCACTGCCTCTATTGAACCGCCATATGTATCAGGGTGTATTATTGGACGCTTCCGGATCGCAGCTCCCTTGAACAATGTGCCCTCGGCTAACCGTAAAGTTGTTATCCTTTAGCTTATGTTACATGTTACATCATAAACTAAACATAAACCTATTCCCGTCACTGTATAAGGGGGGGGGGGGGGGGGGGGGGGAAGGTGTTGCCCACCACCAGTTGAACTATCGGTCACCGTTCCAATCGCTGCCGCAGGAAGGGACACGCAAGTCGCGGGGAGTTTTCCCTATTCTTCCCCGCGTTCCTTCGGAAGCAAACGAAGAAAATGATTTACATAATTATTCACCCGGCGACAGCGACGACTGCCTCAATTATTGTCATTCTCGCTCCGTCAAGTGGTACCGTCGTGTCATTGTGCACTCATTTGAATGCTGTTAATATTGCTGTTTGCTGTTTCCTTCTACCTTCTACCGAGGGGTGGTGGCCCACCGATAGGGAACTCTGTTGTTGGTGGTGCTAATGTTTATGGTTTTATGGTTTCATGCTGTGCTTCGCACCGAGTAAGGCCCCCCGGGATCGGTTGGACCTCGGGAAGGGATCAGCGAGAAGCGTGATATCAGGTGGAAAATTTGGTTAGAGAAGGACCGTAGACCAGGTGTGGGGTGCGGTGCCAGGAGTTTTCCCTGTGGAGGGTTATTGCCCTTAACTGATGACAATTTTATGGAGTAAAAGCAGTTATTTGTTCTTAAGATTTTGTTGCTGTTATTTTGCTTTCCTTGCCTGCTCTCGTTTAGAAGAAAAAGGAGTTTGTGTAAGCACAACAATGCACGCTGATGTTACGCTCATGAACCTGCACGCCACATCTCATGCTCTAATGCTCTGATACGCATTACCCTACCGCGTACTGATCGTCAGCGGAAGGCGTTGGTAATGTTCTAAGCAGAGCAACTTACTGGTCTGAGAAATGTTTTGTCCGTTGGCTGATTTTGATGGATCTTCCAAGCGCAACGAATCTGATTGCTTTACATAACGATTTTCTACACGTACCGTAACTGCGCTTGTGAGTAGATTGCGATCGTGTTGGAAAAAAAGAGTTTTAATCTTTATTTGTATGAGCTGAGTTGAGCTCGGGGCGGTCCGGTGGCCGAGGCGACAGCGGCGCCGGTCTTCACACGGCAGGGCCGAGGTTCAAATCCCACTTAATCTACGGGTAAAATTAAGTCACAGAAAGCTAGAAATGGCAGGCCAAGACCTCTCGAGGTTGTAGTGCCAAGAAAGCAGAAAAAGAAGGATGAGGCACTCCTGTAAAGTGTGTTGGACTGTCTCTAACAGTGTGGACAGACTTTGTAAATGATTGTATTTGTTTAAAAATGCGATATGATCAGCCTTATCTCTGCCCACTCTGTACAATGATGGTTCGCTTGGAAGCCAATCAATTAGCGTAAAATAACAGAGATAGCAGCACCGTTTGTTTGGTAAACAAACCACAGCAGGCTATGCAATCCATGCAGTTGATAGGTGATAGAAGAAAGACGATCGCTTTTTTCCACTGATTCTGCTCCTACAGGATTAGGCGATCGAGCCGTTCTCATCATTCTTAACGATTCCTTTGAATTTTTCGCCGTGCTCTCTGCTGCGTTCGTAAACAATGATGAATCAGAGCATTAAATGCGCCATCTCCCTTCATGCCACCACCAATTTTAAACATTATGCTCCTTTTTGGTTGTTGTTGAGGTCTGCTGCCGGCTACGTCAGAATAAAGTGTCAGGTCAGGCACAATCTACACCGGCACAATTTACTGCTGCTGACAGGCAACAAGCGCACCGGCCATGATGATAAGCACACCATGATGATGCCGCCGCCGCTCCGCAGCTACACAGTGGACGGGTTTCTAATGGAATCGCTGTGCTTGTTATCAGTTTGTTAATCGGCAAACGTACCGTCGACCATGACATTTTGTCGTTCGGGAAGGACACACATACACGCTCCCGGTCCCAGTAGTGCGGGGTTTGGGGGGTTTAGTTGGAGCTTCTCTCTAGCCACGCGTATGACTCATGGGGATGGGTGCCTCCACGGTAATGGGTGCCAAATTGTGGTGATTGTAAATGGGCAAAATGTTTACCATAAAAATGGCAACCGCCTTTGCGTGATCATGGGCGATGTAATGAGGTGTTAATTTGCTTTGCAAGGGATTTGCACAACGTTACTCAGAATTGTCCAAAAAAAAAGATTGGTGTCTTTCTCGTGGCATGCCTCAGGGTCTCAACAGTAGCCCCCATCATAATTTCATCATAATAATTCAGTCTACTGCACACTCCCTTCCCATCCCACAGAACAAGCGACAGATGCTAGTCTGGCCTCGGAAAACTGGGCACTAAACATGGAAATCTGTGATATGATCAACGAATCGTCGGACGGTGCCCGGGACGCAATGAAAGCGATCCGCAAACGGTTGGCACAGAACGCTGGCAAGAACTATACCGTCATCATGTACACGCTGACCGTGCTGGAGACGTGCGTAAAGAACTGTGGCAAAGCGTTCCACGTGCTGGTTGCAAACAAAGAATTCATCCAAGAGCTGGTGAAGCTGATCGGACCGAAGAACGATCCGCCGCCGATCGTGCAGGAGAAGGTGCTGAGCTTGATCCAGATCTGGGCCGATGCGTTCCGCTCGCAACCCGACCTGAACGGTGTGGTTCAGGTGTATCAGGAGCTAAAGAACAAGGGTATCGAATTTCCCGCGACCGATCTGGACGCGATCGCACCGATCTACACACCGCAAAGGGTAAACCGCTTTGTGATTGTGTCGAGTGAAATGTGATTTGTAACTGGTTTTGCTTCTCTTCCCAGAGTGTCCCCGATGGGGCACCAGCGCCGGAAAACGTTAGCACGCTTCCGGTTTCACCACATCATCATGCGTCGCAGACGCCCGGATCGCCAGCAGTAAGCATTGCGTGGTGATTCTTCCCAAGCAGCTTGCTTTATCTTTCTCCTATGAATTTCAGATGCCTCCACCGTCATCGATGTCTCAGGATCAGATCGCTAAACTACAATCGGAGCTAGACATTGTCGCCATGAACATGTCCATTCTCGGCGAGATGCTAACCGAGCTGAAGCCAGGCCAGGAAGATGCAGCCGATTACAAACTGTTAACCGATCTTACTGCTACATGCCGGTATGTTGTGAAGGTTCAATGCACCCATCTCATGCCACTCATGCCCAACCTTCTGTTCCAGGGAAATGCAAAGCCGAATCGTCGATCTGATCGGCAAGGTACAGCACGACGAACTTACCGCGGAATTGCTACGATTGAACGACGAGCTAAACAATCTGTTTCTGCGACACGCCCGCTACGAGAAAAATCGCGACCCGAAGAATGCTTCCAGTGCGACACCATCCGCCATCCTTGGTGCGGCTCTCGGGGCGGTCGAAATGCGCGATCCATCGTTGATCGATCTGAGCGAGGAGACGGGTGCTAGTGGTGGTGCACAGGCACAGGAGGGTGCACACGCCAACGTTAGCTCACAGCTGGCCGGACTCAGTCTGGCGGCGGCCGGTTCCACCGCGACCGTGTCGTCCCAGCTGGCTCAGCTGACGAGCGTTACCGCGCAGTCCGGTTCGGCGATGGTGGCGAAATCGCCCAACAGAACCAGCAAGGGAGGCAACAGCACCACCAACATTCCACCGGACGTCGTATCGGACGAGTTCGATATGTTCGCCCAATCGAGAAACACCACCGGGTGAGAATTCGCACGCAAAATGGCCGCTTGAGGGAGCAAATCTTTACAGCCAGTTCAGCTGATTTAATACCCGATTTGTTTTTCTTGTCTTATCCAAATACCGATTGCAGTGATAAAGAACCTGCCAGATTAGATCTGTTGGGAGCGACTACGGGCAGCACAGCATTGGTAAGAATCTGAGCACAGCCACAGTATCTACTTTACGCACCTTTTTTTTACAAATGGTGACCTAAGCCGTCATCGAGTCGTAGCTGTATTTGTTCCTATTTTATGCAACATTTTCCCTCTCTTTACATCTATTTTATGTTCCGCGAGTGAACACTTTTGTCTCTGTAACATATTGTCCTTATTTTTAAATATCTACGTTAGCTGTTCGAATTAAACGTTAGATTTAAACAACCCTTTAGTTGGTAGTGCGAGACTAAAAGCAAAAACGCGTTTCCTATTGAAAGTCTCCTAGTTCTTATTAGTTAACGATAAATTTGGGTAGGCAAGCTAGAATTATCGCCCTCGAATTCCCATTTCCCCATTGTATTTAGCTGGCTTTCTTCATACATCTGTGATTCTTCCTTTCTTTTCTCTTCTATCTTGTCCTGTGTTTCCGTTCATCCTTTCTACGTGCTGTATGTATGTTAACTCTCCCCACGAATATATTGCTATTTGTTTTGTGTGAAACCGTTAATCAACAACAACCAAATGATCGACACACACTACAACACTGATCTACCGCGACATTGGTGGTTTGCTTGTTTTTTTTTATTGTTTGTTTGGCGATCGTCCGTTTTCGGTGGATTACACACACACACAAAACACGAACACGAACATACAAATGCGCCACACCAAAATGCCTCCGACATACAACGCAAACGCCTGCAACAACCCGTCCATCATCGACAGGGCACGAGGGAATCGGAATTTGACGAGATTGAACAGTGGCTGGGCAATCCGGTGAGTATTGTCGGGAAAGAAGGAGCATCTCCTTGCCTATCTGTGCTAGTTCCTATCTTCTTGCACGTGCGTGGGGAGCAGTAGTAGATGGCGTTTTTGGTGTAGATACAGTAGTGTAGAATGAGTAGTAGTGTTTAGTTATCAGCACTTTCTCTCTACGATGAATGTTGAATGTGGTTCGGTGGTGGATGTTGCTTGAATGTGGCAAATGTGGTTCCAACGCTAACTGAGACCGTATCTGTCTGTCTGTCTTTACCTTTAATTCACCACACCCCGCAGGACGACATTGACCAGCTCGAGGCGCAAATGGCAGCGGTCGGAGCGATGGGAGGCGATGGTCCCGGTGCCGGTGCCGCCGGTACGGAGGAAAGCTTAACGAGCAAGGAGTTTGAAAAGTTTCTCGCGGAACGGGCGGCCGTCGCCGAAACCCTGCCGACGATCAGCAGCACCAGTAGCAGTAACAGCCCAGCAACGACGGCCAAAGATCGCAAGAAAAAGTCCGACGAAACCGATGGTCTGCTAGCGCTGTGAAGTGTGGGAGGGGTGTGTAAGCAAAAGCACCCCCAGCAAGGGGGTTGTTTTCTTTTACCCTTTTTTTTATTCTGTAAAATGTTGGTCTAATGTTTCAACATAGGTCTTTTTTTTAGTTTTGTAATCCCCTCTTGTAAGTGGTACTAGTTTTTGTTTTTGGTTTGCTAAGCCTCATTAGTATTCCTTCGGGTAGAGAGCACTTTGGAAAGCGGCGCAGAAGTGAGCAGATAGAGCAGAAGAAAATATTTAACAACAATCTATAAAAACAAAAGAAGCCAAAAGCTGACCTGATTGGACGCGGTATAGCAATGTTTTGTTTTTTGTTTTTGTTTTAAATCTTTTAAAGCCTTTTGTTTAATCGCAATTATTTCTTGCGATTGTGAGCCATATTATAGATACAAAACAAATATTTAGAGCTACACGGGGAATAAGAAAAAAGAAAAGGAAGTGGAACAGTGCGTTATGGGGCAAAAAGAAACAAAAAAAAACACGAAACAAAGACGCATCGTAGAGAAGGAGAAATATATTTAATTGTGAGCTAGTTGTATTTATTAAGGTATACAAAAAATCCCCCCATTCTGTTCGTTCCGTAAAGGAGAGTGGGAAAGAAAGAAAGGAATGTGTTGTGAAGGATTGTATAAAAAAAAAAACAAAAACCAATCACTGCTAGCGGAGGACGTTTGTAAATCGGCTAAGGGAATGGGGCAAAACATCGGTAGAATCACACTCCTGATTTGTTTCGTAACTCTTCCCATATTCTATTTAACGGCAGCGCGTGTGAATCAATGTTGTTGTTAGCTTTTTTTGTGTTTGTGTTTTGTTTTTTTTTTGTTCCCATCAGTAAATTACCAATGCAAAACGCAGATGAGGCATTAAATCCACCCACCTAAATGGCGAAACGCGCGTTGAATGAGTTGTTACGAGAAAGGGTGATGAAACACACTGTTAAAATCAATCAAAGTGGTGGTGCGCTCGGTACCGACAAGGAACTTAATAATATTCAACCGTAAGGACCAGAGGCTTTAAGCGGAAAAGGGTAAATACAAACCGGAGCTCGCTTTTCGATGGACGTGCAGCAAAACCTACTTATGTTTCAGTTTGTTGTGCACTTTTGCGGAATGTACGCGTACACACGTACACAGGTTTACTTCTTCTTTCCTAAATGCTAAAACGAAAACAAAACATAATATTGTCCAAATAAAGTATGCAAGCAACTTCAAACTAGAAGATAATTTGTGTTTCATGTACCATTTTGTATCGATATTTGAGGCTTATCGTTTAAATGAAAGCGATACTTCTCTTTCACGCAACCGTTCCATTTGAAACCGACACATGCGCCATCTGGTGTGGAATTTCAACTCCCCAGCGCGAGTGTCATAAACGCAACGGCTCGCTAGTTGATGAGCGCGTGTTTTGACAGCAACCAAAAACCAAAACAAATCCATTCTGTTCTGCCGTGTGTTTCTTCTCCGGTGAACGAGTAGATCTATTTCTAATCGTGGGCCGTGCCGTGTGCTTGTACCACGTTCGCTACCAGCTGGTATCGCGCCGCGTATTCAGTGCCAACGTAGCCCGTTCCCCCGATTCCTGCCATCGATAGTACGCATCACAAACACACAATATGGCACTGTCCCTGTGCAGAACTAAAGTGTTCGGAGCGAGTAGCCGGCTCAACAGCAGAATACTAAAGTTTGAAATCTCGAAGGTAAGGCTAGTACAATGTTGCTAAAGGGAATGATTCGTTGGATTCAAATCAATTTGACCTTGAGCTTGATTTAAACGAGCGGTAACGTGTGGCGGAAGACTGGAACCGCTTCATTCAGTAGGTACGCAGTAGAACGGGTCATTTGTTCACTCTAGCGCGTATTACGTCACGCCAGTGGGGGAATAAATAGAATCTCAATCCCACACAAATGCTAACACATTCCATACAAAATAGCAACCATCGCTTGGGGGAGGGAGGGCTCATCGAAAAGGGAGACGATCGGAAGCGAAAAAGAGGCTAGTAACCCGAGCAAAAAGGGAACGATTCGATCTGAACCGGTGAACCGGTTAGCGCTATCGACGACGGTCGCGATCTGATTTGCATACGGCTATGCATGTTTAACCGTGTTGTTTTGTTTTCTCCACTCCGCAAGGTGCTGGCCAGCCGGTATTCGACGGAGAAGAAGCGTTCGAAAATATACGCCAGCGCGGACGAAGCGATTGCGGACATTCCCAATGGTGCGAAACTGCTCGTCGGTGGTTTCGGACTGTGCGGGATTCCGGAGAACCTGATTGCGGCGCTGGTGAAACAACGCAAAACCGATCTCACGGTGGTGTCCAACAATGCCGGTAAGACGATATTGAAAAGTTGTGTTTAATGCTTTGGGACTTGTTGATTGGTTCAAACGCTCAAGCACACAGGAAACGTAAACGAATCGCAATGTAACGCACTTTGGTGTTTAGTAGTATGCGTACGTAAATTGGACAGCAGCATATGAGAGGAGACGTCAGCATAAACCAACCGCTCACAAACACCGTTGTCTTCGTGCGGCACGGCACGCGCGAGCCCACCGCCTTTCAGTTTCATTTCCAAGGTTATCAGA
Source organism: Anopheles stephensi (assembly GCF_013141755.1). NCBI lineage: Eukaryota > Metazoa > Arthropoda > Insecta > Diptera > Culicidae > Anopheles > Anopheles stephensi. The sequence continues at coordinate 7,268,235 of NC_050203.1, forward strand.
ATCGCAGAACCAGAAGTTGATGTATGGTGGCGATGCGATTAGAGTCGCAACACACCTCCTTACGTTGGGAAGTCGCACAGGTGTATGCGTGTATTGGCGTAACACAACACACCTTCTTTACGTGTTTGTACGATCGGCTGAGCGCAGCACTACGATGCCGGTTGTTGCTAATTCTGGATGCTTTGAGAGCATGTTTTGACGGCATCGCATCAGCACAGTTGCTTGGCAACATCGTACGCCGCGGCTCATTATGCCGTCAGAGGTTGTGCGGATCGAAACAAAAATAGAAGCACGGCAGCTTAGCGAATGCCATGGTGATCGATTCTGCGATCGTACACCTCCTATGCATGGAAGAGCTAAATTGTTGTATAGCGAAGCTTACAGTTTCAAAAGCGCGTGTAGTACCGGCGTAAAATTGAGACTAATGCCCGTAGGAGAAGTTTACGATATCTACCAAAGATAAGCGTTATCATCTGTTTGTCTACTACTAACATTTCCGGACGTAGAGAACTACTTAATCGCTTCCTAGTTTTATGCAAACTGCATTGTGTTTCACGGCCTATGATAAGATAGCAAGGTTGTCCCTCTCTCTCTCTCCCTCTCAGAAGAAATTCTATTAATATGTAAACGCAGGGGGCATTAAGTAAAAGATTTCCATATGTTTGTATGAAGGTTGATTGGTTCCGAGAATATCAGCTCCGATCTGCAATTTGCCCTGAAGTGAAGTGATTAAAACAATTCCAAATAACCTTTGTCAAACCGAAAAAAGACCGCTTCCACATATGGTCAGCCAATTAAGTGACACTTAACCTGTTTGTAGACGAAGCGGCATTGAATGTCCAACGTAATCCAACGATGAGACATTCGCTTTTTCTTAGACAACCCTCTCAACGATCACATTCCTAAGATATTAATATTTATATTTCGCCTACGATGCATCAACTTTCGACACAGTTTCCCCCCACGAAAAAAGGCAAACAACCCCCCGCATCCCAAACGGATCCTCGGACGGTGCTGTGGGAAGAAGCGTTCCATCCCCATGGTACGGGATATGAGGCGCTATCCTGGGGTGCAACATGTGATCCGGCACCCATTTTAAAGTGTAGCCTGTGTGACCTTAACGACACTCAGTCGCGAAAGTGTCGCCCGGGATGCGAATGCCTAAATTAATGTCCGACGCCACTTTGACCGATTCGATGCAAATGTCAAAGCTGACCAGGCGGGTGGTGAATGATGGTGTGTGGTGAGCCGAAAAGTTCGCCATTTTCGTGGACTACCCATCCAGGATCCAACGGGACATGAGTGACGTAATGGGGGATGGCTGTGAAGAGAGTGTCAGAAGAAGTGTTGCGAAACGGATGGGAGAACTTAGAGGCGGCTACTTATCACCAAAATGACCAAATTTGATTGGTGCATCTAAGAATACTACCGAACTGAAAATAAAAACCCCGCTCTCCCCCAGCAATCAGCCAATGTGGCGTGATGTCACGGCTGCAGTCGGGGTTGGTTACGCCGTCTGACGATAAGTGATACAAAGCCCAGGAAGAAACTGGTTCGTTGCTCCCTCCGCCGAAACGATTCTGTGCGAAACCTGCACGGTGGCGCGGCGCTTATCACTAAATATTGTTCGTACGTAACAACGCTTAGCAAATGAGGGCTGCGGCACAGATTTTTTGTTTGAGGGACGCACGAACGTTAGCAAGATCAGGTGATTTTGTGGGACGGCACTAATGTTTCGTCTATCTGGCCAGTGGTTCAAGCCCTCGCAAAAGATGATGATCAGGATCAAAGATCAAGTGGAATGGAAAGCGAGCGTTGGAGAAGGAGGAGTTCATAGTGTGCCGATCTGGTATAGCTCTTCTATGGCTCTTTCTGCCACTGCTTAATCAACTACAGACCGTTCAGACATTGAAGATATAAGATAACTACAATGTAACACAGAAGAGAGCCAGGATTCCTGTGGCTGTTCTGTTGATTAGGAAAATACATGAAGAATATGTTGAAGGGACGCTTGAGGTGACATTTTAAAAGCTTGTCGATTTGAAGACACATCTAAGGACTTCTAATGTTTTCCAAGTACAATAATTACCCTTTCGCTCTCATTTCCAGGTGTGGACAATTTCGGCCTGGGACTCCTCCTGAAGGAGAAGCTGATCAAGCGCATGATTGCATCGTACGTCGGTGAAAATGCCGAATTCGAGCGTCAGTACCTATCCGGCGAGCTGGAACTGGAACTCACACCGCAAGGCACCCTCGCCGAACGTATCCGTGCCGGAGGAGCAGGCGTCCCGGCGTTCTTCACCCCAACCGCCTACGGTACGCTCGTGCACGAAGGTGGCTCCCCGATCAAGTACGGCCCGGGTGGCACGATCGAAATCGCAAGCGAACCGCGCCCGATGCAAATGTTCAACGGCAAACCGTACATCATGGAGGAAGCGATCACCGGGGACTTTGCGCTCGTGAAAGCACACGTCGCGGACGAGGCGGGCAACTTGATCTTTAACAAATCGGCCCGCAACTTCAATCCTCCCATGTGCAAAGCGGCCAAGGTGACGATCGTTGAGGTGGAGGAAATCGTGCCGGTCGGTTCGCTCGATCCGGACCAGGTCCACATGCCGAGCGTGTTCGTGCATCGCATCATCAAGGGACCGGCGTTCGAGAAGCGCATCGAACGGTTGCGTGTGCGGGACGCGAAAAAGGCTGGCTCGGTGGTGTCTTCCACGCCGGCCGCCAAGATGCGCGAGCGGATTGTGAAGCGGGTCGCGTTGGAGTACCGTGACGGTATGCACATCAATCTCGGCATCGGTATACCGGTGCTATCGTCCAACTACATACCGCCCGGCATGAATGTGTTGCTTCAGTCGGAAAACGGTATCCTCGGTTTGGGACCGTTCCCCGAGAAGCATGAGGTAGACCCGGATCTGATCAATGCCGGCAAGGAAACGGTGACGGTACTGCCCGGTGCGTCGTACTTCTCTTCCGACGACAGCTTTGCCATGATTCGCGGCGGACACATCGACATTACGGTGCTGGGTGCGATGGAGGTGTCACAGTACGGTGATCTCGCGAACTGGATGATTCCTGTACGTATTTCGATACATACTGATCTATTTGAAGAGGGGTTTAATTCCAATTTGCTTTTCACGCTCTCATCCTGCAGGGCAAGCTGGTTAAGGGTATGGGAGGCGCAATGGATCTCGTGGCAGCTCCCGGCACGAAGGTGGTCGTAACGATGGAACACAACGCCAAGGATGGTTCGCACAAAATTCTCGCCAACTGCAATTTGCCCGTCACGGGACGCAACTGCGTCGACATGATCATCACCGAGAAGGCCGTCTTCAGCGTGGATAAGGAGCGAGGACTCACGCTGATGGAGCTGGCCGAGGACTGCACGGTGGAGGAGGTGATCAGCACCACCGGATGTGACTTTTCCGTGGCGCCCGATCTGAAGAAGATGGCGCAGGTGGATGATGCGTGATAAAAAGTGAGCACTCATCGAACGGCACATGTAAAAATGTTTTCGCGCCTCTTCGCGCAATTAGATGGCTAAGACTAACCAACAATCATCAGCGAATGGTTTTTTGGGTACAGAGAACGCATTTAGCATTTGGAGGAAGATAGCAACAAACAAACACACAAGGAAGCTGCGTCGTCGTGCTTGGGGAGCAGCGTTTAGTCGTGGGACTGAACACACTCTAACCCTGCGAACAACAGTTTGGAGAGCAGCATATTGTGTTTGAAACGCTCGCGTCTGAGCATAAATAAGTCGTATCGTATTGAAATCTAATTTCCCAACCCACTAGCTCGAACCTGCAATGGCCCTGGATACAAAGACCATGGAAATAAAACAAAAAATGCATCCAACAAGCAAATGTTGATATTCGTCTCTGGTTTTTAGTTTTACAATGATGACAGCTTTATGGGTGCTCACGAGTTGTGCAAATGGAGTCGAATATTAAGATGCAAATTTTGGCTTAAGCTGTACATTTTGAATGCTTCTTCGTCCATTTCTAATGCAATCCTTATTTTTCGTAATCATTGATTGTCGATGGGTTTTAGTGCCGTTTAATGCATATTAAGATTGTAGTAATCGGCGGACCGGTTCTGCAAATCTTAAGCCGATTTTATCTACTTTTAATAAGAACAGAAAAAATAAACCCGCCGTTCGTCGCTTAAAATAACGTTGAAGTTCTTTAAATTATCCACACAAAAAGGCGCTCACCTGTTGCATTTGCACCCTGGCATAACCTTACCCCGGAGGAGTGCATAATTTGCCACCGTTTGTCGACTGTTTTTCACCGCAAAGATCAAGGGCACTCAACAAACGGTCGGTGTTAATTGTGACTCTCAATCAGGCGCCGACCACTTTCGCGGTGGTGTACATTGCCACAAAGCCCCTAACGGAGTGGACGGACCACGAAATAACGTCGCTGGGTGCGCTTATCGATTAATCCTACCGCACCGCTGTCTGACAAATCGTGACCCATCGTCATCATCATCATCATCATCATCATGATCATCGTTGGTGTTGCCACCGAACCACTCAGAGCGCCGACCATCGAAGCGCATTATTGGTTGAGTGTTGAGTGTGTTTGAGAAGGCTTCGGCTACGGTTAGGGTTTATCAATCGCCTTAGCCTTCTCAAGGCTAGCGTGTGCAGTCTAAACCGGCACCGGCGGCTAGTCCTCCGCACGATTGCCGGCTTCCGAAAAATACAACAAAACGAGTTTTGTGGGGTGAATAGTCAAACGCATCGGCGGGTGACTAAAAATATCATAATAATCACGACCTTAACACGCAACCAGCAACCACCACGCCGGCTCTAAAAGTCGGTTTTAGGGCCAACCGATTAGACCGAAGCACTGCACAGCTCAACCCTTTTTCCTATTGATTTCGCCATTATTAAGAAATCAATTTAGCAGGAAAATAAAGGATTCGTTACCAAAATAGATTAAGGAAGGACTTAGCGGAGTTAATTGAGTCCTCAGCCAGAGCGGATCCATGAGAATGTCCTCCACTACAGGAACAATCCTCTTGGTCGCTCCTGGTTTCTGGTCCGAGTGACAATAAGGTTAAAGCTACCTCTCAACATGACTCAAACACACATCCTTCGAGCTGTTCATTGGAATATCAGGAAGGAATAGAGGAGGACTCATACCATTAGAAAGCCAAATGACAAAGCTAAAGAAGATGTCGGTGGTAGATACGACAGCGGCCCCGGTTTTCACACGACAGTCTGACCCGTTTCCCGATAGTGAGGACTTGACTATCCAACTAGTAGGTATCAATAAGCTTAGTGAGTCAGAAATTGCAGGCATGACCAAAGAGGTATTATCGTAATGGCCCATGTCTTTCATACTGCAGAACTGGACCGTTTTCTCACTAACAAAATTGACTGACTTTCCAAGTGCGTGTATGTAAAAAGTCAAGGAAGCCAGAAATGGTAGGCCTAAAGACCTCCAGACATTGAAGAGCCAAATTGAAGAAATACATGTACTGTGCAATGAATAAAACTACTCCATCGGTTCTGTCTGCTGATGACAACAAGAATTGGACCTTTGCAAACCACCAAGGAAACAAAAAACCCACTTACCTCACGGTCAAGTAGGCGCTGCTATTTGGCACATCTCCTTCCCGCAATCACTCTCATCATTATCATTCCCGTACGTTGTTTTACCCAATCACCATGGCATCAAAGCAACCGAACGATGATCCACCTGAAAGTGTTATGATATTGAATAACAATCAAGCGAGATGAGTTTGTTTGATTGAAAATTGCACATTACCTTGAAAATATCAACCAGAACCGGTTGAACTATCTGGATTTGAACGACAGCCCCGAATCAACACACTTTTTCTGTCAGGGGTCAAAACGCACGTACGTCCAGTACGCGCGTGGTCCGTTCGCACCTTTCTTCACGTCTTCATCCAGCAGCCCCAAGGAACACATGATGCCATCAGGAGGCCCATCATCTTCATTCACGTTTGACCTGTCCGTCTCGCAGTCGTACGGCGTCTACTAAAAAAACGATGCCGAATCTTTTTCGGTGTGTTGGGAGGTTCGCTTCATAAATCACACACCCGCCGGTGAAGCCGAAAAATGCAATCCCGACCACCACCACCACCACTAGCACCACCCGGGTGTCAAGCGAGCCACCAGCCGGACCAAGCCGAGGTTTCTCCCAAACAAGGCGACCGTAGCCGTCGTCGATGCGTCTGAAACGATCGTATGAAAATGTTAACGACTTTTAAGCATATGCACACACCAGCAACGCTACCGGAGGACTGGAGTGACCGAACTTACCCAATACGGCTGGCTGCGTCGGCTTCGGATTGTTCGGCGTTCGGATGAAGGAAGATGCGCTGGGCGTTTGATTATCTGCATACGAAATACTCTTACGGCGTGGCCTTTTCTTTCTCGCACCAGCTCTCTTCTTTTCGCTCTTTTCTCCTTGCGGGAAGTGAAATGTCGTGCAGCTCAGCCAGCCCGGTCGAAGAAGAATGCTTGATCGGGAGGGAATCGTCGAAGCCGTCGAAGAGGTGGCAGATTTTCACCGGCTTGGTATAAAAGCTCGTACCTGGCATCCGGAATGATAACAGTAACCGCTTGCAGCAGCAACCAAGAGCATCGTGCTTTTCAGCCCACTCCCGTAGAGCCAACGCAACAAGCCTTGAACATGTACAAACAATCGGTAAGTTGGATGGTGTGACGGCACCTTGGATGGAAACTGACCTTGTGTTGACGCATGGCGTGCTCCTCCTTCAGATTGTCGTGCTGTCGTGCGTCGTCGCACTGGCCTTTGCCGCACCACCGGCCCCGCTCCAGAAACGCTCACCGGCCGGCGGTCCCGATGCGGAAGCTACCGTGGTGGCGCAGGACCAGATCATTAACGAGGGTGGCTCGTACGCGTACAACTACGAAACGAGCAACGGCATCAAGGCGCGCCAGACGAGCGACAACGGCGTCACGGCGACTGGCGAGTACTCGTTCGTCGGACCGGACGGTGCTTCCTACTCGGTCGTGTACGTCGCCGACGAGAACGGATTCCAGCCGCAGGGCGCTCATCTGCCGACCGAGCCGCCAGCACCCGAGCACGTCATCAAGCTACTGGAGGATCTGCGCGCCAACCCGCCATCCGACCCCGAGTTCGATCTGGCCTCGCTGGAAGCTACTCTGGCCCGACTCCGCGCCACCCAGGGCTAAAAGGGGAAACTGTCCCGGCCGGGTCCCAGCACGATCAACGGATGATTTGTACATAGCTTCAATCGACCGCGTTGGGCTCTCCCTTGTACATACAACCCAGCACACCGGAGACGCATCGTACCTGTACACCACCGTACACCTCCCGATCGTACAGCCGCGGTGGGGAGACGTTCCTCTACCCGCGGAACGCCAACTCCCCCGCGTCACCCCGATCGGATCGTCGAATAGTTAAATGTAGTAGTTTCAATTTAGATCCAATTCTAGCACCAATAAATGAATGAACGAACAAACGGCAGGTGTAATTTGTGCTTAGTGCGCTAGCGGCTTTGTTTACTACTCGCTGTCAAACAGCCGAGATGACAGCCGCGCAAATGGCATGGCCTACTTTTGGTGTGAGTGTGCGGGAGCAACCGGCGTTACCATCTTCTCGCAGCGTTATGTAACGCCCACTGAGTGTGTGTAACACTTATTCAAATTGGGCGACATCAAAACGATTCCAGCCCACCGGGAACGAATGGGGACGCGTGTGTCCTACGCCTGTTTTATCGTGATCGCCGATATGCCGCCCATCCTCACGGGCGGTGGAATGATGATGTTGCGAAAGCAAATTTATTCACCCACATCCCATCATTTCAGGGTCGGTGCACCTGTACATGTGCTTCACGGATAGTGGGCTTATCTTTATAGGATATCGCGCTCCGTGCGTTACATCGGCAAGGTTCCGGAGTGGATGTGTCGCCATAGTGGGCAAAGTGTTTGGTGGAATCCTTGGGAAATCAAAGTGACAACAGGGTCAACAAAAAGAATTGTGATACTTACTTATCACTTACTTACTTACTTACTTATCAGGCGCTACAACCGCTTTGCAGTCTTGGCCTGCTGCAACAATCCTCGATACCGCTCACGGTTCAGCGCCGTCGTCTGGCCAATCCGTTATCCCGGCCGTTCTGGCGGACGCATCAACGCCATCACTCCATCTCAATTAGGGCCTACCACGCCTCTTCTGTGCGTGTGGACGGCCTAAAAGGACTTTACGGGCTGGGTCGTCCGGTGTCATGCTCATGACGTGACCAGCCCTCCGTAGCCTGGCGAGTCTAATTCGCTGCACGATGGTAAGATCATCGTACATCTTGTAGAGCTCGTCATTGTAGCGGCTCCTCCATTGTCCTTCCAAACATACGGGGCCAAAAATCCTTCTGAGCATCTTCCTCTCGTACGCGGCTAAGAGGGCTTCGTCAGTTTTGGGTAGAATCCATATCTCAGAGGCGTATGTATTGGGACTATAAATGTTCGTCCGTCGCGACAGGTATTTAGCGTGGAGAAGTTTCCTCAGGCTGTAGTATGACCGGTTGGCAGCCAGCACCCTTGCGCGTAACTCAACCTCAATGTTGTTGTCGGTGCTGACTTTTGACCCCAGATAGGTGCAGTTTTGGACGACTTCGAAGGTGCGGTCACCTATCTGTACATCACCCCGTGCGTAAATCAGTGTTTGTTAGCAGGGCCGCTGGTGGTGCCACCATCATTTAGGTGTTCGCCTCGTTAATCTCCAACCCGAGGTTCTGTGCCGCACGCTCGATCCTTTGATAAGCTTCTGCTACATAGGAGAGCCACAAACCAATGATGTCTATGTCATCAGCGTATGCCAGGATTGACTTGTAGAAGATGGTCCCCGAAGTTTCCACCTCCGAGTCGCGGATGGCTCCCTCTTGCGCCAGGTTGAAAAGGAGACAGGCAAGCCCATCTCCCTGGCGCAAGCCCTTGGTGGTAGCAAAGTTGTGACAAGCTGCTGGAAAAGTTGCTGGGCCGTTGACGAGTCCTTAGGTCGGTAACGTCCTTTTGGTCGACAAAGTCTCTTAGGATATGAGGCCCCATGAGGAAGACGAAACACCTTACCGGACAAGATATCTCGGTACACGAGCGCTCCTCAGATGAAGTGGAAACTTGAAGGACGTGGCCCCTAGGATTTGTGATATCGATCATTGCCAGCGCAGTACAGAACAGGGCACCAGCAGGGTGGTTCAAATTGTCAAAGTATTATTTCGTTCATTTTTTGTTGTATTTATTCTGTCCATATGTTGTTGTGAGGTTTTCAAACTATTCCCATGGTTTTTTTTTCTCTTATGTTTTTCCTTTTTCTTCTGTATGCTCCATACATTTGTGTATAATATTTACTAAATATTGGTCTGAATTTGTGTTCCAGGGCATTGATGAGCAAAACGCTCATCGGTGGTGTGAAACCATCCAACGCGTTGGTTGGTTGGGTTGGCTTGTTGTTGTTGTTGAGTTTACAAATTCAAACGTACGAATGATATTATTAAATTAAAACCTTTGAAACACTCACACACACACACACACCAATATGATTGGCCCTCTTACAACCTAAGAGAAGGAAACAAAACGAAGCATCTTCTTACAAGTAAGTGTTGTTCTCCGCTTATTCTCTCTGCGCTTGAATTTACTAATTACTTAAACAATCGAGCAGCATGCTCAAAGGAAAACGAACAAAATTGAACACAAAAAAAATGAAAGCAAACAAACAACAGAAGCTACGAAAAAAAATGATAAAAAAGCAAACGTTATTATTATTATTTTTTAGCTAGTAATGTATGTAACGTTACATGAGGAAAACACACTCCTTGTTAATTGTTTGCTACACTCTATCTCGTTCACTCGACCTCTCTATTTCGTTACACTGCTCTGTGTGTGTCTGTTTGTGGTGTGACTATTTATCAAACTATGTGTTTGCATTTTTTAATATATATTTTACTTAAACTTTTTTCTCTTCTTATCGTCATTTCACCTCCCACCACCTCCCTCTTCGTACAGTCTCTTGCTCTGGTGCGAATTTCCAGCTTTTATTCCTGTTTTTTTCTTCTTTTTTGTTGCAAACGGCTTCCTGTACATTTTTACTACAGGTCGGTCTCCAGGCAACGGAAACTACAGCGATAAAACCATAAATTGTGAGAATATCATAGCTGCTTAATTGTTTTGCTTAACTATTATACTTCTCTAGTTCAGCGTGTTGTGTGTGTGTCTGGTGTCTGGCTAGGATATAAATTATAAAAACAAATATCGCGCGCGGGCACAATCTTTAAACGACATTTACTCCTCCTTTTATTGGTTTTGATATGAAGCATCACCCGGCAGGCACCCCTGTTTGAGGTCGCATCCTTGCCTAGATGGGTTTCATATTAAATTTACATGTACGTTACTGTGTTGTTTCTGTAATCCTACTTCATAAAATTTCCACCACATCGCGTTGTGCATTGTTGTGTATGTGTGTGTGGTAAGAGTTTAAATTAATGGAACATACTGCTACAATTTATTTGCTACCGTTTTTTTGTTGTTTTGTTTCACTTTGTTTGCTTAATAAAACGGCTACGGGTATTTACCATTAATTAGCGACCGGCGACCGGCTTCCGGCTCGTGCGGTTTCCGGTCCGTAATGCTATCCGTACTTATATGTGTTGATTTAATTTAAATCCTAGATACGTACAATAAAAACTACGCCTCGTCTACTCCTTCTCCCCCAGACAGCTGCCCCCCCCCCCCATGCATTGTTAAACTCGCTTAGCAAAACCGTTTGATATACACGTTGTGGTTTTCGATTCTTACACATAAACTATGCTGCTTAAATTACTGTTCCTTTTTTGTTTCTTTTCTATTCCTGTGTTGCTATGGTTCCCCGCAAGAGCCAGGTATAGTTCGTATCTATGCCGGTTTCCTCCCTTAAGGCTTGTTTGCTTTACTACTTTGGTCTTCTTTTCCCTATGCACCTCACACGCACACACACACATCATTATCTACATTTTCGCGCGTCCTTAAAGAAAGAAAAATAGTACGGATTTAAAGAATATTCTTTTTGCACAAGAATTTCTATATATATACAATTTCTAATTCAAAACGATTTTGTCTGCACCACAATCGATATGCAAATAATGTACGGGTTTTCGTTTTGCATAAATTAGCTTGTGTGCGTGTGCGTGTGTTGAAAAACGCACTTTTTAAATTCGTCGTACCATCGTAGTAGTATGTGAGAGTGTGTGTACTTTTTTTTAGAAGGATATGGAAGATTTTCACACTATTTTTTCTTCTTCTTTTCCATAAATCACTGTGTTTTCCTATTCTAGTTGTGTGTGTGTAGCTTTGATTTGTTTATCTGCTTAACCCAATACGCACCACACACACCGAGATGGATGAGATTCTTCTCTTACTAACACGGTTACGGTTTCGTTTTATGTCTTTCATCCTGAACATGAAGAGCAACCGGTTTGTTTGCTTCATTGTAAGTGCACTTTCTCTTTGTTATTTTTTGTATGTACAGCAACAACAAAATTCCTGCCACAACCCCCCCCCCCACCCCCCCTTCCTACATTATGCGGTCCATGTTGTCCATCGCTCTCTACCAATGCATTGGCAGTACATTGGAGACAGTACATCCACCCCAAAACTCCCATCGTTTAAAAAAAGGAATATACACAGCTCTCGTAGAAGTATGAAAAAAGGGATTAAAATACAATGAATCTGTTTTTAAACACATAGAAAACTACAGCAGCAAAGAATATCGAATAAAGATACTTCTTTTCATATATAACGTGTAAAAAATAAGGCTCGATAATGTTAAAAAAAATCGAAAACGATAAACTATAACCGTTCTGTTTGTGTTTTAACATATGTATGTGTGTGTGACCCTTAAAAGAATCCAACCTCATATCTCTGGGTGCAATGAATCACGCCTTTCCACGATCACCTTCATAGTACTTTGGAAAATAACCCTTAAGAAGATAGTTAAGGGAAAAAAAAGGTATCAATAAGCTTCGAAAAAGGAGTCTCTCTCACTCTCTCTTTCACAGTACTGATGGTTTAATACAGACAAACTAAAAGGAAAAAAGAAGCAAAAACACATTTAAAATTATGCAACGACCATTGCGCCTAAAGTTATGCAGCACACAATGATGCAATGAACAAAACAAAACAAAACCTATCCTTCTTGCTCTTTCTCTCTCTCCCTCTTCTAGTCGACAAGGGCTTTGGTTGGTAAAGTAATAAATAAATAGCAAATTCCTACCTAATCATACGCCTATTAACACGACGCGTACGATGCTTACCCAGGGGCCCGGGGGTTCAGCACACCTCACGCTTGATGGCGATCGACTGCCGTCCGTGCACGTACGTGTTTCTTCGACTCGACAGTGAATAGTTGACGCGTTCTATTTGTCGCAAACGTTTCGGCCGCGGTTCGTAGACGACCACATCCGTAGCAACAACACCCAACCCTTCGACACCGATCGCATCCACTTCCATGCGCCGTTTGGTGATCCGTCTCGGTGGTTGCGGCACGATCACACCCAGCACACTGTACGGATATCCCTCGCCGACCGGCTGCTGCTTGATCCGCATCATCGACAGCTTGGTGCGTATGATCTGATCGTACTCGGAGCAGCCGACGAACTGCTCACACTCCTCCTCATCGAACCCACGGTACGGTTCAGCGTCGTCCACGCAACCAAGGTACACCGTATCGCTGCCGTCATCGTCGTCGTCGCGCGTTTGGGCGGAAAGGGCCCGCGGCATCAGCTTACACTGAACGTCCCGGAATTCTACAAACTCGCGGTTCATTAGCTTCGGTGCGAATAGTAGGTTTTTCGCGGGTAACGACGCGGATGGTGCTGGTTGGACGGGGACGGAACTATCCTTTTCCTTTTTAATTGTCACCTTTGCAGTCCGGTGTGGTGCGGGCACATCAACCGCCTTACAAACTCTACCATACCTACTAATTCTACTGCTGCTGCTGCTACTGCTGATGCTAGTCGCTTCAACCGGCGCGGGCTCATTTTCCTTATCGGCCCGCAGTGGACTAGTCTCTAGGTTCATCGCAGCTCCGAGCAATTCTTTTGTCGTGTCGGAAAAGTCCTCTTCGCTCATAATTTGCCGCACTTCCGAAAGCATTGCGTGCGGTGGAAGTAGCTTCACGCGTTCCTTCCTAGCATGCTTGGTCGGTTTTTCGAACGCCGGGCGGGACTGGGGTTTGATCGTCGGCACGTCATTATTGTTGTTTTCGGCCGACGACTTTCTGCTACATACCACGGCCGCCGTTTCCACGTGCGTTTCTTCTTCTTCTTCTTCTTCTTCCGGCTGATTCTCTTTAACCGGTTCCTCTTCCTCCTCGACATCGACCACAATTTCATCCGTCTGTTCTTCCACCACACTTTCGGGCTCCTCGGTCGTCTTTTGCTTCGTGCCGCTATCCGATGACGCAAGCGAAATATCTTCGACGGCAATCGAAACTTCCGCTGGGTCTTTCGCGGCCGCTACATTCACAGCCGGCTCCGATCCCGATCCGTTCTGCAGCACGTCCCGGTGCACCTCATCTTCCTCCTCATCGATCACGATCACGACGGAACTGTTGGACATTTGGCGCGTATCGCGCATCGGGCTGCCAGAGTGGGACAGACTGCTTTTGCTGCTTTTGCTGCGCCCAATACCGCTCGATGTGCTTTCCTCCATCGAGCTGCTGTACTGCGATTCGATCGATTTCGTGCTCGAGACCGGAAGATCGTTCTTCTGTTGGTGTGTTCGTTTGGTTTTGCTATTACTACTACTGCTACCACTACTACTGCCGCTGCTGAGAGCGTTATGATGGTTAGGCACTACGGTTGTCGAATGAGTCTTGTCTACCAGCCCGGCAGCATGAGCTCCAATGTTCGTCGTTCTCCGTTCCCGGTGCGCAGGTGGAACCGGGGTCGTCGTCGTCGTCGCCGCCGTCGTTATCGTCATCGTTTGCGTCTGTAGCATTGCACTGCCTAAGCTCCTTCGCCGAAAAGCGCCCTCCTTGTGCAACCGGAAACCATTCTCTTCCGCCAGCTTAAATGCATCGTACGTGTTGCGCACGTTTGTCTGCAGCTTGTCGAACGGTACCTTCGCCTGGCTCGGCAATCCACGGCTGTACGCAGCCAGCGAGGACTGCTGCCCCCGACGCTTGCTCACGTCACACAGCAACCAGTCGTGACTCTGCAGCTCCTGCATCGTAATGCGCTGCTCCGGGTTGACGGTGAGCAGCGCACGGACCAGATTCTTCGCACTTTCGCTCACACCCATCCAGATGCTGGAGCTGAGATCGAACGAACCGCGCCGTATTTTGTCGGTAATGATTTCCATCTGCTTCGAGGTCGAGGCGAGATTGTCGTGGCCGAAGAACTGACGCGGTGTGAACGGTGCCTGACCACACAGCATCGTGTAGAGGATGACGCCGAGCGACCACAGATCGGTCGTTTCAAGGGAGTACGAAGAATTGGAGATGGTGGTGGTGGTGGTGGTACCATCCGTGTGCATATTGCTGATCACTTCAGGCGCTGTATAGCCGAGCGTGCCGGCCGGGATCCTGCTTTCACCGGTATTGCTGTCCAGCCGCTGGGCAAACCCGAAATCGATCAACCGTAACCGATCGTTGGACGCACGCTCGAAGATAATGTTTTCCGGCTTCAGGTCGCGGTGGGCGTAGCCTTGCCGATGGATAAAGGCGACCGCATCTACCATCTGGGAAAAGTAGCCCCGAATGCGGGACTCCGTTTGCTGGCTCGGTTGTCGATTGATGCGCTGCAACAGCTCACCACCATCGAGCAGCTCGAGCACGAGATATATGTAGTCTTTGTCTTCCATCATCTCCACAAACTGCACCACGTTTGGATGGCCTTGCAGTTCACGCAATGCTTCCGCCTCGTGTTTGGCGAACCCGGCCGTATGTGGGTGATTGAACAGAATCTTAACGGCGAAGTAGCTGCTGCTGCGTAACCGCTGGCACTTGAAGCACGTCGAGTACGAACCGACTCCGATGGCTGAATCGCTCGTCAGGGTGTACTTGCGGAAGAAGGGCGATTGCTGTTGATTTAGAACATAGAACATAGAACACACACTTCAATAAGGAATGTTTGTCTAATAGGAGGAAGAGCATACCTTCGACGCCGTTTGTCTGATGTAGTTCTCCTGCGGGCGCATATTGTGGATCGGGATGAACTTGTTCCGATCGGCGACGTTTTTGGTAAGGAGCTTCGGTGAAACGTAGGAGTAACCTGTTGTGCGAAACGAAGGGCAAGTTGAGATAAATTAAAAACTATTCCGCAACCGATTACCGCACCGCCGGAAACATTACCCCTAAACAACCGGTCAGCATTCTTTGGCGGGTTGCACGGATTTTCCACCACATCCAGCTTGGTAAACTCCGAGCTAAAGTTGCGCGTATCGCGATCATTCTCGGCCACCGGTGGAAACGGGGCCTGTATCTGTTTCCGCACCAACCGGGACCAGTTGATCGAGCGCAGGAACGGATGGGACTTCAGCTCGGACGCATCCGATTTGCCGCTGCCCAGCCTGCGCTTCGGATCCTTCACCAGCAGCTTGCGGATAAAGTCGGTCGCTTCGGCGGATAAATTTTCCGGAATGATCGCTTCCGTCTCCGTGATACGGCGGGCAATGTCGTTGGGTTCGGCCGCGAACGGTGACGCGCCGGTAAGCAGCTCGAACGTTAGCACACCGACCGACCACCAGTCGACGGCAGTGTCGTGGCCCTGCTGCGTTGGTTTCAGTATTTCCGGCGCCATGTACTCGACCGTGCCGCAGAAGCTGTGGGCACGCTCGTTTTCGTAGACAAGCTCGCGGGACAGCCCGAAGTCGGTCAGCACAATATGGCCGTCCATGTCGACGAGAATGTTTTCCAGCTTGATGTCCCGATACACGATACCGAGCTAGGGCAGTGCAGAGCAGAAGTAAGGAAGTATATCGTTAGTGCGCTTTCCAAGGATTTTTTCTAGATTCCTCTCACGCTTACCTTGTGCAGATGTTCAATTGCAACTATGATCTCGGCAATGTAGATCTGTACGGCCGATTCTTCAAACAGCAATCGTTTGCAAAGCAGCGTGAACAGTTCGCCACCGATCACATAGTCCAGAATGAGGTACAGCTTCGATTCCGTCTGGAAGGCGTAGTGCATCGTGACCAGAAACGGAGCTTCCTGTATCGCTTCAAGCACCTGAATGATGGAAGAAGAATGCTTAGGCATCGTCCTATGTTCTGAGCTCTTGCTCGACCAATCCTACCTGTCGTTCGGTTCGTGTGTGTTCTGCGGTCTTTTTCTTCAGGCTGACGATACCCTTCTTCAGCACTTTCATGGCGTAGATTTTGTTCTTGTCCACACCGGTCAGCTTGCGCACCAAGTACACCGTCCCGTAGGCTATGGAGAGGTGGTCCACGAAGAAGAGTTACAATTAGCACAACACGTGTAAACCATAAACACCACCATCGAATCAAGTTGTTTACCTCCCGTTCCAAGGACTTTTAGCATCTCGAAGTCGTCCAAACTCACTTTGTCCTGGTCGTTAAGTTGAACTGGAATCAAAGGAATGGAAATAACACTTTAGTGCTCAGTTTTCCGATCCGATTGTATGATATGCTCATTTATCCAACTGTCTAAAATATATTCTTCAAATAAATATTAAACATCAAACCACATTGAGAGCTTGCCCATCACCTCCAGAGCCGGGTCAGTGTTTGCCATCCTGTGTGGTGGTGTCTTTTTTGCTCTTTTTTTTGCTCTCGAGAATGGTGTCACGACACAGATCGATTCCGCACCACCGCCAACATCCACAGCATAGATTCATCATGTTCCGTTCTCCCTCAATTTCAAAAAATCGGTGGCGCTTGGATGCCTCCAACAAGTACCAACGAAGGGTGGTGGACGACAGCACGAACCATTCTTCGTGGGCTTGCCGCTTCTGGGTTGGGCGGCCGACGGGATGTTTATGGGGCGGCATAATCACGGCAAGGTAGGATGGATGGCGAGAAGAAAGCATGATTTGATGACCTACTTCTTGCGTTTGCGTACGTTTACGCCGCTAATATGATTGTGTGTGAGTGTTGCATATGGGTTGCTAGCAGTGTTAGTGATGGACACCGCCGTAATAGTAATAGTAAGCCATGCAATGCCACCTGCGCACAACGCTTGTCGGCACAAACGGACGGTAGTGGTATACACAACAATTTGATATTTTATTATTACTTGCAAAACAATCAGTAACTCTTCGAAACCGGGTTGAAGAAATAAATCGTAATAAAATATATGGTATAGACTTTTGGGAAACAAAAATTTAAATCGCTTTTCATCTTCATTCCATTGAAAAAGAAAATCGAAGGCGAGTTCCATTTTTCCGCCCGCATGCCAGTGGAAACCCGTTAGCCGTGAGTTACTTCCGTTACTTCGGACTGCTGATTCCGAAGGCCGGCTGTGGAAGCAACCACAACCTAACGGAACCCCACACGCGCAGGTTTTGGCCTCTTATGCTGCCCTCCTCCTTGGCGGACCTTCGCGTTAGAGCAAGATAGCTGCCGCAGAAGAGAATGTGTGAGTGAGTGTACACTAGGTTAGGGGTTAGGGAAGCAGTGAAATCTATCTTTACATAACTGCGTATTGTTTCTCTCTCGCTCTCGCCCACTCCCCCTCTCCACGTACACCGGATTTGTTGTTTTGCCTCAGCAACACCCGTTGCAGGAATGCCGATTTCCAGCACCTATACCAACGTGCCATCGATACAGCACAACATAACAAAAATACTATGTTGAAGGTTCCCTCTTTCCGTGAGTGACAGTGTGCGCTCTTTCTCCCTCTCTCGCTCTCTCGCACTCTCAAAAGCATTTTACGCGTAAATGGGGAGGATTTTGTGGGTGAGAGAGCCGCCGACGGAAAAGTCCGGTTTGAAGCATGGTTTGATTATGTTGGTTTCAAACAAACAATAACACCTGTAGCATTCGCGTACAGTTGGATGCTGCTTTAGTGTGCGTGTGTGTGTGGTGCCTATGTAGTAACTTCTACTACTACTACCATCCCTCTCACAGCATGTAAACTGAACGGAAGGAAGGAAACGGTGGATTTTTTTTATCTCAATCACCGGCACACGCATGCACGTACGCAAAAACTTCATCTTTCAATTGGCAAATACACGCAACGGCGCATATCTGCTGCTTCGAGTGCAATAATAATCACAACACCACGGCGTAACTGTCAAAAAATGAAGGCGTTATATGCGTTACGGTGGCGTTACCAAAGTATTATAATCTAAGTAGTACACCATAACCGTAACGCCGTTTTAATAATTCCCTTAAAACATTAAAATTTTGTTATGGAATTCATCGCTACGACGAATGCCGAAGCCAAAATGGATAAATTTCTTCAAATGGCGCAGTAGCAGAATATGGCCTCATTATATTTTATCGTGCTGTGGTTTTTTTTTTCTTTCATGCTATGCCGATTTTCTACAGTTCGTTTTGTTTGCTCCGCTGTTGTTGTTGTGGTGGTTGTTGATGTGTGGTTAGCAATTTGCTTTGTCATGCTCCATCATATTTTGTTTTTTTTATTTAAACTTTTCGCCTTGGACCGAGCTTTGCGGGGTGGAACATTTTTCGGAGCCTTAAAGAAATGGCCACACAAACTTGATAAAGGTTGTTTATGGGATGTGCACACGTTCTTTCAGGTGTGTTTCATTCCATTCGAAGCTCGCAAAAAGGCTCGTTTGTAAATAAATGGTATAACTTTCGTTTTATTCAAAATGGAAGCCAGCTTTTCTTGCCTCAAGGGAAACTCATGAGAACACAGTTACATAATTAAAACGTTTTCGTTACAGCCAAGGCCACCACACTATACCAGAGGCATGACATGGGCTAAGTGAAGCACCAACAAAATGAGCTACTGCACTGCAAAACGAGCTATTTTGCAAACCATCATCACAACACACAATGGCAAATAAAACCAACCCTTTCGCACCAAACCGCATAGGTGTCAACTGATGATCATGACGTTCCCCTTTTACCGAGAGGCACGAGCAGTAGCACCAGAGAAAATTGACTTTCATTTTCATTTCACCCTCAAAAAAAAACCCAACGCCAAACTGGAAGTGAAAGTTGGTAATAGCGAGACAAGTTGAAAATAAAATCTAAAACGCAAAACAACAAGCGTTAAGAAACAATAGTGTGTGATTGGAGCAAGGTTTTCCATGGAAAATCCTATGTTGCGAAATAATGTACAGTAAGATTAATTGTGATATTTTTTCTTTTAAATGGTGAATTTTCCCTCAAACAATGCAATATTGCGCAAATTGTATTCGCTCCATAATTCCGATGATTGGCATGCTCTTGTGGAACCAGCACAACCGTGCACCTCGCGTACATTGCACAAACATCTTGAACCACTCCCCTCGTATGCAATAATGATGTGCATCCTATAAAAAAACAACATCTAGAGGTGTCGCGTACAGTCACACATGCAGCAGTACTCGCACTTACACATTCAGACAGTGGAAAATTTATTGTTTTTTAGATGATCGTATTATTTGAACAGAGTCAGATAAAGACTAGAAAAAAGGGAGGAATTTATTCTTTCAAGATACTAATCGCAACATTAAAGTACTTTGTACGATAAGTTGCAAAACTTCCACCAAAAAAATATGATTTTCGGCCCTCTTGATCACCCACACCACGGCGTACTCGGACATTATTACATTCGAAAAAATGAACACCATCTGCACTCGATGCAAGCCGCCGACTACTAACACAACTACTACTTGCAATGGCACTACGACACACATTGCTGTTTGGCAAAAAGCTCTTGCTTTTGCGCGTACGGGTTTACTCGATCGGTTGCGCACGATTCACATCCGTCCGTCGAGCATGCACACACGACCACAGTGCACGCATTAATCCGTCCCGACCGTGGTGTTGTGCTGTGTGGTGCAATATGGGGCTGAGTGCTCGCGAGTACACCCCGGGTACACACACACACAGTAGCAGCGATGCGTATTTTCCAAATGGACACTAGTAAGAGTAAAATATTACTTACAATTTAATACTTTTACTTCTATAGGATATGTAATAAAGAAGTGAGTCTCATTTTCTAACGAAAATAGCTAGCAGAAATGTTAACCCTATCTCCAAGAAAAAAAAAGTATGTTGAGTTATGCGACGCACATACAATGCTTAAAGAAGATAACAATTTGTACAGCGTATAAAATGGGCCCGACAATTTCAAGGTAGATAAAGAGCGATGGATCTAATCCATCGACAAACAGAGCAAGAACAGACCGTCACATGGGCGCTTATCATAAATAACATGGACTGCAAAAAAGTGCACTCTGAATGCGTTTCTGAGCCGTAATCAATAGTAAACAATACCATCCAGTACAACTTCCTTGACACACTCATTTCATTTCTGATTTTTGTTATGAAAATTGTTAAGTGAATCATTAAGGTAACTAAGCGGACACCCGTTTTTAGAGAATATACCAAGAAAGAAAAAAGAAAATTCAAGCATGGTGCAAATGATGCAAAGGGATCAATGTCCAAACATGAAATGGTTTCGCTTCTGGTACTACCACGCCTTAACTACCAAACGAAGGTTCATACAAAACACCCAAATGTCCCAAATTATTATGTCTGAGCTGGTGTCTTTGTTGTCTGCGCTTTGCGTCTGCCATCGAACATTCGTTACCCATTTTGAGCTAGACGAATTTTTTATCTTCTCGTCCCTAGCTCCTCTTACCATCATTCGCCGTGAAGAAACGATACAGAACCCACCACCAGACAGGTTGCACTGATGTTGGTCATGGTTTTTCCAGCGAAAATAACAAAATACAACCTAGCAGCAGCAACGTGGTGTGCTTCGACGGTTTTTCGCATTTCGTGACGTACTGATGCATCTTGCTCTCTGCAAATCACACACACACACATACACCTGCTGCAAACCACTCTTAGCAGTGCAGCAGTTCGGTGTGCAGGAGCACTCACCCACCCACCAACCCACCACCAATCGATCGACGCTTTTACAGACATTCCATTCCCGTCCAGTCCAGTCCAGTAAAATTCCTGACCTAGGGGGACCACGACTGGAAACCTCGCAACCCGCTTTCCGCCCTCGGGACCCTACGCCTTTGAAGGCGCCAAAGAAAGAAAGACCTTCAAGAAGGTCGTCTGTAAAATTTTTCCACCGTGGAGAAAGTTTGTCGTCCGCACACGACCAATCTGGTGAGAGTGTCCTTTCTTGATGTGTTGTGTCTCCCCTTTTTCTCATCCAAGGGCTGGGTTCCTGCAAACAATCATTCATTCGTATGGGGGAGGGGGGGGGGACTTTGTTACGTTTTTGCGTCCAATAGGACACGCGTGGAGTTAGACACGCGAAAGGATCATATTTCCCAATTAGTGCAACATGCCGTATCTTCTAATAACTGTGTATTGATATGGGGGTAATGCTTTACGGGTGGGAGATAAAGAATACAAAATGGAATTTACATTTATTATTCCATTTCGATAAGAAATTGTGGTTGCGGTTCGAGAACGATTGCGTAGCCGTAAACGGTTTAACCACAAAGTATTGGTTTTTACGTAGTAAACCACGATTTCCTTGCATATTTACAATAACAGAAAAGTATGAGAACTTTATATTTTACGTTAAGACTAAAGCAAGGAAAACGTTTGCAGAATGACTAAAATTACAGACATATCAGCCACTAAGAAGTATCTGAACAACCTCATATTTCTTAAATAAAACTATATAAATTAAAGCAAATATTTCAGCTCGTCAACTTTAACTAATAAACTAGTGACTTATGCAGCAAACATAAATAGATAATTTACGCACTAGCTTTACATTTACATTGATAGCAATTTGATAACAAAACCTCAGCACGTAATCACACAGCACCCTAACACGGAGACAGCCAACAGGCAAGACAAGAAGGCGCCCGCTCCTCTTCCGGTCACTGACCGCATTATTTGACCACACTATTTTTGTATCGCTCAGGGTCAAGGTACAAGGTCCGGGCCTGTATGTAGATGCTCATTAGGGATTCTTAATAATGAACACATAGACTGTGTTCTTGTGAATGTTGTGATCAAAAACGGATGGAACGGGGAATTTCTTGAACTTCAACCGAGGAACATTTTAATGTTTAAAAATATTAATGTACGTTAAGAATTAAGACAAAACAATGGGAATCAACCCGGTAACTGTGTAAGACATTTTGCATATTTTACACGCTTCCAGCGAAAAACAAATACGACCCGGAAGTGTAGACCTTTCCGAGCAACGTTGGCGAAGTGGCCTTACCGAATGCCACGTGGGCATTCTGGTGCATCAAAGGCTTGGTGGGCGAGGTTGTGGCGAAGGCATAGATGAAAGCAAGAAAGTTCTAAGGCTATTTTCTTTACACAAACAACACTACAAACATCGAACAAAACAACTGCGTTCGGTAGGTGAATATCGGGAAACGAGCAAGTGCATACATATGCATATGCAAACGATGGTTGTTTTCCTTTCCATTCCCCCCCAATCCGGATATCCCCATCCGAGAAGAAACAACAAAAAACTCACCCAAACCAGCGGAACTTGAACTCGTACTTCGCAGCATATGTCGCCCAGGCAAGCTCAGACACGACGTGGAGCAGGCAAAAACAAAAACCCCAATGCTCAAGAAACCAAATCAACCCACCAACAAAAAAAAAAAACCCCCGGAAATCACAACGCTGATGATGGGGAGCGACCGCCGAGCGAATTTTAAAGTGAAAATAACTGTTATTTTTCTACAAATCTCAAGCTGTGGTTTGCCACTTTCTTCTTGGCTCAGTCAGTCACTCACTGCGGTACTGCGCGAGTGACACGCATACCTACGCGGCGCAAGGGAATATTTTGAGTTGGGGGGGGGAGGGGGGTGTTGATGGTGGAGATCCGTGGGGAGGGTTTTTTTTCTCAAACATGTATGAGTGAGCAGCACCAGCAGTAAAATCGCGCGACCTTCTGGGCGTAAGTGTGGGGGGAGGGGGCCGCCTTTGGAGAAGAAACCCCTATACAGAAGGTGCAGCAAAGAAGTGCTCGGGAAGCCATTCAAGAGGCATGTGGCTGGTTTGGGGATGTTGCTGTTTTTCAAACGTCGATTTGCTGCACCTTTGTCTCTGTGTTCCCCGCCATCATAATGCTTTCTTGATGTTGAAGTTGTTATGTGGGCTGGTGAGTTACCGCCACAATGAGAGGGAAACATCACGCATTGATCTCGCCGCCGACGGGATATGCATTTGCAGATCGATTTCCTGTGTGTACGATCGCGTTTGATGACAATTGTTTTTGGAGCAAACAGATTGCACACATAAGCACTGCTGAAAGATTGCCTAGCAACAGCAGGTTTCTACACGCAACAAAGCATAGCAACAACATCAAACGGTTGCAGCTACTTTGATGATCCTCGGAAGCGGAAAAGCAGTTAGATTTTCCAACAAACGTGGTTTTCAAAATAATTTCCATATTCTATACTCCGCAAGTTAATTTAATATAAATATGAGTGAGTAGACTTTACTCACTCATTTTGCAGCACACACAACAATCTGCGGCACAGTCCGACGGTCCATCATCGCCGAACATTCAATCCTACAAACAGACACAGCACAGCACGCCCCCCCCCCAAAAGCATACCTATACATACTACGCGATGGGCGCGCTTACTCACGGCGGAGATAGTCAGGTAGGAGGAGGAGGAGGTTTCACATTTGTTCTGTTCGCATTCGCGAAAGGAAACGAGGTCAAAGTCAGTTTTTAATGCGCCAACCAAGCTAAGCCAAGGCAAACCCCCCCAACAGCACCCCGCCGTGGACACAGCACAGGGTAAGTCCCCCGTTTTGTTGCCCCCTGCCGAAGACAAGAGCAGCATTCCGCAGTTCCTGACAGCTCAGAACCTGGGTGAAGAGTGGAGGTCCGGTTGATGGTGTTTGAGTACATTTACGACCTCATTTTACTATGGGTCTCTTGTTGTAGGATGAACTTTAAATTTTGGTTCTATATCGCTCGTTTTTCCTATTCGCACACAATACAACCAAAATGATCCTTTTTACTATATTACAATGTCCCAGCTATGGTCTGCGTGAATCCTTTATCCAGACGTTAACCTATGATTCATGATCCACTGATCATCATAAAAGTAGTCTAACCATAATCGACAGTGATCGAGACTCTAAAGTAACCCACACTTTGCCGGACACTGCTCCAAGCCGCAACGACCTCCCAAGGGCTTTGCAAAACTTGAGGTAGACATAAAACGAATGTATGCGAGTAAAACACTAAATGCCGCTTACCTTTAGTATTGATGGCCGATATCTTAATCATCTCCCGCTCGTCCACATCCGCCTGCGATAGCTGGGGCGCCGTATGCGTGCCATTGTAGATGACACTGTCCGTCCGCTTGTGGCCACCCTTCGACGTTCTGTCCCCGTTGGTCTGTTTCTGCTTGCCGCTGCTTTCCTGCTGTCGCTTCTGATCGTGCTCCTCCACATCGATCACCTCCTGCACGTCATCATCGTCATCGTCCTCGTCCACTTCCTCTTCCACCTCATCCTCAGCCTCGTCTTCTTCCTCGCCGTCTTCACCGTCGTCCTGCTGCTGCAGCTCGTCCGTCGTATCGACTGGTTCATGTTCATCTTCCACATCATCCTCGACGTCCTCATCATCCTCCTGGTCCTGCTCGTCGTCCAGCTCTTCCTGCTCATCATCCACCACGTACTGATCGGCATCCAGCTCCTCGTACTCTTCCTCGCCCTGCATGTCTTCGGGGTCTTCCTGCGTTTCGTACTCCTCATCTTCCGCTTCTTCATCCTCTGCCTCCCCATCGTCACCGTGTATGGACGATGTGGTATCGCAGGCGGACAAATCCACTGTTGTCCTTCCGCCCTTCTTACGCTTGGACCAACCGGACGAGGAATTCACTTCCGATTCGGACCTTTCACTTTCCTCCTCGTCGATCAGCTGCAGCCCTTCGTGAGCCTGCTGGCAGATATCGTTCACGCCTTCATTCTCTTCGCCCTCCTCCTCCTCCTCCTCCTGCTCCTCATCCCCACTCGTTCCATCCGAATCATTGGTCAGGTCGGTGTTGAGCAGATGCCGGTACGTGGCACTGTTACCGCCACCACCGGATGACTGTGGTCCACCGCCACCCGAACCCGTTAGGTGTCTTTGACGTTGCATTTGTTTCAACTTATCCTGCTGCATCTTGTCGGCCACCACCTGCTCGATGAGCTCGGCCGGATGGATGGATTCCGACAGTCCCTTCATTTTGCCATACCCGGACAGTATGGATGACATTTTGTTTTTCACGCTTTCTATGTTCGTTATCGAGTAGATGGTACCGACGGGTCGCGAGGACGTCCGTGTGGGCATCTTCCGGGTGCTGCTGCTTCTGTTACTGCTGCTACTGCTGCTGCTGGGCTGTTGCTGTAGCATCTCGAGATCTCGGTAGTCTTCCAGTGGGCGTTTGTCCTGTCCGCGCGTCGTAAGCCGGCCGCTGGTGCCGCTGACACTAGGATTGATCGGGACGGCCACAACTGCTCCTCCTCCGCCTATTCCAGCACCAGCACGGGTGCGATTGTTGCGTCGCATGACTGCTTTTTGAAGTTTTACACTACAAACAATGCTGACACGATGGGCAAAAACGGATGCTTAGCAACTGCGCTTCTTCCAACGCGCTCTTCTCACACAACCGCAATCTGATGCTGCCGCAATGTACACGCACTCTCGGTGTTTCCGTTGTTGTTTTTTTTTATTCAACGCACACACACGGACACACACACAGGCACACACTTTTGCACACCCCTTTCGCTTCTTTTGATTGAAGCCGCGCAGCACGAAGCAAACTGGATACAACAACAAAAAAGCGCTCACTGAGGAAAAAAGGGCGCTAAATCCACCACGGTGCAGCACGACGCGTCACGGATGGAGAGCTGTTTTCGTACGTATTATTGGTAGCTCAATTTTCCAGCACTGAAAAGGCATCATTTTCTATCAAAAACTTCGGCCCACAAACAGACCCACCATGCACACACGCACACAAGCCGGACACACTATGCACTTTTTCGCCCGTCACGCACGAGAATACACTCACTTATGGTGTGTATGTATGTATATGATACCATTACCCTTCACATAGCTGGAAATAGAGGTACGTGAACATTGGATATGAGCACTTCTGTGATAAGTTACAAAAAGACACTTTAAAATTAACACAAGCTACAGGAACAACTGCTTCGCCATCCCGCTTGGATGTAAATCAATACAATCGATTGCCGAGACATGTACGGCCAGCAGGCAACACACATCTTAAAACACAACCGTGTGTCTCAGCTGTTTGTCACTCTCGCGCAACACTGTTGGCATCTTGTTCGCACCGTTTCCCGATGCGCTGTTGACGGTTGAAAACTTCCGAATGGCTGCGCTGTCTACGGGCGCAAAGCCACAAACACTCTCTCACACACACACAATAAGAGCAACTCAAGTTGTGAGTTTCGCACACACGCCAGCGTACGGGTTTCCTTCAATCGTAAACATAACCTCAACACCAACAAACGAACGTTGTGCGTGTGTGTCTGTGAATGTCTTGCGTACGGGAATCAAAACACACTCACACAACCACACATCTCGCATATGTCAGATCGGCTATCAAACGTTTTTCACATATACACAAGCACGCATACCTTGCTCTCGATTAACGTTCCTTCAAAGGTGTGTGTCTCTTTCTCTCTCTCTGTAGAAGCACCTTCATCACGTACAAATGCATCTTCATGTTCAATATCGCGAACGAAGTGCGTGATGAAATAATGTTTTCACAGAAAATCATTACCGAATGACATTTTACACTGCTTTTAAGCACATACACACATAATTACTCGCACGACGGTACGACGTTGTATTGGCACTTGGAGCGGCCTTCATTGATTGCGCTCGGTGATGTTTTTTTCCTTACGCTCGATCCAAAATGGAATGTGTAGCAGCAATTTTGTGTAGTTGTGCACGGGGAAATGTCACTTCATATTGTAAAAAAACAGGTACCGAAATCTCCCCCACCCCACTCAACCCGTAAAGGGCAAAATATTAAATACGCTGATTCCGCTGGCGGTTGGCGCCGCTAATCATTGTCCTTGATGGTATGGGTGAGCGAAAGCGTAAATTTCCATTATTTTATCATCGTTATCTCTCGCTCACGCTTTTGTGCGCTCGTATGTGCGCGCTCCCGTTCGGAACCGATTTCAATGGACTGCAATACTTGTGCAAAATATTCTTTTGACAGTTTTTGTATTATACACTATATCTGACAAGTAAATAGTTGTGCATTTTAACATATTTCTTCACAATTTCACAATTTTCTTAAGTTACAAATACCATGTACACACGCGGCTACAGTTTGCTTCCCATCATGACACGTATTATTGCATGAGGCGACAAAACACACTCACACACCGCCGCCGAGGGACAGTATGGCCAACCGAAAGGGAGAAAAAACGACCCTCCTCCCAGCAAAGACGATCTTGGTTTTCGACCAACAAAAACGTTTTAGCGCCCCCTTTTTCAAGATGCACCAATTTCGTCGTCTTTGCGTGCGAGATGATGCGAGCGAGTCCGTAGAAGATATATCGATCTCGTGTACGCGTACCCACACACACACACACACACTGGTGGTGTGATAGAAAGATCATTCCGTGCCGACTACTTTCACGATCTGCAAGTACTGTTCGCGGGCGGAATTTGCTTTACTTTATGCTACGACGGTGAGCATGCAGCCCAGGGGGGAACAATAAAAGAATGTATGTAAAAATTATAAAAATAGCCCCACCAGACAACCCCTTATGACAGGTTTTTTTGTTTCTATCTCGTGACAATGTGGAAATTGAAGATAGTTCACTGGTGAATGCGCTATAGCTATCCTCTTTCACCGCACTGTTCCCCCGCGTGTTGGTAAAAAGCTGAGCACCGATGGAAAGCTTTTTTCACTCGAAAAGAATCCATTTGCAAGCCCTACAAACAAGGGGAATCACATCACAGTGAAATGCTTGTCCTTAAAATCCGTGCAGGGACAAATACACGAAAATACCACGCAACAGAAAGGATTTTCTACACACATAAACAAACCAATGCAAAGTGGACACCAAGTTGCTTGCTTGGATGGTTGCTATGTCACACACAGAGAGAGGGAGAAAGATTTCCTCGAGGCAAATGCAGGTGCACACACACACACACACACACACACACTCACGAGCACGCAACACATAAAGCAATCAAGCCACCTTTGAATTCTGTTTTCTGCACGTTTTTACATGAAGAACTGTTTGTATCCACAAAACGTTTGCTGTGAATACCGTTTTAATGGACACTTTCGATTGAACGCACTTCTAGCAACGTCCGTCCGCGGTCACGCACTCACGCATTTACGACTGCTGCTGCTGTTGCTGCCGTCTAGAAAATCTGCTGCTCTTGACTTTTCCCTCGCACAGTGGGCTCCGACCATTTTCCCAACCCGTGCAATACAAATTAAAATACAATTAACTCATGGAAGAGCAATTTTATGTTAATTTTATTTGTACTTCGTTGAAGATTGATGATTTAGCGAAAAAGGACAGATATATTGTAATAAAATAAGAGAAGAAAACAACAATAGCATCTTTTGACAGCGCTCGTTAACGTGCTACAGTGGAGTGCTAACGAGCGTTCGCTGCTGAGAAGCACTGCACTCCGTGTTGACATTTCAGAGTTTCCTTAACAAAACACAGCCCTTTGCTCAAGAATCCCTTCGCTCCAGCCATATTTAGCCTAAATATCAATTCAAATTAAGAAAATAAACTCAATGCGTAAATCTCACCAACAGTTAAGATTTAACGGTAAAGCTCACGTTTGCTGGTTTGAAGAAAGAAAAGAAAGGTGCTTCGAACACTAGTCGCGATGTGTGGGTTGTTGCGAATATTATTCCAAGATTTGTTTTGGGTGTTTCTGCCAAAACTACCGACTAAAAAAGACTTACGTGAGGAAGCTGTAGTGCCGGAACCGAAGCCAACTGAAGAGGAGCCAAAGGCGGATAAGAAGAATATCATTTCAAGTGCGAAAACGATACGACCGGTGTCCAGGTTTGGTGTTTTTCGTTGCATACGTTCCCTCCAGAAACACCCTCACCAACCCTAGCTCCGATTGTTGATTTCCTTTAATTTCGTTTGCTTAATCAGGAATATAGATATACCAAAGGTACGAATAGATGGTGGTTACCAGCCGAGAAAAGTTAGCCCAAAGATGCTGCACGAACTGGACATGAGAGGTAACGCACGAAAGCGAGAGCATTCGTTCACATTTTCACGGGTGTACGCATGTGTACCGTCATTCTAGCTTTGAGGAGAAAAAATAAGTCACGAAGGCGTGCGTACGAAACGCTTCGGTTGAAGGAGTTCCAGAAAGAAACGGAACCATTCGATGAACAAACTCAATACGAACGATCTGATAGCCCAGAGTTGATGTTTCAAATGGATGATATTTATTGAATCGTTTCCGGGCTTCCCTTTCTTCTTCCATTTGTATTTATAATAATCCCAAACAAACTCCCAACTCCCAAAATCCCAAATAACCAAAAGCAATACAGCCAGGCCGTTCCTTACGAATAAAAAAAAATCCCAAATAAACTGTGATGCAAAAATGTTGACAAATGAATGAATAGTGAAAATTCGCTTGCGAATGGTGTTTCAGCCCGTACCACCACCCAACGGTTGGTTTGAAACCGGCCTGCCGAGCTGTCAAAGCACGCAGCAACCGTAGCTGTCAAACCGCCCATCATCATAACAAACTGTAATCAAAACAACCAACACGTGCGCGTAGAATCGTTCCGTTTTATACCACCCGCATGTAGAAGCTGAATGAAAACGGCGAATAAAATGGTTGCAGACAAAGCAGACGGTGCGTGCCAGCTGCACAATGTGCAGTTTTACAATCTGTTGCCACGCGCAATCGTTTGCTCAGCGTTTGGACAGCTGCAGAAGAAGCTAGCCCAAGCAAGGTAAGTCCCGGCAGCAGAGCCCGCCCCAGGGTCTATGAGTGTGTCCATTGTTACGAACCGTGTTTTCCCGGGGGTTTTGCAGGGATGACGGCACGATCGAAATCTGGAACATGGCCAACGCCCCATTCCTGGAAAAGACCATTCCCGGCGGTGAAGGCATCTCGATCGAGGGGCTCGCGTGGGCCGGTAGCCGACTGTTCTCCGTCAGTCTCGCCGGCACGCTGATCGAGTGGGACCTGGGCAAGATACCGAGCGTTAAACAGTCCATCCTGGTGACGGGTAATGCGGCTTGGTGCATCGACGTGAGCAAGGACGAACGTTTGCTGGCCGTTGGCACCGAGGGTGGCTACATCAATGTGTACCGGTTGGATAACGACGAGGTGGCGTACGAGCGCATTTTGGACAAGCAGGAAGGACGCATTGTTTGCTGCTGTTTCGATTGGACCGGCAACTTCCTGGTGACGGGGTCGGCCGATGCAGTGCGCGTGTGGGACGTACGCAATGGGCACGCCGTGCACAAGATGACTACCGGGCGTTCGAACCGCAATCAGGAAACGACCGTATGGGCGGTACAGGTGATGCAGGATTTCACCATCGTATCGGCCGATTCGCGGGGCAAACTGGTGATATACGACGGGCATATGGGCACGGTGCTGGAGCAACACGTCGTATCGAGCGCCGATTTGCTCTGTCTGGCGCAGGATGTGGAACGAAACTGCATCTTTGTCGGCGGTGTGGAACCAACGATTCGTGTGTTTGAGCGCATCAAAACAAGACACCACCACAACGGAGATAAGCAGTTTGTGCGCGCGTACACCCGGCGCGGCCACACGCACGACATTAAAACGATGGTCGCGTCCGGACGGTACCTGTTTTCGGGTGGGCTGGATGGATCGCTGCTTGTCACGGCGTCACGACCCGTCACGGTCGACGTACACTTTCCGCTGCTACCTTCACCGTCCTCCCGGGTGGTGCGCGATTGCCGATTGATTCTGTTGAAGTACGTCAACTATCTGGAAGTGTGGACGTTGGCGCCGCCCAACAAGCCAGCCCAGGGCGGTACCAAGGTGTTGCAGATACGTAGCAAAAACGACGAGCACATCGTGTGTGCGGCAATGTCCTCCAACGGCAGGTGGATCGTCTATTCGACGGAGCACACCGTTCGGCTGCTGCGGTACGATTACAACCGGGAGGAACCGGTCCAATCGCGGCTGCTGCGCGTTACCAACACACCGGAACAGCTAGCCGTGTGCTATCGGACAGACTTTACGCCCGACTCGACCGGGCTCTTCCTGTTCGATCGCACCGGCGAGGGAACGATCAACTTCTTCAGCTGTACCGCCGGCGACAGTGAGGAGTGGGACCACAAGCAGTCGATCGATGCGGGCCGTTGGCTGTCGGAAATGGTGCACCTGTCGGCCGTGTCCAGCTGCAACCGCTATCTGGTGTGTGCCGACGTTGCCAGCTCGATCGTCGTGTTCGAACGGACGGCGGAATCAAAGTGGAAACGATCGATTTCGCTTCCGCGCTACAAACTACCACCGACGGCATTCGCCATCCAGCCGGGCCAGACACGTCTAGCGGTGGCCTTCTCCGACCACAAACTGTTTGTGTACGATTTCGACCAGTTTACGTTCGTGTTTTCGACCTACGTGAAGCTTTCGGCGGCCGATCATTCGATCGGTGGCATCGCGTTCGATCCTCGGCACGAGTCGGCGCTGGTGTTGCAAAACGGGCCGAAAATACTGTCGCTTCGCTATGGGCCCGAAATAGAGGAAGAAATGCTACAGCATGAGGAACGAAGCTGGAACAAGCGACAGCGCCCGCTGATGAACGGATCGACGCATGGAAATGGTGGCGGTGGTGGTGGTGAGGGAAGCTTAACAAAATACAAACTACGCACAGTGCGGGATGCGCCACGGCTGGTGGCAATTGAATGGCTGGTCGAGAACGAGCTGGTGGCGACCCAAGCCAATGCACTTTCGATGGTCGAACACCTGCCGGCCGCGTTCCGCAAGAAGGCGTACGGCAAGAGGTAAAGCTCGAGCGCGTCTATCCCCCGCCGATGAAGGTATATTACAAGTGTTGTAACGTATATTGTAATAAAATCAAATTAAATGTTAAAACGGAAAACAACGAGATCCGGTGACTGCAGTAGCAACGGGGATTTGTATATAGATTGTTTGGAATTTTTGGTTTATTTCCTCCAACATCACCCGTTGCCAACCGGCACGGGTTGCTGCGATACTCCGATTTTCCTTTTTTCTATTCGCATACACACTCACACAACTCACTCACATCCGCACAACTCATTCATCACGCCGGTACACGGTTCATCGCCTACTACAGCTGCGAAGCACAGCTCTCATCCGCCGTTCTGTCTGGATTCCTTCTTATTGTTCACCTCCGCTTTCTCGTCTTTCAATTAGTATTCTCTCTCTCTCTCTCTTATCAATATTAATCTGATGATTTGTATGTTTCCATGTGTGTGTGTATGTATGTGTTGTTAATGATAAGCTTTCTTCGCATTTAATAGCCTTAGCAGTTAGTAACTGGTTTTTCGATGCTGTTGGTTGATTCTTATGCACTTTTCTTGTCCTTCCCACTACTATATTTCATTACCTTCTCTTGCTTTTACCGTTTGTTTTTTCCGATTACAATAGTTTGAATTACATTCTTGACCTGTCCATTTGTGTTTCTCTTTACAATACCTACCTCCTTTCTCGTACACTAAATGTGTAAAGTTATTTTCATATCTTGTGCTTTGCTGCTCCTCTCTACTCCACCTTTTCCCACCATTACTAACTGAGCCTTGTTTTCGAGTGTTTGTGGTTGTTTGCTTACTTTCGTTGCATAACGATAACAATATGAACGTGCGAGAAGAAGCAATTTCCGCGACTGCTTTACTTCCGAGAAAAAAACAACAGAAAAGATAATCGAAAAGTGAGTAAAACAACGAGGAGAGGAACTGTTTTGCGTGGTTTTATCATACCAGGGCATCCGGTCCGGGCAAGAAGTGCCGAACGAATAATCTCATGTATTAAATTACGTTTAAATTAGCTATCTCCCTACCCTACCGGTTTGGGGGAGAAAGAAAAGGAAAGAGAGAAGAAGGCATTTAAGGGTCGAATAGTTTAGGTTTTTCTTCCTCTAACTAACACATTACACGTCAAAAAACAGTCCAAATATTCATCTCGTTTCTAATTTGCTTACTCCAATTCTGTACGGGGAAAAACGGTTTAGAGTACACGGTATTCGATAGAGTTTGCTTAAGACGAAACGAGTTCTCTCTCTCTTTCTCTCTCTTTTCTATTAGGCTAATAATTTTGTGTCGAATCAGCTACATCCGGATTGATTCAAAATTTTGCTAAACTTCGCGTACCTCAGCATCATCAGTGGGGGAAGAAAATCAAACAAAAGGTGATCAAAATATTAGCTACAAATGAAATCGTTTAACCATATAGTGGGGGAAAAACACACTTATTAACGTACCAATAACGTAGCTTCGTTCGTTTGTCACTAGGGTTTGTTCGTTTAGCAACTGTTGGTGCTTCTTCTGTTCTTTCTCATCGGTTGTCCTTTTTGTGATGTGTATGTGCTTTCGTATTCTCCTTCATTTGTATGTTAATTAATTCTTATTATTTTTCCTGGTTTTTGTTTTGGTTCGTAATTTTCTTCTTCGTCTTTTTAATAAGCATCCTCCGTTCGAATGCCACGTCGTAAAATAGTAGTAGAACACATCTGAATCCGTGGTAGCAGCAGTGGTATTTCGGTAGTGGGTCTTTTTTTCGATACATTTTCCCACTTTTCCTCGGTACGGTGTTGTGTGGATGTCGAACAAAAACCCCCGTTGCCGTTGAGCCCTCACACGGCTATGCCTTTTGATGTATATGTATAGATAGGGTGAGAGTTTAAGTGTTAAAGCTTGTTTGTTCGCGTCTGTGGGGAAGGTGTAACAACCGATACAGGGATACAACTGATTTAGGACGAGAGACATTAGCTAACGCTGATGTGTACGCGCGGTACGAGATTAACTGTGTAGGTGTGTGTGTGTGTTCTAAAAGCCAAACCCAATTTGAGCTTGACGTGACGCGCTTCACATATCCTATCGTCTGCTGCTGGCCAGTACAGCTTTGTGCTAACAAACTTTTGTTTCGAATAGTCCTTGCCGAGGAGTCCGTCTGTTCCGTAAGTCCTCCTAGAATGTTCACTCTCGCCCGCTCGCGTTTCGAGTAGCCTAAGAGCGAAGCTTCGAAGCATGCTATCTACCCTCCCACGGTATGCGTTGGTTTGGAGCTCTTCTCATATCGGAACTGTAGCTGTGCTCACTTCCACAGCTTTTCCTTGCTTATCACACGTTTACATATTTATTTACTTTTTCCTTTGCTAATAATTTCCTCCCCTCCGTCCAACCATCGTGCCCCCCATCGACTCGACCCGCCTTCAACCTATATCGCACACATGTACAATTGTATGAAGGTGCCATAGTAGTAATAGTAAATGGGGGGGAGTGATCCGTCTGCTTTAATTTTAATTACTTTATCAAGATACACTTAAATGCCTACCAGATAATAGATATTGTGTGTTATACCGTTGGTTGTTCGCTTTTTTTTCGCAGCTTTGTTAAATTACTAAAAAACCAAATCTTTTTCTGCGGTTTTGCGCGTTCGGTCACATTTTCTTCTCCTCTATTGTGTCGTGTCGGGCAGAAAGACCAATCGAGAAATGTTTCCTAATCCGGTGACTTCAACCGAGCAGAACAACATATTAACGTAATAAGAATAAGCTAAACCTGTTTTCATACTTAACCCTTAGTTGCAGAAGTGATCGATTGGATGAAACGAATGTTTAAAAAGTTAACAAAACATAAGCGCTCACAAATAGCATTATAGTAAGCTTAGAGGGGAGGGGAAAAACAAACAATTCTAAAGTAATTGCGATATTAAACTAAAGGGGGATTTTTTTTCCTGTATGAAGAGTGATAGAATTCCAATAGTCTGGAGTCTTTTAGAGGGAAAGAAGAAACACGGAGGAGGTGTGAAAGTAATAAGTAGATTGTTCTAAGCGTATGCTGTCTCTTCCAGTGGTGATTAATATGTTGGTAAAGTATTTATAATTCCCCGGTCACGACGTGCCCGCGGTCACTCGGAAAAGCTGACGGTCGTCGGGTGGGTCGAAAAGCAAAGAAAAGTCCTCCATGCACTCACACGCACACGTGTCCCGCGCTCACATAAAAAACACTTGCACGTTTCAAAGTGTTTCACGAGTTTTCACGAGCCTGCGCCTGCCACGACACCACACCTGCGTACCATCATCAGTAGTGTAGCGAGCAGTAGTTTGAAGTAATAATACGTAAGGTGCTATGGATGGGCTTTAGGCGGCGAGCAGATTTCGAATGTTTTTCGGCGTGTTGTCCTCGTTCAGGTGCTTCGTTGTGTAGCGGAGCGCATTCAGCAACGGTTCCGCCTTGACGGCCGGCTGTGCCTGCAGCAACCGCACGCAACCCTTCACGTCTACGTGGGCGCCACGCGCAAACGCACCGACCGGGTGGACGTGATCGTACAGTATCACCAGCCCGACCATTACCCGCAGCAGCAGCAGATGCGTTTCTTCCCGTTCGATCTGTGCCAATAGTTTACTGGAAGCGGCACAAGAAAAAGGTAAATTAGTTAACCAACATTGCAGGGGGCATTCTGCAAAAGACTTACGGATTCTCCAGCATCCGTAGGCAAACTTTCGCCATCGTGCCAAGCGTTTCCGTCGTGTTGTCAACGTTGTCCGAGTTGTCCTGCACAAACTTGGACGTCGCTTCACTGAGCACCTTGAGCATTGGGGTGGCGTGTGCATAGAACAGTGACATACGATTGGCCAGCTCGGTACTGATGATCATCTCGTTCGTCTGGTCTAGCCGCTGCCGGCTGGCGATGCGTCGATAGTAGCTGAAATCGTTCTGAATAGCTGGGGTTTTCATCTGCAACGATAGGCGGTTGGTAAATGAGCGATTCTATCCTCCCTTATAGACCTTCATTCACAAAAAATTGCCTCACCTTGTACTCGTCAAACTTTAGCACAAACTCCAAAATTTCGGCCAACTGTTTGACGAGCGCTTGCTGTGTTTCCAGGTGCTGTGTTGGGTTGAGCCGTCCGCCCACCAGCTGACCGAGCAGCTTCGGCACGATCCGTTCCAGCTCGAGCGAATGTTCGTAGCAGCGCTTCAGCTTCTCCACCAGCGGTATCACAATGTTCCAGGCTTTCTCTTGGCATTCTGGCGAGGGATCGGCGATCGCTTCTCGGATTTCCTTACCGGCACCCTGACGGGGGGAAAAAGAAGAAGAAGATTGAGAGGATCTTAATTGTTATTCAAGCGAAGGTATACGATAGCAAGCTTCTTTGGCGGAAACAACTTCCCGTAGAAGGCAACGTAATGACGGGCGCCGATGGAGGCGTGCGGACTGGCAGCTACGATCAGAATTCCACACGATCATCTCAAGGTGGGTCCGCCATCGATCCCGATGTCCACTCATCGTGGGTTTGGTTTTTTCGGGAGAACATAATTACCATCCTCTTCTGTCGCTCTCGGAGCGGATTGCGGATTTCGCAAGGAATCATCAAAACATCCAACCTCAGCCAACGCAAAAATCAGATCTCCGCCGTCCCACACAGACTCGTTTTATGCCCATCCTGGCTGTTGTCCATCACCACCAGCGTGGAGACTAATGCGCCAATCCGTTTGCTGGTCCGATCACTACTTTCCTTAAAAAGGTAACGATGTCGTTGCCTATAGACACAACCGTAAAAGCGCCATTAATCGATCGCAGCCATGCTTCACGGTGCGCTCCAAGTGCTCTATGCTCTCTTCCAATTTAACGGAGGGGCTTATGTCCAAAAGTCGAACGAATAAATCCCACCCATTCATCTTCCCCGGCCCTGTGTGTGTGGGTTTTTGGGAAACAATCTCTAAAATTGTTGAACCCAACAACTGCGTGAGTGCATTCGCCATCGCTTGAAGTTCAGCCCACTAACCTTGACTTTAATCGCTTTGCTGCTAGCTACCCTCCCCCCACACACACCAAACAGGCTGCTGTGTAACGCTTATCATTATTGGCACGGTCTCTCGTTTGCGGATTGATAGTTTATGCGTGGCCTGGCGAGCAGCAGCAGCAGCAGCAACATTGGATCAACATATCACCCTTGTCATGTCTATCAAGGGCCGGCGAATATGTTGTCCGGGGTGACAAGGGCTGTCGAATCGCTCGACCACTCTCTGGCTGGGGCCATCCGCTTTCCGCTTCCATCAGTCAGACATCCGGTGGAGCCGGGAATGGGGGGGATTGACGAGCCAATGCCTTTTTCGGGGCCAGATAACGCTGCTGTTTCCGATGGAATCGCGAGCCAACGACGCGCCTGATGGAGCACGCAATCGTCTGGGAGTCGGTAAGGAAGTACGATTTAAACCCTCGAAAGGGCATTGAGGAGGAGGTTCATACAAGAATGAAGAGGTATGAACGTGTTCTTCACTATATCAGTAAATAGCAGTAAACTCTTAAGTAAAGAGTTCTGAAGCCAAAGATTCTCATGGTACCCGCCATTTGCCTCCCAAAGACCCTGAAGGGTTAATAGTAAAAATCAAGATACACGTACATTGGGGCTACCGAATAGCTTCGCAGAGTGTGCTGCTACTCCAGTACGTACTTCGATGGTTTGCCGGTTTTTCCGCTTACCGCCATACTATGCTGGCGCATAAATTATCCCGACCCAGCCGTAGTTGCGAGAAGAGAAGCAGCGGATCGAATTGACTGTGTCTAAACATTTGCTGTTTGGGCACGGGGACGTAGTCAGTAGACGCGTTGTACGAGTCGTCAAGCACACCGGATGAATCATTTGACGAGGTGTTGTCTATTCGTCTATTACCCATTTTTTCTCTCGCTGTGTAACGGCGCGAATACGAACACGTACACGTGTCGCTGATGACGAGTCCGGGTGGTTCAATCAATTTGTTTGCCAAAGTGTGGGTCATACACTACTTTTGGGTGTAATTGTGGACTTCTTTTGCTTAAGAGAAGTTGATCTCTTGAACCACGATCAATCGATCGACAGGCACATGATGATTGATCGATTTGATCACGTTTCGAGGAGGACAATTTTACAACTATGCTCTCATCAAGCAATTTCGAAACTCTCCTGACTTCTCGCGACTTCATCCTTTCACTTCGTGCCGGAAATTCACCCAGCCAGGCAAACACACACACATCTCGAGCAGCTTGCCGAGCACCTCCAGGCAAAACATTTATCCTCCCTCTTCAGGTCCTCCGGGCGAGAAGAGTTCAAGGAACGTGTGCTGTAACAGACGGCTGACGTCTGAAGAAGATGTCTTTTCGTGGTTCGGTTCGGTGTTTTGCTCACTCAAGATGATGTGCAATCAACCGGTTAATAGGCCACAATCTGCTGTCACCTGCCGTGCCGTTTGCGCGCCGGTTGTTACGGGCAGGCGGTGTTATTTCTGCTTAACTTTATTTTCGGATGAAAAATAACGAGCCCCACCACCGAATGACGGAACCTCTAGTGCCGGTGTTCCGAAGGCGTTAATGGAAATTTCACCTTAATGCACACTAAATTAATGAAATAACGACCGAATCCTTTTGGACTGGGGCGCAGGAAACCAGGTTGAAATAGACGCAGAAAATGAGGCTTTAATGTGCCCGTCTGTCGCTCGGAATGAGAAGCTTTCATTTGTAACGATAACAAAACGGTTTCCCTTTGGATAGCCCTCCACTTGTGTGCTGTTGTTCGGGAATAAAGAGAATTCTCTCATTGACAGATGTCTTCTTTCTGCGTCACACCGAAAGCACTGCCTCGAGCTGGAAAGCAATTGCAACTTGCAGGCAACCCTCTTACATTAACGCCTCTTGATCCTGCTATGAAATGCTTGTCCCGCATGGCGAAGGGAATCGGCGCGCGTGATGTAATGCTCGTTCGTTACTCGAATTTTCCGCATTTCAGGTGCTCCACAAGTAGAATGCGCTCACAAGAGGTTATTGCGCTTTGCTAAATAATGACTGGGTGGGTAGGACGGAACCAGGATTCGTAGCAGGCTGGGGTGCTAGGTGTTAAAAAGCACACAGGAAGCACACGTATTGCGTATTGCGAGACTTTACAATTGCTGGAAAAAGGTGAAAACCCGCTGTAACATGACGGTATCCTTAATATGTCCTGCGGTAACTGGTTCACGAGAGATCGGACGCCATCCGGTTGGCAAAGCGCTTCAAATAGGAGGCCTTTTTAACGACTAGCAGAACCTTAAAATAGGACACGACACGAAAATGCTCCCGAGCACGATAACGTTGTCATCTCTAAACTCTCCCCACGGTTTTGGCCTCGGTTTTTATCGCACGAACAAAACCAGTGCTCCCCCGACCGATGATGACGATGATGGTCTAACAAATGAATCCTCAGGCGTACAGAACTGTTCACAAACGTGCCTCCTCCTATCGTTCAGTTCAGGAATTGAATAAAGGTGTACACGCCCGGCAGGGACGTTTAGCCGTGGCTGTTGAAATGTTAAACTCACTTCTTATCGCCTGGTTCGCGCCAGGGGTACCAAACGGGGGGTTTAGTTTAGCCGGCACTATTCGTGAAAATAAAAATGATCTCAGCAGAAGAGACGCAGAAGGCAGCAAGATAAGAACATTGGGAAAGGCCTAACCCCTATCTCTGCATGGTTTTATTCATGGGGCCACTATCGAGGGGTTTCTATCTATCTTTGGGGGTAGTTTCCCTTGGCGATTCGCGAATATGCTGGGTGGGTCAGTAGCAGTAAATTCTTGTCCGCGGATGGTTGACGTTTGGTGCCTTGGTTGGTTTTGAACTTCTTGAACGGGCTTGCCTCCGATTGCATGGTTCGGCGAAATTAAGCTTCAAAAAAGGGAAGAAATCAAAACGGTTCTACTAGATTCGATAAGGTGGCTACACCGCGTCGTACGTAACTGCATGCTTACACGATCGTGTCGAGAAACGATTGATAGATAGGTTCTCGCCAACTCAGACGATTACCATTTGCCAGCGAAATTCCCTCTAACGTTTCCTCTATCGCGGTCCTCGCCCAGTCGTACGATTGATGCCTTCGCCACGGTACACAGCGGAACAGGAAACGATCGCGACCAACCGCATGGAACACTCCACACTATTCTTCTTCACTTCTCCAGAGCTCTCTCGCCAGCTCTACGTTTATAGTACGCTTCACGAACTTCCGTTGGCCGTCTTATGGGGAGGCCAACGTCTAGAGGGAAGTCTGGTACGTAATCGGATTAGGTAAATTGTTTATACCGATACCGTTCGATGATTCGAAGCCTAGCTCAACAGCAAAAAATCCCGAGTCTTTTGCCTCGCCTGCCGCTAATTACCTTAGCGAAACGAATTGCCCATGCAAAACGGCGTGCGTGGGGAAGAAGGGCTTACGGGCAAGTTATTCTTCCTTCTGTGGAGTTGAACGGTGAGCCCGCTGCTAAATTATGTATAAACAAAACTGCTTCATTACTACGAGCGCGTGATTTGTGTTATCCAATCTTTGGCCGTAAATTTGATGCATTAAATTAATATCTTTCTTTTCCCCCCTGCGCACACACAAATTGCGTTCCCGATTTCGTATATCTTATCATCGTCCAACATCTCTCTCTCTCTCGCTTGGTGGGCAGCCAGAGTAATATTTGGTCGGTTTTAATTGCTGATTGCCTAGGCCCCAGTTTACAGCATAAATCAAGAACGCTACAACCACACCGAGAAACATCGAAAATAATTATGCCACAAAGTTTGTCATTCTGCCAAAACCATCATCACACAATTCACACGTCTGTCGGTGACATCTTTAAATTCCGCCTTTAAAAACAACCGAGCCGCAAGTGTCGCGCGATAATGTTTCCAACGACTTCCTACTCAAACGCTAGCGGGAGCATGTGTATTAATAAATCGTGTCCTCCCTTCCATTCGGCTTCCACGAGAAATAACGCCTAGACACGTGGCCACGAGCAGTTCTACGCCTGTTGGAGACGTCGAGAGAGAACGTTTCAACAACTACGCGCTGTTGCAGGCATTGTATTCTATGCACGCGCCCGAGTGCATGCTCTGATGGCGCTCCTCAGATTTCGGTTCGCTTGTGCTGCTTTTTTATTGTTCGCTTACTTCGTTACGACCCGACGATGAGATGCACACTAAAGTGGGGAGGCACGCCGATGGGGTGTGCAATAAGAATCGCTGCAGAATTGGTGCCCCCCGTTAATGATGTATATACGCATCGGCGAACAGATCGGAGCAGTGGCAGCGGGAAAGAAACATAATTAATTATTTAATCAACATGCATGCATACGCTTACGGAGCTGTGTGATGAACGCTGCACCTTTCATGTAGCCCATTTCTAGCCGCTGATGAGCTGATGCAGTCGAGCATGAAAATAAATCAGCACCGCATGAAGGCGTTGCACTTCGAAGTGGCAAAAAAAAAAGCCAACCTGGACGGCCCCCAAGAATGATTAGTTCTGGGCATCGTGAAGTGGGACTGGCTACTGGCGGAATAACTGGATTCCTTTGCGCCCTACCCACCCCTACCAATATGGTGGAATTCCGCCGAAGCGTGCTGATTGATTGATTGGTCAGAAAATCAATTGAACGCCTGAGCGAGATTTACGTTGCGATGCGATGATGAGAACGGCGTTTAACACGCATTCGCTTCACGTTGGCTTCCGATCGGCCAGCCGGACAGATAAATTAAAGTTCAAACGTTGGAAGTTATGCTCGATCTCACAAATCAAAGTCGATCGTGCGGTGAGGACACGAGACAGCTGTTGCGCTCTTCAGAAGTAATACTAGTGAGGTGTTGCTGATGATCAGTCAGACCACCTTACTGATAGCTGGATGTCAGGGTTTATATTTAGCACGTTTTAGTCATCAAACACGATTCTTAGCTACTGGAAGCTCTAGTTATTAATATCGAAGCATTGCGTTAATGCAATCAGTATTGAATAACGTCTCCTAGGGTGACACAGACTGACATTAAAAAGCGTTCCCACTAATGTGTTCATTCTTCTGCCTAGACAGCAAAATCACACAAAAAGACATGCTCCACCTGATGAAGAAGTCATCGACTTTTAATGGGTTGGATCATCCCGTCGATGCACCTTACCAAGAGGTGGACCCCCTCTATCTAGCGTTATAACGAACTTAATCGTTGCGCTTCAGCACGATGACACACGACACCCCGGTTGCATCTTGTGTGCATTACCGCCATTTTTTCTTGAGCATCCACCCATCCGAACGGTGTCACCGTCGTGTCGACACAACCCGGTTGGTGCGCGAGATTGGTCACAGATTGCGTTATCGTATTGCCAACGACTCCACCAACGGCAACCGGGGGGGAGTCGGTACGGGGTGAGAAGATTAGTATGTGGCCACCACAGGTCGGGTTTATGAAAATGACCTTGTGTCCGCTGCTGTGCTAAAACGGTACACAAGACAGAAGGCGCATGCGGTGATGAGGACAATTTGCTCCATTTTCTTCGCGAAGACAATGATGATGCATCTTGTCAACTGCACAACCCCATTGAATCGCTAACAACGATACCCAGATGGGTGGGGAGGTTGGTTGGTTGTCATTTTAGCACATCTGTGGTGCCTCTTTTTTCGAAGTCCCTTGCTTGCTATCATCACGAACTTAACACTTCTAGACGGAGTTCTAACTTAACCAAAAAGCAAGCGAGAGCGAGCGAGAGACACGAAACAAACATTAAAACAGGCGGCATTCTAATACCGGTACCGCCAAGTGGGTCAGCACCAATTCTAGTACAGAGGGAGCAAATAGTGTCGGCAACACAGACATCAAGTTGGGGAAGAGCATCGTTTACATTATAGATAAGGTTGCAGCAGCTTGCTTCTCGTTGCTGATGCTGTGAAGAAGTTTGATGATGTGCCAAGATTTAAGCGAGAAAAGCGTCGGAGGGCTACTATTGTGTTTTACTTTCCGTTTCTTTACGCTGAACTTCGAATTGCAATCGAATGTACGTCACATGAAGACTTACGGGGAAAACGAAGACGATCTCCGGGAAATGTGTGCTACAATTCTGTAAGTCTCTACTCATGGGAGAAAATATCGGTCGCTTATCGTCACAACGAGTTATTTTTACTGCACGGGTCCACATATCCCCAGGAGAATTTTTATGGCCTTTCCACCACATTTTCCCCGAGTGCAATAGACGTGCAGCGCAACTGTAAATGATGTATCAATATTTCATACATATCTTTACAGCCAGCGGAAGATCTTCACAGTCCTGCCGTATAGTGCAGCTTTTGATAAGGATTGCTAGTGGGAGTTCTCTGACCTATTTTGAATTCCTGTGCAAATGCAGCTCCGGGAAGAAAAAATGGGATATGTTACACACGATAGGGAACTGATAATCTTAACCCTTCGTTATCTGCTATTCACGATTGTCTTCGGCAGCTGTGGAGCACCACCTTATCCGTAAAGTATAAGCACCGAGAGAGAGAGAGAGCAAAAGAAACCGATTTCCTTTTGTGAATAGTTCCAGTCGCTAAATTGAATCCTATTTTCGGCTACAGGTGGGCTACGAAGGAAAGAATCCGAAAGGATGGGCTGGAGATACTCGCTGAAACCCTCGGGGGAAATTCGAATGAGCGATACTGAACACAGCCAGCCAGCTAGCCACGGGCAGATTAAGATGTGCTTTCACAACTCATGAAGTATTCAAAAACTTCAAATCTTTTTCTACTTTTTGCGTTTGCAAAGGGGATGAAAAGTGGATGCCTTTTCGCTTCCATTTTAAAGGTGACACTCGACAGACACTCGGGCTCGAGGTTGTTGTGTTGTCAAGGACATTTGCTATTTCCCCGGGGAGAGGACACACGAAATTCCACTTTCGGTGGAATGCCACGACAGTGTGGGCAGGTTCACAGTAGTAGTTCTAGTAGTAGTTGGTGCCTTGGGAGGACAATTTTAAACATGTTGTTTACAAGGGTTTGATGGTTGGTTTGGGGATTAAAAAGAAGGGTCTTTAGTTGGTTAAGAAAAGTCTTTAAAATACTCCAACAATTTCATGCTCGACCTTGGAGGGGAAAAAAACACATCAAAGGTTCCACTAACTTTATCCAGCTAGTAGCAGAAAGTCTAAAGCGGCCATGCTTATTCATCCAGCAGCCCTGTAAGCAGGTGTAACGGAGCGCTTTGAAATTGCGTTACCGTACATCATGCGGATCGCTGCAGTGCATGTGCGCTTGTTTGCAGCCATGTGCAAAACTACTGACCCAAATGTAGACACACCCATCCATCCATCCATCCACCCACGTGCCTAGA
Source organism: Anopheles stephensi (assembly GCF_013141755.1). Lineage (NCBI taxonomy): Eukaryota > Metazoa > Arthropoda > Insecta > Diptera > Culicidae > Anopheles > Anopheles stephensi. Next base: position 7,312,668 of record NC_050203.1, read on the forward strand.
ACCAAAGGGATGGGTGGCGCACAAACGAGTTAAGAAAACTTCACATTGCTTGAATTCTTCTCCTTCAGTCTTTCCAAGCCCAGCCCCCCCCCCCCCCCCAACCTATTCAAGAGATTGTTGCCACACGCACATGTGGCCCACGATCGATGTAATTGCGCGGACCACAACACACAACAGCATAACTCATATTGTAATAGAGACCACGTGCATTAAACTGGTTTTTTGATTTCCCAGTTCCCGCTACTTCTGGTGTGTTTCCCATATTTTTAGAATCCAATAAAGGTACGACGAACTCAGGAGCTAGGGCTAGAAAATCTTGTGCTACTGTTCTACCTTTTCCAGGCACATTAAATTATGTTACAACGCTTTCGCTTGCGTCGGTGTTCTACTGCAAACCCCATCATCGTTTGGCCACTTCCGGTGGCACAACTTGGCGGAGTTTTAGTTTCACCGTGCACCGTCGCTTTTACTTTTCACCGAACATAATTTTCCACTTCGGACATTTCGGGCAAGGAAAAATTTTATAGCATAAAAGCACGAAGTTGCTGCTGTCCTTTTTTTTTGTGTGTCTGGGGTTGGAGGTTTTGTTTCAAGAGAGAACGGGTTGCCTGACATGCACGCGATCAGCATAAATTTCTTCTCAAACTGGTCCTGGCGGCTTTTTTGCGCTTTAGGACATTTGAATGTTTGAAGCGATTTCCCTGGCTTGGTACGGTAGCCGAGCACTTGAAACACACCACTGAATGCTTCATAAAGCAAACAACAAGCTTCCGAGAACGAACCATGGAATGTCAACCATCAATTTACTGGGGAGGTTTTTTTAAAGCATTCGGAATGTGTGTCAGAAACTTTCCGGCAGTTGCAGTTATGCAGCATTGGAATATTGCTATTTCTAAATTCTTGGCTCTCGTTTTTTGTTTTTTTGGTGGGGCCGTTTGGTTAAAGCTGACCTTCACCCGATGGGGCGAGGGAATAGAAATGGTAACAGTAGAGAGTGATGAGCAACGGTCCCTGCTTCACTATTAATCATTCTTTCGGGAAGTAGATCGACGGACGTCCAAGAGGAAAGGGCCCTTGAAGTTAAGCTAACTAGACACGACGCTGTCACCAAAGGTCAAATAGATAATGGAGGGCAAGGCATACAAGATGGCAACCCGGCATCACGCCACAACATTCCAGAAGAAAGTGCTTTCCTATTGGGGCAGTAAGCTAATCAGAATTGATTCTACTTATGTTATAAAAAGAGGGAATATTCTGTTGAGATTAAGTAGTTGAAATATTTAATCTATGTTGGAACTTTCGAAGAATTCTTCAACAACGCAATACCGACCCTGGTGGCCGATCGAATCGTGGCGCGATGAAATCAATTGACTCACACAATCTCTCCCAGACCCCTTTAGTGTCCTCTCCATTTGGGGGCTTGTTTGGAAAAGCTTCAATTAAGAACCACCCTGTCTACCGCAACCTCTAGCTATTTACGATTTAGAAACCCTAAATTAACTTTACCAGGTTCCACCAGGTCAAAAGGCTATCGGACGTGGCGTGCCGTGCTATACATGCTGCTTTAGACCCTTTGTTTTCGGTGAAATAACTCCACTGCAGCTGATGTCCGTTACAGCTGGTGCACGACGCTTCCCATCTCTCCTCCGCGTGGTGTCCGATTTCCTCGTCACAAACGGGTGCACACAGACACACCTCACTGCGTGTGCATTGTAAGCGACCGTTTGTCAACCGCGGGGTACCGGCAAGCAGAACTAGATACCGATAGAATGCAAACACGCACCTTGTGGCACGCTCGCTGCAGACTCGGAGCTGGTAGGTATTTAGCAACAAACCAATGCAAACACATTCACCCCCCCCCCCCCCCTTTTTAAGGTGCCTTTTAGCCTTGGCTTACAAACTAACTCGGGTGAGACGGGTGGGGAGGATGGGGCACAAGAACTGCATTTGTTTGCGAGCCGACGGAAGTTGCAGCTGAAAGACGGGCGATGTTGTGGGCATCGATTTTAACCTCTGACATACTGTGAGGTGGCCCTCCTCAGTTGGTGCGCGCCCAAGACTGCTGCAACTGCCGCAGTTCCGATTGCATAATTCGAACGAAGTGTTTTGGTGAACCTTTTTTTCGCTGAGGGTTCTTTTCAAGGAAATTCTAGCGAGGGAGAGAGTTCTAGACATCCTTCATATGATACTTGCTAAAGGGATGCACCCTGGTTAGTAATACCAATTAGCTGGACATGTTTTCTTGCACCTATCAAATTCTTGCTCGGTGAGGCCATGTAGGGAAGGATTTTGCTTCAAGGAGAGCCTTAAAATCAGTCTTATTGCACATAAAGTTCCTCATCCGAGTAGGGGCGCCATTTTAATGATTTGAATTTTTAATGCATCAAAGATCCGTCTTTCTAACTCTCTTCACCTTACGTCAGAGGAACTTAACTCTGAAGGGGTATTTTCGCGCGATTAATCATTTACCATTGCAACAAACTTTTATCTCACCGCACCCGCATCGGCCGTTGCTCGCGGGCGGCTCACGCGACGAGAAAGGAATTCCGGGTTCAGTGCGTCTTGGCGGTGAATCATTCAGCTTCCCTCCAACCTATACGCCACCTCACATCTTGCCTTTATTTATTCACACAACAGTGAAAAAAGATCGAAAGATGCGGTGTCATTCGCAACAACAGTGGAAGTAGCAACAACATTCTCTCAGTTCTTCCCCAACAGAGTGAAGGATTTATTTTAAGAAGCAACTTTTACCAACCACAATGTCCGGGGGCAAGTGTAGTTGTAGTCTTTGAATTTTTTTAAACACTTCCCAAAACTTCCCGAGCAGTTAAAAAAATAAAGGAAGTGACTTGTGGGAAAGGAAAATTTTTGTGACATTGCAAATCACCTTCATCTAGAAGGAATAAACCATGATGTCATTTTGTAGAAGAACAAAACACAAAAAACCCTCCCTTAATCAATGTGTGTTTTTGAACTGAGAATGTTACTCCAATCCATCACTGATCGAACTCAGGCAGCAGGCAAACGTTTTAATGAACACGTAACGATCGATGTTTGAGCTGGTGACCGGCTGAGAGCTGGTTAACAGCTGGACGCTAAATGACATTGTGCCTCCGAACGGTCACAGCGGATCGAAATAAGACATAGAAGGGAACAAAAAAGTGGTGTGTGCTTTTAACCACCTGATTTCATTCGCGCAAATCGATACATATTTATAACTGGGCAACATGTGCGAAATTGTTCCGTGGCGAGGGGACTCACAATGGGAATCTGTTAGTCACGCACTGGGGTGTGCCGATAATGTTTAACTTTTTTTTGCTGCTTTTCACTTATTCAACTTTCCATAGGATTCATATTGTACCTTTTTCGTTCGCTTGTCAAGTTTTGTAAATGTAGCCAACGACCGACAGACCGACCGACCGAGTAACAGAATGGATCACCGCAGGCAAGAGTGCGCTAAAAACTAGCGAAAATTACTTTTCGCTCCTTGCACAATACACCCAACCAAGCCAGGATCGATCCCGTTGTTTTTCCTGGCTCGCTACTCCACAGGATATTAACAGAGCTGCTCTTTGTTTTGTGCTTCTCTTCTACTCGACCCGACGAGCGGGAGGATATTCTTGGGCAGGTTGGGAAAATTACTGCTCGGTAGGGCAGCAGCTGCTGTTCGAGCGTTTTCGAGGTTGGTTCACAAATTTTCCGATCGATTTTAAGTAGGTCAGTTACCCGCGACCAACCCTACTACTACCTGGGGTGGAGCGTTTTCCCAGTGCTGGACCATCATCGTCGGACGGACGGTGCAAGATCTGTGGGTATAAAGCTTTCTAGATGGGGAGAGAGGTTGTAGCACACAACTGACAACAGAACAGAGGCGGATTGGATGCATTTAACGGCACGGTTCTTCGTATCGTATGCTATGGCAGGGTTTCCCGGGTCACGTTACTAGTGTCCGGATGTCGAAAAAATTGCGAGTTATTCAATAATCTACGATTTGCTCCCAAATTAAGATATTTGAGACCAGCAGGGGGCTGTCTTCATACTTCCAATCCCATCCGAACCATTTCCCGGATCATTAAGCCTAGTAAGCCAGAAATGACCTACAAGGTCGTTAGGTCAAGACAAGAGAGAGAGAGAGAGAGAGAGAGAGAGAGAGAGAGAGAAAGACCACCAAAACCTTTGAGATTTTTGGCTAAGAAAACTAGATGCTACAATGTCCACAAGTCGAATTTTGCTCAACGATAAAGTTTTAAAAAATGGGGAGTTTTCCCCAGATATTGCTCCAACATTTCTGCATCTGACTTGCCCTTAACCGTAGGTGACAGATGCCTAATTCATGTGGGGACAGTGTTATTACAATGGTGTGACTTGTGCGCCATACTGTCTAAGACATGCGGACGCTTATGACCAGGCAAACCCCTGCATTATGATCCGATGCACTTTTTGTTTCGGAGATGCACATGTGCTTGTTGTACGGTGACTATGGTAAAGCATGCAGTTCCATATTCCGTTGCGTGTGTGTCCCCCCCAGGAAATGGGGAAGAGTTGAATTTATTTCATCACGTTTGCTTTACATCTGCAAGCTTTCCCCATTCACCATTGCTACTTGGCAGCAGCGTGCATAGACAACGTGCCGCAAACGTAATCCGGAAGTGCGATGGCCGCACAATGGCGTCACAATAACGGCAATCATCACACAACCGGAAGCATGGAAGCACAATGCCGTCCAACGCTAGAACTGACCTAACGAAAGTAGCTTGTAAGTGAAAGGGCCCCCGAATTACATGCTGACCGTGTTGAAATGGGCTCATATAATTATAATAAATAAGAGGGTAAAATATTAAAATACTTGAAGAACTTTCAAGGACATCCTTTGGATTTTCCCTTCTTATCCGTCCCTTTCATCACACACGTTTGCGGATGATGATAATGTGAGGCTAATTTGCTCCAACTCCAACTGCTGACAGTGTGGATCATGGCAGCAAATAAACGCCAACCAGGCCAATATACTGCATCCGAGGCCGAGCAGAACCTCCGGTAAAATCATTGCCCAAACGTGATTGCACGTACACATTTGGGGGGGGGGGGGGGGGGGGGGGGGGGGGGGGGCAGAACGCGGCCGTAACCGAGATAAAGAACTTTGTTTCAAGTGCTGGCTGGCTGGCCGGTTGGTGGTGTTGTGTGTTTACCGAAGAAATGCACGTGTGCAGATTGCAAAAGAACAATACCGGACCGCACCGACCATAAATGAAGAAGGCCAGGCTCATCTGATCTGGTGTTGTTGTTGTGTAGCATAATTTTGCATAGTCTCGGGTCCCGGGTCATGTGTGCAAAACGTATTCTTTGTCCCTGCTTTCTTTGTTTTGTGGCATCTTGTGCTTCACAAGCCGTTTTCACCGTGCACGTATTAAATTGAGAAAACAGAAAGGGAAATGGGTTTTTCGCTGGAAGGAAGTGTCTGGCTCAAAGACAAAAGAAGAAAGCGGCTGACCCGTTTTTCGGGTACCCGTCCCGCGTACCCCGATGTTACTGCGTACGACGGTGACGACGCACGATGAATGAAAATGAGCAAGAGCGGCTCAAGTATTTAGGTTGTACAGAACTCAAGTGAGCGTCGTTCCCGGCGACTTGCCAGGACTGCCGGGGTGTAAGAGTGCTAATGTACGACGAGCTCGGTTGTTGGTGGACCTCTGCCCGGGGTCCACATCATATTACGCAAAGAGGAAGCCAGAAGCACCCCGAAGTGAACTCATGTTTCGCATGCAATTTATGAACCAGTGCGGTCAAGAGGAGCGAACGGTTAGTGATACTGGAACGGCAATTACATTCTCTGCACGAGTTCCTCTGCACCTTGGGTACAGCTCCATGATGGATGAGTCGAAATTAGAGCCATTGTTTAAAGAAAATATAAACTAGAAGAAGGTTTAACTCAGATTTATAGAGACTTTCCATTAGTTTTTCTCATCTGATAAAAACCTAAAAGGCATCAAGTTTCAAAAAATCAGTCTTATTAATCGTCAGTTGATGGCTCCTTACATCCTTGAGCTAGAACTCCTCCAATAAGGAAAATCCATGACTCTTAATCGAGCTAGGCAAGTTCTGCACACATCTTGTCTAGTGACAAACTAGCAATGCCTCACTAAAAGCTTCTTATAGACAAAAATTAGTAAAGCTAGAATAATTTACCATAGCTAATCAGGGCCAGATCGGACTCAACTGAGATAGAGTCTCGTCAGCTATCCTTCCAGGAAAAAAACTAATAAATTCGTTCCATAATTAGAAAGCCTATTAACCAAAAAAATTCACAGGAAACGCTCCAAGTCATGATTTTGAGGCACATAATTCAATTCAGCACCCAGACATTTGGCACCGTTCACCTTCCAGCAGCATAAGTTCGCCCATAAGAACATAAGAACGGTGAGTCATCATCGATGGAACCGAACCGCGGTGCGTTTTGGATCTCGCGACCGTCCAACTCCCGTCCCCACCAGTAGTTTATCATTTCGTGTGTGTGTTTTTTTCTCCTTTAATTCAATTTAATACAACATCTCACCCTCTGGTGTGATGCCCTGCCTTGCGATGACTTAAAATAGTGCGAGGGCACAATTGTTGGACATCGTGCATCCGTCCTACGTCGAGGTGTCGTCTCGTTGTCATCGTCGCTCGGCCACACATTCCAGCGGATCCAGTTTGGCGATCTGTCTGCGTGAAAGGGGTGTGTTGAGGGAGGGAAGGCGTTAGTCCCAATTGCCGTACACATCAACGACACAACACGCATTGCACTGGTTCGCCCGAAGCAAGATACATAAACGGGGGAACGGAACGGAAGTGGCGGTTCGGTGGTTTTTGATGGTGGTCCAATTTGAATGCCTTTTTTTCGCACCCTTTTTGTGAAGGATGTGTGTGTGTGTGTGCGTGCGTGTGCGAGTTGGCGACTTCCCTTCCGACTTCCTACATTCACAATGAGGGGTTTGGTTCTCGCGTAAGCGCCTTCCGTCTGGAGATTGTCCAGTAAATTAAATTAAATTGTTACTGCAACTCTGCGTGTAGCTGTGTGTGTGTGTGTGCGCAACCGGAAGGGAAATGATGACGCACCTTAACACAAAAATGATGCATAAATATGAAGCCGATCATGGTGACGTGGTCTAGGACGAATATGGCAACAAACGTTGGACATCAAGTGGGACCTACTGCGAGTGATCGAACAATGCACGATTTCACTCTTCATTGAGGCTAGTTTCCGATATGCAACTAACCTAACTTTGGCTCTACAACCTAAAGAGGTCTTGTACTGTCATTACTCGCTTATCCGTCACATTGGAGACACTAGGGAAAGTGTTCCTAATACGAAACGCGATCATTATACACTTTCTCATGCTCAAAAACGAACTCCCGTAAGCATTTGCAATACATGTTTTCTAATTATGCATGCCACAAAACCAACCAAGAGTTTACTAAAAGTGACAGCTTGTTGCCATTCGTCTATCGTTATCATACGAGTAGTCAACCGCTTCACACGTTATCTCCTCTGTGAGCCGAACTCGCGCATTTATTTAAGCGTCGATGACGATGGTGATGACGAAATCGAATATTGTCAAGCTTACTTCAAACGTGCGTCCCTCCCGGGCTCCCAGCTCAATGTGGGCAGCAACTGGCTGACTGATTGCGCCAACTGATAGGGAAAAGAAGCAGCAGCCAAAAAAAAAAACCCCCCAACCACAACAGACCACTTTCCGCGATTAGCTTCAACTTTTTATGCTCGTTGAATGGGTGGATCTGAGCTTGCTTTTGGGGGCGATTCTTGGAATGCTCGCGATTGGCAGCGTTCGGTTCCAACTTCCAGAAGTGATTCTGCAATTTTATGGAGCACGCGATTCGTGGAAATGCCCGTATTCCATAGCCGACCGAACATATTGATTGTTGGGTAAAGTATTCACCTCACTTTATGATTTGTTCACAAAAGTCACATATATACGAAGTCATTAGTTGCATTAAGGTAGAGTGTGCTAACACGTGACTTCCGCTCGAGACTTATTTTAAATGCAGAATAATCTTATGTCTCATTTCAACGGAATTAATTACAGCGGCCGGGGGAATTGATCTATCTAAAACAATTATCAAAAGGCTGTAGCTCGCGCAAAAGGCACGTTTAAGCATTTAATCACAGGGACACAACGCTCACGCGCTAAACGTAGAGATATACTCCGCTGGCCATTCTTGTTTTGGAAGGGCCTTTCGTATGTCTTATCTTATCTTGGTTGCGCTGTGCAAGAGGGCCATGAACAGTGGCAGCAGCATTATTCGCAGCGCAATTTCTTTTCCTGTGCTATCGTTTAGCGTAGGTGAGGGCGAGCGATCGTTCTTTGGTTTTCGCGTTTAGGTAGGTTTGATCGCGATTAAATGTCACAAAAACACACTTGGATATAGCACATAAGGCAGAGAATTTCGGTAGATATCCAAGTAAAAACAAAATTAGGTCCTAACACACAGCTTCATACACAATTTGGGTGAATAATCGATCACAAGAGACCCCTCTAAAATACTAGAGCGAGGAGTGAACGTTTGAAAATAGAATCAAATTTAAATACACATTTCCTCATTGCTTGCTCACTCACTTGTACGCACACGGGAAGATCGAAGAAAACGGGGTCACACATTTAATGGGGAACTCTTTCTCCTCAGCCGCCTTTGCACTGCGAACGACGGTCGAGAGGAGTTGTTGAGAGGTCGGTTAAGCATTTTCCAACCCGCCATAAAAATTGGCCTTTCCGAACAGATAGTGCTCGAGTGCGTGTGCGGGTGGAGCTAAAGAGTTGCAGTCGGAGGAAGAAATTTGATGCCCCCAAAACACGGGGAGAGAGAGAGAGAGAGAGAGAGAAACAAAGATGCTTTGCTAAGGGGTGCAATGTGAGTATTGCAAGAAAATGTATCACCCTCCATTGGAAAGAAAGAATTGTGTTGAGATAGTTATTCTAAGCTTGGTACTAGCATCTTGGACATCTCCCCGAACAGATCTGTTTGTAGTATGTTTTTGTCGGAAAAATATTGTGAAATTACATGCCCATGAGTTTGTTGAAAACTCCACCCCGAAAGATGCGCAGATTGCCACGAAAAACCATGTCCGTCTGGGGTACAGTGAAAGTGGAAAAATACCGCCAAAAGGCAAAAAAAAACTGACTTTGTTTGGGTTGGTGGTTTGTGCTTAATCGTGCTTAAAATCTCATTAAAATGGAAGGGAAAATTTGATTTAAAAGTGGTGGAAATTCTGAGGTACGCGCCCACAGGAAAGATTGATGACAGTTTAACTTCATTTTATATTGTTTGATGATATAATAAAGCTTCACCAATAATAAGGTATGAGAATGCTACTTATAACATTAATTATTAAGCCACTAACTCTACAAGTAAGTGTCACAGAAAACAGCTAAACAAACCGAAGATAAACATGAGAAACTGAGGTCTCGCCAGAGATGCATCCACTAGCAGAGACACTAGCCGATATTTTGACGGAACAAATAATCATACTCGAGAGCCGAATTTCCGTTTCACTGTCTTCACGCAGAAGCACGGCACGTGTTTTGGGTAATGTTGTGTCTTGGCTCTGCAAAAAACCGGCAGCAAACTCGTCTGTCTGTCTGTCCGTCCGTCTTATGCTCATCTCTTCAAGCAGGTTACATATTTTCCGTGTTGCTTTTTTAGTTACTCGTGCCCGTCTTTTATTATTCTATTTCAGCATTGCATGAACGTTGGGAGGGAAAACCGCCTTATTTTTTCGGCCTTTCCTTTTCCTTTGCTTTGTCGGCGCCAAGTGTCTTGCCGGGGGAGTCGGTTTCCTTCCACCGATTTTTATTTTAGGAGAAAGTGAAACCACCTTTGCTTGCTTTGCTGCTTTTCCTAGGGCCAGCTGCTGCCATTGTGTGTGTGTTTGGTTAATGCTTAGTTAATTACATCAAACCAACAACGGCAGAGCGCGAGCGCGCACATGAGAGCATAATTCAAGATCTGGATAATCGCATGACGCAATGCAAACGGTAGCCAAATCCGTGAGTCGCGTTCGGTGAAATGGAAAATGAACGCGCGGCGACCGTTACTAGCGAAAACGGCGGGGGAAATGGATGCTCTTGATTATGCTAACAGATTGGCTAATTAATGTTTCGACGTATCTAGGTTGACGTAAGTCGAAAAAAAAGAGCAAGGAAAATTAGTACAACTCCGTCGAGAGATAAAGGTTTAATTTTCTTATGTTTGTTATTTAAATGTGAGCGTTTCGAACAAGTTTTATCATGCATACGGAACCGTTGTTAATGAGTCACTGCGATACACGCACCATCGTTAAGCCTTCCATCGAACGTATCCAATTCCACCCAACCAACACCCAACCCAACTGAAGTTTCTTATTTCATACCACGAAAATAAACTTCCATTAACACGGGCAGACATTTCGCATAAAATAACGGGCCTGATGGGCAGACTGGCAAGTACTGCTAGCAATGCATCATAAGAGGGGCGTATATGAAAGAAAGTGGCAAGAAAAACTACAAAACAACCAATTCAAACATTGATTCATCCCAAATCATCCGCGAATGGCATCGACAACACAAACAACTCCATTAACTCATGTTTCGCATTTCGTGGCGCCCGAAAAACGCCAAACGGAACACATTCGCCGCGGATCAATATAATCGCCACCCCAAAAAGAGGAAAGGAAGGAAACGAGGCTTACACCTATCCATCAGTGGCTCGCTCCCAGCTCAGGGGGATGATTGCACGTGTGGCAAGCTAATTCCGGGCGGATTGATTTGAGGAGAAATGTTCGTCCGAAGAATGATAAATATGCTTCGGGCGAGTGCAATTGCTTTCACCATTTGATAATGGCCACAAAGTGGATTGGGTTGGAAGATGTATCGAAAAAAGGCTTCATACATTCGCTACAAACACACGCTGCTTCTTCCATCTTGAATCTAGTTAACCCACAAGCCCAAATTTCCTCTCATCCGTAAGGTGGCGCAAAGCCGCGATCTGCCTTCCGTCGTTCCGTTAGCCTTGAAAATGGAGGTGGTATACATAAGCCCCTGTGGGACCTGTTTTTTCGCTTCGTCGTCAATTAATTCATCCCGAAAGCAATGGATTCAGCGAAGCAAATGTAGCAAACAAGATTCGATGGTGTTAGATAACGGTAAGCGAGAAGTTAGGAAGCGTCTTTCTTCTGGCTAACGGGGATTTGGTTTGCTATTTAAATAAGATGTAGAAAAGCCAAAGCATGGGCAAATAACGCCGATTTAAATATACATATGCGTATAATTGGGAGAGTGCGTTCGTTGGATGCCTGATTCTAGCAAGCATCAATATACCCTACTGAACGAAAGGAGCAAGAGAAGAGCAAGAGATCTGAAGAACATTAAATGCGTTAGGTGGATATCTTGGCTAGTTTGCTAATCAGGGCTAATGATTCTATCTTATAATTGTTCAAGTTACAGATAGCTAGTTGATAGACATGGATCAGCAAGGCGCTCTATGAACCTAATATCTGCAAATACCTTTTGACTTCGTTATCATTTGGTTTGAAGCAGTCGTTAGTTAAGTTAGTGACGACGTTTTCTTGAGAAAGCTTCCTAGCGTCTATCTAAAGCAACAAATATAAAGCAAAACTGGATAATCTCACCCTGCCGACTATCGTTAAGCTTTCTGAAGCAAAAAGGATAGAGCAGCTTTTCGTCAAGGACACGATTTAACCTCACCATTTACTTAAAAACATGTTTTTGACAGCCCACCACCAGATGACAGATGCCACCCACCTAGCAGAATACATCATGGCATCCTGCGACGAAGCAATCAGAGGATATTAACGTAGTGCAGTGTAGTTGTGGAAAGGGTTTCATCCTTTCTTCAGAATTGCAACAATGTTTACACCCTAGCAAACATTGCCGAGATTGAAGGTTACAACAGAGGGCACACAGCAATACAATATGTTCTCCATATGCTGCACCATCCACATCGAGCTTATCTCATCCCTTCACACTATCACAGAGAAAGAGAGTGGATAAAATGCGTTGGAACAAAACTGGCACAAGTTCAGCCACAGTCGCCCAACACCCACACAAACTTATCACAAAAAAGGGCAACCACCGTGTGAGTGTGTATGTGGGTTTGCATGCTATTTTTTGTCGATTATCGTTTGGTTCGATTTTATCATCAAAACGTGCGTGATAGGCAGACCGAATCAACAAATGTTCCGAGTTTCCATTAGCTCCAACGCTCTTGTGCGAAGCGTTGTCATTATTATTGGAGCACTTTGGGGTAGGTTCACTCTCTCGCTCACCAGAGCTTCCCGTGACGTTTGAGCTAGAGCCTTGCACAACTGAACGCTTCTTGTGCCTGGATGGAAGGACACAAAACCCGCCTCGTGATGTCCTGCTTCGCACGCAATATCCTTCCTTCGCCCAAGACCCGTGACGCCCGAAACAATAAACATAAACAATCCGCACACTGGACGGTGGGGAGAGCCGTTTTTTTCTTCTCTCTTACCTTATAACACTGGATCTCGTCTAGGACGATCTCGGACTGGCGCAGGACATGGTCGACCTCTTCGTACACCTCCCGCTCCAGGTCGGTGGGGGCCGCATTTTCGAAGTCAAGAAACACGTCGTACGTTTTCGGTGTGCAGCAGGTTGATTCATCCCGTGCCAGCAGGCTTAGTAACTTCCCCATGACTCACGTGTGTTGTGTGTGTTTGGTATTATTATATATATATACGGAATGAGCAAAAAATATTTCACCTTTTCGTTTTGCTACGATAATAGACTCACTCACAAAACTACCACAGTCGCACACTGACACAACACACTGGAATGGAAGCGCGAAACGTCACCCACTGTTAATTGTTGACGTCGTCGTTGTCGTGATTAGATCAGGCCAGGCACAATGACGATTGATTGTGATAAAAAAGCACTATTCACCGATTTTCAGTAGGGAATCACTTTCATCGTACACATACACTTCACTTCGTTTGACGATAGGAAGTAGGAAAGAGAACAAATTACATTAAAAACACTGTTAAAATCGCACAAAACATGACAGCATCACAGTATCATCACCATGCATATCTGTGCCTACTCGAATGAAGTACCTCGAACACGCACTGAACTCACTTTTCAGCTAATGAAAAACCCTCCGAAAAAGCTCTCCCACGACGATGGGTGGGCAATAAGATGGGGAAAATTATTTATACAACGAAACCGTATCTCCAAAAATATATCCACAGGTACACTCACACGCACGCACGCACTATCAAACCGAAGAAGCGTTTAATTTAGCCTTAAAAATATACGCTTTATACGCTGACCTCCTACTGACAGAGGCATTTGGAAGCCGCGCAAAAATGTTCCATCCGCAATACACGCACTCACATCAAACAATTACCAAAACGAAACAATCTTAAAAGTCACGAAGGAATTTTGCAAAATAAAAACTTCAAAAATTGTAGCTTCCCTTAGTGGGTGAGTGGGTTCCGGTACAGCTGGAGGATATCGTGTTTTTTTTTTTTTGGCAAAAGATTTCTTTCCATCAGAATCCTTCCCAGAACGGGTCCTTTGTTTGGTGTCCGTATATGCCGTTTATGGCCACCTTGGGACCTTACACCCTATACGTGTTACAGAATTAACCCTCGGTACGGTGCTCGGCAGGAGGTGAGAAATCAAATAAGACTTTCGGTATGTTTTGGGCTAACTTGGCATTCTCTCACACCATAAACTACACTGAGAATGGTGTAAGTGTAGCGTTTTGATGTAAAATATAACAATTTCCGTAAGTAGAGCTGTTAAAAATAATAGTAATTTATGTCTGTTAAGTGCTACTGGTAAATATTCTTTTAACTGCTACAATAATCCTATCAGAAAAAAGATATGATTTTTTTAAGATGTTTTGCATCTCACTATCTCTTTTTCTCTCCTTCGCGTTTTATCTCGCTCTCACACTCGTGTGCTGCAAAAATTCACACTTCTCAACATTCGTTCACAAACACACTCAAATGCGAGCGTTGATCATCATTTTTGTTTGCTCTCGCTCTCTCGCACGCTCTGGATGTACTTCACGAGAGAGAGAGAGAGAGAGAGAACGAATTTCGTTCCAGCATCAACCGCGGCGATAGCTCCGTAAAAGGAAGGTTGTTCTTATCAACACAATTCCCCGTCCGCGGATGTGTGCGTGCGTGGCTGTACGTGTGTATGCTGCGACGACGCGCTGTAATGCTGGTGTCCCGTGTGTGTTGTTTTGTCCGCTTCAGCTGTATTTAATAATGCGAACCCGGGAGGGCGCGCGCAAACAGAGCGGCAAAGATGAACAAGACATGAAATTGGAATTGGATACACTGTTGGCTCGTTCATGGCACACTATTTTTATCGCAATTCGTGGTCGCACTATCACGCACCGAAAAAACACCAACCATACACACAAAACCGCCGTGCAAGATGTTTCGGACAAGGAGGAGGTGTTGACTAGGAAGTGGAGTTGAGTCGCTGCCTGTTCACTGTTCACGATTTAATTAATTTATTCTTCACTATTGCGTACACGGCAATGAATGTGTTTCGTTCAACCCGCAACAGAACGCATCTAAATTACTCTCGATAGTGTTGGACTTTTGCATGTATGTGGTTTGTTTGTGATTTTTTTTTCTTTGCTGCCTTGCAGCAGCCGCGTCGCTGTGCGGTTTTGTGTATGGAATCCAACCACCATACAGCAGCACAATACGGAAAGGAGATCTATTGTTTCACCTTGCATCTAATACACTATAGTCACTGGTAATCGGGACCGAATTCTTTCGGGTTTCGCGTAAAAATATCGATGGACAACAAACGGCGATTCAATCCAGACTGTCTTTATTCCGCGAACAACACGCACAGAGAGCCCCAACACGCTCACAGCTAAAGTGGTATTTACACACGCCGTGTGGTAGTCGACAAGTGGAATGATGCACGCACGCAGTTTTATGCAAAGAAACGGAACGGAAACAAATCGATATAGGACAGAAAATTGTTTAAATATTATTTCCATTATAAAAACACTAGAACAGTTGATAACCTATTGAATTATACGAAAAACCAAATAATGTATCAATTTAGCGTTTTCCGATCACAGCTGTCATCGTCCTTCTGTCATTCTGCCAATCTGTCAACTAGATGAACCAGCCTGCTCGATACCAGAACTGTCAACGTACCATGTGAAACACGCGCTCGGACAAAACAACGTCGGTATTTCGCGCATGGTGTTAACGAAATCAGTTTCAAGTGCAAAATAATGGTTAAAGTAGCTGCCAAAAAAGGTGCGGCAACACCTAGTGTGGGTGCAACAAAATCACCGGCCTCTGTAAAGAAAGCAGGTGGTGCAAAACCAGAAGGATTGAGGAAAAGAAAAAGGGTAATGTTGTGATGTACACTCCCGGTGGGGGAGAACCCACCGGCTAACATAACATCTGCAAAATTCAATAACTTATAGTACTTTCTTTAAATTTTAGACGAAAAAGACCAGCAAGCGAGGCGGAAAAAACAGACATGGTGGTATCGTTTTCATCAAGCACCTGCCGAAAGGGTTCGACGAGGATGCGTTGTCGCAATTCTTCAGCCAGTTCGGTGAAGTGTCGAAGGTGTGTGTTGCCCGATCGAAGGCAACGCACCAGGTACAAGGGTACGGGTACGTGCAGTTCAAATTCTACGAGGTAGCGGAAATTGCAGCCAGCGCCGTGAACAACTACATGCTGTTTGGGCGTGTGCTAAAGACGAGCGTTCTGCCCAGGGAGATGAGACAAGTGCCTCGCAACTTTGGCCGTGTGTTCAAATCTGAGGCGGGCTGTGTGGCCTTCCATCAGCAGCGGTTGGAGCGTCGGGTGACGAACATAAACAAGCCCCTAGGACACCAGAACGCTCGTGAGCGATGCTTGAAGCAACTCGGTCGTATGAAGCGTGCGGAACAGGTGTTGCGCGATGCGGGACTCGAGGTGCCGGAGATGCAAAACTGCCTGTCGAAGCTGAAGGAACAAGTAGGCTTACTGAAGGGAGCGGTTCGGGAAGATTTGGAGAAAAGAGCTACGGCTGTTGCGGATGCTGCTGCTGCGAAGGTTGCTGCTGCTAACACTGCTACAACTACTGATAAAGCTGCTAAAACTGAAGTTGCTGCTGCTGTTGGTGCATCGGAAGCAGCGAACAAAAAGGCGGAAACCACCGATGAACAGGGAAAGGACAATGATAACGACGACGACGATGATGGTGATGACGAGGAACTCCAGCAAATGTCATGCGATTGGAAAACGGTAGGAAAGACAAAAACTACCAATGAAAAAGAAGATGAAGCAATCCAAAAGGAAAAGGCAATCAAACAGGCACAAGCGACAGTGAAGAAGCTCGCTGAAGGAACCATTAAAACACCTGAATTGAACACAAGCAAGCAGCAGAAGCAGAAGCAAGGTGGCAATCAGCAGAAGCAGAAGCAAGGTGGCAAGCAGCAGAAGCAGAAGCAAGGTGGCAAGCAGCAAGTACCTTCAACGGAGAACGCGGAACAGAAAAAGAAGCAAACGACGAACAAGCTAGCAAACCAGCAGCAAAAGCAGACTAAACAAACTAAACAATCTTTGCTGGAAAAGAAGCAGCAAAGCAAAGAGAAGAAGAAGGTCGTACAGGAGAAAACACAACCCCAAAAGGAAAAACCTTCGTTGGCGGGCAAGAAGCAAAGCGAGAAAAAGCTGCCCGTAGCTTCGGTGGAGAAAAAGCAAGCGAAAAAGGAGAAGCAGTCTACGTTTGCGAAGAAGCAAACGGTCGAGTCGCCTGTAGCGACGACTTCGCCGAAAGTAAAACGTAAGCTTTCCATGAAAGACGCACCGAAGCCTGCTAAGATGGTTCGAAAGGTGAAGTAATGGCCAGGTGCAGGTCATGAAAGCCGGGGAAACCCATACGGCCCCGGGTGTAGTTGTGTAAGAAAAACGTCTAGTAAGTTCCGGCCGAGACTGGGGCCAGTGAACGGTTGCTTGGAAACGAGTGGTACCTAGATGTAAAGTACGTTAAAAAGGATTAAAGTGCGGATGTGTCCGTTTGAATTTTTTTCTGAATAAATATTAATTTGTACAACCGTATTTGTGTACGATTGGAAAACTATTTTCTTGGGATGTTAAGTCGGCCATCTATTACTTCGATCCTTAAAAAAGCTGATTCGATTGTTCATCATAAGGAAGCATCTTCAGGGACTTTCTGCACCACAGCCAGAATTTGTAACAGCGGGAAGTTTGATAGATGGCTCGTTGTACACAGGTATCGTCGTCCAAAGGGTTTCGCTTTCTAAGATGTCTTTTACTTCGGAAGGCCTTCTTTAGAACTATTTTACTCTTCTAAGCCTCATCTTTCCCATGGCGATAACGGCGCTGGTCTACACACGGCAGGACCGGGAATCAAATCCCATCCAGACCGCCTCCCCGTACGTAGGGCTGACTACTTTACTACGGGTAAAATTAAGTCACAGAAAGCAAGCAATGGCAGGCCGCGACCTCTCGAGGTTGTAGTGCCACGGAAAAAAAGCCTCATCTTCCGATAGTCCAAGGGAGAGTTTGACTTAAGAGCTTGTCCTACAAAGAGATCTCGTTGACATAGTTAAGATAAGTTAGATAGTAATCGTAATCGAAAGCGACAAGTAAGTGTAAGCTTTAATTTCCAAAGGACCTCTTAATCGAGTCTCGTCGTCTAGGATGTCCTCATAGTCGAAGGAATCTCACAGTCCGCGCTTTATCTATTGAGGGATCGTTCAGGTACCTTATGAATCAACAGATCAAGAAATCGAAGTGCTACCTCGTCGAAGCCAAGAAATTTCGGAATCGAAGAGGCCTCGTCTCGTTGCAGGTGTCTTCCTTTCAAAGGGAATTAACCTTGCAAGAGGTTTCTCATTGTCCAAGCAGGTTCCAACAGTCATGCTCGTGATCACAGGCCATACTAGGTCCTTAGAGCTAAGCTCCCAAATGAACGCTTAGCATGGAAGGAAAGATGTATGGATGGACTGCGGATGAGCTGGTCATGTCATGAGCATGGCACCAGACAGCCCAGCTCGTAAAGCCGTATGGGGTAGCCTCGAGGAGTTGTAGGCTTCACCAGAAAAGCGCTGATAATGGTTTGGTTTGCCTATCATTCGGATATTAGCTTAAAGCATCTTATTGGCATTTTATGAAAATTTTATTACAAAAAAAAGAAGAATATGATGTTGGTGAAATGTGTGTGTGTGTGTGTGGCTTAGTGTAATGTGTGTTGTGTCTCTGTTTGTGTGTATGCGTGTGTGTGTACAGAACAAACTATTTACGTTTTCTCCTACTGTTTAGCATTCGGTTTTTCTTCTTTTAATGGATTTAAAGTTTCTAGGTTGCAAGTTTTTTTTGCCTCCCTTTTCATGCACAATTTCTATTTTCTATTTTCTTGGTTTGGTTGGTTTGTTTGCTGTTTTGACGCTGGCACCTACTATTTGTAAGTGTGCTGTTTCGATACTTACAAATTACTCTGCATTACTCTACTTGTTCTTTAACTTTTGTTTTTTGTTTTCCAGAAGAAGAGTTGGGTTTGTTCTTGCTGTTGCGATGTGTGATTTGCTTCTTGTTGCTCTAAAATCCTTACTTGTGCGTGCGTTTTTTTTAAACAAGAAATCCATTTCTATTTTAAGTTTTTCCTGGACCAATGCTGGGAACAAATTCTGGTTGTTTGTGCATTTCTTGCTTTGGGTTCTATTTCTTTCTACCAATTTCTATTTTTCATTTGTTTGTGCTGGTTTCATTATTGAGCTTCATGTTGAAGTTTTGTGCTCTCACGTTTTCATCTTCTATTGTTTACTTTGTAGCATTTGTTCTATTTGTTCTTGCTTGTTTCACTTCTCTTTGATTTCGGTTCATTGTTGTTGGAGTAAATAAATGGGTTTTGGTATGGGTTGGAGTAACGAAATGGGTTTTTACCGCATTTTTTTTCAAATTTTCAGTTACACATTCACACATACACACCCGACTCACCGAAAAAAAGGGGGTTTGTCTGTCTGATCTACCTTCTCCTGTTTTGCACATTATTCACCATTAAACGCTAGTTTTTGAGTAAGAATAAATTTATATACTTTTGTTTTGCTTTTATTTGTGTTTGTGTGTGTGTGTGTCTTGTTGTTTTGTTTGTTCGTCTGTATGTGTGTCTGTATCTTCTTCTTCTTCTGTTTTGTTGTCTATTAATATTAATAATTTGGCGAAAACGAGATGCGGCATTTTGCTTCCTTTGCTTCCTTTCTCGTGGTTTTGTTTTGTTTGTTTGTTTGTTTTATTTAATCTTCTTAAAATGTATCGTTCTAACATTGCGTTTAGCAGAGATTTATCCTTGCCTTCCTTTTTCTTTTCTTCTTCCTTTCTTTTTTATATGCTTTTTGTTATCACCGTGTTATCTTTCTTCCATTTTTTTTCTTTGCTTCAATTTGAATTTGCGCGTTTGTTTCTTTTTCGTCTGTTTTCTGTTTCAAGTGCTGCTATAAGTGTATATTTCTGTTTTTTTTGGAGATATTCTTCACACAATTGATAGTTGAATCTATCCTTTTTTTGTGCCTTTCTTGAGGGAAGATACGCACCACTACTAGGTACTACACTACCAGCTATGACACAGAAACGGGGGAAGATAAGTGGTATCCGGGAGGGAAGTACGTTTTTCTTAGGTGGATGCGGTGGCGGTGGCAATTCGATTTTTTTTATCGCTTTCACTGGTTTTCCTCTTTGTTTGTTTTTTTTTTTTGTAGCATAAGTCTTTATATTTATATATTTATATTCACGTACTGCTTTATCGATTCCCATAAAGTTATGCGTTTTTTCATTTTCTTTTGAGCACTCCATTATGCCGCCACGGCCGGCCATTACGCTCCCCACAAAAGGGAAGCGAACGTGATTTTTTTTTTGTGTGTGTATGTATGGTTTGTTGCGCTTTTTCAGGAGTAAAATTTGGAAGTACGTTAAAGCTACCTTCATAAAACTCTCGCTGTACTAGCGATGCATTAAGAGAAAAAGAGAGGGCAACCGGACAGAAAAATGGATAGCTTCAAAATAACATTCTTGTTGGCCGCATTTTATTAAGCTCGATCGAAATTATACTTCGCTTTTAGTGTAGCGTAGCGTTGAGATTTAGTTTTGTAAGAATGAGAATGCTATCGGAAGCACTGAGAACAGAAATCCGAACCATGCAGGGTTTCTCAGACCAGTTAAATATTGTAACTTCGCTTACCATTCTCTATGTAGAAAAAACATACATTCAACTTCGTAAAATCCCATCTCGACAATGGAAAACTTGGCTAGTTGACGGAGCTGTTTTTGACATAATATTTTATATGCGGTTCATACAACTTGGTTGGGGTGGTCTGGACCGGTGATGAAATCCCATCCAGACTGACTACCTTTCTACGGGTTAAATCAAGTCACAGGATGTCAGAGATGGCTTTTGGTGGTTGTAGTGCCAAAGAAAGAAAGCAAATACTACTTGGTTTCGAACTGATAATTCCCGTATCATTTCAATCGTTTTTAATCAATCTGGCACCGAACTTCACACGAAAGAGCTTGGGTTTAAATCCCAACCAGACCGTTTCAGGGAGGATATGCCTCGTAATTTGTTGTATTTTTATGAATTTTTATCGTCAGCTGTTGACAACTTCAGCTTCAACAATCAAACTCTAACAATAAAGCCAGCAATGGTGGAGCAGAGACCTTTTCGAGTTTGTGGTGGCAAAGGGGAAGAATGCTTTATGCAATAGAAAAAGCATTAAAATATCTCAACATGAAGAATAAAAAAATCTAATAGAATTACCTTTATAAATTAATTGAAGTTTAAAAAAAATGAGATATCAAACAGTATAACATCGAATCACGCAGTATAAACATGCTGCTTGACAGCTCTGACAGTCTAGTAGGCAGGTTTTCCTTAGTCGAGTTAAGATTTTACGCAGTTGAATGTTTGTTTTCCCCTTGCTGAGAAGGCTAAAGGTATCGAAATAAAGTGTTACACTGTTGAACCTAGCCTGAGAAAGCCTGTAAAACCTCTTGCTAAAAACAATGCGAAACGATACATTACGAAAAAAAAGGTAGATGATGGTGATGCTTACGACAACATATCTAATTGTATATATATATGCTACGGTGTATGTATCCTTAAGTCTACGATAAAATAATGATAGTATAAAAAAACACGTGAAGAGGACAAAAAAAAAAACAAACAAAAAACTGTTGCAAAAACAACGGAACCGTTGTGAATGCCGACTAATGTTTAATATGGCTGCGTTCACACACACAAATTCTGCTGCGAGACGCGTTTGACGATATTTGTTGCTTTTCCTTTACGCCTTCGATTTTCCTCCTTTTCTTGTACGTTTTTTTGGGTGAATTGTTCACTCTGTTTTATCTTCTTTTAATCTTTTCTTTTGCGCCTTTTTTTTTCTTCTTTCTTCGGTTAACCACTAATTTATAGCTTTTCTGCTTGCTGCTTTTCTCTTTCTGTTTCCCCCCCCTCCCATATTTCTGCTTCACTAGTCTAAGGACGCGTATAATGGCTTTGGATTTCTATTTGTTATTAATTATTTAGTAGTGAGTTTTCTTTTTTTTTCCAACGCCATCACTGCTTGGTAGTGAACGGTGGAAGGAAAAAACAAAGAGCGGGAGAGCGTTGGAGCGATCATCACGTGACTTGTTGCTACTTAGGGACAAGAATATACGAATGGTGGCGGCGGTTTTGGTACTTTTTACATAGATCAGCAATAGAAAGCAGCAGCAGCAGCAGCATCATTCGTCATCGTTCGTTTGCTTTGTATATTCGAATTGGCGCGCGTGGGTTCTTTGCTTGCACTTGCAATACACTTACACACACACAACTCACACTGCTACTTCCTATCGAGCGGGTTTGAGATTTCTACAAGGGCTTTGTTTTTGCGTTGCACTCATCACCTTCTTAAAACGCTACCAAACCTCTCGCTACTCGTTAGTAGACTGGTTCTACTCTGTGGAGGGGGGTTGTAGGGTACAATATTTGGATCCCCTTTTTTTGGGGACTTTTTTTTAATTATGCTGCAGCAAAGAAGTGAGTTGGGAGAAGAAAAACCAAACGAACGTACCTTCCATATCTGCCTTATTCTTCTTGAGCGATATTTTCTTGCCTTGAATTTTGGTTGCGCTGTTTGGGACAAAAACGGAAGGGCTTCTTTTAATGTTTAGTTTACTCTAATTTCCCCTTCATTCCATCAAAAATGTTGATCGTGATTTTCCCCCCCGAAAGAAACAAAAAAAATCGTTCGGGATGGACGACCGCTGGAAGCCAACTTTTGGGGGACAAACGAACTTAAGCTAAACATATTTTTGTGCACAAAGAACGAGGTGGTTGGTTAAGGGGGTTTTGCAACAAAATACACTAAAGCAACGAGTTCAGTTGGTGGTGATTCTAGTTAAATTGTGCGTTCGTTTTCTTTTGTATATCGGAAGTCGTAGCCGTTGTACGGGGAAGATTTGCGTTGGTCTGTGTTGGCGCGCATTTTACAATTTAAACCAATCAGAGATACTTCTTATCACAAATAGCACACATTGTGGGTGAAATAATTGTGATGTAATTGCCCTCTAACCTTATCGCGTAAAGGACCTTTGGCTATCCTTCTTCCTTTATTTTCCGTTCGGAGGTTTGCAGGACGATAGAACTTGAGCAACACTCTCGTGGTATCCAGACACACATTATTATTATTATTACACCTGCCCTGCCCTTTGATGAGTATTAATGAGTGAGAAAACGAACACAAATTGAGGGAAAAGCGCATCACACAACGATTTAAACAGGAAAACTCGATAAGGAAAAACAAAACCAAAAGAGGCTTGGGCGAGACAAACATTAAATTAAGCTGCTCCTAAACACACACAGAGATTCTTGGTGCTGTTCCATCCACTCCGCGCCGGGCTTTTCCGCTTTTCACATTTTCTTTGGTGTTTTTTTAAAATATCAACAAAAGTGCGTGCGTGCGTGCGTGTGTGTGCGGTTGGAAGAACTCGACACTTACACTTCTTTTGCATTATGATTAGAGAGCTGCCCTTTGCTTGTTACTGTGATGGAGAGCCAGGAGTAATAGGTGAATGGATTTTCCTTCTAATAATAAGGAATAGAAAATAAAGATATATATACCTCGATCATGTAGAGGTAACTAATTCGAAGAAGAAAAAAAACAAAAAAACAAACCTAAACCTACAATCCTTAATGAAAGGAGCAAAAATATCGAAGTCGAATGGCTAATGAATAAATTTGAATTACTTCGTACGTGAAAAGCTAAGAGGCCCCCTCCTCAATTACTTTGGGGCATTCTTTGTGATGTCTATGTTTGTGCGCCACATGCGTTTCTCCCTGAAACGGAGAGAGGACTTTCCCTTTTTCCCGCTTAAACCTTTCCATGTTGTGCTTTGGTTTCGATGTTACTACTACTTGTTACAACACCTTTTTTTGTTTCAAGTGTTGAATTGATTATGGAAGAAAAAAACAAACACGTCTCACAGGAACGCGAACACACAAAAGAGAGAGAGAGAGCCTTTGCTCTTGATGTAAAGCAAAACATAATGTAAGAGGAGTCGCGGAATTACTAGTCGCGGGTCTGACGTTCCTCCGTACCTTTTACCTACTACTTCCGGTGCGTCCATTTTGTTTTCTTGCATGCTTGTCGCGATAGTAATCGCCATTGCTATAACGGATATCTTGTGTCCTTTTGAATATCCTTCCCTGTCGGGGGGGATATCTACTGCTACTACTGAGCGTTAAAGAGCGCGATGAAGAATCGCTTCTAGCCGTCCCAGCATACGCAGCAAAAGCTATGGGCCACGGAACCGAAACGGAAGGAAGCATTTTTGTTCTTACGTCGGGTAGGGTATCAGTTTTTACGTGGAAGGTGTCAGTGGGGATTCTGTGGAGCGAATCCTGGTGGCGCTCTCTACCCACTGCCTCTTAGTACGGTGCAAAACGGTTGTATCCTCCTCGGTACATGGTGGCCTAAAAAAGGAAGAATAAAGAAGGCGTTAATTTGATGCCACTGTTTTTGCCTCCCTCCAATCTAGCGCTCAAACTTACCCCATAGCCGTGCACGGGTCCGATACCGTGTCCTAGATATGGATCGGGATACTCCGCACGTCCGTAGCTGTTTTTTAATCGCAAAAAGAGATATTAATCATCGTACACTGAGTCCCGATGCGAGGTTTTTGGAAGCAACTACTTACCCAGCGACTGTCGTATAGCCGGCAACGGTCGGTTGAGCTGCGGCGGCTGCTGCTCCATACGCGGCCCGTGCTGCGGCGGCCGTATAGCTGGCCGAGTATGCCTGCGCTTGAGCTTGTGCCTGCGAGAGTGGTGTCTTCAGCAGTGGTGCTGCCGCCTGTTTTGTTGGTGGAAAAAAAACGAAAGAACCAGAAAGGGAAAGTGGATGAAGTAAAGCTCCAGCAAACAGTAGTAAAATCAATCTTTTAGATGTAATCAAACACACACACACACACGTGTGTACACGCCTTCATTTTCCGATAATCAAAGTATACCATCAAAAATTCAAAACTCAATTCACTTCACGTGTCCTGCTCCAGCCATTTTCTCTTCACCGCCATCGAGAGCATTGCAGCGGGATTCTATTCACATTAATGAAATCCTAACTTACGCTTCACGTTTCTCACCACTCTTGCCGGCTGGTTTTTGCTCGGAAAAGTTAGTCATCGATTATCGCCACCCGTACCACTTCCGCTCACCCGCACAAGACCGAGCCCCAAAAACACCGGGAGCCGAGGGCGGATAAAATGTGCAAATTAAATTACTTCATCCGAGGATGGATTCTTACAGCTGGTTAGGCTCTGCCGCTCGTACAGGATCGGGTTTCCTTTCGGAAGGATGATGATTGTGATGATGTGTGGATGTGTGGATGGGTGTGTGTAAGTGAGAGCGCTCTTCCGCTTGATTCGGTTGGTCGACCTTTCTACACGATTAGGGAGCGATTTGCTTCAGTTGATATGGTGCACAAGCATATGCCTGAGTTACGGGAGACTGTTTTAGGAGACTTCATTTGTGTGCCAGAAGTAGGATAAGAAAATTTAGCTTACTTTTGCTTGCCTCTAAAGGTAACGTTTGCGCGTGTTCTTTACACGAGCATGCAAATTATGTGAGCATGGGAAGCCTTAGATTGAATCTAATTTGCCTTTTATCGTCGATTATGATGAGCAGCAGAGGTTCTGACTGATGTGAACGAAAATTATCCACCTTTCGTAATCGAAATAATTTGAGGCAAAATAAAGTATGCTAATGTTTTCCATGGTGTAGCATTAAGGTGTAGAAAATTGTGGCCAAAAGGATTCAATTTTTCCATGACTGTGATGAGGCCTCGTTTGGTCCACAAGGGCATAATAAAACGGCGTGTTATTTTGCGAGATTGAACACGTTTCGTGAAGGTGTCGCCTTATCTTCTCGCATCGATGTGAGTGAGAAAAGCCATAATTTTTACACACACACACACACACATCATGTTTCCTTGCCCGGATTATCACCAAGCAGCCAGAGCACGTGCCTTGAATAGGCCTTCATGAGCATGATGACTGTCTGTAGCTGTCGGGCGGGAAGTTGTGTCTCTCCCAGCCCACACAGTTCACGACTAATGAATGTTATTAGCTAACAAATGTCTGACGGGAATCCGCAACCGATAACAGGGCGGCACAATGATAGGCACAGCAAAGGAAAACATTTATCTCGGCTCCCTTTACCGCGCTGAGCAAGGTATGAACGGAGTAGAGTACGTAATACGAGGATATTTCTACATTTATGGGAACCCTCATGCTTCGTCAAAATGAGACTTTCTGTGTGTGTGCGTATCGGCCATCGTCTCCATACAGGCGGAAAATCAAAACTCTTTCGGCAAGCGATTCCGCACGGGAAAACATATTGCCTTCATCTGTTTCGCTTAATTAGAAGCCCACGAATGGAAGCGAGAGCCCTCCACCAAGTAAAATCAATGCTGTTGTGCGTGTTTGAGGGTGTGCGAATTGAACGGTAATAAATAATGCTAATTTATTAATTCCTTAAAACCTCGCACACTGTAGCCTTTTTTTCCCGGAGCTGTGCTGTTTGAGTCTGTATTGCACGGTTGGTGGTATAGGAATAATTCTACGAAAACCGCGTCCTCGGTTTCACCCCGTTTGGGATTATACCTTCACAAACACACACACGCCTATAAGTTGGGCAAACCACCCCCTAAACAGTAACCGAAACTGAGCTCGATCGTGCCGATGAATTCGGATCGATTGATAAAGTTTAGCTGAGCTTGGCGCAATATTTGTGTAGGAGCTGCTTCTTCCATCGACCGAGAGCAAACCACAGAATCAACCATCAATCGATATCGGGAGAAAGCACCATCAACAAGCAACCTCCCCACCCGATTAGATGATACGGATCGTGTAATTGGTGAGCTCAGCGAGTTAATGAGCAGTTTCGAATGCGATTGACTCGAACCGTTTGGCAGACATACGCAACCCCCGGTCCGAACCGGGCAATTAGGAAATTGATAAGGAAACGGACCACCGAGAAGGCGGTGGAAAAGGGGGAAAAAGAATTATGTTGGCACGGGTAGGAGGATGCTTCTCCTAGCAGCATATCAATGTCCTATCATTCGATTAAACGATTTGACCGAGGCTCAAACCTTAAAAATACGGGGACTTGGTAATTTATCATTCTTTTTTATCAGAAAAAAACATAATTTTCCCAGTACTGTAAAGCTATCAGATATTTTCAATAGAGATTGGAAATAAATGAATGGGGTTTTAAAATACTTACGTTCAAAATGGTAGGTTGTGCTTGAACCTCCGTCACCGGTTTAGCGGCCTGCATGGTAATGTTGCGCGCATAACAACGTAACAACATAAACATAAGACGAAAAATTCGAACATAAAATATAAAACGATGAAGCAAAAAATCAAATTGCGCATGGATGGAACGAGAGAAAGAGAGAGAAGAGAGAGAGAGAAAATGGCGTATTAAGTACAGTGGTTTTGTGTTGAAAATTGGGGCACAACAACAAGGCTTTTGTTATTAATTCTATTGTTTGGTAACATATGTGCTCTTATCGGTTTGGTACCTGGAAAAAAGGGGAAAATGCAACGTTATTGTTTACCCCATACACTTTTTGTCACCCTTTTTTTGGGACCTTCCGGTTTTACGAAAACCTTTAATTAAATAAGCCACATTTTGTCCACTCCCTGGAAAGCTTTTATTCGCACATGGTGCCATATGTGGTTTTTGGCCTTATCGAGCCTTTAAAGCCTTTCAAGCCCCCCTCCCCTCCCAAAAAGGAAATAATGTAATCGTTGTTGGTTACATTATGCGGAGGGTAATTTATTAACTTTGCTTGTTGAAAACCCCAAACCCCAAATGGACCTTTTCAACCTTGGAAAGCTTGAAATCACATGACGATCCTCTTCATTCCTTCACAATATCTAGCTGTCCACAGTTGGGGAAAATTTTGCCCAAACATTATATTAAAATCGACTTGAAATTGTTGTTCCATCGATCGCTCGTGGCCACCCAACAAATTGATAATTTTGAAATACATTCCCGCTGATTGATTCGATCCCTCGGTACGTATTGACATTTTCAATTATGCCCTCGCTCGCACGTGCATTAATTTTCTAATTTCAAGCCCGGAAAATCCGTACCGAAGCCTGGAAACGCCTATGCACACAACAACACACACATGTGGAGGGTTAATTGTATTCCGCCTGTAGAAGCGGAACTGAAGCGTAAAACCCCATCTTAATATGGCTCGATGGAAAGATCCAATCCCATCCGAACAGCAGCCATGTTCCGTCGAGCGATTGACATATATTCGCTCCGTGCTCCGCCAATAGCCATTATCCACCACCAACCACGGTGCACGGCCGGTTGCGTGAAGCAGAAAACCCATCCAACACGCCAGCGTTCGATCGTTATCCCCAGGACGCGGGCTAAAATTGCTTCTAATCGACGGTAAAACGATGTCCGTGATTTACCAAATTTTAGCCCACCAAGGAACGGTGAGCTATGGAGCTCACCATCCGTGGTGGTAGACGTTGGGGTCGTATATCGCGATTTAACGCACCCCGCCGATATTGGTTGGACGTCTGTTGTGCGTCAGAACCACCACCCCAGTGTGCTTCAACAAAAAAGCCTCCCGGAAACGGAAGAACAGATTCGCGACTATTTTTGGGAAGAGTTCCACGGCCGGAGCACGCCGTTTCTGGGTTGCGTCACGCTCACCAAACCTTAGCCTCGTTGAATTTGTTTTCATTGTTCCTGCACACACTACAGGTCCTAGGGATATTGGACTAGTTTCCGGAGACTCACAGTGCTGTATCTGTCGGATCATTTTCAAACGATTCCAGCTTGGGATAAAATTCAAGCATCCTGTTGCATATTTAGGGCCGAACGGCTTTTTGGAGTTTCGAGTACACACACACACACACTGCAGTCGGTGGCGTTACGGTGGCATTAGGTGCTTATTGTGCTAGAAGCAGCAGCTCAGGCAGGCACTGGTCTGCTCTATCAACCCTTGGGTCCCACAGAGCCACACACACATATGGTGTCAGTATTTTGTAGAAACAAAAGGCCCACACGACCGTACGACGACGAAGACAATCGCACCGGACAACGGAGACAGATCTCTCTCTCTCTCTCTCCCTTGCTCGCTACAGGTTATGGTAGGTGCGGTTCGTGCGGTTTTGGAATTGAAATTGATTCCAAATTTGATTGCATTTCATGTGAAGCTGATTGTTCCATTTCCATTTGCTGTTTTGTAGAACACGTTTTGCGACATTGCGTAGATTATCCCGAGCCGCTCCTGGTGGCCTTACCGGAGCTTTTCCCAACCTGGATCCTCAAACACGCGCAGGCACACACACACTTATATAGATATACATAAATTCACCCAAACAAAGAGAAGATCGGGGAGTGGGCCAGCATCATCATGTGAGCTCATGCGAGAATGTCCCCCCCCCCCCTCGCCTGGCACTGTTCCCGTCCCTTGCGCTTCACCTGCAGCAAGTTGGGCAAAAACATGGGCATACCGGACGCATCGATGCGTTATCGGCCGTCGCAACCAGATCGAATTTCTACTCGCTCATCTTCCCCAGGAACCGGACCGACCGACCGGGGACCTGGAAATGGAATGGAATTGGAATCCCGAATCGAATTACGGTTTGGGAAGCTAATGGAAGATGAAATGGATTTTGGCCAACGTCCGGCGGGAAATGTGTTGTGTGATATGGCGCGCCGTCGAAGCTTTTCGGCTTTATCTCTCGCCGGGTTGGCTTTTTATATCGTTTTTCTTTTCTATTCCACTAGCATCATGAGGAATTTATGTGAATTGGTGAGTTTTCCAGCGTCACGCAATAGTAGTTTTAGTTGGTTTTTGATCTTTCTGACGAGAGCTCGCATCGATCGCCGGGTTCATCCATCGGGGGCTCCCTCATTGGGCAGACAATCGAAACTCAATTATGACATTGGTTCCGGGTTCCGCGTCAGATACTATTAACGGCGAGAAGACAACGATTTTCTTTTCCTTTTCCCATTAAGACCAAGACTTGGAAGAGGAAATAAAACACTGGAAGACGCACTGTTCGATCGTTCGCAATTTATAAATAAGAAAAGGAAATAAGCGAGAGAGCGTCTTTTTTTTTCCTCCATCAAACCGTGGTACATTGTCCGATCGGGACGCGGTTTGCTGCTTGATTGATGAATAATTTCATCGGCACATCGGCAGCAAAACCGCCGGTGGTGTTCTAAAAAGCGCACACGGTAAAGGAAATCGATCAATCATAAAGCAAACAACAGCAACATCTCCGCATCCGCATTTTCCATTTGCTTCGCTCGCAGTAATAATTTATCGCCCCCGGGGGGGAAATCGATTCATCAACTAGCGGACTGCTGTTGTTTTTTTTTTCGTTATTAGCCCTATTAGTGGAGGAAATTTGTATTTTTCTCCGTTTAGATTAATCTGTTATGCGAATGGTTATTCTTTTTTTTTGGTTCGCTCATTTCCACGAACTCGATTGTGTGGTTTGGCTGGTGTATAAATATGCAAAAACAAGAAGTACAGTTCAGCCACATAAATAAATTTAAAAAAAAATCTGCTAACGGTTAGGAAAACGAGAGAGAGAGAGAGAGAGAGAGAGAGAGAGAGAGAAAAAAAAGCCCGGTAACAAAATGCGCCATAATCTAATTGCTACCACGAAACAGACCAACAGTGGGTGGGTGATCGGAACATAATGGTGCCGCACAGATTTGTTTTGTGAGTGGTGCGCTTTTTTTTTTCGCTGCCCTCCTTTTTGCTGTTAAAATTGCAAATGGAGCGAAAATTTAGTTGGAAAAGTCATTCCACCAGTTGACAGGTGGCATTTATATTTCATGCCAACCGACCCACCCACAAACGTGGCTGTTGTGATGCAGGGGCCACTCAAAGCAGAATAGTGTGTCTGTGTGTGTGTAAATAAAAAATATGGCGGTCAAAAAAATCCAATAAAACGATCCGTAGGAGCAGTGTCAAATAATCCGATGATCGACGACCCGATGGAGACGCCTGGTGGTTTGTAGAATAAGAGGGAAAACCTCCCAAACATGCTGATACAGCAACCACTTACATTGCAAAAAATAACACATACAACTTTAAACACATATAGGAATTCACCCAAACACCCGAAGCGTCACGTAAAAAATCACATTTTTGTGTCCCTTTGGGTAGTGCTGCTGCTGCTTCTTGCTGCTTCACAATTGGGATTGATTGCAATCGTGTGGTTGTGAAGAGAGAAGCGCCAAGCGAAACGAGATGCTGATGAGCAGCATAGCAACAAATCAACTCTTTCACAACGCCCAAAACGATCGAGTCATCCTGCCCTTGTGCGGTAAAAACGTCAGCTGAAAAATTGGATCCACCACAACCGAAAGCGCAGCTCACCTGCTGCTGCTCCGGCGGGTTATGGGCTTCCGCGTTGTCGTATGACAAAAAGTATCAAATAAATAACCTCCTCACCGTAGCAATCGGGACAAGTGGTTTCGAATGTGTCCTTAAAAAAAACAGGAAAAGCAAAAAAATGCCCGCGACGAAGCGCGAGGACACAGAAATATTATACTCCGCCGGAACGTGACGAGCAACCGTGTCAGTCAGTCACCACGGTGCACAGTGCATGCACCAAGCGCTCATACACCCCCACCATCCACAGGACGCGTGTTACCGAAAATGATGGTAGTTTTCCATCGCAATTTTTCACTCGACATGAAAAACATCCTCTTTTTTGTGAAGCATACTCCAGCGGCACTAGCCCTTTTCCCCCCCCTGCTGGCGGCGGTGGACAAATCGAAAATTGATTGATGTTACTGCCAGCTGACTGCGCGCTCTGCCGGGTTGTGGTGCATTTTTCCCGAAAAGAAAAAATTCACGGACAAAAAGTCCCGTAAGTTATGATGCATTGAACAGCAAAATATGAAGAGCGAGAGAGATATGTGCACAAATAACGCACACGATTGATGGCCAAACTCATGTCACGTGTGTGTGTGTGAGGATAGAAAAAAGCTCCCCAGGATGGTAAGAGTAAATAGCCGATGATTGCTTTATGGCCTGGTCGGTCTATCTCCCCCCCTCCCCCTCCACGAAAATCGAATAGTTTTCCCATCAATATTGAGCATAACTAAATAACGATCGAGCTGATGAAGATGTACGAGGCAACTGTTAAAATCACCGCCACAACACACATACAGCTGGACACCTGTTAGCAGATCGTTTGATGTCCCCCGAAAAAAAAAAATGGCGACTGCCACACACGTTACGATGTAATTTAATAGCTTAATAGCACGAAAGACTTGACGATGATAAGAGAGCCGCTCTTTTTTCCACTTTGTACCAATTCAAATAAAGATTAGCTAATGAAGGGAGGACTCGGCCCTACCCAAACCCCATCATCAATTACGAGGCACACTTTAATCCACGCGGCGTTAGTTGTGGTGGTGAGAGCGCGGCACTTACCTGCAGGCGATAGTTGGGATCCGCTGTTGCTGCTGCCGCGGCCAGATACGGGTCGAAGTAAACACTGTACACGATGTGAGTTGGAAGGAGAGTGTTTTCCGTTTCCGTTACACACACACCGGGCCATCACGATCACCACGTGCCGGAAGTTGAAAGAGAGAGAGAAAGAAAAGGATTTCGATTAGTTGAGGTTGATTGATTATTTAGAGGTGTAGTAGCCCGATGAATGCTTTCCCATCTTCAACTGATTTCACCTCTTTTCCTTCCCCTCCCCCTCATTTTCCTTCGCCATGACTGTTTTGTGGTGAGTGTATCCGATCGCGCACCGGCATCGATCAACACCGTTTCCATTAGTCACGTGGAAAAAGAGGGATTGTGGTGGCTTGGAACTTGGATTCGTGTTTTTCGTGAGTGAAAAACAGCGACCGCTTACCAATGCCCCACCATCCCGGGGGAGGTGAGGGAGGGAAAAGAGGTGAATTTCGAGAAGAATATTTGATTTTCGACTGTGACCACTCGAGAATTGGTTGTTGGCGTGTGTTTGCTCGTTTTCGTTGCGTTGCCCGGAGCTTCATCTACGTTGAGCCGGAAAATCGAAATCGGTTCCCATGGCTACGCGTACCACACGATGCGTACGGAGCATTTGACCAGCGCGATAGAAACGTGTGTGCGTAGAGAAGAGAGAGAGAGAGGTGGCGGAGCCTACTGGGTTGGGTGGATTTGTTTTGGAATTTATCGTTACCGAATGTCGAGGGAGAGAGGATCACGTTTGGACTTAAACACACGACCGTGTACGTGTGTGAGTGGAAATGATTTATTGATCGTTTGTTGTTTGACGGGATTTGCCCGTGGAAAGACATCAACCATTCATGGGGCACACAAGTGTGCTTGTGTGGAAAAACCCCGAGGCGTGGAAAGCCTCATCTCATGAAGTGTGCGGCGCTGTGAGAGAGAAAAAGTACATTCAAAAATGAAATCCTACCGAACATTATTTAGTGTGCCGGCACCCTCTTGACAGAGGTTGGTTGTTTTCCCCCGCACGAGTGGAAATGTGTGGTGGTTTTTGCTTTCCCTTTTTTTACTTGTGAGTGTGTGAACCGGTTGCGGAAGGAATATGATTTTTCACCCACCCGATTGCTCACATTCCTAGCGGTTGGATGGTGAGGAAAATTGGTGAAAATTTAATTGAATTTATGATTACTTGCTTGCTACCTTGCGATCGTCTGTTTACGCGGGTGTGTTAACGCCG
Source organism: Anopheles stephensi (assembly GCF_013141755.1). Classification (NCBI taxonomy): domain Eukaryota; kingdom Metazoa; phylum Arthropoda; class Insecta; order Diptera; family Culicidae; genus Anopheles; species Anopheles stephensi. The sequence continues at coordinate 7,345,966 of NC_050203.1, forward strand.
CCGGGTTCAACCCGTTTCAGAGTTTCGGAGTTTTTCCGATCGAGTGGAGACTGTGTACTGTTTGCCAAATAAATTAATTAAAGCAGTAAAGCTTTTAGCGAGGAAGCCTTTTTTAAAAAATAATTTGTAAATGGAATATTGAGCTAAAATGCTGGCAGAACTGATCAGGTGGAAATGCGAGTCGCTCTTTTAAGGGGATCTCTTGAATTCTTTGGAAACTCTCGAATTCTGATCGATTCCACCAAAAAGGAACTCAAAACTCCAACCAAATCGGGATGCCCTCGTTATCTAATCACTCTAATCGAGTACTTGGATTGAGCTGAGCATAATATAAATAGCAAAATAGGCATCCAATCCAACCACTTCCTGCAGGTTAACCTGTCCGTTTTTCGAATCGTTTTTCACTAGTAGGGTTTGAGATTCGAGGAAAAAAAAGAAGGTATGCGCTGTATTCCCTATCTTAAATGATGATGCTTGTAGGTCGAGGGAAAACTCCATCCATTTTCGTGCGCTTTCCATTCCTATTTTTTCCCCCGCTGGAGCTCTGTTCACTTTCTACCCTGCTCGGCAGGTTGAAGTTGCAATCACCGTTATCGATATTAGCCGCTTCCATCAGGGAAGCCCACTCGGGGGGTTCGTCGTGCCGTGCCGTGCCGTGGATGGATTGATTGGATGAAAAACCACCCTCCACGCAAGTGTGTATTGCTGTGGCTTTTCACGAATGTGCGCGTGTGGAGGTGTTCATTTCAAACGGAACACATCTCTGCTTGCTTATTGCAGGAAAAGCGAAGGAAGAACCTCGTAATATACCACCCCCGGGGGTGGTTTCCTGCGAATGCCGGGCCACCCGAACGAGAATCAAACCGTGATGCAGACAGAGACACAGAGCGATGTGGTTTGGGAGCGACGACCGATTCTCCGAATGGATGGGAATCAATTTTTACGAGATCATATTTCCGTTTCCGTTTATTTGCTGTTCGATGGGTTTCACAACCGATGCCGTGTTGTGCGCCCGTCGGCCAGGTGAGAGCCCAGACACATTGCAAGATGCTTCCAACGGTAGCTGGAAAAACTTTCCGGCGCCCATTCTCGTAAAATATTGTCAATCTTTTCCCATTTTCCAATTGCCAATCAGTGCACGATAATAAACCCGATAATGATCTGCTTAGATCCCATTATTTGCCTTCCATGCGGTGTTCGCTCGATGGTGGCCCCCAAAAAATCCATCTCGAGTGTTGAGAGCCGGGAAACAATTTATGGTAAAAGTTGGCCGCCAGACAGGAGCAAACGCACGTAAGCAATGCTTGGACTCTTATGCTGAATACTGCTACTGCTTTCCCATCATCGACCTTAGAGTAGCTTCGACCGGGCCGAGGTAGCGGGGTTGTGGTGTATAATCACCCAAGAAGGATGGCGTGGGCCACAGACAGACAGTGTGGTGGGGCTACGTCAGCTTATTTAAATCTTCCCCCATTCCCGAGCGCAGACCATGCACGACCAAAGCTAATGATCGTTATCGCGTCTAATGTATTTTTATGACTCTTGAAAAATGATGTCGATACATTTGCCATCAGCAGGAATCGGGAAGGAAAATGGGGAGGTCGAAGATGCATGAGGAAAGTTAATGCTATCCCCTCCCGGAAGGCGGATGAAGCTCATCTCATTTCACTTAGCTCTATGGCCGAATTGAAAAGCTTTTCCCTAGCTCCACAGCAAAGACCGGGAAGAGTCGGAGCGTTTGGTTCTTGATGGTGGTGCGCAGAAGTTTCCTGCCGCGGGAACTGGGGATTTTGCTGCATTTCCTTTCCCCTGAGGAATGATGCTTTCTGTGGGTTGGTTTTTGCTGAAGTTGAAAGTTGGCGGGACTGCTCTTCAATGCTTGGATAACGGTGAAACATAGCCCGTTGGTCAATGTGCTGGTGGAGGGTCTGCTCTGCCATTCGGCCATTAATCGTAGCATTTCAGAAGAGATGGAAAAAGGAAACGACGATCTACCATTACTCATCTTTTGAAGAGAAGTTTAAAGCAGGGCTTCTCGTTTTGGTAGACTGGTCAAGCCGGGATATTCATCTATTAAATGGATTCCTTCTATTTTTAAGGTTCCTTTACTTAAATTCTAATTCAAATATTACGAAGAAATGTACTTCTGGTCAGCAAAACGTGTCCCAGGCCCGGGACTTCAAACCGAACCCAGTCCAAGAAAATGCTTACCCTGGCATAAACTAAAAGGGCAAACCATCGCTTCGTGGTCCAATGGTTGGAAAACATTCCCCGAGTTCGTTAAAGTCTTATTTGCGCTACCGAAAGAGATAAAAATTACCATACCGATTTTTAAACGGCGTACCGGAAGTCAAGGTTATTTATAGTGGAATGATTATAATGTGGTTCGTGTTCCAAACGGTACTACTGCCACGGCAAATAGTTGCCAGCGTGTGGTGGGACAGTAATTTTTCCGCCAGCCCATTTCAAATGTGGGAAAGAATCGAGAGCCAGAAGTTGGGTTGAAGTTGAAAACAAAATTTGCACATTTAACTTCGGTCGTGAAAACTACTTTTGACCCGGTTTTCTTCCATTATGGCGGAGGACTTGTTCGATATCATTAGAATGGTAATTTGCTGGACCTTTAGGGTGGGGGACATGTTCACCAATCTGCTTTTTATATCTTTTCAGAATGTTTTTAAAAAAACGAAGGTCACCTTATTCGGTGAGCAGCTTTGAAATTAGCCGTATCAAGAATTCGTCCAGCAGAACCGGACACAGCATGTTTTCGGAGGAGCATTTTCCAGCCAGCATCCTGTTTCAGAAGCCAACGATGCATTCTCACGTGCCTTCAATGGCACACCGGATGCACGGTCCGATAGGTGAAAAATGGCGCTAGAAGTAAGTTACTTCTAGCAGAAAACCCGGATGCCGAAAGAATGAATCGGTTTGCGTTCCCCAATTTTCAAATGCACATCGGCACAATCTTTGCCCAAAGTCTGTCACACTCTTCACAGACGGTCTGTTGAGACCTCCTGCTGGGGCTTTGCGGAAAATGGCAAACGGAAAACTTCGAACCAGAACCAGGCAGATCAGTAGTACGCCGGCTCAGTTGCGTTGTGGCACACATTCCTTGAGAGAGCTGGGCTGTGCTGTTGGGCCACAATTATTTGGATACGTCCTGGGAAGCTTCGGACCGAGCACCTCAACCAGCGTGAAGTGTTTTGAAGCTCCGTCTGCTCTACTGTTGTGGTGGTGGTGTTGTGGGAAATAAAGAAAGTTTCCACTTCATGATTCTTGCTGTCCGATGTTGCCGGTGTATCCATGAGCAGCGCTTTATCGTTCCGTCTTTTCGTCTGTGTGTGTGTGCTTTTTTTCCTCCTCTCCGGCCAGCGCTTTTGGCCAGCGCTTTTCCGGCTTTGTTTGTTAGGTTGGGTTGAGTCTTGCGCGTTTTGCACGCTATTTTGGTTTGGGGCAAGTCGGCAAGTCGGCAAGGTTTCCGGGCACAGCTAGCCAAGCGAAACCACCACTTGCACCACTTCTACAATACTAACCAATTTCGGGTTCTGTTGTTGGCAGTGGTCAAAATGCGAACACGAACACGCTGCTCTCTACCTCACACTCGACCATATCAAAAGAACTACCCAAAAGTGGTGTGGAAAAACGGGGGAAAGTAAAAAAAAGCGAGTGAAAAACCCATTTTCATCCTGGCAAAACGTTCGGTTGTTCGGTTGATGTATGCTGTTTGCAAAATTTTCGGTTGCATTTTAAAACTGTTTATGAGGTTTTTGGGTGTGCGGTTTGTTGGTTCTCAAAAACAATTGGGGGGTAAACCAGCAAAAAAAAATTGCATCCCGTGACAAACATTCCCGCTTGATTGGAACTAAGGAAAACAAATGTTTACACATGAACTGGTTTGCAACATGGTTTCGCCCAAGGAAAAACGGGACGCTTAAAACAAAAGCGCGTTTCGAGTACATGTTTCCACCAGCTGAAACCGGAAGCAGCGTTCTTCAAAGACAAAGTTGCAACCTCTCCCCCCACCTTCCATCCTGGTGGAGCCATATCTTATTAAATCGGGAAGGAGAAAAAAGCACAGTTTACTGACCAACCAACCCTCATTTTTTCAGCGCTTCGTTGAGTTTCATACTTTTTTGGCACATTTTTACCGACCTCCGCCTTGAAGGTGACAAGTTGAACGAGCAGAAAAAACATGTTCCGTTCTGTAAATAATGAGCGTTTACGGTGATTATCTTTGTTCCCGAATTTCAGTCGTGTGTTTTCTTTTTCGTAAAGGCAGATGGAAAATAATTATAGCTACACCACACACACACACACACACAAAAGCTGCATAAAATGTGCACATGAAACAATGTCTCGTATTCGATGTGAATTCGAACTCTCCAACAGCGAAATTGGACCGCTGTTGGCACCCTTACACATTCCAGCACGTCATCCTGAGAGAGGTCGATTTGTTTGTGATTATCGTTTCGTTAGCGGGAAATCCTTCTTCCTTGTTTGTGTATGTGGCCTCATGGGTTTTGTGTGCTTTGAACTGCTGTTCGCCTTTCTCTTTGCAGCTTTCGATTTATTTACGAACTACCCCCTACCGGGACGGTTCGGAACTGGTGAATCGAACTTTTACATTTGAAACGCCTTTTTTGGTGGGTTCGTTCCCTTTTATACTGGCTCTGTTTAACCCATAAGCACACATACACATGTTCGCCGCGCTGTTCAACCGTGACGACCCGTGGCACGTGCCACGCTCGGATGGGAAAGCAATCCGAGCGGAAACGAAAATTAAACATTTAGCATTGCAACACGTATATAAATATTAATTTCGATCGCGTACTTTCTCCCCCAAACGCTTTTCCGTGGAACCATCCAGTTCGAAATGTGTTTTTTCTGTGTTTTCTCTTCTGAAGCCACTAATTTTCAACTTCATTTTTTTCCTTGTTTCCGGGGCAAAAGCGAGGAGCCAGCGGCAGAGTTAGATTAATTTTCCTGATCCCATGTTTTGTATGCTAACTTTTGCTCTGTCGACCATCAAAGGCCGGGAAGGGTTGCTGGTGTTGCTGCTGCTGCCGACTGGGTGACCACGAAATTTTTACGATGTTTAATTTTTTGGCACACGTTCACAAATTCGGCTTTGGAACGGAGGTGGATCTTTCTCTGGCCGGTCGGAGATAACCGTACTGGGGCTTCACAAATTATATGCCAACACAACAATGTGCTGGTGCGCGAATGTAATTAAGGGTTGGTGGAAAGAAACTAAACAATAAAACAAGTGAAACTGTACGTACACACACTCTCTCTCTCTCTTGTCCGGTTGGCCACAACGAGATCACAAGCCAAAGCGTCGGCTGTTTTTTTGCTACTAATTTTCCTCGTCCACTACCAACGGTGAGCAAATAATGTGCAAGCAATGGAAGAAGTTTGTGTTTTTAATTTCGCTCCTATACGCTTTTTTTCTGTTGTTGTTCCGTTGCGCTCCGTTGCTAGTCGTTCGGTAGAGAGTTTTAAGTGGATTTTTTCCCTACTGTTTGCGTCGTTCTTCCCTCGGTATTGGATTCCGCGGCACAAGTGGATGTTTATCGAGTTTCATTTAGCTAACGATCCGGCATAAACTGATGGCATCCTTCGCACTACTAGAGTTACCAAGTTACCCACTCTCGACGTGCATCGCGGTCACGACGGTGACGTTTTGTGGTTAGTAAGCGATGAAGACCAACGTGGTGGTGTAAGTGGAACACGGGGGAAAAAGTTTTGCAATTGCGCCAGTAGGTAGAAAAAAGGCACGGTCACTCCGTGTCACTTGCCCGGTTCGATGCACACCGAGCACACCGAAAACTTTTATGTGCACCACCACCGAACCGGATTAAACTGTAACCGATTGAGAAACTACAAATCGAGGAAATTATAGCAACTACCAAAGCATTTCCTTGGGTCTTTTCCGCTATAAAAGCGACTGTCCAGATAACGATCAGCACCAGCAACAGCAACATGAAAAAAGTCTCATTTTGTCACGTTAAATAAGCGGAAAATGAGCGCTGGCTAAACGAGTGGAAAATATTATCCACCAGCCAAACAAAAAAAAAAAGGCGAGAACGATCCCATTTCACACTTGCGCACGGATAAAAACAAACGGGAAGGAAAATGTGAAGAATTGAACCAAAATCAGGTAAGATGATTACAAAACAAAACAATCTCCGTCCTCGCCCACCAGATTTCACGGCCATAAAACGATTCATTTGTGCGGTGTCTTATTGTGCCCAGGGTACGGTACATTTGCTTGGCATTATTATTTACTTCCTTTTCCCGGGGAGAAAAACAAAACCCCCGGGAAGATGATTGTGACGACGGTTAAAACAATGGCGAACCTGGCAAAAGTTATCTCTCCGGCTTTACCACGAACGGATTCACCCTTTTTGGGAGTGAACATAATCCTGATAATACGTATCCCGTACCCGTAACTCACACACACACGGACTTGGTCAGTTGGGAATTACCGGAAAATTCGGTCAGAGAACCCGTACCCCCCCTCCCACTGGAAAACTCGGCTACGATAAGGATAATCGTGCTACTTACGACGGGTAGCCGGCTATCGCACCCGCGTGCCCATTCAAAGATGCAAAGGTCGCCGGATGATGGCCGGAAAGCAATGCGGCTGGACCCATGTTTCCGGTCGCGCCGCCACCCGTCGCACCACCACCAGCCGCAGTTCCATTAGCAGCAGCACCGGGCGTTCCGTTCGCTCCGTTTGTTGTGGTACCTGTGGCAGTACCGGTCGCGTTTCCATTCGCTGCGAGTCCCGGTATGTTGGCTAGCGACGGATGTCTGGTGGCGCCATTTCGTGCTAACCCGGCAATAACCGATGCCATCGGATGGGGCTGCGGTGCTGGCCCTTGGTGATGGTGCAGATGAATAGGAACGCCCGGATGCCGTTGCTGTTGTTGCTGCTGCTGCTGCTGCTGGTGGTGGTGTTGGTGGGCGAGGTGTTGCGAAAGGGACAGGGTGGGGTGATGGGGAAGATGTTGAGCAAGTGCTGGATGATGCAACAGTGCGGGATGTCCTGGTATACCGGCTGCACGGACGATGACGATTTATGGGCAAAGATGTTTGGTGATGTAGTTGCGTTCCAGGAAGCGAGCGGGAGATTAAGCCCACACAGCACGTGACCGCGTTTCGAACGAATTAACGCAACGGATGATGGTGTGTAGGAGTGTGTTTTCGACGATTAAAACGCATGCAGGTGAGTAAGTACAAGTTCGCGGAAACGAAAGGGGGGTTGCCGTCGATCGCGAGGTAGTTGGTGTTTTCGATGAGGTGTGTGAGTGGTGCGCGTGTGTTGGTTAGGGCAAATATGAAACGAAAAAGAAAGAAATGGAAAAAAGAACATAAGAAGCGTGTTAATGAAGGATTCGTAAACAATTTTGGCTTCATTGTATGGGTGAATGGGGTGGAAAATGTTAGAATGGTTAGAAGAGGGATGGTTGTGAAGATGTTCTACACTACAGCATGCTTGTGATTGAAGTTGAGTTTCGAATTTGTGACAGTGATAAACGATGTACAAGTGTCTGGAAAAAAAGTATATTAAATTTGGCCACAAACTCCCACTGTCAACGGCATCCCGATGATCTTCGCGTACGCGTAGCTCCCTTGAAGAATATTTATCCTGTAAGCATAATTTATTTACACCAATCTTTGTTCCAGCCAACAATAAGACCCACCGTCGACCAAAAGATGATAAAAATGAAATGCGGAAAGTGAGGGCGAAAATTGAATAACTTTTGCCATATTCGCGGATAATTCGCATGATGAGTTTTACGCTTGCTTTACCGAACACTGACGACGACGACGGACTGACTCGTGGTTGGTAAAGATTTACCGAACGCTTCGACCGACGGGACTGCTGCCCCCGTGCGCATGCTGCTGCATCTGATTTGTGGCCCAGTAAAGCCTTACGAAGAGTAACGACTTTCAACAAACAGGCAGGACCGGGTGCTCGTCCCCCGCAAAAACGGCCCCAAACAATGGCCGCGTCATACATTTCCTTAATCTCGCGGCCGGAAAAACCTTGGCCTGCTTCATTGACCTACGCGTGTCGTTCGAGCCCTGATGGCAGGATTGGCATTATCAAAGCTCTGGCACGCTTCTTTGGACCGTAATAGGCCCCCTACTACCGGCTCCAAAATTCGGGTGAGAGAAAGAAACTCCTCGGATAAAACAGGGAGAGAGCCGAGAAAATGCGAAAGAGGATTTACTTTTCCTGTCCGAAAAGTTATGGCTAATCTTTTTAGCGTTTGTTTACGGCGCGGATTTCCCCGGTGACTTTCCCGCTCAATGTGCGTGCGTTCGGGTGTATGTGTGTGTGTGCGTGTGCACAGTTCTTTTCTTTTTCCTCCGCAAAAGAAAACCAAACAGCAAGACTTCGCCCCCCCCCCCCCGGCCCAATTTGGATGACGCAAACGAACCAGAAAGAAGCTGGCGAAGCGTGAGTAATTTAAAGATTTTGCGACTTATTAGAAATGTTATTAAAAATTCAGCAGCATTCCACGGTCAGGAGCAGATGGGACCGTTCGCTTCCCATCGACACGAGCACGGAACGCGGTGTAACGATTCGACACATTTTGTTTCGCCGTGAATTGGTGGGGCCACCATCCCGGAGTTTTACCTCGATTGGTGAGAATCTGTTTTAATGAAATTGGACAAAGTAATTTAGCTGTTCCTTGAGTTCCAGCCCGCCTCACCGATGTTTTATGGTTGTTTGATGTTTTAGCTTATTAGTTGTTTATTAGTGCACAATGGCGGTTGTTTTTTTTTAAATGTCTTTCAGACGATGGAGACGCCTGGTACCTTGTAGGGAGGTGCACAATAATTAGCCCGAGAGCCAATTGGCAAGCTAATTGGGTGTATCTTAATTATTCCACCTTTTTTCCCTCGCTAGGTTTTAGTGTTTCAAAGTTAAAGTGTTAGAAACAATGAAGAACCTGTGCTACAAACGCGTAACTTTGCAGCTGTCAATGTTCACAGCTTTTTCTTATCCTGCTCGACGTTGACACTTCCGAGCTTTTGTTGCGTTCCAGCCTTGACAGTAAAAAAACGCCATTTTTCAAAGCAAAATAAACGTCTTACAAACAGAGCCTTTGCTCTTTGTACACTGGGCCGCCCTAGGAACAGTACAATGGAAAAGGGAGGGCGAACGCCTTTGTGACTACGCGCTACTCGGCGGAGGTTAAGAAAGCTTATAAAGGCGATTGTGTGCAAACGCAGAAAGGAAAAGGTTGCCTGGTGCTTCAGCTAACGGTACTTAAACTTTTAAAATTGTATGGTCTCAATTGTTGTATTCGCTGGACTGCTAGCAGCGGCTGGTCAATGGGAAATGGTTTAACATTGCTTGAGTGATGTACAACGAAGGAATACTGGGGGACATCATCCTGCTCTACAAACGATTTCAAAACGAGTTCCTCGAAGTAGCACACAAATCCTTCTTTTACAGATGAATATTTCCCGGGAAACATCTCATGAGCCACGCCGTTGGAAAACGAGAAATTACGGGGAAACATAGCGTTCAACAAATTTGCCGCGACACAACCGAATGTCACACAACTTTTTTTCGGCGGCCAATTCTCGAGTGGTCGACAGTTGGAGGGGTGCGCGCATTCCCGGAGCTACCGGCAGGACACGTCAAGCGTTTTAGTATACCGACCTTCTTCTCTGGGCTGCGGCGGCACGTTGCGCGGCCGCAATCAGTATCGGGGACGTAGCGGTGGGCAGTTGGGTGGCGGCGGCCGCGGCAGCCGCACCGGCCGGATTGGCGGAGGCGGCTGCGGCTGCTGCGGCGGCGGCGGCCGCGGCTGCCGTGGGCGTTGCGGCCGCTAATGCTGCTGTGGGCGTTGCACCGACGGTGGTGGCAGCTGTGGCCGCACCTAACCATGGCCACGTTGCCAGTGGCAAACGGTACCCTGTTACGATAAGCGGTGAGCGTTAAAGTTGCGTCTTGCAAAGGTATTTAATGGAAAGCCTGAAAAATTTTGCTGTGGCACAATTAAGGCGGAACTGCTGTCTTCTGCTGTGATATGTGTGTTAATTGTGAATTAGTTTAAATGGCTCAATGGGTGTGAAGCGTATGGTGTAATTAATGTGCAATATTTACGTACAATGAAGCTAATGCTAGGGGGTTTAAAACAATCGCGTATGAGCCTTACCTTCCGGCCACGGGACACAAACGGCTGCTGTAGGTAGATGGTCGATGCGAGCCACCGCAACGTGACAGTAATTGGATTTGCGGATCGCCACAATAGTTGATCCACATCCACATTGTGCGTCCGATTTGTTTGTTGTTTCAACATCGGAACCCGTGAGGAGGATAAAAAAGAGAGAGAGGGAGAAAGAGAGAGAGAGAGAATTGGAAACGAGACAATATCGTATTGTTAGTGTACGCAATTTATCATCGGTGGAATTAATATCATTACAGCTAAGCGATATGATCGCAATTACAAGGAGAAAGACATCATATACATAGAGACATATTAGGGTGGTTTGGTGATGGTGGATGTTGATGAATGTGTTTTACTTCTTTTTTTTCTTTCTCGTTGTTGTGTAGAGCGCCAATAGGTGGTTGGCGGGCGGGCGGGCGGGAAGGACGACGCGTCGTACGGACGCGTTTGATTGATGAAAAGGATTACCATTTTAAAGGGTTGTGGGGGGGGGGGGGAATACTTTTGAACATGCGGACCTGGAAGATCCCTGTGCGGAATGGGGATTCGATAAAAGGAAAACTCGGGGGCAGGATTTAGATTGTCAGTGTTCAGGTTACGCAGGAGCGCGCAGGTTAGTTGGTAAAACAAGATGGCTGCTACAGTTTGGTGAGGGCATGCACTGCGATAAGCATTAGGGCATTAGAGTTTGTAGTTGAGTTGAAACATTTGTCTTACAGAAGCTCATAAGATGCGCACAGTGGAGATTAATCTATTAATTATTAATGTCTTATAATAAATATCTGACACCTGCTAAACATACAAAGCAGATAGCAAACTCTATTAGCTATTTCAAATGCTCCTTAATGTATGCAATTAATTTACGCTAAATCTAACACATATCGAACTAATAATCTAACACACTACAGAAAGCTATCTTGGGTACAAAAAAGGGAAAGAGTTCTGTCAGCTGCACAATACAACATTGGATAGCCAAGAAGACACCGACGAGCAGTTGTTAATTAAATCAATCTAGCACATAAACTCTAGAGGTAAATGCTTCTCTTTTCCAATAGCGTTACAGCGTTCATCAGCAAGGTACGAAAGCTGTTTTTGTATGTGAGTTTGTATGTGTGTGAGAAACGCTCTACAAATAGTATAACATCTGCGTACTACAATGGCTTGGCAGCTTGACAGGGCAAGTAACGCGTACTCCACAGGAACAGGACCACAGCTCAAAACCGGGAAAACCCCAACCCCCCCAACCAACCAACACGTGATGGTGGATTATGGTGTGCTTTCGTGGAACTCGTGTTTCCTAGCAAAAAATGGAGATAGATGTCGTCCGCGTGTTTAGCATTATAGTAAACGATGATCGTTTCTGTCGCGTGTCAACCACCATAAAAATGCCATCACTTTCCAAACGGATGTAACCGATGTGCTTCTTCCTCGTTTCTGCTCACCAAACCTCCAAAAAAGTGGCAAACGCTGCCACTACTTCCTTCCCAGGAATGTTGGTGGAGGTGGATTTTTGTTGTGTGGATAATCACGTTCCAGCCTGAAACGTACTGGTGAAGTGCTTCCCTGGTTTTCGGTGGCAATATCCGAGCGAACGACGAGCGGCATTGAGTTGATTGATAGCGATCAATTCATTAAAGCCAGCTGGTGTGTCAGCTAGTTTAGCTTACGGGAGACGAGACCCGCACTGCCGATGCCCATTATCGTCGGCGAAAGACGACCGCAGCTGTGCCTGAAGAAGACACTTGCAGGATGAAATTGAAGGCACTCGAAGACGATGGTTGGTGATAGAAGTACACGATCACGGTTATTCTGAAGAAGCGCGCAAAACGTGCTATTTTGCTGAGGAGAAAGGAATGTTCTTAAAACGGGGCCCTCTTCTATGCCTGCCATACCTTAAATTCATCATGGTTTTACGATGAATTGTAAAGTAAGAGTTAAAGGCTTCTCGCTAAAACCTCTTGACCACAAATCAATTCGAAGCTTGTCACGATGAAAAGCTACCCAGGCATTAATACCTTTTCGTAGAGCAGTGAATGTCGTTTCGTTTGGGATGGAAAGCCATTGAGAAGCAGTGCAACACAACTAGAGTAGCAGTAAGTACAAATATTAAGCTCACTACACTACCTAATGATTCGCAGCAAAAGGTGTAGGATATCTACGTTAGTCTACACGGAAGGATTAAAGAGAAAACACAACTTGTAATGAAGCATGCAAAGCGTACTAATTTCTACCGAGTATTAGAAGGACAGGGAAGACAGAAGCTTATGATGCTAGGACGAAAAAACACGACACTTGTGGGAAATTATTTTGCAGGATGAGTGGCAGGTGCGTGTTCCATTACATTCGCTGCTAGAAAGATAAGTATGAGTAGTATTTATTGGAGGTTTGCTCACCCAGTGACGGGGCCGAGACGGCGCCTTGTTTCGTCAGAAACACTGCACACGCACCAATACAAAAACATACACATACACATGAGGCGCAGGTAGTGTGGGGGTGTTGTGTGTAGTGGTAGTAAGTTGGTAGTAGTAGTAGTAGTAGTTGCACGTATGAGCAGATTTGGTTTTTTTGTTGATTTGATTTGAATTTGGTTTGTTCAATTTCGTATCGTTTCACAATGTCCCAAGGTAAGGCGTAATTTGTGTTTGAATTGCATTTAAAGCGAATGATTGAAATTCAATAAAATGGCAGCAAAACACACATTAAAGGATGTGAGTTTGTTTGTCAAATGGAAAGAGGTCGCTCGACCCAATTGGGGAGGCATTTAATGATGAATAAAAAAACAACCCATACAAAATAAAGAGGAGAAATAATTTCATAAAATTCGCAATTATTATGCATGAAAATATTCCCAAAACAGGGATGGGGGATTTCCATTCCATTCGTACAATTTTCCATTCGTATGAATTATTAAACATGAAATGGATATATTGATTATTGTTGCGGTGGCCAATTAATTTCACCGGCGCCCATTGGGAAACGATTGTTAGTGTGTGTGTTGTGTGTGTGTGTTTGTACCATAAACATCGTGAAAAAGAGAAGAAAAAAGAGAAAAAAGAAAGAAAAAAAATGTGAGTAGTGAGTAAACGGTGGTCAACTTCCACATGGTCACACGGTATACACAATAGTTATTATTTGGTATATGTTTAATACAAACGATGAAGACATATGGGAGTAGGTGGGAGGAAAATCTCGAGAAAGGTAAAGCAGAGTTGTGCACCTTCACATGTGAAGGTGAAGATGAAATTAGTAAAAGGTGTGAGGCTGTATTGAAACCAAAACCCAGATGAAATTGTTTTTAGAAGAAAGTAGAAATGAGTAGCGATAGAGAGAGAGAGAGAGTAAAGAAGTCGAAAAATGTTTTTGGTAACTAGAAAACTAAAACTATCATAAGGTTAAGTTTTACGCAGAAACATGAAAACATGAAAACAAATAACTAAACAAATACCGTTTGTAGTTCGTTACGAGGTAAAGACATAAGTAACAAACTAACAAAAATCAACAAGAGTTAGCTAAAGGAAAGTGAAAGAGCTAAAGAAGCATGCACATGAGGAAGGAAGAAATATATAAAACTAGAACGATGCAAATCGTTGTATAAAGAAGTAAACAAAACCCGTGATAGAGCCAAGTAGAACGAAAACATAAATGCAGAAAAGTACACTAAAACAATCGTTAATTGAGAACAAACTAGTGAACGATCAGGGGGAATTTCTTAACATCCCAAATATAACAAAAAACACTAAGAAGATAGAGACAAAAGAGTGAGAGGGGAGAGAGAGAGAGAGAGAGAGAGAGAGAACAAAGGAATGAAACAGGAAGGAAATAATGGTTAAACAACTTACCGCTTGATACAGCAGGAGCTTTTTTACTTTGAACTCGTGCGGTTGCATTATTGACCTACAGTTTTAACAGCATTACACACGGGCGGGCGGGCGGGCGGGCGCGCACGCAAGGGGATGCACGGTTTTTTATTGGTGTTTGTGTGTGTGTGTGTAGTTGTTGTTGCAGTTGTTTGTGTGTGGCGTTTTTTTCAATATTTCGGTTGCCAGTTTGAGGATTATAATTGGTGATTTGGTGTGTGTTTTTTTTCGTTTTTTTTAAGAATTTGGGTAAATTCCAGAGAGGAAAAAAGAAGAAAATATATAACAATTAAATGCATTCGAGTAGTTTATTGATAGAGAGAGAGACAGAAGAAGAAAGATAGTATGAGGGAAATAATAAATTGATGTAATGGGGAAAATATAAAATAGAAAACAGGAAAAGAAAAAACTTTTTCAATGATACTTGCTAGTTTTGGTAATGAAACACTGTAACTCATTATTCGTTATCGGGTTCGCCGTACATCGATTGGCAAGAAAACAGAATGTGATGCAGCATGAGCCAGCCAGCCGGTCGGACATCAAGTTCTTGGAAAAGGGACCCATTTTAGCGAGCTATTACACCGGCCGCGAACAACTTTTAATTACATTCATTAAGTAGCAGCGCTGACATTTATTTAAAATCAAACGAAACAAACCGAGAGGATAAATTATTTGAGCGCTCCACATCCGGTGCGATCACACGTTGCACACGCTTAAATGGGTTTAAATCGTACCGACAGACACCGGCAGGGCGCGTGGCAGATAAAAGTGTAGTACCAGCAATATACATATGCATCCCTTTATGTGTGGCTCGGGATCCTGATCTGAATTATGGACCCAATCCCATCCCACATCCGGGACGGGGGGTCAGGCGATCGGGAACAAAATAGACAATAACGACGTGTAACGATGACAACAACACAATCAGCCGCCACAGCCAAACACAACGATCCATCGAACGGAAGAAAATTGGGCAGGAGAGAAATCGAGGGGGGGAATGCTTTTTTGTTTCCTTCTCTCGCGGTTGCCGATGGTTAATTTCGATTGTAATAACCGTAATTTCCATTGTGGGGCAGTCGTTTTGGGGTTGGGAAAAATCAGGTGAAAATCCGCGCTCGTTGGGGATGAAAATTAATTACGATATTTATTTCGCGATGAGCTCGGCCTTGCCCGGCGATCTGTGTGCAGTAGTGTAATCAGGTTTATTAACTTCTCGCTGGATGATCGGGCTTACGAAAGCAAATGGCACGGTAGACGTGGTGCAGCATATTCCTTGGGTATTTAAATAATTCGAAACACCCCAACAGTTTCAAATTTAAACCCTCGTATTGGGCAGTTGATGCATTGTTGGTTGACGGGATGGAGCAACAGCGTTTAAAGTCTGGGTACAGTGAATGGGACCAACTTTTGCTCTCCATTAGCATAATAAATTGAAAATTATAACTTCATCCTCAACACATACACACCCATTTATTCATCCGTTCAGTTGTTCTATTCTTGTGGACAGCTCGAAATTGCTCTCGTCTGATTTTCTCACATTGTCCTCAAAAAACATACGCTCGTTAACAACCGTCTCCTTTTGATACGATTTCTACAACGAAAACACAAAAAAAGTTAAAAACAGTATAATTATCTTCCATAAAAAGGAAACACCGGAGCCAACAAAAAAAAAAAGAAAACCCTAACAACTCAACTCCCCGTGAGCTGACTAGCAGAACAAGACTCTGTGTCACCACATTCGGAACTTTTTGCGCTTTTCGCAATGAAATTACCATTCCCATGTACCGGTTCGGTTCGTATGGGATGGGGTGACTTTTTTCCGGTTCATTGCCACCGCCCCCGAATGGGAGCCCTAAAAGCGGCCAAGATCGAATTGGAACAATCTCCAAACTACTATTATTATGTCGCCTTTCTCCACTGACCATATCGCCCGGGTGGTGTCGGTGCTCTTCGTCAGGGAGTTAGCATCATTTTTTAATTAAACGTCAGTCGTTCATTTTTACCCCCGTTTGCGGTGCACCGTCCGTCGAGTATCTCGTGATTTCTTTTGGATCTTACTGGGACGAGCCCGTGGCACGGTGCTGGCCGTGCCTTTATATTATCTTTTCACGTCACGTTTTTAATTATTCCCGTGAGCGAGCTGCGAAATGGTTGTTTCCGGTCGCGATTACCTGCGTCACGCTTTTTTGTTTGTGGCTGTCGCGGATGGAAAAAGGAAGGACTATTACACCGGGACATATTTGTGTAATTGAGTTTCAATAGGATGGTTCAATCTGTGCATAATCTTAATAAAAATCAAACAGCAAACATGATGGCGAATTGTTTGCAATTTTCAAAACAGGGAAACGCTACGAGTAGCATATCATAATAAAATACAATGTGAAATATTTTTCTGATACTTTGTTGGGCCCTTTTATTCAAATAAAAAATGGCTGGAATTGGGAACCAAGCAAAAATGTATTAAAACAAACACGAGTTCGCACACACAATAGATCAAACTTTTTGGTGGAAAACCCGATTTTTCCCGACCGAATTCGCTTTTGTTCCTACCGACTACCAGGGAAAGCACCCGATTTCCATCCCACCGGCAGCGCCACCAGTACGTGAATTTGCATTTTACGCTGTGTTTAAAAATCACCCACGGAAATGGCACAGATTTCGGAATTGGCTGGCACAGTTGCTTTAACAGCTTGTGCAGGTGCAGAGTTCGGTGTGCTGCACAATTCCATAAAATATGCAACAATTGGATCGGGATCGGTTCGATAGCGAAAAATCATCCCCTTGTCACGCTGCATCAGAAAAACGGGGGCGCAATGTTCGTGGGGAGGTTTGTAGAATTTTTTTGGCCGGAGTGTTTTTTTCTCCCAGCGACAGGAAAAATGGAAATCGAGAGAGTGAAAGAACAGAAATTGCAATTTTTGCCCTTCCAGACGATAAGGGCGGACTTTGTAAGTAATGTGAGTAGACGGAGGCCATCCGCGCAAAGAAACAAAAAAAATGGAAATCTAAAAACCCCGTTTGGCTGCAGGATGGATGTCCTCTGATGGGGAAGCTCTTATATCATCCGGGCTGAGTGAGTGTATCGAAATCGAGTTGCATGTACAGGGGCGTTTCGACTTTTTTTTCTCTCTCTTTATCCAACGCCCACAACAACCGACGCCCGGAATTCATCCCTTTTATCAATCGATAAACATCGGTGTGCACGGCAATGCACGCTAGAGCCTTCGAGTGGATGTGTGCACGACGAATGGCCCGAAGCTCATGTTGCTGCTGATTTGCATCCCCGTTTATCGATGTCCAAGTACCCTTTCCCTGGGCCGACAAGGAAGTTAGGAGGTGGCTACTGGTGAGTGTGGGTGAGTGCAAAGCAACCAAAAAAAAAGAAGTTACAATTCGAACAACGATACCTGAACGGATGAACGGAATGGGGATTAGGCACGTTTGCAGCAGCATAAAACGTGTACAATGGTGTATGTCTGTGCTGCATCTTTTTTTTTTTTTTTTGGGGTGGGTTTTGCTTTCCACAAAAGCGAACGAACGAGAACAGAAAAATCGAACGCAACATTCGAGCAAATGAAACGCGGATAAAAGATGGTCCTTGCTTTGACGGGGTGATTTGTAACCTTCCCTGTCCTTTTTTTTTGTTGCGCCTTCCCATTCGTACGTGCAAATGTGCAAGCCGATGTTCTAGTTTCGCTCTCTTCCTGGCGTCCTAGCGTCGTCGTACAGCATTGCTTGCCGGTAGACTTCTACTGAAGGTAACGACGGACGAAGCCGCATGAGAGAAAAGAAGGAGGATTTCAAAATGAGCTTTCAAAGTGCCACTCTTAGTAAAAGGACACTGGCAGCGACCATTGTTGTTATCAAAGCGTGTACTTTGGCTGTGTTTTCCTTTTTTTTGTTTTTGGTTGGGAAGCAAAAATATCGTCATTCCCCCCACTAGCGCTGAATGCAACCGAGAATGGAGATGTTATTTAGTATCGTATCCACCAGCCGGACCGGTTCGTCTGAGTCAATTTATATTTTTTTAAAAGCATGTCCTCGCCAGGAACGCTCGCCGAACCATGCAAGAAAACCACGTAATAGGGAAACGCAGGTTGGTCTTGCTGCTCCACACAAAACGAGACATCGAGCTGGGGAACACACACTCGAACGAGCCGCGAAAAGAATGCTTATTAGCACGGTGTGAAGAAGTGAAGAGAATTCCTGGAGCAGGAATACTAAGGATCGAGACTCACCGACCATCCCGCAGCATTTCTATGGGGTGGATGCGAGTGTTGCACCCGATCTGCCGAGCCACCCCAGATTTATTGGATAGCGATAAATCTTTGGTTGATTTCTCTGCTTCCTTCTGTCGCTCGCAACTCGGAGTCAAGTCAAGTTGTCTGGCTGGCCACCGGGATTATGGGCAGCCTGGATGTAAGAGCCTGAAGATTCTTCGTGGATGTTTCGTTGCATTAAAGCTCGCTCGTGCTGGTTTCGATTCTGTTTTTTTTTTCTTTTCAACAAATTTACGATGAAGAGTTTATATATTACAATCCGGATTTTTGTTTCGGTGCTCTGTTCGAATGGAAGCGAGCAAAAAACCAGGAGCTTTTTCTGTTGAACAAAAAGAGTGATGTATTGATGGCCCTTGGGATCCCCGGAAAATTCACACAACTCGAAGCTCACAGGAACAGAGCGATTGGTGTAGATTTTAAAGAATTATCGCTTCGTTTGGTGTTGAGCACGAGCGAATTATGGCCCAATATATCGAGAGAATGGACCGCAAATTTATTTTTGTCCCAGAAAGAGGCTATTTTACCGACATTATTTTCGCTTTGATTGGGCTCGATTGGCAATTCTGACGTGAATATGGATAGTTATACTATTCTTACTTTAGAAGCCTTAATTGAGGAAAGCAAACATCCAATCAACACTAGTCTTGTGGCACCAGAGTTCTTTAAGAGCTCACCAAACCCTTTAAGAGATCCCCTCGATCATCTCCTGATGCCGGTATAAATCAAAATAATGCTCCCGCCTTCTGATGGACTGAAAACTCCCAGCTAAACTACGAGCGTGACCAGAATCTAGTCGCTGCCTGCCTCACCATTGGCGGCCCAAGAATCCCAAGAAAAGTTGGCAACAATATCATAATGTACGAGCCAAACCAATCTACCGGAGCGTTTGTGAGATGAAATGGTAGAAATTAATTTTCCCCTGACTAGCAACATCTTGCCCGAATCATGCTGAAAGCCAGCAGAGCACGAGGGGCAAGTTAGCCGTTGGGGAAAACTTAATTTACCACATCCCTTTCGATTGCGTTTGCCAATCATGTTTTCCCGAATGCTCGAACACTCGAGGGTCGGTTCGCTTCATTCAAAGACACACTTTTGCCTCCCCATCCCGTACCGAAAGACAACACCCAGGCTCCCCTGTTCGATGGAGTTCGATTGAAAATTGTATCTTGAATTCAAGCAAAACAATCTCGGTTCGTTGTAGTTCCTCGGTACTACAATGGAAGGGGAAGCTCCCGGGAAATTCCCCGGCGCCTGGCAGTGCTGTGTGTAGTAAGTTAATTGAGCTGCTGGCTAGCTGGAACCGATGTCTAATTGAAATTTTGCAGTTATGGTGCTGACCGTGAGGAGGAATCGTTTGCTAAAGCTCGATTGGTTTTTAAAATTTCCGAAGACCGTTTTCTTGGTAAAATATTGTTTGCGTTTATAAGGAATATATTGGCCATTATTGGATTTTCAAGGAAAATAGGAAATTTTTTATAGTCGAAAGCAAAAAATTCTTAGAAAAGCAGTGTATTGATGTACCGCGGGGCTGTATAGCTCACGCTGCATGGTTGGAACCGGATAACGAAATGGTTCGATTTAATTTCGATGAGATTCCTACATAGGGAGCAAGTATCGCGCGACTACTCAAATTACGTGTGTGTGTTTACACTGATCGATAGGTTTCTTAAGTCGGTTTTAAACCACTATTAAAAGTTCATGTACACCATTTTGCTTTGGGTTGGCAGACGTACTCTTCTGGAATGGTGTAACGTATTGAGACCTCGCAACGGTGAAATGATGAAGGATCGGTAGGTTTTATAGCGTAAGTTGATGAAAGTAACGTGAAATACAACGTACCGTTCAAGTCATTGTACATCGGACGAAGATTCGGGCGATCGTTAAGTGAAAGTGACTAATTTCTGCAGCGGAGGAAAATAAACGGAAACATCAAAAATAATTGACGGTTACGAATTTAGGAAAACTGGTGGAGTCACAATATTATGTCTTCGTTTTTAATTCTTCAGGATGATTGCATTACTAATTTGAATAAATTTGTCATTATTTTTTTAATGATTATGTTTTTTAAAGGATTAGAACCTTAGTACCTTGTTAAAAATTATTTAATTCTAACTGTTGCAAATGCAAAACTAAAGCACACATGAGTTGTTGAATGTCCTAGTGTCTACCAAACGGTTACGAAAATGATCATTCTAAAGGTAAGAGAAAAGAAAAGAGCGCATTCTCGGTGCAATCTAGACAAAGGTGTCAAAAACGGTTCAAAGCTGCCGTATGCGATCGCGCATCGTACATACGGCCTAGATCGCAGTTAGCATATCCCAGGCACATCAAACTCAGACTCAAAGAAGGTTTAAAAAAAAACAAACAAACTTGAACTGCATTTCAAAGTAACATTTTCCGAAAGCAGCAAATCCCAACACAAACACCCTTTAACGTTACACTAGATGATCACAACAGGGGGGGTTGGGGTGTTAGACTTAGGCACTAGGGAGCGACCGGTGATGTGTTGACGAAGAAGAAGTAGAAGAAGCAGCAGCAGAACTAACACCATGGCAACAAAAAGGAAGGTATTACTGTTTAACGTACATAGTTCGAACCTAATGCGAAGACAGTCGCGAATAGCAGCTACACAGTCGTTTGTGTTTTAAATTTTCTTAAACATTATTATTATAAAATTGCGTATGAATGGTGGTGGTGTGCGTTGGTTTCGTTTTGTGCGATCGTGGTGTGTGTGTGTGTTAGTGTATAATTCTCGTTTGAGTGAGAATTTTTAAAACTAACGACATTCGGTCTTGCAACCGTTATCACAAAATGCAAATATCTAGGCATTGAACGAGAGATATACCATCATGATTGAATAATTAAGGAAACGGGGGAGTTGAGAAGGGGGGGAGGGGGAAACAATTGGTAAAGGAGAAAGGCGGGGGTTGGGTCAATAAAGAGGCTTAAGAAAACTTGCGCAAGGAACAGAGAGAGAGAGAGAGAAAGAGAGATATATATGTATAATAATGGTACGAGGCACAATTAATCGCAATCACAAAGTAAAAACATAACACGTTCCATACTTTTTTTTTGGTTTACCATTCCAGAAGTACTTCCACAACCATAGAGTGTCAAAAAAAAGACAAGCCGCATACATATAGAGTAAAATAATTAGTGCTATCCAGAGCGACTGACTGACTCCAAACGTTCCTTTCAACCAAACAACACACACGCGGTTGCTCTAACTCAACGCAAATGCAACGAGAAACTTGGGCGTGTAACACTTGTCCACCGTTCTGTGTTGGATCAGGGCGTACTAAACGTATAGAGAGAGAAAAAAAACTAAAAAGAAACAAAAGCTTACAATTATCCACAACGAGAGCATAGAAGGGGGTTTCTCTTATTACAAAAAAAGGAAGAAAGTATAATGCTAGTAATGCTGTGTTTAAAAGAATATTTGAACGCACGCACACACACACCCAGCCATCTCTAATGGTGTGAAGGAACTTAATGTTGGGCTTGTTTGTTTTTTTCCCCCAACAAAGAAACAGGGCAACGAAACTAAGAAACCGATAACAACTCATTCGCAAATAGAAAAAACACGACTAAGGAAACTCGAAACCATCGGTTGAAGTTTTTTGTTTGGAAAGTACACAGATGCTCCAAGACACAATCTAAACGAACGAACTACAAGTATAGCGCGATGAATTAGTTCCGATTTTTGTTTTGGGTTGCTAAAACCCGCTTGTTATAAAAAAGAAACGCTCTTTACGTTTTGAATGAAACACTCTTCTATTGTTTGGTGTTCTTTTTTTCTTGTGTGTGAAGACATTCATCCATTAGAAAAGGGCTGAGAAAAAAAACATCGAATGGTTACAGTGTTTCATATACGCAACGAATTTGTTTTTCTTTTTCTTCTAAAGAGAATATGTATATAGTATAAGTATCATTGATGCTCAAGTAAAGGAAAAGAAGAAAGAAAGTAAGAAAGGGTAAAAAAACTCAAAATGCATAGCAGAGAAAGAAAGAAACACAAAAAAACTAAACCACATGACATGACACGGGAAACAAAAGAAAAAAAAGAACTTGTAAACAAAACATAAGATGAAATAGAAATAATAAAGCAATGAAATATAAAAGGGTAAAAATGAAGAAATAAAGAAAATAAAAACATGATACAATGGAAATAAAGCGAAAAACAAATAATAAAGAAAGGAAAACAATAAACTAATGATAGAAGGGAGGGAAAAAACAATAAACGATATATAGAAAGTACAATAGTTTATATGTATATATGTATATATATATTTATATAAAGAAAAATGAAAAAACTTTGTTTTTCATGCACACCTCAATCTTGCGTCCCTCAACCACAGTGCCGTGAAGACGTTCGCGTGCTCGCTCCGCATCGCTACTATTAGCGAATGTTACAAAACCGAATCCCTACATGCAAGGACAGAACAAGAAACATGCATTAAAACAGCGTCCGCTCAAAAACAACGTGCAACAAAAAATTGTATTATATTTATATTTATATATATTAACTGTATATATATAATAATGGTATCATCATTTATCGTATTTGTTTTTTCTGGATTGTAGCTGTTGGTTTGTAGGTCAGTTTGTAGCTGTCTTGTATGATTTTTTAAAAATATATTTATATCTATAAAGACTGTAATAGTAACCATAGTAACAACAAATAGTTCATGTTCACGGATGGGAAACAGGAATGATATGGGGCTGTTCTGAACTTATTCAGTGGTGTTCTACTGTCGAGGAAAGTGTTCGAGGTGTAGCAATGGAAAGGTGGGATAGGCATGGATGTCAATTCTGGGCGACAATTGCTATAACAAACTTCATGAAAACAACTAAAATGATTTGAATTTGTGTAACATAATGCACAAACCAAGCAGGTATAGGTGGGATGTCTGGGGAAGAAAAGGATTAATTATATAAAACAAATTAAGGCGAAACATATTTTCCTTCTCCTTTCGTAGTATGAGAAAATGAGAAACCAAAACGACATATCGAACACAGGCAGTATCTTTCGAAGATGTTTCACAGCTACACACAATCATACAATTAACATCTATGCGTAGTGAAAATCAACGAATGAAAAGCTAAATCCAATTTTCAGAGAATCGCCAGTTGAAATAAAATTATAATTTGGATGTGGAAGGTTCCACGGTCGAAATCGCGGTGTCACATACAATTACGTTGATTTGTTTATAAAACGGCAAACAAAATCAAATTAATCTCGCTCGTACAAAGTGGGTGGAAAGTGTGTGATTGAACGAAGTTTCGCGCCGAATCATTTGGAATAAAATTCTGTACGGATCAAAATCAATTACAGGCTCACTATCTACAGCAAATGTGAAAATTTCTAACCTGAAATGAAATCACAAACTAAATTCGGGAAAATTAATTAAAAATTATGGTTCTACTCTTGCGCTTCTTTCCGTGCTGGAGATTCAATTAAAAGTTTGCCGAAACAATGATAAGCTTCGACTTTAATCTCATTTAATTGAAGGAAATTTTAGATTGGTTTGCTTGCAAGTAATCTCTAGCTAATTGTGAGAGGCTGTGAGGATCATCAAAACTTGTTGCTATTCCGAGCTAGTAATTAGAGCTGTAGCAAAACAAAAACTCGGTTGACGATTTGCAGACCAAAACAATATTTACTGCATAAACTGCTCAAATTTAATAAAAATAAATGAATACAACATTAGACATAAAATGAGATGAAGCGAGAAATATTGTTTTCTTTGTAATAAAATATGGGTCGTGACAGGTGATGCTTCATAGGACTTTGGGTACGAACATAAAATGCCATTTTTCTCCACTGCTTTGGTGGATAGATTAATGCCTCAAGCAGCATTTCCATTCGCCCCATCACGGGCAAGGTGTCGCGTTCGCGGAAAGCAATCAGCGCCTAACGCTGCGACAGAAAAGGATTTATCTTATCTTACAGCTGGTGTGTACACGACAAAAGGCATGCACAACAACAAGGGCGGGCGGTTGCGATGGAGGCTTCCAAGCCGACAACATGGATTAGGGGTGAAATGCGAGGATACGATGCGCGTTTGATGTTTGTCGCACGGGTAAAGGATTTACAGAGATATTATATCGTCATTTTCGTTCCTGCTCAAACCGCTAAAGCCATCTCGGCATTATGCTAGAGTGTAGCAGTGAATCGAATGCTCACGTTGATGACAAGAGTCTTTTACTTCTCACATGTTGGTAATCAAGAATTACAAAAGTAGTGTCATGCAAATTGGAATATTTATTCTAAAACTTCAATATCTCATTTATCAAATCGTTCCTCCTTGTCCATTTGAACGACATCTAAAACAAGTCACATCAACATCCAAAGTCACATACAACAAATGGAACCTTCGTTCGGCATTCCATTGATATGAAAGAAATGTATCAAACCGTACAGAAAATGTGTCTAGAATGAATTTTTAAAGCTGGTTCGGTTCAGCCAAACATGCAAAAACAAAACCCCTATAAGAAACTTGACTAAAAACAATCTCGGCGTAATCTTTAACAGGGTACAAACACCTAAACATCACACTTTCCAACCGCACTATTGTATTATTTAAATAAAAAAGTATTTATTATTGAGAGGATAAAAAACAGCCTGAAGTTTGTTAGAGGAACACATACACTTCAAAAACGTCAAACAACTCAGGAACGGACCATAAGACGCAACAGTTTTGAAAGGAACGACGGAACATAATATTGTGTTCACTAAAACAAAACAAAAAACTTAAACCAGCCAAAGCTATGAAAGGGTTTAAAAACAAAAGCACATACACATCAGTTCGGGTTCGTACGGGGACGGGAAAAGATAGAAACAAATAAAAAAACATAATTAGAAAAATGGAATAGTCAACTACAACACAACAATGTCATACGGGCGTAATGAACTTCCAACGCTAAAACAACACAAAAATGGCTGATATTGAGAAGTAACGAGGAGTAACAAACACGCCACGATGCAGGTTTGGGCCATGAGAAGGTGTGTAGATAGATATTGAAAGAGATGAAAGGAAAAGTATTGAAATAGCACAGTACGAACTTTCTGCGTGTGTGTGTGTGTGTACTTTTACGGAAAGGAAAAACCGAATGATGCCGTGTGGAAAACTAGCGTGTTTATGGTGACATCAACGTGTGTCTACAAGACCCGTACAACACACAAGAACACAAAATGAAGAGTAAAGAAAACAAAACCAACAACAAAACTAAACAAATGTCGCATACAGATACAGACCCGGAAAAAGGAGATAGAGAGAGAGAGCGAGTAAGAAAAACAGAACAGATCAATGTTATCCATACACCGTGTATCACTAGCAAACAAATTGTGTCACTAAGGAGTGGAATTGAAAAGAAAAATGGAGCTGATTGTGTAAAAAGGATTGGATGATTAGGTATAAGGATGAAGGTCCCGGATACTTGTGAAACATAACCACAAAACAAAATAAATAACAAAAAAAAGCATGAGCTCATAACTAAAGTAGGAAAAAGGAACAAAAAAAACCAACTGTAACAACTTTTTTTTAAAAAGTATAAAAAACCGGTACACTTGCCTAGGGGACTTTAACTATCCGTGTAATGTAAACTCTAAGCAACAACAGCCGGAAAAAGATGAAACAAAACAAAGAACAACAGTGTATTATCACATAAGAAAGAAAGCTGGAAGATGAAAGGAAGGAAGGAAGAAACACGTGATGCCTAGAGTTGGTTGGCAAAATGGAGAAAAGGAAAACCTATTGGTTTGCTTGTATCAAAACGAACAAGGAAAACAAGGGAATCAAGGGAAACAAGACATGTAGAACAAGGATGATGTAAAACGGGGAATGAAAAAGGGAGCAGAGTAAATGGTTGTGTATATGTACGTATGTATGAGAAAGGAATTGGGGAAAGCTATGGGTGTTCGAACAACGGGGTAAAGTTTACAATATCTATGGATAATGCTTGTATCACACAGACGGATCAATCCATGTGACATCCATCTGTATGTATGCGTGTGTGGTTGTGTTTATGTATGTGCGCGTTTTGGTTTTCCTTCTTCATCAAGACAATCGGCATGAACCTCACAAGTGTAAGTTATTCGTAGTTTAGTGTTCCGTTTGAGCGGGAAATAATCGTGATGCTAGAAGACTGGTGTCGCGTGTCGCTGGGTAGCGTGTTTGCTGGTTTTAAATATGAAGTAGCCGAAGAAATCATCTTCCGTCGAACGCGTGGAATGATTTCCAAAGCTCTATTTAAACACCATCTGCAAAAGTCTCAAGCGTACGTTTGAAGCATGAAGGGAAAGAAGCATATTCTCTCGCTGCAGCGTTCCGGAGTTGCAGAGAGAATACCTTTCTTTTCTTCCAGCAAAAGTTGCTTGTTGCTGTGTTTGTTTTTCTTTCGAGTCAGGATCCTAACTGTGATGGGGGAACACTAGCTGCGTTGTTTCTGTTGTGTGTGTGTTTTTGGCTAACTCATACAGTAGCTGTGTATCGAAAACTAGAAGGTATCGAAACGTCTAATACATACCTTGCTGCCACGCTCATTAAAGATAATCTCTACGTCTAGTATGGAACCGAATTGCTGGCGAGAGGAACGATAAGAGCAGAAACGAAACGTTTTAACAGTGTATCGCTGGAAAAGTCGAAGGGAAAACCTACCCCGAACATAGTTCGTAGATCCGGATCACGAAAGCGAAAAGGTATGTTGGACACGTGTAGCCGCTTTGGTTGGGATTTCGAATCAGTCAGCGCTGCGACGACTGCTGCTACGCTTTGGGACTGCTGTTGCTGACTGCTGACCACCACCTGCTGCTGCTGCTGCTGCTGCTGTTGCTGCTGGTGTTGGTTCGTTTGTTGGCCATTGAGTTGCTGTTGCTGCTGTTGCAGTTGAGCTTGTATCGTTTGCTGGTGATGCTGCTGCGCGAGCGCTACCGCCGACGCGGACGAGGTCATGGTGGGAGGAATGGCCGAAACGACGGTCGTGGTGCCGGCCCCGATCGGTCCGGCGGCCGTCACAACCATACTGCTGACGATGCTGTTGCTACTGCTCCCGTTCACGGTGCCGGCGCTATTGCTCGTGTTGATGGCGTTGTTGGGGCTGGTGTTGCTGCTTATTGAATTGACTGCTGCGGCGATGGCCGCCGACACGGCCGCATTCGTTTGGTTGTTGACGCCGCTGTTATTGTTGCTGACGCTGCTCAGAACCGACGTGGCGGCATCTGCGGTGTTGGCACTTGATACGTTGTTGGGTGTTTCCTGCTCGGTTTGCTGCAGTAAATCGGACTGCAAGGATAAGAAAAAAGAGAAGCAATTAACTGATTGTATTTATTACGAAATGTGGGGTTTCGAAAGTTGTGTCGATAGAATATTTTCAAAAGAAAAGAGTTCCTTGTACGAGAACCTTAAAATATCCAATAATATCAGAACTAAAAATGATGCTTGGGTTGGAAGAGATCAAATTAAATTAAAATAGTTTTTATCTATCTCCAATCACTCGTCCAAACGTTTCCCATCATCACAGAAAAGGATAACTTTATAAAGAAAGCACAAAAGCTGGAAGAATTCCGTAGCTTACAGGTAGCGAACACAGTCAAAGAAGTGTCATATTTTCGTGTCCTTTTGCGATTGGACAAAAGATATGTGCTTGTGTAAGGGGGGAAAGCAACACAACAAAACTTTGTGCAGGTAGAAGGATATGACACCTATTGCTAAATTACAGGACCTGGTCTCCAATAATCCAATAAGAGACAGGTCGCTACGGAAACAAAACATCTCCCGGTCACCTGGTTAGTTACGATATTCGATACTGATTGAATTATTTCTGCAAACGGAAGGAACATAAAAGGACGAATGATTGTCACAGAGTCATGTTTTGAAAAAGAAACAGAAATAACACCAAAACATGATATTCGAAACGTGGAGTCGAGAGATCTTATTTTTAGAATCAATATTCTGGGAAATGAAGCCACGAATTCTGTTACCATCAACGATCCAGCAAAAAGCTCCTACTGTTTCTGTATGAATCCTTTAGAAGAATTTGATGATCGCAGCACTTCCCTGGGACCATTTTTATTCACCAACTCCAGCATTACTTGCACATTGTTTAAATGTGGCACCTTAAGGCAATAAGCCTAAGTGACGTGAAATACCGAGTGAAGCCCACACAGCGCATCCAGCAGCTATTCCCTTTATCTTGCCTCAGAAATGTATTCAACGAATTTGCACCTCACCTCAGCGGAAGGCTAGAAACTTTCGCAATCCCGTAACAAATTGCAATTTTGCGTCAACCTTTGGCGGAGAGGGTACACTTTCTACGCTGGAAACTTTATCCCATTGCTTCGAATGATCAGGATGAGGTGGGGGAAGCATAATGCTGAAACGCCATTTAGCTTTAATGCCTTTCCTTTTGCTGTTAGGCTAAGGTAGAGAACAACTTTTCCGAAGATCATACGGTGTATACTCGCTGTAAAAGCTTTGAGTAAGTGTTAATAATAATATTTGCAACTCATAGTATTATAAGATGAACTATTAATATTACGCCTTTTGCGGAGCAAGATTCTGTAGCATTTGTTAATAGAATCGGAACAAACAATTCACGACCATCGCAGGGACTAACTTTTCCTCTGTAGGCGTGCTACACACTAAGTGCGATTCGATGCAAACATCCCATGCAGAATAGTGTTAGCAGAATAAACAAACGATGCTATTTTGCATTCCGTATCAGTAATACTACCCGCTGCATACGGTGCTCGATGCTGGGAAATGTAAGGAAATGCATCGTGGAAAAGCACACAAGAGCTTCCCAGGGAAAGAGCCTGCGAAGGCGAGTGTAATCTTTTGCATGGGTAGCGTGCGATTTGCTAAAGACAGGGGCGAATTGAAATAAGACGATTTTGCCCAACCGACGAACGGAACCGGCCAGCTCTAAAAGCTTAGGGAAATATAAATGCAACTTTATACTTTTCCGAACAACTGGACCGTGTTTTATCTTGGTTGGGGTTTTTTTTTTGTTCGCCTTTCGCTCCCACTTCCTTACCCAAGATAAGAAAAGCGAAACCCTTGCAGAAAGGGAAAGACTTTTTCGTCGAAAGAAGCATCGTAACGCTCGCTACCCGGGGTTTTGCAAATTCACAGTTCCGCCAGCTTGGCACCGGCCGATGGTGGTGGTACGTGGATCGACAATCTAAACTCGCTGTTACTACTATGAGTTATGGTTTAAGTTTTCCGTTCCCCGGTCTTCCCAGGCAGGTTGGTTACCTTTATATCAATGCTGTTGCATTTTTCATACGGCACGCAGCTGAAAGATGCATCATCTTTTCTTTACCCTGTTCGGGGGAAAGAAAAAACTATCGCCTAAACCTGAACCGAACCGATGCAAGGAAGCGCAAAATAGAGCGAATGGGGGGAAAAAACTCCTGGAAATCCTGATATTTTAGACGATCGAATCCGGTGCCAAAGTGGTTCACAGGTTGCTGAAACGGTTGAGACATTTCCAATCTAAAAGTAGTTATTATTCTTCTCAGCCAGGATGTTACCGCTTGTCAAGATAAAAGCGAAATATGAATGTAAAAATACTGCACGAAGAAATGAGGTTAGGGAAATATAGCTTACGGAAAACGTTTGAAAGGAAATAAAATTATGATAAATGCGCTTAACGCTCTAATGGACTCCTTTCAATAGGGCAACATTTTTTTCTATTTGGTTGTGGAATACATGCGGCATGTGATTTGATCAAGTGAATAGAGAGAGCTTTTCAATCAGTTCAACAAATGTCCACATGTTCAACACAATAAATGATTTCAATAATACACACAGCATGTGGCCTTATAGTGATCCGAACTTATGATCTGAGAAATATTGTAGGAAAATCTGTACTTCCTCTGAAGAAAGGCAAATAAATTCTCTGTCTTAAGCATCTTGTTCCTAGGACTAGGATCTTCTTCTTATGTGGCTCTACAACCTCAAGAAGCCTTGACCTGCCATTTCTAGCTTTCCATGACTTAATTTTACCTATAACTCGATAGTTACTCCTACGTATTGAGAGGCGGTCTAGATGGGATTTGAACTCCGGTTCAGCCTGTGAAGAGCGGCATCACTATCACCTCTGCCAACGAACCACCCCTTGACCCTAGACTACATGATATACTGTCAGTACGAAAGTGGATATTTGATATACATAATAACATCAGCCCATGAATGAATCTACTGCACTATCGTCTGCTACAATCTCATTAACTTTCTTTGTCTCTTGTTTTGTCTCGCGTCTCCCTTAACTTCGCTGTCCCCTTGAACGTGGACAATGATATTACCAGTGTATTTGGCAAACCACCACTACCGGCACAAAGAACACACAAGCACACGTACCATATTGTTGCGAAATGAATTAATTTGCCATTTTGCTTGTAATAGGATTAATTTGAGATCTCAATCCATTTCATAATATTCTCTCTTTCACACACAGACTCGTACAAACACACACACACAGACTCGTACAAAAACAATTCGTGAGCCAGTAATGGCAACCGCCTCGTACGTACGCACCACTCGACCGAATTCGCTTAAGTGTAATTTAGCAATGTTTGATATTGCCCCCTGCCACCATTTGCCTACCCCGCCAGCTTTAGATAATGGAACCGTCCACCGAACAAGCACACTAACAAGCGACAAACCAACTATTACTACCACTACTGGCACTTATACTTATCACCAGAGCATCAGAGGGAAATGCCTTCCGCTTCATAATTAATCAATCAGCCGAAAGAGAGCCATAATCAAATTTATGTAATGTTTATTTAGGATCCTTTAGCCGTGCCGTATGGCCACAGCTTCTCTCAGTGCCCTGAGCCGTATATTGCCACAAACAGTCGTATTTATTACAGGCCACACTTTCGGAAGAAGCCTTCCCGAGTGTGATGACTGTCTGTTTAAAGGACTTCCGACCACAGAGAAGATGGTGTGTGTGTGTACACAATTATTAGATGGGGTGTGAAGGCGTGTGTACTGACAGACGATGAAGCGGCTGCGCGCTCCTTTAGCACTCACGGGCAAACAGCAACTTCCGCAAGAGAAGTCATAACAATTTCCATTCATGGCACTCGCACTTGATGGCCACTTAGCCCCACGGGACTGTGGTAGTTGTGTGCCGAGATGATACAACAAGATATTCCACTTTCCCGGGGATATTCAAAGAAAATTTACGATACGCACAACCGGAAGGAGTGTAAGCGTTGGAAAAAAGAAAAATGGCGTGCGGAAATTTTCTTCTTTGGCGGCGGTTTATCTATTAATATCTATTAAAAATTATGTGCCAAAGGGAATGGATTTTTTCCTCTCTCTAGTCTTATTTATTGAAAGTGACTGAGTAGTTTATCTTATGAATTAGGAAAGTCAGGGTAAGTGTTTGGAATAACGAATAAAAATAAATTATTTGCGGTTAGAGATACTGCCCGAGAGCACAGGAAAGAGATCTCTAGGAAAATGTTTCCTTTCTGTGAATTTCCGAAGTATTTTCAACTGCTGGCTACTGGAAACATAACATTTCGATTCAACGAAAATGGTTTCCCGTTTCACGAAGGTAAGAAAATAGACTCACTCACCCATACAATGTATTCATCATTGTGCACGAAGGAAGGAAAAGCACACTGAGGAGTGCGATGGTGTCTCTGATGATGATGATGATGGAGCGCTGGTCACCGCAGAAATCGGTACAAAAATGGGAACGAGACGAGATGGAATGCTAACCTCACTTTACATCCATCTCTCTAAGCTCATCGACTACCACCACTACCACCACCACCACCAGCACACAGAGCTCATTATTTCGAGGACTATAAGGCGGCTGCTTTTGCCTGCTCATGCCTTCCCGATTCTTCAACCACCAAACGGGATCCTTATTCTCATCCTGTGTGCGACCACATTTTATGTAGCTTCTATCTTTCCTTCCCTATCTACAAGGTGGGGCCATACAGTAACAATAGCCGCAGCCGAATGTGGAGCACACCGGAAGCAGGTTGCCGGAAGAAAATGGAGAGAGAAAAAAAATCACTACACCCATCTCGCTAAATGGCGACCGATGCTGCGAACCGTACGAAACGTCAACAGGGTCCTGCCTGCCCTACCGCTTCGGTGAAGTGTGCCGAGAATAAATGAAGGACAACCATCTATCTCGGTAAGTGTCTGTGTGTGTGTGTTTGGGAGGGATGCCGGCGGAAGTGAACATTAAATTGCTTTCTCAACCACTAATGCGTGCATAACGGTTTCGCAAATGGCGCAGGTAGAGAAAAGACTATTAGCATCACAATCAAAACCAAGTTCCGGGTGACTTTTTTGTTGTTGTTCGCGCAGTAATTGTGTCAGATGCGAGATACGCTGCGATGTTTTGTTCCGGGACGGGTCCTTTCATAAAGGGAGGATTGAAGATGGGGAAATAAATAGTTTCGAAAAGAGGTTTAGAAAATTTTAATACATTGTTCGAAAAGTCAAGAAAGGTTTTTATTAAGCGATTGAATACTGGATACTAAAATTGTCTAGCCTTAAATGTCCCAGGCAGCCTTCTTCACGTTCATCGATCGATTCCAGCAATCCGATAACACGGTGGTGGTCAATCAGCAGGGTAGGCGATTTTCTCCGTAGGGTATTTTTGTCTGGGGACACCAACCCAAAACTGCGCGCCACAGCAAAATCACACAACAATTGATAGTGCTAATTCCAATAAAGGACGACGCTGGGAGGATGTCAGCATTGGGAATCCAGAGATGTGAAAGCCGCTTGAGATAGGTCCGTACACGGATACAGGGAGCCTCAACAAAAGAGTGTAGGGCACGGCGATTTGGTCGATGGTTTTTTTTTGTTTAGTTTAGTGCCGAACCATTGTACTGAGGTGCTCAAAACTGATGACAGTGATAAAATGAATCACATCGTAAGAATTGGTGATTGGCTCGATTACTTAAGGATATTATGGACATCAACCAGATTAGTTTAAGTGGAGTGTAACTCAAAAACTAAACATTTGAAGTCGGCGGTGGGATCCAAATTAAGCATCAAAATACTACAATAATAGGAGTATTCCTGAATCATTTCTGAGAAAATATCAAATAGCAATGCTGTTTCGTCCTTAATAGTCTTCTCGTACGATAAACGATCCTCGCGTGCCCTCATGATGTTTCAAATCGCAGGAAACGAAACAGTGCTCATTAAAAATGACCTCGCCGTAAACGTAGTTCCCCACACCCCTCGTCCGACTTGCAACTTCGTGTGCAGTTTCGAAACGACTTTCTTGTAACCAGGCTCCATCATGGGCAGGCATCCCACAACCACGGATAAGGAAACGAGCAGAAAAGGGGGTACTCATTCAGTCGGCTGTCCTCTTTGTCATTTTTCAACAAATACGCCTAAGGGTCGAGAAGCCGGGCAACACTGGCGGGCCCCACGGTTTTCTCGTGCTTCGTGGCCTATTGTACTTCGATTGAGTTCTGCTTTGTGTGCAACTCTTCGCTCTAACCCACTTTACGATAGTAGTCAGGAATTTCAACCATTTTGCTTGCTTCACATCAGTGCAGTGTTGGGTCACGTGGGGACAGCAGAATAGGCAGCAGAAAAAAATCGCACCCGTAGGGTGCTATTAAATTAAAATTAGATACAATACAAAGATCCTGGAGGATATAGGCACTCGCTGGAATGGTATGGTGCATTTTGCTCGATGCACGATGTATATGGGATTGAGGCCGTAATTCTGGGGCGCATTCTTTGAAATAATTATGGACGATGTTGGGGTTCGCAGCCTCACTAATGAGATAGTTACAGCTCAATGCAGGGATGAAAATGCCTGTATGCGTTAGGATCCCTTTAGGAATCGTATCCAAAAAGGGGCAACAATTAATTCCTAAAGTTAAGCAGTTTTAAGTGAAGAGAGTAGTTTAGTAAAATCGCTCAAAACAACATGCACCAAAGCGAAGCGAAGTTTGCACTCAATTTACAGCTTTGTCATCATTAAACCCTGGTATCCGGGTTTCAACTGGCACAGCACAAAACAACAACCGGCATTGTAACGACCAGCCCGGGCGTTGTTCGTCCGGTACAGCGAATCCCACCCAGGGGAAATAATGGTACCCCATTTCGTTGGCCAGCTCATTCATCTACTTTTGCTTCAACCGATCACGTTTCATCCGCTTCGATAAACGCTGGTTCATGTGCCGATGTGCCGAAGTGAAGTGTTGTGTGCCGGACCGTCACAATGGAGACGCCTGGTCATTAATAATTGTACTGTTATTGTATGCTGTTACATCGAGTTTCGTTTTTCTCCTGTCCGGCTGGAGCTGTTGACGAGTGCAAGAAGACATGCCCGGTACTGGCAGGAGCTGCACAGATCGTTAATAACATTGGAGCCATTGCCGAGTGGCTGGACGAACGGTACGCGGTTCGTATCCCGCTCTTTTGTTCACCGTTGGGTTATTAGAGATGAAAAACGATCAGCATCAGCAGCAGCAGCCACATACCTCTTCCGGTAACGGACAGTGCTCGGAAGTGGTTAACCCACAGCAATCTGGAATGGAAGACTGTTTCTTCTGTCGCTTCCGTGTCCCAGATGCTTCTAATTGGAAAACGGAAGCGCTAACTTTCAATCATACTGGCCTCAATTTTTCCCACGGCTCGTTACTGTGTTTTCCGGCCAGGATCGACAGCTTCATTTCGTTAAGTAAGGGAGCGCTTACGTTGATTGGACCAATTTTTTTTCTCTCGAATGTTTTCTCAGAAGACGTTCCCTCATAGTCTAGCTGCTATAAAGGTAAAAGTAAGGTTCGATATCCTCCTAACCTATATCTGCTACTCATCAAAGACAACATCAAGAGGGATACACTCCTAATAGTCTAATAGGCACTTTAATTTGACATCGAAAGCATGTAATGAAAGGGAAGTGAAGGACTCCAGTGCGCCGGAAGAACATGACACAATCATTCACCATAATTACCAGTGACAAGGCGCCTCCATCCAACGACGTCAAAAACGCGTCGGACAGCATCGTGAACGCAATTTCCACTCGACGTCTCGAATGCTGACACGCTAGATTCCAGCCAAAGGGAACGGAACATCTCTTGAAGGCACAACATCAAGCAGCACTTTGACTTTTGCCACCGAACGGTCAAAAATCAATCATCAAGATCCATCATGTCGGCGGGCTGTTGCGAGCGCGCGCGCGCCTTCCACGCTCATTGGCTCGTTATATTTCGTTCTCATCGGCTCGTTCAAATCTACCAAGCGCTTTGGCTAATTGGCCAAGTGATAGATTTTCACGCTAAAGTGCGTACCTACCCCCAACCCACGGACGGGGGACGGCGATGGAAAATCGTCGCAATCATGCCGGCGTTCGTTAGTTGGAGCAAAAACTTGTAGTAAATAAATTCAATCCCTCGCGGCCCCGCGAACATGATGGCGAATAAATTAGCGAAATGTAAAAGTATCACTGGCCGGGTCTGGGCCGGCTCCAGGATGTGAAACCTCAACGTTCCCACGGGAAGCGATTCGGTGCAATAACACACAACCACAGTGCCGAAAAAAGATTTTGGCTTTGGCCGGGTGCCAGCACTGAAATGGTGTTTTCCCGGTTTGCATTCCAAAGCAAAGTCTCCGGCAGGCAGGCGCCAGCAGAGATTTACTTATTACCCGCGGAGAACCGTCTGATTGAAATTTGGCAAAGCAAGTTTTGCATGGCGAACATATTTTTAACACCGTAAAGGGCGAATGATGTCACCAGTCGCGGGGCACACACAGAGCTGGATGTGAGCAATGGAATTTTTTATGGTCTTTGAAGAGTAAAAACAAACATTTTTAGCTAAAATCGAGACTCAATAAACAAGAGAAGGCGTCAATTAAACCACACAAAATGTTGGTAAAATCACACGTAATCCGATACGACAAAAAACCAGGGAAAACCTGCGTGTGTTTGCTTAGAGCAATCATGAGACCGGTATTTTTTCCACTGCGAGAAAACCCTGAAGGTCCTGACATGGGTTTGGCATATTGTGCGGAAAAGGAAATTCCCATTCGACAGACCCCACCGGTAAAGATGTATTCCCCGGTGTGGATGAACCAATTTCATCCTCACAATCTTCCACCACCCCAGAAGCCCACCGCTCACCGATCCGTGATTGAGTTCTTTGCATTATTTCAAGCAAAAGGCCCAGGCTGAGCTGGAACCAATCGGTGCGCGTGTGGACGAAGCAGAAAAGGGATGTTTAATTTTCCGGTAGGTGAAAGTCCATAAAGAGCTCTTTCCAGCTGAGCTATCTTGGCAACCCCTCATCGAGAGTTCCCATTCTTCCCGCAAAAGGCAACTGCTGGTTAATGCTGTGACTATTGATTATCCTCCTTAGACGAACGCTGGACGAAGGAAAGGATCTTTACGGTGGCGCGTTTGGGCATCCTTAGCAGAGAGAACCCTGCCGAGCAATAGACAGCATGATTTGGAGCAGATTTTGTTTCCCATCAAACAGGATGGAGCCGGTAGTTTGACGATAGAAGGGATGCCTTAGCGCTAGATGGTGAAGATGCAGATGTAGGCAATAGTGGCCCTTGTTGTTGGGGCGTTGCTAACGGTGGATCATTACGTTTGAGTGTTGCGACAGATTTAGCCCATCTGTTTCATGTTCTGGGCGTGTAGTTGTGTACGAATACATCGAACAGGATAGTACAATACGGTTACGGGAGTTCTATTTGTCAGACGAAAATAGAACGTAGGGAAAATGACTTCATTAAAGAAATAGAAATAATTGATTGAGCCATCCAGTCCGTCTTCCATGACTTTTGTATCATAACTAGATTGTTAGATTAGCATATTAGCAGTTGGTTTCTTCCCACAAATATGCTGTTACATATGCGATGAATGGAATGACCGTACAACAAAAACTTCCACATAAATTAGCATACTTGCTCTAATCGAACGTAGAACCGTACCAGCCGGTATTTGTATTCCACCTGCTTTTCTTTTTCTCTCGTGGCGGTTCGACACAAACTGTGTGGAAAACACACGGTTCGCTTCACTTGGACAATGACCTCATTCCGGCAACCACTATTTGTTTTGGTTGATGAATGTTCGTTCATTAGCCGGGCCAAGACACGTTCCATACGGAGCAGAAAAGTTCTATCTTTGATAGAATGTTTGTTACCACTTTTGTTTTGTTTGCTTGTACGGCAACTACACAAAGCATTGCGGGCCTTGTTTTCCCATTCCCCATGGCCCGCTCCAGCTCTCGTGTTTCCCGTGTTTTTAGGAGATTGGTTGTGTTGGACGACACAAAAAGTGGTTCGTTGCTTTTGTTAAGAGATGAGAGCATACACGATTTTCATTTTATACGTGACAGGTTTGTTTTTTTCAAGGGTTTTGAGTTTTCAGTTTTTCCTCATAAACATCATTGTTAGGTGACAAACAAAAAGCAAGCGAGACATTGAGTCTACAATTTTGTACAAACTAAGCCACAGTTAGCTAGACACAGGTATGGATACGGCTGGAACTAGCTATGAATGTCTGTAATACTTAAAACTAGTATAAAAATATGTTCCTCGCCTTAACAGTGACTCTATTATGAAGGACAAAAAAATGAGAAATTCGGTTCAAATAATCATGTTTTAAATTTTAAAATTCCGTATTTTTGTATCACAACTCGTACTCACCATGCTGACAGTCTGTTGATCAATCCCGTTCGAAAGTGCCACGGTACCGTTCGCAGCACTCGCTGCCGCGCTACCGTTGACGCCGGGTGCTCCCGTCACACTGACCGCCCCGTTCAGCGCACCCGGTGGCGCTGCGCCACCGTTCGGCGTTGCATTCACATTGGTGGAGGCGCCTGGTGATCCACCGTTCGCGTTCATGGCGGCAGCCATTCCAGCAGCCACCGGCACCCCATTACCTGACCCGGCCCCGCTGACCATGGTAGATGGCAGTGATAGTGGTGCCAGCGATACGGCTATCGACGTTGCTGGCGGGGCGCCCAATACTGACGAGGGGCTAAATTGACTGACAGACTTTGGGAGAGAGATGAATAAAGGAATAAAAGGGTAAAATTATTAGAATACACATCCGAGCTAAGGTTTCTTGCAGGTTACTCTAGATCTACTTACATTTCGCAACGTTTGTGTCGTGGCGACGGCATTCATCTGAGCGGCGGCGGCTGCTGCTGCAGCTGCAACGGCTGCATTGTGATGGTCCTGCTGCTGCTTCAGTGTGCTGAGCGAATGCTGATCCAACGTCACCGCCCCACCTCCTCCTCCTCCACCGCCACCGCCGCCACCGCCACCACCACCCCCAGCACTACCACCACCGCCGGCTCCCGTGGCGCCTTTCACCACCTGTACCGACAGACTGTCTGTGCTGACGGTTTGTGCTGCGCCCGGCGGGAAACCGGGTGTGCCCGGAAACGGTCCCATCCCCTGGACCATCTGCTATTGTTGTGAGAGCGATGAGGAAAGGGGGAAAAAATAATAAACAGATTAAAATGTGGTACAACCGGTTAATACGGAAGCGCAGTAGAACATGGTGTTCAGGTGAAATTTCTTGTTGGCACAACTTCAGGCTACCAGAGCCTGGAATCTCATTAGGCATACAATTTGAAGAATAATCGTTGGGAGCAATATTCTGGTGGTTGATTTTGCATACGATTTTCATAGTAATGCGCTGCTATCGAGCAGGAGTTTCAGGAAGGAAAAAGAAACCACAAGAGTTCCAACCAACTGCACAAAATCGGACAGCTACGTACAGAAGAACTATTCCTGGAGGGCAAAATTTCGGGACAAGGTACGTTGACCACCTCTGTGACAAGCATCATGTGTTGAAAATGTCTCGAAGGCATAGCCGGCAGTAAGAAACCAAAACAACGGCCCTTTCTCCCTATGCAGAAATAATATTGAGTGTGGTAAACCGAGACCGGCTGATGTTCGGGGTTCCTAAAACGGTTTCAATGAGCTGGGTGGTGTCTCCCCAAGGAAGGATTGGAGCCTGTCCATGAAGAAAATGTGTTTTGGCACTTCCGGGGCAATAGGAGAAAATTGTGGCTCTGTGTGTTTGGTTTCTATTTAACGTACCAGGGGTTTTCCCCCTAATCGAGCCACTCATAAAATACGCATGAGCTTGCAACGATGCAACGATCGGACATAATAGCAAATGTCGTTCCGAGGGTGAAGCTTTTAACCTTCCACTCTTCCAGGGTGTGGAGATGGTGTGCATTGCACACCAAATGCGAACCACTCGCTCGGTACAGTAGGTTGTTTATTTTAATTTTTTCTCTCCCCTGTGAAAGGCTTTTATTCAGCGCTGCACCGCCGGAACGATTCGGTTGGCTGGAGAAGGTCTATCTAAAGTAAGGTTGAGGTTACTGATAAAAAGATAGATTTATCTCGTTCATTGTGGCGCAGGAGCTCAGTTTCAAAGCATGCAGCATCATTGGTAAACCGGTTGGAAACGGATGGACTGGAACCGGGTTAAAGGATCGCGGGTCCGAATGGAAGGGTTTGAAATAACAGTCGAATTGTGGTGAGTTCATCGCTGGTCAGGCAGAACTATGTTGCATACGACCACAATTGCTTTTGTACACCCGTCTGGTACTTTGGAAAAGGGGCACTCTTTCCTGTGCAACAAATTTTCCGGAAGTTTACGGCAGACATTGTGTGGGAATGTTATGGAACACTGGAGTCACACTGTTTTTGGGCCATCGGGAGACCAGGCAAGACAATGCAGTGCAGTGTGTGTGTGGTATGACAAAGTTTTCCCACTATACGGTTCTTTTACGTTATGGACGGCAGGATGCCACACTGACAATCGAGTGCTTCAGAATCGCGTGTGCCGAATGTGAGAGAAATGGACTCCAACTAATCTGGAGCAAATGGGAAAGTTTCGTCTATTTTCTTAAAACAATGCACGAAATTCAATCTGCTAGTTTTGGAGCTGATTTAAAAATAATTTTTGGATAAAGCTTTTTGCTAAATTATGTAGCATTCTGTGTTGCACGCAATCTATCGTTCTGTAAACATTGCTAAACGCAGCAGCTTCAACAGTCAATTAGGGTGTCTCAAGCGTAGTAAGCAAACAGCTGTTATGTTATTCTAAGAATCAGCCATCGAAAACCAATTTAGAAACACTGCCTAAGAGGTGAACGTTGCTCAGTTCGAAAACTACTTAAACTCGACCATAATCCTTCAGGAAGGCGTAAAATCCCCGATCAAAGAGTAAACCATCCGGAATGTAGCCTACCACTGCCTACCAAAGCCAAAGCTTCTGCTCGTTTGCCTTCTGCGTACCCTTCAGCATCCACCCTTTGTGTTCGGCCGTGTTTTGCTCCGAACGGATAGAACTCCTGCTCAACTAAAAACAAATCCTGTCACTTTTCTGTTGCCCTCCCCCACCCCGCCCGGTATAAGCCACCGAAGACAGTTTTAATCTCTTTCGCAAAGCTTTGCCCTTCGACAAGCTCCACACACTCCGAGGAATGACATTCTGCTCCCTCAACCGATCGGTATGGTAGCTCCCCTACTAATACGCCTCGCAAAAATTACTTCTCTACCCTTTTTCAACCACCGGCTCTCATTTATTTCTTCATCAGCCAGCGTGGTGTTGGACACTGTAACAGAGCAGCTCCACTTGAGGTTTTTTTGGGGGGAAAGAGAATGGTGAAGCAAACTTTAATTCGAACGCTCGGGATTACGGTTCGGAGAAGATGCCGGTAGAATTGGTGATTACGAAAAATAGGAAATTAGTTCATTAGTGCAAACGAGTGGAACAACGGTTGGGTAAAGTTATGACCAAAAGGTGCGAGGTTAAAGCAATGGAAACTAACCAGAAAACGGTGCCAAATTACAAAATCGTTCAATAGGGAAGCGTCCAACAGGGAATTCATCGAGACGAGACGGGAACGAAAGTATGCCAAGAAAATGGGAAAGGTTAATAGTTAACGAATAAATCAAATGGGAATGGTTTAAAGATGAGACACGTGCAGTTGGTCCAACGTCCAATGGATTTAATTAAGCTCGAATAATCATCGACAAGGAACATAATTTCGCCGCGCCCGGGGAAGTGACATAAGTTCCCGTACACGGGGTACAGAACACGGTGGCAATAACACCCTAAAGTAATTAATCGTGTAGCTTGATGTGTAACAATTGTAACAACACCGTCACCGGCCGACCCGGTTTCCTTGGAGCGAGCTTACATACTCGACGTGTTGCACGGTGTCTCGGTTAAACTTCCGATTGGCATTTTCGCACAGCAGCAACAACGCTCAATTCCAGGAAGATGTTGAACGACCAGAAACATCACCCGTGGTAATCCGTTTCGTAACGGACGCACCCGGTAGCATTTCCGGCCAAACCGAAGCAATCGTGGCGAAGGACAGACACCAACAGGGTATGCGCCCGGTGGATCGTGTTGTACGGCGAGAAGGAGAGAAATTATGGCTGCCGGTGATGGCCAACGTTTAAACCTGGGACACTAAATCCTTTCTTCTTCAAACCGGATAGTATCACTCGCACCATTCTCTCTCTCTCTGAGTGTCTCGAACGCCGGAAGCGTATCACA
Source organism: Anopheles stephensi (assembly GCF_013141755.1). Lineage (NCBI taxonomy): Eukaryota > Metazoa > Arthropoda > Insecta > Diptera > Culicidae > Anopheles > Anopheles stephensi. Next base: position 7,387,861 of record NC_050203.1, read on the forward strand.
CGAAACGATTCGTATTTACCCAACCCTTATTTGTCTATTAGTGCCATCCTTTTCCCTGCTGGCGATATTAATTCCTCCAGCACCGTATAGGCAGCCAATATTCAATCGTGTTGAGTTATCCCGAGTTTCCGGGGCGAGCGTGCGGATCCAGACCGAGAGGACCAGAACTGAACGCGATGCGTTCCTACGTACACCACAATCGGTCTCGCTGTGCAGCTGTGCTTGGGACAGCCGTGATGCTAAACTATGTGCTTTCGATAAACAACTTTGAAATGAGATCTGGGCATAAATAATGCATCCCCGCATAATGCAGCTCACTGACCACCTCTCTGCCACCTCACTCGAACCGGGTCGGGTTGCACCGTTGCGCATTAGCTTCCACATTTTGTGCGCCACCACCGATGTCCAGTGCCCCGTGGCTATGAGTGGTACAGTAGAGGTGAATTGTTGAACAAAGCGTCATGTTGTATTCAGGGGGCGCAAGTGTTCAACAGTGCTAGCGGAATAGAAGAATAGGGGAAAAAAGCACCTCGAATGTAGGGAATTGTGTTTCATCCACTACTACCTGGTGTAGAATTGGGATGCAACCCTAACGATAAAGCGATCGGCAATTCATGCAACGAGTCATGCAGTGGCTTCCACATCGAGAAGGACAAAAGAAGGCTCCAGTGAGGATGGAGTGGCGATTACATAAAGCACCACCAGAACGGGGGCACTTATGCTGATGATCCCCTCGTCTAAATCGTCCAGTCGCGTGTTTTTGCTGGACCGGACTTTTCTACGGTACCGAATGGCGGAATGTGTGCGTGATGATAGATTTGGCGAATTTTGAACCAAGCAACACATTCTGGTAAAAACAAGAATGAACTTATCGTGTTTTCCAACAGGTTCGTCCTAAGGTATTGCGCTTTGTGTGAAACTCTGAAGGCAAGAAAAAAACTTCCCTTTTTCAAAGTATTCGTTCACGTGGAGTAACGAGCTCTTGCACTTCAACCTGATGAATGACACAACAGCCGAGATGTGTGTGTGTGTGCGTGTCTGTTTTTTTGCCGGGAGGAGGTTTTGTTTTCATACACAGAACCTATCGGTTCGATGTTTCGACGATGTGAGGCAGCTGTGTTTTTGGGGAGAGATATGTTGACAGGAACGATCGGAAAATATTCCGAGGCTACGTTGCCGTACGGGCGGTCATCATCACTTGCTCCTGCAATCCATCCACACCGCGGAATGGATGGCGCAGTAAAAGATCACGCTGACATCGAAGATCATTTTCCGAAACAAACTGTGACATCCAGAAGTGTCCGTGTCGTCGTCACACAACACGTCAATGTATTTTCAGCAACTTTCATCATCCTGGGGTAGTAGCGATAAATTTGACGCGAAAAATGTGTTCCCTCGCACTATGGAGGACACTCCGTTCGCACACACACACACACAGAATGACCAATACAGAGGGCTCAAAGAGAGGGAAGATTCCCGGTGAGAGCTGGCGTTTGATTAATTGATGTTTCGCTCAACTTTCGGTTACATTCCCTTTCCTGCGTTGTGCGCCTATGTACGCAGGATGTCCTGGCGTTCTGGGCGGGGATGCTGAAGCGATGAAAACATAACGCCCAATTTCAGCTAATAACGAAGCAACAGCAAGCCAACAACTTTCGTTTGCGTCAACACGGTTTCGGATGCAAAGAGCCAGGGACCCACTCGCTCCAACCAAACGGGTTGAATGATTAGCAACAAGCAATCCATTAGGCGCCGAGCACAAGAAGGATAGAGTTGCGTTTCGGTTCCAAATTCGGTCCCAGTGCGGGTGAATGAAGCCTCTAGGTCCTTGTTGGGCTCGAGAGAACTTTCGGAAGCAATCCGTTAAATAGTTTCTTCTCGAACTCGGCTTTCAACTCCTCCCAAAGCTTCCAAACATGATGAGAAATGACAAACTGTGCCCTTTTCAGGAGGAGAGTTGCCTGAGCAAAGTACATTTACAAAACAAGACATAACAGGGGCCTTTGCCTGTTGTTCTGGCCCAACAAACACACACACACATGAACGCTCGCAACCCCGAAAAAGGGGAAAAACAGAACAATAAATTAGCAGCCAAACTTTAACGGGCGTAAGTTTTCCGCGCATTCACCCGAACGACCGCAGAGTTGGCGGTGCCGCCGCCGGAGACAAGTCAACGAAAATTTTAAACCAAAACTTTGACGGTGGCGAAAAGATTGATCGTTGCTATCCGTTGCTGTGCGGTGGTGGATGAAAATTTCCACAAAACCCCAACCGTCACCAGCAGCAACTTCTCCACTTTTGCGAAGTTTTGCGAGCAGCGAGATCGGGCCAGCGTTCGAGCAAGTTTTGTTGGTGAGGGACGAAACCCTTGAGCAGGATGGAGGATAATTTTTATGCTCCATCCGGAGGAAAACGGCACTGATCTGAGCGTATGTATTTTTAATCGCGACTGGTTGTGTTTAGCAAGTTTCTATTTCATTTCGGTTTCCCGGGCAGGGATTAAACACGGGGATCGCTGGAAACGGGGGAGTGTAAAGATGGGGTGGAAGCGGCAGCACAAATCAAAAGGAAGCTGTGCGTTCTCAGTCAGCACTATTAATCACGGGCTGGCTGGCTGGCTGGCTGGCTGCGCTACGCTGCTGGTGTTTAGGAAAAGCTGGAAAGTTTCGCCGCCTGTAATTGATGTACGGTGCCGCGCCGTGATTAATTAAGAACGAACACAGCCGTGCAAGTCGAGTTTTGCCGTTGGGCGCAGTGAGAGAGAGTTTAGGTTGCGAGCATGATTAGCTTTCTGCAGTATATCATTAATTTTTGTTTGGTGTGGAGCATTGAATCAACAATTTGGGATGAGATCCGGAAGCTTATTTCCCATTCTTTTTGGATTCTTTTAAAATTAAAATTTATATAGCAAAAAATCGAAGAATCTAATGATATTTTTGATATAGGTTTCAGAATATAGGATCAGAACTTCAATATCGCTCACAGCTGTAGAGTTGAAAGGATGTACGCCGTTCCTATCCATCCACACCTGATTGGGATTAATGTCCGGATGTCACGTGCACACCGTAATGTGATCTCACGAGAATACCTTGACGAGATGAACACATTTTTTATCTTGTACCTAATAATGGTGCTCAGATTCAAGCACGTTTGATGCTCCCTAGAGAAATTTAAAGTAACATGGTTTACGTTATTGGTTGAAATCACTCTGTCATGCCCTCAAGGAAAGGTTTTCTAGCCGCGAATATGTCATCCAATAGGTCCATAGATCCATAGATCTAAAATAGGGGATATTGATGAAGGAGTTTGATTATTTTCATTTAGCCCTATCATACTTCTTCCCCCTCAGCAGTTAAAGGACTTCATTTGCTTGAACTCTGGTATGGATACAAATTCCCCCCCCCCCTGTTGGTGCTAAACAAAACAGCATCGACTGGTTTAATTTTCTCTCAATTTCTCTTCACCAATCCAATCGTCGGTTGAAGTTGTATCCCTGATTAAAATAGCCCTCACCGGGGTCCCATTTTCGACCGATCCCGTTGATGAAGAGAAGATTTTCGACGTGTTTAAACCCTAGTTTTATTGCATCCAGTTTCGGTGAAGCAATTGTTGTGCGCTTGCTCCCAATTCTACGTATCCTCCAACCCGGGTTTGCTGCGAGACAAGTGGATTACGAAACTATGCGAAACAAGCAGTCCCAGCACGATCAAAGCCGGCTCAAAGAGTTTTTCCCACCAGGCAATGGGAAGGAAGTGCTGTACCGGACGGGGAAAATGGGGAGAAATGTTTGGAATGTTGTGCAATTCGATGCACAAGAAGAAGTATTTGGACCGTAAATTGCATGAACATACAGCCTGAAGGATGAGGTCGTAACATCCTGCAGCAGCATGTCACCGTTTTCTGACAGACTTTCCTTGCCTTCATGAACATAAAATACGAGCAGGGAAGATGCTGTGGTTAATCGTTGCGATCGAAAGTGTATCAGTAATCCATTGTTTCACCGGGTTTCAAAAGCAATTTCGATTAGGAGGCTGCTGATACGTTAGCAATTCTTAGACTATCATTTAGAGTGAAATTGATCTCATCAGGTACCGGATGGCGCTTCTCTATCGAATGACTGGCAAGTGTAGGAGTCTAAATTTTCAAACGCTTGGTGGTATGTTATCCAGTTGGTTTAGTTGGTTGTTAGGAAATCGATTCCACGAATTGTAAATTGTACAACATATCTTTGAAGCTTCTAGTGCAAGCCGCAACATATAGGGTGAGTGGCGCCCTCGGAGCTCCTCGATATCAAATCTGTGCTCGCTCTTTCAGCATAGCAACAAACAAAATGGAACAAGAATTTTCAAAAACTTGTTCAACGATACATAACATTAATTTATTTCGAAAAGTACAAGACGAATGTACGAGAGGTTTGTCTGCACGCTGCTTTGTGTGTTTTTGGTTGCGCCCAACAAGGATTATAGGTTCGTTTCGGTTCGGGATTTATGTTTTACGTCCAGAACGTGCACAAAACAATGCAAACAGTGTATACGACTGAGCTGAAAACATACATATTATGGCTGCAAAAAAAAAACATCACCTTCTGGTTCGAAATGATGAGTGATTTATGGTTGCTGTTCGTGTGTTTAGCCACAAGTACAGGAGGGCAGACATACCACCACCAACACCAACGTCTAATGTGAAAGCAAAAGGCGACAACACCACCCCGAACGCCGATAGAAAAAAATGGTTGCATACCGCAAAACGAATTTATTTGATTTTATCAAGCATCTCATCGGTGGTTGGAGTTTTTGCGTTGCAATGAAGATTTATTGCTTGGCAACAGCAAACAAGTAGCATCCGTACGGAAGGATTAGTGACGGATCATCTCTCCGTACGGGGGGTTCTCTCCGTAGTGAAGGATTAATCCACTTGCATTTTATCACCGGAGCACCCCAGTACGACAACAATCGTTGGTGAGTGGGGTTTTCAACGTAAAGTATTATAATTTGTATGATGAAGCACAGTCAGAAAACAGTCGAATGAGAATCTCGGAGAATGTATAAAATAAACCACATTCTTTTTAAATGTACTTAGAAGAAGCTGAAGAATTCGCGGAGTTTCGGATCGATGTGTGTTGCAATATTTACCAAGCGTCGTGTTCAGATTCCAAATTCGAAGAGAGATATAATTGTGTTTTCTGCCCTATTTATAAACTTTCTGAGTGCCCCCCACGCGAGCGACACTCATCCTTACTCACTGTATACTTGAAATATTTCGTTTATCAAAAACTTGACGAAACTAGCTTTCGTCAAGTATGGTGTGACGTCTAAGCGTAAACAAAACATCTAAACGTAAACATACTCCCCCCCATGACAGAATGTCATAACAAAATAACTAACACGCGGTACTAACAGGACGGTTTCGCAACAGGTAAAACGCAAATTTTCGTAACAGGACGCGTGACTAATCCCTTTGCCGTTTTCAGCTTCACTACACGAGTAAGCTGATCCTCTCCAGGGTGTACATCAATGATGCGCGCCAGTGGCCAGCGGGTGATGGGGAGGGAATCGTCCACAAGGATGACCAGCCTGCCGGGAACGATTTCGCATCGAACCGCAACCTTATTGTCCTTCTGCATTTCCTGCAAATACTCGGTGGTCCAATGCTTCCAGAAACGTTGCACGAGTAATTGCCAGGTTTGTAGTTCATCCAAAGTGTAGGTCTTCAGGCGCGTGTAGTCGGGAACGGGGACGGCGTACATGGAAGTACCGATCAGGAAGTGCGCAGGAGTAAGCGCGGCCAAATCGTTCGGGTCATCCGTCATCGGCAGCAAGGGACGCGAGTTCATCGCCGCTTCTATCTGCTGAAGAACGGTGCTGTACCCTTCGTAAGACAGCCTCGAGCTGCCCAGATGCCGGTAGAGATGTCGTTTGGCTGTCTTCACCGCAGCCTCCCACAATCCACCGAAATGTGGAGCCTTAGGTGGAGTAAAGTGCCAGGTAATCCCCATGTCAGAGCAGTTGGTGGCGATGATGTTTTGCTGTTGCTCACTCTGAAATAACTCGAATAATTCTTTTAGCTCGTGTGACGCACCTTCGAAATTTTTCCCGTTGTCGGAGTGTATATCCGACGGTAGCCCGCGCCGGGCTGTGAAGCGGTGTAAAGCGGCCAAGAACCCTGCAGTGGTGAGATCGCTGACCAGCTCCAGGTGAACCGCCTTGGTTGCAAAACAAACGAAAACACACAAATAACATTTGGCAGCGGCAGCTCTCTTGTACGTCGGCTTAAGATAAAATGGGCCGGCGTAATCCACTCCAGTAATAGAAAACGGCCGGCTCGGAGTGATGCGTTGATACGGAAGTTGGCCGGTTTGTTGTTGCACTAGGGCGGGATCCTGTCGTATGCAACGAAAACAATTACGGACTACTCCTTTCACTAATCTCCGTCCGTCGAGCGGCCAATATTCTTCTCGAATCTGGGAAAGTAATAGTCTTCCCCCGCCATGCATCAGCTTTTCATGAAAGTGGTATGCGATGAGACGAGCAAACGGATGTTTCTTGGGAAGTAGGATAGGGTGTTTGAACTGGTAGGGAAGCTGTGCAAGCTTCAATCGGCCACCCACTCGCATTATTCCTTCCTCATCGAGGAATGGATTCAAGCGCCGTAGAGGTGAGCGCCGCCCTACAGTTTCTCCTTTTTTCAGCAGCCGGATCTCCGATGAAAACTCGTCTTGTTGCGCCAGCTTGCATAATGCGAGTTTAGCTGCTTCCAGGAACTTAGGTGTGATCGCGGATGTAGTAACTGGTGACGATTGTTGTGTGCGTGTCTTGTGTTTGGTATTGTGTATGAATCGTGTGCAATATGCGATTACATGTAACAATTTGGTGTATGACGACCACAAATCGAACCAAGGGTGAGTGGTCTGTACATTTGCGACTACAGCACTCACCTGACGAATTTCAATATCAGCTTCGGCCGCCAGCAATGGATTCGAAATCGGCCAATCAGAAGCAGGTAACCTCAACCACTCGGGACCGCAACTCCATATCGAACTTTTCAGCATGTCCACTGCTGACATCCCACGAGATACCAGGTCGGCGGGATTTGTTGAGCCGGGAATGTGTTTCCACTGACGAGGATGTGAATAGTTCTGGATCTCAGCAACACGATTAGCCACAAAGGTTTTCCAGGTGTTGGGTGGTGACGCAATCCAGTTTAGCATGACCGTGGAATCCGACCAGAAGAACGAATCGGTGACTTCGATTTGCATTGCTTGTCGAACACGATGATGCAGATGAGCTCCTAACACGGCTGCGCACAGTTCCAGTCTTGGCAGCGTGACGCGTTTCAGTGGGGCCACTCGAGATTTTGATGCGAGCAAACTAACTCGAACGTGCCCCTGCTGGTCTTCACAACGTGCGTAAATACAGGCACCATACGCTACCTCTGACGCGTCTGCAAATGTATGGAATTGTATTTTGGAGTTTGGTAAGAGCACATACCTATCACGTTTGAAGTCAGCCAAATCTTTCCAATCATCATTAACAGCCTTCCATTTGTTATAGATGTGAACGGGAACCGGATCGTCCCATCCGATCTTCTGCAGCCACAATTCCTGCATGAGCAGCTTCGCACGTATAATGACCGGAGCGATCAATCCAAGGGGATCGAATATTCGGGCAATATTCGATAATATTGATCTCATGGTGATGGTGGTTGTATCGACTGCAGCTGGTGATTCGAAACACAACACGTCGAGTTCGGGTTTCCATATGATGCCAAGAGCCTTTACCTTCTCGTTTGGCACAAACTGCAGCGAGGATTGTGTACCGATATGCTCCGCTGGTAAACCGGAGAGCACTTCCAAACAATTTGAAGTCCACTTTCGGAGTTCGAACCCGCCCTTGGAGAGCAGATCCGATAGTTGCTGCCGAAGGCTCCGAGCTTCATCCACGCTGTTTGCTCCACCAATGAAGTCGTCAACGTAGAAATTGTGCTTAAGCGCAGGTGTGGCAAGTGGATAAGCTGCACCTTCATCTTCCGCAAGCTGCAACAGAGTACGAGTGGCCAAGAACGATGATGGAGACAAACCGTATGTCACGGTATTCAGCTCGTACAATTCCATAGGCGATTCCGGTGAGAATCGAAAAAAGATGCGAACTAAACGTCGATCATCAGGGTGCAGGATGATTTGCCGATACATTTTTGCTATATCAGCAACAACAGCGATTTTAAATGTGCAAAAACGTAGAACGATGTCTATTAGTTCATCCTGAACTATGGGTCCAACCCGCAACGTTTCATTCAGCGAATAACCAGTCGACGTTTTTGCCGAACCATCGAAAACTACTCTAACCTTTGTAGTGGTGCTTGAAGCTTTGAAAACAGGATGATGCGGTAAATAATAAGCAGCTGTATCATCAGTAGTATCAGTGCTTATAGGAGACATGTGTCCCAGTTCTAAGTACTCCTTCATGAATGCTTGGTATGCTTCTCTAAGTGCTGGATCGCGTTCTAGTCTTCGCTCAAGAAGTTCAAACCGACGGATGGCTTGAGCTCTGGACAGGCCGAGTTTTTCTCCGAAGTCGGGCTGTTTTGGTAGACGGACAATATATCTACCTGTGTCGTCACGTTCAGTGGTTGCTTTATAAAATGATTCGCAATGCCGTTCATCGGGTGAGTATGCATCATTAACCGTTAAATTTTCTAGTTGCCAAAATCGTTGTAGGGATTCTTCCAATGATGCCATGCAGACGATTGAATAGGAAGTGGTAGGATGGGTTTTAGAATGCACATTCTGATCAGCTGTGGTACCGGTCACTACCCAACCGAAAGCACTATTAATCATGACGGGTTGATGAGGTGCGGGACGAAGCTGAGTGGCATTCTCAAAGAATGCATGGTAATGACGAGCGCCGAGAATGATATCAACGGGAGCAGATTTGTAGAACATCGGATCTGCTAAATTGATGCCAGGCGGTATCTTCCAGTTTTTGGTGCAAACATCGCGCGTTGGAAGATTCGCTATCAAATTGTCGACCATCAAAAACTCAGTATTGATCGTAAACGCTGTCACTCGAGAGGCAATCTGGGCGTGTACGGATTCCCGTACTGTCTTCGTAGATTGTCCTGCTCCAACAATGGTAACGTGTACGTTACTCTTCTTCAAATTCAGCCGTTTGGCGAGTCGATCGCTAATTAGATCCGGCTGCGATGCGCTGTCCAACAGCGCGCGCGCAGGATGAGCAATTCCGAAATTATCAATGATATTCACCAAAGCAGTTTGGAGCAATACCTGCTCGGGTGCTTGCTGTAGTGCTGCTGCAAATGTGCGTTGTGTGTTATCGGTGGCCGTGTGATCGTTAGCGGTGTTGTGTGTGGGATGTGGCGGAGCGTTGTAACTAGGGCTATTCGGTGTGAAGTGCAGTTTTGTGTGGTGTGCCAAATTACAATGCCGGCATTTGTAGTGCGACGGACAATCACGAGCCATATGATTCTCGCGTAAGCAATTTATGCATAAACGCGCGGTCATCGCGAAACGATAGCGATCCTTAGGCTCCATTCCTTCAAATCGTGGGCATTTTAGCAATGAATGCGAGGAATTGCATAAAATGCAATTTGGTGTTTCATGTGACGTGGTACCAAAACTAGTTTGACGCGGAAAGGTTATTCGCCGTGAGTGATTGAGTTCATGACCCTGTGACGTATGATGGTTGTTTACTAACAACGTCTCCAATACACGCATACGACGGTGCAGGAATGTAATCAAATTGTCGTAACTAGGATCTGTGTTGCTAGATGCGTGCTCTTCCCAATCGCGCAATGTTATAATTGGCAATTTAGTGCATAGTAGATGCTCAAGTATACTGCCCCAAGAGTCCGTTTCTTCTCCTAAGTGTTGCAATATCTTTTTGTGCCTCTCAAATTCATCCACAAGATGGTGCAGTGTTGTAACGCTCTCCTTTTGAGCAGCCGGAATGGCAAACATTGCTTGCAAATGGCGTTTTTTCAGCAAATACTCATTAGAGTATCGCTCAGCCAAAGTGTTCCAGGCTAACTCATAATTAGCTGCGCTTATGGTGATTGATTCTATCACCTGAGCCGCTTCTTCTTTCACTGCGGCGCGCAAATAATGAAACTTTTGTATCGCTGGTAGATCGGCGTTGTTATGAATCAAGCACTCAAATGTGTCGCGGAAAGTCAACCATTGCATATAGTCGCCTGTGAATTCTGGCAGCGCGATGGTGGGAAGCTTGATGCCCTTAAGTGGGTTCGATCCAGTGCTCGGGTGCGCGGTAGAAGCTAGTTTTGCCTGCAGTTGAGATTGGACGTGAATCAATCTATCCTCGAAATTCTCTCGTAATGCAGCATTCTGCGTTGTTTCTTCCAGCGTGGAAGCGGAATCCTCCAACCCTTGTTGAACACTCTCCAGATCCTTGCATAATATTTCGAATTTCCTTAAACGAACCTCCACCTCTACTTGATCCCGTGCGTGAACGAAATCATCCAAAAACTTCTCGTACCGCGTAAGGGACGCCAACAAAATTGTCCGACGGGACGCCAAAACGACGGGTGGTACGGGCATTGTGCACTCGTGTGTGTGTGTGTGAGTGGGTGACCGGCAGTGTAATGCGTGATGCGGCAAAAACAGCTGTACGGTGCACGAAAATCCAAACGAAATGTGGTACGACACAGAAAACGGTGAACGATGGGTCGATCAAACTCGCGAAAGCACCAGAAATTCGAGCTATATCCTGGTCACGGCACCATGAAGAATTCGCGGAGTTTCGGATCGATGTGTGTTGCAATATTTACCAAGCGTCGTGTTCAGATTCCAAATTCGAAGAGAGATATAATTGTGTTTTCTGCCCTATTTATAAACTTTCTGAGTGCCCCCCACGCGAGCGACACTCATCCTTACTCACTGTATACTTGAAATATTTCGTTTATCAAAAACTTGACGAAACTAGCTTTCGTCAAGTATGGTGTGACGTCTAAGCGTAAACAAAACATCTAAACGTAAACAGAAGCTCAGCTGAAAAACGTAAGGTGTAACGTTGATAAAAAGGGATAGCTATCCCCCAGAAACTCGACATCTGCTGCTTCAATTAATCTTAATTAACAACCCACCAACCAGCTGAGTCCCCACCCTTCGAGCATGTATTCTATCGCTACCTGTCACTGTGACATTTAAGCCATCTTTGTTAGCACCGGGTACCTCTGCAACTGCGTACGAGTGGAAAAAGCCGAGAGGTTTCGCTTCTACCGATTGCAAACGCGTCATTGGCACACACTAACGAACGGAAGATAAATTCGAGGAGTGCGAGTCTTTAACGAGACGTCATGTGGCTCACAGCACTCGAACAAATGTGTGTGTGTCCTCTGATTTCTCGCAGCATAGTACAGGGATGGAAGAGAAGAAAGCATGCAGCAGCAGCAGCAAAATCACCTCACAACTACGGTCCGGTAGGGTATAACTCATCATCATCGGTTTAGTGAAAGCACAGTGACAAACAGAGCTCGGACGGATCTCATTCTTTCACCAGCTTACAACCATGTCACAGCCAACAACCCTCACAGGATGATATCGATTTTCCACCGCCTTTTCTATTGGCCCTTGTTGTTGCCCACGCCGGGTACGACGAAGAAGAAGTGTGAACATTTGACACTATTTAAGAGGACTATCTGTGTCTGTGTGGGTGCCATCGGAGGGTTTTTTTTCCGCTGCTGTACAACAAGCGGAGTATTTTAAATGAGCCGACACACTATTTTGCATCCCTTGTCGGCCGTAGGCAGCTGCGTAGGAAAAACGATCGACCTCCAACGCGGATGACGCAGAAAATTCGTAATACAACGCGACAGTTAACGATCCATTTGATGGCAGCAAATTTCGGCAGCCAACACGCGAGGAAAGACGATTGATGACGGGCATAGAGCAGGCAAGCTGCTGTGACGTTTGGGGTGTCGTTGGGAAGATAAGTGAGACAGGTAATGTTGGTTTTTGTTTAACTTGGCGAAATTAATAAGTCAAATCTTTGTTTAAAAATGGCTGCCGAATAAACCGTATAGATTTCAGTGGTCGATTGTTGATGGGCGCCATTACGAAAAGTACCGAGAGCGAGTTATAATTCATTTACGTTAACCTCACGCCGTTGATTGATACTAGCCTGCACATGTAATCAATCGTTCGTTTCCCAGCGGGTGATGGATGTATGCCATAATGTGGTTTAGCACCTACGAGCTATCCCCCCTCCCCCGGTTAAGACGAACCGAAACGAGTACGTTAATCAAAAATAAATAGCGCGTAAATCAGACGGTCACATACAAACGCACAGCAAAGCAGAAGTTATTCCTAAACCGATCGTGCCTTTGTTTCGGTCGAGATGCTACATGCGAGACATTGTGCCGGTTACGGTTGGCAGTTGAAGGGCACCAAAAGCCAGTCTGTGACATACATAATAGAGAACAACGACCGTATCGCCACGTGAAGGCAAATCAAGCCGTTTCGAAGAAGCATGCCAAAATCGATAGGCTGCCAGTAAATAAGGGCATTGAAACGATCGCCTGAGTTAGCATAAATTCCCACCGGGTCCTAACACTTTTGGTGGAGTTTTCCCAAATCCGAACGCCTTACCATATGCGTGTTTCGAACGAAATATTTAATAGAAGGTTAAAAATAGCCCAAAACTATCGCGCCCCGAAGATGTTCTCCGAAGATCGAAATGAACCGAACCGCGGTGTGTCGGAACCATTTCTTCTTGGCGAGGATGGTCAAATTTGTACTTCACCAATGCTAATCGCACTCGGAAAACATAAATAATCAACAGCTGGGCCATGGTGTTTTGGCAAAACCGAAAATGCCACGTCAGCAGAGAACGATGGGCACGTGTTGCAAATAATTAACATTTCTTTATGGTTCTGCATCATTTAGTAAAGTGTCAACCCTTGCCGCCGTACACCGCCGGGAAATGTGATGATGGGGCGACGAGATTGGTTTGCGTCTTCAATTTCTGAGGAAAAAAGGGGTCTGCCGAAAGATACAACACTTGATGCACTTGATGATGTTAACACTAAATTTAAATGTTGTCTTCAGATAATCCTTTCGCCCATGTATCATCGATTCGTTTTTCTGTTGACTCTTTCTCACATTAATATTGATCTTGCAATGCATATGTACCCGATCTCAACGTTCAATGTTTGTTTGTCGCACTGCAAAAATTGGACACCCTGATTTAATGCGCACACTATCGTCTGTCAAGCAAACGCGCCATTTATGCGCTCTGCCATTTTTGAAAACGGTGAAGCGACATTAACGCATCGATAATTTCGAAAGGGTAAAGCTGTCGATTCTTGAATGCGTTTCTTCAACCGGAACCAGAAAGGTTGTTGATTATTGATGAAAAATTCGTTGTATTTACACATACATAAATAATACACTCCCGCCCCTCTATTGGGTTGGCAATAATGAATGAATGCAGCTCATTTGCATTCGGCTGCATTCACGGTGGTGTATCGGATGGTTGATTATTTATCGCGTATCACAATTACCGGCGTGTGTCTGCTGCCGATTTTGGACTGTGGTTTGAGAAGGAGTTTTATTCAAAAATATTATATTCAAAAATTTTACTCTATAATTTGGTTAGTTGAATTCTTAAATGAAAGGATGAATATGTTACATTAAATCTTTAAGGATTTTTTTACTAAAGCAATACTAGTCAACTTGGAATGTGAGCGACATTGTGTTTGCATTCTTGATAAACACTGAAACATAAGATATTTTGCACGCTGCGCCTACGAAGCAAATAGGCCTCCGCCACTAGCGCTATTGTTACAGCTAGGCGTTGAAAGGATGCCCTTTCCCATTGTACGCTGTATAAACGAACCAGAGCGAGCGAGAGAGCAAGAGAGAAGCCAACATTCTTTGCACAATTGCCGAAAACCACACCGCTCTGGGTCACACAGCAGCACCAGCTCAGTTCTAGGGCTCGGTGGAATTTTGAGCAGAGCAAATTTCAGGGCGCATGCTTTCGGAGGCTGTTTCACGAATAGGCGAATGTTTGGCATTCTTTCCATCGTTATTATTGGAAGCGCACATTAACTGTGACTGACGGGTGGGTAAGCGTTTTCAGGACCAACCCAGAATAAACGGAAGATAAGTCCTTCTCTCGAGATGAGCAGTGGCTTTAAAATACACCAGTTGTGCGGCTAAGATTGATTCATCCACATTCAACATTGATCGAGGGGCGGAATTTGGTAGACCGTCTTTCGTTTCTAGCGCTTGTCGGCATTACTTCAAAGTTGGCGTTTCTGGGAAAATAACCCGAAATTCATCATTCCATACAACACGCGCACACACACAGACACTTCAGTTGCGCTGCAGATGCATAAAGAAGCTCCCGAATGCATAGCAGTGCATGGATAATGATCGAGTGCATCGGGGCAAATTCTGCAAAGAAGATTCCCTAAACCAATCCCCCAAAAACAGGTTTTGAGTGCCAAAAAAAAAAGTTGCACATCCGCTTAAAACAGATCATAATTATCTTAACGCCCATTAGGTAGCTTGAGAACTACACGACCGATTCACCGCCTTTTGCCTGACCATGTCAGGTAAAGAACGTTGACTAAAGCGGAGTCCGAAAAGCAATTGCGTGATGTAAGGAATGGATCCCAGACAGGGAACGCAAAGTGGATGAGAAAATAAGACATATCGACGTTCACGTACATAATTTCGGACTCATTTTGACAAGGAGTTATTACGTCCAAAAAAAAAAAAATGGAAACAGTTCTAAATGCTTCACACAAAAGGATGTCTCAGGTTGAGAATTCTGCTTTGTACACGACTGTCAATCTTTTCAACTTCGGCTACTCAAATCTAGCAACAAATAGGGAAACCATTTATAAGTCTCGCAATAATTTAATGATTTTGACTACAAAGCGTTTAAACAGGTACTTAAATATACAACATTGCTTATCATGATAATATAATTACTTAACCGTCGGAATAAATATTTGAAAAGCGGTCCGCAATTTAACGCGAAAAGCTACAAATGAATTAAAGGGCTTCAGCATGATGAATGAGAAGAACCGAAGCCCACGCACCGCTTCGTGGAAGGGCCCGGTACACAAATTTCAAACGGAGCCATCCATTGTTGTTCACAGTAACGTTAGCTATGGAGCTAATTTTAAGCCTAATATCAACACCACAACCTGGGCTGAGAAGCTTCCAAGAATTCTGCACAAATTAATATGAACGCGACTGTTTGAACCCGGTAAACAGCTTCTGCCTCTGTCCGGCCCGGACAAAACGGATACCACAATGAAAAACGTGCTAATAAAACAATTTTAGGTTAAAAGCTTTCACTCATTCTAGTTGGAAAGATAGTGAAAACTCCATTATAAAACGTTCGTTTACGGGGATTTCGTTGAGGGTGATAAATTTTATGCAAAAACCGGGTTGGAATCGTTACATTGAAATGTCCATAAATATAGTTTCCACTAGTGTCAACAACCCGGAAAGTGATAAAAAATGTAATATTTTATGCAGTTTAACATTTCGGCTTAGTTTGCCATTTCCCAGAACAGCAGAATTAACCAGCAATAGGGGCTTAAGTGATGTGGGATTGTGAACGATCGAAATTTATTATTTTGATGTTTTGCACACAAACAAAAAATTGGTTTGACATGGGTCCGATCCATGCAACAGCAACATCAGAGCAACTCAGTATCGAAATAAAATGTGAATCCGGCGAGAAATGTGATTGCTAGGCCCATTTGCATCATTTATCAAAAGGTGCTGCAGCATTAAAACACGCACCACCAAATCCTATTACAGCGATACTACAACTTACTCATCGCTTTTGTTGTGCACGAAGCAATAAATTATGTTAGTTCGGGTGCAGAGTGGATTGTTTTTTGCGGGATCTGGATCCCAAGAGTGACCACAGAAGCCTTGCGTCTTCATGATGATCCAAAGAGCTATGGTATGGAGAATTCGGTAAACGATTTGCTGAATGACACCGTTAAAGACAATTCATGATGGAGAGCAAAAATTGGGTGACTCACGAGACCTTTGTCTTGGCGTTCCGATGGCGCAATAACCCTGGAACTTACCTGAAATTAGAAATGAAAAATACGCAATCAGTTTATAAAGAACAAAGGTTGTTAAGTGTTCAAATTAAGTGGACACAAAAATTTAAATTAATTTCACCGAAAGGAGTTAAAGCTCAGTGACCATTATGATCCTTTTAAGAGACTTGTTTCATAGCAAACACGTAAAATTGAAAACACTTGTCATCACCACTCGGTTGGATGGTTATACGAAACCCTTCAGAACGAAGGCGCTACGGAATATCAGCAGACACCAGAATTTTATCCTGATTTATCACCACTTGCCGCTGTCCACTGCCGAAAGTTGTCCCGGTTGTCCTCCCCCGCCCTTCTCATGCACTAAGCATTATCAAAGGATCTGCTGAGCATGGTTTCCCGACCAAGCCAGAGAATGTGCGTTGGGGAGGTCTGCCGAGCAGCTCAACTTTCCAATCTCCACACACACACACACAACCCAGGACACGGGTTGACATGAAAGAACGAGGCAAGAACAAAATTTTAACAATGTTATGCGATATATTCGAAGGTTTTCCCACCCGGAAGCTTAACGCTGCTCCGAATGGCGTCTCACCACACTCAATTTGTGGCCGTTTTGTTTAAAGCAAAGTGAGATTTTCCTGTAGAGGTGTAGGCGTCCGTCGTCCGTCGCAAGAAACCTGATAGTGCAGCAGCGTTTGCACATCACCAAACTGCTACTGTAGAATGTCGAGGTGGCTACCGTTCTGCTAAGCGCATTAGCCAGTCGGAAGCGCTGGAAACCGTTTACCATTCATCATTTTCTTTCATCTCCGGTGTATCTCTGCCAGGGTCCACTGGCACTTTGTCGGACGGTATAGATGAAGTTCCGAACTTTTTGTGAGGGATATTGTCTCGAAAGCTCTCCCGGAAAAGCCACAGCAGGAAAATATTGTTCTAAAATATTCTAGGAAACTCTGCCCGAGCTCAGCCAGTTCGTGTTTACTTAATCGAACAGAAACTCGCATCGGTTGCTGATTTTATTATTCATAGAGCATCTTAATAAACGTCGGCAGATTTCCGCGCCTCGGCAGGAAATGGCAAATCATCAATCAACGATGAGCATTAATGGAATCGAAACAATCGCATGCTTCTTCAACGGTGGTATTATTATTTACCAAGCACAATTGCTTTCTTCTAAAATTTATGCAGTTCATTTGATATCCAGGAAGATTTTAGGAAGAGGAAATTACTTTTGCACAATCCCGCGAAAGGTCTGCGGGGATTATAGATAATTTTAGGGCCCACTTAAGGAAGTTACAACGCGGTATCTATGCAGATAAGGAAAGGAAAGTTCATTATATTTGGACGATTTAAAGTAATTTAATGACGTGCCAGACCAATGAGTTACAATCCATGACAGCTGCCATGGTAAACTAAAGTAATAGTTTACCGATTTGCGTTAATAATTTCCTAACCCTGATTGAAAGCTTGCTTAACGCTTTGATCTACGCCACTGCGTGTAGACATGAGCTTAACCTAAACGGAACACGTGTAGAGCTCGCTTTGCAAAAGAAATCCTGCAAGCGTGACACACGACAATGAAAGCCCGGATCTACAGAAATAAAGTGACGGCCCGAACACCACCAACACCACCTGTAATCTTAAAAACGAACACGTACACTACCGAGCTTCACTCGCTGCTCATCCTTCAAGCCATTCCGCTCAAAAGTGTGGCCTTGAATCCTTAAAAAATGGAAACATACACGCGCCTTCGTACCTTTTCCGCCAACACCAGCACCAAAAAAAGATGGCTTCCACGGTGCGTGTGGAATTCAATTTACCCTTATTCGTGGGAATCCAAACCCGCGGCACTCTTGTTGGCCGGGATAGACCGCGGATTTGAAGGGGTTCAATGGAAAACGGCTCATCCTTTGCGTTCATCAAAGAAGCGGCCACACGCTGATTTCTAGCCCTCTTTCCTAATGGCTTCGAGTTCTGATGAGCTAGCAAGTGAACAATATCCTTTTTGCGCTTGTATGAGTGCTCGATGGTGGTGCCGGTGGTAGAATTAATTCTACCGTACTTTGGCATGCCAAGCGATGGAGGTTGCTCACGTTTTCCTAGAGCTAAATTGTCGCGTTTGATGGATCTGTTGAAAAGTGCCCGCTGTAATGCGGATAAATCAGACCTACCTGATTACGGGTATGTTCCGATCCGTGAAAGCCCCCCGTATGGACTTTCGGACTTGCGCGGAGCGTGATTGTTGGGACGGGTTTGACCTTTTCTACGCGTAAAATGCTTTCCGGAAATGAATAAAACAGAGGTTTCTCTTGGTCATGGACTCAGAGTTACACATGTAGCTCAGCTCGCCATTAGAATTTCATAACTCAAGAAGAGGATTTCTCCGTTGCAAACTGATGCTCCCCAAATCAACGCAGACGCACCGAAAGCGTGGCTCTCTCATGTCCACGCTGAAATGGCGAACCACTGGAAGGATGCAAAGATGGATGGAGGAAGCCTTCCCCCCGAAATCCCAACCAGCAGCAGAACAGGTGTTTCATCAAAAAGGGATTTCGGTGCCTTACGGAGACATATTTCAATCCTGCCCCGAAGAAAGCAGGACGCTGCGCAACGGGTAACGGGTGTAGCAACCAAAAAGCCTCTGCCGAGTGTATGGTGTTAGCAAACATATTTATTAGTAGCCCCGAAAAAGGTCCTATTCAACCCCACACACACACACAGCGCCAAAAAGGGGCGCTTTTCGGGCCAATTTGAGTTGTTTCGAAGCGAGTTCCGGCCCTCAGTAGGGTAGAGTGTAACAAATCGATAAAATGTATCCAGGAGCAACCGGGACCAGCGCGTGCAGGATTCCGATTGCCGGTTTATCGCTTTTTTTAAAGTTTGCCGAGGTCGTGGCGCTGAGGACTGACACTTTTACGACTGGATGAACATAAACACCAGTCAAATCAAGTAATCAGTAGCTACGGAGGTAACCTAACGCTAGGTGTAATGCTAACGAGCAGGATGTATTCTCGCGCAGAACATTGTATGGTTCTTCGACCGGACCAGCAAAAAGGGTGAAGGATCCCTCGTGCCAGCAAGACTGACGGGCGATTTGATTTACGACAACAAGCCCACTTATACGCCCTCGAGGTGAGCGAGCGTTAGGCCTGGTGGTAGTGTAAGGGAATTGAAGAGTGAAGGATAACTTTCTGGTAACTTTACATAATGAAGCAATCACAATTATGGTTGAGAGATAGTCCATTTCCGGTTGTGTGTGTGTGATACAGAATGGGTTTGTTCAATCGTTGCTGAATCGTCTTGAAGTTTAGAAGTTGTTGCAAAACTTGAGGGAACTCTCGAAAGATTAGCAATGGCGATTCGTCTTCTTATGAGGCTCTACAACGGGCGGTCTTGGCTTGTTATTTCTGGCTTCTTTGACTTGCCTTTACCCTTAGCTGCGAAGTCAAGTCCAGCGTAAGAGGTGCCGGTCTGATTGGGATTTGATGACCAGTCCTGTCGCCTTAGCCACTGGACCGCCTTTTAGTAATGAGATTAGGTGGAGAAAATAGATATGTGCATAGTCCCTTTTTCGGAAGGATCTTGTGTCGCCTTGAAATAGCGTTCTGTATTCAACAAAAAAGGACAATTACTGGAGGAAAATTCTTTCCATTAATTCTACCAAATTTTCCCATTTTTCGTCACCGAGTCTACAAATTAAAGAACTAATTACAATTAGCTCAAGCGTCGCAAAAACCGGAATAGGGGAAATTCTTATCATTCTTTTCAAGCAATTAGATTCCACCACTTAGAACGCTGTTAGTGTAGCTGGGCACTTGGCACACACACACACTCGCGGTTCTACAAAATGGGGGTTATGTCTGATCGTTTGCCTTGAATCCATTTCGAAATCATCGCAAGAAAAATCACACCAAAAGTGGCACTCCAAACACTTGGCACCGTTGAAACGCAACGGCACATTCGGGCGGTAAGGAATGTCTTCACGACATTCCAAGCAATTGGATGCATTCGTTACCAGTCGCTAGCAGCAGCTCCGGAGCGTAGTAAATGGGATAGTGAAACAGATTTCTGCCATTTATGACCGCGTTCCGGGGGACGGAGGCGGGACGTGGCGACATTCTTGGTAGAGAAAATCAATCCCAGCGTTGTGCAAGCGACGTCTTCTCGCGGGTTTGGTCCGACAGACGGGGCACAAATTCCCCCATCGTACAGGGTGTCCGCTGGAAATATCCAATTAAGTGTTATAACCCGAAGAGTAATTAAAACTAAAAGTATCGATTGTCTGAATAATGAAGCGGGCGAAATTTTCCTCAGCGCTTTTCTCCCGCTGTTGCGAAACGATATCCCCCTTTTGTGGTTATCGTTCTAGCTTTCGGGAGAGACTCGCCACTAAAGTTCGAGGCCTAGCGCAAAACGGGAAGTTGATTTAACAAAATAAAATGCCGGTCTTATTATCGCATACACACCGTTTGCCAGCGTTGTTCAAAGATCGAACGGCCAGCTTCGCAAGCCCATCCCGAACGACATCAGACGGTTCGTCGGTTGGTTCGTTCGACGGAGATCCTTCGGTGAGCTGGCAAACGAATGCTAAAATTGCGGAAGAAAATCGATTTCCTGCCATAGGGTTTTTGCAGTTTCCTGGACATAAACACACACACACATTCCGTTTAACGAGGTTCCGGAGATGGGCAGAGATACACAAGACACAGGGCAACAAAAAAAAACGAGCGAGAGAGTATTCATTTTCCTTCTGCCACGATTCGTGACTTTAGCGACCATCTTACTTAATGGCGCACAATAAATAAACAAAACGGGCACGACTCGGCGTTCTGGCGTGTCGTTGAAGCAGCGAGTGCCTTCGGCCGAACAAACCATCCTGCTGCTGACTTGACGGCAGCCGGAAACCTTCCGGAAAAACATGAGAGTGAAGTGCAAACTACCACTCGAGCGTGCAGCACTGTAAGTGGGCGGATGGTGGTTACGGTGCCCATTCATGCTGCATGCTGAAGCAGCATTGTATCGAACTATCCGGAGCAGGTTGAAATGGAGATGCCTTCCGGGAAGGATTAAAGACTAAGCGAAGGAAAAATCGATAATATTCATGTCTGTTCGGGGTAAGACGTTTGCTTAAAACAACGCTAACTTGAGAGTGTACACTGGCTACTGACTAAGATGAACCATTTCTAGGGCTAGGGCTACCTGAGAGCTTCACAGAAATAGTCCTAAAAATTACTCTCACGGCACACGGCAAAAGCCTCACGCCTCGGCGGAAGTGAAATATTTTTCAATTAACGCAATTTCGCGCCCGTGGAACCCATTTCGTGGCCCGCGAGAGTCGCTTCGCATGTGCTGCGCAGTCGCTGACCTCTTGACACTCGCTGGATGGATGATGGGGACCAGCCGTAACAAGGAAACTGCAACATGCCTCTGCTGGCACGACTCTTGCTTTTCGCCATTTCGCCCATTTGTTTCTTTATCGAGCGACGCGCTGCGAAGGGACTGGTTGGTGACCTCACGGCCACATTAGCAAGGGAAATCAGTCTTAATATGGGGTAATTTCATTACTTTCATACTACTTTTCGCTGAAAGTTTTGCTCTCTCACCCCATCAGATTCCAGCTGCTGCGGCAGTATCAAAACCAATTACCCTTGACACATCGCTCCAGTTTCCATCTCTCCCCGGGGCGCTTATAATGCGGCGCGTAGGTCGCATTCTGCGTTCGCTTCCTTCGCAAATTAAGTTGCAACCATTTTTACGCAACTCACCACAAAGCGAACGGAGCTCAACCACACGCGTAGTTGCGCTGTCGTGACTGTCCGGAATCGCCAACGGGAGCTGGTGACAGCTCGACTGCTCCTTCGTTTATGCATATAACGGGTTAAAGATTTAATTAAAAACTATGTTTTTCTCGCGAAGGATGCTGTGGTGTGATGAGCGGCTGTGGTGAGTGAACCAAGCTCCAGAACCACGCGTTTGTAGTTATGCTGTCGGGTGGATGTGAAATTCGATGGAAAAATGAATCGCGTAAGAGGAAAAGCTGGAGTCGTTTTCTGCGAACTATTCAAAGTGGGTCATGTTATGTGAGAAGGAAAAGTATGACATAGCCTTGATTGCCTTGAACTGGATTAATCAAATATTGTACCTAAGGTCTCAAGAACTTAAGAATTTAAATTATAAGAGTTTTCAACGTTTGTCAACGTATTGGTGAAGATTTGAACGCAGTCCGAATAGACAAGTCCTGTCCGACGAGCAATACATCTTCCGACTTTATCGGCTTTTAAAGCAGTCTAGCAATTTTAATGCTTCACGTGAATTAATAAAACAAGAACCACAAACGTTAATTTAAAAAGCGCCCGATTCAGAAAAAACGACCTCATGAAATGAGGTTTTGCGAATTACAACAAAAAAGCGACACAATGTGCAGACGATTCCCGCTTTCCGAATAATGACAGGCTGATTATAAAAAGCGCAAGATTTACGAGAACCACCCGGGTTGATAACGAGACCCGCCAACGAACCACTCATTATGCCTGCGCTTCCTGCCGGGGGAAGTGTCGGAAGCAAAAATTACCAAATATCCCGCCCGGGACCATCATCGCGAGCAAATCTCTTGATGCGTGTGGTCGAACCTGGCGCGGTTCGAGCCGAGACTCATAAAAACGTATGAAAATATACCGTCGTCGTAGTGACAGATTGATTGCTTGGTCGTAAAACAAAAAGTTGAACCATCTGATCTAAAACCTTGCACGAAAACATGAAACGATGGTTCTGATGATGTCCTGTCGTTGGTGGGAACGCTCTGGACACTTTGGGGGACATCGCACCGGGCGTAAAGATGGCGTGGGGTTGCCTTCGAAGGTCCTGTGGGACAGAAGCGAATGTTGGCACCAACGCTAACGTGGAGCAAAAGCTGAGATCGACTACAGCAAAACAAGATGCCGGGTTTTACATTTCTTTACGAGGACATGTTGTTTTGTAGGCAAGGATTCGCATCCCATGGCTTGGCGGTGGGCCTTCCATACAGCCCAGCCTTCCATTACGGTGAACAATAAATCCTCCCATTCTTTTTCTCATTTTTCACAATCATAACAAAAAACACGAGCACATCATATGAAAGCCCAACCGACCTAAACTCACTGCCCCCCACCACTGACCATTCCCGTCCATCGACGCAAGGAAAAATGGCGACAAAAGAAAAACAATGGTCGTAAAAAATAAAATTGTAAGAAAAAATATTCAACGTCATGTCTGATTTACGACTGTCACCTTTTTTTGTGTGTGTGTGTGTATTGTTTTGTTGCTTTTCAGTTGGCAGCTGCCGAAGCACACGGGAAGCCGCACTGCTACCCACCTTCTCCCCCATGTATCCCCCCTTCTAAAATGTGCCACTCGTTACTGCAGAGTGTGCCCCATTAACACTTGCGCTACACCACTCGTAACACAGGTGGTGAGTGGTGGGTTGGGATGGGTGGTGGGAAAAATGTCATCACCACTGCCCGAGAGTGCTGACGGTCGGGAAAACTCCACCAACGCGCACCATCATCATCATCATCAATTCCGAACCGGGATAAAACAACAGCGAGTGGCACGGAGCGGCGGAGCTGAAACAACGGTTTCAGCAGGCTCACGGTGGTCCCTAGGGGTCTCTCACCCCATAAACAGGAGCGGAACGTCCTTTCTAGGCGATGGCGAGCGCCCAGCAAAACAACAGAATATGGTTATTGTTGCCTTCCGGGAGAGATTGTGCGCGCTTTGTGACAATAGAAAATTCGAATAATACGTTGTTGTTTTCTTCTGCTGCAAAAAACTTACTGAAAACATTAAATTGAATACAGAGTTGGGTAAAAACTTTGCGTTGGTCACGCAAAAAAAAGGAAAACAATATTGATCATTAATTAAAAAAGTTGTCACATTTAGAAAGATTTTTGTTGGGAGAGTGTGGAAACATGGAAAAGCTTTTTTCTTTAAAAACTTGAGCTTTGGGAGGTTCATTCTAAATTGGAGCAGCTTCATTGCTAAAATCACGTCACTGATCCTAAAGCGAATATGACAAAATAGCATGGGAAAAATATAGGAAGCAATACGCTATTAAGGAATCCCGGCCAAGCATATCAGGCAGATTGACACTGATCAACATCACTATTCGGTGCAGGATATGGGAAAACTCTCTGAGTCCTCTTGGCTTATAGTGCTAAGACCACTCGACAAGCAGACCAAGATTTCTCAAAGTTGAAGTGCCAGATGGGGTAGTTCGGTGGCCTCAACACAGACAACAACTAATAATGGCCAGCTACAATGAAGAGCTCTATGAGTTGGTCTATGACGTCAGTATTGAACTGAGACTTCGACAAACTAGGCTAAGGGGTGATGAACATGTCTTGAGAATGGCACCAGACGACCTAACCCGTAAAATCTTTTCAGGTTGTAAACAGGTTGTACTATATAAGGACAGTAAGTGTACCATTATCGGAAAACATAGTAGAAAACAAATTTTAATAGTGTCACAACTAGAATTATTAATATCAGATGCGTTTAAGAACTAAAAGAACTGCTAACCCATCTTTCCTGCTCAGCGTTCCTGCTTTCTTAAACAAACAGTGACAGAGACATCCACAAGCCTTCTCCAATTCTGCTATGCTCGCTGCATCCAACAAAAGGACAGCCCAAACGCCCAGGCCGGTTGCGTTAAGCATGCAGCAGAGGAGTTAGCATAATAAATCCTGATCCTTGTGATAAAACGTGATGGTAAATATCATCTTTGCCCGATTGTGCAGCCAACGACGTGCAGGCGAACGCATCGGCCAACCGGCATAAAGCCGAGCCGTGCCAGGACCGGCATAGAAATTGTAAGCTATTGTTCAATTAAAACATTTACACGTACCAAAACTCGGTGGTGTCTTGGTGCAAGTGAAACAGACCGGACATGTTTTATGTGTGCGTGGCAGCAGTAAACACACGTACCAGTCTTCCGCCAACCGTACTGGCCACTGCTACCGGTAAACCACAATCCACTTTCATACAGATCGGGAGGGAGGTTTTATTTGTGCACACAAAGTTTTCCTTCTTGGGCGAGCAGCAGCAGCCACTATTTTCTCATTGCAACTGAAGATGGAGCTTCACACACAAGGCCTGAGAAATGTAATGAAACTTCCATTTTCTTCTCGTGATGCGCCTTACGCATATACAGTCATGTGGGTTGGGGTGCTTCCTTCAAAGGATATTGGAGCGAATAAAAAGCGGTCGCCGTTGGTTTCTTCTCGGTGCTGTTTTAATACACCATCGGGGCGAGGTAAACTTTCGGGACCGAACATGGGTGACGTGTGTTTTTGGGGTGGACAGCTACACAACCGAACACAGCACTACACCATTCCGGTTTGGTGCATTAGCAAAGACGTTAGCATAAACCAAAGCTCACCTCTCTATCTGGCATGGATGTAGCGAGAAACAGTCATTCGGTTCTTCTGGAATTAGAAGTAAATCGTTTCGTTTTCGAGCGTCTTTTCCGGGCGTGATTCTAGCGCAACAAAGACGGCTGGGACGGTAAAAGGGTTTTGTTTGCAAAAGGGGGCTAAACCATTATCTGATGAGTACGGGTAAGGATGAGAAACTCTGGTCCCGTGCTATGCCAAAAGTCCAATCAGAAGCAAACCTGCTAGCAAAACGGTAAACATTGCTAACGATTTAATCTTGCACTTACACTTACACGCTGCTAAACGATTGGAAAATTACAAACGCCCACGGACTGGGTACGCGCAGGATTTACACCTTCGTTAGTGGGATGCGGTTAGAGTAGAACCGCACGGGTAGAGCTCCGGAAAGAGATGGTCAGGTTTATTGGGAGTTATCTTTCAGAGTTAGTCGTTTGTGGAGGATCAAAAGCAGTTACTTCGAATTTCCAGGACCTTAACACTACTGTCTCATTTTAATCCTGAAAGCATCGTCCTATTTACAACATGAACAACAAAGCGAATATACACCACAATGAACTTATTGTAGGCATCATGTAACCAGCAAACATAAATTTCTACGCAAGTTTGGTCTACAGAGAGAAAATGCTTTTTCATGTTAATGCATTAGACGCTTCTTCAATTTGCGGAACGCAGTCTATGCAGTAGTAGCAAAATTTCGCATGGTGTTGTTGGCGCACCAATTGGTTTGTTTTGCACCCAAACAACATATTCTTAATGGATGTGTTATTCTCAACAAAAAAATAAACTCCGATGGAAAGTGAAACCAACATCAACACCCCAAAACATAACAGCGACAGTGGCAACAACAACAAAAAATTGCACAGCTCAAAACGTTCTGACGACCTCCTCAGGGCGCGTCGTCTGATCGCCGTTACGGACACTCACAACTACCAGTCAGTCAGTGTGCAGACAAACGGTGCGCTTTAGTGTTCCCCAGAGCATCAGCAAACGTGTAGGAACAAATGGGAGGAAAAAAGCTCCGCGAAAAAAAGAACGCTGCGTTAGCGTGAAAAAAGTGAGAGATAGCCTGGCGAGCGAGGGTGAAAATGTTGCTTGTTAAGCCAATAAGAGGATCCACCGGTGGTCGTGCGACGCGGTGTAGCGTACAACATACGTGGCAAAAGTGCACCGTCGCTTCGGGACAACTTACTCGCACTCACTCGGTTGCCTGTGCCATGACAAGTAGTGGCACTGGGCACACCAACCAAAATAAAAGGGCCGCGAAAACATGATAAAAGTGTCTTGTGCCGAAAACTATACCCTAGTGAGTAAAGTAGCATGAAACATTGATTACTAAGCCGTAAACACATTAAATACTTAGCGTAGGGTAGCGAGGTGAGAGACATTTGCCAAAATGTGTTGACTAACAACAACAAAAAGCAAATGGCGGAAGCTTAAAACGGGGTGACATTTTTGTAGGGATGAATGAGTTTAATTAAAAGCGAAAAGTTTCGCGCGCTCAAAATGAAAACATTTTCTGTGGGCATGCTGTGTGTGTGCGTTTGCTGATGGGCAGAAAACTGAGTTCCCTGAGGAGGACATAAAATGCATTCCCAGAATGGAAAGGCGAGACCTCTAAAGCTTCACCATTTTTACTTCAACAAGAGTTCATCAGTTTTACAGGGATTCTCAGTTGAGTTGATAACGAAATCCCATCATCTCTCGTGACAACGGCGGTAGATAATATCGTCAAAGCCTCGACGAGCCCTAGCAAGTCGAGTGGCCCATCAACAGAAAAAAAAACCTCGTCGGAATAAGGACATTAGCCGTTGGCCGCGGAGGACTAAAAGCAACCGCAGAAGAAGCGAGGACGCCTTAAATTAAATCAATTTGAAAGTTCAACAAATGCGATTGAAGGATCGAATTTGATGTAATACCAAACAATAGTTGATACTGAGCATTCCCGGCAGAAAAACGACCAACGTGCCACACACCATACAACGCAAAATTTACACCGGAAAGCAATCAACCTTAATACCACTTGATTGAAACAAATTTGTTTTTAAGAAGCTTTTCAGCATAACCCGGCACCAGCACTACTAACTGGTATAAGCCCTTGCTCATTTATAGCTCACAAAGAACAACAACAACAACCGGCAACTCCTGCTGCAATGTGGCCACAATATGTGCTTTTGCAAGTGAATGAACCCAGAGCACATAAAATGGAGAAACTTTCGCTAGGCGATCGCCTCAATCAACCACAATCCGATGATGACGACGACGACGCCGACGATGGTCGTACCAGTTGGACTACGTTGGTCACTACCCTCCAAGTGTGTACTGTTGACGCTTTGCACTGCTTATCGGGCAACACAATAGCTAGCCAGTGTGTGTAACCTGCTCCTCCATTGCGGTGGTGGGAAAATCAACTTTTCATCGCAAACATCATCAAAATGCAACCAGAGAGCGTTTTGCTCCTGTGTGTGTGTGTGTGCGCGCGCGCAAGAAGGGTGAAAAAGTTTGTCCGGACAAGTTTTAGAGTCAGCAGTTGCAACTCCACTGAGCAGAGCAGATGGGGATTTGTAAAAAAAACCGGGACCGTTTATGAAGAGCTGACCCGGCGGAGCGCGAGTTGGGTTTTTACTGCAGTTAAATGTTGTTTTATGATGTGATGCAGTCCCCGGAGCAACAGTGGCGTTTTAGAGGGTTGAAGCTTTCGGACGGGACGAGTTTAAAAGCGCTTTTATACGTTTGTTTAACGATTCTTGTCCGAATCGGGTTATTCAATTATAAATAAAGCAATGCAGGTTGTGTTAGGCGCAACCGAAAGCTATTCTTCCGTTTGTTCCTTTTCTGTGAAACATAAATAGAAAAGCAGGATACAAGCAAATGCGTATCCTTGATTGATTTGCGAAGACGCCCACTCCAAAGCTCCAATCTCATTGAATAGAAATCACCAAAGGGGGGTGTGAATCCGTTACGTGGTAAACTTTTCTTGCAAACAGTGGCACAACAAAACAAGGACAACCAGTGAGCAGCGTGCACGTACGCAACCCGGCTCTCAGGGTGGTCCTGAGAGGCCCGAAAGAAGTCACACCCGATTGTTTCCGTTCTGGTGGCGGCTGTTTGTTTTGTTTTTAGTTTTAAGCTTATGTTACCGACTTTCTCACCACACGGACCGGGGTCTCTCATGCGTTTGCTTGTGTCCTTTCCCGGTTTGCGAAAAACTATTGTCAATAAATGCGGACACTGCCATGAATAATTCATTGTCGATTTGTCCCGGGTTGGATGTGTCTCGTCCGTCCGACCGAAAGCTGTGCCGACGACCGTGTACACACTACTGGAAGGCGATGCCAATGTTCCCGCCTTTTCTCGATATTAGGAAGAGAAATAAAAAAACCGAATAGCGAATGCTTCCACCAAAAATGCTGGCCTCTGACAAAAGTGACGTGACGCCGGAAGCAGCACATTTGCTGTGCAAATTTCAACCGCAAAAAAAAATCTTCGAAACTGGTGAAAAACAAAACCGTCGTTCGTAAACGCCGGAAAAGTGATGGGAGATGGATGAAAAATCCCAAAATAAAATCTATTGCAGTTTTCTTGCTGGCCCCGAGCCAGCTGTATGCGAGCAAGGGACCCGAAGGCACATTTCATGGCCGGTGTAGCAACGTCCGTCCGGGATGGTGGAACACTTTGGAAACTACACACACACCAATACACACACACACCAATACACACACAAGAAACCGAAAGCTTACGAAATCAAATAATTCAACTAACCGCAACCATAATAGAATGAACGGGAAAGAGATCAAACACGGCTCTTGAGACAGCTCGGTGTTTGAGGCCACAAAAGGAAAAAGCAAAGAACAATGGCGGCTCTGTGTAAGATTGGGCCGCACACATTTTCCACCACATTAAAAATCGAACCACAGCTCAAACTGGGCATCCGAACACCAGCCGGACGAAGAATCGTTTTTCATGATATGATTACCGCTTTTCCTACTTTCTTGATAAAGCTCCAATCAACGTTTTCTTTTTTTTGGGGTGGTAGGTTGTCCGAGCTCCAATTTCTTTCTGTTGCACGGTGCAAATTTAAAATCATTTCACGATTTAATTCTTCTTCTTGAGTTCTTAACAAGGTACACGGTAAGGCACCATCCATTAGCAAGGAATTGATTTCAAATTTCCGCAAACTGCTTTGCTCGCTCGCTCTCTCTCATTTATCTAGCTAGTTTTTTCTTAAGCCACGCAGAGGAAAAAAAGTACTCCAAGAAATGAGAAAAACCAAGATGTTAAGGTGATGAATTGCTTTTTCTGAAAATGAGCGTGAAAAAAAAAAACGATCTCGACACCTTCTCCTCACTATAGTGGCCATTTTTCATCGTATTTATGTTTTAGGTTTCCCCTTGGCCTACTTGAGCTTTCTGCCCCATACATCCTTATCCTACCGCCAAAAGGTTGTCACGGTTTGCTTTCTTTAAAGCGTGCAATAAGAACAGGCGAGGTGTGTTAGTGTGTCCGCGCGGCGTCGTTTTGCTTGGCGTCAGTAAGTCCCCAGCAATCGTTGGACGATTACTTAATGGTGGCTTTTAGTTGTGCTGCTCGCTTTCCAAGGAGCTGATAAAGCGGAAGCTCCCACAGTAGTAAGCGGTCGCACACTGACTGAAGCAAACAGGAAACAGGCGAAAGAAAAATCACAGTAACAGCCGGGCACTGAAATGAAGCCCGTTTTTCCACTCGAACTAACCCTTCCGCGTCGCGTGGCCAGCAAAATCCCGGGCTCGACGTTCCTTGGTGAGCAGTAGCGGTAGGAAGCGTATAAATCTTCGTTCGCTGGGGACTATCTTTTTTTTGGAAGCAAGATGGAAAAACCAAGAGAAAAAGCGAGAACTCTACGACGAAGTAGCGCATAAAAAATGGGAAACCACCCACCGAGTTCGGAAGTGAACCCCACACGCTCCTCACATTCTACGGCACTAAACACTAACTGTGTGGACGTGAAGCGGAGTTTTCCGGCAAAGACGGCGAACAAATACAGACAAACAAGCACACACACAAACACACCAACTGTGAAAAATCTTCGGGACCGGAAGGCGCCATTGGAAATAAGAAATTAAAACGAGTGTGCGAGCTCGTCCTCCCAGTGGAGCAGTAGTCATCATGCCCAGGGACCGGAGATCTCCGAGCTCCGAGTTTAACATTTTGATGTCGAATGCGGCGACTGAGCGATTTCGGATGAATTTGTTGAGAAGCTGGGCAGCCCGTCAGGGTTGCGTTCTGGGCGCGGGTGGGGTTCGTTTGCCTAGGTCAGCTGAAAATCACGAACAGTGGCATCCATTTTTTTTTGGGTCAGTTGTTTGGAGCTTGCTCCAATCGCAAACACAAACCACAGAAAAAAAGGCAACCCCTACGCCGGTCGAGCGCAAAGAGGGTATTCAAGAGAATAAATGGTTTAGACACACACACACCCTGTCAAACAGCTCCGGCAAAAACCGGAAGGGACCATCAGCCGCTGTTGTTTGCCTTCGGGCAAGTCACCTCAATTAAGATGACGGAATGGTATCCTAACTCGTTCAACTCATTCAGGCATGTCCCGGCACAGGTATGCATGGGTGCTGTTGCCTTTTGCCACCCCAATATCCCCCGAGAGGATGCTTCTCGCCAGTTTCAGAACATTCTCGTGATTTCGTGGCCAGAGTCAAAAGAACATCCGCTTTGGTTCATCGAGCAGCAGCAGTGGCAGCTTTTTTTCATCGTCCTTCGCTGCCGTGCTTCTCTGTGTGCGCCAATTTGCCAAAAAATGAGAGACGTAATTTGATTCGGGACCGAAAACCCTTGTCCCTAATCGGTCTCCACTCCGGACCACATCCTATCGCCCCCGAACACCGTATCGCACAGGATTCGTTTGCTGGCTCATCATTTCCACTTTTTAAATTTTAAATTTGTTCGCACAAGCGCGCACTCAAACACACACACACACAACCATCGGCAAAGATGTGTAGAAAGTTACCCGGGCTTGCATTTTCTGTTCCATTTCCATTCTCTCAAGGAAATCGAATAAATATTAGACCGGAGTTCAACCTAAGCACGAGAGCGGCAGTGGTTAGGGGGAAAGAGGGGAAAGCGGATGGGTTTTTGCATTTAGAATACGAAATTGTATTTTTGCTATCTATTAATTCATTTGCAAATTAGATTCCAGCGGACGGGCCAGAAACTTCATCGTTGAGCATTGAGTGTCGGCGCGGTCGGCGTGTATGTCTGCTGGGCGCTCGAAGCTCGGTCAACACAACGCGTTTCGTATTTAAATAGCTACGAACGAGCGGAAGAGTGTTGAGTGTTGGTAAAACGGGAATGGTTTTTTTTCCAACTCCACTGTCAGCAAATTCCATAAACCATTCGCCATTTTCCTTCGGGAGTTATTCGCCATCGTCTTTTGTGTGGGGAAGTTTTTAAAACAACGATGCCACGAAGGTATGCTTGAATAATGAAGTTGTGTATAAATTTAAATGGTTCACTTTATCCGGTCCTTTTTTGTGTGTGTACAATGGCATTGCTTTAATGAGTGCGCAATTAATAAACTCACACAAAAGTAAAGGCTCTTGGTCCATGCTGCTGGGATCTTGAATGACCTGATGATGTTACAAGATTCGTTACTTATATTGGGATTGTCTGGTTTAAGACTTGATACTATACAAAAACACCTCACTAGAAGGTGTTCGACTGAGAACAACATCCCTCTAATCGTCACAGTTAAAGCGCTTCAAATGTTAAAGCTTAAACCTTTCCCTCCCATAGCGTATCTGTAGACCATTTGGAGGAAAAAAGGAACCTGATTGTCTGCGCTTGCCTGAATAAAGATGAGCTTCCCTGATTCCTATATTATTTATGTATCATTTAGGGGAAATATGTACCTTCGTAAAAAGAAGAGAAATTTTCTCCCCCTTAAAGTGAATACGAGGAAGGAACAAATGTTTGAAAGCACACAAAGGATATGAAACGGCGACCAAAATGGCGGTAGAGCACATTTTACAATTTATCACACCTTGGTAATTCCGTCCCTTTTTTTTGGTGCAGAATCGTTGAACTAAACGCGGAGAGTATGCGATCGGGGCAGAAAAGAAAGGAACCCTTAGTGTTTTGAGATAAAAAATATTTTATACGAGAAATATGTAAAACAATGGAGTCTTTTTTCTTCTCTCCGATGTTCTCTTCGTTATGGTTTTTTGCATGCTGACACATATTTTCCTGAGGAAGTGTCTTATACATGCCACACATTCAAATAAATATGCGAACACATTGCTGAAGCTCTGAAGCACGCACACAAAGCTCCCCTCAGTCTAACACAATGTGTTGAATACTGAATGAATCATCAGTCCCTTAGGACCGTATCCCTCTGACAACACACAGCAACACCCATTCACACAGCTAGGTTACGTGCTCGATTTAGTGAAAATTACGCAAATCTTGCTCCGCACAACGGAACAGCTCCCCCGTGGTTTGCACAGATCAATAGAAAATTATTAAGACTCGACACATCAGTGGATGCTCAAAATGGTGGATGACGACAACCAGTTTCAGTCGCTGGTAGAACTTTTCGCGCAAAACTGTTACTTGATTGGATCGCTTACCAATACACCTGGGGGATAAACCGGAAACGATACTGCCGGGAACGGCAAAAAAGAACCTTCCACGAACGGCAAAGAACCAACACCAAAAGTTCGCAAACTTAATCGTGACAGCGCACTCGTGCAAAAGATAAAATGGCAAGGATTTGTTATGGCATTACGAAACAAGCGAGCGTACCCGAAAAAAAAAAACGGAGAAGATTTTCCTCGCGGTACCACTTCGCGTCTGTCAGGCGCTCTGCCACCAACCTGAACTGAACTTACGAGGAAAGATCAAAAAGTTTACCCAAACACCGTTTGATCCTGGCGCAAATCCTGCCGCACCAGCATAGAGGAGATGTTCGGTAGTAGCAAATGAGGGTAAGTCGCTTTACTGGCTCGATTGTTTGCAGCGTCACGTCATCGCCAAACAACGTGAGGCGGAAGGTTCGTTTGAGCTTCCGGTTGACACTTCCCACGAGAATGATTCCGGGAACGATCGCTATATTATAGGTTAGGATTTGCGGTTAAAGCACGCGAAACACTCGACCTTCGCACCTGGATGAACTACGGAGCTTATGGAGCGCGGTTCGGGAAAACTGCACTCCGAAATTATGTGGAAGTCTTCTTCAGCAGAGCACGCTTCGAGTACGCTGGAGCTTATCAGCGCAAAGTGTCCAGTAATTTGAGCGTTTAAATTCGAATCAGGTTTGGAAACGTGGGCAAAAATTGCTATGATTTTAAGGCCACGTGGAGCTTTTCAGTTCAAATATTCGACCAACTGAATACCACCAGCATTACAGTATTCCTCTGAAGTGAAATAAATGTCCATTGCAGAAGTTCGTGACCTTACAACACAAACACGATGTAACGCCTGTTACGATTCCCGTATCAATCGAGCAAATCCATTTATTGTGCAAATATTGCTCGCGCCAGAATGAGTATTGCAAGAGAATGAGTCAGTGTGAGCGTGCGAAAAGCTGCCAAAAGTTATCAGCAAAGAAAAAGAAAAGCCTAACGCAATCATCTGACTTTCACCATAGCTAGACAAGAATATGGTGAAGAACAAGGCTAACATCCACCAAGTAGTACGCACCATGGCGCGAAGGGCTTTTTTCTTTCGCAAAGCCATTTAACCGAGAAACCAGTGAGTATGTGCCAATTGGTGCCCTACCGAACGGAAGTGAACGAGTGTAGGCCATTTGTTTTCCATTGTGCCTTCAAGGATCAGAATAGGATTTCGAGAGAAAGTTTGTTGGATTCTTTTCGCTTTTTTTTGATAAATCTAACCTTACTAACTGGATGGTTGGTTTATGTTTGAATATTTATGTTTATCTCCTTCAAGAAACAGCATACTTTGATGTTTGACTTCAGTTCAGTTACAGTCCTCCGGGCCAGCTATCACACTCAGTATTTAAACTTTCATCAACAAAATTGAGGAAAACACGCTTGCTCGGTAAACGAACGGAGGCAGAATTGCAGCCTCTCCACAGCACTCGAGAGTCCTGCACAGTCCCAGAGTTGGGTGTTATTACAGTTGAAACAATATTTTCCTAGCTCTTACGCAAGTTGTGCTGGATTCGTTTCGACCACCACGGGGTTGTTCGACCAATTTGTCGAATGGAAAACTATCACACCGGCAGACAATCAGACGATGGATGACGGGTTGACGTTTGCAGTGGGTCGTAAGAGCTTTCGCAAGCTTGTACAGTTGTATTTGATCGATTTGAAGGCGACATGAACAACATCCTCGAGGCTATGTTACCGATGTTATTCTTGAGTGAGTTCAACTTCTGCATAGAAAATGTCTTCGGCTCCGACGGAGCATTCTCCGGGTTCTTGACTGTTTGACGAATTGGCGAGAACGAGCAAGTTTAT
Organism: Anopheles stephensi; assembly: GCF_013141755.1. Lineage (NCBI taxonomy): Eukaryota > Metazoa > Arthropoda > Insecta > Diptera > Culicidae > Anopheles > Anopheles stephensi. The sequence continues at coordinate 7,422,827 of NC_050203.1, forward strand.
GGGGGAAAAGCGAAAGTTCGTTCGAGTGCTGTCTGGGACAGCAGAAGTTGCTGACATGCCAAAAAGTCAGATTAATATTTTAACCCAGTCAATACCTGGTTTTCCATGCGCACGGTGTAGATCTCGTGAAAAACTTACCTGTAAAGAGAAAATAGAGGGATATAGACATTAGAATATTTCTCACAGGGGTTGTCACACTATACATATGTAATAAGAGATTAAGTTAAGTGAAAAAAGACATGATAACTTGTATTGAAAGTAAATAAACCAGAGGAAAATCAAACACCAAGCGGCACGTGCGTCGATTACACGCTGACAGAAATCAAACTTCGGCATACATGCCCCGGGAAAAAGCCTCCCCCGGTCGGGGGCAAGCGTAAATAAGTAATATTTAACATGTACAACCAAAGAACAGTATCCAATCGTTCCGGAAAATATTCATTCGACCCCACTCCGTCGCATCGATCTTTTCCAAGACATTTTGCTTGAAGAAAGAAATATTATTAAGTAAACTTTTGCCACACTGCCCTGGCTCGGCGTTTTTCCACTTACTTCACTCCATTCTGTGGTGTTCCTGCGAGTTCATAGTATTTACCGAAAGCCCAACCGTCACCATCATCATCATTATCATCATCAACATCAACAATGGACAGTGAGTTATTTTCACTACCGTCATGAATCTACCGGGTGGTTGGTAGGCCGAAGGTAAACTTTTCCTCCACCAGAGTCATTCGCACAGCTTCATTTCACGGTGAGTGTGCCAGCAACCAGCTGCCGACTGTGGAGCAACTTTTTCCCTCCCTCCGAAAACGGAACAAACCAAAAAGGTCAGTCTAGTAATATTGATACGCTTTCGCTAGTCTGATAAGCAGCAGAGGGGAAGGAAATGAAATCTTCTGGGAGGAAAAGTTTTGCCTTTTTGTGGGCTGGGAAAAGGGGCACACGCACAACAAAAAAAAGTTCTGCACGCTTCGAAAACACATCGAGCGATCGATAAAGATACATCTTCGGGAGGAATCGTGGAGATTTGATTTCAAGCTCGTAAAATTAGAAGGAGAAAAGTTCCTTCTTTGGTGCTTTTTTTCGAGAATCGGTGGGTGTGCTCGAAACAGGCGCCGACAGTGGCAGACTTGTGGTGGAGCAGAATTTGAAGAATTTTGGTAAGCGTGGCTGACGCTGAGATGAAGAACAAGCTATGGAACCATCGTTTGGGAGCGTTTGAACTAATTGTAAATTTCGTCAAAAGTTTCTCGACTTCCTGTCGTCAGCAACGATCAAACGGGAAAAAGTTTGCACCCGCTGAAGACTAATAAGCGATGATTAGAAGAAACAAGACAACGTTTTAAAGATGGCGCGCGAGACACATTTCTTAGGATCTTCCGGGCAACATCTGCCAAACTCATGAGAGTAAGATGCCTAGTGTGTACCGTAATGATCGGCAATTATGAAGCCGGCCGGGACACATCAGCAGACCGGACCACCGATTTGGAAATTCCCAAGTCAAAATATCATCTCAACGCTAATGCGTTAAACTAATCAGTCCAATAAACCGTTCCATCGATCTCTGCTTTCTAGGTCAACAAAACAGTGTCGAATTCATCTCTCCTGCGACGACGACGACAAATGAGTTATGACTTGCGTTAAAATAAATTATGTTAAGTAAAACGGGGCAACCATAACAAGATAAATGGGCCTGCTTTAGAAGCCTGTCTCAACAGCGTCCAATTTTTGCCCGAGAACCCCTCGCACAGTAATTAAGTTTGTGAAGCTGAGTTTGTGCCCACTGGATGGCAAACAGTCGGCACACCGACCGAAACTGGTTAAACAGTTTTGTATTCTAATTTTTCAAAACACACAAAAAGGATAACTGAATCCGGCCAACAACCAAAAAAAAAAAAGGGCCCCGGACCAGTAATCCTGGCGCGATGGGTATCATCTGTCATCGCAGGGGATGAAACAAAAACAAAGCGGAACATTATTTGGCATTCTCGTCAACATCATGAAATGACGGATTAGCAACGCACCACCGGCAAGAAGGACTCTCGTTGACGGTGTCTGAAGACGGATGTGAATTTTGGTGGCACTAAGCTAGATTAGCGAGCAGCCGTGATGCGAGAGAGAGAGGGAGATAGTAGCTCAAAAAAAGAAGCTTCGGGACATCCCGGCATCGGGTGGAAATTGAATTTTTCATCCGCGCTGAGCACAATTTGTCACGGACGGGGAAACATTTGAAACATTGGGGAAAAAACTAAAATACATTTTGGATTGATACCAGAGCCTGAGTTGTTGAGAGAAGAGGCAAGGCATCTACCATCAGATGCTGGAACAAAATATGAAGCAACTTGCAAACGCTTGCACCATTAATTGTCTAAAGTGGTTTGGGATGAATTGTAATTTACGCTTCTTTTTAAAAGACTGGGGAGATGCATGTAGAATTGCTTGAGCCCTTCATTTAATTGAATATCTTCTTGTTTGGCCCTCGAACCTCAAGAGCCATTGGACTGCCATTACCGAGTTCCTTGACTTAGTTTTTCCGTAGCTTGATAATCCATCCTGGATTAGTTATTCTGCAACTTTGTTATTAAATGCAATTTTTCCAACACTTTGGACCAGTTTGTCCCTCAAACAACCATTAATTAGCATCGTTATTAAGCCTGTACCTCCTCCCTATGATTATCGGACCACCTGAGATTATTCTATCGACACCTCGTACATTGTATCGCGTTCATAAAACTCAACAGGATGCAATATTTTTAACGTCAGCAAAATTTTCCTTCCTTCTAGGCCACATGAGTAGTAGCAATTGGTTGTGTGTGTGTGTATATTTGCACACGAAACTATCTGCGGGCGACCTACAGCGAAGATCACACACAGTTTACGCTCAAATCGAGGTTCCAAGGTGGGTCACTAACACACAGACGGGGTGAATTTTCTAAACACTGTACCAAAACTCGTTGCGAATTTTCCAACCTGCTTACTCACTTCTCCACAATTTTCCTGGCACCCTCCCCCCTCCCCCTCTCCCACACACACACACTAAGAAGGCAAAAATTCGTGCGAGCGAGAAGATTTTCATCGTTATTTATGATCGTAATAATTTTTCACCACATGGGTGGGTTGCCCAGCACACCCAGCTACACTGAGCGGGGCCCTTGTGTCCCCACGGGGTGGAAGCAGAAAAGGGCGGGCGTGAAGAATGAAAAGAAAATGTTACACGGAAACACGCACCGCTCTGCAGGTATTTGACGTTGTGCTGCACATTCTCTCGGTGCGGTGATCTTTTGCACGTTGCGTTGCGTTATTTTTCCCCCAATGGAATTACCAGAATGCATCTTCAAGCATAATACAGCACGGCAGTGGTACAAGATATTTGAACTAATGGAATTCATCGACATCATATACGCTGGGTGCACTGGCATGTGGGCTTGTTGAGTGAAGGAAGGCGTGAGTAATCGTGTGGTGGGCTTGTTTTCTGAATAATTTCTATACGACATTCGCCTTCACAAGGTTGCAGATGACTACCGGAATCGTTACAAGGAATGTGCATCTGAATAGAGGAATGCATACTACAGAAGAACCTGTTGGGTGATGTGCTCCTGGTGCGTAATTATTTTTCACCACCAGCGTGAAAGCCCTCGAGGAGAAACGTTCTTTCGACTGCTAGTAACGACTATCGTTTCCAAGAAGACTCCTCGTGTGTGTGTGTAAATTACGCCAAATGATCGCACGCGCACAAAACGGTACCCAGTCCTATCTTCTGCTGGCTGAAGGCTCTTTCACCATGGACACTTTCATTCCAAGACCACCGATGAATCACGACCACATGAATTGCCAGTGTAAAGTGTGCTACGCCACACCATTATATGCGTTGGCCAAATCCGTTCTCGCCAATGGAAGCACCTACCACCACCGGATGGGATGGATGGACCTCGCCCAGATCGTCGGAAGCGGTAGACAACAGTATCGAACCTTTGGCCGTGCGAGGCAGCGGGCCACACGCCAAAGGTGAAATTGGCTTTGACCTCATGTTGTTGCTACTAATGGGTGGAAGAAAGAACGGCGCAAACTTGCATACCATTTCGTTCCTCGTTTTGTTTTCCTACACTCATTAAGCGCTAGGTGTGTGCTCTAGGTAAATGGGGTGTTTTCCCCCTACTGGGTGGAACTGGGTCAGATGCAACAGGAACGCAACAGGAACGCAGCAATCAGGCTGGGTTTTGTAGGAAAATGTTCATTATTTATGACTTCATTTACAGCCGAGTGTGTGTTCTTGTAATGAGCGGTTTTCATTTGCAAATTCTGAGTCAAAATCGGCCATCGGCACTTCCATGAGGCGCTTATTTAGGGGAAAATACCGAGAGATGGAATTTCAACAGCAATACATCCAAAGTGCAGAAATGGTTGAATGGAAGCAGCTAATGTTTATCGGCGTTCCACCGGCCCACTCGGGTGAGATGTCTTGAGAGTAGTGTAAATTTTAATAGAAACTAACGATTTGTGCGCCATCATTGTATTGCCTTCCGGATGCGGATCGTACACACGCGCTGAAACAACGGATGCAGCCACAAGGAACGAATAATGGCCACAGGATTCAATGTTAAACCTATCCATTTAACAAACATTCCCGAGCCCGAGCTCGAATGCATGCTGGCGCTGAAGGAGGCGCATTATGTACCTTGCCACTCTTAAAGGCACTTTATACCGAAGCGTAGTCCCTGCCGATGCTACACGCCCGTGTCGTTGCTGGCGCATAGAACAACGGCATAGAAATTGGATCTATAATAACACCGGCACACAGTAGGGGTTCACTCAGTGCTCGTACGACGATAGCAATAGCACCGTGTTTCCTGACAACTGACGTGCGTCTGTGTGGTGTGCCCTGCTGTTTTAATGCATCCAGTCGCAACAGGGACCGGACAGCAAAAAAAAAACAACCACTAGATACGCCATTCAACGACAAAATCCCTACGACGGCGGCTTCACGTACATTCGAACAGCGATTCACCTACATAAACCTATCGCAGCGGCAGAAGTAGTAGTATCGTCAGCTGCAAACTGTTATTATAATCGCATCGACTTGTTATCGGTCGTGGAGTTGGCGTACCAGTTGGTCACAGGACCAGGACGACACGATCGGAGGTTTTGAAGCCAACATGGCGTTTATTGCGAATAACGACGACCCGACCAGGACGGCGAAATGGGGCAAATATTGATATAAGCGGTAGTAGCTATTTTAAAATTGACACTGGCCAGCACTCCTCACCCAGCAATCAGGGTGGTCAGGGTAATGAAATGCATTTTGTGCACGATTTCACACTGATTATGCGACCAAACCTGGGACGTGATTGATTGCGAATCAGCACCAGGAAATGGAGCCCTATGGAGTCCTTGCCTAATTATAATAACCTACATCGTGGTTGCCTGGTGGATGGGTTAGTAGCTAAAATATAATAGTTAATTGATTTTGCCAATTAAAACTGTAAGCTCGTATGTAGAAGGCAACAATTTACTATAATAAATTCTTGGCCACAAATTTTCTACTGTCAAGGTTTGCTAGCACAACCCTAGATAAACGAAGCAGCAGTTTATTTTCGTACAAGATCCAATCAGCTCTGTTTGATCGGTCATTTTCGATAAAGCATTCCGCTAGCTCTCTCTCTCCCTCTCACGCCCCTTAATACTCCCTTAAAACAACGTTTTACGCTTTATAGGATGGTTCGAGCTTGGCACCGAGACAACCAACAACGCCGGGACCATCACCATTAAACGTTGGCGCAGTCGGGCGGCAATTAGCGACGCGAACGATGAACGACTAAATTATCTTCCGGGGCTGTCTTCGATCAACGGGAGCCGATAAGCAAAATGGCTGCAGCAGCAGCAGCAGCAGCAGCTCTTTCTCATCGCGATTAATTGCTTTAGCAAGAGTGGCACAATCTACGCAGTTTCGCCAGCGCCCATACTTTCCAGGCTCCATTCTTGAGCAATTTACGTAAATCTAAATGTCTTACCAGATGAAATTCTTATTATACCCGCAGCGAGCGGAATCGTTTTCCATCGAGCTGTGGAATTGAGAGATAGTTAAACACACAAGAGCTCAAGGAAAAGCTGTTCTACAGTCTGCAAGCAATCCAGTGGTGACAAAAGATTTGTGCGTCCGACTGTGTGTTTTGACAGTACGTCTCTGTTGATGACATTGCCAGATCATATCACAGCGATGGTACGATGCAGCAGAAAATCCAAAACTCGGCTAATATTAGGCCCGTTCAATTTGATCTTGCAAATAGCTTGCCAATGTTATGTAAAAGGGCACTCGCACAGGTGGAATGGTGGTTGGTGGATGCAAACAACCCTGAAGGATTACGATTTCTAACGGTGCTGGCGATGTTTTACGGGTTTCAATTTTTCATCCGTCTCCGCCGTCTAAGCGCGTCCCTGCCGGTTCGTCCTGTCACGCCCCAATCCGTGTGTAAAGCTGGTGGCGGTTTTAAATGTCAAACTGAAAATGCACTATTTGTCGCTCCGGTGTGCGCGATGTTGTGGCGGCGATTGCCGTCGACGAATGTCTGGCAAACCGTTTGCAGCAGCAGCAGCAGCATCCGTCTGCTTTCAAATGTATCTTCGTCCGAAATCGCGACGTACTGACTGCTCGGATATTCCGGTAAATCCCCGCGAAGTAGAAACGACATGGTGTGGTCTGTCTTTGACGTTGGGATTTTTTTTGTTGGTGTGTGTGTGCTGGTTGGTTAGTTCGCTGTTGCCTTTGCTAAACCCAGACGCAACAAAACGAACGTCATCAAAGGTATGCACGGGGAGTACACGGACGAGGTGACACTGACAGAAGAAATGTTTGCTCGACAGCTGCACTTTTCTCGAACAGGCGCGAGTGGCGGCCCGTATTTTCTTTTTCTTTTGGTATTATAATACATCTCACTGTCTGGCAGAGAAAGAGCAAGCCAGTTTGTATCGCGTTTGACGTCAAGTAGAAACTTTTTGCATTCCCACGGGACTTCATGGTGAAAGAGAAAATGAATTTCAAAAAATTCCAAAAATTAAATTTCAAGTTGTGCTTCAATATTGTAAAGTTGATGAATACAATAGTAAAAACTAAATTAAATTAATGTAAAGTAAATCCGCATACCCAATGCACTATCACTATCACGCTACTGACGGCTAGTGCCCTTACACGAACAGACACGACGTCACGGGGCGGTGGAATTGAATTTGTTAAATTTATTTGACCTCAGGTTCAATTGAGTTGTTATGTGCCAGACAACACTGGTCTAGCGCACTGGACTGGACTGCTGATGTCCAGACAACGACAACGGTGTAGCAGCCAACCAGTGGTACGGCTATATGCAGATCTGCAAGACCAGTAGCTGTAGAATGGGTCGAGGTGTTGAAAATCTCGTTAGTAACAGTTCATTGACACTGACTCTCTGACGTCTGAGCTATTATATTATAATGTACATTAAGATTTTTACAAGCATGATTGGGTTTTTGTTAAAGTTCGCAACAACAGTTTAAATCCTCCACGCACACAACAGCACGTATCAATCCTCAATGTCACAGGCAACCTCAGGCGTCAAAGTTCGGTAGCGCGATTCGTCAGGTTGCAAAACATTCCCTACCGAACACATTGCCAAGCAGCGGAAAGCTTTAGACCGCCGCGTGTAAGTGACAGGCTTATTAGAAGTGACATTTGACCCCGGGAATGCATCGCCATCGGTTGACGACCCGTATGCAACCCAAAGGCCCACTGATACGTGAAAGCTAATTAAATGGGACATCTGTCGGATCAAATTTATCGATTTGGTAATGGTAAATGGCCCTCTGTGATGTGGTGGGTTATATAAAAGTCTCACTCCACGCTGGCCGGAGAGTCGATAGCGAATCGATTTTTTTTGTTGTTGCGAAAGTTGGAGTTAATTAATTTAAACACTTTAAGCGTAATGTTCATAAGTAAATGTATTGCGTATAGTTAATTTAATTCTAGAGGTGTCAACTGTAAAGCATCCCAAAACCAACCGTGCAACTATGTGATACACATCTGAGATCTGAGAGGCTGAGCCAAATGAAAGCATATTCTTGTCCGTGTCGATGGTCCGTGTCAAAGATGATTAATCAAATCTCTCAAATCAAATGTCAAAGCCAGCTCGGGCCCGACCCTTTGCTCAATTCGTTTTGCATTGGTAATGAACGCAACATCTGCTGGCCTGTGTCAAATTCCAACACCCGAACCATACGGACCGCACGTTCTGCTCATAGTTTTGCCACTCGCAGTGTCTTCCCCCAAAAAAAAGCCAACCATTGCAGCATGTCGTGCAAGTTATCGTGCATGCAAGATACCAGCATCGATGGTCGGTGGTCATCCTCCCACTCACTCGTTTGAAGTGACGTTCCGAACCGAACCGGAGACAGCAATTCTTGGTTCCACACACAAACACAGAGACACTCGACCAATTGCGCTCCATTACTCACTTAACGCTGCGAAACCGGACGGCAGCAATCATTCAATTTGGCATCATGGGATGTTGTTACGCGTGGCGTGGACGGTACGTGGGGTTATCAAGTGAGTTCGTTTCAATTTTGTGCCATATTGAGATGGAGATAATGATAAAAGTAGGAAGCAATGAGCCATTTGGCTGTCCCAAAAAAGAGGGGTTGCCAGACCACTATGAAGCAATAGTTTTACTTTAACCGTAACATGTATCGTGCATTCTTATACATGTGCTTATAAACCTCGTTATACAGCATACAATATATCTTACTTGCGTCTGTTACCGTACAGTGTAAGCTACGTACATTACTAAATAATGCATGAACTTGATAATTACTGCAAGACATCACCTACCACATCGTCGAGGTACATGGACGGAATGCGTTTCCTCCCGGGCTTCTGTAAACACAGACAGTTCCGCAGAAAGTGATAAAATCTAATGAACTCTTGTGAAAACTGATGTCTCTAATTTCCATTCGTCACGAGACTAACGAGAATTGAGCGCATGCTAGCGCGTGATGTATTACGGCAGCTCAGAATCATCCCCCACATCAACCAACGGGGGGCGCTTGGGATACGCCACTCGCACGTTTCGTCTGTGACGTTGCTTGACTGGGTTGGCTCGTTAGATTATTAATCGCTTCTTTTACGACATGGTTCCGTCGTCCATTTTCACACGATTCGCTATCACGGTTAAGGTCTACTTTTGCATGGAACAATAGCGGAAGAAATGAAGGGCACACAGATTGTTCCGCCACTAGTAGACGTGCCAACAAAAGTTGTTGTAGGCCATGTACAAACTGTTTTAGCACGATAGATGGGATAATTAGTGATAGCAGGAGAGAAAGTACGAATTTCACACTCCCTCAGGGTGGAAAGATTTGATGTCATCTACAAGGGAAAAGTAAGTAAAATAAGGCGGTGAAGTCCGATTAGACCTAAGAAATTTGGTAATCGACCCAGATCGCATACGGTTAACTTAACAAAAAAGCTAAATAATTTGATGAGCTTCAAAGCTTACGGTGATTACCTTTCCTTCCTGAATTAAACAACGTGCACTGCAAGCTCACTCAGTCCATTACAGCATTACATCTTCATTTCCCCTATGACTTGCCTGCCATCGGTGTGCTGCCCATTAATGTGCTAAGGTAGTTATAAATAATTGATAATAATTGATTGTAAATTATTCGAAGCGCGAACATGACGTCCTCGGTACGTTCAAAAGTAAAATCTCCCGAGACGTCTATCCAGAGGTGCATCCGTATGCATCAGTGCGCCCCTCTACCTTCGTCGATAGTCTAGTGCTCCTGTGCTCTGGCTCTGGCCACAAGAACACATACCATCGTTCAAACGGTGGGAGGTAAATTTAGCGCCCGGAACGAATTGTGGCAACGAACCTTACACATACATTTGCGGGCAGAACCAGCAGCGATCCGTTTGGGAAGAAGCACGAGCAGCTCGCATAGCAATGTTGCTACTACACGAAACAAATCACGTAAAATGGTGGTCATTTCTTTCACTTGGGACGCCAATCCCGAAACCGTTTCGCCCAACCCCCTTCCACCCAGGTCACGTTCCGTGTTCTTTCGGTGCCGCAAATGGTAACGTGGTTCTTCAAAGCGAAGCCAAATCCGGGTAAGTGTTGTGTTGTGTACGTTTCGCCTTCGGTCGGTAGTACAAGTACGGCGTTCAATCCGAAATCTATTAAATTTACCCCGGGGAGAAGGCACTTCTACTACCGGCCAGTGGCTGGTGCAGTCTAATCACTGACGCAACGCACACTACCACGTTACGAATCTGCCTTAAAATGAAGCAACTGTGAATGGAAGTTTAACAAAACGCGCCAAAAACGCAAACACTGTGGTGTGTGCGCGCTACATTGTTCACTGCCTGTTCACTGGTGGGACGCGATCGAGGCACGTCTAATTAATTTAGTTTGAATGGAATTCTGACCACGTACGGGATTGATAATAAAATGCACCGGCTTCTGCATACCAATTGCGCTTCTTCCCGTTCGCCTGTGTTCTGGCAGCCATTTTGCGTTGGTAGAACGAAACGGAGGACGTAGAACTTTAAGCTGGTGTGCTGGTAGCCCACTCGAATTACCACTCCTTGCTTATTTGGCTCGATTTAAACTGTAACCGAGTGGTTTAAGGGTGCTTAAAGCTAGCGCTAGAAACATGTCAGAAGAAGTCATTTTTCAAATATCTATCCGGGTAAAGTGCACAGGACTTGTCGATGCAACACGTGCAAGAAGTTGTAAGGGAAGTGGAATGCCACATCCTTCTTCGTAAACTAGTGAGCTGTCGGAGAAGTTAGTTGTAACGTGCATGTGGATTATGAATCACGTACATCCATCCTACGCCCCACCGAGAGATTGTTTTTGAGTTCTTCCAGCTTCGAAGGAATCATATCAAAAGTTCAGAAGGCGATAATAAACCATCCTGACACGGTGTGCAATCGCTTCCGATGAAGAATTGCAAATTAAGGAACCACTTTGGCCACTGTTTTATTAACATTATTTAAACCAATGGTGAGGTTTTGCGAGTGAGTGCCGTAAATGAAACGATTTTAATCATTTTTCAAAGGCTCTTAAAATCTAAATTCTGTAGCTCGCTTCAAAACAAACGATCAACGGGAGGGAGAGCGAGAGAGAGGCGATTCATTAAAATTCTATTAGCATTTGAAACTTCCCACTGAGTGTTGTCAGGGCACAGGAAGCATCAAGCTGGAAGTGTAGACAATCAACAGCAAACAAATTGATTAAATTCGAAAGCCATCACTTTCGGCCAACGAGAGTGAGAGAGAAGGCACAAGAGATAGAGAAAGGACGGGAAAAGGAAAAGCAATAGTGTTCGACTTTGTATGGTTGACAATTTGACACAATCAATACCCAAGCGTGTTGAAGCTACAGAGAGTACCCGGCCATCCTTAAAAGGGAGGTACTTCGTTTGATACGCGTACTCCTCCTTCAGTTAGCTTAAGCTCTTATGAATACATGCCGATTATTTGCATAGGGATGTGGAAAACATAGCTGCCTATTCTGCCTGCGCGTCGGAACCATTTCCGAGTTGGATTTGACCTGTTCCCAAACCTGTCATTACGCCACCTCCTAATGACAACCATCACAGGCGGTGTAATATTTACAAAACACATAGGCTCCGATCGTGTTAGCGTCACATCTCCATCAACAATGGCTACCATCGCCATTGACCAGGACGGAGCGTTAATGGAGCATGCGGGAATAATAATAATGTTACCGCTTTTCAGCACAACAACACACCGAACAACGACGAGGATTTGACGAATTTTGTTTACCAAGCTGTGTGGTTATAAAATGTATAAATCTAATCCGTCCTCCGCCAGGTCCACGTGCCGGGCACGACCGTGATCGTTAATGAGCCTACAGAACCGCAATGACCCAGTATTTGAATGTGGAAAGCTCTCACTGCATTAGGTGTAATTAGATTTTCGGTCATTGCGTGAAAATTTATCATGTTCAGAATGTGCCGTTACCACCGCGTTGTTCTCCTTCCTCCTGTCGTTCAACCACAGCAAGCAACACACAGGTTCCGAATTCACTGTTAGACAGCGGCACAAAAACATGAACCTAAACCGCCACCAACCATAATATCCAACGTGTGGCTATTAATTTGACGAGTTACAATAGAGGGGAGACCATTTTATGAACTTCATTTCGATGTAATTTCTCTCAAAATGCTTGCAAACACAGGGCAAACAACATTTTCGCTAACTATCGTCTCATTCATCGGAATGGACCACCGTCAGAAACTTCTGGCTGCACCACAAACGAGATCGTTTGTTCCGGTGAAAAACTGTAAACGATTGCGGGCTGGTCGTTAAATATTAGTTCTTCTCTTGTCCGCCCTGTCAACGGCGTCCTCGGCCTCGGTACGACAACGCCTCTGCTCTTACAGATTCATATGTTTATTTTAGCCACTATTGATCTCGCTCATTCGCGGGAACGCATTTCGGGCTTTGGAGCTTGGCAACGGGCACACGACGGATGCGGGCATGCGCTCGAAAATTTAGACTGCAATATTTAGTCTCCACATCCGCCAAACCATTTGGTTAACGTTCAATTGGCACCGTAACACGTGAGCGAGGCGCACAGGCATTTGGAATTAACATCGGGCGGAATAAATTTACAATTCGCTCGCGAGCGCGGCAATGAAATTTTCCCTTCGATTAAGTTGGCTTTTATGCGCTCGAAACACCGCGAATTACCATCGATAAAAGCATCGAACCGAAAGATCTCTAACAACGACGAGGGGGTACCCTTTTTTTGTGTGTGGCCATGGGATATGAAAATTGTCCTGCCCGTTTTCGAAGCGCTAGCGGGTCGGTTATAATAATTTAACGTTAATGGTGAATAATAATTTTGCTACCGCTAATAAGCATAATCGTAAACGTAACAGTTGACTGAACTTGTAATTGACGGAATTTAATTTTTGCATTTTAAATATATATATATACATATTTTTTACGTGAAATCCTTGCGCTTCATGGATTTATTATTGATCTAGGAATGGGATGCTGGTTTGACGATGTAATTTTGTGAATTACAGATATCCAGTAGATACTTCTTCACCTTTTTAACAAGGTTGTTGTTCGTGAACTGCGAAACTTACCTAAAAGTAGACAAAAAGAGAGAAAAAATTGGTGTAAGATTAAAGTGTGTCGTAAAGTAATTTTGCAAAGTACTTCCTGAAACATTCTTCAAAACAGGTGAACTGAATACAAACTACCCACACAAAAAAAAAACTAACCATAAGACATCACAAAACGCAAAAAAAAATCGGAACCACACTGATGCTCACCGCAAATGCAAATCGGCTAAGCAGAAAATTATGATTCCTACGGTGTACGGTATTCGATCAATTCATAAATATGCACAGCAAGACAGTCTGTGAGCCGGACGGGGTTCCGACAGCGGAGCAGGTATGCCACCCCTGCAGTCGACCCGTGAAATGTACAGAATGTTGTGTAAAAACTCGGTGGAAAAATCCAACCCAGCTTAAGCAACGATATCTCTGCTTCAGCTGTGTGCACCAGGGAGAAAAGGAAAACCAGCTCAAGTTTTCCATCATCGGTTCAACAGTATTTCTTTCTGCCCCGTAACTCCGGGAGGTGGCAAGGCGCTTGGGGGAACTGGGGAGCAGAGAAAATAACTTTTCCCTGTGACCCATCATAAATAAATGGGTATCCACGCGAACCCAGAAGCAATAACGACGACACAAAGGACATTGAAGTGTGAAGGATTTTGTTGAAGGTAGTTTGTTGCGGTATCCAATTTTTATGAGCTTATACACCGGCACTGTCCCGTCGGCCGAGAGAGAGAGAGAGAGAGACGGTGCCAGCCGACCTTTTGCTCTGCTGATTCTTCAACCTGGATATTATGGGGTGGAGGGAAACATGGAACCAGGAGTAAGTTCCCCGTAAGCCAATCTATTGCTGAGTGCAACTAAAACATAACTTCGTACGAAGTAAATCTTGAGCACTAGGGGCGTGTAAATTTTGAAATTATGCATCTTCTTGCGAGGTGAATAGCTCCCACCGGATGTGAGTTTTCTGTAGGGTCCTCCGATGGTCGGCGAAAAAAGGGACACATGAATGATGAAACATGGTGTTTTGAGAGCTGCAACATGCATCCGACCCACGGAAAGGAAAGCCATCGCAGCTGTCCGTAAATAAACTTCTTCGTGATGTGGGGAAAACTTCAGCGATTTAGAAAATTATGAATAAAAGTTTACTATTATGTGTTCAAGATATATAAAAATGGAATAAAAATGAATAAAATAAACAACCTTCCAACTCTTCCCCTTCTGCAACTTTAAATGGTGCCCTGGGGAAGGCATATATTTTTTTAATTACGAAAACAGTTTAATGAAAACACCGTAATTGAAAAATGTTGCTCGTTCACCAGATCATTGGCTCCGTCCGGAACGGGTAATTTTCCTCGCGGAAACATTTTCTCTCTATCTCTCTCTCTCTCTTGCAAGCCGTCGTTCATCGCCCTTGTTTTCAACTGTTGGCACCGAGCAAAAAAGTTCCCATCCGGCTGGGAAGCTTGTTTCAACCTTAAAGGTAAGGTAAATATGCCGCCTACTAAATGAGAGAAAGAGCTTCCCGAGCCGAGGCATGCCCCAAACGGCAGGGCGCAGATCTTCAACAAATTCTACGCATTCTTCCGGTGTGCACAGGACGAACTTTCAGCGTGAGGCGTTCGGCAATCATCGTTGCTATTCATTGCAGCGTAGAATTATGCAAGCAATTTCGGAAGTTGCACACGAGGTTTGTCGATGCGTTGATGCAATTTTCTAAAATGGAGTTGCCGCATCTGTGAAACTTGTGTTGCGAACATCTTGCAAGCAAGGAAGACTTAATATTGAACGGTTGGGTTAGGCTTAAATAGGATTTGAATATGAAATCTTAGCATTAAGGCTAAATTCTGAATTATTGTTCTCATTTATGCAGAGCAGTAACAGAATTCTCCGACGATAGCGGCGAAGGTTTTCACCCGGCAGGACCTGGGATCAAGTCCCATCAGGAACGTCCTATCGAGGATTTATTTAAAAGAGTGATTAAGCCACGAAGGAATAACAGGCTTAAAAAGGACAGATTTAGGAGCAATTTACTTCAAGTCCTTCTAATGTCTCTGAGAGCTGATAACATTATAGGGAAACAACTTGAAACTTCAGAAGTATTGTAATAAAACATAGCGATAAAGCTCAACTATTTGCAAGAGCTACTATGAACAAATGTCGTAAATCACGGTCCGTGTCTAGGTTTATGTCTAGTCTTTGAGGATTACCCATTTAACGATTTGCAATAAACTGCACACAACCGTACCGAGAAAGTGCTCTAGAGATGTGCAATTTAGAACTCATCAAGGCAAGGGAAGATTAAAAGATTTGCCGTGCGCTCCAAGTTGGGAAACATTTCACAACATACGTTGGGTGATATAATTAAACACGAACAAAGGCGCTAACGAGATTGGATCCTTTTCGTACTCAAAACAAAAATCTCTTCATCGCTACATCCAAAAACCTCTGATGTCCCCCATATGCCCACCAGGAGTGTATGGAAATTCGATACTCCATTATTTAGGGAGGCACACACATCGATAACAAGCGGCTCCATTCTCCACAAGCGACACGCTTGCACCATCATCTTCTCCATAATGGGCTGTGTTAGGAGAGTTCGGCACATGCGAAGAGGTTGTTGCCCTTGTCGTTTCGTTTTCTACTGCTTTATTCTTTTTAATCCCATTCCCATCCCGCACATCCCACACGCTGTTATGATCGCACCCCTTAGCATGGCAGCATGTTTTCTGGGGAGGATGGCATTGCCACTAACACCTGATTCCTCACATTTTGATGCTTGGAAACGCTGCTCATCGGTGGTGCCTCATAATGAGATTTCCTGTGACGATCCGATCCGAACAAGGGACCGCTCGCCAGTTTATCACCCATCAATTACGCGTGCCTTCGAGGTTATCCTTCCTTATTGGCTCACCGGGAGGTAGCCGAATAAATATGCATCGTCGTCCCTTCTTGTCTATTGAACTCATCCTGACGTTGTTGTTAGTCTAGCGTTCATCTTGTTAAAGTGAAATTTTATGAGCCGTATAAAACTCGCACCAACAGCAAAGGCTTGGTGGTGTGTGAGTTTACCATATTCCTGATCGCCTAACAGCCGCAGCTGAGATTCTAGAAGAGATCGATGACACAACTGGTTCCGTACAATATAATGTGTAGAGCTGTTGCGGGATGATTTCGTATTATTTTCTTTGAATAGAAAGTGATAATCGTTCCACCACTCCACTCACGCATGCACGTCACGCACTTAGCCACACGTCCACCGGCTAAGCGGCCTTTTTTCCTACACCGTTCTTCAAGGCACACCTGCATATATTAGCGCGGCCTCATCTTTGCTGCCTACCACGATTTGCGGTAACATAAAGATGACAAGAAGTGAAAAGCATCAACCGATGTCGAGAGAGCCCGCCGTGCCCCGTGCGAATGTGTCCGGCTCGTTTGTAATGTTGAAAAATTGCTAACCCTGCCCGATCTCCTTTCTTTTAGGCTCGGAGGCCTAATGGAGATCTGTTTTTTCCCTTTCTTCTCTTGCTCTCTGTGCGCCTCCGGATCAATCGATCTTTCTATTGCTTCGGGACGGGGCGTTTTCCGCGGTCCACGGACAGGCAGACGTTTAACCGGTTTCAGCTTTGCCGGTGGCCATTCGGCAGTCGCAATGTCCGCCCCAGATACACAGGTTTACGTGATTAGGTGTTCCGTCTGTCTTGAAGCAGAAGTTCAAGTCTTTCAGGCTTAGAAATTAATTCACGCAAAATCGATAATAATGGATTGAATCTGCGACGCCGATGATGATGATGACGTGGATGGGGACAAAACACGCACAGCACCACATAGCACATCCAGAGCGAAAGGTGAATAAACGATAAACACTTTGCATAATATTATGACCGCATGTTCAACTGCTGCGGGGTAGTCTATATTGAAGCAAATATTCGGGCAGAATATTTTAATGTTTGCTGAACATGACATCTAATTAAAAAGCTGCGTGTAACGCCATTATCGAAGCAATATTAACGTTTGTCCATATTCGCCTTTTATTGTTCTAGCGTCACTTCTCCCCGAACTTCGGAAGAATGAATTGAAGATAAAAATTTCTTAGTAATATGGTGTTTTCCCTATTTAAATACTGTCTATGCTTTATCAACTGTTTGATTTTCTTGTGCTCAGCCAAAATACTATTCAAACATTGCACGCCAAATGACTTTTCCGGAAAGGGAGATTTTCTACGAATTGCCCTGTTTCTGTTTTGTTACACATTATTGTTTCCATTTGTCCATACCACGGCACACGCACCAACAGAGCTCAAGATTGGTGCACAATTTACTAAGAAAACCCATACAAAATAAAGCAAACAACAATAAGTTTGGTCCCGGTGTTCAAAAAGACCTCAGCAAACTCCCCCCGGAGGGAAGGTAAAACAAAACAAGCTACGCTATATTATCTCATCAGCAGCCAGTAAGGACACTGGCAAATACTGCCGAGATCGTGGAAGAGAGACAAAAAAGGATAACAAAATAATAAAGAGGCAACGAAGCCGCATAAGGAAAAGGCGTCAAGAGGGGGGAAAATTAGACGGATATATTTCCATAATAAATGCAGGCGCACAGCTTCACGCGCTAAGTGGAATCACACAGTGTGCCAAGACGATTAATTTTTCTTCTCATTTTCATCCCAACCATGCCTCAGCCCAGGGTCGGTAGTAATTGACTTCACTGTGTAGTTGACTGTGTACTGTAGAAAGGATGGGTTGTTATGCAGCCGCTTTACGATATGCAAACGTACAAAAATATGAAAGTTCATGCGTCGCCATCCTTTTGGTTTGTGTTCGATCAATTTTGCCCTCGTTCGTTCGTTGCCGAATGAGATTTTCCAGCTCAGCGAAATGATGCGTAGTACAACGCGCTGCTGGCCGTAATTGTGACTTTGAAATTGAATTTTGTATTAGATGGCTGAACTGCTTCACGTATCCACACACTCGTGGGCGAGCAGCGTGTGATAAGCGCACGAACCAGACGACTTTTATGCTCGTGTGCATAAACACATCTCGATAATGCGGGAGAAAATTGCATTCAAGTTTGATCACCTTGTTTCTGCGCTACTCCACGCTGCTTGCTGCTACATTGTGCCACTAATAACCAGCGTCGGCTAATACGAGCCACACGCCGAGTCAAACCAGCACTATCCGCGTAAGACGCTAGTTAGTTTACATTGGCGGGTAGAAAAGCTTGAACTTATGCGACAGCACAACAAAGAAATCCAATCGCAAATCTGCACCCTGAAAACAATCTCACCCGCAAGGAAGGCAAACAAAAACTGTGCTTTGACCAACATCCGCAGCATAAGACGCAGCAGATTCGGAAAAGCCAAGAAAAACAAAAAGGACACGGCACCATCTTCTCGATCGTTGCCTGCGGTCGTTTATTTCATTCTGCTCGCAATCAACCGCGACACGAGACACTTTGAATATAGATTACTCAACTTTCGGGATATTCCTTCCATGGTGCGGTGGAAGAAAAAATGGCTGCCGTCGTGATGATAAGAATGATGATGACGACGGTGGATTACTGATGGATTGTTGTACTGATCGCGAGCAGCGATTTCGAAGAGCGCGAGAGCGAGAGAGGTTTCCTTTATGCTAAACTTTTGTAATTAAACGAATCCATTTTGTTTGCACAATTGTTCAATATGGCGTTCGTTGTATTGAATTTGGAGGGTAACAATTCAACAATTACTTCCTCTTGGCAATAATCGGAGCGGAGTCCTCGTAAGATTGATTTTTTTGTTTTCGCCCTCAAAGCACGCACCGGTCGTCCCACTCAAATGACTTTAGCTCGATGACTCAACCAACACACGACACGACACAGTTACGGGAAGGTAGACCCAAACATATCAACGACCATTTCTAGAAGTGCCAAATTGATGGAAAACAGATGCCCATCCGTTACGCCAGCCGGGAATCGATTGCGGGCAGTCGAGCGAGAGCACCGCCTAGTTAGGCCTCTTTCTAGGCCAGCTAAATAAACCTTCGGCCGGTTAAAGATGGCCGTAGATTTCTCGATCGGAATAGTAAAGTGTGTGTGTGAGTGTGGCATACCAGGGGGCCAAAGAGACGAATCGACCCAATTTTCATGCTTTTATTTTTGGTAACAAGAACAAGCTGGAAATTGATGAAGCGTAGTTTACGACATTACCGTTTACTAATACCAAGAAGTTGTGATTCGGACATGGGAATAGGTCGAAAGCGGTTTGCTTTTTCATCCCAATAGTGCAAGGACCACCGGGTCAAGGTTTGGTGCCGAAATGGATCCATTAGGATTCGGTTCAAGAATGCGGGCAAACGCCGCATTGGGAAACGCATATGGATGATTTCCACTCAATCGTTTGCCCAATCACTCAGATGTTTACATAATTTGAGAAAGCATCCTTTTTTTTAAGAAAATTGGCACAACGCGCCAGGGCTCAGGATAGACTGTCGATGTGGGGAATCGATACACATCCAATGGCTGAGCTGAGAGACTTCATGATTTATCTTTGCTGTCTCGCGTTGGGGGAGGTTCAGATTTCCCCATTGATCAAATCCGATTGTTCATGGGAATGCTGCTATTTGATCGCTCCCGGTTCCGTGTGATGTCACAACGTGGCACGTGTCGTGCAAGGTAAAGACGGATGATAAATGATAAGCAACTTGGGCCCACCAAGAGAGAAGTTGTTTGCAGTCACTTTGATCTAAAACGATTTTCAATCTAATTTGTATGTGAAGTAAGACGAGTCTTTCTTGAAAAAGACCAAATCATAGATTCATCTTGAAGATTTAATTTCTTCAACACGTGAACAACTTCTTTTTCCAATTGATTCTTCCAACACATCGCTAACAAAGCGCAACATTGAAATTAAATTGACAAACTCCACCCATCATTGTTATGCGTGTTTTGTGATGTAAAATGTCAGCAAACATGGCTACAGTCGAGAGTCTTAACGATTTTCCTCACAGTACACGTCTGGTAATCGATCTCCGAAGGGAAATTGTAACCACAATATCGTTCCCCATAGAAGCGCGTTTTGACAAGGAACAACTTAAGGGGGGAGGAAAAATAAAGTCCCGAACCATCCTTCTATTGCGCCGTTTCTTGGAATTCCCCACAATTCACGGGTTTACTCGGGTGCGAGAAATGATTCTCATTTGCATGATATATTCCCCAGCAGCAACCGGATTGGGAGCAATATGCATTTGATTGTGGAGCGGTCCCAGCGGAGCATCGAGCGCGATGACAATCACGCGTAGAACACTTCTTCACAGCTCGCACACGACAGGAGGAGTAGCCGAGTTCTGGAGCGCTTTTTCGCCCACTTCTTCTGCCACATCAAAGGCGTTTGGTGGAACGTTCCGGGTGCACAAAGAATGTATCGTTTGCTCTGGCGCATGTTTTGGATAACTCCCGCCGGACGTCATGTTGGAAGGAGCGAATTTCATTCTTGATGAAGGAATTCCTTCATGTTGCCCACGTCCACCACATCGAGCACCTGGTGGTGGTGTGTCGATGATCAAACTGTTCCCGCTAAGGGTTCGGTTGGTTGGTTGGGACACGAGACAAATGATGGAAATCAGGTTTGACACATGAGTTGCGGACATGTGTGACAGCAGGGCAAAATCATTAGACGCGTAAATTGAACCTAACCAGACGCTTTGACCTACCAGGACTCCTGTGTGACTTGGTATTCGTTCGTGGTTGTGGTGGGTGACCATGTGACACCTTGTACTATCAGTTAGCTTGGAGTAATGGATCAAACATTACATATTCGTACAGGTGTAGCTCACCCGGAAGCATTAATGAATTTCGCCTGGATAAATAAATGCCCTGTCTGACAATGATAAATTGTGTTGCATTCAGTGTGGAGCATCTGTATGTTTGGAATTCAATCAAGAAATAGATACTTGGACAATTCAGTTTTTATTTGTGCTGCAATTCCTGGATTTTGTTGCAATTCAAAGAAAGGACTTTTAACATGCATTTTTCTCCGAAAGACCACCTCAGGAAAAGCACAGCAGCTTCTGAGAACTGGCACAGAGTTATACCCTTTTAAGCATACGACTGCACCATCAAAAAAGGCTCCGCAAGAAGATTTCGTTTATTGAAAGACGACCTCGTTCCTTCTCTTGTCTACACATTTTTCCTAAAACGGTTTCAACTAGCAGCTTCTTCTAGAACATCAACCAATTGCTAACGGCAGCTCCGAAACGAAGAAAAAAAAAATTACTCCGTCTGAGAGTTATTTCTTCCTTCGACGACCGTCTCAAGAGGTCTCCCAGGAAGAGTGTACGGCAAGCAAAGTGAAAATTTTTGCCCTTATGCATATTTTCCTTTGCCTTGATCCTGCTCCAGGCTGCTTCCTGCTGCTGCCACCGCCATGTGTGTGACGCGCGTGAATGAGTTTTTATTTTCAGGAACCTTTCCCAGAAAAAAAGCAACGGAGCGCTGCAGCCGACAACGGTTAAACGAAGGTATAAAGGTTTTTCCCACATCACCACCGCATCTCGCACTACTCTGCTGCGTTGTTGGCACGGTGGCACATAAAATATCGTCAACCCTGCGCGAGAACCGCTCCCGGGTAGACTTTCGGCAGTGTAAAAGCGAAAAAGGAAGCAACAACTACAGCACCAACGGCAGCATAATGGCGGAGGAAAACACGGCCCGAAGAGAGCATCATGCAGGAAATTCTGTGTTCTCGAATTCGGGCTAGCTCGAATACATATATTCCGGGGGCACCGTTGAACCCAGGGGTTCAGGTTATGATGAGAAGCAGCGAACATGTTGACACCACATGGGACATCTTTTTTCTTCCCTTTGCCTTCGCCTCTTTCAACCTAGCGCCGTGAGTGCTAAGAGCGATTGCCGGGGCGTCAAACGGACGCTGACGAATGTGAACAGAAATCGTCGAAACCGAGCGGTTCGAGGTCGAATCGGCGAAATATGCATACACGCGGGCAAGCGCGCTTTAGACCACACATCTGCAGGAAGATGTATGCTGCTTAGCTCCAGCTGCTCAGTTTTTAGCTTATTTCTGTGCGTTTCAGAAAGTTGACGGAAGAAAGAACGAAGATAAAAACATAACCGGCATAGTGTCGTCATCCCTAAAAGTATTTAACCGGGCATAAGCGGCAACGGGGCGCAAACGTATTAAAATTGGAGTCACCGAACGACGGGCCGGTTTCGGCTCGGTTTGGGTTCTGTTTTCGGTAATGCTTCTCACATATGCATGAGAAACTGAGGGTCGGTGATGCACGCGGCATGAACAGAAAAAAAAGAACTCCGAACAATAAACCAATAAAGATGCATACAGGCTCGGCTTTTTTGTGGCTCAAGTTTAACGAAGCACGTTTGAGGGACAAGCGTCATTCTTGAAATGAGGTTCATTGGAAGAAATTTTTATGATAGCCAGGGTCTTTCGGGTTTTGGGTTTAGTGAGGAGGCAGTGTTGCAACCAGGCCACATGCGACGCTTCGTGTCCTAAGGGTTTTAACATTTATTCAAAAACCTTGAAACTGCATCGAGAGCTCCAGATTGCCAGTAACCATTTCGTAATTACAACGAAACGCTTAATTACAACGAAACGTTTAATATACATCAACGTTAAGATGTTACCGACTTCCTTAAAATTTTAAAAATTAAATCTGTTTAAATCCAGTTGCCATCTTAGTTGGTGGAAGGCCTAATCCGCCATTACCGTGCCATCGTTGGCAACCAGATCAATCATAATCAAAGTGAGTGAGATGGGGGTTTACACATACACGATTCCTTAGCATTAAAGAATTAATTCCACCGCGTTGGCGCGTGATATGAATTTGATTGCAGGTTATTATCTTTCATCAACGATTCTTTGGACTTTGATTTCGGAGGCCATTTTGACCCGCGGACCGTTGTGAAATTAATTTGAAAGCAAGATTAGCGTTTCTTCCAGGAATAAGGGCAACGCTGAACTGCGAGTGAGCAAATTCGGAGCGAGTGATCCCAAGATCCCTAAAAAAAAGAAGCAAAAAAACGGACAACAAACCTGAAATCCTCAGTTCGTTATCGCTTAGCTCTCGATTTAGTTAATGACACGGTTGGAAGAATTATTCGGAAATTCCACCTTTTTTCATCCGCTCCTCCAGATTGAATGGATCAATGTTCTTCCTTTGCTGAATAAAACTTAAAACAATTTTAAACAAATTTTAAAAACAAGTGATAAAAGAGACATCAGTCCGTAATGAGTACGGACGCAACTTTCCATAATTATAATCAACGGAAACGTTTGCGATCTGGAATGAAAGGAATGCTTCACGCTTAAGACTTCTTGTACAGCCAACTCACCCAAAACAGCCGAAAGTACCAACTCCAGCCAAAACAGCAGATATACATCTTCAGCCATAACGAGATGCTGTAATGCTGTGACTGCCAACATCGTTAAAAAGGGTAAATAAAACTTTTCCCTTCCTTAATAATTGATTTTCAGCGTTGGTTAAAAAAATAATAACAAAACTATGTGAAACATGAGAAGAACAGCCATGTGGAGAATTCAAACATGGACGTATATACACTAATTCAAAACTGATGCGATCTCGAAAAAAAAATCCGTTCAGGTAATGAAAATATTTAGCATATTGGTCCAGCAACCGAAGCGTTCACAGTTTTACCAAGCGATTAACAATTAGAGCATCATTTGCGGTTTCATTATACATTCCTTCGTTGTTTTTGGTTTTGGCAATCATCCTTTTAAAGGTACGAATTTCAGCCTTACAATTAAAAAGTGCTACAACTAAAATTCTCATTGAATTTGAGTGTTTATTAGGTGTTTGGCTACGATAGGAGCTCTTGCTTGTTGAAGTGCGCCCGTGCAACATTTTTATTGTCGGTAAATTTGTTTTATTAACGCACCGTGAAAGAATACAGTGAGTTTCAATAGCGGTATGTGCTGAAGCGAAACAACTGAGACACACATCGTTCTTTTTACTTTTTGCTTGCAGATATGAATTCCAGCCAAAGCTCTGTACAAGAGGAAAATGCAAGCAGCGCTATGCAAGCACCTCGCCGCCGAAAAACTACCAGCAACGAAGATAGAGAGCGCGTGGTAACGGCGTATGAAAACGGAGCCACTGCAGCTACGATTAGCGAAATGTTTAATTTGAAAAAACCGACTGTCCATGGTATCATCAAAAAATACCAAACCCAATGGCAAATCGAGGCAAAGAAGCGTGGTGGCAACAGATCTAAACTATTGTCGCAGCAAGCCGTAATTGATGTTCGGAACTGGATCGACGAGGACTGCACGGTGACGCTTAAAGCACTCGCAGAGAAAGTGTTCGAACAACACGGTGTTCGAGTTTCGTCCACAACCATAGCGAGGGAAATAAAAGGATTCAACTACTCTCTGAAGATGGTCAAACTGTTACCGGAGCGACGCAACACACCAACGACTGTCGAAGAAAGGAAACATTACGCTACACAATTTTATGAAATTGCGCGCGGAATTCCGGATAATGGATTAATCTATTTAGACGAAGTAGGATTTAACGTCAGTATGCGTACGCTAAAAGGACGATCGCAGAGAGGAACACCGGCCACCATCACCGTTCCACAGTTAAGGACTAGGAACATCTCCATCATTTGTGCTATGCATCGGTACGGCGTGCTGCTTTACACCACACACACTCGATCCGTAAACCGTGAACGGTTTATACAGTTTATTGAAGAACTAAAGCAAACCCTGCGATCGAAGAATATTAACAGCAGCTACTTCATAATGGATAATGTAGCTTTCCACAAAACACCCGCAGTAAGAGTTGCAATCGGAAATGATAGCGACAAACCTTTATATCTACCACCCTACTCACCATTCCTTAATCCTATTGAAAATCTTTTCAGCCAGTGGAAGAATTTTGTGAGGCGAAGCAATCCTTCAAATGAGGATCAATTGATGGAAGCGATTCGGAATGGATCCAGGCTAATAACCGCACAGGATTGCGATGGCTACATTTCGAATATGTGGCAATACATGTCCCGTTGTTTGAGGGGCGAAGAAATTTTAGATTAAGTTATGTATAAATATATATAAGATTAGAAAGTAAGATTTTAGTTTTAATGTGTAACATATTGTACTGACGATTCTTAAAAAGATGAAATGTAAATAATGCTGCTGGACGAATTAAAATAACATTTCCGTTGCTTTCAATCACTATCTCATCCGAACATGCTATTCGAATACCGTTCCGAATGTGTAAGAAAAAAATTATTGGCATTTTAATTATAATCACTCTGACCTGGCCGTACTAATCACCTCAAAATCGCATGTTCGGATGAGATAGTGATTGAAACCAACGGAAATGTTATTTAAATTCGTCCAGCAGCATTATTTACATTTCATCTTTTGAAGAATCGTCAGTACAATATGTTACACATTAAAACTAAAATCATACTTTCTAATCTTATATATATTTATACATAACTTAATCTAAAATTTCTTCGCCCCTCAAACAACGGGACATGTATTGCCACATATTCGAAATGTAGCCATCGCAATCCTGTGCGGCCTGGATCCATTCCGAATCGCTTCCATCAATTGATCCTCATTTGAAGGATTGCTTCGCCTCACAAAATTCTTCCACTGGCTGAAAAGATTTTCAATAGGATTAAGGAATGGTGAGTAGGGTGGTAGATATAAAGGTTTGTCGCTATCATTTCCGATTGCAACTCTTACTGCGGGTGTTTTGTGGAAAGCTACATTATCCATTATGAAGTAGCTGCTGTTAATGTTCTTCGATCGCAGGGTTTGCTTTAGATCTTCAATAAACTGTATAAACCGTTCACGGTTTACGGATCGAGTGTGTGTGGTGTAAAGCAGCACGCCGTACCGATGCATAGCACAAATGATGGAGATGTTCCTAGTCCTTAACTGTGGAACGGTGATGGTGGCCGGTGTTCCTCTCTGCGATCGTCCTTTTAGCGTACGCATACTGACGTTAAATCCTACTTCGTCTAAATAGATTAATCCATTATCCGGAATTCCGCGCGCAATTTCATAAAATTGTGTAGCGTAATGTTTCCTTTCTTCGACAGTCGTTGGTGTGTTGCGTCGCTCCGGTAACAGTTTGACCATCTTCAGAGAGTAGTTGAATCCTTTTATTTCCCTCGCTATGGTTGTGGACGAAACTCGAACACCGTGTTGTTCGAACACTTTCTCTGCGAGTGCTTTAAGCGTCACCGTGCAGTCCTCGTCGATCCAGTTCCGAACATCAATTACGGCTTGCTGCGACAATAGTTTAGATCTGTTGCCACCACGCTTCTTTGCCTCGATTTGCCATTGGGTTTGGTATTTTTTGATGATACCATGGACAGTCGGTTTTTTCAAATTAAACATTTCGCTAATCGTAGCTGCAGTGGCTCCGTTTTCATACGCCGTTACCACGCGCTCTCTATCTTCGTTGCTGGTAGTTTTTCGGCGGCGAGGTGCTTGCATAGCGCTGCTTGCATTTTCCTCTTGTACAGAGCTTTGGCTGGAATTCATATCTGCAAGCAAAAAGTAAAAAGAACGATGTGTGTCTCAGTTGTTTCGCTTCAGCACATACCGCTATTGAAACTCACTGTATTCTTTCACGGTGCGTTAATAAAACAAATTTACCGACAATAAAAATGTTGCACGGGCGCACTTCAACAAGCAAGAGCTCCTATCGTAGCCAAACACCTAATAAACACTCAAATTCAATGAGAATTTTAGTTGTAGCACTTTTTAATTGTAAGGCTGAAATTCGTACCTTTAAAAGGATGATTGCCAAAACCAAAAACAACGAAGGAATGTATAATGAAACCGCAAATGATGCTCTAATTGTTAATCGCTTGGTAAAACTGTGAACGCTTCGGTTGCTGGACCAATATGCTAAATATTTTCATTACCTGAACGGATTTTTTTTTTCGAGATCGCATCAGTTTTCCCTTCCTTAACACGACATCCGCAAAAACTCATGCCGAATGTTGTGCCGCCCTTAGCGCGAAAAGACATCGCCGGGCTGACTTCTTTATTTTAAAGCGAACAACACTTTGTACAAAAACAACAACACCCATAAGCTTTTATTGGAACAGAAACACTGCTGAATTTCAAATAACTTTATGAAAAAAAAACTGGAGAATAATTTGGCAGACAGAGAAATGAAAACAGTTCTATTAGACGAATTATCTCCTAACGTGTTTGCTTTTTTCGTCTATTTTTAAAAAACCCTTGATTAAGTTACTCTTGCATCGTCAAGGAGAAAACTGGAGGACACAACAAAAAAATCACATAATAAACACCTTCCACAGTCGGGAATGTTGTGTGGTAAAAGTATTCTCATTTGCCTCACCAACCCTGTGGTCGCATCTTGGGCAGAAGAGTCCACCAGCACAGCTTCTCCTGTCTGTGGTGTGAAAATGGTACTAATCTTGTCTTCTTCCGTAACAAAACTTTACCCAAACCAGACGGCAACCCATCAACCAGGACCCACACACACACATCATCCCATTATCCAAAGTTCTGCATTTGTACTACGCTGCGCTTACAACATAACCAACGGTACAACAGACAGTAGCGCCAACACCGTGTTGTTGTTTCTTCCGAAAAAGTAATTTGTAACGATGTCAGAAATGTGTTTATGCTCTCGTCGCATTCTTATCAGGGCGCGGACAAGCGCGGGTTACTACTAGGGCACGAATGGTGAGGATATTCGGACGGGCGGACAAACGAGCAAGCAGCGCGCGCTTAATGTAAATTGATGATCATTTCCACTTCACGTTCTGCTGCAAGATAAATGTAAACTCATTTGCCTGGTTTTTTTGTTAGTTCATCTGTATTACTGTGTGTGTAATAAATTTCGCAACAGGGCAAGATTTTTGGGCGTACGGAACTTGATTTTATTATCCTTAAATTATGATGACGATTAATGGCGCGTTTCGAAAAGTTTCCAAGAAATACTGCAAGAGCAAAAAAAGAGGACGAAGGATTTCCATATCCTGCAACCATATCAGCATCATTCATCACGAATAACGTGTAGCTCCAGAGAGAGAGAGAGAGAGAGAGAAAAAAATTAAACATCTTATTTCCGTTAAACCCACGCCACACGCGAATTGCAATGTCTTCATTATGGAGAGCATATGTCCCGGGGGGGGAGGGCTTCCATCCAGACCACAACCTCAATGTGCCTACCCGCCGTTGTGTGTAAGTCGTCTTTTTCTCACGGGTTACCATTATTTCCCACGCCTTTCCAGCATTATACATATTTACCCCAGGTACCCATCGTCCTTGTGTAACGCCCACGAAGGGAGCAGCGCCTGTGTGTCGCGTGACAGTAAACCTTTCCCTTCCAATGGGGCGATTTCGACGTCGGCTGTTTGCTCACGCGGGAGTGCATTATCAAATTTATCTACACCGCACGACGAAAACACGAGCAAATATTTGGCCCCGGTGGTTTGTTTGCACGCGTGAGCGCCCGTACAGTTGTAGTATCAAACGGTGTAAGGACCCCTCGATGATAATTTGATGATACACACGTGAACACACGGGGAAAAGGGCTGCAAACAGGTGTGAAGATGATGGTGAGCTTAACATTTGGTTGTCGCGCGTGGCCATAGGCGTAAGCACACACACACACACACGAAGAGAGGTGTCAAAGTAAACAACAACAACAGTAAAAAAGGGCAAAGCACAAATAAAAGTAAAACATTATCAAATAAGACAAACGGGATAGATAAATGTCACAAAAAGAAAAGTTCCACGAAAGGCAGCGAAGCAAATGTTAAATCTTCTGAAGAAGTTTGGAGAAAGAAGAATTGCTTTTAGCCCAACCCAAAAGTGAAACCGAATAGAAAAACAAACGTGTTAATGAAGCACGCAAATAGACACAACAACATGAGTAAAAACTAACCAACAAAACGAGCTCCCTGAATTACCCTTGGTGAGTAAGGCAACACGAAAAAAGAAGCAATGTATCGCCCCATCTCTCGTCGCCAACCGTGTTATTATGTTTTGTTTGGTAATTGGATAGGGCGCAGGCAGGACACAAAGAAAACACTACAAAGGTAATCAGAAAAAAAAACAGTTCTTGCAGTACGGTACGTATCATGATTACCTTCTTCTTCGCATCGGGCACCACGTGCCGTGGAACATCTTCAAGCACCTGCCGAGGGAACCCTCGCCCGCGGCGGTCATTCTAGGCTAATCGTGCCCAATCATTGCCGATCGATACAGGCCGGCTCTGCTAATGATTATTGAAATCGAAACGATCAATTATTCGTACCGCTCGGGCGCTCCACTTGTGTGGTTTTTGCGGCTGTCTATGGAATAATAGAACATCTCCATTATTGGAATCGCAGGCAGCAAAACAAGATGTTGAAGATCTTCCAAATAAAGAGACACGGGAGCGGCTAAGTGAACTAAGGCAAAATCCATTAAAATTAGTAACACACCACAACAGCTTGCAGGACACTCTCGCAGCCAAGTACCTTTAAATTGCTGCGTCAACCTACTCGAATAAGTAAAACACTTTCGATGCAACTATAAAGTGTGTGCCCAGAGGCTTTTCGAAAAGGGGCAACATTTTATACCATCCCATTCCCTGCCACTGATTGCTAGTGGCCACAGTAGCGTGATGATGATAAGACTAACTTTTTCAAGGATTCAAGATCTGTTTACCTTTTTCAGCTAGCCTGAAAACCCGGCAGTGTTGCTCGCTCAGGAATCCGGTGGTGCTGAGCTGCTGCACCGGATGTAAATTAAAAGCTGCAAAAGTGAACTTCATAGTTTGTTGCTGCTCTTAACCTTGACTTGTTTGTTACTTGAACAGGTGCCAAGGTACAAGGTTCAACAGTTGTGTTGGAGTAGGCTGAAGAGTTCCCGCGGTTTGACAGGAAGAATAGGGATATTAGACAGTAAATGACACAGAAGAGACGTTAGGAGTTATCATAAATATTCCTTGAGTAGGACTGCAATGTTCAATGACTTCAATCTTTATTCGATAAGAAATATTAACTATGGCAAGACACAAAAGTAATACACATAAATAGCTCAGCTAGCAGACACCGAGCTAACCATAAAACCATAACAACATGAACTACGTTATGAAGCCAATCAATGCTATGTTCCTTCTTGTGGTGAAACTTTGTCGTTAAAAGTATATCAAAACGCTCCCGGCAAGACACCATAACGTAACGAGAAGCGGTTAAGACACACTGGGGTTGGGTCACGTGATGAATCGTCGCTGATATTACGCCATGACGCCACAGCTCACTACTACTTTCTCCTCACATGTGCGACATTCGATTAGAATAAAATTGACACAAGGATAGCCACACACCGAGCTAGCCTCAGCTCTGGTTGGCTTAGAACGGCCAACACAGCAGGATCACTGTCTAGCATGCACACGGTTACAATCGGGCCCCCTTCCTGTTTTATTGCGCATTTCTCGTTGATGGCTCTTCGAATGCTAGTTCTCTGTAGCATCGTCTACCGGTCGACCGAAAAACCGATCTAATTATAGCGTTGCCCCTATCGATGATGATGCACAATTTGCATCGTAAAAAAGAAAGCAAACTAAATTAGCCCAAAACAGTG
The DNA here is from genome assembly GCF_013141755.1 of Anopheles stephensi. NCBI lineage: Eukaryota > Metazoa > Arthropoda > Insecta > Diptera > Culicidae > Anopheles > Anopheles stephensi. The sequence goes on from NC_050203.1 coordinate 7,453,556, forward strand.
CCCTGTAAGGGTATCAGGATGGTTGTAGTGAGCGTAGTCTAGGACTTAGAACTATAACAAAACCCTTTTGAAGGTTGTTGTAGCGAATCGAAATTGTGCAGCTTGCGCTGTGCATCACAGAGGCACGTGGTGCATCTCAAACGCTGTGCTCGTGGATCGTTCGAGAGAAGAATATTTTTGGCACAATAGTGCTCACTTACCGAGGAACGATGCATTCCTAAAAAGAGATCAATTTCACCGATGCTTTTTATCTACAATTACTTTGATCTCCACTAACTCGGAACGATAATCGTCCAATATGAGGCAAGATCAAACAAATGCCACCACTAAACCAGACCCAGTGAAGCTGCTCAATTAACACCATGTTAAGTGGAGCCCCGGGTCTGGTCTGCGGGTCTGATGGTGGTACAGTTCATCAACTGCCGCCGGGGCTATAATTCGATTTTACGACTGAAGTACTTCCGCCCCGGAATGGTCAACACACCACCTTCACCCTAATCCTTTTCCCCCGTCCAACAATATGAGCGTCGCTGTTGTTTAATGGTCAATGTAATACAATTTTCCCATCTCTCGGTTTAATGCCGCGGTGGCGCCTTTCTTCAATTAGACCGAAAGTTTTCTTTTTCTCGAGGGCATAAAACTGTCCACCGGTTTTTTTCCCGCATGCCGTTACCATGCCCAAACAGTCATCCCCGGCGCAGCTTACAGAACAGCAAAACACAAATGTTCGCTTACTTGCACGCGGATCGTGGTGAATCGCAAACCGATGTGTTTATTTATTTTTATCCTTAACGCGCACGGTTGTGACTCTGGCCACGCACATGTATCTGATGTATAGATCGCTCAGCTGCTGGTTTCGCCGTTTGAGCAGCCAGCTTCTACTGTCACTTTCTGCACACTCCCACCACGTGCCAGAGGTGCGGTGTGGTCGTCAGTGGTAGTTTGAGGAAAATGAGTGCCAAACGAACACGTAGCAATGTTTCTTAACAGTTGGGAAAGGTGTTTTCGCCAAATTTAATCCATGAAAACATGTGTTTTCTATCACATTTTTTGTGAAGGTCGATGTAGCATTCGATCTGACTGTTCAAAAATCTCAGAATAACGTGCCCTGAGATTTTAAAATTCATTTCAAACTATTTTTTGGCATAAGCAATTAATTCCTTTTCCACCAAGAGTATCGTGGATTAAAAAGAGCGCGTCCGAGTCTATATGAGGTCGAGTGCCGCCACCTCCAGCTCCATTAATTATGGATCATTCACCACAAGCCATAACACACTGCTCGTTCGGGGCTCTATTTACGAGCCATCGGAGAAACAAGGCTCACGCTTGCAAATTGATTGAATCCACCCAAACACAGTAGCAAATGCGCGATCAAAGTCAAAGGCAACATAATCTAATAATAGACCACCCATCATCGCCATGCATCACAACAATAATCGTAGCCGGCTCTCTCTCTCCATCTGACGCGTTGATTTGTTTGCCAACGGGAATTGGTCTTTGTTGATGCCTCTGGGGCGTAGAGTACTGCATGCACCCGCCAGGAAGTGGAGGTTGGCAGGGTCAACTGGGCGCGCGAGGAAAATTGAACCATTTCGATTAAACCATCCATCACCTTCCAACGCTGAGATCGTTGGACCAACTGGAAATGGAAAACCCCTTGAGCGGTGAACGGACGTACAACCGCATGCCCGCACTGCCCACCATGAGCGTTTAACGCAGGTTTCAAGTAGTGCGATGGATACGGCGTGACATGCCACCGACAGCTCGACGCGATAAATTTGACAGCTGACAAAAAGGGTGCGAACGGGGTTTATCGAAAAGTTGTCGGAAATACTTAATCCCCTCGAGTGCGTCCAGACATACTGTGGGGAAGAAGACAGAAAAAAAATGCGACACCCAACCAACTCCTCCCCCCTAAGTGTTCCGAATCCAGGAGTCCCGTGCCACAGTACTCGGGAGAGCATCTTGCGATGGTAATGAAAATGGGCAACAAGATATTAAACTCCATCAATCTCCCATTGAATGGAATGTGTCTATCGGTGTGCGCGCCTGGTGTTCGGGAGGAAATCGATTTTCGTTTTCGGCTCCCTACCAATTGGGGTAGAGAGAATTCAATTTCGTTTTTCAATTCAAATTACGTACACTCCGGGACGGTAGCATATGTGTGTGAATGTGTGTGGAGGACAAATCAAATTTCGGTTCTTTGTTCCCCCCTCCCGAATTTCACTCTCGTTAAACATCGGGATGGAATGCTGTTTGTTTGTAGAGCGAGCATAGCATCATGTGTAACCGCTCACAATCGTTCTCTAACGATCGAATGATCGTGCGAAGAACGTGCTGCCCTGTTTGTATCAGGGCGCCACACACTTGGGCGATTGTGAGTGAAAATGTTTATCGTTTACGGTGTTCTATTTTTCCTTTCCATGTTATGATTTATCGATTACAAACAGGGAAAAAGTCTTCAGGAAGCTGTATCGGCTTGATGGTGTACGGATAAAGCACTCAAATGGTGGCGCTTCTTCCTGTGCTTGGGAAGAATTTGGGAACATTCCTTAGCGCGAGATGAGCGGGTGTATGTGTGTGTGTACATCCATTTTGGATTTGATTTACATCTCCAGATCAACGCCTTGAGCTGTCCCGGCGTCGTACCGCTCATCACCTTCCAAACACCATAGGGATGCTGTGTGGTATTATTAATGCATCATCGCAATGCTAACAGGTTTTCTTTCAAACCGGGAGAACTCCCCAGGAAGCTGGATATGAGTTAAGTCTCCGCGCCTGCCTGCCAAACAAAAAATGCCTTAAAGGATTTTCTCCTACTACATCTCTCACACTCAAGGACAGTTGAGCGACAGGCGCCAACTGATGTCATGTGGGGAGGGGGGAAGGTGTTTTGCCAGTTCCTTTGTGATATACATGTACTATCGATTTTTTGCCAGCTCGTTCTTGTACATCCTCAAGCGTGGCGCAGTACTGCAGCAGCAACACCCCTCTCTGCTTCCGCTACTTCAGATTGTCGAGAGGTTATTTTGAGCGAGAACACATTCCAGCATGCATGACTTTCGTTTGCTCAACCCTCTCCGGAGTCACCTTCACTTGGGAGTCGTCGCCGCCGCCATCGCCATTCGGATGATCCAGCGATCCAGCGGGCCATACATTTTCCCTCCGCGTAGAGTTTATGAGTCCCGGCACTCCACATGCTGTACCACCTTCTTGATGCACAACACACGCGGAACACACTCAACATCTTCTCAGTGCACTTTGCGCCCTCGCTTCTTTGTTTTCCAGCGGCCGATGTGCGGGAGAGGTGGGAATTTTCCGACCAGCAACTCAACAAGACACACACAAACGCGCGCGAGGAAATGTGTGAGTGCCAGTGAGTTTTCAATTCGTGTTTCCATTCCCTACAACTGACCGGAACGTGTCGGTGTGCGTTGAACCACAGTCACATGTATCGGGGCGAGGGAAAAACTCTTCACCGTGGAAAAGCTGGTGCACACAAGACGGGCACATCTCCTACGAAAGACACTATGGCAGCTGAAACAGCACCATCTTCCCATACATTATTCATCGTCGTGCGTCAGCAGCACGAGCGGCGGAAAGGAGGCGCTAAGGAGGTGGTGGCAAAACCGTTTCAGTTTCGCGAGAACAGCACCGAGAACACCACGTGAATCAGCCGGTCGGTCGCGTTTCGCAGCAGCAGGAGTAACGTTTTTCTAAAGATGGTACAGACCGACCGACCGGGTAAACCGACGCGGTAACGCTCGGATCTCGGTTAGTTAGCAGCCAACACGAATCGGTGGCGCTGAGGAAAAGTGCGATTTTAAGTGCATTGGAAAATGAGGAACATGAGGGAAAAAAGACGAGGGCCGGAGCTTACACGTGTGTGAGTCGTTGAACCAAGCTCGCTTTTTTCTAAATGGATATCTGTCGTTCTTTTCAAACAACACTACGACACACACAAACATCCCAGTAAGTAACACAAAGACCAACACCTCCGGTAGTAGTGGAGTAAAAATACTTCTCAATATTCTGGGGAAATCTCCTGCGATGGTTGATGTAGAATTTAGCGTTTGTTAATGGTTTTGTTTTTGCTCACGCCCATTGCACCAAAACCCCTAATTAGCGTCCTCGAGGTTGTGGGGATTTCCATCTTCATAATAAGGTCGTCGTGACTCCAGAGGGAAAAGAAAACGATTATTCAGCATAATTATCTCGACGGAAAGCTCACACACAACACATGCCAGAATGTCAAGAAAAGACCTCATTACGGTCAGCAAGCGAACGCTCTTTTAGGGGTCCCGTCGTTTCCGTACCACATTCTTCGTCCATTCCAGAGGACTTCTTCAATCAGGTATCAACATACGGATGAACCAGTAACCATGTCTGCTCTGCTTGATCCTACCAAACGCACCGCATCAAAAGATCGGCCCGCTAGAAAATATGTACGAAAGTATGTGGCAAAAATGGAAATTCTACGCTTCTACCACATATTAAGGCAAAACACACACACTGGAGAAGGAGGAAAAAAATTGGAAAAGGAAGTTTGCCGGAAGCGGGTTTGATTTTTGTGCTTCACCGCGTGGAAAGATGATGGTGGCTTAGATTATCCTATCGAGGTCACACGCCAGGCTTTTGCGACCGAAAAGCACTCGCTCGGCAGTGGGTCGTCCTTCCTTGGCTGAAAAGATATTCATTGTTCATCGTCGACAATGTCTCCACCGAGCATGGAGACACCTTTCCCGGTCTCGTGCCATTTTTCGTTCGTCACCTCTCGTGGGTACAGAGCGGGATGTTGGCGAGCGAGAGCCTAATCTCATTGTCGTCCGCACCGTTCTCGAGGTGGAAGAAAAGTAGCAACACGCTGATAACCAGAGGTAGCACCAGAGCTTGAGGTGAGAAAATTTCTCTCACCATGTGTCTTACGGCCTGTTGGAATGAATCGCGAAAAAAAACCTTCTGCAGCGTGTGGCCGGCGACACAATGCAAAGCGGGGGGTTTGAAAGAACATTTTTCAAATAAAAAACACCCCGGTTTCGGAGTGCTGCTCTTGCAAGCTTAAAAAATTCACCCCAACCCAAGCCCAGCTAAGCTAATGTGATTGAAGTTATGCAGATTTATTCAAATCCTGCTGACGAGAAAATGTTTGTGTTTATTTTGTCTCAGTCAGTGTGCCTTATTTATTATCTCTTTTTATATTTTCGTTTCGGGGGTTTCGGGGTTGTATCTAGTAGATCAGAGAGCGAAAAACTGGGACATCTGGACAAAAACTGGGAAAAAAAAGGAACCTAACCTCAATCTGTTTCATAGATGTGTTAACATTAGGTATGTGTCCTGCGTCTTGCTCAGCCATCCATAAGCACCAGAACACATCATCATATTTCCAACAGATTTGAATATTTTTTTTCTCATGTTCGTTTGCGTATGTTCCCTGCACCAACTCCGGCAGTACAATTTTAATCAGCAACATCCTAGACAAAGCTCAGCTTTCAAGCTTTCCATTGTTTTTTGCCTGACAAAAAGGGGCGAAAGTGTTATCTAGCGTCAACGTGTTACCAAGCACTACAAAAGCGCAAATTCTATCTTTTCCTCGCTCGTGTCACACATAAACTTACATACCATTTACTACAGTAAATTCATCGAAAGGATCTTTAGTAAACAGCAACGAAACAAAAAAGGAAAACAACACCAAACTTCTATCGCGACCCGCAGTGCCGGTGGTTAGCAAACAACGTTTTGAAACACTTTTTTCTCTCTTGGTTTTTCCTTCTCCAGCGTTTGTGTTTGTGTGTTTGCAACAGAATGAAACAATTTTTCCCGGGTCTTCTCCAAAAGTACCGGCTTTTGCTTTCGGCGGGGGGTTTTAATCCTAGCAATTTCCCAAACACCTCTCCCAAGCACCAACGGGCCATGCCATAACCGGAAAAGGAAAGCGTGTCACAGACCACACGTAGCGAAAACGTGAGCGTTAAAGAAAGTATTTTCTCATTAAACTTTTGCCCCAAACACTTGTGCGCCGCGTTGCCGGCCCGCGTGATGCGTGCGCGCCACCATCTTGGGGTGCTATCCTTCGCGAAGGACACCGGGGGGAGGGGACGATGGTGGCTCTATTATTGTTGTGGTTTTGTGAAGTTGTTATTTTAGTCATACTGAGCAAAACTTTTTTTTTCGTCCTTCGTTTGGACGCTCATTTCGCTACCATTTGGATTCCCACAGCGAGCTGGTGGCTTCCTGGTCCTGGCTACCGAGTTCTTCCCCGGGAGTGCTCTACATATCTTGTACATTTTATCATACTTTGTACTGCATACTCTGTATGCGTGATCTTTGTGCTGTGTACTTTCCGTGACTGGAAGGTTCCTTTCTAGCCGAATTGGTCCCTTCAATTCTGGGACTTCTGGGACGGAAAATGATGATACATCGTCATGGTGTTAACATTATCGTTCTGTTTGCGATAGAGGAAACGTATTTCGGTGTCCTTACGGGAAGTTTACTGTTTGCCCTGTCGCCCTCGCTCATTGATCAAACACACATTTCATGCTGTGCCATGACAAACAAAAATTAATTTGTAACTGACGCTGCTGCTTAGCACCGCGATGCAGCGGTTAGATAAAGACAAACAAAACAATTTATTATCCAATCTGCGGGAATCATTAATTTTCTTTTGAAATGATTCGTATTGAAGGAACTTAACGGGGCGATCTGGTGGTAGATATGGTAGCGGTGACGACCTTCACACGGTAGCTCCCGAATATCGAATCTCGTCCAGATCACCTTCCCGAATACAGGACCGACTATCAAAATCGTTTTGCCTCTAGAGCCAACGAAAAAAGAAGGTCCAGATTCAAAATTTGATCCGAAATTGCGCGAGAGCCGACTTTGAGCCTTCGACCGAACATCGTAATTGCGCAATAAAGCGGTAAAAGTGCACAATAAAGAAGGACCCCTTTGTTTCAGGATGACATGTTTTTAGAGTCCTTCCGACCGAACGACTAGATTCTTGGAAACTACTGGGCAGACTTCCCTTTTATATGCTCTACAAAACCGAAAAGGACAGCCGGATGGATAAAATCAGATTACAAGAACACATATACACACACACACACCCCCTAGCCTCAATTGTTTACGATGGCCATTGCGAGTAGAAGATGTAAAATTGTATGGAAGGACACTCTTCTATGCGTGGATTGCAAATGGGTTCGAGCGCTTTCTTCCGGGAGCTCAAAAAAAGGGATCCATTTTTGAAAACTCGCCTGAACGATTTTTCTCACTGCCCAACACTGGTTGACCCGCACACTCTGCTATCTGCCCTCTTCTGACTATACACCAGCAGCTCAGCTCTTGGGCTCCCTCTGGAAAATGGATACAACACCACTTACCGAAACGATCGACAACGATACACAGTAATGTTGAAGGGAGTGTTTGTAAGATTTTCGACAAGCCCTAACAGCACAATATACACAACCCCGTAAGTGGTGTTCGGATCTTGCTGGTTCCCGGCTTTCGCCTCGTCCCAAACAATATTTTGCTCGTTACGTACTGGCCCTTGTGATCTCTCGCGTCGGTGTGTCATATGTCCTCTATTTGCATATTCAAATATTCGCACATCCTTTCCTCATTTGGGGAGCTGATGTCGACGACACCCTACCTTCCTGGGTAGGGAGCGCTGGGGAGCGGGGGTCGATTTTTTAATGCAAAAAAAAAATTTATCAATGAAAAAAAAACACCGGAACACATACACCAAAGCCAATAGCTGAGGGTACAGCACCGTTTTTTTTTAACATCACAGATATTGTAAGTGAAATGCAAAATAATGTACAAAACATGCTAACGACAAAACGGACAAACACCCTCTCTCTCTCTCTCTCTCTCTTCCTTTCTCTCTCTATGTCTGACATGATACTTGCTGAGGGCGAGAAAACAAATGCTTTTCGACCGTAGTAAAACAATCGGGCGGGAGGGTCCGGAAACTAAAAAAGCAAAACGATAAATTTTTATTATCATCGTCAATTACATCTGCGATATGCGGGTGGATGGGAAAAGTGGAAAACGGTCGGAGTTGGAGTTGCATAGTTTTGGGGGGTGAACATATTTTTGCATATTTTACAACGACCTGTACCAAATTTGGGCAACTTTGGCGCTCGGTCGTTTGATTGTTTTACACCGTCATGGATCGGTGTGACTGTCAGCCGACACAGAACCGAGCGAACGAATAGCATGGTTGTCGATTTTAAACGGTGGAAAAATAGGTTAGTTCAGATCCTTGTCAGTGGAGCACAAGCCATCGGTCCGATAGAGGTTCAAAAGCCGCGTGAAACTGTTTTCCAAAACTCTAGACTCACAGAACCCACCTATATGCGATGCAAAATCTACCAAAAATCGTTATCAATGTCCCACTTGCTCCACTCTCGGATCGATAGCGGGTCCTTGTGAATTTCGTTTTTGTTTCTAGCGCTAAATCCCTGCTTGTCCGTGTATCGTCTCCATATCCCTGCTATATCCCTCTTTATCCACTTGTTTACACTCTGACACCCCGGGTTCGCTCGCCTCACCAGAATCCAAGTTCAAAACTCCCTGCACTTGACCCTAGTGTAGTGTTTCGGAAACAATTCCACTAAAAAGGGACGCCATTTTTTCTCTTCACCTCGTCGGGTTCTCGCGACCCAACACTGGTAACGGATATTTATGGTTATTAACTGGGTGAAATGACAGTTTTGGTGTTCCGTGGGGTCAGTTTATTCGGAAAATATGTGATCCTACACTACTGTGCGTCCTCCCCTTACGGTGTTTGTTTTGCCGGAGACTCGCACAATCACATCACACACGCGACGCCCCGTACGGAGGAAGGTTAGAGAATGAATATTATATGCTAAGACTGCTGCTCGAGCTAAAGTTCGCAAGTTGTGGCCAATTTTTTGACGATGGTATCGATCGGTGGTGTGGAGATCTAATTATTTATTCACTTTCACTTTGCTTATTTTGAAGCAACGTTACAGAGACAGAAGGAATTTCATAGCTATACATGAACGCAGCCAATCAGTTGATTGTTCTGCGAAGTAAAGCACAATTGGAATTGGAATACAAAAAAGCAAGCTAAACGAAGCATTTATAAATACACTGTTTACGTTTAGATGTTTTGTTTACGCTTAGACGTCACACCATACTTGACGAAAGCTAGTTTCGTCAAGTTTTTGATAAACGAAATATTTCAAGGATACAGTGAGTAAGGATGAGTGTCGCTCGCGTGGGGGGCACTCAGAAAGTTTATAAATAGGGCAGAAAACACAATTATATCCCTCTTCGAATTTGGAATCTGAACACGACGCTTGGTAAATATTGCAACCCACATCGATCCGAAACTCCGCGAATTCTTCATGGTGCCGTGACCAGGATATATAGCTCGAATTTCTGGTGTTTTTTCGCGAGTTTGATCGACCCGTCGTTAACCGTTTTGTGTGTGGTTTGGATTTTCGTTTGGTTTGGATTTTCGTGCACCGTACAGCTGTTTTTGCCGCATCACGCATTACACTGCAGGTCACTCACTCACACGCACATACACACACACGATTGCACAATGCCCGTACCACCCGTTGTTTTGGCGTCCCGTCGGACAATTTTGTTGGCGTCCCTTACTCGGTACGAGAAATTTTTGGATAGTTTCGTTCACGCACGGGATCAAGTACAAGTGGAGGTTCGCTTAAGAAAATTCGAAACATTATGCAAGGACCTAGAGAGTGTTCAACAAGAATTAGAGGATTCCGCTTCCACGCTGGAAGAAACAACGCAGAATGCTGCATTTCGAGAGAATTTCGAGAATAGATTGATTCGTGTCCAATCTCAACTGCAGGCAAAGCTAGCTTCTACCGCGCACGCCGAGCACTGGATCGAACTCACTCAAGGGCATCAAGCTTCCCACCATCGCGCATCATACGTCACAGGGTCACGAACTGAGTCACTCGCGGCGAATAACCTTTCCGCGTCAAACTAGTTTTGGTACCACGTCACATGAAACGCGAAATTGCATTTTATGCAATTCCTCGCATTCATTGCTAAAATGCCCACGATTTGAAGGAATGGAGCCTAAGGATCGCTATCGTTTCATGTGCGTATCTCTGCCGGGCTTTCGGTGGAACACACACGCACAAAAAGAGCGGGGGTTAACTTTTTTTTTCTACTTCCTTCTTATTTCATCCCTTAATTCCCACTTACCGACACCGCATCATCGGTTTACAGCATCGAAACTGATTCATTATGCATCGGGCACAATTGAATTCTGTCGTCGGTTTTGTGGGTAGCCCTTTAAGCCTATCTCGGTGACGATAGGTTCGGAGCGCTTGCTCCCCATAAATCATACGTATGCCTCCCAGCTGGATTGCAAAACCAACGATGAACCTGTGGTTAAATGCCCATTTATGTACGGTGGGTCACACGTACCAGAACGAGAATGTTGTAACGTGCCACCACAAAACATCTATGTAAGTTGGAGCCTCGACCTGGATGACCACATACCGGGTGCTAGAGCTAGCAGGGGCTTCAGGAAACCGGGAGCAAAATTGGATAATGATACAGGAATTAACGAAATTATCCCACCGTAGCGGCTGGTGTCGGTATATTCGATAAGACTATCAGCCCTTTACGAAAGGGATCAACTGTTGGTGTTGTTAATTCGGGACAATTTAGAGAGCCATTGCTTGATTGTTAGAACTTTTTAGGAACCTTTCAAATAAATAGTTTGTTGAGTAAATGAGGTTACTTGAAGATTCATTAGGTCCTGAGAAACGTCATAGCATCATCCATGGCCTTATCTATTCCTTGTTGATATGATGTCGTCCATAACTTACCTACAATGAGATAAAGCGAAAGAAAGGAAAGGGTTATTGATTTGTTTTCAAGACAATTAAAACTTCAGTAAATTGTAAAAAAAATCTTAAGCATTGGAGATTGCTCGATCAAGCAGATTTAACGAGGAACCTCATCGAAACGGATAGAAAAAACTTTATTAAAGGAGTTTCAATGCGATATTGCCTAGCTTAGGACTTGCTCAGAATAACCTACAATAAAAAAAAATATTCTAAATGTCCTTCTGAACAACTTCTGTCGCTAAAATTAATATCAAATTTATTTGCATTACCCTCTCTTCGCGCTGTACGCTTCACTGGCACAAAAGATTCAATTTCTTCTCAGAACCGGTGTAATGTACCGTAAGTTAGTGATTTCATTAGGAAATTCTTTACCAAAACTTCAGGTAAGATGGCTTTTTGTGCGCCTCACTTAACCCATCTTCATGGCGTAAAATCGTACATCGCACAAAAAACAACCGGCGGTCCGTTCTCATTTTACCGACAGTAAACATCAAACGCGGGCAACGACAGTAAAAGCGCCACCAGCTTTTTCCCGCTGTCTTAATCAGAACGCCAACCAAAGCAAACGCATCACGGGGTTTGTGTC